>NC_136068.1:391695812-392895812 GCF_964261635.1 Lissotriton helveticus | reverse complement strand
ATTTGTGCCGGTGCTGGCAGTTAATTCAGAGGGCCGGGAGTATAAATTCCTTCTTTTACGGTCAAAAGTTCGGATAAGTGTTTAAAATAAAATAAACATACCTGCGAATATAACTGCCTGAGGGAATTCCTAATATGTCTCCACAGACTGGCTCACCGCTTTCACTGACTGGCCCACCACCGCGTTACTGTTCCGGCATTATGAGTGTGTATTTGTATTCTGTGATTGTCTCGGCCCTCGTCAATTAGTGAATAAACAGAGCAGGGTTTGCGCATCCAATCATTCAATGCCCTTACTTGATGCAGCCTGTCTTTGCCCTCCTATTGGATGATTTCAGATGAGGGCTGGATCATTGCTAAACGTAGGCAAGGTAGGCTGTGAGACCACAGGCAAATGTAACGTAAAGGCATGTGAGGAAAAAGTAAAAACGCAAACTTTTCTTTCGCTTTGCTGCCTACAACTGCCAGACATGTGGTGTTCATGGTTCACAGCACCCCAACTCCTCCTATTAGCATTCTGCTTAGGGCTGTGCCTGCTGGCCTCACACCTTGTATGGCGTCCCATTTATCTAGGCCTAAACAATCTGTAACATATGGAAGAACTGGTGAGTCTCTTCGCATATTCTGCAGTCGGGCACCATCAATTTAGCGTTAAGCCGCTGCCGCACACTTCAATTGCTGAGCTGGGCAAGGGGAACGAACATTGGGCATCAGGATACCAGGCCTGGACTGATTAATGACTTCACCAGTGCCTGGATGACCTGCTGTGACCCGCCATCCTCGAGGTTTGCATGGAGTGGGAGCAGAGGAGACCATGGTTGGCAATACGTTTCCAGTGTGCCTCACAAATCTGAATATCCCACAGTCCAGAGATTCCAGCACTGTTTGAGCAGCAGCAAAGTGTGTGAAAACAGGGCCTGATTGACATACAGACATTACAAGCCATGCAGAGAGCCAATGCCAGGAGGTTAGTAGATTATTTTACATTGGTAATCTAACAGCTCAGGGTAGCTCACATCGCCATATGGCTTAGGGGTTGGTCACTTGGTTGCCAGTAATATAGAGCTCTTAAGAGTCCCATATTCATGTGTGCGTGACGCATTTAGTTCAGAATGTACATGTGCATTCTGGTATTTGTAGGCCAGTTGATTTCTATCAAGAAAACAAGATTACAAGTTTGTGAATGTGGCACAGTGTAAAACACACTCTAAGAGGCTGCTGTTTGCTGTACATGTTGGCATTTGTACTGGGTATGGGTATATGTAGATATACCAGGATGAGCTCTGCGGAAGTGCCGTAAAGAGTGCCAGTGTATATTCACATAACTAATAGGGACATTTAAATTCTACAGTGAAGTGACAGATTAGGGTATGGGTTAGTACAACCCCAATTGACAAATGTAGTTCCCCTATATATATGTGTCCTGTGCTCGTGTAGTCCTACTAACGTTCTGCATGTATGCACCACAGAAACAGGTGTCTTATCTCCTCCTCACCAGTCAAAGATGTGTCAATCACAAGTAACACTGTAGTCAGAACCAGGTAAATCACTCTGTTACGTTGATTACTGTTAAGTTTCCGGTACAGTTTAAGTTTTGTGAAACGAAGGTGCAGGGTTTCAAGGTCTTAGTGTACAATGTTTACTCTCCGTGTGATTTCACATGCTCTGCTGATGGAGCCTTTCAGATTGTGTAAACAGCTTTGCCAGTTTTGTCTGTGTTCGTTTTAAAGACCTTCATTAGTTTTGATGTTCATGGCTTGTTACTTCTGTAGTTACACCTTCTGTGTTATTTAGTCTGCAAGCACTATTTCTTTAGTGAGTTTTGTCTTACTGGAGACACAATGCGCTTTGCAGCAACACTCAGCGCGCCAAGTGCACTTTCGCTTTCCAAGCATCCGGGACAATGGCGGCCGCTTCTTTGGAATGCCATAGGTCTCTCATTTAGGGGAGTTTGAGCTATTGGCATTGTAAATGACAATAGCTTAAACTCTCGCAAATATGACACCTGCTGCTTTACAAATTTTTTTTGTGGGTTGTTTCGACGCACCTCATGCCTCACTTGCACTTAATAGAGGCCACGCACCTTTCTTTAGCTCTGTCTTGTCTAAACAAGGGGCGTGACCTCTATTACGTGCAAGTGCGGCATGTAGCGCTTGTAAACAAACAATATTTGCAATTCAAAATGGCTTGCATTCGCGAGAATTTATGCTATTAGCATTTACAGTGCTAATAGTTCAAAGTCTCGTAAATGCGAGACCTGTTGCATTGCAAATGCTTGTTGTTGTATAGGCACCCAAAATTTCTATGTCCCAGTTTTCGAATAGGCTTGCTTCCCCGAGGATTGCATCCCTTATAGATTCCCGGGACCACGTTGTTATTGTGGCCTCTGAACCCCCTTTGCCTGGTATTGAAGAAAACTTAACCGATGTAAGGTCCGAAGAATTGACCCCGGACAACGCTGGAATGTTGTTGAGTAGCCGGATAAGGTTGTTTCTATTAAGGATGTCATATGGGCCCTTATGAACTTAGTGAGGGAAAAAAACAAGTAAGCACGCACAACAGCCCCTCGCTACACCCTCAGTTGCAATTTGAAAGTCTCCTTCCGATACTTTTGCCATTCCCTGGCCTTTAATTGGGCTGTTCCGTGCGTCTGGCATTGCTGCTGAGGGCTGTGCAGTATTATTCTGGCTGCCAAGGCCTAGATCATAGGTGGCTAATCCTTTAATTTTATTTGGCAGAGATCCATACGTTGTCGATGTGGAGTGTGGTTCGGTGACTCCTAAACCGGGGGTGTTCCCACGGGCACTCCCAGTGTCAATAGCCCCGGTTTATCTGTGGTATCCTTGTTGCCCACGTGAATCATGCTTGTCCCGGTAGTTTTCGTTTTGGGTTTTGAAGCCATATTGAAAATGGGAAAATAAGGGAGGACCCTAGGTTTGATAGCTGGGATACTAGGAGCTGCTGACCCATCAAGCCCCGCTCTCCTTTTCACTAAGCGTTGTTTTTTGGATTGTTTTTTCAATTTCTTTCTCTCCCTCCTTGACAATGGAGGTTTCATTGGGAGATTGAAGGACGTGTGGATCATGTTTTTGTGGGCTGTGTTAGTGGAGTTGGGCTGCGGGATCGCTGGTTCCGTCGGCGTTAGGTTGCTGATGTCGGTACGTTCTGGACCCACTTTGGGGTTTCCTGGGCTAGTCCCCAATGACCAACAGAACGAGCTATTAGGATCTGGTTCAAAAGACGGGGAGATAATTTTTTCCCCTGATGGTAAGCCGGCCAATGTAGCAGTGTGTAAGGGCTCCTCAGGGGAGAATGAAATTTGAGGCTCTTTAGTGAGTTTCACTGTCCCGTTTCCATCGATGTTACTCTTCACACTATCCAAGAGTGCTCCCAGGATTTCTGGGAGAGATGAGTTTATTGATTAGTGGAGAGCAGGAACAGAAATTCGAGTTATCCAGCGGCCCTGCAGATCTTTCAAGAAAGCTTAGCCTGGAGCCCAGGTCAGACAATGCTGAAGCCAAAGTTTGAATTGGGTCAATCTGCAGTTCCATTTTCTGAGATTGCCATAACATGGCTGTGGCGATTGCGTCTTGCTTTACATGAAGGGATGTCTGCTTTACATGAAGGGATGTCAGCGAGACCGAGAGAATTTATAAATCCCTGGGAAGCAAACGCAGGTGGCTCTTGATCCTCTTGCACAATACCAGAAGAGTTGGAATGCGAACTGAGTCCCGGTGTGTGAGCAAGGGATTCTTCGATTCGGGCTTCTAAAGAAGCCAGGAATCGATTAGATAACAGGGGGCTTTTATACTTCAGGCTCTTTTTTTAAAGATAGAGGGTCCTTCTGACTGATTTGGAGAACACCTGAGCCTGGGCTGCGTTGTGGTGAGGGCTTTGGTGTTAAATCAACCACTTTGCAGTTGTCAGAATCTTTTAAAGGTGTAGACAGCACTCTGCCGTGGACTTGGGCTTGGACTTGTAACTTGGCCATAGTATTTATTACAATGGTGTTTGTAGAGTCTGAGCCTGAGACTGGTTCAGGTAGATTCCCCAGGCCAGTAGAGAAGGCACTTGGTGAAGCAATGGAGCTGTCCTGCATCGTGATGACGTCATCCTGGAAAAACTTGCGCAACTGGTGGGTCTCATGTGAGACAAGGGCTTTGGGCGAGGATGGATGAGGATTTTCCGAAAGTGAGCTTTTAAAGTGAGCGGGGCTGGAAGAGGAATGGTTATCGTGAACCATGATATCTGCGTCATGCTGTGATGTTAAGGTGGGGGGAGAGCCTGTTTGAGGAGCAGTGTTGCCACAAAAGTCACTAATCCGAGGTTGCATCAGTGGGCCACCTGAGTGAGGTGTTTTGTCCTGGGGTGGCGGCAACTGCTGCTGCTGGACGCCCCCAGGGGAGATGGCACGTAGAACAGTGCCCTTTCTCCAAGGTAATTTCCTAAGCGGCTTGGAAGTCTCCATAGCGATCCCGCGGATATTGCTACTTGTTGGAGGTGGAGCTTGCACACTCCCTGGTCCCCTCCAGAAATATTGGCAGCCCAAGAGTAATGGGGAAAGAACTACAGAGACCACAATCCACCAGATGATAGGCCTGCAGCAGCCCAAGAACGGTTCGTCAAGGTTACTGACAACGGTGTGGGTAAAAAAATTGCCAGTTGCCGCACCTCACCGGGCCCGCGGCCAGTCCTGACCGCCCTGGTGGATTTCCACTCTCTGATAATCCCTGCTCAGCCCCTTATGCACACTTTTCCGCGTGTCACCCCCGAAGGTGGCAGCACCACCAAGTCTCTGCTGGAGGTGGGCAAGCAGGCAGGCTGAAAGACCCTGCAAGCAGCCTCAGCCACGGATTGGGCGGCAACGATGATCAGGCAAATGCGCTGTCAGTCGGTCGGTGAGCTGCAAACCCGAGGGCGTCCTACCTCGAAGCCCTGGGCGACTGGGAGGGTCTAAACCTCACCACCGACAGACCTGCCGGCAGCTTGAGCGCAAGACCCAGGGAGCGATGGCCAATTCGCGAGCCCAGTACCGCAGCGCCTCTTGCCAGCCGCCTCTGTGGCAGCCAGCTGACCTGTTTCACCCGTACCACAGCGGTACTCGGCCGAACACACCCCTGAGCTCGGACAGAGCTCGGCCGGAGCCAACAATCGGAGCCGAGCTGCCTGCACCTCAGCCGGGACAACTGCTATTTCCGTAGGGTACTGCGTTGGTGGCCCCGCAGATCTCACCGCACTCCCCTGGACTCCGTCTCCTCCTTGTCTCCTCCTTGGCGGGTGTTCAGCGTTGATAAAGCGTACCTATATAAAGGTACACATCATATTAACCAGCTTATGGTAGAAGGCTCCCAGTTTGTTGTTTCCAAGGGGAGAGCCCAGAACCAATATCATCGGACAAGCCCTGAAAAGCAGAGGAAAGAGGGAGAAAAGTTGTATTGGAAGTCCCAGGGTAGAAATGGGAAGCCCCATTGTGAAAAGAGTATAGACTCCAGAGTGATCATACCTTGCCATTTATGTGGCCAAATACCCCTAAATATTAAAACACACGGTTTGTAACATAATCCTCAGTATTTCCATGAGGTACTAACGATTTACCAAGAGCATGTGAAGGTTAACCTAACCCATGGAATCTCATGTGAGATCGCTATTCCATGAGCTGCATTAAAATGTACGGCAAGAGGGTAGTTAGTGTTCACAATCCTAATAACCCTTATGTGTTTTTGCATCCTTTTTTAACCTGTCTTATTGTGCTTTCCACATAGATGCTGTTACACGCACAGATAATGCAATACACCATGAACTTCGTGTTACAATTCATGAATGATTTAGGGGCATATGTATCAAGCCCTTTTCCCGTTCGCAAACGGGCCGATTCTCAGAATCAGCCCGTTTGCGAATGGGAAAAGGCCTTTTGGGATGTATCGTCCCAAAAAGGCATCGCAAATTAGAGAATCACAAAATTTGCGATTCTCTATTTTGCGATTGCATTTAAGGAATCGCAAATTGCGATTCCTTAAATGCGATGTAGAAACTACCTAAGTTGTGCGAATTTGGCATAAGAAATCGCAAATTACCACCAAATGACAGTTGGTGGTAATTTGCGAATTCTTTGAAAATAACACTTTTTTGCTTTTTCCAAAGTGCCATGTGGCACACATACATGCCCTTAGGGTATGTATGTGTGCCACATGTGCACACATGCTCATTTCAGGGGTGCATCAGGGAACTGTTTGGCTCCATCATCCTTAAAATTCGCCATATTCGAGGCAATGCTAGTAATTAGAACAGTAAGCAGAAACAGTGCCCAACAGTACCACACAATGTCGCACTAGAAACAGATGGCAGTGGTAAAAAATGAATAGTCAGCACCTCCGTTATATTTGGAAATATTAGATGACCAATGTAAAGGTGTTCTAAATGAAAAACACTGTCACCAAAGCAGGTTTACACAACGAAATATGTGTCTGCTGTCTGCTTCTATGCACCACCTACGTGTCATCTTATCAAGAACTAATTTATTTTTGTACTTGCATGAGAACTTTATTGCTATGTCCCTTTTCTTGGTGTAATATTGAAATTAAAATCAAACTGACACCAGTCAGTTTCAAAGTACCTTGGTGATGTGCTCTGAATTGTATTTTTGACTATCTATCAAGTACTATCAGTGCAGAAAGCAAGCAATAATAAAAGCAAAATATTCGTTAAACACCGGGAAAACACTTTCTGTGTATTTAATGGCTTGAAAAAGTGTGAGCACTTATGACCACCTTTTTTTAAGCTATATATCACTGAAAAACCACCACCAGAATTACCCAAAATAGAAACTGAAGACTGTAAAGCCTAAACATAATCCTGTAACGTAGGGACAAACCAGGTGCAGTCAGGGCTTGAGTCCGGTGACCAAACAAAACAGGATGCACCATCGACACGGGCTGCAACGAGGAGTTTAGTTCAGCCTGTGCCAGATCGGCCCATTGCATCTCGAACATGCCGCCACGGACCCGATGGAGAGGGTCTGTTATCTCTGATACTGATTAGTTTGAATTGCACCCTTAGGACTGTGGCGGGTGAGAGACTCCTGGCAGCGCGGAAAGTGCTGGAAGTCGCGTCTGCGGGGCCATGGTGAGGAGCTTCTGCTGAGACCAGGCCCCACCGGAACTGGGGCGTGGGGCACCCCTTGGCATCCGACCCACGCTGCCTTTGTTCCTGAGGAAAGGGGCACATCTCACGTAATCTGTCCACCTGAGTCGTGCTCTCAGAGGCTGTGGGGGCAAGAAAAACATTGCTGACCGATGACGTCAAAGAACGCTTTCCGAGGCTCGGCCTCAAAAGCAGCTGTGGCCGGGGCAGGCAATGAGGCCTGCACCAACCAGCGGCAGAACCCAAGTTCAATTACGAATCCCTGAATCGGGAGGCGGCCGGTAGGAGCCCGACACACAGCGCGCAGAGGAGAAAGAGCGTCTCTGCGACCTTAGGGTATTTCGGCAGCACTAACTGTGGATGTAGGGTGACCAAACGTCCGTAAATTTCACGGACAGTCCGTAATTTTGGCCGCCTGTCCGTTGTCCGTGAAGGATTCTTTAACGGACGGCATTTGTCCGTAATTTTAACTGGGCCCAGCTTACACCCACCTCCCACTTTGACTCCGAGGCTGTTCCAAAGCTCAGACACCCGGCAGCATTGGAGAGGCGCAGCGGGATGGCAACGCCTCACACCTTCAGCCCGTGATGAGCTGTTAAGAGGTGCTTGACGGTGACTGAGAGGGAGGGTCTGCCGGTTCAGGAGCAGGGGCATCCATTCAGATGCAAACAGCACTGAATGCGTCATGTCTCTACAATTTAGAGGGGCCTGACACATTCCATTTCTACCCAGGGCCCCAAACATCCGGGACTCGGCAGATTACACCGACCTCAGTTCTTCAAACATGCTGTCTATAATGTAATACAATTAAGAAATGGCACAATCGCACCCACACTGATTAACAAAGTATGGAGGACAATCCGTTAAATCAGTTCTCTTAGAGTATCTCCTATAAGTACTGTACATCACAGTGGGGGAGGGCATTTTGGACAGAGAGCCTGTCTTCTTGTTTTGTGCAGGAGGGGGTGAGGAGCCCAAGATGATACTAGAATACTGCATGCCAACCAACCCCTGTGCCCACCCTGGTGGATCCTGTTACCCCTCCTGTGGTGGATCATGTTCCCCCTCCAGTGATGGCTCCTGTCCCCCCGCCTGTGATGGCTCCTGTGCACCCCCCTGTGATGGCTTCTGTCCCCCCCCCCCCACCCCCGCCTGTGGTGGATCCTGTCTCCGTCCTGGGTGGCTTATGTCCCAGTCCTGGAATGGCTCCTGCAGCGAGGGTGAAGTTCCTGGTGGGCCTCTTCTCAAAAGGGCTCAGCTCAAATTAATATGGAAAGGTGTGCGAGTGAGTAAGTGAAGGGATGGGTTGATGGCTGGATGAATTAGTGAAAGGGTGAATGGATGAATGAAAGATTGAATAAATGGATAATGAGAGAGGATGGATGTATTGATGAGTGAGGGGAAGGAGGGATGAGAGAAAATGTAAATAGATGGATGTATGGGTGGAAGGGTAGCTGGGTGTTGGATGAGTCGAA
Organism: Lissotriton helveticus; assembly: GCF_964261635.1. Classification (NCBI taxonomy): domain Eukaryota; kingdom Metazoa; phylum Chordata; class Amphibia; order Caudata; family Salamandridae; genus Lissotriton; species Lissotriton helveticus. The sequence continues at coordinate 392,887,198 of NC_136068.1, read as the reverse complement.
GGATGGATGAGTGGAAGGATGGATGGATGAGGGGATGGATGGATGGATGGATGGAGGGGAAGGATGGATGATGGATGAAAGGATGGATGGATGAGGGTAAGGATGGGTGGATGAGGGTAAGGATGGATGGATGAGGGGAAGGAAGGATGGATTGATGAAGGGAAGGATGGATGAGGGGAAGGATGGATGAGGGGAAGGATGGATGGATGAGGGGATGGATGGGTGAGGGGAAGGATGGATGGATTGATGAGGGGAAGGATGGATGAGGGGAAGGATGGCTGGATGAGGGGATGGATGGATGGGTGAGGGGAAGGATGGATGGATGAGTGGAAGGAAGGAAGGATGGATGGATGAGGGGATGGATGGATGGACGATGAGGTGAAGGATGGATGGATGATGAGGGGAAGGATGGATGGATGGATGATGAGGGGAAGGATGGATGGATGGATGATGAGGGGAAGGATGGATGGATGGATGGATGATGAGTGGGTGGGTGAAAGGATGGATGGAGAGTGGATGGATGATGAGTGGGTGGGTGAATGGATGGATGGATGATGAGTCGGTGGGTGAAAGGATGGATGAGTGGGTGGGTGGATGGTGGGTGGGTGAAAGGATAGATGAGTGGATTGGATGGTGGGTGGGGGGTGAAAGGATGGATGAGTGGGTGGGTGGATGGTGGGTGGGTGAGTGGATGGTGGGTGGGTGAAAGGTTGGATGAGTGGATTGGATGGTGGGTAGGTGAAAAAATGGATGAGTGGGTGGATGGTGGGTGGTTGGGTGGATGAGTGAAATGATGGATTGATTGATGGATTGATAAGTGCAAGGGTGAATGAATGTACGTATGAGTGAAAGGGTGGATGTAAGGATGGATGAGTGAGTGAAAGGGAGGGTAGATGGACAAAAGAATGAATAGATGTGTGAAGGAGTGAAATGATAGATGGATGAGTGATAGGGTCAATGGATGGATTCATGAGTGGATGAGTAGATGGATGGGTGGGTGGATGGATGGATGGAAGGAAGGATGGCTAAGTGAAAGGGTCGGCGGAGAGAGAAAGGGAGGATGGATGGATGACTAAAAGAGTGGATGGGTGGAAGGATTAGTAAATGAAAGGATGGCTGGATTAGTGAAAGGGTAAATGGCTGGATGGATGAGTGAATGGATGGATGGGATGAAGAGTGGATGGATAAGTGTACAGATGGATAGGGTGAAAGGGTGGATGGATGGATGAGTGAAAGGATGGATGAAGGAATGGATAAAGGGATGGATGAGGTGAAATGATAGATGGAAGGATACATGATGGATAGGTTTGCAAATAGTTGAATATGTTTGGAAATGGCAGGGCTTAATTATATACTATTGCGCGACCTCTGACGTGTCTGTAAAACTTACCTATTGTCCTGAAGTTTTGTCCTGAACTTTTACCTTCGGTCCTGAATTTGTGTCCTGAATTTTGACCCTTTGTCCTGAATTTTTACACTCACCGTCCTGAATTTGCACCAATGCCAGTTGGTCACCCTATGTGGATGACGGACTGGGCCCACTAAAGTCGGAGGTAGAGCCACCTGTGTAGGGCCGCTGAGTGCAGGTAGTTCGCAGTGCACACCAGAAGGAATCGCCTGTTGGGGGCCGCTCAGCCACATTAGCAGACTGCGGCACTCTGCAAGGGAGGCCTATCCAGACCCTGTCCCAAGCACTATGTGGAAGCCGAGTCTGGAGACAGCTGGGGGGGGGGGGGCGCTGCACCTTCCCCCAGGCCCTGAGCAGGGGGCACCGGGGAACTGCTCATACTACCCGCATCCTCCAGGGGGTGAATCCTGAGGCAGTCTGGGTGGAGGGCTCCCGCAAGACACCACAAACTAAGTTTACAGGGGGACCCTATGGTCTCCGACCCAAAGTACAGCGTTGTAACTGAGCTTGTTTCTTCCCTCTCAGCAGTCTGTGTGGCCCATAAGAGAACATTGTGACGACTGCCCAATCCACTTTCTCATCCTCTGGGACAAACTGACCATGCTTGCATGCTGCCATGCTGCACTGCAAACTCCACAAAAGCAGAGCCCACAGGCAGCCTTTGGTCAGCAGTACAGTGAACATCTACAGATTTGGGTGGAACCTGTCAAAGGGCAACTCATCCACATCTATTTGCCTGTGGATGCCCCTGTCTGGCGGGAAACCCCATGGGCCCCATATAACAGGCGCACATATGTGTGGTCCCGGAAATAGTGGACTGGACTTGCAGCGGAGGCTGGTGGACAGAGTGAGGCAACCCTGTGTTGCTTTGGGGCCCCTGCTGCACGAGACACAACTCCAGGTGAACTCTGTCCCTGGGCTGTGCTGGCAGCACTAGCTCCAGGCCCCGCAGTCTTCTACTGGTCGTTTGGTGCCAGCGTTGCAGAGCACACAGGCCCATCACCCTGGTCCTCAAGTCGGACCCAATTAGGTGAGCCGGCTTCATAAACTGGTGTAAACCCTAAGCTTGGTACCTGGTGCCCTGCTATGCTAGTCAAGAAAATTGCCCTGAAACATGGGAGTAGACAGGCCGGCGAACAGAACGTGAACCCCATCAGGCAATACAACCTACGCCAACCTACACAGAGTAATGCTCTAATCAGGCACAAATGATGGCGAAGATGCACCGGGAAGTCAGACGGTACTGACCAGATCAGAACTACTGAGCAGCCATACAGGGGTCCCACGCTGCTCTTGAACACAAATTCAAGGCAATCCTCATCATCAACCTCCTTAGGACAGACTTACGGAAGGTAGCTGACCAAGTTAAATCTGCGGAGGGCAAAATAACCGAACTACAAAGGGAAGTTTCAGGCCTCCAACACCAGATGACTAGTGCCACAGCGTACCTGGAGCAGCCGTTCTAGACAGAGTAACATTGGAATCCTGGGATTTCTAGAGAGCAGGAGGGTCATTGACTAAACCATTTTGGAGAACTGGATGGGGCCTGAACTTAAACCGAAGGATCTATCTGAGCTGTTTGTGGTGGAGAGCACACACAGCCCTAGTGCAGCCTCCATGCATGGGGTCACCTCAGGCCATCATCGGCAAGATCTTAAATTACCCCGATAGACTGTATCATCTGGGCAGCAGGGGAGGGGCTGGTCCCCCATTCGGCAATGATAACCTCACCATTTACCCAGACTATACAAAATATGTCCAGGAGCGAAGTTAATCTTTTCTCAGTGTTGAGTAGAAGCTGAGGGGCCTGAATTTTAGGTACATGCTCCTGTACTCCGCAAAACTCAAAATGCTACGCCAGGAGAAGATGCATCTTTTGGAATGACCAGAGAATGTCCAAGTTGCTCGATTAGGGGTGAACCCGCGGACTTCCTACCAGGGGCCAGCCACTCCTGGACATGGGGGACATTCCCACGCAGACACTCTGACTGTAGCCACCCAAGGGCGACTAGCCCCGACTCTCATTTCTTGGGCATTAAAGTCACTATCAGTGAGGCTGGCACCATGCAGCTATGCACCATTGATTTGCCAGCCATTGAACGGAGTGCAAATCTACAGGCGAAGTCAGATGGTACTGATACGGACATCTCCCGTCTGGCCGCAGGCTTTGTGCCTGATACCATGGTTGCCCCAGAGGTGGGGATTGGGTGCAACTGAGCAGTGTGAATGAAGGTGACTGAGTGGAGTGGCTTGAAGGCTACCTCTATGGCAGCCTGGTAGGTGAGTAATTGTGGGGATAGCCAACAAGGTGATTGTTGTACACATGTCCACACCCTGAAAATGTGCGGGGACAGTAGAAATTCCTGGGTTGAGGGAACATAGGCTGTCTATTTCTATGACTGCTGACCCTTGTGTTCAACCTCATTGATTGAAGGAATGGGCACACATATTTCAGAATGTGAGAGTTTAGTAGACCAGAATGACTAACTGGGATGCTGTTAGGAAATTGAGTACTACCCAGTCCACGTTGGACAGGCAGGGATGCGATGTGAGTCCTGGCTCCTGCAATGGATTAATAGTTCTATATTTGGCCGTAGATGGGTGGGAGTATTGGTTGACATGTCTTTTTAACTATTCAAGTTTCTAAGCAGCTGACGGATGGTGTTTGGGGGGGGAGGGGCAATGAACACCACACATCCAGAACAGGGATTGGTGGGTGCTTATAAGGTCTTAACCTGCAATGTCCGGGGACTGGGTACATATGTGTCCTCATGTAATGCAACTGGTGCTTTGTAAAGTGCTATGATACCCTATTCAGGTCAAGTTTGCGCAATATAAAACTCTGTTAAAAAAAGATGTTACAAGATACTTACCTTCCTTAAGCTGCACAAAATCAGCGTCGCATGACTGCAGGAGGCCCCCCCCTAGATGATGCAGGCGCCAAGAGATTGGCCAAGAAATAGACGTGACAGGCATATTATTCCTTCTTCTCTAAATATGCCAGGGGAAGGATATGGGTGGCTCCGGGAGTTCCATTCTCTCTCGCATACATGGAGGCAAAGATGGGAAGGGGGGGGGGGCAGGTATGTCCTCATACAGGGCACCCTGGACGGCCAGATCTTAATTATTCTCAACATCTATGCTCCCAACACAGATGATCCTGCTTTGTTTCATTCAATACAGGACCTGATTACTCAGAAGGTTGATTTGCCCTTGCTGTGGCAGGGAGACTTCAACTGTATCTTGAACCCTCATTTGGACAGGACTCCTGCTAGGACAGGCAAGAAACCAAACATGACAGTTGCACTTCAGGAGGTCATGGCCAACAAATGGTTGGTAGACATATGATGCCTAAAACATCCGGATCAGAGCATATACACTTTGCACTCTGCTACGCATAATACATACAGCAGATTGGACAGGGTACTTGTAGTGGGGATCCCCAGTATAGACGACATTTGAATACTGCAATTGGCACGCTTTCTATCTGATCACTCGCCTGTTGCAATGGGGCAAGTAGCACTGGCTTTGCAGTCTTGACAGATGTCCACGGTCATACTTGAGGACCCTTCAGGGTGTGAGTCACTGTTTCTCTCACTGTCCGGCTACTACGAGTTGAACTGGGGGCTCCACTAGGAGTAGATCCACCGAATGGGAGTCGCTTAAGTCCGTGCTGAGGGGCACCTGTATTGACTGGCTTGTGGTGTCCGTAGACTACCCCAGACTTAACTCGGTAAGGGAGGATCTACCGCTTGCAAATATTCAAGGGACAGATCCCACCTAATGTAGCCTCACTTAGGGAATAGCACAACATATTTGGCCGTATTTACAGATATTTGGGGCCGTCTGGATAAATACACTTTGAATCTGTACCGACAGCGACTGCACTGCGAGGGTAACCAATGTGGGCACTGTTCAGCCTGTATCCGGTGTAGGATGCAGGCCCCTCCTGGCACGAAGTCTGTTGCAGCACCAGACGGCACCAGAGTTACCTCCAGGGTAGGCATTGTAGATATGTTCCGTAAACACCTACAAAATGTATACACAGCAGGCCCTAACATAAGCATGCACATCTGCTCCCCTTTTCTAGAGAGACTAGACCTTCCCAAGCTTGGGCTGGGGGCATTGGGGAGGCTTTGGACAAACAGTTAGGACTGGTGAAACCTAGAACAGTGCTAAGTATGCTCCTGTGGTTTAAGACGAGTGGTAGCAATGGCTTCCCACCTGAATTTTATCAAGCATTTTTGGCCATGTTAACACGGGGACTCCTGGAAGTTTTCTTAGAAGCATCAGAGGCGGGTGTATTGCCCCAAACTATGCAGGATGGCAAGATATGCATGCTACTTAAACTAGGGGGAGAAACAGACATCCCAGCGGCATATAGGCTCCACACAATGATAAACTCCTACGTGAAGGTGCTTAGTAAGTCACTGGCCAACCGATTGGCCTTCCTGGACTAGCTGCAACATATGAGATGGCAATGTGGCTTCATTCCGGGGAGAAGTACACACCTGAACTTTAGTCACCTGACGCATGTTCTACACGGGCGAAAAGAAAAATTGATGGACAGAATGCAGAACAATGTCATACATTCACCCCAGTACAGAGATCTGGGCCTAAATCCATTGGTTTTTTTTGCTCACCATGCCATTCCAGTTTGAACCCAGCATATGCATATCAGTCTTGACCATGTGCCCAATGGGAACAGTCAGACCCTAACTGTCAGGCCAGGTCCTCCCTGGACCTGGGGTGGCGAAGTGAGCTAAAGAACGATGATGGATTCAACCCAGATCTGTGACTGGGGGTGAGTGTCGGAAAAGTTTCAGCAATCAGTCCATCTCCTTGTGTTTGTTTTGTTCACCCTAAGTTGGTAGGGTATGCCCAGACGTGGGTCCCTTGTTTACTTTGCCACTGGATTTAAGCTAGCCTGGCTGATGAAGGGTGTTACCCCTGAAACCAGTCCCAGGATGCTTGTTTCTGGGCCAGGGAAGATATGGCTTGGCAGCTCGGACTGTTCCCATGAGGCTCAGGGTCAAGACTCATTTGCATATAGCTGTGTCTGACCTTGGATGGTGAAGTGAGCTGAAGAACGATTATGTATTCAACCCAGATCTGTGACTGGGGTTGGGTGTCTGAAAAGTTTCAGCACTCGGTCCATTGCCTCCTTGTGTTTGCCATGTTCTACACGGGGCAACCCCCTAGATAAGGAGCCAGCGCTCATGGCAGTCGATCTGGAAAAGGCGTTTGACACCGTAGACTGGGTTTACTTGATCCAGGTACTGCAGGTCATGGGTTGTGTCCCTCGGTTCTGCGGGTGGGCCCTGCTCCTGTATGCAGAACTGAGCTTCAGAGGACGGATGGGGCATTACCTCTTGGAGGTGTGGACACTGGACCGGGAATGCGGCATGGATGCCTATTATTTCTGCTCCTATTAGTGCCTCCAGTAGAGCTTAAGGCCATATGGTTACACAGAGAAATGTGGGACTGGGGCATACAAATTGAGGTATGCCATTTCTCTATATGCTGACGATGCCCTATTTTACTTCTCCTCCGCTAGGGTCACTTTACACCGGCTAATGCGGCTGCTCAATGACTTTGGCAACATTTTGTGTCTTCGCCTAAGTTCACCTAAATTGTAATAGGTCCTTGAGTTCCCTCACGCCTCACTAAGGGCCACCCCGGTGGCTCAAATGCCAGCCTTGGGCCTGCCCTGGGAATTGAAGCAATTTATATATCCAGGGATTCAAGTAGAACACAAACCAGATCATTACAGTGCCTAAACGTAGACGGGGTCTTTGAGGCCTTTAGGTCATCAGTGGTCTTCTGGAACGCATTTCTTCTGTCCTCAGTAGGAAGTATGACAATAGCCAAAATGATACTGCTCCCAAGATTTTTATGTGATGCAAAACTCTTTGCCTACTTCCAGACACGATCTTTAAGCAGTTTAACTCTATACTTATCTCATTCCTATGGGTTAGCTGACTCAGTAGGGTTGCCTTGACGACACTGACTAAAAGGTTTGAATATGGAGACTGGAAACTCCATGTTTTGACCTGCATTATGCCCCCACACACCTTCCACAGGCTGCCAGATGGCTGGACCCGGGTGAGAACTGGGAAATTTGATATTGATTGGTAGAGTTGCAGCACAACATTTACTATTTTATTGATGGATGGTGCAGGGACTTCAAAGGAACTTCCGTACATAGTCCGACAAACTGCCCTCATCTGGCAGCGATTTGCTCGCTGTTCTGAAACCGGGCCCGTTCCACAGGGAACTTGGGGGGTATGGATGCTTAAATCAATTAGACAGTTGATAGATAATGTCCTTGGCAGGAGGGTGGGTGCGCACATCTTGGGGACTTCTACCCTGGAGAGACATTAATCTCCTTTGACGAGGTTTGTCAAGAATTCACACTCCACCCTGGTCATTTTTTTTGTTTTACATTGTGCTGGCCTGGTGGAACTTGCCAAGGTTACCTGGCCCTTTTACCCTGCAATGCCCACTCCCTCACAAACACTTGGGAACTTACTAACCTGCGAATCAGGATGCCACCCACTAGCGTTCATATACAGGGCTATGCGCACTGAAACAGATGGGCCACCTCTTCGGACTAGCATAGCCTGGAAGGTAGACACTGCTAGGCGAAGGGGACTGGACATGGTTCAGCGAGCTAATACATTCCGTCTCATGTAACACCAGTTTTAAGCTGGTACATTACAACTTTCTCCATAGGACTTACCTCACTCACAAGGACATGCAGCGCATAACCTTCACCTGCACAGATAGTTGCAATCACTGTGGAGTCAGTGGCGCTGACTTTCTACACCTAGCAAGGCAGTGCAATGTGTTCAAAACTTCTGAAGAAAGGTGGTTGCTGACATAAGAAGAACCATACAGTTGAATATAACCCTTTCCTCAGTGTTGCCTCCTAGGCAACATCTAACGACCTAAAGGTAGGAAGATACAATATACATTTTTACAGCTGGTGTTGGTATTGGCCAGACATAGGGTTGCCATCACCTGGATGGGACATTGGGCACAGGAGATAGCGCACTGGCATGAAGATATGTTGAAGTGATCTACGGCGGAGAAATCCCTTATCAAACTCAACAGGCGGGACAATAAGGTGATTGATGACCGGTCGGACTGGAGAGATTTGTATGACACACTCCTAGAACCAGAATCTATTATAGATTCAACAGATAGCGACATTGCTGACGACAATGGGGGAGAGGAGATACAGGTGGGGGCGGTGTTCCTTTCTCAGTTGAAGCTAGATGGACTTATGAGGCCTTCCTGCTGTATGAAAGTGGCAATTTTCTGAGGGGCATTGTGTGCCCAGTGTGCTCGGAAATGTATAATGTAAAGCTATACATTAACTTTCTATGCCTCATCTTCCTCTGTATGCACCACTGCTTGCTGTTGTTTTCCCCTTGTACTGTTTTATAAAGATTTTAAAATAGTAAAAAAAAAAAACGTATCGGGCTCAATGACATTAGGTTTAAAGTCCAGTAAAGCTGGACGAGAGGGCGTCTAGTAACAATGTATGAGTGGTTTGACCTTCAGTAGCTCACAACGATTTTCAATGATCAGAAGTAGAAAAGGTTGGAACCCCTTGCTTCCGACTGTTCATAGAAAGCTCTCTGAGCAGGAAGGAGGCATGCCACACCGCTCCTGTGACAGAAAGCACATAAATAACAGATACATGTAATGCACACCCTTCACCACACGACGTACCATGACTCCCTTGGTTCTTCCCAGAAGCATACTGTGAGACAGTGCCTCTTTTGACCCGATCAGACACCCACGTTTTGCCTGGGAAATGTTGTAGTTTCAATTGAAAGTGCATAGGGTCCCTGCAAACTGTTTTCTCTGTGCCAGAGCATCCTCCCTAAAACTGTACCACGATTGGCACAATTTCAGACCCCCCCTATAAGTCCCTTGTGAATGGTACCTAGGGCATTTGGACCAAAGAGGGTCCCCTAGGGACCCCACACCGAGGCCATGTGAACTGCTGTTGCTGCTACTGCAGCATATATGCCTGGGTGCAGAGAAAAACGATAAATTTAACATGTGTGCCATGTCAAGCAGCACTGCCAAAGGTATAGGTAAGTCATCCCTCTAACAGGCCTTACAAGCCATAAGGCAGGGTGCACTATATTGGGCATGTCCGCATAAGCCAACACGCCTCTATAATATTTAAGTATTTTCTTAATATTGTACCCCGGTGTGGTCTCTGATTGGCTTTAGGTAGCCTGCCGCCACCACACATGTTTCTGGACCCATGTGATGAGAGCCGTTGCTCTCTGAGGACAGAAGCAAAGTCCTTCCTGGGGGCGGCGGTGTCGCACCGTCTCCCCAAATTGGCTCAGTGCAAGAGAGGGAAGCTTCAAAGGCAGCCCCTGTTGAAATCCCAACTCTTGGCAGGAGAACCAGCAGGAAAACTGAGTGAGAATAGGTGGTGTGCCTCACCCTTGCCCCAACTCCACCCCTCAGGTGCTGGAGGTGAAGTGAAGAACATTTTTCAGTGCCCACCATTTTTAAGATGGTGGGATTTATCCAGTCAGGGCTAGGACTATGCCCCACACCCATAGGAGGTTAGCATAACAGAGGATGTAGACACCCCAAGGCTGTCTCTCCCCTGTAATGCCCCTAAATCTAATATTTAGGTGGAATCTCCAGACACTGAAGGTTAGATTCCTGAAGACTTACGAAGCCTGGACATTAAAGAGCCGCAAAAGCAAGCAAGAAAGAAAAAGGAACAGTGATTGACTCTGTGTCAGCCCTGCTGGCCTGTCTGCTGCCTTTGCCCCTGCTACAATAGACGACTCGTCCTGTAGGCCCAGCGACCCCCAAAATCCTGGGAGGGCAGCCTGCCTTCAGTAAAGATCAAGAACTCCAGTGGACTTGTCAAGCAGAAGCCATCTTTAAAGATCAAGAGCTCAGTCCTGAGAAACCGCAAAACCGCCCTCCGGACATTGCCCGGTACAAGAGGCCCACTGGGCCTGCAAAGGTTCCCCAGCGACTCTGATCAAGAGTCCATCATGGGTGGACCTCTGCCAGACTCCACGTTGATATCTGCAGCCTCTGCATGACTACCCCCCATAACCGTGCCCTGCTCCACTAATGTCACGATGCCAACCCTGGCCAGACAGTGGTATTCCACAAAAGCGAAGCTGGACCCCGACTTTCCCAAAAGACCGCGCCACTCCGAGGATGTATTTAACCTCCAGATTAGCAACTCTCTCCAATGGGAAAGAAGAGACAAAAGATGAGAAGGACCACTCAGGTCTGGAGACAGCAGAGCACCAGATGTCCAATGTATCCTCTAATAGACAATAGACACTGAATGCGGAGCCTGTAAATACACCAATGGAATAGTAGTTACTAACATATACTACCCCGGCAGCTCTAAGTACAAACTAATTCTTTAGAATAATTTAGCCTTCCCTGTGTTTCCCAAAAGCTCACCTTGGGACTGATTTGTCCATAGACATCAAACTAAAGTAAATTCAGCAAACTAGTTATGCATCCATCATGTAGCGAGTGTTTCTTCAAACAAACAACAACAAAAGAGGACATGGGTTCTTAATCAATGAACTGACCTTAAAAAACGCAGGTCATGAGAAGGTAGAACATGAAAGAAAAACTAGCCTCCGTAACACCTGTTGTCCACAGGAACGGAAAAGTAACACACTATCCGAACAATAAACAAAAACAAAAACTGACTCCAGCGAGGAGCGGAGAGAAACCGGTATAAGCAAAAGAACTGAAAAATGCACAACAAGCGAACCCTCCTTCATGATCCTACCTGACTCTCCAATATTGCAATCCTCGTATCAAGGGAAAAAAACGGTTACAGAAAAGGAGCAGGCTGCATCAATCCAGCTGCCTCGCGCGACTCCAATGCAGTACAAGGGAACTCAATGCTGCTCAGGAACCTCTGACGCCGCACAGGGCTCCGTTGCTGCTCAGGAGAATTCCGCTCAATCCAGAAACCAATTGTGCATTCTGGATAATGTAGTGCAAACCGCATGAAGTGCGGGGTTTAAATGTAAATGTGTTGGACTTGTAAAGCGCACAGCTGCCCGTAAGCGTTCCGGCGCTTGCTTAGGGAACCCGTCCTGGTATTCCCCTGTGAGAAACCCCGGCAGGGTGTCCACAAGGTGAAAGCCAGGCATCCCGCCGCGAGGGGCCGTAGTGGAGATTAAGCAAGCTATTGCCCAGAGTCGCAGAGTGTGACCCCGTGAGTTGAGTAGGCACCAGAGCGAGAATTGTCGAGTCCGTGGAATTTTGAGCCCGAGACCCGCCGAGGCGGGGATTCGAACCCTGGTCCACGGTCGATCTCAGCTTCCGGGTCTGCCGCCTCTAACCACTGAGCCACGCTTCTCCACTCTCTGCCGCCTCTAACCACTGAGCCACGGGTTTAACAGCTAAGTCTAAGGACACCCCTGCACCCGAAGCCTCTGGGCCTTGAGGAGTTCAGCCAATGGTGTCTCTACTTCCCAAGCATCAGTAATTCCCTTGTCAGCTGTTGGTTTTCTTAGTCCAGCTTCCTGGCCAGAGCCTGCAGCCTTTTTCTTAAACTGATCTCCTCCATTGGTTTGCACTGGGTTCCCAACACTGTTGGCACTCTGCACCCGGAGATTGACCCCCGACACTGCTTCTGCCTACTTGTAAACCGCGCATCTTCAATTACTCCCTGATCGACTATCCGTTTACTATCACATGAGCAGCCTTTTACATTTATCATAGTGCTGGGATTAAAGATCAATAAACTCTGGACATATCTGAAGGGCGCTCACACAAAACCTAAAACCCAATGAGGAATTCTCAGAACGCAGTGGACATTTTCTTTCCAGAGGGACTCTAATTGGATCTTTTAAAAATTCTGTGTGCAATGCTGCGTTGTCACCTGATCCCTTTGAGAAGGTGACATGGATGATGGCATCAAACTCTCTGCTGGAGTTTGCTCATCTCACCTGCTCAAGCGGCTCCAGTCACATTTTGTGAATGTAGGTGGTGATGACCCTGACCTCATTCGAAGTAGCCTCTTTCTTTTTGGGGACCAGCAGAGTATCCCTCCTTACTTCAGACACCTTCTCACAAGTTGTTGCTATTATTTTGGCAGGGTACCCACTGTTCTTCTGATTCTATTCAACCTTGAATGCATCCTGTTTGCTGCTCTTTCGTTTTTCTCTAAGCAACTCATCATAGGGCATGCTCCATTTCAAATTGGGTGGATGGTGGATGCGAACCTGGAATATACTGTTCCCCAGCGGTTGCCTTCCTGAAGAGGCTAGTTTGTAGGATGGCATTCTGGGCAGTAACTAAAACATCCAGAAAATCCATACTAGATTTGTGAATTTTGTGACCGAATTTTAGATTGAATTCATTATTATTTAGCCAAATCAGGAAAGGACATCTATGCAGCAGGTCCAGAAGACCAGATTAGGTGTCAATCTCATTTTTATCAGTCCAGATGTGTACCTCCTCCCACCACCCCGTATAAATTCCGGCATAACTTGGAGCAAAACAGCTTCACATAGCTGTTCCGGTCAGTACCATTGGTCACCAAATAGAAAATAGTTATGCTCAAGGCAAAATATCAGCATTTTTAACAACATCTTGGAGTAGTCATACAAGAGGAGTGGTTTGTCTCTAAAAAAAATTACAGGCCTGCATGCCGATATCATACTTTATGCAGGTGTATAGAGATACGGGTTTTGGAAAAGGGGGGTGGTGATGGACAGAGTTTCTGAATGATGCAGAATACTCTTACCAAGTCAATAGATCATGGTTTTAATCCATCACCGTTTTTTAGCTCACTGCACCATCCCAGCTCAGAACCTGGCTATATGCAAATTAGTCTGTTCCTGTCCCAGTGCATGATGGGAACAGGGCAAACCAAACTACCAAGCCAATTCTTATACTGGGAAGGAAACAAGCTTCCGGGGACCGGTTTCTGGCATCACAGCCTTCTTCGGCCCGGCTTGCTTGAATCCTGATGGTGCAATGAGCAAGGGACTCACGTCTGAGTATACCCTCCCACACATAGTGTGGATAAAACCGGTTTTGGAAAAGGGGGGTGGTGATGGACAGAGTTTCTGAATGATGCAGAATACTCTTACCAAGTCAATAGATCATGGTTTTAATCCATCACCGTTTTTTAGCTCACTGCACCATCCCAGCTCAGAACCTGGCTATATGCAAATTAGTCTGTTCCTGTCCCAGTGCATGATGGGAACAGGGCAAACCAAACTACCAAGCCAATTCTTATACTGGGAAGGAAACAAGCTTCCGGGGACCGGTTTCTGGCATCACAGCCTTCTTCGGCCCGGCTTGCTTGAATCCTGATGGTGCAATGAGCAAGGGACTCACGTCTGAGTATACCCTCCCACACATAGTGTGGATAAAACCGGTTTTGGAAAAGGGGGGTGGTGATGGACAGAGTTTCTGAATGATGCAGAATACTCTTACCAAGTCAATAGATCATGGTTTTAATCCATCACCGTTTTTTAGCTCACTGCACCATCCCAGCTCAGAACCTGGCTATATGCAAATTAGTCTGTTCCTGTCCCAGTGCATGATGGGAACAGGGCAAACCAAACTACCAAGCCAATTCTTATACTGGGAAGGAAACAAGCTTCCGGGGACCGGTTTCTGGCATCACAGCCTTCTTCGGCCCGGCTTGCTTGAATCCTGATGGTGCAATGAGCAAGGGACTCACGTCTGAGTATACCCTCCCACACATAGTGTGGATAAAACCGGTTTTGGAAAAGGGGGGTGGTGATGGACAGAGTTTCTGAATGATGCAGAATACTCTTACCAAGTCAATAGATCATGGTTTTAATCCATCACCGTTTTTTAGCTCACTGCACCATCCCAGCTGGAACAGGAACAGACTAATTTGCATATGGCCAGGTTCTGAGCTGGGATGGTGCAGTGAGCTAAAAAACGGTGATGGATTAAAACCATGATCTCTTGACTTGGTAAGAGTATTCTGCATCATTCAGAAACTCTGTCCATCACCACCCCCCTTTTCCAAAATCGGTTTATCCACACTATGTGTGGGAGGGTATACTCAGACGTGAGTCCCTTGCTCATTGCACCATCAGGATTCAAGCAAGCCGGGCCGAAGAAGGCTGTGATGCCAGAAACCGGTCCCCGGAAGCTTGTTTCCTTCCCAGTATAAGAATTGGCTTGGTAGTTTGGTTTGCCCTGTTCCCATCATGCACTGGAACAGGAACAGACTAATTTGCATATGGCCAGGTTCTGAGCTGGGATGGTGCAGTGAGCTAAAAAACGGTGATGGATTAAAACCATGATCTCTTGACTTGGTAAGAGTATTCTGCATCATTCAGAAACTCTGTCCATCACCACCCCCCTTTTCCAAAATCGGTTTATCCACACTATGTGTGGGAGGGTATACTCAGACGTGAGTCCCTTGCTCATTGCACCATCAGGATTCAAGCAAGCCGGGCCGAAGAAGGCTGTGATGCCAGAAACCGGTCCCCGGAAGCTTGTTTCCTTCCCAGTATAAGAATTGGCTTGGTAGTTTGGTTTGCCCTGTTCCCATCATGCACTGGAACAGGAACAGACTAATTTGCATATGGCCAGGTTCTGAGCTGGGATGGTGCAGTGAGCTAAAAAACGGTGATGGATTAAAACCATGATCTCTTGACTTGGTAAGAGTATTCTGCATCATTCAGAAACTCTGTCCATCACCACCCCCCTTTTCCAAAATCGGTTTATCCACACTATGTGTGGGAGGGTATACTCAGACGTGAGTCCCTTGCTCATTGCACCATCAGGATTCAAGCAAGCCGGGCCGAAGAAGGCTGTGATGCCAGAAACCGGTCCCCGGAAGCTTGTTTCCTTCCCAGTATAAGAATTGGCTTGGTAGTTTGGTTTGCCCTGTTCCCATCATGCACTGGAACAGGAACAGACTAATTTGCATATGGCCAGGTTCTGAGCTGGGATGGTGCAGTGAGCTAAAAAACGGTGATGGATTAAAACCATGATCTCTTGACTTGGTAAGAGTATTCTGCATCATTCAGAAACTCTGTCCATCACCACCCCCCTTTTCCAAAATCGGTTTATCCACACTATGTGTGGGAGGGTATACTCAGACGTGAGTCCCTTGCTCATTGCACCATCAGGATTCAAGCAAGCCGGGCCGAAGAAGGCTGTGATGCCAGAAACCGGTCCCCGGAAGCTTGTTTCCTTCCCAGTATAAGAATTGGCTTGGTAGTTTGGTTTGCCCTGTTCCCATCATGCACTGGAACAGGAACAGACTAATTTGCATATGGCCAGGTTCTGAGCTGGGATGGTGCAGTGAGCTAAAAAACGGTGATGGATTAAAACCATGATCTCTTGACTTGGTAAGAGTATTCTGCATCATTCAGAAACTCTGTCCATCACCACCCCCCTTTTCCAAAATCGGTGTATAGAGATACAACATTAATCGTGACTAAGATAGCGTTACATTGTCGGGGAAAATATATATATATATGTATGCAGGTGTGTGTATATGTATATATCCTTGGGCCGGTCACTGTTGCAAATGCCAAAGAGTGAATCCAAGGGACCATGGCATTGATTGACGGTGCTTGCCCTATGGGCTCCAAGGTTCAAGCAGTATTGCTTGTTGAGAACAGAGATGAGTGCTGCTATATAATAATTTTATCACAAGTTGTTTGTGGCTGGCACTGTAGGGTTAAAAGATCCAGAAGTGGTAACTTTGCTTACTATTTGTAAATTTAAAAGACAATACGAAAGGCTGTCACCAGCGCCTCTCAGGTGTTCATCAAGGTGATGGTGGGTGTCGCAGTTCATCTGCGGAAATCAGGGGGCCATACTTCCCTACCTCAATGACTGACTGTTGAAGACAGGCTCCCCGGAGGCTATTGTCGCCCACCTCCAGTCTATGGCAGACCACCTGCATTCGCTGGGGTTCACTATCGACTTGCCAAAGTCACTTCTGACTCCTTCTCAGATGCCCCGTTCCATCATTTTGTTTGGGGGGGGGGGGAGGGGGGACAGTTGGAGTTGGAGTTGGTGGAAGGCTGATTTGATCACTGTTAGTTTAGAAGTTGAGGGCTGAAGTGTGCATGCCTGAAAATGCCTATGCTTCTTACATTGTTTTCATGGGCACTGCGCCTCACAAGAAAGTGCTGGAGAGGGGGGCAAATGTAGTAATGCAGGCTGCTCAAACAAGATCTTAAAATTCTCCACATTGGCTGCCACTGCCATCAGAGTCTCCAACACCATGGCTATCCTCTGGAGATATGATCGACAGATGCGGTCCAACCTCTCTTCCTTGTGGAATATCTTTCAGAAGACCAGAGAAATAGGCAAAAGATGTTCTTTTGTAGGGTGAGAGAGCCTCTTCCAAAATTATTGGTGTGGCACTGGACATCTCATCAGCCGCCTTCAGACAGATGGCAGGAGCAGCGGTAGGGATGGCAAATGGCTACAACATTCTGCCCAGAGGTTCAGCCCAAGGTGTTGGATATGCCGTTAGACTGCAAATACCTATTTGTCAATCATGTGGATGACTTGCAGTTGATTAAAGTCTTACATGGACACAGCTAAATCGTTGACGAATTTGCTGCAAAAGAGGTTTTCTTATTTTCAGGAAACATATAGAGGTCAATATCTCTCTCAACCTCAACTCCAGGAGCGTTTTCAACCCTATTCCCAGCAGGGTTTTCGATTGCAGTACTCTGCACAGTCCTTTTGACAAATCTCAACACCAGCTTACCCTACCTAGAGCATCAGCATGTCGATGCCTAGCATAAGCGGAAGAGCTCATGACATCCACAAAAGGCAATGAGGATTCACAGGCCCCTACTACCGAAGTCTCACTTAAATTCAGCCTCGCTTGCTCCAATTCTTCAGTCAATGGAAGGTCATATGTTCCGACAAATGGGTGTTTGACTTATTACTTCATGGTCACACTCTTGAATTTGTTCAACACCTCTGAATTTACCTCAGGAAAACTTCAATTCGTCGTCTGGCAGTTCTCAAGAGGGAAATCAGCTTGCTCCTCTCCAGGAAAGCAATCGAAGTGCTGCACAACCAGCGCAATCTAGGTTTCTACTCATTTCTTTTTAATAAAGAAAAAGACAGGAAAATGGAGACAAATAATGGACCTCTTGTTGCTGAACAAGTTCATCAAAAATATACCCTTTAGGATGTTGCCCCTGCTTGAGATTTTGCTTCTCATGGAAGCGGGTGATTATATTTTCTCTGTGATCTGGATGCATATTTCCATATTCCCATACATCCGAAGCACCAAACTTTTCTGAGGTTCGAGGTGGCAGGGTGCCATTATCAGTTCAATGTGCTGCCCTGCGGGCTAAAGTCTGCGCCAGGAGTATTCACCTAGTGTTGGCTTTTCTTTTCACTGTCTGGTCACCAGGTATTCCTTTAGCTGGGCGACTGGTTGGTCAAGGCCACATCCTTCCAAGCCGCTAAAAGATTTACGGAGGCCTGTGTTCGACTCCTTAGCTACCTAGATCTCAAACTCCTCAGGGAAAAGTCCTCTCTCATCCCTTCCAGGTCACTGGTGTTTCTAGGAGCAACTCTGAACACCATGATTTTAAAAGCTTTCCCCCACAAAGGAGGATTTTGTGCCTCCAGAATATAGTGCAGTCCCGATCCTCAAAGTGCGTTTCAGTAAAGACCTACAAATCAATGCTATGGATTATATCATCCTGCAGTTACCTGATCCCACACTGCTGCCTATGGATGAGGCCTACGGATGAGACCTCTGCAGGGGCAATTTGATGACCAATGGACTCCGTCTCATGGCTCCTTTGACATCATTTCGATCACACCAGGATGACCTCTGCGATATGTTGGTGGGCAGTCAAAGACAATCTCTCAAGGTCTATTTTACCTTACGACAAAGTTGGTAATGATATTGGATGTTTCCATGGACGGGTGGGGGGGCCACCTACAGGAATTACAGATTCAGGGAAAGCGGTCAGCTCAGGAAGCGCAGTGAATCAAATCTTCTGGAGCTAAAAGCTGTTTTTCTGGGCCTCCAGGCTTTCCTACCAAGGATCAGGAAATCATCAATCCTTTTCCACATCGACAAAACCACCACCACCACGTTTTATCTACTGAAACAAGGTGGGACAAGATCTCAGGCCCTCTCAATCCTAGCACAGCAGAAATGGGAGTGGGTAATAGTTCGGGTGGTATCAGTGCAAGTTCAACATGTACCAGGAGTCCAAACTAATGGGCCGACTCCCTCAACAGAGACACAAAACAATGTCACAAGTGGGAGTTCAAAGAGAATCGGCTGCAAAGGGTTTTTCACTGTTGGGGGTTTCCAACCCTAGATCTGTTCGCTACATCCAAACAGATTTCCTCAGCCAGGTTCTCTAGGAAACTCCTTCCTTTTCTCTTGGGAGGGAACATCTGCTTACGTATTCCCTCAGTTGCCTCTCATTCCAAAGGTTCTACAGAAGATTAAACAGGAGCCCTGCTGCATCATCCGTATTGCCCCAGCATGGGCAGTACTGTTACACAGAGCCAAATCCCCTATCGGGGTCTTTTCCAATCCTGTTCCAGCCAACTGCGAATCGCCTTTCCACGAACCAGGGTCAAGTGGCTTATCGACAAATCCGCACACTTTATTTGTCAGCTTGGCTCCTCATCCCACAGAAGTTGGAGCGTTAGCAGTTTCTGACAAATCTCAATCAATACTTCAGAAAGCTGGAGCTCCTTTCATGCTCACATGCTACTCTCCCAAATGGATACTATTTTGCTCATGGTGTGTCAAGCACTCTTGTAATCCTCTCTCATAGCGTCCTGAAGATGTTTTACTCTCGGCCTCTCGCCAAGTCTTTCCTGGCACATACGCCCATTGGGGTGCACTTGGCAGCAATTTCCAGGTACAGATGGCGTTCTAGTCACTTGTTCTTGTGTTCTAACATGCTCGTGAAGAATATTATGAAGGGTCTCTTCATGGTCTACCCACTAATAAGACCTCCTCCGGTACTATGGCAAATCTTGTCCGGTCGCAGCTTATGATGTCTTCCTTTGAGCCAATACACAAATGCAACTGGAAATACCTATCATGAAAAGTAGGTTTCCTGTTGGCCATCACGTCAGCTAGACACATTAGTTTAATTAAGACCTTAACTGCCACAGAGCCATACCTACAGTTTCAGCAGGACAGTAGTTTTTCGTACCAATCCTTCTTTTATTCCTAAGGTACCTTTCACGTTTCATTGAAATGAACCAGGAATTCTGCCCTCCTTTTCCACTCCATCTTCGCCTGCTGAAAGACCCCTCCACTGAACATTAACTGATGTTTAAAGTTCTGCTTGCAGAGGACAGTCTTTCCGAAAATCTATTCATCTGCTCATCGCCTTCTCTGTAACCAGAAGGGGTCCAGCTGTGACACAGGCATCCATTGCTTGCTGGGTCTTATTAACTATACACCTCTGTCCTCAGTGGGCTAGCCGCCCTCTAGCTGCCAAGGTCACAGCTCATTCCTTGCAGAAGTTGGCCGCTTCCTCCACCCTGTTTGACGGAGTGTCTTCACTGGACGTCTGCAGGGCGGCGACATGGACTAACGTCCATACCTTCACGAAGCATTACTCCCTAGATGCATGGCAGAAGGCGTATGTAGTGGTCGGACAAGCTGCTCTACGACTTCTGTTTGCATAAGGTATAAACTTCTTAATGTCTATTTTTCTCATATAATTATTGTATGTAAGGCGTATGTAGTGGTCGGACAAGCTGCTCTACGACTTCTGTTTGCATAAGGTATAAACTTCTTAATGTCTATTTTTCTCATATAATTATTGTATGGTCGGTGACTTATGCCTTTCGGTTACCTTCCTGTTTATATATGTGTACTACCAGCCCGCCCCAGCGTTGCCTGGGGCAGAAGGGGGCTGGGGGCAGCATTTCCGGATTGCGGCAGCGTTGCCCGGGGCAGAAGGGGGCTGGGGGCAACATTTCTGGCTTGGGTGCACTCCCGCCCGACATTGCCCAGACCGCCTCCCGCCTCCCGCCTCCCGCCTCCCCCCTCCCGCCTCTTGCCTCCCGCCTCTTGCCTCCCGCCTCTTGCCTCCCGCCTCTTGCCTCCCGCCTCTTGCCTCCCGCCTCTTGCCTCCCGCCTCTTGCCTCCCGCCTCTTGCCTCCCGCCTCTTGCCTCCCGCCTCTTGCCTCCCGCCTCTTGCCTCCCGCCTCCCGCCTCCCGCCTTTGCCTTACCTGAGCCGCCGCTCTTCCCCGCGCTCCGGACTTCACCGCCACTCCTCGCTGCTCGTCACCGCTCCTCCCCGCCTGTCGTCATCACGCACGTTGCGGATATCGCTAGGTCGCGGCCAGCGCTACGTCGCGGCCGGCGCTACTTTTAGGGGACTACTTTGTTTTTAAAGTTTAATTTTTTAATTTACGTTTTTATTTTAATTTTATGCAGCCTATGTCCATCTACACACCCTGAGGATTACAACAATGTATTGGGTGTGTGGATTGGCGCTGTGGTTCCCGAATTTACCTTGCCAAAAGGTTTCTGTTCTCTCTTTATAATAGTAGTATAGATATATAATGGTTACACTATATGCCTATTGTGTTTTTTCTACTTTGGGTTGCTTGGTGGGATGGTTCACCTTATCCGCCACCATTGAGATTTGATATCTGCTTACTATTCTGATTCAAGCATGTCAATCTATGGAAAATACAATACTGGAGAAAAAACAAGTTACTTGCCTGTACACTGTGGTTCTACATTATTGATCTCTTTAATAGATTTACAAGCGGCCCACCCTTCTCCCCTTTCAGGTTCATCTTCCATACCTCTATTCTTCTTTTTTCACTCTTGCTCGAAATCCGGTTGGTGATGGAGACTCTATGCTCTGATTGGCTGAAGTTTGGATGTTTTAAAACAATGATAATAGGTTGCTAAAGGCTATTGAATTTCTATGGAAATTGAATGTTCAGCTTTAATACTGCTATTTTACTGTTCCTGTGGGACTCCCACCATGACGACGGGGAAGATTCAAGCATGTGCATCTATAAAAAATATCTATACTGGAGAACTTCTGTGTACAGGTAAGTAATTTGTTATTTTACTATGTTATGCGCAGAGCCACAGACCTTGCCTTTTGCTTGCAATCCTAAACTGCAATTTTACAACAAGATGTGCCCTTGTACTCTGTAGTTAGTGTTTGATGTAAGACACCCTAGAAAGTGGGTGAATTGCCACCAGAAAGGAAACCAAAACTAAAAGTATCTCTTGTATGGGTAAGGTGAGTGATGTTAACTACCTATCATTAGGGTTGGACTCTGGGATACCAGGAGTAAACATTCACATATGTTTTTACTTATTTCGCTAGAACCACATAGTGACTGCACTTAAATGTGCAATCACTGCAGGTGCTCTTTGGCCTCCACCCCGTTGCTGTTCGCGTGTCTGCCAGCACACCTGCGTCACACGCTTAGGAGAGCCAGAAAGCTCGTACCATGGCTACTACTGCCAAGACTGCGTCCGTATTCCTGCTGTCTGTCTCGCTGTTTTGGATCCCCTAGGGAGGAGGGAGAAGGTCCATGAGCGGAGAATCTTTATCTCAAGGGACCAAACGGGACAACTCTGACACTTTCCTTCAGCCTCGCTCAGCCTTGCGCCGCCTATACTGTTGCTGTGAGGGCAGATCGGGCAGGGGAGTCCTCGGTCCTGTCTTCCTCTTGCTGAGCCCTGCTTGCACCACCGGTGGCATCGTAACTGCACCTGACCCTCTTGCAGAGGTGAATGGATTCAGGTGTACAGTGGGGCGGAGAGCTGATTACCGCCCGGTTCCTGCTCAGCTGGTGGTACGTTCTACGACCAGGGTTGCTCAGACGCCAAGGATCTCTGAGATGGGAGACAGTGGGAGCCAGCAGGGGAGTGACCACCTAAAAAATTAAAGCCCTGCCAAGTCCCTCGGACCAGCCCAGAGTGCAGAGACCGCCTGCAGGTGTCCCATTTTCAGTCTTCCAGCCATCTAAACTGGTGCTGTGTGCAGTGGAGGTGCCAGTAAGTCCTGGTGACCAGAGGTGGCAGTAAGTTTCAGGTAGCTAATTCCTTTGTGGCAAGGGCCTATTTTGATCTACATTGATTCTTTGTACTCCTTCTGGGCTGATACTGCCAGTGCCAGACACTACCAGATTGACCTGTCATTCAATCCTCACCCACTATAGACCACACCCTGATTCATACAATACTGGGCAAAACGCACGCTGCCACCCAGAAAGGATATCGATATAATTATCCCCAAACCTGGCCCTAAATCTGGCACCACCTTGGACTTCCTAGTGCGGGCTGTCAATGTGGTGTCCAAGGGGACAGTTGACAGACAGACGGCTGTCCCTTAGGTTGGGGAATGGCCCAATACCTCATGTCTTACAGCTGAGCCCCTCGGAGTCTGTAAAATCTGCTCTTTCCCTAACCTCCCCTGGAAGAAAATCGCCTTCAATGGCAGTTGCATCTGGATCGTGGGGAGGGGGAATGGAAGGAGAATCATTATCTTGCCTATCCAGCCCGTCCAGCCCAACGGCAGCTACATCTGATCCATGCATGGCCCGGTCTCTCCCTTGGCCTTAGCCACAGTCACAGCCCATATGAGCCGGCAGTGAAAAATGAAAGGAAAATGAAACCAGGTTCACTCTCAGCCAGCACTGTAAAACAAGGTTCCAAACTCAATCAGCTAGGCAAGCACTGCAAAGATTCCAAAAACCTCAAAACCCAGGTTACTCATTTCAACCAGCTCTCCCTGCAGCTGCGATACAAAACTCTGGCCATGTCGAGCCAACAGTCACTCGATTTAGAGAATCCTGGTATGTTTGGCTTCAACATGCTCTGCAAGAAACTTTGTACTAATCTAGAGGATAAACTTAAACTGATTAAGGAGCAGCTAAGCTGTTTCGAAAGCAGATTGGCGATCATTTCTACTAAGAGGATTACCCACGAAAATGCCCCGATAACATTGCCAATCACAACCAACTATGTTAATCCTGCTAGTTGCAGCAGGGTGGGTATCACAAATCAAAAGCGTGTAAGTGCCAGAGTTGTAGACTCTGATGGCTCTTTGGACGCCTCAAATGGATTTGGCAAATTGGGTCCCCAGGTGGCAGAGGTTTGTACCTTGCGCTCTTGTCACGCGCCCACACAAAACCCAGGCCCATCGAAGTCTGCAAAAACAATGCATTCTGGAACATACTCCATTCTGTTCAGAGAGCGAATGGACCGGCCTCCGGCCTCCTGTCCTTCTGTCCTGCCTGGAGTCATTCCCCTTAAGGAATCGCAGTGATCATCCTGGGTGGTGTTGCAAAACAAAAGTTTGGGCTGGCTTACTAAGCATAAACCGTTCAACCCTGCCAATATAAATAAGATAATACTGGTGCATAGGGTAGGTTGGGTTGCCCAGTCCAGAAGGTAGGGAGACTGTACTGTGTTGAATTTTTGCGGACCCCAATCTGTAAGAAGTGTGAGATGGCAGGAGACTTTTGGCCGAATTAACACCAACATGTGTTTGCTCACATTCGGATACTTCTATAAACCCCATGCACCAGATAACCAATTTGGTTCTTGTAGTCAATGTATTTTTTTTGTCGGTTCTCATGGAGTAACAGGTTTTCTGCTTTAAGCAATCTTGATGGGTTAGACTGACTGGGGCCTAAAACAGGCCCTTCACTTGAACCACAAAACGAACGGCCTCAGCTTGTTACCCTTTCTCCCCCGGAACTAGATAAAGGTGTGGCACCCTTGAGTGCTCTTCAGGTGCCAACACTAACTTTACCCAGGGAGGGTGCTCAATCACCTAACTTACAGGGGGCACACAACCTGACGATA
Source organism: Lissotriton helveticus (assembly GCF_964261635.1). NCBI lineage: Eukaryota > Metazoa > Chordata > Amphibia > Caudata > Salamandridae > Lissotriton > Lissotriton helveticus. Next base: position 392,862,931 of record NC_136068.1, on the reverse strand, counting down.
GTATCTTGAAACATTGCTGGTCTAAAAGGCAAACTGTCACAAACTGATTGGGGGTGTTTCATTGGGAAGGCTGATATTAGCTTAGCATGTTTCAAGAGACTTGGGACTTAATGGCTTCTGATAGGCTTACCTTTAAAAGCTTTTTCACCCCAGCACAAAAGACTTGCTCCGGCAGAGCCTCGGTGGCCTTAAAATATGGGTCAGTATTATGTTAGTCTTGAAAATGTGTAATTATCCTTATTGGATTGGTTTAAAATGTAAACGGAATTAAAGGGTGCGCTAAGGATTTTGGCATAAGATTTGTAGAGTTTTTGAAAGATGATGTGAAACTTTAGTTTCAGACTGATGTGCAGTACTTGTGCAAACATCTGGTTACTAACTCTGCTCCTCATTAAATGTCTTGGAGGAGCTTTCGGGTAACATGTTGATAATTCCTCAGCACTACTGAATACGTGACTGACTTGAATATTAATTTGTCGCAATGGGCATAAGTCTACCACGTTGTGGAACTAAATACCTTGTGTTGAATGTCCGATTTAATTTTTGTGTGGTGTTTTGCCATTAATGTTTTCCAGCTGTGGTCAACAGGAGCAGTACTTTACAGTTCATATCTAGCTTAATGAAAATGTTAAGATAAGTGAGGCATGAGACCTCACATAACGGCTCTTAATCACCTTTTAAAGCCAATAAGCCTGTAGAAGGGTTCAACAGAGCTACGGCGATGTGCATGCATTTGGCATTAACGAATAGGATGGTTGTAGCGTTTAAGGATTTTTTCTGGTCCTACAGACAACACTCAATTCTGCAACTGACATGGAGTACCTTTAACCGGGGAAATAGGTAGCAAGACCGGTTATTTGTATTCGGGGTCGATGAGAAAATGGAGCAACAAGATTAAGTTGTTGGTAACTTGTGGAATGTAGCATGAGAATCTTATTTGCCGACTCAAAGTGATGGAGGGATAAAATGTTACGTTGAGTAATTGGTAAGTGATTGAATACGATCAAGGAAACCATGCATGAGAAAAATAGCGCTTCCCCTGGAAATTGTTTTAAATAAAATGTATTTTTAATAATGCAAAAAAATACATGAAAGTAGATATTCCACCAAACCGTGGGAGCCTTTCGTTCTAACATGTGATTTACTAATGTATTATAAAAACAATGCAGGTTTGCATTTGAGTGCACTTTAGCTTTTAAGGGATATAAATATGTGGCTGAAGCTGGGAAATTGTGATAGTTTAAAAAACCTTGGGCCCTGATTTCAATTTTGTCAGAAACTAGGTGCTTTTTATTGCACCAGATAAACTCTACCTGGGGTACATTATTTATCAGGTGCGATATGGGGGTCATTATTTATCAGGTGCAATATAACCTCTATTGCGAGTTTCTGGGGAATAACATGAGGATTGTGATGTCTGTTGCACCTAACCCTAACCAAAATTCACAAGGTACAGTCCATGGCTGTTCACTTTTCCCTTGTTAAATGCCAGCAGGTTTGACCTGCCGTAATTTAAGGGTGAGCTATTTACCTCGCCTGGTAATTGCTGGATGTGGTAAATACCACCCAACCATTAATTCCGACCCCTGCGTAAACTTGGGTTTACACAGGAGTCCTAAAACAGCAACCCACTCATATTCAGTCCTAGGGGTGCGCGAAATTTGCATAATTTCTTTTCATGTAAATTACGCGAAATTGTAGCAAAATTACTTCTAATTATGCAGCATCCAAATCCGCCATTTTGTGCTATATTTTTAGTGTGAAATTAATCCTTTTTTGGTGCTTGGATGCATTTAAACACAAGCAACAGTAAGAGCCCCTCATGTTCCTTTGTTCCTGTGCTTTTGCTTTGTTTTTTGCCTCAAATTACCTCGATTTTCACCATTTGTAGTAAATTTTTACATGAATGGCGCATATTTATGCAAAGTGGTGTAATGGCGGGATTTGTCTTAGCAAGCTTATGCTGGCCTACATATAATTTTGCTAAGGCCTAATAAGGACCTTTGTCTCCATTATTAAACTTGAACTATTCCAAATTTCAACTTTTTTTGGCACTTTCATTCTAGATTTAGGCACTCGTTGAGGGTTACTAGATTCTCTTCCTGTCTAATTGTCAAGCTTTGGGGAGCACAATGAAATATTCTCTTCCTCTGCCCTTCTCACCTACGTTGGCTTTTCATTAAAAAAAAATCTGAGTCCGCTTACATTGTTAATAAGTTGTGCAGATATTTTTAATTTAGCGTGCCATTTCTACTTTTAAAGAAACCCTCTTTCTAATGGGTTTAATGTAAGAATAGAGAGATTGCTAAATACAATTTTGCACTGCAAATTGATTTTTGAAGGCAAGGAGAACAGCAAAATTAGGCCTATTACTTCATCCCAAAAAACAATGCTTTATCTATGTAAGGTGCGGTGGAAACTTAACTTATTTTCTAAGGTGGCAGGTGATAAATATCAACCAGGACTGTACTATGACCTTGATAAGGTTAAAAATAATTCGGTGAAATTGCTGTTCTTTGATATTTGGGGCAACACAAGCCTATGTTTGGGGTTGCTCCTCATGTTAGACCTCAGTTTTACCATTTTACTGTTTGAACAGTTTTCTCTTATATTTTGAATTTGTATTTATTTGCATTATTTCATAGAATCTCGCACTATTCTGATGATGAATAGATCTCTTGAGGAAGGAATGAACCTTTTGTTGCAGGTTTTAGAGGATGTTCTAAACTAGTGATTTTTCCTCTTTTTACTCCTAGGAACACAACATTGAAACTGCACATGGAGTTCTGCATATCACCATGCGTGGAACACCAAAGGGAAGCAGACCTGTCATTCTCACATACCATGACATCGGCCTCAACCGTAAGTTAGAAGGGCAAATAGTTTCAGTTCCAACTTAAACTGCTCTCGAAAGCAGGCCAAGTGTGCATTACATTTCCTGGAGGGGGCTTTGTAATTTCATACCTGAACCATGGGTAATAGAAATGCAACTAATTGCTGATAAAGAAACATTGGATTAGACAGCAGTGCTGTGTAGGGTCTACATGCTTGTGCCAGACCCCACAAATACTTTACTACTCTGTGAAATATGCAACAGCATTGAGATGCTTGAAAGAATGTACAATAATGCCTAAATGCTTTCTGTGGATCTGTCATTTCCTGTTCATCACAGCCTGTATGACTCAAGAGCTGGCAGGCAATCTTTGTGGAGAGTAATACAACTGACCTTGGTACCACTGCAAGCTCACTGTGTTGCCAAGGGATTTTCAGGGTGTAGTAAGGTAAAATAAAAGTCAAGGGTTACTCGTCAAAGGTGACTTGGGGTAGAAGGCATAATTCAGGCAACTCATCACTCAGAGGGATGGCTTAAGACATGGAGGTGCACAATTCAAACTGATTTATTGGGTTCCTTGTACAGTTTGTAGAATCAAGTGGCACTTGCTGGTTTGACGCTGCAAATTTAAATTGTATTGCGTTGCAAACTTTAAAGTGTTTAGAATGTGAAGGAGCAGAAGTCAATGCTGGAGAACTTACTGTGTCAATTCATTTTCTTCCTTCACTTTTTTACTGTTCTTATTTGTCGGTATTTTTCCTCTTGCTCTCTGTAATTACACACAACTGCCTTTGAAACGTGTCGTTCAAAAATTAACAGCAGTAAAGGTGGGAGCTGTCCGTGCTACTGCAATGGTGCTCGTTCACAACAACTGAATCTACTTTCAAAAGTAACATTATATTTAATATTCTAAGTATTTGTGATTTCATGCATGTACCCCTATTACTACATTACATCTTCCCGTAACACAACTAAACAAAAATAAAACTTGCTCATACCAAATATAAATAAAACTAGAATATTATAATAGATTAAATTCTCAAATAACTTTAAAAAAAAAAGCACTTGATCTAAATCCCCACGGAAGTCATTCCACCCATGTACTCCAGCCAACCAAAACAAAACCATGCTCTATTTTAGAATCCAAAACATCACCTTGTCCCTTGAAAGGACAACATGTAGCGCATGCTGGGCCGTTAGAGGCTTTGCCAGTAGACTTGGCACAAACCCCCAAGAAATGTGGATGAAAATATATAAAGCTAAATGCACTAGTATAGCACTTTACGGGGCGCGCATATGGGGATACCAGAGATGTGCTGAGATGCAAGTAACAAAGTATTTTTTTTTAATATCCTTTAGCATCTCTTAAAAGCACCTCCGCTTTTGTACTCCACTACAAACTCTGCGCCCCCTTTCTCACTAATTTAATTAAGCTAGAACCAATTCTGTTGTGGCATAAAATATGGATATCACTCTGCACAGATCTCAACCGGGTGATAATTACAGACTGTCTGAAATTAAGTGTATATAAGTAAAGTCCATTGCTGATGTATGTCCAGCGGTTCCTTGGTGACCTGGCCCATCCAGAATATTTTGATAAACCGGAGACACTAGTTACCATCAGCAGAAAGACGTTGAAAACAGAGGTGGTGGCTCATCTGGCAAAGCTTAGTTTGACAATTGAACTCCCAAAATCTTCTGTTTTACACAATTAAATGATATTAAACACTTTAAATATGCAGCCTTACCGTACAACTGTTTTAAACTCACGCATAGGCTTGTGCTTCAACGCCTAAGATTGGATATATTTTCACAGATTATGCACCTTTCCTATAATGAATGATTGGGCAACAGATCTGGTAAATTGTCTGTGTGATGGCAGGTGCGCCAGAACACCATGCATGTGGTTGTTTTGTGCAAATTTTACTCTAAATATAGAAAGCTTATTTGTACTTTTTTTAAATATATATATTTTTTTATTGACGTCCTGTTCATTTGTACTTGCAGTCGTTGCCAACTCTAGAGATCTGCTGCAGTATGTCATCTTTCCTCTGGGCAGTTTTTTTATGCTAGAAAGTAGATGACAACAGCTCCATATAGAGTATAATAATGGGGATCTACATCAATGAGTCATGGTGACTAAGGTAACTAGGAACAATAAAATCTGGAGGGGAGTACGAGGAACACTGTCCTAATGCATTTTAACCATTTTAGAATTAGATTTGTATAAGTGTATAATGGAACTTTGAGGAGGAGGGATCTTATAGCAATTTCCTATTACATCTATAATTTATACGTACCTGAGGGAATTTAATTAGTCGCCTTTTAATATCTTGTTCATATGATAATATTCTTTTTAAGCTTTTTTAAACGTAGTGAAACGAACTTGACATTTTTTTTTATATGTGTAAATGCTTTTATGGATGTTTGTTATGACTCCGAATAAAGTTATATATGGAAAACATCTCACCACTCTCTCCACAATACACCAATTCCTACTATTGACCCGTACCGCATTACCACACACTGTCAATGACCACTGGTTTTACAAACATCGCTTCACCTTTCTTTACAAAATATCCTTTCTTGATTCGGACTGCATCCCTCACTTTAAACACTAGTCTTCACATTCTTTCTTTTGTAAAAAACTAACCTTTTGTCTGTTTTGAGCATCTTACACGTTATTTCTAACCAGGTCATCCAAAGTTTCAAGCAAATACCCCACATTTCACCCACTTAGCATCCAACTCGGACACACTTTAGTGGCAGGTTTACGACCTCTAAGTAATTCAAATGGTGACACTTACGTGGTAGAATGCAGACTGGTTCGATAAAACCACTGCATCGAACGCACAGCATTTCAAAACACTCACTTATTTCAAACGACCCATTGCACACATTGAACCAAAACTCAATCTATGCGCTCAACCAAACCGTTGGTTTCAGAATGATAAACATAACCTTTCAAGTGTTTCACATTCCCTGACCATAGAAAATGTTCAACTTCATCACCAAGAAATTGCACTCCATTCAAAACCAAGTACTGTGGAAACCAATCTTGCAAGAAAACATCCTTAAGAAAATCCATCACACTTTTTTGCTCCACAATAAACCTTGTCTCAGGCCAATTAAAATAAAAATTAATACTAAAGCAGAATGTGAATGTGCAGGTTAAGCATTGAATGGTCCCTCCAAATCTATGCCAGTTTTCCCCCGATCACACTATAAATATTCAGTGGGATTTTGCAGCACAGTGAAAGTGCTACCCAAATGCCCCTTGTGTGCAGTCTTAATGATTGTACGCCCAACTGGCTGCACACGTTTCTCTCCTCACATTAGTATTCAACTTTCCACAGATCATTCTGAGTGAATTTTCTAAAAAGGTTGGCCCTCACTTTAACCACTCTCCTCCATCAGCCAACCTTCAGCAACATAAGTCAAAGGAATCTTCATACCTTCATCTACACCACCTTCTTTCCTCCATTCTTCCTCCGAAATCACTCATCCCTTCAAGATCAATGGACGTAATAAAATAGCTTTCATCGTTCTCATCACAAGCCTCACCCTCAGATGCCATTCAAGGGAATCTTGACAAATCAGTCTTTGCTTTCTTCACCCCTCGAATGAGAGCAACCTCAAAATTATGCTGGAGCAACTTAGTGGGTAACCAGCAATCCTAGGTGGTTGATCCCTGATTTTCTCACTGCTCAAAATTGCCAACAAAGGTTTGATCAAAAATGTTGTTCCTCCACACGTAAGGACTGAATTTTTAAACAGCCCACCAACATGCCAACATTTCCTTATCAATGGTGGACAAATAGATCTCATTCGCTCTAAGCTCTCTGGAGACATAGCCAACTGTGAACTCATCATTACTTCTCTCTTATGTAAGCACTGCCCCCTAACACAATGACAAATAACTTGATCGCGTATCAATGGATCAGTAAATTTGTCAAACTGACAATCCGTAATCTCTAGTCTAAGCACAGAGATGTGTCCACATTCTCACCAAGAATTTGTGTATTAAAACAAGACAGCTGCACATCAAATCTCACTCTAGGTTTCTTAATCACTTCCATGCATTCCTACCCTGCCCGTACTCCCAAAGTACCCTTGGCCTGGATGGGTGGCCGATCTTTTGATTTCCAGGGGGCACAGGTTTGGAACAGACTCCTGGTCACTCTCCAGTCCCTCTAAGAAATGTCAGTTTAAAAAAAAAACTGAAAGTGTGGCTTTTTAAAACTTAGCTACATCTTCTAGCTCCCCCTACCCGTTTTTCTGTTCAGCGCCGGACACTTTTGCATAGCTGTCACGCTATAACAAATTCGCCTCATTCATTCATCCATCCAACAGCCACCCTTCCACCTGAACAATCTCGGGTAAATGCTTTGTGGACAGATCTTCCTTCAAAACCAAGAGAATGTAACCAAAGAAATGTCTTCCTTTCAGGCCTGTACCTACAAGCACCAATCCCCCCAAACACTTCTGGAACGCTTCAAATTAATCCTTCCAAGGTATTGGATTACCTGGCTTTTCCAAACATTGAGTTATTGAGTTGGTGGACTAATTGACTGCATTTTAATAAACACAAATGTCCTTGAAGAGTGTGCTTATCACTGTTGAGGAACACCACCACAAGTTACCAGATGAAACACTTAATTTCAAGAAATCCACCCACTTAGTGTTGGTTACTGCTATGTCCTATAACACCTCATGCTCCGAAATGGCGCCCTTCATTTGTGCCTTTTCAATTCCTTCTCTGATTCGAGCACTCTGACACAGTCTGTTAGGAGCCTCCATCTCTGTAATATCCAAGTCTTGTAAGGACCCGACCCATTGCGGGTCTTACAGATCCATGTCGCTGCTCAATATTGATGCAAAACGTTTCGCAAGTGTCTTGGCACAGTCTCAGTCCCCTCATGCCTGGGCTTATTGAACCAGACCAATCTGGTTTTATTCCTTCTCGTCAATGCGGAGACCACACCAAACTCATCTGTCATCTCCTAGATGAGTCACACGGTGGCGTAGGGAGGCGCTCCTGCTCTCTATTGACGTACCGGAGGGCTGAGACCTACAATGGGTAAAATTTATATAAATAAGGAGAGATAGGTGGAATCTAACTCAAACCCACACAAGCGGCTTGCTCCAACTAGAACTATCATCATCTTGGAACCCTGCTACCCGGTAATCGCGCTCGTCCTGCACACCGTGGTTACTTCCAACTACCTATCTCTCCTTATTTATATAAATTCTACCCAGTGTAGGTCTCAGCCCTCCGGTACTTCATCCCTCATACCTCATCCAGACCTTTACTTAAATGGTCCCACGCCGGTTATTTTCTATCTTGCCTCCGTAGGCAGCTTGGCCATTAACCCAGGGTAAGCCAATATCACCCTACCTCTCAGGCCCCACATGCGATAGCTTTAATGCGCTTCTCTAATGGTTGGAAAATCTGTAATTTACGTGTAACTGCCACATACGACAAGGCTACAAATAAGGTTATTTTCACCCCTTCAAACACCCTTGCCAGATCTCGCTGCCATCCTGATCGCAGGCTTTCATTTTTCCTTTTATCTGTTTCCTCTCATCCCTGTCTCTAGAATTTTTCACTACACGTTTATTTTCACTTGCTTGTTTCTAAATAGAGGAGCCTCACGCTTTGAAAAACGGAAATCTCACTATAGGCATGCTTTGACCCTTTAGACTCAAAATGCTTTCCTGTGGAAGGACACAGTCCAAGTGCTCATGCTAGCACAGATCCTGTGTGCCCTGGCCGTGGGGGACTGGATGGTGCCTTTGGGCCTACAGGACATGTATTGTCATACATCATGTTATTTGTGGTTCAAGTTGGACCAGGAGCCTTTTCAGTGTGCAGTGCTTCTCTTTGGCCTCGCCAGTAACCCTTCAATGTTTGCAAAAGTGGTGCGTGCCTAGGTCACATGACCCCTTTTCAGATGTTCGTTAGAGTTATCCTGTGCACAGTGCAGTTGGGGGACACCCCCCCCCCCGTGAGTCTAGGGCATTGAGACAATGACCCGGATATTTTAGCCTCCATTCTGGCTCTCTGAGGCTTCTTGACATTTTAGCCACCTGCATCTTCCTAGATAGTAACACACCACACACGTAGGTTCGCTGTAATAAAAACGGAGGTTCCAGTGGATTCAGCATCAACGAAAACTGTCATGTCATCCAGAGCTCAGAGCAGGCAACTCGCTCTGCAGTAGCGACTGCTCATATGCAATTGGTCCAGTGGCAGGCCCCTCACCCTTTCTCACCCAGAGCTGATGTTGGTAACAGTTGTGTCCCTGCTGGGCTGGAAAGGTCATCTGTGGGAGCTGGAGATCAAAGGACTCCAGTCTCTTACAGAATCTCAGTTTCATATCACTGTTTGAGTTGCTGGAATTTGTCTGGATCTCAAGGCCTTTCTTCCTTGCATTAAGGAGAGGTGGGTGCAGGTTTTAATTGTGGACTGCCAAAGTGGTATTGCAACAAGCAGGGAAGAGATGTGTCTTGAGTCCTGTGCCAGAAAGCTCAGCACCTCTGGAGTTGATTAGCGTTCAGAGCATTTCCCTGAGCACAAACTACCTAGAATGCTCTCTGAATTGCATAACAGACGATCTGAGTGGGTGGTGTCTGGCACATTAGGGGCATCTGCATTCTGAGGTGGCTTGGAGCATCTTCCAACACTGGGGGGGAAACCTAGCTAGATCTTTTTGCCATTGCCAAGAACAGTGTTGAAGGTTTTGATCATTTGAGTCGCCGCTAGAACACTTGTATGCTTTCTGGGTGGAGTGGAACACAGGACTCATACACGTACACCTTCCTGCCATGAGTGCTGAAAAAGATCAAGAACTTCTGGGGCCAGGACATCCCAGTGGTTCTGATTTGGGCTAGGAGAGTGTTTTAGTTTATTGAACATCATTGTGGTAAAATAAATCGTCTTTCGATGACTTACCAATGTCAATTTGGAGACAATTGGTGGCTAATATCTGTGGATAATACCAGCAAGTGATGGTAAAGAATGTAAACGCTAAAGATTCCCTCTGGAATTAAACTTGTAATGAAAAATTCCTCCATCTTGTCATTCGAATGTGGATGTTTCTAATGTTAAGTGATGTCATAAGAACTAAGGCCAGATGTACTAAGCTTTTTCGCGTTCGTAAATTGGCTGATTCACTGAATTTCACTGTTTGCAACCTCCAAAAATGAATTTTGGTATGTATAAAACCCAAAGTGTGATTCGGTAACACTTTACCAAAATCACAATTTAGTATGTGACTACATACCAAAGTATTTGGAAGGGTGGTGTGTGTAGGGCTTCCCTTCCAAATAACAATTTGTACTAGTATGTACTAATATTTTATGACCATCTTTGTCACCAAACATTTTTTGCTGACTATTCAAAGATAGTAGTAAGATTTGCAAGCAGGAAGTTAATGTTGAAAAAAATATTTTTTAAGAGTAAGTTGCTCTTAAAAAATGTAAGTTGAACTTTGAATTTTTTTTTGTTAACACTTTAAGGGCAACGTTAGATTAAAAAAAAAAAGTTGCATTCAAAAGCAATTGTTAACAGGGGTGGTCTGTTGACCCCAGCCGACCACCATCGATGTGATGGCTCATTCCTAACGTATCTCAAATTGTGACCTACCTTGTTAATATTGATAAGTGGAATTGCGACCCACTGGGAATCGCTAATTTAACAATAAATATTTAATACATTAAGATTTGCGATTACCAAAAAACTGATTCGGAAAAAAACACTTTTCTGAAATCTCTATTTTAAACTTTCATACATCTATCCCTTGGTATTAATATGCTGGGTGAATAGCTTATTCTTAATGTTCCCTCTTCTCTGTACTTTGCTTCTGTTGATGGTAAGAGCACTTTCTCCTTTGATCAATACCTACTTTCTCAGATGTAATTGTTCTCTCTTTTGGTACTTTGCCGTTGGCGGGACCATCATGTATTACTCGGAGCGCACAATTTACTGTATAGCCAATTCTCTGTTCAGACTGCCAAGGCACATGATAGTTTTATTAAATTTAATCTGCACTTGTATGTGCTCTATGGCCTTACTCTACTTATACCTGGGAATTCTGCGCAGCATGAAAGTGATTTGCAAGTTCCTTATCCTCACTTCTTTGCCAAAGCCTGCTCTGCTCTCTAGCTTAAATTTAGTTATTTGTTTGGGCTGAGTGAACTTGAGTGGAAACTGGCAAGTATTGAGTGAAAGTAACTGAGTTCAAATTATGCATAGCAAGTGCTTCCATTTCCAAGATACTTTGGCAAAGCATCAGACATTGGAAATGTAAACAATGGGAATGGGGTTGATTGAATGAGAGCACTGAAGTTTATACCTATAGTAACATACTTTTTTCATTCCCAGACAAATCTTGCTTCAACACCTTCTTTAACTTTGAAGACATGCAAGAGATTACCCAGCACTTCGCTGTGTGCCACATTGATGCTCCTGGTCAGCAGGAAGGAGCACCCCCATTTCCAACAGGGTGAGTTACTCTTGTTTATGCTCCTGTAGTTATTATTTTAACTGACATTACTGGCACAGTTTATGTTTAGTCTCCATAAAAGCAAGTATACTGTCTTTTTGTTAGGTTCTCAGTCAATTTGATTCTATTTAATCGTTTTAAGAACTTTGCCTTGCTTGAACTATCATGCACTATGTACAGAATACAGAGACAAGGCAGACTAAGAAATCCAATATCTGAGAGTATATGCTGTTTGAATAGAGGTAAAGGGGAACAATTACTAGATTAATGAGACCCACTGGGGCATTGGAAGATGTGATCGACAGAGAATAAGACAATGGCACTTGGAAGTAAGACTGTAGATCAGTGGTCCTTAACAGTTTGACTTTTGTTGACTCCCAGTTGGCCATTACTTGAATCCGGGGATCTTGTCTGAATTATTGGAATCTGGGGACCCTCACTCATTCATTATTGGAATCTGAGTAATTTAATTGAACTGAAAAAAATACAGAAACATTCCTCAAATAAATGATGAAATAATAAATGATGAAATATTTAGCTTAAATCACAAATATATATGTATAATATATATTTTTAGTATTTTGCTGAAAAATGTGAGCTTTTCTGATATTCAAGTCCTCCAATAGTACCTACTATATTCTGTTTGATGCTTTTGTGGTGCTCCCACATAGTAATATGAGGATAGCAACTTTTTTGCCTTCAATTTCAAACTCCTTCATATGAACAAAGTTTTAAAATGTCCAATAGTATATATAATACATTGGAATTCCATTTCCGATGGTTGGGAGGGGTTCTCTGATGGAAACAGTAGCTCTTCTGAGTCTTCTTTTTTCATGAACAATAACATATCCTTTATTCTAAAGCATCCCTTTTTGAAGAACTGCTGCACTTTAATGTTCAAGTTATTTTGGGTGAATAATTTGCAGTCTGAGACCCTGGTATTGCCAAGCGGTAGGAGGCAGGGAGGTTTACAGTTATACAATTCAGACACATTAAGCTACTTGTTTGTATCACATGGCCTCCTCACTACATTTTATATTTAAAGTCTGTTTTTATTTCACCCCCGAAGAAGGGAGTAAGCAAAAAAGGGTGACATATACACGGCGATAAGCCTACAACCCCATAGGGGCCAGCCGCGTCAGAGGAAAGGCAGTAAAATAACATGCAAAGCGTGTTTGCTTCTCAACATTATACACAGCGTTCCGCCTACAACCCAATAGGGCCGTCCGCGTCAGTAGATAGAAATAGCATTCTGTCATGCCCAATAGTCACTGCCAATAAAAGCTAGCCCCTAGGGCCAAGTGTAGACCAGGAACCAGAACTAATAAAACTACCGGACCAGAGTGGTCCAACTTACAACCAGGTGCCTAGGAAAAGGCAATAGAACAGCAAGGATAGCAGAAGAGAAGAAAAGGAAAGAATCAGGAAAGAGGAGAGAAAGGACCTAGAGAAAAGCGAAGGGACCAGCGGGAAAGGAGTCTTCACAGACCCCGTCAGCAACAGGAGCATCCGCCACGTGCCACAGTACGGACTCCAGGGCTATCGCACCACAGGCCTGCGTGAGGTAGGAGGAAGCACAGCATCGTCCACTAGATGCAGCGCCCTCCGTCTAGGGGGCATGCTTCGCGCATGTTCGGTTTTGCACAAATAGGTCACCAGAGGTTGCCATACCGCCTTGAAGCGTGTATTGCGAGACTGCAGTCTAGCGGAGAGTAACTCCATAGTAATGACATGCCAGAGTCTCGCAAACCTCGCAGCAATAGGGGGTGCCTCCGTCTGCTTCCAGTACAGGGCAATGAGGTGTCTGGCAGAGCCCAGCATTTGTAGCGCTATAGTCCAATCACTCCGGGTCAGTGTTAAAGGATTCGCAGGTTTGATTCCCAGCAACAATGTACTAGCGGCATCAGGCAGAGGAAACCCCAGGACCCCCTTAATGTGACTCAGGACCTCCTTCCAGAAGACGGTGATCAAGGGGCAGGTCCACCAGATGTGTAGGAAATCCCCAGGCGCAGCTCGACACCTCCAGCAGTCGGGAGAAGAGGTTGGAAACATTTTATGTAAGCGCTGGGGCGTGTAATACCACTGGGTCATCATTTTATATGCGTTTTCTTGTTGCGGTATACTTTAGGGATATCCCGCCACAGACGAAGCCACTGCGCCGGTGTAATATCGGCCCCTAACATCGTGTGCCACCGCTGTTGATAGGTCTGTGAAGGCGGCACCTGAGGATGTTGCAGTATCTGGTATATCTTGGAGATCAAGCCCTTCGTTTCGGCACAAGAACGGGCTAGGCGCTCGATCGGGGTAAAGTCTCGGGTGGCCCCCGGGTACGTTGCATCCGTCAGGACCCAGTGTCGCAGCTGGAGATATTGCATCTCGGCCTCAGGTGGGAGTCGAAATTCCTCCCTGCAGCGGGCAAAAGACTTAAGGGTGCCTCCATCAAAGGGGTCTGTAAGGATCCTGCAATCGCCCTGAGACCATCTACGAAAAGATGTAGTACGGAAAGGCGGCGGAATCCACGGGTTGCCCTCAATAGGGGTGTGCGGGGAAGGAAAAGCCGTGAGACCTCTACGTACCGCTTTTCTGTCCCATATTTCCAATACTGTCTTCGTGGGCACCGCCAAGTAGGCGCTCGGGGAACGCCCTGCTTTATGGTTCCACGCCAGGTCCCAGATGGTATGGCGGTTACAGTCCTATCCATGTGAAGCCACCCCATTTCACTTTCTCTGGTGCCCCACTCAACCACGAAGCGCAAATGGGCAGCTGAATAATAGTCCACCAAATTAGGACACGCCAGCCCTCCACGGTCTCGTGGTGCCATAAGGAGTGCTTGGGAGAAGCGTGGCCTCTTCCCCCCCCCCAGATGAAGTTGGTTAATTCCTTCTGCAAATTCCGAATATTATGTAAGGGGATGGGTGTAGGTAGACACTGGAACAAATAAAGGAGTTTGGGTACGATGGACATCTTTATTGCATTGAGTCTACCCAACCATGATGGTATTAGCGACTTCCATCTCCGTAGGTCTTCAAGGACCGATCTGCGGCAGTCCCTCCAATTAACTGGCGACCAACCATCTAATGAAGGGGTCAGGTGTAGGCTGAGATACCGAATGTGGCATTCTGTCCAGCGATACGGGCACATCTGCTCCAGTGGGAGGATTTCGGGTTTAGGGACGGTAAGCTTGAGTGCCCAGGATTTGCTGTGGTTAATTTTCAGACCAGAGACACGTTCAAAGAGTAGAATGGATTGCTGGTAAGGACTCCCGGGGCTTACTGAGGGTGAGGATGAGATCGTCCGCATAGAGCACCACTTTATGGCCCTGTCCACCCAACGGGATGCCGTGGATGTCCGCAGCCCGACTGATCATATCCGCCAGAGGATCAGTCGCTAAGGCGAACAGCAAAGGCGAGAGAGGGCAGCCCTGCCTGGTCCCTCTCCCTATGCTAAACGGTTCCGTTAGCTGTCCATTCACACGGACCCTGGCCTTTGGTGCAACGTAAGGCGCCATGATTCTAGTGACCATCTTCGGGCCAAGTCCCATCTTGCAGAGGACCGCCCGGAGGAACGACCAGTCCACCTGGTCAAACGCTTTTTCAGCGTCCAACGAGAGGAGGCAGGCCGGGATCTGCCAGTGGTGCACCTTCCCCACCAGGTGAGCCACCCTTCGCACGTTATCAGCCCCCTGTCGGCCGCGTATAAATCCCACCTGATCCGAGTCAATCAGGTCAGGCATATGGGGGTACAGTCGCTTCGCCAGCACTTTGGTGTATATTTTAAAATCGGTGTTTAGTAGAGCTATCGGGCGGTATGACAAACATAGTGTGGGGTCTTTCCCAGGCTTTAGGACTAAGGCTATTTCCGCCATTCCCATATCCGGAGAGGGACCCTGTTCGTCAGTGAAAGAATTGAAGAGCCGGAGAAGGTAAGGTCCCAGCTGAGCCTGAAACAGGCGATAGGAGAGCGGTAGCCCATCAGGACCCGGCGTTTTCCCCAGGTGGAGCTCACTAAGAGCCGAGGCCACCTCTTCCTGTGTTATCGACTCCTCCAGGAGCTCCGCCGAGTGGGGGCGCAATGTTGTCCCACCATACTTCTCCAAGACTTCTTCCCCCAAGTCAGGAGGCGGCGTCTTCGCAGTGTATAGTGAAGCATAGTAATCCCGGAACGCCTGACATTTATCCTTACCTGCCGCAGCTCTGGACCCATTAGGTAGCTGTACATTCGCTATATGGGACTTAGCAGCCCTGACCCGCAGCCTCCTCGCTAAGAGTCTCCCAACCTTATCTCCCCCCTCAAAATGTGTCTGTTTTAAAGCTAAGAGGGAGCCTTCCGCCCTATTCGTACGCAACAACCGCAATTGGCCTCGAAGATTCGCCAGGTGGTGTCTTGTTTGTAGGGTAGAGCCGCCCCGGGCTTGCGCCTCCGCCTCCTTTAGGTCCTTCACCAGGCCATCCTCCACTGCTCTCGCCTCACGCGTCCTCGCGATCACAAGAGACGTAATATGGCCCCGGATCGTGGCCTTAAAGGAGTCCCAGACCACTGGGAAAGGCGTCTCGGGCAAGTCGTTGTTCTCAAAATAGGAGGTAATGGCCTCACGGATGTCCTCAACATTTGCTGCATCCCGAAGAATGCTTGGCGGCAAATACCATTTCCGCTCCCGAGGGGGGCACTCACCCGGGTCCCGAAAGAGCAGTTCCACATGAGCATGGTCTGAGATTGAAATGTCCGACATCTCCACTCCCACTACATCCTGGACAAGGTCATGGGACACAAACATATAATCGATGCGAGAGTAGGAGCGGTGAGCACTCTAATAAAAGGAGTACTCACGTTTATCCGGAGAGAAATACCGCCACGCATCAAACAACCCTAGGTCACCGATCTGCTTGCGAAGCGCCAGAGACATTGCTCCAGCCCCACTGAAGGAGCCCTCGCTCCGATCCATCTTTGGGCACCACACCATGTTCAAATCCCCCCAGAATTAGTGATGGGCCGCCCTGAGGTATCTGATCCCGCAAGAGGTCCCGGAGGAAGCGATCCTGCGCCTGATTGGGGGCGTACACGTTGCATAATGTTAAGCGGCGACGTCCCACCTCGACGTTCACCCTGAGAAAGTGGCCATCGCCACCCCGGAAGGGCCTTCCTTCCCCCCGCCTGATGCCAGCCCTGCACATAATCGCCACTCCTGCTGTTTTCGTGTCCGCTGCTGCCCAGAACTGAAGAGGGTATCTAGGGTGAGCCATGCGCCCAGTGTCAGCCTGTAGAAGGTGGGTCTCCTGCAAGAAAATGATATCTGGATTGTGCCGCAGGAGATAGTGCCAGACCTGTTTGCGCTTGTTGGGCGAATTAAGACCCTTCACGTTAAGGGTCATGATCTTCAGAGGACTAGCCACATTCATAGCCACGCCAAGGTGTCGCAGAGCCTATCATGATCCAAACAACAATCATACCACTCTCAGCACATCTACTCCCAATCCAGAGCCGTACATCCACACCCCCCACCCGCAGTCTACCTCCCCTCCCCAGGCCCCCACAAGAAGAAAGGAAAAGAGAAAGAAAGGGCAGTAGGAAACCAAGAAGGATAGAAAGAGAGAGGAAAGAAACTAAGAGCCATAAGGCCCGTCCATCAAGAGAAAACACTCTCGGCCAACCGGGCCGCAGAACACTGACCCCATAACAGGGCATCCTACACCCACAGGTTCGGACGCTCTCCGGGATGTCACTCCCTAAGGGGCAGGTCAAAACCAAAGAGGGGATTGTGACGGTCTCAAAGGGAATCCCGCTAGGGAACCCCCGCCGTCTCCGCAGTCCACAGAGTCGGAGTCAGGGATGAAAGGAAGGAGTCTCTCTGCCCCCCCCCCCCCCCCCACTCAGAGCCCAACAGGGTCCGGGGTAATCCCCCCCCCCCCCGAAGCAGGGGCGAAGAAAGAGACAGTCCATTGATCAAGGTGGGAGGGGGCCCTCCTCTAGCTCAGCCTTATCCCCCTCCAGGGATCGTATGTGGGCTATGATGTCTTGCTTGGCCTGAGAAGGGGAGAAACCCTTCGCAGGGGGGGTACGGCGATGCCGATGCACCGTGGTCCAGTCCGGTCCCGCCGGCTCCCTCTTCTGTCTGCGGGGCTGGGACGGGCTCGGCAAAGGGGTCGTTGCCAGTCGAAGGAGCTGTGCCGCCTCCCTGTAGGATCTCACCGATCTGCGCTTCGACTCCCACTGAAAAATAAGGGCGAAGGGGTGACCCCACTGGTAAGTGATGCCCAGGCTTCGTAGCTTCTCAGTCACCGGCCGGAATGCGCGGCGTCGCTTAAGGGTGTTGGGTGCCAGGTCCTGAAAAATTTGGATCTTATGGCCGTTGTATCTCAGATCCGGGTTGTCACGGGCATTTTTCCAGATCGCCTCCTTTTCAGTGAAAAAGTGGACCCTGGTCAGGATATCCGGCAGGAGTCCCGTCCTCCCCGCCGGGGCAGCCACCTGATGCGTTCGATCCAACGTTGGGGGTGAAGCGTTCTCGTCTCCCCAGACCTCGTGCAGAAGCTGCGCCACGTAGCCCATGATGTCTTCCCCTTCTTCTCCCAACGGAATGCCCCGAATGCGGAGATTGTTGCGCCGACTTCTATCCTCCAAGTCAAGCTCCTGCTTCACCTGGAGCTCTATGTTCTGCTCCTCGAGGGCTGCCAGGCGCTGCCACAATTGTTCTTGGTCCTCCGTTCGCGTGTCCATTCTCCGTTCCAGCCCATCAACTCGATCTCCAAGGTCCGTCACCTCCCTCCGAAGCTCCTTCACACAGCTGTGAACCTCGGACCGCAGGGAACCTATCTCCGCTTTCAACTCAACCATGAAGGAGGACATGAACGCTTGAGTGACCGGCGGAGAACTCCCGGAACCCCTGGATGACCCTTCATCGGCCGCAGGCGCCCCTGCTTTGCCCCACATGGCCACAACCGTATTGTCCTTGGGGGTTGCAGTCGAATCGGCCTTGCCGCCTTTGTTGGAGCGTGTCATCTCTGAAGAATTGTCAAAGCCGGTAATGCAGGCAGTTCCCCCGCCGACTAGGGGAGGAGGTCGGCTCCCGACGATCTGAGCAGGGAGATAACAAGGCCCCCCCCCCCCTCCACCACAGACTCCAGCCTCGCACCAGGACAGGGCCCTCTTCCCACAAAACAAAGGTCCAGGCCTCCAGGAGGGACTCCCACACCAGTCAATCGTGTCCCAGAGGGTAAGCAGTCAGCCGCTCCACTGACCACCACTGTGCCACACCTAACCGCCCCACACAGCCCCAGGCCAGAAAAAGAACTATTGGAAGGCGGTTCAAGGTCCAGTCCGCTCAGGCCCAAGGCTCCGCAACTGGTGGCTTCCACGAGGGGCGAGAGCACAGTCCAAACACCCCCGGGGCCGGGTTACTCCACAGTGAGGGGCCCGATGTAAAGCGGGGAACAGATCGCCCCCTCAGCTCTCCAGGGGGCCCCACGCAGATCAGCAGGCCTCCCAAGTCCGGTCTCCCAGGATTCTGAAGATGATGGACCGCTCCGACCGCTTCTACCACACCCCCCGGGAAGGTATCGCTCACCTGCGGACTTCCAGGTCTCTCTCCTCGTCGGATCGCTTCCCTGAGGGCTCCGCTCCTCCACCGCAACCGGCAGATCAGTGCAGGGGGGGGGGCCCGGGCCGGTCCCAACACACCGTGCAGCCGTGGTCGGCGCCGTCCAGAGCCTCGGACCCCGCTGGCCGCTGGTAACCTCCGCCGCCGTACACAGCCAGCACCACGAATCTGCCCCGCAGCGCTCTGAGGGCCTGCTAGCTCCACAGCGCACGTAGGCCGCCCCTGCAGCACACAAAATGGCGGGTCCCGATGTCCAGTGAAGCACCCGCTGCCCCACCGCTGCTCACGCCGCACAGAGGAGCCGCCCGCTGGGCCCCCTCGTTCTGCACCTCAGGGCTGTAGTTGCAGGTATGTCCACAGCGCTTAGGGCCCGGCCCCCGGGCCGATATCGCCGGCCGGCGGACACAGCAAAATGGCAGATCCTCTTCGCCCGATCTGCGGCGGGGACCCCGCACCTCTGCTCACCCGCTGGTCACCGGGGCAAAAAGAGGGCCAGCCGCTGCAATTTCGCCAAGTGTGAGTTCAGGGGCTCTCCGGGAGCGCACCAGTAGCCCGGGCAACCTGGGCGATACCAGCGGCGGCCCGGGGCTCCAAGATGGCGGGCACCCCTCCGGGTCTCTGGTCGGTGGCGTGGAGAAGCACTCGTCCTCCGCTCTCCGTCCAAAACTCCCGACCGGACTCGGCTCCGATCCTAGCAGCCCCCGCCGAAAAGCTCCGGGGGAGGAATTTAAGCCCTCCCACATAGTAATATGAGGATAGCAACTTTTTTGCCTTCAATTTCAAACTCCTTCATATGAACAAAGTTTTAAAATGTCCAATAGTATATATAATACATTGGAAATCCATTTCCGATGGTTGAGCGGGGTTCTCTGATGGAAACAGTAGCTCTTCTGAGTCTTCTTTTTTCATGAACAATAACATATCCTTTATTCTAAAGCATCCCTTTTTCAAGAACTGCTGCACTTTAATGTTCAAGTTATTTTGGGTGAATAATTTGCAGTCTGAGACCCTGGTATTGCCAAGCGGTAGGAGGCAGGGAGGTTTACAGTTATACAATTCAGACACATTAAGCTACTTGTTTGTATCACATGGCCTCCTCACTACATTTTAAAGTGGAGTGAGAGAGATTGCTTCAACAGTGTCTTTCCGCATGTTTCTCACTCTGCCACCTCCAACGAGTATGGAAGAAATAAACTTGGTGCTGTGTACATATTTTATTTATTTGACAGAGTTTTATATAGTGCGAACCTGACCCAAATTTGGTATCAAAGTGCTTTACATAGCACCAGTTGCATTACATGAGGACACATTCATTTTTGTAAGGCACAGGGAGATTAAGTGATTTCCCCAGAATCGCAGGATGTTCAGCCTCCTTTCCGAGACTCGAACCCGGTTCCCCACATTCGAGGTCGACTGCCCTAGCTGTTCGGCCAACCCCCTCTCCTCCTATTGGGCTTGACACCTCCTAGTTATCTGCACAGATAAATCACCACAATACTCAATGCTGCTGATTAATATCCCAGTGATATCCCTGGCTGTAGAACTTAAGGCAAGATTGCAGTTGACTAGATTTGGCTGACTCCGATGTGGGACGCCTTCTGAGAGAACAGATATTTGTTGCTGCTACAATTTTAAAGCTACGCTTCTAGAAATATATATATTTTTTTATGTCTAAGCTTATCAGACAGCACAACTGTCTGGTTAGCTTACTACTTCTTGTGGGCATTCTGAAAGCGAACCTGGGAATGCATTTCACCCATTTCTTACTATTGGCTTGGAGGTTTGCAACTCAGTTGCTTGCTTTCTATTTGCTGGCTTTATTTGATTTAGGCTTTCCTGCTTGAGTTTGTGCCTCATCTGAACATCCCTTGTGTACTGTATCCTTCCTAATAATTGCTTTCTGTAAACATACCTTTAAATCTTGTTCTTATCCTGTCACATTTGCTATGCATTCAAAGACGGAGGTCAAATGTCAAGCTCTGTCTTCCGAGGGAGCTTGGTGTTTAATTTTCGTTCTTACTTTGAAGTGAGAATTTGTGACCATCCTGCTGAATACCCACGTGAGAGGAGAGGGTGTAGGGCGTTATTTATTTGTAGCACTCTACAACAAGCATTTACAATGCAACGGTTTCGCCTTTGCAGAAGTTAGAGCTATTGGCATTGCTCAGGACATTATTTTTATTTATGTTTTTTTTTTTTTAAACATAAATAAATGGCATTTTCATTTACAATGCCAATAGCAGGGCAGGAGAGCAAGCACAAGTCTGCAAATGTAAAGTATGCTTGAAAGCCAGTACTGGCTTTAATTGATGGAGTCACTTGAAAACTATTTTTTTGGGAAGGTATTGAAAGGTGACCTGATGAGCTGTGAAGTGTGTGCTTTTAATGAACAGTTATAAAAAAAATTCTACTAGGTACAGTCTTCACATTACTCATATCTATATTTTGGAAAAACTTTTTATATTAAACATAAATCTTTTTGTGCACTTTGTGGCAGCCTATCTTATAGTGTGTGTAATGCTTAACTTAATGACATACATATTCAAGGTTCTTTCTATCACAGGCTGGGACCTCGTACCACTAAAAACACACAAGTCACTATTCCCCCTGCACCAAACAGAATTAAACTCTGTAGCTATATGGTTGCATACACAGATATCTGCAGCGATTGCATTAACAATTAAAGGCTTCACAATGGTAAATAGTGCATCTCTCACAGCAGGCAAAAGAGGCAGACGCAAAACAGGAGCACAAGCAGCAGGCAACAGAGGCAGACGCAAAACCGGAGCACAAGCAGCAGGATAACAGAGGCAGACGCAAAACCGGAGCACAAGCAGCAGGATAAGAGGCAGACGCAAAACAGGAGCACAAGCAGCAGGATAACCGAGGCAGACGCAAAACCGGAGCACAAGCAGCAGGCAACAGAGGCAGACGCAAAACCGGAGCACAAGCAGCAGGCAACAGAGGCAGACGCAAAACCGGAGCACAAGCAGCAGGCAACAGAGGCAGACGCAAAACAGGAGCACAAGCAGCAGGCAACAGAGGCAGACGCAAAACTGGAGCACAAGCAGCAGGCAACAGAGGCAGCCGCAAAACCGGAGCACAAGCAGCAGGCATCAGAGGCACACGGAAAACGGGATGTAGTTTTCGTGATTACCTGGAGTGAGGTGGTCACCCTATATAGGACTGTGGGGGTGACCAGTAAGATCACGAGGCCTAACGGAAGGTTGCAGCTGCATGTGAGAGAGAAACCGAGGAGCAACAGTGAAAGACAGAAGAGAGCTATTTAAAAAAAATGCAGACTAAGCTACACAAAGAGAAGAAATAAGAAAGACGAGATGGGTAGAGAGAGGAGAGATAAGGAGACAGTGAGAGAGAAAGACAGTTTTGTAAAGTGTGAGAGAGAGGATTAATGGAAAGAGAGAAGGATAGGGGAGATAGATCGAGAGAGAGATGGGCTCTAGCACAAATATGCCCCCACGAGCCTCCGTGGCTCTGAAGATGAATGCCTCCGGTCGTGGGAGTCCCTCGTGGGGGACTCGAAAGAAATGCCCCCGCTTTGGAAGAGCCTCGTGGGCTCTGAAAACAAAATGCCCCTGAAGCTGCTGAGACGCCCGCACTCACCGGGAGCTTCTGGCGGACACAGCGCTCTTCTACCTGTATGCTCCGTGGCTCTTCCTTGCTCCTCGGAGCCCCGGGGGAAGCCGAAGGGTAAAGTTAGAGACCTGCAGATGACCCAGCGGACTCGGGTGGATCCAACCGACGTGGGCTTGACTGGACCTGCCCGTCACATCCCGTGCACGCTTCCGTGCACCACTCGGGGCTGCGTGATCCCGGGGTGCAGAGCAGCGATCGTTATAGGGGTCCCCAGGGAGGCACGGTGCCTGAGCCGCCATGCAAAGATCACCATAGAAACCACCCCCATACTCTCACGCCACCCCCGGGCGTTTTTTTAAAGCAGAGCCGCCGAGCGGGGCCTGCAACAAGCGCCCACCCCAGCAGCGCCCAACTGTCGGCTGTGGGCAGCTCTCGCTGTAACACCACATCCTGACTCCAGGAAGAACCAAGAGGAAGGGGGCAATATTCAGGGCAACGGTAAGTAGAGGGTCTGGCGTAACGGCCAGAGCGGCAGACCTTAAAGCTGAGGAACCAGGGTCGAGTCTTGGCGAAAGGGTCAAGCATCCTGTGATTTTGGGCAAATCACTTAATCTCCCGGTGCCTAAAAAAACGAATGTGTCCGTCTGTAATGCCACTGGTACTAATGTAAAGCGCTCCGAAACCTTCGGGCCGAGCTCGCGCTATATAAAACTCGCATATATTCGGGTCGAGTTTGCGCTATATAACGAAATATGAAGTGGTCAACTGTTGAGAAGAGCGAGGTGTTATTAGGGCAAGAATTTGGGCCACCCGAGGCAACGAAGAGACGAATGGGGCCGAACCTGGGACGGAAACAGGAGTCAGCGAGGGAGGAGGAGTTTTTTTGTACAGCCTGCACCACAGGAGAGAACGAGGAGCTAAATATCCCACATTATGCACAAACCTTGCAGTCCACTGATGAAGTAGACAATTTTTGGGTGCTTAGGCGAGATTCGTGAGGAGTCGTCTATCGGGCGGGTGCATTGAATCTCGCAAACCACTCCTGCTAAAGGCACTTCGAAAAAGACGAAAACATCACGGGGGGAAAAAAAACACCCGCCCACCGCCGCATGACGTTTTAAAAGGGGCGGAGAGGGAAAAAATCGCCGGAACGCCCACAAATCGCCTCGGTGAATGACGGACAGATCTCTCTTCCAATGGCTAGCCTCCATTTATGGAGCTAGCCAATGGAAGAGAGAGGCGGAACTACGGCCATACTGTTCTAACATAAGATTTCGCCTGCGCGAACGCTGCTGCGCAGCAGACGCCAGGCGAAACCTAAAAATGATCTGTGCTGATGTTTCGGAATGTATAGAAATTGGGGAAAGTACAAATTAAGCACTTTGTTTGTTTTGTACAATATCATTGGTGTGTAGTAAAACTTTATGTAGGTGTAAATGTAATTGTCATTTCAAATTGAAAATGTGTTGTCTGTAATAGCAGTGCACTACCACACCATGCATACTTTACGTCACTCCACTGTACAACGCTGTACTTTGCCCTTCCACTCTATGCCACTCCATTCTATGGCACAACATGTAAATCCACACCTCTCACTCCATGACACAACATGCCACTCTACTTTACGCCCCTCCACTTCACACCCCTCCACTTCACACCACTTACGCTATCCCACTGCAGTCTACTCTACTCCAATTTACCCCCAATCTAACCTGCACCACTTCACTACAAGCACCCCAATCTATCACACTCCACCCTATCTACCCCACTCCAAGCCAATCCTCTCCACTCCAGTCTACCCCACCATACCCTATCTACCCACCCCAGTCTGCTACACTCCCCTCCACCCCATTCTTCCACACTCCACCCCATTCCACTACTATCCAATCTATCCCACTACAGTACCGTCTACCACAATCTACCCCACTCCAATCTACCACAATTTACCCCACTCCACCGCAGTATACCCCAATCCACCCCACTTCAATCTACTACGCCAATCTATCCCACCCCCTCTAGTCCACTATAATGTACCCCACTCTAGTCTACCTCACTTTACCCCAATCTACCCCACTCCACTCTGCTCCAATCTACCCCAACCAACTACTCATCACTAACTCTTAGCCATGCTAAACAGTAACACTGATGTACTGCATGCCTAAAACACATTGCCAATAGCTCTTGCATAGGTGAGACCTATTGGCTTTGCCAATGCTTGTTTTTCTGTACAGGCACGTGTGGGTCCTGCTACCTCTTTCTACCAGGAAACCCCAAGCATTAGTTGTCCTTACACAGATTGTCACAAACTCTGGCGGAAGGAGTTTGGTTTCTTGTATTCCCAGTGCCACTTGAACACCACTAACAGTAGTCAGTTCAATTAACTATGGTTGTTTTGCTGTACACAAATACTTTAAGTATCATCGAATCTTAGACACAGACTGCACTATTTTAAATTCCTCTTTAGACTTTACTGGACAACTGTTGGCATGAAGTCATTTGTGCTTGTGGTAGATACCTAATGCAAGAGGTACAGCTGCCCAGTGGTGGACTTTCCGCTCTTGGCATGATTATGTGCATCCTTACATTCATACTGCTGCACAGGAATCACAGAACTGTTGTCCATGATTGACTATCCGTTGCTTCTCTCTCCACTAATGGCACCGATGGGTATGTAAGAGATGTGGTAGCAGTAG
This sequence comes from Lissotriton helveticus, assembly GCF_964261635.1. Classification (NCBI taxonomy): domain Eukaryota; kingdom Metazoa; phylum Chordata; class Amphibia; order Caudata; family Salamandridae; genus Lissotriton; species Lissotriton helveticus. Next base: position 392,837,707 of record NC_136068.1, on the reverse strand, counting down.
TGCATAGGTGTCTGGCCTCGGTGCTGGTGCTAGCATAGAGGAGAGTAGCTTTGGCCTGATAGATAGATAAATCTGTCCCTCGACACAGAACACAGCACGGAGGACTTATTCTACTATTAAGACATGGCAATCACCTACACAGCATTGCTAACCCCAACATTGCTCCCTAGGCAAACATGAGGACCCCTTCTGACGTATTTGACATTTGGAAACTGTTAGGCTGATTAATAAATTGGTAAGGAGGGATCCTAGAAGGTAGGAATAAACTGCTGAATTTAGGTACTTGAGAGGAAGGAGAGAGGGGTAAGCCTGATGAGGTTTGGATGGCTGGATGTACTCCTTGGGAGGATTACATGCAGAATCGTGCGCAACATTGACACGATTCCCTGTGTCATCCCCAAGCAGGCTTATGAGCTACAAACGTCCTTATTACTTTAGGAGTATATATGTATATCTGTGCCATGTAATGCTGAGATACCTGTAAACTATGCATTCATGTGTCGCCATCTGGATGTTTTTTAAACCATGAAAACCTGATTAAACAAAAAAAATCAGTGGACTATCCTGTGTCCAGACTTGAGATGAAGTATGTCTTTAAAAAAAATAAATGAAAAAACCCAGAAAAGGGCCTTGTCCCTCAAGTGCTCACAAAAGAGTACATAAATTCTGTCAACATCGGAATCACACAAACAGGAGGGAACCCCTGAGCCGGCAGCCCTGTTAGGATAGTGGAGAGGCACCACGCAGCACTCCAGGCCTCTGGAGCCTGCGGGAGGGGGTCTGGGAGGGGGCAGCGGCCACGTAAGGACTGGCTGTAGTCCCTTCATCTCCTCTGACTTAACTCAAGCCCCTAGATGTGCCTTGTGAGGCAGAGGGGTACTGTGCAGGCCGCTACGGGGGATGACTGTTGTGGCCCTGACCAATCGAGCCTGAATGCTGTGCGGCCGTCCGCGGTCAGTGAGGTGAGCCTCTGTCTGGAAGCTGTAGGCTAGGAGAGGGTGGATGAGGCCTACTTTGGTGAGCAATGCCTGCGGATGCCGTTCGTTCGGAAGCGAGAGGTCGCCAACGCCCTGCATTTCTTAAGGTATTGTTTTGCCGGTCTTCCTGACACCGTAGCTGGCCCGCGATGCCGAGGCAGCCCAAACTGTATGGCTTTGTTTGTTCACGATGCCGTGATAGCCCCAGGGGGGAGCTATCGACTTCAAGGAACTGTTTTTCAAGGTTATTTTGATAACTGAAGATTTCGAAGTAATGTATTGTGGATGTTTATCAATTTTGGTCTTGTTTCAAGTATATAACAATATTGAATATTTTTCTAAATTGCTGTGGTGTCCTTTTGTAGTTCTTACACTGTATTATTGTGGGTAATGTGCAAATGCTTTACACATTGCCTCTAAGATAAGCCTGACTGCTTGTGCCAAGCTACCAAGTGGGTGAGCAGCGGTTATTTTAGGAGTGTAACTCCCTTATCCTGACTTGGAAGTTTGGACAAAGGTACTTACCTCTGCCAACTAGAGACCCCCATTTCTAACAGTAGCCTTTGGGACTTTAGAACTGTGGTTGTCAATAACCACGAATGTGCATTGTTTCTTGGTTGTATTTTGAAAGGGGATGAAATTACACTGGGCAGAGTAAGCTTGCTTAGTGCTTGTTGTTTTGTAGATGTCTGGCACCTCCAGAGTGTATCAACTAGTTGATAAATGTATATGTACAGATTTCTAGGTCATATTAGTATTCACTCTTATGCCCCAATTCCTTGTTGCAATGTATATCAAAATAAGTTCCTTATGTATCTCTAGCGCAATCATCGTGTTATAATTGCTTCTGATTTGTAAATTGACTTACATTTCCAGGTACCAGTACCCTACAATGGACGAACTTGCTGAAATGTTGCCTGCTGTTTTAACTCAGTTAAAGTAAGTTCTTTCATGTGCCCTTAAATGTAGGTTTTGTTTTCCTAAGGGTGTAGGTTTATCTCTCTAAAACAAATTTATAGTGCGGTAAGGTGAATGTTGCTGTCATTTTAGAAAGGAGTGTGCCATAGCTGTGCTGCATTCCGTAAAATTGTATATTCTTTAATCTTTGACTGAATATTGCAGCACCTTCTATTCTATTACACCATGAAATTCAAACATTGTCTGCTTTCACACTAAATGTCACTGGGGATAATAGAGTACTAACTACCCTACTTGAAGTATACCCACAGATATTCTAGTTTGCACATGCAATTGTAGCATTTTCCTTTCTTCAATCCAAGGAAGCTCATTTAAAGGAGGCCTAGTGGTGAAGTTTGCATTGCCCCTACAAGCTGGCTGACTTTCAGAGATCAAAGTAAAACTCTTGAACATTTCTAAAGTCTTTACAAACCTCTGCCTTCAAATTGTATCTTATCCACACAACTTACTGAAGTTCTTTACAACATTTAATTCTACCTAGTGAGATTTCACAGCATTCTCAAATTACCTCCTGGCACTATGTGAAACACATGATTTATGGTATTTGGCACATGTCTTTTGTGATCACCCAATTTGGGGTTTGTACTGCACAAGTTCAAATCTGAATGTTATTGGTTAATAATGAATCCTACCAATAACTTCACAAATGGGTATGGTAAATTAAGCATTCAGAGCTACATGGGGCCTTTCAGGCAAGCATATGGTCAGCATTAGGTTTGCTCTATGTATTACATGACCTGTTCTCCTAACTAAATGTTGCCAGTAGCTGCCAGTTGGGAAACATCTGTCACGCCAATTGACCTTTGAGCGCATGGAGAAAGATACAAAGTCATTAATACTCAATGAAGAATTACATATCTGTTTTATTGGAAACTAGCTTACCCGTCGCGCGTTGCTGCGATCTCCGAAAAAAGGAAATTCAAGGAAACTCGTTATGATAACATTCAATTTACATTGTGTCATTTTTATTGAAACTTATTAATTTTAATATGGAAAACATTTCAAAGTGTGGTTTTAATTCTATTGATTTATTCGAGTGCTTGTGGATACACAATTTTTTGTTTTTCCGTCTGGTGCGTACATCAGTATTCGAAAGATTATGAGGGCCCTGGGGGGCCGATATTTAAAAAACATTTATGCCAGAAACCTTCGCGGGAGTGTACTCAACAACTTCCCAAAGTTTCATGGCGATCGGATGAATGCTGTTTTAATTCTATTTATTTATTCGAGTGCTTGTGGATACAAGATTTTTAGTTTTTCCGTACATCAATATTCGAAAGATTATGAGGGCCCTGGGGGGCAGATATTTAAAAAAAATGTATGCCAAAACCTTCGCGAGAGTGTACTCAACTTCCCAAAGTTTCATGGCGATCGGATGAATGGCGTTTTAATTCTATTTATTCATTCAAGTGCATGTGGATTCACAATATGTTGTTTTTCCGTCTGGTGCGTACATCAGTATTCGAAAGATTGTGAGGGCCCTGGGGTGCCGATTTTGTTAAAGAAAATTATGCCAGAAACCTTTGCGGGATTGTACTCCACAACTTCCCAAAGTTTCATGGCGATCGGATGAATGGTGTAGTAATGCATAAAGGACAAACAGACAGGCATACTTTCCTTTTTATATATATATATATATAGATTCTATGTTCTTCGATCAATTAGAAAGAATTAGCAACAATATTTAAACATTATGTAAATTAGCATTGCATCAATAAAAAATTACATCAGTCAGGCAAGTAGAAGAAAATTAAGCTCAAAGATTAAAGGAATGGATCTGCAAATAGTGGATGGCTTTTGCAGAAACAACTTTTCTTTGTCTTGGCTGCACTGCAAATATTTCTCTTATTTTTCAATATCCAAACGGAGACCTAAAGAACTTTGCTTGGATCAAGTTAGTAAACCTCGAAGAAGGTTCACCATCTGTAGGGAAAAATGTAAGGTGCACGATATTTTCTGCAGTTGTATTTTTATCATGTACATTTATTATTTTTATTGTTGACATTGTAATTGTTACGGTTGTAAATTTTTGTTATGAGTCCTGTTGCTTTTTTTGGCACTTGGGATTTTACTGTGGTATGTCAGTGAATCCAGTTAGATTTAAAAACTAGAGGAGGATGGGTGCTTTCGACCACCTACTGGTTTATTGATGGGTAAAATGACGTAAAGAACCACTTTAAGTTACCATGTACTTGCGCACAAGGAATTCCTGTGTAAAGGATCCCAGTCGACAAAATCTGCCACTATTAACCAGCGAGGAGCTTGAGCTCCAAGAATACATGCTACTCCACCAGAGCTGCACACAGTATTTAAAGCATTGAGGACGTTCTTTCAAAGTTTTGGGCCCTTGCTTCCTCAATGGATGCAGTGTAAAAGTCCACCTATTGGGTTGCAAGAAGAAATTTTACAGTAAATGTGAAAACTTGAAGCCAGACAATACAGCCTGTGCCATATTGCCAAGTTCCAAGTTCATCTAGTCACTGGCTTGAATCCAGTCTTCTAAAGCTCTAGTGCCTGGTGTCCTATCACTCAAGCATCCTGCAGCAGCCCCTCTTCCTTTTTGTTGATTTCTCAGCCCAAGCAGGAGAGACTACACTGGGTAGCTTGGTTGGGAATCAGACCATCCCTCACCAAGTCACTGAGGCAGAGATCTCCCAATGACACTTATGTGACCGTGGTCTCCAGCAGCACTCCTATTCTGGGGTTGTGTGGAACTCAAGTCTGTGTTGCAACACAGCTTCAGCCATGACTCCACCAACTGGACATAACCTCAATTAGATATATAAGGCACCAACATGTGCTCTGGTGTTTCTCAACATTCTCAACATGGTGCAGATCCCTCTTGGTGTCTTTCAAAGTTCTCAGCTGTTGGACATCAGCTAGGCCAAATATCTTCTCAAGGGACTTATGAGTTAAACCCTTGGTGACAGTGGTGCAAGAATATATCCCTTTTGGACCACTATATCTGCTTTATGTTGTCTGGGATCACAGCATAATACAGTAGCCTGTGACTCTTGTACCTTTATGCACCGGAAGGCTTTTAGGGTGTGAGCTGCAAGTTTTATTTTGGCTAAGGGAAGCCGGGAGACTCCCAGCACCCCCTATCCCCCCCCGGATGCACTAGACATGGCGGCAGGTCTCAAGCGATTCTCCTACCCTTTCTTGTTTTATGTTGTCCTAATTTTGTTGTAACCCGATGTCCACAGTTGATGCAATTTGAACCATGTCTGACTCATCTTCACATCGAGCAGTGGTACAACTTTTTGACTCCGATGCGCCTCCTGATAGGCGCGATGTTTGGAATCCTTGTAGTCAATGTTTTGTAATTTATCTGCTACATCCTCTCCTGTTGAGAGCTTGATTCTGTGCTACTGACAAACATTTATTCACAATGAACAGGCATTTCTCGGATTGTCTACCTAAAAATTTGCAAAATGCTAATAAAAAGATTTAAACAAAAAGGGAAGCAGGATGACTCCCAAGTGCAAAACTTCTCCCAAAGGTAAGTTCTCCTTTCTATGACAGTTTTTTTTGTGGGAAGAGGTCTTAGGAGAATGCCCTCTGGGGTCCTGTTCCTGGGACTGTTAACCTCATGCGCGCGGCGGTTTTTCCCGCTGCGCGCTGAAGTTTTAAAAACCCTGCGGTTCATGACGAGCTCAGCTCGTCATGAGCGCACGGCAGGTAAAACTCATGACGAGCTGAGCTCGTCATCAGCCTCAAAGGGGTTAAATATCTGTTTTGTTCCCAATTCTTCATTTTCCCTGGCCTGAACACCCCCACCCCTATCAAGTCATAACAGCTAGGGTTCTGTTTGATCAGGCCCTACAGTGCCTCTTTCGAAGTCTATAATGCCACCGGGAAGCTGGATATCATCTCTGTGGCGAAGGTGAAGGCAAATATTTAATGATGAACTAAATTGAGATCACCTCCACAGGGCCCGAATCTTTGCCCACTTGGAAATTTTCAGTTTGGATTCATATTCCTTGGCTATGGAGGATAAGGATCAGGGCATGCCTACCACCTTGCGTTTTCGTAGAAGACCCATGGACCCTTTGCCTGCAGGAATTGCTGCCACACCTTCGCCCACGCCGACACTCCAGTTCCTCTCGCCGACCAACAGTGCACTCGACTGGCTCAACTGCATCCTCCTCAATGTGCGAACCCTTCACAACACGCCACAGAAATCTGGGACCTCCTCGACACTGTCTCTTCCGACATCGCCTTCTATGTGGAAACCTGGACCAACCCCTGAGCTGGACCGGAAATAGCCATCGCATTCCCCCAGGCTACAAAATCACCCGCAAAGACCAATCAGAAGGAGGCATTGCCATCATCCACAAGAACACACTCCTCCTGACCACTCACCCGAATGACCCAACGACAACCATGGAACACCTTTAATTCGAGTTCCAGACCAACACCCTCCGCTGCACCCTCGTCTACAGGCCCCCCAGCCCCGCCCGCCCTTTATTGACTCCATTGCAGACCTCATTGCACCCCAGGCTCTCCCATCCACTGAATACATCCTATGCCACAACCTCAACTTCCACCTGGACAACCCCAGTGACCAGAACACCACCTCCCTACTGGAGAGCCTGGAACAAAGCCACCAAATAACTTCTCTTTGACTTCATCAGCACTACCACTCCACCAATGCCAACAGATGCCAACACGACAGGGCACAACCTTCCCTGATGGATCCCCAACTGCGCCGACACTCTGGCACCCTTCAAGAAAACGCAGCCACAAGGCAAGCAACACTCGAAGATAACCAGCTGGTTTACTGCTGCCCTCCACAAATCCAGACGCACCTGCAGTTGACTCAAGAAGAGATGGATGAACAACAACCCCAGAAACCCATGCAACCTTCTAATCCGCCATCAAAGCACACCACCTTCTTCTCAAAACCACAAAGAAAATGGCCTTCCAAGACCTAATCAACGCCTACACACACAACAGCAAATAACTATTTGCCCTCGTCAAGGAGTTCACCAGGCCTTACAGCGAGACCACGGATGTCCCACCCTCCCAAGACCTCTGCAACAAACTTGGCACCCTCTACCACCACAAGATCAGGCAGATCTTCGACCGCTTCCACACCCAAGACCCTACTGCTATGCCCACCACCACTGCACGCAACCACTCTGCACCCCAATAGATCATGCTCAAATGGACTCCACTCACCACAAATGACGCTCCGGACCATGATGAGCATCCACTCAGGAGCCCCATCAGATCCTTTTCCAATACCTCATCTTCCATAGAGCAGCCACCTCCATCACCCCCCAGCTTCGCAGAACCATCAACTGCTCCATTAAAACCACCTACTTCCCAAACGACTGGAAACACGCAGCAATCAAACCCCTGCTCACGAAGCCTTCCGCTGACCCGACAGACCTCAAGAACTTCAGATCCATCTCTCTCCTCCCCTTCCCTGTCAAGGTGATTGAGAAGACCATTGACGTCCAACTCTCCAAGTTCAACGAAGAGAACCACGTCCTGGACTACTCCCAATCCGGCTTCCGAAGCAACCACAGCATTAGACTGCACTCCTCACCGACATCAGCTCCCTCCTCGACGAGGTGAAACAGAAGCCTTCCTCCTACTGGACCTCTCGGCCATCTTTGACATGCCTCCTACTACACCCTAATCACGAGAATCCACGATGCTGGAATCCGTGAGAGGGCACTGGACTGGATCCAATCCTTCCTTAACAGCCAAACACAGCAAGTCAAACTACCCCTGTTCCTCTCGGAACCTACAGAGATCAGCTACGGAGGGCCCCAGGGCTCCTCTCTGAGCCCCACCCTCTTCAACATCTACATGCCCCACTCAATATAGTCTTCTATGCCAACGACACCCTGCTGATCCTCTCCCTCACCAACGAACCCACAGGCGCAGAATCAACTTTCACAACTGAATAAAGGCCGTTGCTATCTGAATGAAAGACAGCTGCCTCTGGCTCAACTCAGACAAGACTGAAGTACTCATTCTGGGACCCACCCCCTCAGCCTGGGACGACTCCTGGTGGCGTGCCACACTAGGAACCCTTCCCACGCCTACGGACCAGGCACGCAACCTCTGCATCATACTGGACTCCTTGCTCACAATGAACCGTCAAATCAATGCAGTATTCTCATTCTGCTCCCACACAATGTGCCTGTTCCTAAAGACATTCAGCTGGATCCCCCACAGAATCTAGTAAGACTGACACCCAAGCACTCCTCGCCAGCAGACTAGACTACGGCAATGCACTCTGCAGGTGTCACCCAGAAACAGTTAAGGTAACTACAGAACGTCCAAAATGCTACAGCTAGACGGGTCCTCGACATCCCCCGCTGCAGCCACATAACACTACACTTCCAACTCCACTGGCCCCCTATCACCAAGAGAATCACCTTCAAGAGCCTCACACATACCTCAGAACTCTCCACAACATAGGACCAGAATATCGGAACTAACAGTTTGCATTCCACACAAACGCTAGACATCTCCGCTCCATCTAACTCACCCTGGCCTCTGTCCCACAGATCCGCAAGACCAGAACCGAAGGTAGATCCTTCTACCTCTACGCTGAGACCTGGAACACCCTGCCCCTCCAGCTTGGGCAATCCACGTTGACCCAATTCAGGAAGGACCTCAAGACGTGGCTCTTCGACTGAACCTCCACACCCAGATGGATCAGCAGCCCCTGCCCCCTCCTGCCTTAAAACCCTCACAGGTGTGTGGCTGCATTATACAAACTCCTGATGGATAGGACTCCTCTGGGTGACCTACACTTTCTGTGACTTAAGTCTGACAGTTATTGTCTTCAAAGCAGAACTTAAGTTTGCTTCTTGCCAGAGCATAAGAAGCCATTCTCTCACCTGGTGAATGATGACTTAAAAGCATCGAAACAGATTATGAAGTGTTGCTGGTCCGTGTTGCTCCGTATTTGGTTATGACTGCCACACTGCATCAACGTGCATGCCTCTGAATCTTTGAGACATAGCCTATTAGATGTCCAGGCTATGCTCCTGGACACTCCCTTTGGAGAGTGGCTGTTCAGGGGTTTAACAGATTACTCCATTGAATGTTTGAATAAAACAGGGCTTTGACTTCTACCTCATGCCTGGCCTCACCTGTGGTTATTCTAGGGTTGTGTAGTTCTGACAACTGTAACCGCAAAAGCTCATCCAAACGTCACAGAAATATACTACTTCTTTCGAGGCATGAGTGGATGTAGGAGGCAACACATGATGATCCAGCACCCACTGTCCGTTGTTGGCGCTCTGCTGTCTCCAAATCCCTCTGCCCTCCCTGCTTCACAAAATCATCTTCTGGGCAGGGTTGGGTCTTCATTTTTGTTTCTCAGTGAGAGGGGAATCAATTGGATTACCCAGTGATCTTTTGTGATGTACTGGGGCTAACCTTGCTATTATTCACCACAGACCTAAGACCCCCCCCCCCCCCCCCCCCCCCCCCCAAAAAAAAGCTTTCTCCAGAGCATGTTAACCGGTTCATGTCTTTGTCCTGGAGGCAGAGGTCCTTATCTTGTGGAAAGTATGGGCCATGGAAGTTCTGCCTTTGGGAGACTGGGGCAAGGGATTTTACGTGCTTTATTTCTTTATCTCCTAGACGGGTATCCTGGATCTTTGCGTTCTGAACCTATTCATCTTGCAGGATTATTTGACCTTGAACTTGGTTGGTGTCCCTGGATGTCCAGGATTCCTACTTTAACCTCCCAATTCTCCCCACCCACAGACATTACTTGAGGTTCACAGTGGGGTCTCAACACTAGTTAGTTACTTTTGTACGCAACCTGGGATTTACCATGAGTGTCCAGAAATCTCTCCTCCTCCTGTGAGTTTCACAGATATTTGGACGACTATATAGATGTCTCACTATAGGTCGTCTGATGGTCCAGCCGGTGTTGCACCTTTTTGTTCTCATGGCCTTGTGCCTTCTTTTGGTTCTTTGCAGCATATGGTGAAGGTAATGCCTATAAACACCACAGACTTCTTTAGGCTTGGGTGCAGGCTTCCTAGTTTGTGCATAACAATCTACACTCACACATTCATGTTACCCTATTAACAGCCCCTCATGCCCCCCCACCCCCCACCAAGACCCCCAAACTCTCTCCCCCACTACACACAGACCGGCTCAGGCTTCCATGATCACTGGGCTGGGGTGCTAATCTGGATGACATTAAGAAGCAGGGGTTTAATGCTCCAGCTTAAAGCGGTCCATTTTTTCCTGATGGCTTTTCTTTTCCATCTCATGGGGCATCATACAAATTGTGTTGGCCAGCACCACTACCTTCCATTTAACGAAAATGGCTGTGTGCAGTCATGTATCCTATGTGAGGAAGCGATTTGTCTGTGTCGCCACCGGCAGGGAATCTACTTCAGTTCGGGGGGGGGGGGGGGAATTGCATTTCCTCAATCACTTTTGATTAGCTCTAGACTGAGTGGGCCGGAGAATTTTGTGACCGGTTTCTCATCTACATCCTATAGAATGTCTGAAAAAGAGAAAAAGGGTCTTTTTAGAGCCTGTGCCACCTGCTCTAAAAAGAGACTCTACACTGATGACCCACATGAAGACTGCATTTATTGTCTTTATCCGGACCACCAAGCAAAGGATTGCAAGGTATGTCGCACTTTCTCTAGCAAGACCCTTAGAGATCGTGAGGGACGCCTTTTAATTTGGCTTCAGAAGATAAAGGCCAGAAAGGAGGTGGTTTCTAGTGATAGTGACCAAGAAGCCTGAGGAGATCTCAAAAAAGAACAAGATCTCCTCAGGCTCATTCCTCAGGGGAACGTCCTGAGAAGGCCCTAAAAAAGACCACTAAAGGGTCTTCAGGGCGTAGTCCTTCAAAATCTCCTCAGCCAAGAGAAAAGGAGAGCAAAGGACACACTTCTAAGGAGAAAGTATCCAAGAGAGCCTCTTCTGAGCCTTCAAAGACACCACCTTTGGTTCAAGAGTCCTTCAAGAAGCCATCCTCTAGTATTCCTGAGGAGAAAAGCAAAAAATCGACATCGTCAACGAAGAAGTCCTCGTCAACGGCGACGACCACAGGGGTATAGAAGCTACCATTGGTTGTGATAGTGTCGACGGCGTCAGCGCCGACGGGAGCGTCGACGCCAGTAACATCGACGCCGGTGACATTGACATCATCGACGACAGTGATGACGACTACTATGTCGACGACGGGATCGTCGTCGACGGTGATGACAACGGATGGTCGACGGGAACGTCGACGACAATGACTGTGTCGTCGGCGAGGAATGGTTCCACTGCAGTGTCGACTGCGACAACAACACTGTCGACGGCGATCTCGTCGACGAGAAAAACTCCAGAAAAAGATCACACCAGCTGTGACTTCCCCGAGTAAGATTACTCCTCTGGTTCCATCGCACCTTTTGGAGGAGGAAGAGTCGGATGAGGAGGAGGATGACTGACCCTTTGGGTACGCCAGTAGCCCATCACAACTCCAAGTAAAATGTCAGGAGGATGATGATGAAGAGGGTTATTAAGAATATCACAGCCTCTCACAGCATCGTTACCAGCAAGGACCTCCGGAGGAGATGGTCGCAATGCCATCCTCAATGATGATGGACTTGCAGTTCATGTTGCAAGATTATAAGAGGAGGTTTCCTCCGTCAGTAGTCCCTCAGGAAGTTCCTCTCTCACGTCCCCGTTCTATTCCGGCTTCTCCAGTCCACAGCAGAGAATCGCTGCTGGACACTACTCCACAGACGCCTCGGGTCCAACCGCACCAGGATCCGGTTACCACGTATGACGAGGACCATGAGGAGGGGGAGCTAACAAAACCCCACAAAGAATGGGATGACTATCTAATCCCATCTCCACCATCACCTACTCAAGGGCCGGCGGATTTTCCACCAGTGGATATTGGTGGATTCCACAACTTGATGGAAAGGGCTGCAAAAAGATTTCAGATGCCTATGAAGACAACTCGGGCAGAATGTTTTCTTTATGACTTCAAAGAGCCCTATCAAAAATCAGTCCGATCCATACCAATCATCGACCATGCATTGAAAGAAGGTTTACAAGTGATGACAACCCCAGCGATGGTTACACCTGTGCTCGCTAGGTTGGACAAGAAGTATAAGGCGCCTTCGGGTGCTCCAGCGTGTTTGCTGGGCCATCCAAAACTGGACTCTATCATTTCGCAGGCAGCGCAGCAAAAATCGAAGAACCCGTCAGCACCCATTTCTGCACCTCCGGGCAGGGAGGGACGGCGTTTGGACAATGCTGGTAAAAGATTCTCCTCAATGTCAGCTCTCCTAGTCCGAGCAGCTAATGCCCTTGCCACCCTGGGCAGATATGACCGGCAGATGTGGTGCGATATAGCACCATATGTGGACCTCCTTCCGGAAGACCGTAAACCGGAGGCGAAGAAGATTCTGCAGGAAGGTGAGAGGACTTCAGCGGAAGTTATCGAGTGTGCCATGGACATTGCTACCACAGCCTTTCGTTCCCTAGGGGGGGCAGCAGTTTTACGGCGCCAGGGTTGGCTGAGGGCCACTGCCTTTAGACCGGAGGTCCAAAATAAGATTCTGGATCTACCTTTTGATGGGGACGATTTATTTGGACGTCTGGTAGATGAAACCCTGCAGAGTATTAAAAAGGACACTGATACGGCGAAGGCCTTGGGTACGTTGCAGTATCGGAAGGTGCCCTTTCGAGGCGCCCGTGGAAGAGGACAACCATCTTATAGAGGTGGATACCAACAAGGATGATACACCTCCTATTCTTCCTCATCACAGCACTACCGGCAACAATACGGCCAGAGGCAGTCTGGAAACTACTCTAAGTCTGATCCCAGAGGACGAGGAGGTCGTCCAGGTAAAGACAATAACAAGAGACAATGACAGCCTTCAAACTCCGGATTTTTAACGCCCTACCCCGTCAAATGTTCCCCTGGGTGGAAGAGTAACTTATTACTTACGTCAGTGGCAGAGAATAACATTGGACAAATGGGTCCTCCACATAGTAAAATTCGGACATACTCTAGAATTTCTACACTTCCCTCCTCTCACGCCACCTACGTATCACGAAGTCAAACACCTACCTCAAATGTGTTGGGAGATTCGGGCAATGCTCCGAAAGGGAGCAATAGAACCGGTACAGAACTCCTAAAGAGGGAAAGGATTTTATTCCTGTTTCTTCTTGATCCGGAAGGATGCTCTCAAGTGGCGTCTGATCCTGGACCTACGGTCTCTAAATGCCTATCTCAAGAAACAGTCATTCAGAATGGTGACACTCCAAGATATTCTGCTACTCTTAAACCCAGGAGATCAGATGACCTTCCTAGATTTACAGGATGCATACTTCCATATCCCCATCCATCCTTCCCACAGAAAATACCTTCGATTTACAGTGGCCAAAAAACATTACCAGTTCAAAGTGCTGCCATTCGGCCTCAAATCTGCCCGGAGAAATTTTACAAAGTGTCTGGCACCGGTGGCAGTGTATCGCCGAAGACAAAAACACCAAATATTCCCATACTTAGACGACTGGTTGATAAAGGCACTGTTAGAACCGGGAGTCTCTGGTTGGCAGAGGTAAGTACCTTAGCCCAAGTAGGGACCCCTGGTTCCGGTCAGGGCGACGGAATAACCCTCTGAGATAACCCCTGCTCACCCTCTAGGTAGCATGGCGCGAGCAGTCTAGGCTAAACAGAGGCAATGTGGATAACATTTGCACTTAACACAACAATAATCCCCAATCCACCACAAACTGAGACCACACAGCTAAGTATATTTTATAAAAATATATAGCTTTATCTAGTTTCAGCATGTAAATGAAGCAGTTGCGTGATAATCACTTCTTCAGACAACTTAGCATTTTATCTTACAGGTTGCACTTAATTCTCAATGGTTCTTGTAAATAGGCAGATCTCATAAAAGCAAATAGTCTCTAGTCTCTTTGATCAGTGGTTAAACATAATGCCACTGCCTTCTATTCAATTGGCTCTAAAAACGAGCAGTCAATGCAATACACAAGCGTAGTTATTCCGAGCCCGCCTTCTTAGGTCCTTAGCCCCCCAAGTGCGGCAAGCGCGCCTCACCCGGTCTCCTGGGGACTCCTTTCCTGTGGTGTGGGGGCTTACACGTGCGCCGGATGGATTCAGGCGCCTCGCGCCTAGCAGCGCACACTCCCACCTTGCCCCGGCCGGTCCCCTGGTGCTCTCCCGCCCGCTCTCGACAATCCAACGAGCGGCGGGGGATGCAGCACCTCGGGGGACGACAGGCCCGGGGCGGGGAACACACGCAGACTCACTCCCTCGGCGAGGACGGGTCAGCCAGCTGCTCCGGCGGTCGGCTCCTCGCTGGGGGGGGGGGGGTGATCAGGGCGCGATTCCCTCGGCGGCTTCCAGGCTGCTCCAGCTGTGCGGGCCAATCACGTCGCGGCCCTCTGGTCAAGCCCCTTCAGTGCCCGGGAGTCAGCCAATGGCAGAGCGGCTCCCGGGACAGGCTGGCAATGACGCTCCGCTACTTCGGCCAATCACGGCCCACCACAGCTGATGACGCTGCGCCGCACGGGCCAATCCCGTCGCGGCGTTAGTGAGGGGGCTCGGCTCCCTCCACCAATGGGAGCGCGGCTCCTTCGTTTCTTTGGCGCTTCGGCTCCTTGACCTCGGAGCAAATTACGGGGGGTGTCCTGGCCCCGGGCTGGGGTGGTGATTTGGCGGCAAAGGGTTTTCAAGGGCGCTGGTCACAACTAGACCCCCCTCTCGACCTTGCCACCACCGTGGAGCGGATTTCACGAGGGGAGGCTCCACAAGCCTCCGACCCTCACGAGTAATGTGCCGATGAGCACACCGATCCCTTCCTCACGCTCCGCAGTCAAGCCCCACACGTCTCGGGTCCCAACAGCACGATTTTTCAGCCGTTTTCTGGGATAGCTTTAGGAACCTTTAGTCCTGGGTTCCCAACAGGAGGCCAGCTCTTCTCAGGCCCTTGGAGATTCCGTTGTAGACACAGCACACAGCAGAGTCTTGGCAGTTTCAAGTAGGCAGGGTCACAGCACACAGCAAAGCCCCTTTCTTCTCCTCAGCTTCCAGGTAGACAGTAGAACAGGTCAGCCCTTAGAGCACACAGCAAGGCAATCTTCCTTTGGTTCTCTAGCCGTCCTCCTTCCAGCCGAGGTTCCTTCTTGGTTGCAGAATTTCAGAATCTAACTTCTGTAGTCAGGGGTCCTTTCCTTATACCCCTCAATGTCTTTGAAGTTCTTTGAAGTCTTTGTGCATGGAGGCCCTTGGTCCAGTCTAAACCAGTTCTGGGGGTTGCGGAGCACTGACTTGTCTCTGGTTTTCTTCTTCCTGTCAGCTTCAGGGCCAGGGGTGTCAGTTGACCACCAGGAGAGAGCTAACGTGGGGGAGGTAGGCCGGCGCAGCTCAGCACTTATCAGGCATTCCTTCCTCCCTCCTCCCAGGCAGGCAGATGTGCCCTTTCATCCCCGGGATGGCTCCGACCCTCTCCTCTGGGGCTCTGCAGCCCCCCCTGTCACATCCAGACCAGGCAGGCATTCCACAAACCCAGGCACACAGAAAGGTTTAGACAAGAGAACAGCCACTTTCTAAAAGTGCTATTCTCCAACACAGGATTTAAAAACACCCTTCACTAAAAGATGTGTCATTAAATTCTGAGTTCAGGGATATCTTTCACTTATGTCCCATCTTGTTCCTATGGGAAGATAGGCTGGTATCACATGGGCCCAGCCTCCTCCATGTTACTCTATGGAGCAAGATAGCCTTTCAGCAGTGAGCACATAACAGGGCTGCAGCCCACTACCAGAGCATACTACCTGCACAAGTACATGCTCTACCTTATCCATACACTGCACCCTGCCCAGGGGGTTACCTTGAGCCTTCTATAGGGGTGACTGATGTGCACAGACAGGGAAGGGTTAAGCCTAGCCAGTGGGGACACTGGCCAGGGGGACAGGCAGTCTCTGACTGCACACAGGCCCTGCGCTGGCAGGCCTGAGTCACCATTTTAAAGCTACTCATGTGGGTGGCGCAATCTGCGCTGCAGGCCCACTAGTAGCATCTGTCATCACCAGCCCTGGCACACACAGTGCACTTTACTAGGGACTTCGTGGTGATACAAATATGCCAATCAGGTATATTCAATCAATATCACAATTTACAGAGGGAGCACTTACACTCTGACACTGATCAGCAGTGGCAGAGTGTCCAAAGCATCTAAATCAGCAAAAACGAAATCCAGCACAGCATCAAAACACATGAGTCAGAGGCAAAAAGATGGGGGAAGAACCACGCCAAAAGGTGTCAGGTCTAACACGTGTCCCCTCCAGCTGAAAGTGGGGAGAACTACCCAACCTCTTGGGAGTCCTCATCACTAAGGCGGAAGAATCTGGACAGACCGTCAGCATTGGCGTGTTCTGTACCAGGGCGGTGCTCCACCGTAAAATCCATCCCCTGTAGGGAAATGGACCACCTCAACAATTTTGGATTCTCACCCCCTCATCTGCATTAACCATCTGAGGGGCCTGTGGTCGGTCTGAACACGGAAGTGAGTCCCAAACAGGTAGGGCCTCAGCTTCTTCAGAGCCCAGACCACAGCGAAAGCTTCTCTTTCAATGGCACTCCATTTCTGTTCCCTTGGGGATTAGCCTCCGGCTAATGAAAGCCACAGGTTGGTCTCCTCCCTCATCATTGATCTGTGAGAGTACTGCTCCCACGCCTTGCTCTGAAGCGTCAGTTTGCACAATGAACTCACTGGAAAAGTCAGGTGCCTTAAGCACCGGTGCTGTGCACATGGCAGTTTTGAGGGTGTCAAAAGCAGTTTGACAGGCCTCAGTCCAATTCACTTTCCTGGGCTGATTCCTAGATGTCATTTACAACAAGGGGTGGTGAGGGACAGAGTCTCTGAATTAAGCAGAATACTCTCACCCAGTCAAGAGATCAGGGCTAGATCCAACACCGTTTTTTAGCTCATTGCACCATCCCAGTTTCAGAACCTGGCTGTATGCAAATTAGTCTGTTCCTGTCCCAGTGCATGATGGGAACAGGGCAAACCAAACTACACAAGCCAATTCTTACACTGGGAAGGAAACAAGCTTCCGGGGACCGGTTTCTGGCATTACAGCCGTCTTCGGCCCGGCTTAATTCAGATACTCTGTCCATCACCACCCCCTTTATGAATCGTTTTGGCCACCACAAGTGTGGAAGGGTATGCTCAGATGTGAGTCCCTTGCTCACTGCACCATCAGGATTCAAGCAAGCTGGGCCGAAGACGGCTGTAATGCCAGAAACCGGTCCCCGGAAGCTTGTTTCCTTTCCAGTAAAGAATTGGCTTGGTAGTTTGGTCTGCCCTGTTCCCATGATGCACTGGGCCAGGGTCAGACTAATTTGCATGTAGCCAGATTCTGAGCTGGGATGGTGCAGTGAGCTAAAAAACGGTGATGGATCAAGCCCTGATCTTTTGACTGGGTAGGAGTGTTCTGCTTAATTCAGATACTCTGTCCATCACCACCCCCTTTATGAATCGTTTTGGCCACCACAAGTGTGGAAGGGTATGCTCAGATGTGAGTCCCTTGCTCACTGCACCATCAGGATTCAAGCAAGCTGGGCCGAAGACGGCTGTAATGCCAGAAACCGGTCCCCGGAAGCTTGTTTCCTTTCCAGTAAAGAATTGGCTTGGTAGTTTGGTCTGCCCTGTTCCCATGATGCACTGGGCCAGGGTCAGACTAATTTGCATGTAGCCAGGTTCTGAGCTGGGATGGTGCAGTGAGCTAAAAAACGGTGATGGATCAAGCCCTGATCTTTTGACTGGGTAGGAGTGTTCTGCTTAATTCAGATACTCTGTCCATCACCACCCCCTTTATGAATCGTTTTGGCCACCACAAGTGTGGAAGGGTATGCTCAGATGTGAGTCCCTTGCTCACTGCACCATCAGGATTCAAGCAAGCTGGGCCGAAGACGGCTGTAATGCCAGAAACCGGTCCCCGGAAGCTTGTTTCCTTTCCAGTAAAGAATTGGCTTGGTAGTTTGGTCTGCCCTGTTCCCATGATGCACTGGGCCAGGGTCAGACTAATTTGCATGTAGCCAGGTTCTGAGCTGGGATGGTGCAGTGAGCTAAAAAACGGTGATGGATCAAGCCCTGATCTTTTGACTGGGTAGGAGTGTTCTGCTTAATTCAGATACTCTGTCCATCACCACCCCCTTTATGAATCGATTCCTAGATGTCAGCTCTGTCAAAGGGGCCACAATGATGCCATAGCCTTTGACAAACCGTCTGTAATACCCGGTGAGACCTAGAAAGGCTCTCACCTCAGTCTGGGTCTTGGGGGGGTTCCCAAGCCAGAATGGTATCAATTTTTGCCTGTAGGGGCGCCACCTTGCCGCTCCCCACCTGGTGTCACAAGTACACCACAGATCCCTGCCCTATCTGGCATTTACTGGCCTTGATAGTGAGGCCTGCCTTCTGCAGAGCCTTCAACACTTCAGTGAGGTGTTGCAGGTGTTCCTCCCAAGTGGAGCTGAACACCACAATGTCATCCAGGTAGGCTGCGCTGAATTGCTCCAGCCCTGCCAGTACCTGGTTGACCAATCTCTGAAATGTGGCAGGGGCATTTTTCAACCCAAAGGGCATGACACGAAACTGGAAGTGTCCTTCTGGCGTTGAAAATGCTGACCTCTCCTTTGCCCCGTCAGTTAAGGCAATCTGCCAGTACCCTGAAGTCAAATCAAAAGTACTCAGGTACTGGGCAGCTCCCAACCGATCCACCAGCTCATCAGCTCTGGGGATGGGGTGCGCGTCAGTCTTGGTGACCGCATTGAGCCCACGGTAGTCCACGCAGAACCGAAGTTCTGGGGTGCCACCAGGGGTAGCAGCTTTCTTAGGCACTAAGACCACTGGGCTAGCCCAGGGGCTGCTGGAGGGCTCAATAACCCCAAGCGCCAACATCTTGGAAACTTCTTCCTTGATGCTAGCTCTGACCTTGTCAGCCACCCTGTAAAACTTCTGTTTCACAGGCATGCTGTCTCCAGTGTCCACGTCGTGGACGCACCACTTGGTGACACCTGGGGTCAGGGAGAACAGTGGGGCGAACTGACCCAAGACTTGGCGACAGTCCTCCTGCTGTTCTGGGGTCAGGGTGGGGGAGAGGACCACACCATCCACTGACCCATCTTGCTCCTTGACTGCCAGGAGGTCAGGGAGAGGATCACTATCCTCCTCCCCTCCAACATCTGTAGCCATGAGCATAGTCACTTCAGTTCTTTCAAAGTGGGGTTTGAGGCTGTTCACATGTAGCACTCTCAGGGGCTGCCTGGGAGTCTTCAGGTTAACCAAATAGGTAACCTCGCTCTTGCGCTCCACCACCTCATATGGCCCAGACCACTCGTCGCGGAGCGCACAAGGCTCCACTGGCGCCATCACCCACACCTTCTGACCCGGTTGGAACTCAACCAGAGAAGTGTTCTGGTCATACCACCTCTTCATTTCCTCCTGGCTAGCCTCCAGGTTCTCTTGAGCGAGCTTCCTGAAGCGCTTAGTCTGGTTGCGAATGGCCAGCACATAGCTGAACACATCCTGAGGGGTTTTCCCACGGGATTTCTCCCACCCCTCCTTCACCAGAGCCAGAGGCCCTCTGACAGGGTGGCCATACAGCAACTCAAAGGGACTGAACCCTAAGGATTTCTGAGGCACCTCCCTGTAGGCAAACAACAGGCATGGCAACAAGACATCCCATTTCCGCCTCATGGGCTCCTCCAGGCCCATGATCATGCCCTTCAATGTGCGGTTGAATCTCTCAACCAAACCATTTCCTTGAGGGTGGTAAGGAGTGGTGAATTTGTATGTCACCCCACACTCACTCCACAGGGACTTCATATACTTAGAAATGAAGTTTGTCCCTCGGTCCGAAACGACCTCCTTCGGAAATCCCACCCGGGAAAAGATCCCCATCAGGGCACGGCCCACCACTGGGGCGGTGACTGTCCTGAGCGGAAGGGCTTCCGGGTACCGAGTGGCATGGTCCACCAAGACCAGGATAAACCTGTTGCCTAGGGCTGTCTTGGGGTCCAGGGGCCCCACGATGTCAATGCCCACCCGCTCAAAAGGGGTGCTCACCACGGGAAAGGGTTGGAGGGGTGCCACGCGCTTCCCTCCACTCTTGCCACTGGCCTGACAAGTCTGACAAGACTTACAAAAGGCAGAGACGTGCGTCTTCATCTGGGGCCAGTAGAAATGGGTGACAAGCCTGTGATAGCTCTTGTCTTGTCCCAGATGTCCTGCGAGAGGCACGTCATGAGCCAGACCCAGTAGGAAGTTCCTGAAGCGCTCCGGTACCACCAGCACACGGGCTTCACCGGGCTCAGCGAACTTAGGCTCACTATAAAGTAAGTCATCCTCCCAGTAGATCAAATGCTCCTTGGACCCCAGGCCTGCGGCCTGGTCGGCAGCCTGCTGCCGCACACCAATGAGAGAAGGGCACTCCTTCTGAGCCTGGCAGAATTCCTCCCTGGAGGGACCACCCTCTTGCTGCCACTGGGACAGCTCAGGCAATTCCCCTAGTTCGGCCACCTGCTCCCCTGTAGGTTCCAGGGCATCCCCTTCCGGGTCTGCCTCCTCCTGGACCGTGGGAACAGTGGGGGCCGGTTTCCCGCGCCCTCTACCCCTTCCTCTCTTGGCAGGTCCCTGGGCCATTGTTCCAGGCTCCAGCTCTGTTAGACCGCCCTCTCTTGCCGTCATTGCACGGGTGGACACACAGATCCACGCAGGCAAACCCAACATCTCCAAGTGAGTCCGGTGCTCCACCTCTTTCCATGGGGAGCTCTCCAGGTCATTACCTAATAGACAATCTACAGGCAAGGCATCACTTACAACAATTTCCAAAATACCGGAGACTCCTCCCCACTCAAATGGAACTTTTGCCAACTTGCAGTAGCGCACTGAACTGTCAGCTGCCACCACCGGCCGGAGTACCTGGGGAACAATTTGCTCTTCAGACACCCACCGACACCTAACAGATGTCACGCTGGCCCCGGTGTCTCTCAGAGCCTCCACCACCTGTCCATTGATGGTCACCTTCTGCCCGTATTTCTTAGTGTTTTGGGGCAGCAAGGTTTCCTGGGCCATCTCTTGGTCTCCTAGAGAGACAAGGGTCATCAAAGCTAACCCCTCCTCCCCACTAGAAATCAAATCCCCTCCCAAAGCTACACTGGCTAACGCCGGAGCTGGAGCTGGAGCACCAGTGGGTGCAGATTTCTTCTTTGGACAGTTTGGAGCAATGTGCCCCACCTCCCTACATGCATAGCAAGTGAGGGTCTTCTTGTCCTGCGGGCCCTTATGGGGCCAGGACTTCTTAGGCTTGGGGGGTTGAGACACCTTCTCTTGGGAACTACTTTGGGGCCCTTTAGAAGACTCCTTTTGATTACCCGTGTCCCCCCCACTCTTCTGCTGGGGACCCTGTCCACCTTTGGCTGGGGTACTTACCACCCCCTTGTGGACCCTGGTGCTAGTCCACCGGTCCGCCTCTTTAGCAAGCTCACTGGGATCAGTCAACTTACTATCCAAAAGATGCTGGCGCAGCTCTGGGACACATAAACTACTTAAGTGCTCCCTACTAATCAAGTGACACAACCCCACATAATCAGTAACTTTGCTGCCCTTCATCCAACCTTCCAGTGCACGCGTGTACATACTCACACACTCCACCCAAGTACTTGAATCAAGCTTCTTGAAGTTCCTAAACTTCTGGCGGTACTGTTCAGCAGTGAGCCCATACCTGAGGCACAAAGCCTCCTTCATGGCGGAGTAGGATAAAGCATCCTTTGCGTCTGAGGGTGCCAAAACATCCCTCCCTGAGGCCTCAAAATGCTTCCACAATCCTGCTCCCCAATTCTTCTCAGGCACCTCATTCATCTTTAAGGCAAGTTCATACGCTCTGAACCACGCATAAATATCCTCACCCCTCTGATAATTCTGTACCAGATCCTTTGGTATGTATACCTTACCCGCCTGTACTGGTTGTGCGCTGCCACCATTAGAACTGGAACCCCTCTCTTTATATTTGAAGTCCAACTCCTTCATGCTCCTCATGAGCCAATTGGAGCTTCTTTTCCTCCAAAGCGAGCGCATGTCTTCTCTCCTGCGCCGCTCTCTCCTGCGCCGCTTTCTCGACTTCCAGGCGCAGTCTCTTCTCATCGGCTTCCGCTCTGAGCTTCAAAAGCTCAATCTCATGGGCCCTAACTCTCTGATTCTCCTCCACCTCCTCTGGAGAAATAATCCTACTGGAGTGGGTGCTGCCGGCCCTAGACGCTGGCTTCGCCACTGGCAAATCACTAGGCAGAAAAACAATCTCCTGTGCGCCAACCTCTCCAGTAGTAGCTTCTGGGTCACCATGTTTGGCCTCCCACCAGGCCCTCAGAGCTGTCCGTAGCTCTTCCTTATTTGCGCCGCCCCTTACTGGGCATTCAAGTTGTCTGCAGACTTTTCTCAGTTGCTCCTTGTTATAGGTGAGCAACTCCTGGATTTCAAATTCCACTTCCACTTCTACATTCACGCTTTGCGCGTTCTGAGACATGGTACTTCCTACCCTCTTTCAACTAAAAAGGTTTCACCAAAAAGAAAAAATCTTGCGCAACCTGTTCTGCTAAACTAGACTAGTGATGTACAAGAAATCACTGCAGCTCAAGTGCAATTATTAGTTAAAAATCCGCACCGCGAGCCACCAATGTTAGAACCGGGAGTCTCTGGTTGGCAGAGGTAAGTACCTTAGCCCAAGTAGGGACCCCTGGTTCCGGTCAGGGCGACGGAATAACCCTCCGAGATAACCCCTGCTCACCCTCTAGGTAGCATGGCGCGAGCAGTCTAGGCTAAACAGAGGCAATGTGGATAACATTTGCACTTAACACAACAATAATCCCCAATCCACCACAAACTGAGACCACACAGGTAAGTATATTTTATAAAAATATATAGCTTTATCTAGTTTCAGCATGTAAATGAAGCAGTTGCGTGATAATCACTTCTTCAGACAACTTAGCATTTTATCTTACAGGTTGCACTTAATTCTCAATGGTTCTTGTAAATAGGCAGATCTCATAAAAGCAAATAGTCTCTAGTCTCTTTGATCAGTGGTTAAACATAATGCCACTGGCTTCTATTCAATTGGCTCTAAAAACGAGCAGTCAATGCAATACACAAGCGTAGTTATTCCCAGCCCGCCTTCTTAGGCCCTTAGCCCCCCAAGTGCGGCAAGCGCGCCTCACCCGGTCTCCTGGGGACTCCTTTCCTGTGGTGTGGGGGCTTACACGTGCGCCGGATGGATTCAG
Source organism: Lissotriton helveticus (assembly GCF_964261635.1). Classification (NCBI taxonomy): domain Eukaryota; kingdom Metazoa; phylum Chordata; class Amphibia; order Caudata; family Salamandridae; genus Lissotriton; species Lissotriton helveticus. The sequence goes on along the minus strand of NC_136068.1, from coordinate 392,814,436 downwards.
GCGCCTCGCGCCTAGCAGCGCACACTCCCACCTTGCCCCGGCCGGTCCCCTGGTGCTCTCCCGCCCGCTCTCGACAATCCAACGAGCGGCGGGGGATGCAGCACCTCGGGGGACGACAGGCCCGGGGCGGGGAACACACGCAGACTCACTCCCTCGGCAAGGACGGGTCAGCCAGCTGCTCCGGCGGTCGGCTCCTCGCTGGGGGGGGGTGATCAGGGCGCGATTCCCTCGGCGGCTTCCAGGCTGCTCCAGCTGTGCGGGCCAATCACGTCGCGGCCCTCTGGTCGAGCCCCTTCAGTGCCCGGGAGTCAGCCAATGGCAGAGCGGCTCCCGGGACAGGCTGGCAATGACGCTCCGCTACTTCGGCCAATCACGGCCCACCACAGCTGATGACGCTGCGCCGCACGGGCCAATCCCGTCGCGGCGTTAGTGAGGGGGCTCGGCTCCCTCCACCAATGGAGCGCGGCTCCTTCGTTTCTTTGGCGCTTCGGCTCCTTGACCTCGGAGCAAATTACGGGGGGTGTCCTGGCCCCGGGCTGCGGTGGTGATTTGGCGGCAAAGGGTTTTCAAGGGCGCTGGTCACAACTAGACCCCCCTCTCGACCTTGCCACCACCGTGGAGCGGATTTTACGAGGGGAGGCTCCACAAGCCTCCGACCCTCACGAGTAATGTGCCGATGAGCACACCGATCCCTTCCTCACGCTCCGCAGTCAAGCCCCACGCGTCTCGGGTCCCAACAGCACGATTTTTCAGCCGTTTTCTGGGATAGCTTTAGGAACCTTTAGTCCTGGGTTCCCAACAGGAGGCCAGCTCTTCTCAGGCCCTTGGAGATTCAGTTGTAGACACAGCACACAGCAGAGTCTTGGCAGTTTCAAGTAGGCAGGGTCACAGCACACAGCAAAGCCCCTTTCTTCTCCTCAGCTTCCAGGTAGACAGTAGAACAGGTCAGCCCTTAGAGCACACAGCAAGGCAATCTTCCTTTGGTTCTCTAGCCGTCCTCCTTCCAGCCGAGGTTCCTTCTTGGTTGCAGAATTTCAGAATCTAACTTCTGTAGTCAGGGGTCCTTTCCTTATACCCCTCAATGTCTTTGAAGTTCTTTGAAGTCTTTGTGCATGGAGGCCCTTGGTCCAGTCTAAACCAGTTCTGGGGGTTGCGGAGCACTGACTTGTCTCTGGTTTTCTTCTTCCTGTCAGCTTCAGGGCCAGGGGTGTCAGTTGACCACCAGGAGAGAGCTAACTTGGGGGAGGTAGGCAGGCGCAGCTCAGCACTTATCAGGCATTCCTTCCTCCCTCCTCCCAGGCAGGCAGATGTGCCCTTTCATCCCCGGGATGGCTCCGACCCTCTCCTCTGGGGCTCTGCAGCCCCCCTGTCACATCCAGACCAGGCAGGCATTCCACAAACCCAGGCACACGGAAAGGTTTAGACAAGAGAACAGCCACTTTCTAAAAGTGCTATTCTCCAACACAGGATTTAAAAACACCCTTAACTAAAAGATGTGTCATTAAATTCTGAGTTCAGGGATATCTTTCACTTATGTCCCATCTTGTTCCTATGGGAAGATAGGCTGGTATCACATGGGCCCAGCCTCCTCCATGTTACTCTATGGAGCAAGATAGCCTTTCAGCAGTGAGCACATAACAGGGCTGCAGCCCACTACCAGAGCATACTACCTGCACTAGTACATGCTCTACCTTATCCATACACTGCACCCTGCCCAGGGGGTTACCTTGAGCCTTCTATAGGGGTGACTGATGTGCACAGACAGGGAAGGGTTAAGCCTAGCCAGTGGGGACACTGGCCAGGGGGACAGGCAGTCTCTGACTGCACCCAGGCCCTGCGCTGGCAGGCCTGAGTCACCATTTTAAAGCTACTCATGTGGGTGGCGCAATCTCCGCTGCAGGCCCACTAGTAGCATCTGTCATCACCAGCCCTGGCACACACAGTGCACTTTACTAGGGACTTCGTGGTGATACAAATATGCCAATCAGGTATATTCAATCAATATCACAATTTACAGAGGGAGCACTTACACTCTGGCACTGATCAGCAGTGGCAGAGTGTCCAAAGCATCTAAATCAGCAAAAACGAAATCCAGCACAGCATCAAAACACATGAGTCAGAGGCAAAAAGATGGGGGAAGAACCATGCCAAAAGGTGTCAGGTCTAACAGGCACCATTGCAGAAGGAGGCTCAAGCTTCAACTTTGGCTTGCATGGATTTGTTCGCAGACCTGGGTCTGACTTTAAATGTAGAAAAATCGTCTCTTCAACCATCCAGAAGGATCATGTTTCTGGGTGCAATCCTAGATACATCTCAAAGGCATTCCCATCCATAGAAAGACAATTGGGACCCGTCTCTCTGGCCAAAGAGTTCAGGAGAAGAAAGTGTCTTTCAGTCCGAAAATACAAATCACTTCTGGGGACGATGTCTTCATGCATACCACTCATTCCCCTGTGTCGATTGAGAATGCGTCCGTTGCAAGAGGCGCTAGATCTACAGTGGTGCCAAGCAAAGGGATCCTTCAAAGATAATGTCAAAGTCACGCAACCAATGTTGGAGGCAATAGCGTGGTGGACTCACGGAAGCAATATCTCGGTGGATCTTTCCTTCCTTACCAAACAAGCTCCACTATTGGTTACCACGGATGCCTCTCTTGAAGGATGGGGAGCAGTCCTTCAGAAGTTACAAGTCAGCCGCCGATGGAAACAAAAGGAATAATACCTTCACATAAACCTGTTGGAGTTAAGGACAATAGGATTGGGATTGTTAGCCTTCCTGCCAATAGTGGAAGGAAGATCGGTGTTAGTGCGGACAGACAACACGACCGCAATGCACTATATAAACAAACGGGGGCACAAGATCGCTCTCTGTCAAGAGGAGCTCAGAAAATATGGAAATGGGCTATAACTCACAAGGTAACTCTGCAGGCTGTACATCTTCCAGGGGATCAGAACACGACAGCGGACACTCTCAGCAGGCAAAAGACGTCCTGCCACGAGTGGGAACTCGATCAGGAAACACTACTGACAATATTTGCCAAATGGGGAGTACCAACTCAAGAACCTTTTCTGCAATTCAGAGAGGACCGGTTGGTGCTCAGAACAAATCCGAGATTTATTCCAAAGGTGCCAACGGATTTCCACCTGAATGAGCCATTGATACTTAAAAGATTCTTTCCTCAACCATCTACAGCGACCGAGAGAACTCCCCACATTCTGGATGTTCAGCGTTGTCTGAAAGTTTATTTACAAAGGACAAGAACTTTCAGAAACTCAGCACAATTGTTTGTGGCTTTTAGTGCCCCCAGGAAAGGATTCCCGTTGTCAAAACGGGGAATTGCACGATGGATCTCAAACGCCATTCAATGCTGTCATCAGGCGGCGGGAAAGCCGTTGACTGCACGTGTTTGTGCACATTCAGCAAGAGCAGTATCGACCTCTACTGCTCTGTTTTCAGGCGTCTCTATTCAGGACATCTGCAGAGCGGCTACCTGGAGGAGTATGCATACCTTTACCAGACATTACTGCCTGGACGCCCACGCCAGAAGCTATGTAGCAGTGGGACAAGCTGTACTGAGGAACCTTTTCCAATAACGGTGAGCCTTCTTGTCATCCCTCCTTCCTTGGTTGGTAAGCTAAGCACATTTTATTATTGTAGACTGTTTGTTATAATATTTATGAGCAATTGGTCTATGAACACTTTTTATACAGCTGTTGCTACGAGAGAATGACATGTTACCCGTTTGGGAGAAGTAGGTGACAAGACAAAATGTGCTATGATTTACTGCTCGCTATTCTGATTCAGGTATGTGAATCTATGAAAGCTCCAATACTGGAGTAAGAAAACCAGTTACTTACCTGTAACTGTAGTTCTCCAGCATTGGAAACTTTCATAGATTCACAAACGCCCACCCTCCTCCCCTGAGAGCCTCACCTCGGATTAGGCACAAAGAGTGTTATAGCACAAGTGCCCGAAAATCCAAGGGGCAAAAGGTTCTCTCAGGAGGGTTCTAGAGGGTGAGGAGCTCTGATTGGCTAAGGGAAAAGTTTGGTCCTTTTTTACATAACAAAGGTTATGGATTGCAAAAGAGAAATGGACCTAGGCCTTTTTTCAGTTAGCTATACTGCTAAGCATTGCTTTTTATATACCGGAGACTCCCGTCTCGACGACTGGGAAATGATTCCGGTATGTGAATCTATGAAAGCTTCCAATACTGTAGAACTACAGTTACAGGTAAGTAACTTGTTTTCTTAACAGCACAAGGATGTCACATTTAGTAATGTCCTATGAGTGCAAGTTATAATCACAATCTAGTAAGTACTAGCAATTATCATAGATATAGGTGTCAAATGATTTCCCTCTGTGAGTGATTAACCTGTTGGCCAACAGCAGCCCTAAATCAATGAATCTAGATTGGACTTTGTATTTCTTGCTCCTTCGATGCAACCCCAAAATGCACACCTTCCATGTAACAATGAGAGTTCTGTCGGTAAAATGCTTCAATTGGTCGACTACTCCGTGCCAGTATTGTTGTAAAAGGGCACAGGCGCAAAGCATTTGCAGGAGTTCTGCGTTCATCAGCCTACAATGATGGCAGGCGGTGTCGGCACGCTGGAAATACTTACTGATTTTATTAGGGCTAAGATGGGCTCCATGCACAATATACAATTGAATCAGCCGCAATCTGGTATTGCAGGATATATTTATAGGGCCTTCTTCATGGCATCCCGTTCCTTGTCTGCACAAGGTCAGCCTAAGTCCACGTTCCATCTGGCGTCCAGCAATGCAAGGGGCAGTGCTGTATGCAAATGTAGGTACCCATCCAGCCAGCCCGCAGGTGATCTCCCCCCCCCCTCCCCCCCTCCCAAGACATGTAAGTATTGTACTGTAAGGTGCATAGGTGGTTCGTCGGTAATGTCAGTCCAAATCAGTGCCCCCATAAGTGAAGGGTGCAGCAAAAACTGTCCAACATGGAGCCCTGCCTCCTCTACTAGGATTCCATAAGTGTCCACCATCTCTATAAATATCGCCCACTTTCTGAATTTCGGCGGTCTCCCATTCTGACAATGCCGCTCTGGTGGGAAACTGTGACCCACGATCCACAGGCCATCCAGCTTTGCCAAAGCCACATGACATCTAGAGCCGTTTCATATAAAATCGCTATCTCTTCTCAAAAGAGCGAAAGATGGAAGTACGTATATGCAAGGGTAGATTTACAAAATACTAGAGACTAGGGAGCACCACTTGACCAGTTACCAACAAGGGAGATGTCTTCAAAAAAGCTATCTAGGCTCTCAACGACGTTACAACCCATGCCAGATTTCCATCGAATAGGTCCTTTGGGGAATGATAGATTTGTATCCCCAAATATCGAAACCTAGTGGGCTGCCAAGTAAGTGGAGTTGTGCCAATGGTAAGATATGGGTTGGTCATAGTTGAGGTAAACTGGAATAATCCAGACTTTGTCCCAACTAACCAGCTGGCTAGAGAGACCCGCAAATTGTTGAAGAGTGCATAGAATCTCAGTGGGGATAAAGGAGATGGCTCCCAAATATATAAGTAGGTCGTATGCATATAAGGATACAGCGTGGATGCAGTCTCCCAATAGTATGTCCCACTTGCCACCCCGTGAGTGAAGGCGAGCCGCCAGAGGCTCCACCACTAAGGAAAAGAGTAACAGAGACAGGGGACATCCCCACCTTGTCCCACGTTGTCAATGGTTGATCATATATAAGGGGTGGGGCAGTCTTCGCCCTGGCTAATGGTTGTGTATATAACAGCCTGACATTAATAATAAAGCTAGCTCCAAAATCATAATGGGTCAGTACTGCTAGCAGGAAGGGCCATTCCAGCGAGTCAAAGGCACATTCCAGATCTAGAACTAAAAAGACCTCCTGAGGCCAATCAACGGGACTGTATTTCAGTATGCGAAAGAACCGCCGCAGATGGAGTGAGGTGGTGCGGGCCGGGACAAACCCAATCTGATCTGGGTGTATTAATGCTGTGATCAACAGGGATGGCAGATCTGGTCATATTTTTGCTAAGATTTTATAATCTGTATTAAGTAGGGCCAAAGGCCTGTAGGAGCACAAGGTTCCTGAGCCAACATGCATGGCCAACAACGCCAACGTGTTGTCAATAGAGCTTCAGAGACCTAGATGGGGCTAGTCCGTTTTAATAATAAACATTTGGCAGTTATGGTTGTAGGGAAGTGTATGAGGATATTAAATGTTTAGTGGCAGTTACCAGATGTAATATAATGGTTAGTGTTTCAGAAGATGAATGAGGAAACTTTTGTTCAGGGATGAAAAACTGGTTGAGTCTGCTTTAAAATCAGAAATACACTGTGATTTTTAATGTTGTAGATCAGTGGTTCTCAAACGGTTTGTAACCATGTGCATATTTTTACAATGACTAGCTTTTGTGTTTTTTTTTTTTTTAAAGCATCGTGTTGTAGCGCACAGACAGCACATGTATTGTGGCGACAAAATGTGCACAGACATGCAGTTTTACTGATTAAACTGTGTCGCTCACATTGTGTAAAAATCCGAATTCAGTGAATTTGTCATTTGTGCACCACCAAGTAAAGTATCTTGATTTATTTTCATCCATTTAAAATCTGTGCCCATCACACCACAGGATTGCAAAAAAGAAGTTTAATTTTTGCTTTCCTAACTGCTGAACGCATACAGGACACTTAGTTATTTACATTTTATTGTTACAAAAAAATGACCTCATGCAAGTTCAAAGTTCAAAATTTGTATAGCGCACTACTCACCCAGAGGGTCTCAAGGCGCATGAGGGAGGGGGGGGGGGTACTTTACTTATCGAATATCCAAGTTTTTAGTTGTTTTCTGAAGGAGAGGTGGTTCTGTGTAATGCGGAGGTGGGTGGGAAGAGAATTCCAGGTCTTGGCTCTTAAGTAGGAGAATGATCTCCCCCCCATGGTGGATCTTTGGATGCGTGGGATTGCGGCGAGGGCTTGATTGGATGATCGTAGTTGGCGGGTGGGGGTGTAAAAGGACAGGCGCGTGTTGAGGAATTTGGGTCCTAGGTCGTAGAGGGCTTTGTGTGCGTGGGTGAGGAGACGGACCGGTATTCTCTTGTTGACGGGGAGCCAGTGGAGGTCTTTCAGGTGACCGGAAATGTGTTCTTGGCGGGGGATGTCAAGAATGAGTCTGGCCGAGGCGTTTTGGATGCGTTGGAGTTTTTTCTGTAGTTTGGCTGTGATTCCGGCGTAAAGGGTGTTTCCGTAGTCCAGTCGGCTTGTGACCAGTGCATGAGTGACCGTCTTTCTTGTTTCGGTGGGGATCCAACAGAAGATTTTTTTGAGCATACGTAGGATGTTGAAGCATGATGATGAGACTGCGTTGACTTGTCTAGTCATCGAGAGGGAGGAGTCCAGGATGAAGCCCAGGTTACGTGCGTGGTCCGTAGGTATGGGTGCGCTTCCCAGGGCCGGTGGCCACCATGAGTCGTCCCAGGCGGAGGGGGATGATCCTAAGATGAGGACTTCCGTTTTGTCCGAGTTCAGCTTTAAACGGCTGTTCTTCATCCACTCGGCTACTTCTTTCATCCCTTCGTGGAGGTTGGTTTTGGCGGTGTTTGGATCTTTGGTGAGGGAGAGGATCAACTGGGTGTCGTCTGCGTAGGAGATGATGTTGAGGTTGTGTTGGCGCGCGATGGATGCGAGGGGACTCATGTATACGTTCCTTTTACATTCCTGTACACCAGCAAGATTGTCACTTTACTTCCCTTTTTCTGACTGAAAATTGAGGAGTTTGTAAACCCCAATCTTAATGTTTAAAAAGCAGCAATTTGTCAGAAAATATAGCTTGACACTTGGCATCTGTCTTGAAGCTCCGAAAACTTGACAAGATAGATGCACAATTTAAAGACCTATTCATTTATTGCTAAGAAATACGCGGCCCACCAAAAATCGACTTGTGGCCCAGTCTGAGGAACACTGTTGTAGATGCTTTGCTTGTTTCAGTGTAGGTGAGGCAGAGATAGAGCCATAGTGCCTGTTTTGTTTTAACTTACTTGACACAGTACTTGGTTCACCAAGCAAGTTCAAGCGAGGCACTATTAAACATAGTTTATAAAATGTAATTTTTATCTTTTGATAAAACGAAAAACAAATCCTGAAACTGTGTGCATCTCAAGTGTTGTCTAGAAATACAGGATTTTCAAGCATGTTAATCTTTGTTCACTCCTATCGCATGAATTGCCCTCTGTAGTCATGAAATGTATCTGTAAATGTGTTCACATCAGGGGCTAGTTTCACTTGGTCTTAATTTTGCTAAATAAAGTTCCTTCCCAGCAATGCACAAGGCCTATGCAAGCAAGCAGGGATGCTATGGTCCTAAACAAGGTTGTTGCTTTTATAATGAGCTTCACGCTTTAGTTGTATAGTCCCCTTTTTTTGTATGCCTTCTCTGTGGGCTGTTCCAGCCCACCCAGTCTCCTGGCATGTTAACACATTTTCGTTTTAGGGGTAGTAGTTGAATATTTTGACTGTGATAAAGCCCTAAATTATTTTCTTCTCCCTTACAGACCCTTTTGCCTTTCATTCTGCGCATGGTTCATGGTGCGTGAGGGGCCATTCCTTTGTTAGTCTCTCTCTGCTTCTTAGGAGCCCATTCCAATACTTTCCAGCTTCCTGAGCCTTTCCGCCCTGTTGGATGAGTGTTTGGGCTGTTGGGGGACAAGGGCAGGGGGGTCATTATGAGAGCCTCATTCAGATACTGCGGGAGCAGTTTGACTGATGCCAGTTCTCGTAGGCATTACAGTGCTATGCAGCATCTGACTACCAGTTGAGTTTTGCTTTGAGGTTATCAGAGTGGAAAGTGGAGGATGCAGCCTCAGAAGGTGAGAGATTTGAAAACATGAGAAATGAGCCCAATGCTGCCATGCTTGCTTCCATCTAGAAATTCTCAATCTTGTCAGTAAATCATGAGCCCTGTGGTGGAATAACTTACAATGGAGTCCAATATATCTGTATTAAGGGGCCACCTTTTCCTGGCAGTGACCAATTACATGCATAAGGACCAGTCAAAACCCATGCCAACAACTGTCCTCAAGTTGATGATGGAATCCAAGACTGCTACAGGGGAGCCTCTTGAAGCCAGCCTTTCTATACCAAGGTTTAAAGGTAGCAGCAAGATAAAGGATCCTGTGCAAACAAGAGTTGCCATCTTTCCTCAAGCTAGTTATCTAGTTTGATAGTTAAGCACATAGTTCAAAGTTCAAAGTTTATTATGTTTTGGCTCTCATTGAGGGCCACATAAAATTATACACACAAATATACATACAGATAATGAATAAATGACAACATAAAGCAAAAAGAAAAGAGACACTACTTATCTGCGAGTAAAGCAATCATCAACATCTCCCTGTACTTCATTAATAAATATCTAAAATCCCTTTAAAAAATTTAAAAATTCTGGAACAAAACATTTCATTTGGGGGGCAATAAAGTGCATGGAAGAACATTGTTACATTTACAATTCCCAATTGTAAACAAATTGGTTTTAACCATTTTTGGCGCAATGGGCGTAATACAGGACAAATAAACAAGACATGATTACGATCCTGTACAGCCTTATTACAAAAATTGCATAGCGGAGATACCCCATACCATTTTGCTAGAAGTATATTGAGTGGAAGCAAATTATGTCTTCAAAGGTACCATAGTCTACGGACACCATGGGGAATATTCCAAATAAGATATTGTTGGGCTAATTTTGGTGTATATGTTTTTACCAGGGCTTCCCTTTCTTTTTGTCTAGGTTGGGCAAGTATATCCGACTTATAACAGAGTTCCCAAGACAAACTTTTTAGTTTCAGCTTTAACTCAGATGGTGAAAGTAAGAATAACGTGCTTTCATCCAGTTCGAGCAGCGATACCGCTTTTCTAAAGTCTTTTACCAACTGCGAGAACTCGTTAAAGTTGCCCAAGAGTTCCTTTTTAAGAATTTCTCGTAAGGTACCCGGTTTACCTCTGGCCAAACAGGCTACCCATCTTACGAGGGCAACCAACCCCTGAGCCCAACAACTTCGGAGTCCGAATTCCAGCCTGCATGTGGATGTAGAACAAGCTGTGTTAAGTGAAGCGATTTTTCTTAGTACCTTTCCTTCCATTTTTTGCATAAAACCCCATTGTTTCAACTCCACAAGTTCAATTCCATATAGAAGAGTTGCAGGAATTTTCGCTCTAAATACATCCAGACAGAGGGAGAAATGCCTCTTCCCGGTAGCGTTATACAAAGAACATAACCCCATACCATGGGCCAGCGCTTTACGCGAGTTATGTTCAATGTGAGGCTTCTCACTCAGATTAGCAGATATTATTTTGCCTAAAAACGTATAGGTTTTAACCACCTCGAGTTTTTGTCCGCTAATAGTCCAATTATAACTACCAGACCTGCATTTCTTCTTACCAAAGATGCACATGATTTTACTTTTAGAACTATTAATTTTCATATAATGTGCTTCAGCAAATTGATTCAATGCATGTAGACGATTAGATAGACCCTTCGGGGTCAAGTCTAAAACAAGTATATCGTCCGCATACATTAGAATCGATATAGCTGACCCTCCGATTGACGGGGCTAATCCCTCACAAACTGCAATAGAAGATGGTAGATCGGCCGTATACAAAGAAAACAATATGGGTGCCAATATACACCCTTGTTTTAATCCATTCAGAGAGGGGATAGATTGGGAAAGACCCCTCTCACCACCTTGTAGTACCTTACACCATGTATTCGAATGTAAAGACTTAACTAGATCGAGTAAGTATCCTGGCATACCCAATGCAGCCAACTTTCTCCACAGCGTTGGACGATCCACCTTGTCAAACGCCATGGAGAAATCTATAAATGCTACGTATACGCCGCCACCTCGTACACGAGCATATTTATCCATAATCACCTGTAAAAGTGTCAGATTATCTAAAGTTCCATGCTCTTTTCGAAATCCTGTCTGTTCCATAGGTAAAATACTATTTAAATCTGCCCATTCCATTATTAACATTAAAAGAAGTTTAGCGAAAATTTTTCCTATTGAGTCCAATAAAGCTATTAGACGATAATTAGAGGGTTTGTCCCGATCACCCTTTTTAAATATAGGGATTAATATACTTCCCCTCCAAGAGTCGGGGACTGTTCGTAATTTAAAGCATGCTTGAAATACTGGAAGAAGAATCCTACTCCAGATGGTAACATCTTGCTTAATTATAGACATGGGCAGTTCGTCAGGACCCATAGCTCCAGAAGAGCGCATGCTTTTTATCACGGTAGCTATGGATTTCTCAGTAGGTAGTTCCATTTTATAGTCACTATTTAGGCCTGGGTCCCATGTATCCCCCCCCTGCACCATTAGGTGCATATAAGGTAGTCACAAATAGGGTCCAGACATCTTCTGAAATAGCGATTGGAGTGGGTGTAGTTATTGAGCCACATCCTTTCCTTATTATGGACCAGAAATCTCTAGATTTATTGTAAGTCGAAGCCTCTCTTAGCTTGATCCATAGAGAATCTTCTTTTTCTCTTTTTATCTTGTATCTCAATCTTACCCTCCTTCTTTTTAATAGAGCTAATTGATACTCATTTTCCCCAGATCTATTAAGGTATTGTTTCCTGACCAGTTTATTTATCTCCTTATTTAATATTAGTAGAGGACTTGGAGAGAAATGTATCTTTTTAGGATTTCCTATAATCCTATCCATCGCGGTGACTTTTTTGAGGAGATTTTCAAGATAAAGGAATTCCATACCTTGCCAATGATCTAGTTCTAATAGCGATTGGGCAAGAATATTTTGAACATCCTTAATATTGGTAGATCCCCAATAACATCTACCTGACTTACACTTAATAGAGAGACCTCTATTCTTTAAGGTCCAAGAATTAGTTTCAGGGGGAGTTAATGAGACAGTTATATTAATAATTTTATGATCACTCAAGGGGGAATGAGAGATCACCATATCGTTAAGAAAAGAGAACGTATCAAAGTCCGTAATTACGTAATCCAAAATAGATTCACCCCTAACGGATCGATGTGTATAATTAGCGGGAGTATCAGAGGGCATCCTGCCATTTATGATGAGTCCCTCTAGGGAACTAAGTTCCTCGAGGAGAATCTTACCTCTTTTATTAGTTTTTATTTTAGTAGGCAGGAGTGCTTGAGGTATATTATATGCTTCTTCCTTAGATTTATTTCTAAACATGTCTAAAGTGAAATTAGACACTTTACTATTTAAGTCCCCCACCAGTAATATATATGGGGGGTGATCCACCTCTAATAATTGTTTAACATAGGAAAACATACGCTTTAGAACTATAATAAAATTATCTTCAGGGAGAATGTAGGCATTTAAAATTGTAAACGAAGACCGTTGGCCTGCTGAGGCTAGATTATTAATAGTTATTGCTTGGAAGAGATTACTCTTGTCCGTATAATGGGAGAATTGCCATTGTAAGGCATTTGATAACAAACAGGCTATTCCACCTTTTGCGTGACCTTTTTTTGAGGGAGTCGCAGGAGCCTCCAGGACAAAGTAATCTTTCCCTCCATATGGGAGATTTTTACACCATGTTTCCTGGATACACAGCACATCTGCATTCAAAGAAAGTAGGAAATCAAATTTCTCTGGGCAATTAGACAAACCAGCGGCATTCCAAGAGACAATTTTTAAGTGAGTGCTAAAGATGTGAAAATAGTCGTGGGTTTTTCGATGTAGTTTTTGATAAAACTCCTGGTAACCAGTTCCACATCAAATTGTCTTCAGTTAAAGGAATATCTGTGCTATCAGGTAATGGACATACCTGAGAAACCATTCGTTTACCTCTGGAGACCCAAATTTTTAGATCTTTATTGCAGGTAGGATAATCATCCTGCCCAGAAGCCAACTTTGTATTTCTTTCACTAGAGGAAATACACAGATTACTATTAACATAAGGTAACACGTCAATTCCTCTACATTGAAAAACTTCCGCTTGTTGAAGAACAAGATTAGCAATTATTTTAGAGTAAAACTTTACCCTCGTTCGTTGCCCATTTATAGATCTTATTGGGAGAACTAAATCAATATCATTCGATAAAATTAGTTTTAAACTTTCTATCTCTTTAAAGCAGTTAAGCAACCAAGATCTGTTCAGTTTTAGATCTGAATCAAATAATGGGAGAAAATCCAATGACAAAGTATCCACATTTAGAATAGAACTTTTTACTGGCTGAATAATTGAGCTCCTAACTAGTTCAGGCTGTGGCCGAAAAATGGGTGCAGATGGATTAAATACCCTTGCTACTATCGGCGTGTTTATGGTATCTTCAGTAATTATAGATAGAGGGTCAGGAGCATTTACCACAGGGCATGGAACTACCCCTCTCAGAGTTGGTTCAACCGGGGTACCCCCACCTTCATCATTAGTAATACATACAACTTCCTCTTTAACGGGGGTGTCTGATAGTGAATTATGTCCACTTTCAATAATATCAGGCACTTCAGATATTATATGTTTTTGAAAAATGATTTGCCTGGGTCTTTTCTTTTTGTATTTACGTAACTGCTTCCTGTTTTTCCCTCTAGTTTTTACTTTTAAGGCTCTAATAGTCATCAAAGATCCTTCTGGTTCTTTTTTTTCCTGGTTGAAGATGGGGAAAAATTCATTGCCCGCCATTTGTGACATTTCTACCAAACTATCTTCCTTCCTAGTCAACACTGAATCTTTTCTCTGTAACAAGGAAGATGAGGTAGATTGGTTAAGGGGCTTATGAATATCAGCCTTTATAGACAATCCCAAAGGTGCATTTCCCCCCACAACAGTAGTGTTATCGACAATTTTTTGGGCAACAGGATCAATAGGGTTAATAGGAGGAATAATCACATTCTCAACATTTTTAGCCAGCAATACCTGCAATATCTCAGTAACTGAAGACAAAATACAGTCGGAGCTCACAGCAAATTTACCGAGTAGGAGTAATATGGAAGACAAAATTTGCTCAAGTGCTATGAGTGACTCAGAGATAGGCTTCTCATTTTTTGGGTAGCTAGATGAGGAAAATGCGCAAATCCCCGATAGATTAAATTGCGGAGATTTCAAATCACTCTGCATAGAGAGGTTATCATTGGATTTGATAGAAGGAGTGCTGCTATATAGTAGCAATCCTGACGGCGTTTCTCCAGCTGGTGTTTTACTATCCGCGAGATGAGTCAAAGATCTCTTGTCCACATATCGACCACAGAGTTCCAGATCGATACTAGTAGCTATAGAAGCATCACCCATATCTTCCTCCACGTTGTCATTTCCCTTACGTGTATTATGGTACAATGATTGCGGTTTTATTACCGAGGGATCAGAGTCAACTACATTTACTGAACATGAAGGAAGGATTACCTCATTTGACTGACTCTGAGGCATATTTGTTTCCATCGTAGGATCTAACTGATAGTCTTTCTCCATATTAGATTGCATTTCCGATTTTGGCAATGAATCTATGTCAGATTTTATGGAAACTTCTAGGGATTTATTCATGCTTTTTTCCCAAATTTGTACCAACTGCATCTGGCCTTTCAAAAGTGCACTATTTTCGTGCTTTTTCCTCAAGTGGATAGGTCCAGGATTTATACAAGGTTTCTCCACTAAAACTTTCCCGGAGCGTAATTTCTTTGCCTCCATAGTACCGGAAAAAAGTCTAGTCCTACAGCAAGATTCACAGTCCCGAATAAATAACACAATTAATATAATATGAAATCACAGGGGGAGAGGGCGACGCTCATACACGCAGATAACGTACTTTGTGTCTGTAGATCTATCAGCGTGTTTTCATACAAATGAGAATAGTAAGCTAAGTCAAAAAGTAAAAAATAAAAATACCAGGGCCCAGCCCGGCCTACCTCGGCCACGGAGGGCCACAGAGGGCCCGCCCTTTGCCCGGGCTTCGCCCCGGGTGCTCCCGCGCGCTCCCGCGACGCGGGGGTGACGCGCACTTATGCGCCGCCTGGCGCGAAGTCTGCCCCGTCTTCCGCTGCGGGGCAGGCCGGGAGATGTAGTCCTGTGGCCCCCTCCGCTTCACGACCGCTTCAAGCTGGTAAGTGCGGCGGCGGGAGGGGTACCGAGACCAACGGGCTCCGGGCTTCAATTAAATTCCTTTGCGGCGTTTGCGAGGTAGGCACTCGCACTCAGCGTCCTTAGCGGTGGGCTCAGGGTTCAAACAGCGTCACCCGCTCCACCGGGGTGACGCGCACTTATGCGCCGCCTGGCGCGAAGTCTGCCCCGTCTTCCGCTGCGGGGCAGGCCGGGAGATGTAGTCCTGTGGCCCCCTCCGCTTCACGACCGCTTCAAGCTGGTAAGTGCGGCGGCGGGAGGGGTACCGAGACCAACGGGCTCCGGGCTTCAATTAAATTCCTTTGCGGCGTTTGCGAGGTAGGCACTCGCACTCAGCGTCCTTAGCGGTGGGCTCAGGGTTCAAACAGCGTCACCCGCTCCACCGGGGTGACGCGCACTTATGCGCCGCCTGGCGCGAAGTCTGCCCAGTCTTCCGCTGCGGGGCAGGCCGGGAGATGTAGTCCTGTGGCCCCCTCCGCTTCACGACCGCTTCAAGCTGGTAAGTGCGGCGGCGGGAGGGGTACCGAGACCAACGGGCTCCGGGCTTCAATTAAATTCCTTTGCGGCGTTTGCGAGGTAGGCACTCGCACTCAGCGTCCGTCCTTAGCGGTGGGCTCAGGGTTCAAACAGCGTTAAGCACATACATTAACCTGGACAAATGGGGTTTATTTTAAGCATCTACTGGAAGACTGACAAAACAGGAGGAATAGTGGTCTAGGCTTTCTTCCATCCCTGCTGAGAGAGTTGTTAAATGAGTTTAGCAGCAGACTAAGGGCTGATGCTCCGCCCAGATTTGTAGGGACTGAGACAAGGAAACCTAAACTAAGATTATTTCATGTATTCGTCCCGTTGTCCTGATGAAAATGGTAGTATGTTGTGTAGAACATAGGCTCTTCCACAGAGGTCAAACACTTAATGAACTGTCCTTACAGGACACCCGAGTCAGAAACTGCTAGAATTAAATAGGATCCTGCATCTAATCCCAGATAGTCGGAGCTAAGGTGATATTGGATATTTTCATATGTTCATACTGTAAGACTCAGGCATGCATCTCTGATTTTCGTGGCCCAGAGTCTGTGAAGGTAACTTGGACGTTGGATTTATTCTAAATGTGGTTCTATGCTCCTACTGAAAATCTTGTGTGAAGGAGGCTGAGTACTAGAGCTTGAACACTAACCTCTTTTTGGAGATTCAATGTTGCTGTGCAAGAGTTTTACTAGTTCGTACTACTGCTGCTGAACCTGTAAATGTTCATGTTTTTTATTTTAACTTTGTTTGATCACCTGATTGCAGAATTACCTGCATCCTACCATCATTGTTTTTGATTTACAGCTTGAAAAGCATTATTGGAATTGGTGTTGGAGCCGGGGCCTACATCTTAACTCAGTTCGCAGTAAGTTTATTTATTACAATTTCCTTGATTAGCGGGAGGTGAAAACATCACCTGTCACATTACATTTGTGGGTACATTTTGTCTAAAATAAGTACTGCCAAGAGCAAAGGTTTGGATGATTGTGTATTACATTAATCACAAACATTTACACTGGCTCGATTTAGTTTTGATGAGTACAAGCTATATTATAATCTCATTGGGAAATGTTTCCAGTTTGGTCTGGCGGTTTGTACCTTATGGATGACTAGTACATTTTCTGCTGGGCTATGGAGAGTCTGAAACATTAAGAATAATGTACATGCATGACTTTCATGAATGCTTTTTAATGAGTAATATCCTTGTACTGCAGCATCTCCCTCCATAAATTAGTCATGGCAGTTGGAGACAATTTCCTGCTTGTGTAGTGAATATGCCAAGACCTCAAGCTGATCACTGAAAAATTACATGACGATGCGCTGCTTATTTTTAATATTATTCATTATATGCGATAGACCTCTAGCCGCAGATTCCTTAACTTAGAATATCCCCAGGCGTCAGACTGGATCCGGAAAACTTTCCGCAGCAGCACCCCTGCGCGCCGTGGGGGGGCTGTGCCTCACGGCTCCGCCCTGACGTCGTCCATGAACGTGATGTCAGCGGTGCCATATATGCCCCTCCCGTCGCGCTGACGTCTGTTTTTCTTTTCCGCGTCCCAACGCGGATCCTGGAAAACCAGCTATTCCTTGGCCTGTGTTTTGGGCCTTCTTGATGCCTTCTGCGTCACGGAACAGTGTGGGATGCTTTCGGGCTTTAAGGTGTGTGAGACCTGTGCACGCCAGATGTCTGTCACGGACCCTCACGCCATCTGTATGTGGTGCTTGGGAGTGCACCACGACTCCAAAGAGTGCGACGTCTGTCAACAAATGAAACCTTGAGGGAGCGTCGCATGAAATTGCTGGCTGCATGGCTGTCCGGCCCGGCACCTTCGCTCCGCCGTTCTCCCTCTCTGGATCAGCCCTTTCCAGAGGTTGTACCCTCGGATGTCGTTCAGAGGCGAGTAAGCACAAGCGTAAGTTGCGGAGGTCTTCCTCCCATACGTGTGACGCTGGGGTTCGTTCCTCTCGCTCCTCGCCAGGCACAGGCGTCCGGCAGTTGTCTCCTCCATACCTTCCCTTTCCGGGAGTTGGAGCGACGCGGGCCCAAATGGAGGCTTATTCAAAGGCTCTCCACTCTTTCTTTGGGTCACCCCCGTCTCACTGGTGCTTCTTCGGGTCCCAAAGAGGTGGAAGGCACTCATGTTGGGTCCTCGCAGGTGGATTTGTCCTCTGCACCGGCTGTGTTCGTCGGTTCCGGAGTAGATACGACACAGACTGGACAAGGCCAAGAGGGCCATCCCAGTCGCCCGTCCAGCTCACCTGTCCAGTCAATGCATAGCCCTGCGTGGCTTCCTGCGCTAACGTCTGAGGTGGTGCCAGGCTCAACGCCCTGTCAACGTCTTTCCTCCCCGCATATTGCGGTGGGATAGCCGCCGGACGGCGCTCAGGCTGAGTACCCTCTGGTGGTCGTCGATACGACTCTCACTCGGCGTCGGTCGACACTAGTGCCGGCGTCTAAGCCTCCTCTTTTGCATGAGGTTAACGTTCCTCTGGACTCCCCGGGTCGGGGTCGTTTCGGTGCCCCATGGTGCAGGTACCTAGTGCTGCGTGGCCTCTAACCAGCCTCGGGCTCCTCCACTTCTACTGTCTAGTGGACAGGTTAGTCTCCAACCGTCTCCTACAGATGGTTTATTGTCGCCTCCCAGAATGGCGACTGAAGCTAGTGCTGCCTACTCACTGGCTATTCACAGGGCAGCAGCTATTCTTCGATTTCAAACCCCTGTGGTTTCCCTGCCTACTGATCCTTTACTGGATCTTCTCCACATGGAGCCTATTGAGGTGGAGCCTTTGCTACCCCTTGGGGGATCTTTATTTGACATCCTGATTGGCCCCTGGGCGAGGCCTTTCTCTGGTGACCCTGTTGATCGGGCCATTGCTCGCTGACACCGTCCTGCCCCGGATGATCCACTCTGCCTGTCCCTTCACCCTAGAGCTCAGGATCTGGTTGTTCAGGCGGCTTTTGACTTGCTGCCTTACTCCACTTTACCGTTGTTGCCTCCCACCAGGGAGTCTAGGTGGTTGAACACGTGTGGTCGTCAGCTTTTTGCCTCTGCGAGCATCCGCGCATTAAATACGTCTTGCGTGTTTGCACGTGCTTTCTTTGCCCTTTGGGACTTAGTCAAGATCCTTCTTCCTTCTCCTCCAGAAGGGCCACAGGCAGAATTACATCCCCTTCTTCTTGATGGCAGGGAAATGGCGCAATTTTCTGTTCGATCTTCCCTTGATGCAACTGACTCTGTAGGTAGGGCTCCTGCTCGGTCTGTGGCTTTGCGCCGCCATGCATGGCTGCGCAACAGTAGTTTCCCAGACAATGTTCGGGATGCTCCTAGAGATCTACCATTCAATTGTGTGGACCTTTTTGACAGCCACGCAGATTCAGCGGTCTCCCGCCTCATGTCTAGATAACCGTAACTCTTCATTTTCTGCCTTCTAGTATCTTTTTCTTCTGCATAGGCAATGTTGCCTTGTTGGTTTGGTTTTCAAAAATGTCCCGGGTTCTTTGCATAGTACTCGGATAGTGTAGGCGGTTGTTCCACCATCTCAGTATTTGTTCAGTACAGTCAGACGGCTGGTCCCGTCTTCTTTTCAGTCCTCTAAATGTGTGCTTTGCCCAAGAGGACTCCCCTCGCAGGGGAAACTTACCCTATGTGGGGTATTGGCTGGCTATTGGGTAGTTGCCTTAGCCTTGGTACGCTCCTATGGAGTCTTCCTCAAGCATCCTTCTGTGGGTCAGGCTGTCCATCCTTTCTGCTGTTTTGCGATCCGAACTTTGGCATCGCTCTATTGCACTTTCGGTTACAGTTGGCTCCAGTTGCCTGTAGTACTTCTAAGCCTCAGTATGGGGGCACTTACCGTGCGGCCTATGCCTCGCCTGCCTTGACGGGATCTTTTTTCAGCGTCATAGCGATCCTCTTGTCCATGATGGCTGCTCTTCTTTTGCCGACCGCTGTCTGTTGGGGCCCTTGTTCTGTGCAGTTCAGGCGCAGTTCTTTCACGGGTGACGCCTTGTCATCGTTTTGCGCCAGGAAAAAGCTGATGTGCTGCATGCTTATTAGTGTTGGCACAAACTTGGAGTGCACCCTGGTATGTCTGCTGTCATAGGGTGTTTGCGTTGTTGCTTCTATGGTCAGCCCTTACTGGGCTTGTCTTTGAAGGTAGTGGCTTTGCTATGTACGTCTCTGCTGTACATTGCCTTATGCCCTCGTTCTCTGGGCACTTTCCCAACTGGAGTTTTTCCACATTCCCTGCTGCTTCTGCACAGGTGTTTTCCACACTTCTGCTTTGGGTTCATACTGTAACACTCCCAAGGGGAGTGTTCTCTTCAGAATACTCGCTTCTTGGGTCCCTGGACCATTAGGTTGGTCCTCACTGTTTCCACGATTGTGTCTGGCTACTTCTCCTCATCTGTCTTGCGGGGGACCGTTGCTTTTCCCGGGGCGGGGAGCTGATGTTGCTTACGGGCCTGGACATTGTCCTGTCCAGTTCAGCTTCCACATACCTGTTGGTACTTTTCACGTGCCCTAGTCTTTTATTGTGTTACGCTTCATTTTGAGTGCATTTCTTCTTACTATATATCTGCTCTGTGCTCTTACACAGCAGGTTACGTTCCTTCATGCGGTGTCCGTGGTCCATGACCCGGTATTCTCCTACTATGAGCTCTTATGTGGGTGTCCAGCTTGCCTGGTGCCCCTTTTTGCCGGTTACCTTCTTGCAGTTGCGTCTCTCGCATCTAGGCTGCTCATGCTACCCTACAGGAGGGTCTTTCCTATACTTCGTGTGGTTCTAGCGTCCACACGGTATGCTTATGCATTTCACAGTCTTACACTTGACTATCGTTTTTAATTTAGTCCTGTTTTGGGCGTTTCTGCTGGTTGCTGTCGGCCCTTTCACATGTCTTGTCACAGACCGACTGTGTACTGGCGTGTCTTCAATTGCTGGTACTACCAGCACTTTCTAGCCATGATTTAACATCCTGCCCATGCTGTCCCACGTATTTTCTCTGGTGCATGTTTCAACAGTGCTTCTTTCCACTGTCGTGCATACTGGCCCGGTATGCACGGACTGTCATACCAGTTGCCATCTCTCTGGGTTTTACTTGCGGTCGGCACGCCGGATCCTGCGGATCCATCAGACCCTAGGGTTCAGGTCCACTTCTTTCCGAAGTTGTGACCTGTTCTTTTCACACCAACATATCTAGTATATGTTTTCTTTCGCTCACCCGGTATACATCTGGGGGTTTTCATGCTGTTCTTGGACGGCTTGTGGTGCATTTGCCTCCCAATGTTTTCTACTCTTTTCTGAGCTTCAGGGTCTGGTGTGGCTGCGCTGGCTTGTGGTTCCCACCTTGTTTTGTCACCTTTTTGACGGTTTAGGTCTCTCGGGAACTTGGAGTTCAGTCCCAGACCCGCTTCCTCTTGGGTATGGCTTTGGTATCTATTCTAAGTTAAGGAATCTGTGGCTAGATGTCTCTATCAGATGGACGAGTTACTTACCTTCCGTAACGATGTATCTGGTAGAGACAGTCTAGCCACAGATTCCTTAACGCCCGCCCATCCTCCCTGTTCTGTGAGGACCTTTTCAGGTTGGGCTTTCTACATTTGCCTACTTCCGAGTTGCTTGCCCATTCTGTGGGGTAACATTTTCACTGCACTCAGACACAGAAGGTTCATTCTGTTTTCATTGTTCTAATCCACCCATTCTTGTTATTTGTCAGTATGCTCATGTCATGTGTCCTTTCACACCCGGTGCCTGGATTGTACGGTGTGGGATCTATTCATGTTTTTTCCCACCACCCGCTCTCCTCTTCTCCGTCGCCTTGGGGTCTCTTAGCACCCCTGCAGCCCATTGGTTCAAGTCTATTGGCTCTGCCAGATACTATTGGTCTCTTATTGGGGTTACGACGTCTTTCTGGTGACGTCTTGTGGTGAATTTTCCTTGCTTCTATGTTCCGGACTTGTTGTCCTTCACGGTCATACATTCTAGTTGCAGACTTTGTTGTTTGCCATGCTGTTTTTTCACATCTTCTTCTACCTCCACAGGTGGTTTGGCCTTCACTTCTCTGAAATTGCTTCTCAGAGCGGTGCTCTGTTCTTTCCTTTTACTAGTTTTCAAGATGCAGTGCCTGGCACTGTCCATTATGGTTCTATTTTTCTTCTATTTTGACACACTGTTCCCATATTCTCAGTTTTTGGTGGTGGCTCCGCGTTGTGGCGCCGAAAAGTTTCTCCGACAAAAACTGACATCCGCGTGCCGGGAGAGGCATACATGGCTCCGCTGACGTCACGTCCGTGAACTACGTAGGGCGGAGCCGTGCGGCGCCGCCCCCGGCGCTCAGAGGTGCTGCTGAGGAAAGTTTTCCAGATCCAGTCTGACGCCTGGGGATATTTTAAGTTAAGGAATCTGCGGCTAGACTGTATGTCTACCAGATACATTGTTACCGAAGGTAAGTAACACGTCCATTTTGTTGTCCTTAAGTCTTAGGCTCTATATAGCTTGGCCCTGACTGAAGTTGACAATTAGGTTATAACATGAGATGCGAGTTTCTTAATACTCTGGTTGTACACAGTAATGATGTCCAGAAAATGTCAGAAGCAAGACGTGAAGTCTAAGGGACACTGTAGGTAAAGATCCAGTAACCAGTTATTTAGAATCTGCTGTTTCTTGTGCTTCATTATCTTTTTGCAAAATGTATTTCATACTACACACCAGGTACATTTGATGCAAACATCCCTCTCTATGCCGCGTTCCAGTTTTTAACACGGTCCTGCCAATTTATTTGAATTTTTACATTGCACGAACCAGACCCAACAGGATATCGTCTCTTTACACAGTAAGTAGAGATAATATTAATGAGGTTTGTAAAAGGTAGTATACAAAGCTCATCAGGTTCACGTGACAGATGTACAGTACATGGGGAACATAGCTGGTCTCCGGCAGAAAAATCTAGATCGTGTATTGGGGAGTTTGGGGTGGGTGGATGAATAAGAGAAGGGTCAAAATATGTACAGGGATCAGTATCCTCCATCCATTTTCATGTCCATCAGGATACAAGAAGTAAATCCAGGAAGGAAGTAGCAAATGCTTCATACTCCTTCTTCGTGAGATTTCCTAGTTGTCGTTTGTATTGATATATCTCAAAGTGCCTTTGGGAGACAAGCATTTTGAGCGCCGTCTGTCAGTGGCATAATAGGGTAACCATCTCTCTGACTGCTAACTAATGACACAATCGCTGCTCAATGGTTGACAGAGCTGCTTTATTACAGAACCTCCTTTTTAAGTGGTTAAAGGAAACTTCCTAATTTAAAGTTGATTCAGTCTTCGTATCTGAGATTTCCTGGAGTCTGTGCAAGGACTGGTCTTCCACACTCTAGAAGGAATTAACAGACCTCCCACTGAACAGATTTCAGATGAAGCCTTTTTTCACTTAGCTTAGTTCAGCACAGTTTTGTGCATCTTTTGGGCAGAACCAAGGAATGCCCATGTGTGTGTGCTAATTACACAAAAATGCACTCTAATTTTGAAAACAGGACGGTTTAACATCAACTTCATCTGGTACCCTGACTACAAGTTTGACTGGATGAGGGTTTCCTCTGCATGAATTGAGACAAAACTGACTTACTGGTGCTGGACTAGATGGCACCAAATTGAACTCTATACTGTTTGATTTGCATATTAAAACAGTGCAGTGGTCAACCTACAATTCAGCTTTACAAAATGCCCTGCTCCCCCCAATATCCCTTTGTGGTCTTCAAACCTTACCTCCAGTTTGATTCTCTTCAGTGGACTTTCACTTTAGTCTTGACACCTTATGTGTATATCTCTTGACCCCAGGGTTTCTTGTGACTAAGGGAAGTAAGAGAATGGATTTGAAGAGTGTCAGGAAGTTTGGCGCTCAGCGTGTTCCCAGTGTGTGTGAGGCGGTCGGTAGTTCTAAAGTCGGTGCGAGACAGGTCAGGGGAACAAAACCAGCAGAAAATAACCCCTGTGTAGACCGAGATAAGGATCTCTGGTCAAGTAAAATGCAACAAATTTCCTGTGCACACGACCACACTTGCGAAGTTCTCAGGTGAGAATCGGATTATAGTGATCCTTCAGAAAAAGTTACTGCAATCCAACAGTGTAGAATGAAAGAAAATGTTTTAATGGTTCTGAATTGAAAATCAGTACAAACAAGACCACAAAGCAGACACGTGTTTCGTCACACCGTGTGCGGGTGGTGACTCATCAGGGATGTTGAAACTGTATTCAACACTTATACATACCGAAACCAGTGTGATGGAAATGTTAATAACAGACAGAAAATTTCAAGCACCTAGAACTGGTCGAGGTCCGTGTCATGAGCCTAGGAAGTATTCTAGTTCATGGTCTACACTGTTGGATTGCAGTAACTTTTTCTGAAGGATCACTATAATCCGATTCTCACCTGAGAACTTCGCATGTGTTGTCGTGTGCACAGGAAATTTGTTGCATTTCTTGTGAGTAAACCTGACTTTTTCAGAAGACTGCTACTTATACAGAGCAGTAGTTTTCCCTACATTTGTTGGAAGAATAAGCCGGTTTCAAGCCTTGTTGTCATCTAAACTGAATATCCTCTTACATGATTATTCACTTTGACGCTTATGTTGGCACATCTATCTTGGCCCTTTTAGTCTTTTTTAGCATCTGTCCTAAAACACACTCCCATCAATAGCTGTCTTGATCCTTGTTGGCTATCCAAATGACTGAGTGGTACGAGAGAAAGTGTGTTACAACCTGCATCACTCCTGTATTAGCTGCACACAGCTTTGCTTTTTGGCTGCTTTTTGTTAGAAAAGGTTGTCAGTTCGGGCTTTGTTCCCATTGGGCACAGGGTCAAGACTGATTTGCATATGGCTGGGTTCAAACTGGAATGGCATGGTGAGCAGATAAATGATGGATTTAGGCCCAGATCTCTTTACTGGGGTGAATGCATGACATTGTTTTGCATTCTGTCCATCAATTGTTGTTTTTGCATTTGTCACCCCGAGTGGGACGGGTATGCCCAGACGTGGGTCCCGTGCTCTCCATGCCCCTGGAGTCAAGCTATCCTGGCTGATGAGGGTTGAAACCCCGAAACCGGTCCTAGGATGCTTGGTTCCAGTCCAGGGAGGACCTGGACTGGCAGTTCGGGCTTAACTGTTCCCAGTTGGCACAGGGTCAAGACTAATTTGCATTGTAGAGTCAACACACAAGCAAAGTCAATCAGGTGTTGGTGACCATTGAGATGATGGGGGTAACTTATCATATTGTGGGGGTAACACTTTTTGATCTATAAAAAGCCAATGGTTTGGATATGTATCCAGACACAGGTTTAGTCCTCTTCCCTAGCTCCTTAACGAAAAAGAAAGCCTAATTTGCTGTAGTTATCAGACCAGCAACTGAAGTCCTGGACATACACTTGCTTTCTTTCTTGGTGAAAACCAATACCCTCCCTGAAATTTTGCATCCTGGACAGGCTTGTTCGAATTCCTTGTCGCCATTCAATGACCCCCTGATTGACCCTATCATGGGTGATTGGGCTTAATTTTGTTCTTGCCCACCTATGAGTAGACTGGTAGAACAATGCCAGAGACTTGCTTCAAGTGACCTTGCTTTCCTGACAAGTCACCCTACTCCTGACAGCCTGATTGCACAGGCTTCCATTAGCAGGATTCATCCCAACTCGTTCCCTACGACTCCTCCACTCCCCCAAAAGAGTTGAAGTGAATTGAGGATTTGGAAAATGGATATGAGGCTAGCTTCGCCCTTTGGCCAGTCAACGCCAATAGCTTGCTGGTTAGGCATTTCCAGGTCGCAGCGATCTTACCAATAGTTCCAGAGAAATTCTATACCAACCTGGCGCAAACTATTCAGGATGGCCAGGACTAGGCCAAATACGTTATAAGGGCAGGACTAGACACTGCTGATTGCTTAGTCTGAGCATGTGGACTAGTGTGGTGCCCCAGGAATAGTTGAGATTTACCACAGCTTTCTTGGGTGACTTTAAAGGTGTCACTCATGAATATCCCTTTTAAGGGGCCTTTCCTATTTAGCGAGCAGGCTAGAGTGCGTCAAAGAAAGCAGAGCTGCAACACTTCCTCTGTATTGCTATTCCAGCAAGGCAATATCCCCATCATTTTTCCCCTTTTGAGGCCTTTCCAGGGATTTTGCATACTGACATCACCATGGTCCATCACCCCGGCAACAAGCACCCGAGTCCTTTTGGGGTTGAGGATTCAGTAGACCATGTCCAGGCCTGCAGGGATATCGCTCCTCCCCGTCGCATGCCCCTCCAATAGTCTCCTATAAGCCACTTTAGTTTGCCCTTAGCAGCACATGACCACTGTGTGTTTTGGCAGAATCAGTAATTTTGTCCAGGGTTGGGAGACAATAATGAAGTAATCACAATGAAGATTGTTTGGATAAAAAGGGAATACTACAAATAACACCTGAAATCTCAAAGTAGGGACATAGGGCAGATCAAGGTCCAGCACACACGTGCCCTATAGTGTAGGTATGGGAACAGGTGTGCAGTTCCTTTGAAAGGAAGGTTGGGAGTGCCTGAAGGACCAAGATGGGGGATTTGATCATTCAGGAGCAAGAGCCCTTACAGGGGTGTGTGAGGGTTCTTGCTCCTGAAGGATCACATCCCCCCCCCATCTTGGTCCTTCAGGCACTCCCGACCTTCCTTTCACAGGAACTACACACCTGTTTGCGTACAGATAATAATATCCGTCAAGTTGGTCTTGCAGATAGTTCAATGGGGCCACGCCCTGCCATTCCTTTCCGACCTGTCACATGTTCCACCCACATCAGAGTGTCTTTCAGAGGGCATTTGTCCATTTTGCTGCAGGAAGTAAAGGTTCTTTTGAAAGGAGCCATAAAGAGACCTGGGGGTTGGATGTTACTCAAGAAGGGCTTAGGCCTTTGTCCTATTTTCGATCTCCATCCTCTAAATTTCTTCCTACAGAAGGACAAATTCAAGATGCTCAAACTGGCCCAGGTTCTTTCTTCCCTCGATCCAGGAGACTGGCTGGTAGCTTTGGAACTTTAGGATGCCTATTTCCATGTTTATGTCCTGGAGGTCCACAGGCGCTATTTGTGGATCATGAGCATTTTCAGTGGCTGTGATCTACTTCAACCTCTCCAGGGACCCTCAGGTGTTGACAAAAGTGATGGTAGTGGTCATAAAACACCAAGTTCGAGCATATCAGTCTTTCCCTACTTCCTTAACTGGCGGCTGAAGGTCGGCTTGCCACAGTCTATCCAGACAATGGCAAACCTTCTAACATCATTAGGATTCACTTTCAGTGTGTCAAAGTGATACCATACTTGATATAGTGAATTAGCGGGCCTTTCCCTCCTCCGATCGGGTGAGTCCTGGCTATTCGGACTGTGATCCTGATGTTTCATCCTCTGTACGGTGTCTCAGTGAGGGTGTCCCGGAGGCTTCTTGGTCTCCTGCATCCTGCTTGTTAATCATGCCAGATGGTGTAAACATGCTCTGCATTGGAATCTGAAGTCTCTATGGGCTCAGCACCAAGGAAACCTGCCTTATTCTATTCAGCCACCACTCTGGATCTTTTTCAGCCCCCACTACGGATCTTTTGCAGCCACCACTACCATACCACACTGCACGATCTGCAGTGTGGCTGCTCGACTGCAGTTGTACCAACGGCAGACCCCTCTTCCTGCCCACCCAAAGCTGATGGTAGTGACAGACACCTCCCTGTTCTGTTGCCGTGGTCACTAGGGAGGGATGGAGCTCGGGGGACTCTGGTTTCCTGAGAGGACCCACCTTCACATCAATCTGCTGGAGTCACAGGCCTTTCGCTTGGTGTTGAAAAGCCTTTCTGCCCTCCATCAGGAAGCTGGTTATGGTCCTCTCGGACAACACTACCACCATGTGGTATTGCAATAAACAGGGCAGAGTGAAATCCTGGACTCTGTGCCGAGCAGCCCTGTCCCTCTGGACCTCGTTGAATCATTAGTGAACCTCCCTAATCAGACACCACCTTGTTGGATCATTAATACCAGAGCAGACTAAGTGAGCTTGTGACGCCTAGCGGGTCCTGAATGGCAGTTGCATCCAGAGGTGGTGCAGTACATCTTCCAGCAGTGACTTCACCGAGCATGTGCTCTAGTTCCAAAAAGGCTCTCTTGGTGACTTATGCTGGTTAGAGTGGAGCCTGGGACTTTTGTATGCCTTCTTGCCACTGTCTCTCTTGCTTAGAGTTCTTACGGTTTCCGCAATCTAGACCTACATGTGTGGAAACTGAGCTAAGGCATTTGACTGCATTCAATCTCCCTCCTGGAGTAGTAGATGTCATCATCGTTGCCAAGTGTAGGCCTATGAAACGTATCGTGTCCGATACTAGGACAAGCTTGTGGCTTTGTGTGTCGTGCATGATACTGCCCTGTTGCAAGTCAGCCTGGTAGTTGTTTCTGTTTGTTATGTCTTTAGCCCAGCAAGGACTTGCATTAGGCACTGTTAAACGTTTCTTGTTGGCCCTTTTTCCCTTTTTTGCGTTTACCCAACTACCCGTCCCTGTTTGTGATGGATTTTCTCAAAGTCCTTTTAGGATGTAACCTGCCCCCATAAACAAGACTTAGTGGATTTGTAGAGCAAGCTTTCACCCACGAGGGTATTGTAGCGCTGAACAGGTGTCAAACCGCCTAGGATCCTTAACTAGGTCCTTCCTTTTCATTTGTATACTCCCTCTGAGCCATTAAACAGCTTCCCCCTGCGTTTGCTGACTCTGAAGATGGTTTACCCCATTATAATAACAGCAGCGTGTTGCATAAATGAATTTTAAGCTCGGTCTGCCTTAAGCCACCTTCTTTCCAGTATGAGAACCAGAGTAGGTTTTCTCCCAAACATTGTGACCCCTTCATGTGAGACAATACATCACTTTTCTGATGTTCTCCCCCCGCCCCCCCCCCCCAGACATCACCCCTCAAAAGAGGTGGTGAGACTCCATTGTTTGAACCCCAAAAGAGCTCTGTTTATACATCTATTTACCGGGGGCCATTGCTTGGACGATCAGCTCTTTGTGGGGTCCTCTGGGGTGAAGAAAAGCAAGGCACTGCAGAAGAGGATCTTTTCTAAGAGGATTGTCCTCTACATCAAGATCTGCTATTCAATGGTACATAAGCAGCCTACAGAAGAGCTATTCCTATTCCACGAGGCCCAAAACTGCTACCACTGCATTGGCATGTGGGAGTACAGGTCTTGGCTATCTGTAAGGCGGCAATGTTGGCACATTCGCCAAGCACTACTACCTTGACGGCCAGGTCTGATAAGAAGTGCATTTCTGCTGTTCGGTTCTGCAAGACTTATTGGTTGTCATTCCACAGACCATCACCTGGGAAGGTACTGCATTGGTAACTGCTCTAAATGTGAGAAACCTGCGGTTAGAAATATCCATCAGAAGAACAGGTTACTTGCCTTCTGTGAAGCTCTTTCTTGTTGATACCCTTAACTGCAGATTCCTCACTGCCCTCCCAGTTTCCAATTCTGTGGGGAGGCCTGTGTTTCCAGCTGAAAAGGTCCCAAATTAGATATCTGCACAAAGGCACAATTGATTACTTTGGGACTCCAAGGGCGCAGACAATGTTTAGAAAGAAACTAACAGCATTTGGGTGGTGCCTATACATGGCTTCAATCTTCACTTCAGGGGAGGAGCAGAAAGGATACGGAGCAGCACAACACTATGTAACGGCACACCCGGGGTATGCTGAAAAATCTTCTGGGTCCAGTCTGGAGCATGGGTATATTTTAAAGGTGAGGAATCTCTGGTTAGATAGGGTGTTCACTTGAAATAGTTACTGAAGGTAAGAACCTTGTTCTTCTAGTTTCCAATTTTTAAGTTCACTGAAGAATGACGCCTGCCGTATCCAATCCTTCTGTTTGTTTGGCGTCATTGGAACAGATGAGGTGACCAGATTACATTTTTTAATGGGGTATTGCAAAAAAGTAGTGCATATTAAAAAATGCATTTGTTTCTTTTATCGTGCCTGACTTGAAAGAAGTTGCATGCTCATCCTAGGAGTTCTGTAGATCTAACTTTAGTTTACAACCCATTGAATTGTTACATTGGAATTAAGATTTTCAGACAATGGTCTCTGCTCTATTATGGATTGAGTTTTTATCTCTTTTGTTAAGATAACTCTACTGAACCGCTAATCACTTTAGTATTCTCTCAGTACTGTTTTCTGGTGGAAACTGTACTGACAGTGGTTTTGGTAAAGATTAGGGTTAACCCTCTTAATGTAGAGCACGTGATTCCTAGTTCTTCCTCTCTGCAACTATATTGTAGAGTGTACATTGTGGCACTTAGGGGCACGCAGATCTTGCTTCAAGAGTTTTCCAGCATTTTCCTCCCTTATGTGGGTTAATACAAAAGAGCTTTCATGTCTGCTCCTCTGCAGTTCCTCAGCTTTTTGATGTCCGTGCACCCTGGAGTGTGAGACACGGTAAAGGCATTTTGAGAAAGGAGAGGGTCTGTTTTCGAGCTGTGCCTCACAAATTCATCTTCAGGTATCATTACCGAACCACAACCCCATTGCTGAAATCTACCCACTTTGTCACTAGAGAGCATAAATATCTTGACCATCTACCCACCTTAGGAGCAGATGCGACTCCCTGGCACAGGGGCCAGCTCACATCCACTCTAATATATGCCCAAAGGCTAGACACTCCCTTACACAGAGCTTATCCAGTGGTTGGCCCGATCAGCTCCCTGATGGTAGGAAAGCCACCTTCAGGAAAGGAAATGATGGGTAAGTGAGAGGTGAGGGAAAAGAGATGTTTGAAGTATTCCTAACCGGGAAGTGCACAGAGAGGCATAAGAAGTGTGGGATTGGCATACACATAAAGACAAAGCGCATATCCCTGGATGGCTATTGAAAATGAGCAATCATTAGGGTTCAGTGGGTTCATTGCATTGCTGGACCACTGTGTCACTGCGCTGATATGTCGTTCAATTTCCACCTCTGTGCCACGCAAATGTCAGACATCCTAGGTGTTGTCTCAAATGTAAACCTTTTTCATAACATAAACATATGCGAACACTCCTTTCAACAGACATTTCTTGCAGTACTTGCTCCACTTTTGAACAGTATACTCGTTATGAAAGTGTTGATGAATTTCACATCGGGACGAGGCAGAGGCAACTGAATAAAAGGCTTGCGAGAGGATTAATCAGCGGACATGCAGACTAACCAGTGAAAGTCCTGGAATCTAAGCAGTCACTTATTCATAATTCAAGTGTGCAAGCTTATTCACAAAAGGGAAAGGCAGGGGTGACAATGAAGAGATTTGCTAGAGTGCTTATGTCAAGCATCACCGCTTTTATACTGGACTCTTCATTACAAATCCGCATTCAAGTCTGCTTTTGTGCCTTCTGCTACATTTGTAAATGGGAAGTGTTGGGTTAGAGAAGTTAAGTGGATTAGCTGGATTGTCAATGTTTTTGTGGGACAACACAGCCACACATGGAACAATGAAGTGCTGTAAAAACACTAATAACCCCAAATGTCCACTGTTGATGCCATGAAGTTTACAGATCAATACAGCAATATTCTGTGGGATCTGGATGGTATGCCCTGTCATTGTATGATTATGGTATGATATGGTCTGTTATTGTATGGCATGGTACCGCTCTTAATGTCATCTACCTCCACTCTGACTCATCCCAAACCTTGTTCTACTACTGTGATCTCCCGAATCATAATTTCTAAACTCTTCCCTTTGTCCCTCTTTGGATCACCACAAACTTCATTTTACTACTAAGATCTCCCTAATCCCCTTCTAAAGACTCCTCCATCTCTCCTGTTACTCATCCCAAACCTCATCTTACTACTATGATCTCCCAATAAACACTAGTAGTAATAAATATGTATTTGTTGATTACTTAAAATCATTACAATCAGCAAAGTACATATACAAAATAAAATTAGATTAAAAAAAATGCAGCTACAGTGTACATTTATATCCAAGCAAAAATCTTCAACTAAGTCCTAACACGTTCTAGATCTTTCCCTCTTCTATCCCTCCACTATCCTTTACAATCCAATTAACAGACTCACAGGTCCACCACTCTAATTAACTTCTATTTCCCTACACTAATCCTTTTTGGGTTACAGAGTAGTGTGATACTCGCCGAAAAGCACTTCAAGCCCTCTTTAGGGCTGGTAGCACTCTATAAATCAACTACAATATGCCTGCGCTGACTGAGCACAGACTGTCTTATTAGAAGAGTGACCGAACCACTTGAAAAGTGCAGTTTTGTCACAGGCATTTCAACAGACTCATCTCAACTATCCTGCCTCTCTTGCTCTTTTCAGACTTGGCAAGAGCATACATTCTGCGCAGACCACTTCTGTAAGATGGTCTGGCCAGATATTTTACTTTACTGACTGCTTGAAGTGGTCCCTGCCCCTCCTTCCTTAAAGTAACAATATTGAGCTACTTAGGGTTACTTTGTGGTTGGCTGTGGGCAAGAAAAAGCTAGAAATATCTGGGCACAGGTGTTTTTAAGCACACCCACGGGCCACCCATCCCTTCTGCAGGGCTGTCCTCAGGTAGGCCTCCGTGGTGTGACCTCCCTGCGCACACAACACCTAGAGTGTCCTTTACTGGTAGCACGCATATACGGCCTCACCATACTGCCACACCGGGAGGCCAGTGGAAGCTGGCTCCGCGGCCCACATGCACCTCATGTAACTGGTGTCTGTATGCAGAGGCTTCCCCAAGGCCCCGCGGTGTTCTCCACTCTCTCACTCTCTCCCTCGTCTCCCTGTGCAGCCAGTTCTTCCAGCCAAGTTTCCGGCAGTGTCGTGCTGTAGTGTCTAGCGGCTCACCGACTACACCAGCAGACACATGGTGGGTCCAGAAGCAGGATGCAGCACTCGGGTAGTGCCAATTCTTAGTGGCAGGCACTATAAAGGCAGGTAAGGCGCAGCCGTACAGAGCTTCCCTAAAACACGTCCGGCATCTTGGCCCGGTGTGCCATTCCAATCCACAGTGTAGTAGTGGTCTTATGTTTGTCTTATGTTGACTCAGGTTCCAAACCAGTGAGAGCCCCACCCAGCCGCCGGGAGAGCCCGAACAGTGTTAACTTCAGTCCACCCAGCAATCTGACCGGGGCACGACATGAACTTCTCCCAAGGGTGTAAAGACAGGACCCTTAAAGATCTCTTTGCGACAGCGCAGGCCGAGCAGCAATCCAGGGACATGTTGAAGGGTTCCGATCAAGCAGCGTCCTTGGGCAGCGAAGGCGGCGATCTGATCACCAAGGCTTTTCTGGAGTCCCTTTTCGTTGCGCTTAGGGAAGATCTGCAAACCCTCAAGCGGGACCTAAAGGCAGAAATAAAAGACGTCCGCAGGGAAATGGATGGCATTGGAGAGGGAGTGGCCGACTTGGAGGAGAAGTGCGACGGGAGGGACACGGAGCTGACAGCACTTCAGCAGGAGGTCCTCAGAATCAATGATCAGCAAGTGGGCTTACAGTCGCATCTTGAGGATCAATAAACTCGCTCCCGTCGCCACAACATTTGGATCCGGGGAGTGAAGATGGACGAGGAGGCAGGCGACCTTTTCAAGTACACCAGGGAGCTCTTCAATCACATACTGGGTAGACCCCTGCATAATGATTTACGGCTGGACAGGGCACATAGAGTGGGTCCCCCACGAGCTGCGATAGCCCCACCGTCCGACATCCTGGTCTGTGTGCAGGACTTCCAGACCAAGGAAGAAATCCTCCAAAAGGCGCGACAGCTGCATCCCCTGACATTCCGTGGTCAAATTCCGGTTCTCTACCCGGACCTTGCTGCCCTCACCTTACAGAAGCGTAGAACATTTAAGCCTATCACAACGTATCTTTGACAACACAATATCTCATACAGCTCGGGTCACCCATTTCGGCGGGTAGTTCATAAAGATGGCAAACTGTTTCAACTGTGCTCCCTCTCCGAGGCCTGCCCCCTGCTTGGTGTAGACCCTCCAGCCAAAATCAGATGACGGAAAACCCTGCTGGCGTCACAGGGTCGGGGCCGAGACATCCCCCCCCCCCCCGCTGAAATTTCACAGGGCCAGCAGTCGGCCCTTGAGGCCCTCTCCGTAGAACTGGCCAAGCAGCCCGGCTGATACCCATAATCCAATTGCTCGTTCTGACAAGTCCGGCGTGTACTCTGGGCTGTTGGCGGGAGTGGGTCCACTTTTGTCCACGAAATTCCCCCCATGTTAACTTCCTTCCGACCTTCATGGGACGATGGACTATGTGTTAACCTGTTCTCCATTTTGGGTCTCGGCTAGAAGCGCGTTCTCGCCAGAGAACCATAGTCGTCGGCTCAGCCGACAAGACCCGACAAGGAGTGGAGACAAGAGCTGGCCACGCGCGCAGCATTGTCTATGGCAGAGGCGGATTCAGATGCGCGCCTTGGGATTGGGTCGCGCGCGTGAGCTTGTAACGTAGACGGCTCACGGGCGCGACCCAATCCCAAGGCGCGCGTTGGAATGTCGGGCAGGCACAGAGCTCACAGGCGCAGGGGTTCATGGGGAGGACATAGGGATCCTGGCACACTCTGAAATTCAAAGACTGCATCGTAAGCAAGTAGGAAATTACAACTTTTATAATCTAGAAATTTACAAATGGAATGTTTCATTTTTGATCTTACTAACCCAACTCAGGTTGACCTACATGCTCAAAGCGAACAAAGTCATACAAAAACGGATATGATCCTTACATATTGGAAATCACCTGATAGATCTTATTACCTCAAAAACCTTCACGAAAGAAAGAAGCATAAGAAAAAAAGTGAGAATGCCTACCGCTAAGTTGGATAATAGCGCAATTGTTATTTACAGTGCAACAAACAGCAAAACTACAAACGCTTTATAAAACAAGACGCTAGCAGTAGTCCAGCATACTAGACGCAGTTATTCATCACACAGCTCTGATGATGCACCTCAGGCAGGGGCTCACAGCTGTTATTATTCACACAGCTCTGATGATGCACCTCAGGCACGGGGCTGACGCAGTTATTATTCACACACACACAGCTCTGATGATGCACCTCAGGCACGGGCTGACGCAGTTATTATTCACACAGCTCTGATGATGCACCTCAGGCAGGTGCTCACAGCTGTTATTATTCACACAACTCTGATGATGCACCTCAGGCACGGGGCTGACACAGTTATTATTCACACAGCTCTGATGATGCACCTCAGGCACGGGCTCACAGCTGTTATTATTCACACAGCTCTGATGATGCACCTCAGGCACGGGCTCACAGCTGTTGTTATTCACACCGCTCTGATGTGCTCTCTAATACTCTTTACTAATAACTCTCTCCTAGTCACTATCAACTTCTCACTCTACTACTTACTCTGTGTGTCGGTGCTAATGCAATAGGTCTCGCATATGCTAGCGATGAAGCTATTGGCAATGTAAATGACAATGCCATTTATTTATGATTTAAAAAAAAAAAAATCATGAGCAATGCCAATAGCTCTACCTTTAATGCTGCCGAGACAATTGCATTGTAAATGCTTGTTCTTTATAGTACTGCATTCTGCGATAGAAACTGCTTCTGACTTTCAGTTTGTAATGGAATTTTTCGGGGGTGGGGGGGTCCCTTGTCCATTCTTTTTAACTCTTTGGACCCTCTCGTTCAAGTAGGGCCTGTTTGTATAGCTACAAGCCTGCACTTGCAGCGCAGGGGATCCAGGATCCCGAGTACGGCCAATTACCTCTTATTGCCTGCATGACACCCCACGCTTAAAATATTCACCCTGAATGTGCGGGCCTGAATAACCTGGTTATACTCAAGGCGATCTTATCCTATCTGGAAAACTTTGGGGTAGACATATGCCTCATTCAGTACACGCCCTTATTGCCCAAGGACTGTCACCGTCTCAAATCCCCCAAGTTCCCAATGCAGTTGTTTTCCTCCGGACCCACTAAAACAGCAGGGTGGCTATCTTCGTAACGCAGAGGTTCTGGGGGGAAAGTTCTTCACAAGGAAGCCGAAATGAAAGGGAGACTTCTCACATAACGCTTTGCCCTGGGAGGCCTTACTTTCATTGTAGGCTCAGTATACGGCCCCAATGAAGGTCCTGAGAAATGTCTTCTCGCTGCTCTCATGGAAGCGACGGCCACAATGGAGCGTAGGATTCTCTTGGGGGTGACCTCAACATTGTTTTTGACAATACCGCAGATAGATCTGGCCAGTATACCAGCCAGACGGGCGCGTTATCAGAGGCCGGGCTGTCTCGAATACATAAACTAGACCTCAATGACCTTTGGCGCTGCGCTCATCCCCACAGCCGGGAATTTTCTTATTACTCCAACGCCCGTAAGACATATGCCAGACTAGACTACCTGCTGGCTTCCACACCTCTGCAGGCATTAGGGAGGCCGCCCCCAACTCCACCGACATAGCGATCAGACCATGCACCAGTTGTTGCAACCTTTACGTTTCCCTCCACGCACCGCTCTCTACGGGTTTGGTGCCTCCGCGACACCCTACTACACCGAGCCACGGTGGTTGACCGAATTCAGCGTTCTGTAAAAGACTACCTCTCTCACAATATGAACAGACATCTCACGCTCCACGCAATGGGCAGGACTTAAGGCGGTTATTCGAAGGGAATTAGTGGCCATCTCGTCTGCGGAGAACGTAGGTGCAAAAGAGACAATCTCTCGCAGAAGATGAAAGAATTGGAACAAATGCACAACGGACGGGAGCACCCCGTGTCTGGCGCCAGCTCAAAGCTATGCAGCAACAGTTAGACGCTCTCAACCAGGATAGAGCAGAGTACGCAGCTCTCTGGTTACGACACGCTTACTATGTGGGTGGCGAACTTTGCGGCCGCCTATTCGTTCAGAAGCTAAGAGAAACCCAGCAGAAGCAAGGTGTGAGGGAGATCCGGGGCGAGTATGGAAAGCGAGTCTCCACAGACTCCGATATTGCAGAGGCATTTAGAGATTTGTATGCCCGCCTATATGCAAGCTCCCCTCTCACCCCGGCGGATGGTGCTGCTTATCTTGCACTGGACGGCCTGCCTGGACGAAGGCGCAGGCGGACCATCTCGACCGCGGCATTAGGGTTGAGGAGGTCATAGCGGCCATCTCGCGGCTTAAACTCGCCAAGGCTCCTGGACCTGATGGCTTTTCCACCATCTTTTATAAAACGTTCTGCTCTCAGCTGGCCCCAGTGTTCACTAAGCTTTTTAACTAATTTGCCGAACCAGGTGCGATCCCTTCGGAGATGCTAGAGGCCGCCATAGTAATTTCGAAGCCCGGTAAGGATAGGACGGCCTGTGGGACGTATCTCATTTCCCTCCTCAAGATCGACCTCCAGTTATACACCGGGATATTAGCAGCTTGTCTCTCGCCCTATATGCCAGAATTTATTGACCAGGACCAAGCTGGGTTTATCCTACAACGGCAGACGAGCGACAACACAAAACGGGTATTACACCTTAGTGAGAAGGCTTCCTGCACTCGAGAGGAATATGTTACCATCGATGCTGAGAAGTCCTTTCGATCGGGTCCACTGGCCTTACTTGGAACAAGTTCTTGCTCGCGCGGGTCTGGGGGGGAGGTTCCAGACGCTTATCCTTAACTGCTATCAATTCCCAACGGCCACGGGACGTGTCAATGGTCATACCTCATCCCGTTTCCCAATAGAGAGTGGCAAGTGCCAAGGATGTCCCCTGTCGCCGCTCCTTTTTGCCTTTTATATGGAGCCATTGGCCCAACTCCTCCGCACCCACCCTGAGATTTCGGGGATATGGTTTGGGGGTTATACCCATACGGTCAGTCTGTATGCTGATGACGTTCTAATCTCCTTATCGAAACCCCTCATCGCGCTACTGGCATGCCTTGCAAAGCTTGATGCGTTCGCGCTGGTGTCGGGCTTTAAGGTCAATATGGGCAAATCGATTGCTTTAGATCTCTCCCTCTCGGCTCCTACTCGGACCTACCTTCAGAGACATCACCCCATTCAATGGGTGTCTGACGGGGTCCCGTATCTGGGTATCCAGCTGTCCCCCTCCCTGTAGGACGTCTTGCATATTAACTACACTAGGCTGCGGCGGAAGATACGTGCAGAATTGGGCCAGTGGAGGCATTATCCGCTCTCCTCGCTTGGTAAAATTGCAGCGATCAAAATGACCATACTACCACAGATTTCATACCTTTTTCACACCCTTCCTCTCCTACCTCCACTGGATTGGATCAGACAGACCCAGTCTGAGCTGGCACGATTTGTGTGGAATGGCCGCAAACCCCAAATGAAGCAGGCCTTGACTATGCTCCCTCCAGAGGCAGGGGGGTTTGGGTGTACCCAACCTTCTTTTGTATTTTCAGGCGGCCCAATTGTGCCACCTAGTGGAGTGGAGCCGCTTCGAGTCTGAAAAACACTGGCTGTTCCAAAGATCAGGTGCTGGCGGCTAAACCACTGCAGTGTTCCTTTCATGCACCAGAAGCACAGGCCTCCTAATCTTTGAGTCCCGCATTACACGGGTCTTAATAGAAACGTGGGATCATACGAACATTAGACACAATCTCACCACTTTTCCCTCTCTGCTCACCCCGTTGTTTGAGAATCCCGCCTTTCAGCCAGGTATGAAAGTTACGGCCGCTGCACGGTGGCGATCCTCGGGCTGCCGCTCGGCGGGTCATCTATTTGATTTGGACGGAATAATACCACTACACCAGCTTAAATTAGACTATGGGCTCCCAGAGTCCAAAAGGCTTTGGTACTGTCAGATCTGTCACTGGATCTTGCACTCCCAGATGAAGCCCTTCGCCATCAGGCTTCTGACCACATACGAAGAGTGACTCGTTACACGTACATCGGATAAAAAGCTTACCTCGGACCTTTATAAAATGCTCTTAGCCCGGTACACACTTGTGTATAACGCCAGTCGAGCAAGGTGGGATAGAGACCTGGGCAGAACACTAACACACAAGGAGTGGGAAGGGATCTATTACAGAGCTCGCCACCAGTGCCGGCTTTAGGCATGTGCAAGCTGTGCACCTGCACAGGGCCACCAAACCCCAGGGGCCACCACGCCAATATATATCCTTAATATATTAATCCTCTGAGGATGGATACATATTTGCGTGGTGGCCCCTGGCAGGGATTTGGCGGCCTCCGGCTCTGTTCCACTTCTAAACACCCTGACCCCCTCCCCTCTTTACTGGCCTGCGCGCTCCGCCCCGACCCCCTCTTCCGGGCCCCCTACCTACGCTCCTTGCCCAGGGCCACCATGAGCCTAGAGCCGGCCCTGTCGCCACTCGGCCTGCCACATGGGACTGACAGAGACCCTTACTAAACGTGTTACTTACTGGTTTTATACCCCGGATAGGCTCCACACCATAGATCCTTCCCAAGATGCGACATGATGGAGGGGCTGCGGGGAGGTTGGTACGCTGGTGCATCTGCTCTGGGACTGCACACACATCCAGGCATACTGGACTCAAATCCTGGATGAAATTGACACGCACTTTGATACGCAGATACTATGTCCTTTTGGGCCTCCCAAACCCCGTGACCTACCCACTAGAATCTCACAGAGGCCGGCTCATGGCAATTGCATTGGGTTCGGCAGTGCAAAACATTCTGACACATTGGCACTCCCCCAGATCAGAGATTGGCTGCCTCGCCTCTGGTATATCCTGGGAATTAAGAAGCTGACGCTGACGGTGGTTGGGAAAGGCTCCTTGTTTACCGAGCTATGACAACCCTTTCTGTCCCTACTCGCGTCCGAATTTAGGGAAGTCACTTGCCCAAGGTATCTGCCCCTTTTATGGATATCTGACTCTGAGGAGACTAGGGGGAGGCTTGAATCTCGCAACAAGAGCTTCACACAGCACACTTTTAACTCTTTATTTTTGGTGGACAGGGGGGGGGGATATGCTTTTCATTGGTTGAACGTTTTGTTATGTTATTTCTCCACATGCTTTTTACATAAATCGGCCTGCTGTCTTGGCTCGTAATACAACCTCCAAGGGCCGTGCCGCAAGGTGGAATGTATTGTATGTTGATAAAATTACAATAAAATATTTAAACCATAAAATGTATCTTGGCTTGTGTATTGTAAGACTACTATGAATGGGTTACTATTTGAAGTTTACATGTAGGAAATGTATTTATTTTTAATAATTATATTTATATTCTCTATAAATTCTTTCAATGACGTGTTTTTCAATAATGTGGTAACGTCTGTGATGTCAAGTGACCCCAAGACGACATGATTTCAATAGATAGAACGTCCA
Organism: Lissotriton helveticus; assembly: GCF_964261635.1. Classification (NCBI taxonomy): domain Eukaryota; kingdom Metazoa; phylum Chordata; class Amphibia; order Caudata; family Salamandridae; genus Lissotriton; species Lissotriton helveticus. The sequence continues at coordinate 392,774,508 of NC_136068.1, read as the reverse complement.
AATACGTCAGAATGGTACAGCAATCCTATACTTTCTGGATGCCTCTGCCTCCCACCACAACACCCAGCCGTGAGGAGTGTTATATGCTTCTGTGAGGTTAAGTTTCAAACTGCTATTTTGAACCAGTAGTGTAGCACATCTTTCCTAAATTACCAAGATATCATGATGGGCCCTTTTTAGTTAACATTGGTGCCCAAAGCAGAAAAACTTTTGACTCTCTAGTCCAGTGGCCAGATGTCCCTTGCAACATCAATTATTGGAAACCTTATCCATGCATTCCATTTCAAAATTATCCTCACAGTCCTTTTTTCCTAATGATAAATCCCACTTAATCTAAAATGCGCTTTTTCGTGGCGTTAAGCATATTTGTTAGTAAAAAAATAATTTTCTTTTGATTTTAGCTGAACCATCCTGAACTGGTTGAAGGTCTTATGCTACTTAACATTGATCCTTGTGGAAAAGGGTGGATTGACTGGGCAGCTGGCAAGGTAATATTTACATCAGAAGTCTGGTTTATGTAAGGCATTCCGTTTTAAATGTAAAAGTTGTACTTGTAATATACACTGTGCCCCAAATAAAGCTTGTTGTATACCCTTTCTTTCTTGTAGATGTTTGTTCTTAGCTTGTTTGTTTACTGTTTTAATGATTTGCAATTATTATTATTTTTGTTTAGCTATCTGGCTGGACAACGAACATAGTCGATATTGTGCTGGCCCACCTTTTCGGTTATGTAAGTGGATATTTTCTTTATTATTCTGTAAATTAGGTTTACGTTAAGGAGCAGTATTCATTTTGATAGGAGTATCCGCAAATTGTAGCCAGTGTTTATTCGTGGTTCGCATTTAAATTCTTTATTTAATGGTGTGTTACAGTGGGTTTCTAGTTCAGGTTTAGGTTTGCCTGTTCTAACTCATTTATGTCGATAAAGCTGTGTGCAGAAAAAAAAAATATTTGTAATGCAATAGGTCTCTCAATTGCGAGACTTTGAGCTTTGGCATTGTAAATGACCGTTCCTTTTATTTATGCTTAAAAAACCCGCAGTAATGAAAAGGCATTGTCTTTTACAATACCAATAGGTCACAGTTTCGAAAATGCGAGACCTATTGCATTGCAAATGCTTGTTTAGCAAAAACCTCAAGGTCGCATTAACCCTTCAGCTACAGTTGCGTTTGGAACCAAAATGTAGGGACACAGCATGTTGTGCTGATCGATTCTGCCCATTTGAACCACTGACTGTGTATTATCTATAATATATGAATAAGGCTGGTTAGGACAGTATTCGATGTAAAATACTGCTGGAAGACAAAAAATATCTAGATCAAAATGCAAGAAGAAATGGCTTTGTCAATGCTTGTTTAAACTTTTCTTGTTAATGTTTGGCTGGTAGATGCCATGGAGTTTGAATTTTTCTTTCTCTTTTTATGTGCCCCTGCTTCGGAAACTTTAAATAATTAAATATTGTTTAGTGTCCTGCAACTTGCATTAAATAGGTAATACATACTAAGTTGTTCAGATCAAGGAGCCCAAAGCTGTGTCTTGCCTATGCCCACAAGAGTCCTTAAGATGCTGTGATGAGACACACAATGGGGTTTGTTTATGTTAAGATGGGCCCTGCTGGCTATTTCCTGGTGGTGTCCGTGATGGGTGCAACTTGCAGAAAGACAGAGTTAAAAAAGGGGACGTTTATGAGGGGCGCTTGGGGTGCACGAGCAAGATGGCCACACGTAGGTGAGGCTCCCGCAGCCCGGACCAAACATTGAGTAAAAATCCTGTTTCATAGATGGGAAAACTGTAATTAAGCGCATGTATCCTGCAGCTGGCTTTGCCACGGAGCGGTTTGGGGAGGCTTTGGGCTCTGCTCGGCCCTGATGCGGCTACTCTGCCATACGTAGGCCGAGACGGTCGGCGCGGGTCGGAGATGTAGAGGGCTCTTCAGCTAATTGAGGCCGGGACTGCGCACGAGGCATGGGCCGTGCACGCTTCCCGTCCACTGGGGGCAGTTTGGATGGAGCACCCGGAGTAATCGGCAACCTGGTAGCACACAGCAGAGCAGCTGAAAACATCAAACAAAATGCAGAAAGGTGCACCGCCGCAGCCGGAGAGACATGTTGGGACCGGGTGCCCTGCAATAATCTCAACGACTGCGACCTGGGAGACGTGACGGGAGCGCAGTACATCTATGCTGGAGGCGGCGGGAAACTTGTGAGGGCAATTTATCGGATTCCTCTTTACCTCCGATACCACAGAGACACTGCAGTAGCGATGGTATCACCATAAAAAGTTTAACTCACAATCTCCTTCCCGGTAAGGACTGCAGTCTTAGACACATCATAAAGAACAAACCTCTTGTGTCAGGCCTGCCGCGTCGGCGTGATTGCTAGTGTCTGAGTTACCAGGCAAGGACGGCCCCCCAAGATAAATAGTAGGGAGGGACTACTATGGCACACTGTTAAAGGATTTGAGTGGGTGTGGCTATTGATGGAGGCTAATGATTGGCCAGGAGCAATTAATAGATGCCCAATATAAAGAAACCGTGCCACACAGACCAGTGATACAGAAGGCATAGAGCACAACTTTGAATATCTGGTAGGAGGGATTGCGCTACAGTAAATCAGAATCTCTGAGCTATAAAGAGGACCTGGAGCGCTATCTGGGGTCCACTACAGGCATAAATAAAAGCGTCTGATGAGAGCTAGTGGAGTAATCCAGCTCATGAATATAGGCCCGCGCCTGGCTACCAACCAATGGACATACCACCTGCCCTTGTAACCAACACTTCTCACCGGAGGCACACGAATAGGGCACCACAGGTTGTGAGCCTGAGATGGGGCATTACCCCCACTCCCCCAACACCTGACAAATTGCCAGCCCTAGACCCGAGAGCACGGAAGGAGGCACTGGTCATCGGAGATGGCATCGGGCGTGGCCATCGAGCAGGAGACAATGGACAGAACTGAAGGCAGACAATCGAAACTGCCATTGGAGGCATAAAAAACTACCCTTGTGCAGCCGGAAGAGCAGAAGGGTACTGCGGCCCCACTGGACAGCCAAGACGATGATTGAAGAGCCCTGCTCCTCACCATAAACAGCCTCACGTCCATTGAGTCCAAAATGTATACCATATCTGCCTGCATGGACACTATTGTTCAAAAAATCGAAAAATACGACCGCAGGATCACTGAGGCTGAAAATATAATTTCTGTTTTGAAAGATATCACAGTGAACAGTAAAGAACATCTATCTCAAATGGATTGTCTGTTGAAGGTGATCGCAGCGAAGAATGAAGATTTTGAGGCCGCCGGAAAAACGTGCACATACTGGGATTACCGGAGACTACGAATACAGGCAATATGGAAGACTTTATTGATTGAATGCTGTGAGAGGTATTCAGCGCAGAGACCTATCCACAACTGGTAGTTGAGCGGGCACACAGATCACTAGGAGCGCCCCTCCCTTCCCCAGGAGCGCCACTACGGCCCATCATAGCCAGATTCCTAAACTGCGGTGATAGAGACACTGTTACGCCTCCCGGGGAAAAAATAAAATTGAGTGAGAACACCACCCTTACGTTCTTTCCGGATTTCACAATGACAATGCAGGAAGCCAGGAGAAAGTTCACAGCGGTAAAAAGGAAGCTCCAGCAAGCTCAAATCGACTACGCCATGATGTATCTGGCGTGACTCTGGATCACTTACCAAGGGAAACAGCATTTCTTCCACAATCCACAACAGGTGGAAGACGTTTTCAAAAGGAACCACCGGGTGGCTTCCAAGGCAAGCACCAGCCTATCCTGATTCAGTTCGACATCGCCGCTATCCAAATTGGACTGAATGTACTACAGAGGATACATATGTGACTTGCCAAGACCGAACAATACAAGGGACTCTGCAAGATCGAACAATACAAGGGACTCTGCAAGATCGAACAATACAAGGAACTCTGTAGCGTTACCTGTTAACCCCACAATGCATACCTTGCAGAGCACCACGGTGAGGCAAGTATAACTGGACAACCCTTACGTATAGCCCGTGAGATGTTACTAAATCAATTGATGTAATGCAGCTTATAAGGTGACCTCTCTTTTCCATTTTCATCTCAATTCCAGATGTCAATCCATATATACAGGTCCGGGCATCCTACACCCCTACGCATTGGTAGACTCTTATTTAACGGGCCACCATAGGTAGGCGACTAGACGTGGGCCTCCTGGCAGTACCGCCACTGGAGAACCCCCTTTTTATGCTATAGTTAAGTATTTCAATATCATTGATGTTCACATATGAGCAATATGGTTGGATGTATCTATTTTCAAAGTTAATGGAGGGAGTGTCATGCACACCTGACAAGTTGTGGAAGTCTGTGTGTGGGGCGGGCGGGGGGGGCAGCATTCACAAAATCATGTCCATCTTTGGCAGTTTACTTGAGAAGTGAAAGTTAACCGTTTTGAATATCATTGTAGTACCGATAGCAACAAGTCTCTCCTCAGTAGTTAAGTAAGGCAGGAGCACAACTCCTCGCTAAAATTCCCTGTCTGTCCTGGAATGTTCGAGGGCTAAATAACCAGCGTAAAAGAAGATCCATTCTGAGATATTTAGACAGACATCAGGTTCAAATCGCACTTTTGCAGGAGACTCGTCTAGACCCTTCCACCACACCAGACTATGCTACTCGATGGGCGGTAAGCCGTTGTTTCTCGTCTTACTCCACATACGCTAGAGGTGTAGCAATCCTCATTAAAAAGGATACACTGTTTGTACTGGGAGGTTTGATACTAGATTCACACAGCAGATACTGCATTATGTGGGGCGGGCTGTGGTCTCACGAGGTAGTATTCATCAACTGTTATGGGCCTAATATGGATGACTCACATTTCTTTTTACCTTGTGGGGTAAAATACTCACCATGGGATCGACATATGTCCGTTGTAGATGGGATTTCAACTCTGCTTTGGAGCCCACGCTTGATAGATCCCATCCGGCACCACAACATTACACTGCAGCGCAGGTGCAACTGGTGGGTATTATAGCAGACAACTACCTACTAGACACATAAAGGCAACTACACCCCACAACTAGAGTAGGCACACATTACTCTATGTGCATTCAACATGGTCTAGACTTGGCTACTAGATTCTTTCATGGGGACTGGGACACTGGGTTGATCAGGTCAAACACCTAGTAAGGACGTTCTGTGATCACTCCCCTTTAAAAATGGTATTGTCCCTCCCAGATGGAGGGACACCATACATGCAAATGGCGATTGAATCCAACTGCTTTGTTAAATGCCGTATTTCAGTACGAAATAGGACCAGAAATACAGGATTTTTTTTACCACAACTTCGATTCAGTGGCGTATGTTACTACGGTTTGGGAAGCCTTTAAAGTGCCCATGAGGGGATCGTGCATCTCTTACAAGGGTGGTATTTTGCGTGACCTCCGTAGTCTGCTTCAAAAGCTGCATGCCAACATTAAAACCCTAGAACAGTAAATAACAAAGCCCACTGTAGGGGGAGCCTCAAAAGTTGCCCTTAGATACAAAATAACTGAGTACAGAGACGCAGTGGAGAGAGGATGCAAATTTAGAGGTAAATACTACAAAGCTAGGAATTATGGAGAATGGGATTGCCCAGGGAAAGCCATAGCGGACTATATTAGACAACCCAGGTTTTTCAACTATGTGATCGAACTTCATGACTCTGAGGGTACTATTCATAGGAGCACCCCAGATCTCCTGCAAATTTTTAGATGATACTACTATACACTGTGTACCTCAGAGACCGCAACCCCATAACCTCCCACTATATTTAGAAGATATCGCCCTAGGTTGGGTAGGAGATTCCCAAAGAGAGTTCCTGGCAGCAGATCTTGAAGAGGATGAAATATCCACGGTCTTCATGAAAACTAAGTCTGAGCGAGCCCGGGATCTGATTTGCTCCCAGTAGAGTTCAATAAAACCTACGCAGTGCACTTAGTCCCCATCTTAAAAGTGTTCAGTGAAGTAAGCGAGTAAGGTATAATCCCGCTTACCATGAGAGGCCATGATCATTTCTCTGCTTAAGCCTGCCAAGTCAGCAGAGCACTGTGAATCTTATAGCGCACTCTCTCTAATCAATTGTGACACTACGATCCTGGCCAAGGTCCTCTCAAACAGGTTGAATCTTTTAATAGGCAACTTGGTATGGCCAGATCAAGCCGGAATCATACCAGGACGAGCGACATCACACACATCCGTACACTTTTCTCTTTGATGCAAGATATTGATCCAGATATAGCTGCGGTGGCAGTGTTTTTAGACGCCACTATAGCTTTTGATTCTGTGGAGTGGGACTATCTGGCTGGAACACTCCAACATATGGGAATGCCCCCAGGTTTTCTCAAATGGATAGAACTCCTATACTGGCAGCCATTAGCTACTGTGTTCCTCAATGGCTCCTGTTCATCCCCCCTTCAAAATTACTAGAGGATCGTGGCAAGACTGCCCACTGTCTCCGCTATTATTTGCTCTCGCAATAGAGAAGCTAGCAGCAAAACTGAGGCAACACCATAAGGAGTTAGCGCTAGAATATCCCACTAGACATCTTCTTATACCACTATATGCAGATGATATAACCCTCTACCTTAAAGACCCACAATGCAATCTAAATCCAGTACTACGAGAAATTGCCAAGTTCTGGGAACACTCTGGAATATGCATCAATTAGAGTAAATCACAAATATTACCCCTTACTGATAAGGTTACACCATACACGTTAGACTATCACCTGGAGTGGAGTACTACGGAGGTTAAATATCTTGGGATTAGGATCACTAGAGATAAAAACAGAACGTATGCACATCAATTATGGTAGAACCTTAGGCGCCCTGACAGATTCAGTTACTCAGTGGGTAACTGTGCTGCTGTCCATGGTAGGGAGGATCTCCCTAATAAAAATGGTAAAATAGACCAAAATTCTCTACCTTTTTACAAATATCCCTTACGATCTTGGGCAACCATATTTTGCAGCTCTAAAAACACAACTGATACGATTGACATGGGGAGGCTAGCAACCCGTACTAAAATGGGAGGTGCTGACACTACCTTTCTCACGGGGGGGATTCAAGGAGCCTGACCTGGAATGATACTGTTTATGTGCACAGGCACACTATGCAACATACTGGTTCCACCCACCTCTATTCATGCCACATCTAGCAGTTGAAATGGGATGCATGGAGACCACCCCCCCCTGTTGGGGATCATTACCACGCAGTCTAAACTGGATACTGATCCCACCACGGTATCATGTACTAACACCGCATGGAGGAAGATAGCCAATAAACTGGGAACACCGATGTTATAATCTCCCCTTTTGCCTCTCAAATATCACCGTGAAATGAAAGGCACTTATGAAGGGGCGTGTAGACAAGTTCTAGATAAAGTTCAGGTAGAGACATGGGGAGACCTGTATGAAGATGGGAAGTTTCTAACAAAAGAACAGTTCTTCCACCTGTAGTGTAGTTCCTATATTCCCAATAGGCTCTGCGCATTGGAATAATATATCCTATAGATTAGACGTAGGACTGAGATTGACTAGGTCTCTATCGAATATAATAAACTTAATTGTGAGTGCCAGCTAGCTCAGAGGTCACTAGAAACTTTCTCGAATTCACAAGAAGGGATTAGTTTCTGACAACCGCATAAACATGACCACTTTGTTTCCCAAGAATAAGAAATATATCTCTAGAGTCGCGGAAACAATAGAGAAGTTTTTCACTCAGTCAATCGTGAATGCTTCATTTCAACAGAGTTTGTAGAGAAATAGAGAGACGGGCGTTTTCAATAAAAGGTTTTATTGAATAGTCTTCTTTTTCGTACAAGGGAAGTGAACTGCTACAATCGTTAAGCAGACTGCAAAGTAAAATGCGTACAGCGAGAACAATATTATAAAATACTGTAAGAGCATTGTATGGTTCCTAAACCATATATAAATACATACTTACATACATAAATAACAAGCATTTACAATGCAATGGCTTCGCCTTTGGAAAAGTTAGAGCTATTGGCATTGTAAATGACAACATTTGTATTTATGTGTTGGTTTTGAAAACAGATAAATAAATGGCATTGTTATTTACATTGCCATTAGCTTAATCTCTCGCAAATGTGAGACCTATTGCATTTGCACCCACACATACACACAGAGCCACACACACACACACACCCACCCACAAAGGCACACACACACACAGCCAGCCGCACACACAGAGCCAGCCGCGCACACATACACACACACACACACACACACAGAGCCCCCCCACACACACACCCACACAGAGCCCCCCACCACACCCACACCCACACAGAGCCCCCCACCACACCCACACCCACACAGAGCCACTCACACCCACACAGAGCCCCCCCACACCCAGCCCCCCCCACACAGAGCCCCCAACACACTGCGAGTCTCCCCCACACACTGCGAGTCTCCCCCACACACTGCGAGTCTCCCCCACACACTGCGAGCCCCCCCACACACACTGCGAGCCCCCACACACACACTGCGAGCCCCCCCCCACACTGCGAGTACCCTACCTTGTTTAGTCTCCGTTTCAAAAAATAAACAGGTCTATTGAGTAACACGTTTCTCATGTAAAGTAACTGGTCCTATAGTACAGCACTCCGACACCTTTGGGTAATGTCCGCGATATATAAAAATGCACTAAATAAAAAAACTCTGTGCTTAGTTTCTTCCGGAGTCTGCATCTCTTTGTTCAGGTGTGTATATATATATATAGTGTGCTCTGGTGTAAGTTCCGGATTATGGATTATAGTGTTTACTCCGTGGTCTAGATTCCAGCGTATCCCCTGTGTCCTCCTGGTGTGTAACCTTCCGTGCCGGTGTGTTCTAGAGTTTATTGCACACAAGACCTTATGAATGAGTGAGAGCGAGAGAAAAGGACATAGACGAATTGGAAGAAAGAAAGAAAACGGGAAAGAAAGAAATAAGGAAAGAAAGGAACAACAAACGAAAGAAGAAAGAAAGTAAAAGAACGAAGGAAAGAAAGAAAGACCGACAGAAAGAAAGACATACACCATAGGGAAAACCAAAGTCACATTGAATACGTAAAGAAAGAGGAGAGAAAAAAATGACTAAGAACCCATAAAGGAAGTACTATAATGTGTCCAATGAAAGAAAGTATGGCAAGAAAATAGAAGTCAGTACTGATTCATAGCAAAGAAGCGGGCCGAGGTGAACCTAATTCAGAGCCTTGAAGCCGGTCCTAGTTTTCAGGGCGCTGGCGCCGCGCTGGTCTCTCCAGTCGGCGCGGCACAGGGAGGTGACCCACCCCACTTCGTGGCCCAGCCATGGCCGCTCTCTTCAAAAGGCAGGACTGGCCGGCCCTGGGGGCCTTTAACTTAAATCCCAAGATTTGCAGCAAAAACAGCTTGGAGCAATTGGCATAAAACCGGGCCAAATGTTCATTCAAGCCCCGGCCTCGATCGGGTTTCACCGCAGCCCGGGCTCTGATACTAGAGGGGAAAATACATCTTCTAAAGTTTCTCGGCTCAAAGAAAACATTTTCTCTTTCTTTCCTGCTAATCTCTGCAGCCCTGGAGTCTTTTTGGAGGGGACAGCAGGATTAAACATCATAACGTGTGATTCCGGTGTAAAGACCCCGCCACGCTCGCCAGCCACTCTTCGAGACGGTGTTTGTGTGTGAAAAACATAATTATGGCGGGGCCTCTGCAGTGTTGTATTATTTTTTACCTCTTTAGAAAAGTTGGTGTTGATTGATCCAGGAAGGACGAAATTATGGCTCGGGTGCCAACAGTGACTGGAGGAGAGAACACGAACAGCATGGCTGCTCGAATGCGGCCTAGACTGAAGAAACGGCTACTGCCTATCGCGGTACCCAGGCTGCTGGTCCGGGCTGCTATATAACATTATGGCCCACTGCCGAGGCATATATTGGTTGTTAACCTCTACCGCGCTAGCGGGTTTTCCCGCTGTGCGCTGAAATTTGAAAATCGCGCGGTTTGTGACAAAGCCAGCTCGTCATCCGCGTAGCGCAGGTAACGCCCATGACGAGCTGGCTTTGTCATCAGCGCTGAAGGTGTTAAAAGCCCTGAACTCGAAAGCGAGGCAGTGGGCTTTAACGACCGATAGAGTCCGAGGCAGAGTCCATAAAATGCTATTAAAACACTCCAACCACTGAGGGTAGAGGTGGGCTATACATTCCAGTACTCAAATGCTGACGTAGGAGGCGTATGTCACTCATCATGTGCCCTGATCCCCCCCCCCCCCCCCCCGCCCCCTGTCCTTAGCGGAGCTCTCAACATTCTGTACACTGAAGTTTATCAATCCATTATAATGCATGTTCTGTTCTCGATACATGCATGCCCATAATTGCCTAAATGTAAATCTCACAGACACCTATATTAATAGATTTGCCCTGTACAAAAATGTAAATTAAATACAAATATGACAGTGCCGGCCAAAGCCGATAAGTAATTATCGATGAGAAGCGCGCTCCGAGATTTTGTGTGATTATACCCCACTGCCCCAATACAATCTGTGGGTTGTATTCTACAAAGAATTAGCTGGCACGGCCCAGGGCGTCTCTCCTTTAAAGTCTTGCGCAGAACCGACGGCCGCGGACAGGAGTCGAGTCTGAAGCGCCAGGTTCCACATTCACAATCTGATCCGAGGATTTCGGCCCGCGCTGCGGCTAAAAATAATCTGAGTTTGCACGAGGCAGAAGCGGGCGCAAAACCAGCGACTTGGACTTTCAAAAAGCTGAACGGACAGCGGGGGGTAATGTGAGGCTCCGTTTACCCATGGCTGTGCTCTGGGGGGGCAGACGATGGCATTTCCATGGATCCCACGTGGATCCCGATGGTGCCGAGACACGGACAGCGGGAGGGGGGGCGGGAACAGACTCACGGACAGCGGGAAGGGGGCGGGAACGGACAGCGCGAGCCAGAAGCACAACGGTACACGGAGAAGCCACGATAAAAATGATCAAAACATGCCCTCCCCCCCCAAAAAAAAGCGAACCGCCCACCGCCGCAATGACGTCCTAAAAGGGGCCGGATGTGAAAAATTCTCAGAAACGCCCACGAGTCGCCTCGCAGAATGACGGACGCCTCTGTTTCCCAATGGCTAGCGTCCATTTATGGAGCTAGCCAATGGGAAACAGAGGCGGGACGAACATCCATACTGGTAAACAAAAGTTTTCGCCTGTGCGAACCGCTGCTTGCGCAGCTTTTCGCCAGGCGAAACCTAAAATTGACTAAAAATACTCAACTGGTGCTTCCAAAATACGCCTACCCCAATGTACCTAACCTAAGTCTAGTACGAGGGAAGAAGTAAGTATTGTGTTGCATAGGTTTTAGTTTTCTTTGCCAAGAATCTATCCAAGATTTCTCTTAGGTTCTAATCCGCTCCATACCTTAGTTTAGAATGAAGGAGGTCTGGTATCTCTGTCTCGGGACTCGATTTCCCAACACCCCGCAAGGGGAGCTTGGAAACACTGGAGCTGGATTCTCGGCGAGAGAAAGGCAGGCAAGTAGATAGTCGAACTGCTCCGAACCACTGTGTCTTGCTAGAGCAAGTGAAGGTATATTAATACCTTGAAGGTGTCTAGGAATGCCATAGTTTGACATAAAGTCGGGCAAAATAACGTCAGGAAAGAACCCCTAGGGAATAGTCGTTCATTGCAAAGTCATGAGTTTTTGGACAAATCAATATTCAAGCAAGGGAAGTTCCCTAACTGCTTAAGCAGATTTTCCAAGAAATCGTTGTGACGTTTGGTACGGGTGGAAGTAGCCATGCTTGTATTTGGTCTGAATGGGCTATGTCTAAATAAGGGCTTGATTTCTATGCCTATATAAGGGCAATGTGAATTGTAACTAGGGCATGAATCGGGAAAATTCACTCTGAGCCTACATACACCCACAGCGATGTAGTTATTCATGTTTGAGACTGTGTAAGGGTGGCCACCCTAAAGTTCCCAATCGGGGCCACCTCAGTATGTCACCTCTCTCATAGCACATAAACTGTATTTAAGGTACCCCAGACAATATTGCGCACAAACTGGACCAGCTGCAATGGGAATACTGCTGTAAGCAACTTGGCAATATTACAGCTAATAGTAGGCTACGAATGATCCATTCTAAGTTCTTACATCGCCTACACTATACCCCGGCAAAACTGTTTAAGTTCCACTTAAGGGACAACGATAAGTGTGAGAGGTTTAAAAAGGAAGGAGCTGGCTTTCTACGCCTGGGAGTGCCCAGAAATTAAGTACTGGCACCATGTATTTGCTCCATGACACAAATGGTGGGAGCCCCACTTCAGATATCCCCGATTACTGCCATTCTGGGTTACACTAAAGAAGTTGAAACCGCACACAAGAAATGTACGGAACTGGGGTTATTGATAGCTAAGTGCAGGGTTGCCTGTAACTGGGGGAGAGGAAGGGCTCCCAAATTTAAAGACTGGATCCAAGATCTAATCTTGTGGCAAGAACAATCAATCACGTATGCAGAATTACTTCCACCCACATCTAGACCTTGGGTTATATGGGAACCCTTGAAGATTGGCCACATCAGATACGACATAGACCATTGTAGATGGGTAGGATGTGGTGAGAGGGGTAGAAATGATTGAGGAGCGAGATGCACTGTTCCTTACCAGGCATCATGCGTAAACGAGCCATCTACTGGAGGATGTACTTGTGAAGGAGGCATAGGGGAACGAAGTATGTAATTGGTGTATACAGAAATAGGATGTTGCCATTTAATTGTACTATAATCAAAGTGAATGTATAAGATAATCGGGGATAAAACATATCTGCAATGTTTACTGATATGACACGATGCAATATGAAGATATATAAATGCACGGACTGCACTATATAAGCTGTGAATGTAATATTATGTAAAAGTTTAATAAATAAATAATGGGCACGTTTATCCTATCCCGTTGCCACTAGCGTCTGCCTATTTATACAGCTTTATTGGCGTTGTACTGCCGGCGGAAAGATTCTGCCAGGATCCTTTTCCAACGGTTGCCTTTAATGTTTGAAAGTCCAGAGAGATCTGGCTCCTGTTCACTTATAGGATCTGTTCTCCCCATTGTTTCTCCCCGATTGTTCCGCTCCACGGAGATGGGTCAGAAATCTGCAGCGAATGAGGCAGAGGGCACATAGTTGGGCTGTGGGCTCCTGCTCACCCACCCTGGGCGTGCCCAGAGTCAGCCTGCCTGCAAGATAAAATGCAGCACTGCATGGATCTCTGCCCTTGTAACTGCACATCCCCAGGCACGGGGCATGTAGCGCAGCACACCCCTAGACTCGAACTTTGTGTGTGTGTGGGGGGGGGGAGGAGGACAGACTAAGACATCGAATAGTAGTGGTATGGCCATCTTCAGAACTTAATTGAATAAGCTGAAGAAATGCTTCTTCACAAGCTCATGCTGCTTTTAAAGGGCATTTAGTTGATTCCCAAGCCAGTTACCTTTCCGCTGCCGAGTGCTGTGGCGTTTGTGACCGGCGGCACCGCTGCTTCTGGCTTCTGCCGCAAAGTAGTGGAGGCGGGTTCAGGGGGTTCAGGGGTGTCGTGAGTCCAGGTACTCAGCAGTGCTGGAAGGCACAGAGCCCCTCCGATACAATAAAAGTGAAAGCCCGTATGCCATTGGTTTGTTTGATCAAGGCACCCATCCAATTGCAAAACAATCCCTCCCCTGCAAACCTCCGTAACCCTCTCGACCGGTGTGTTCAATATTACCGTCATGTTAAAAGAATGCAATGTGAAAGTTGGTCAGGGCATATAGCTCCCTTTTCTATGGGCCGACTAACCGAAACAACGTCTTCCTATTTCCGCTACAGTGTCTCCTGGAATCGTAGGGTACCCTAATATAGTCCCCCTATTCATGGCATCCCCACTGGCGTATCTAAGGACTCTCTATCTGTCTCTGACTCTGGTATCTGCAACAGTGCCACCAAAGCTTTCCATGCTTGTGCAGCTTCTAACGCCTTTTCGGAATTAGACCTCCTAGCTAGCTGAAACCGTACCATGCTCATGCTTGCTGCCCATTTGGTTAACTCTACTTTCCAGCGCTCAACACTGGGTCCTTGCCTGGATTTCCAATTCTTTGTTAATTCCCTTTTAGCTAGTATCAGCCCTAAGTCCAGGAACTTATTCGAAACTTTTGTCTTGTTTGTATGAGGAAACCAGTGTAGCATGCATGCCCCCATGTTTGGATCGATCTGCCTGTCCGTCACCCCACATAGGATATCAATCACCTCCCCCCCCCCCCCCAATATGTCCCTAATTGCGGGCAACTCCACATCATGTGAATAAAGTCTGCTTCTTCTGAGTTGCATTGTGGGCATCTTGCTGTGTCTGCATTAAAATATTTATTAATTTGTGCCGGAGTCAAATACTCCCTGTGCAATACATAGAAATGAATGAGCTGAAACCTGGCATTGCGCGTGCTCTTCCACGCTCCCACTACTATTCTCGACCATGCAGTGTCAGGGATTTCTTTACTCAGGTCAGCTTCCCACTACCTTTGTAATTGGCTCAGCGGCGGCCTCACTTCCTCCCCCATCCGTCTGTATAAACATGTTATAGCTTTAAAGGTCTCTGCCGCCATCACTACATACTGACACGCTAAAGATGTCTGTGGCTCGGATAGCACCCCCACCGACGTTGGATTGCCATTGTAAGGGCTGAATGCAGCAAGAAATCAAGCCGTATCTGTCTTGCAGTGTCTGGTAAGGCAAAAGAACACCCTCTTCATACAGGTCCCCCACCACTTGCACTCCCTGTTCTTCCTACGCAGCTAGCGCAGACCAATCTCCCCCATGAGAAAGCGCTGTGCACATGCCCAGCGGGATCTCCGGCGCATATGGCCGTATAACCCCACTTCTCTTTTGGATCCAACACAATCTCAGCGTCCGCTCTTCATGCGTTAATGCTTCAAGCCGCAGTTGCTGACCAAGTATAACAAATGATAACACATGAGGTGGGATTCACCGGCCCTCCGGTCTATCCGGGCCCCTGAACTCCCTTGCCACTGCCTGGGTGAGCCACTGCCTGGGTGAACCACTGCCTGGGTGAACCACTGCAGCAGAGCTGCCAAGTAATATTGTTCAACGTCTGGGACCGCCCATCCTCCCTCCGCTCCGGGTCGCATGATCGTGGTCAAAGCCGCTTGACGTCTTCCGCTCCCCCATATAAACTCTCCCACTAAGGATCGGCACCTTTTGAATAACGAGCCTGGTATCCAAATCGGTAGTGTCCTGAAATAGTACAACAACCGAGGCAATGCCACCATCATCAAAAGTGCCACTCAGCCCATCAAAGAGAGGGGTAGCATACTCCAAAATGTTATACTCCCTTTAATCCCACTTATTGTTCTACTTACATTACCCTCCAGCAGGTCCTCTTGCTTATGGTAAATGTGGGTCCCAAGATAAGGTAAAAAGTTCCCCATTTCGCAACACATCTAGGGAAGAAACGGGAAACATCCTTTACGATGCAACTTTTACCACGCAGTGCCTTTACAACGCAGGTTTTTCAACGCAAGTCATTACAACGAATTGCGCTGGGGGGCGCTCTAGGATAGGTAATAGTTTAATTTACTATCCAACACCTTTCCTACTATTCACGGGGACTGGAGTTGGAATAGTAAATTAAACTACTCACTATCCAGCACCCCCCAACGCAAGTCGTTGTAACGACTTGCGTTGAAAAACCTGCGTTGTAAAAGCATGCGTTGTAACAACGTACATCCGGAAGGAAGTGTTTATGGATTCAGACAGATATGCTTCAGTGAGGTCTTCAATTGCAAGAAATTAACTTTTCCATAGGACATTTACAAGATAATTGGCTTTTTTAGTGATTTCTTTAATGACTCAATTGGGGACCGCCCAGGCGGATTCAACAATCCTTATGAATTGTATTTTGTACATGTGTGCTCAGTGCCATGTAAGGTGAATGTTTTATAATTGATTATTTATTGCATTTTACGGTCTAGTATATTTTATTTGCAAAAAGAAATAAGCTGTATAACAGTCTGCGCTAGGATTCAAGTGTATGCTAACCCATAAGGAACAAAATGTACACCAGTGACTACTGTTGTCCCTATTTTGTAGGGTCAACAAATCTTAAGCTGGAAATTTAAAATCATTTCAGTCTAATTCAAAGTGATGTATTAACTAACTTTATGCAGGAAGAACTGCAGGCTAATCTGGACCTGATCCAAACCTACAAACTACACATTGCACAAGATATCAACCAAGACAACCTTCAACATTTCCTCACTTCGTATAACAGGTATGAAGTACAGTTAGTGGCATATGTTAGAAACGTTTTAAGATTGATCCTGAAAGATAGCTAAATTATTGGATGTGACCCTGGTGTTAAAGCAGGTTTGAGGCTCTCTGTGGCTCCAATTGGGGCATAGGATGGAATCTGTTTTGGAGGCTTATCTTTGATAATTATATGGTTGTAATACTGGGTTTAATTTACTCATCCCTGTTCACATTCCACATAATCTTCGACTTTTACAGATCTTTTATTATTATTATTTAGAGGTTTTTCCCCCTCCTTTATTTAATGTGTATTTATCTGCAATATGTTTGAATGCAAAGTTTTAAAGAGCCTGTGCAGTGGCCTCGTATGGTATCCCCAGGGCCATGGAAACCTATGCCTACAACGTGAGTAGGTTAAAGAGAAAAGGCTGTGGTGCCGATCCACGTCTTAAGATGATTCAGAATGAGATGTGATTGTACTTTCCCATATTCCCTGCGCAGTTGTTCCAGTCTACATTGGGGTTTTGAAAAAAAATAAATGCTATTTCAACTTGCCTAGCATGCTTGATTCAATGGAAGCACATGTACCAGATGTCCTTTTGAAGATATACAGTGTGGCTAGTTCTAAACCTTAATAAGCAAGACTTGAAAAAAGGGCGGCCATGACTATTTAGTGCTTGACGAGAAATGCAGTTATTGAAGATTATTTTGCCTACCCGGAGCTAACATAGTGCACCAAATAAATTTGTACCAAAAGCCTATAAGGTAGCACAAAGAAGTCAGCGGGGATCATGGGAAGCAAGGATAAAGTATTTTTGTGTAGGAAGAGAAAAAGAAATGCAATAATCGAGGTGAAAGATAATTATCTGGAAAACAGATTTGTGGATACTTAGATTAAGAAGAGATGCAATTGTTCTCAGGGTTTTGAGACTGAGAAAATATGTAGAAGGACATTTCGATATCTAACTGTTTAAAAGAAAGCTTGGAGTCAGGCAGAGTTAGCAAATTATATTTGAAGGTAATGAGTGAGATTCCAGAGAAGTAGAAAACGTGGAAATAATGTTAGGAGTTAGTATTTTCCGTGTTTTTATCTTCGTATTAATCTCCAGCATATTTTTCATCCAGTGGGCAACAGATGGGACATTAAATTGGATCATCGTGAACAAATTACAATATGGATGTTAAATCGGGCAAACCCAAAAAATGCTTTACATTTGCATTGCCAGCGAAAAAAAAGCTGAAGGACCGAAGAAGAAATGCAAGATGGTGGGCATATATGCGAATAAGCATTGTTAAAGCCAATAGGTCTCACCTATGCAAGAGCTGTTGGCTTTGCCAGTATGTTTTAGCAATGTTGTACACCAGCGTGGCTGCTGTTCAGCATGGCTAAAAGTTACTGGGGTAAAGGAGTGTGGAGTGGTGTATCATTAAGGACAGTGGAGTGTTATGGAGTGGCATAGAGTGGAGTAAAGTAGAGTATTGTAGAGTGGAGGGAGTAAAGTGTCATAGTGTGGAAGGGCGTAGAGGGAAGTAGAGCTAAGTCGTGTAGTGTTGTGGGGTGGAATAGTGTGTACATTTTGATCTTCAAATGCTAGACACTTCCTAAATTCTATATGAACGACGCCTAATGTTATGTAAGAATAGACCAGAAATCAGACTTTTCCAACTCTTTTAGTTCCAATCTTATGTCTGGGATTCAGGGTGAACTTATGAATATCTGTACTCTACCTGAACATGCAAAATAAATATAAAATTTAGTAGGGGATCTAAATTTACACTGTGTTCCTTACCTAAACCTGGTAACATGAATTCTCAAATCCGGATATAGGAGTTGTTACTCTAGCTGGCTACTCCATTCATCATGTGAACAGAGTTTGAGCCTGGGGTGGCAATAATGTTTCGAAACACTCTGGCTGTTCTGTGTTGCAGATTTGCCATTTAGTGTGAGCTGAGTCTGGGATTTTGATTTAGGATAAACCAACACTGTCCTTTCTCTAGTGTCTAATTTCTCATCCTCCTGGACACATTTCTCAATTTCCTAATTCTTAAGAAGCATAAAGCCCCTACCAATTTCATGCCAGTATTACAATTTTATTGTTTTAGGTGATTTTAACTGTAATGTGAACTATGTAACATTTTTTTCAGCCAAGGCCCTAATGGATAATTTAGCCTATTTTAATCTTTCTCAATTAATAACCAGCCCAATGCATTCTGCGGGGCACACACTTGATTTAGTTTTTACCAGTTTTGAAGCTAGCTTGGTAGTCCAGCTTGAACTCCAATTTGGTTGGACCTTAAGTTCACCCCTTTAGGAATTTAATCAGATCCAAAGGTAATTGGAGAAGGGCGTGCCAGTAGTGACTGCCAGAGTGTCAGTTCTTGGAAGAAAGTCCAAGGCTCCAGCTTAGTTCGTCATTTGCGTAATTCTTTCCTTACTATAGTAGAGATATAAATGCAATTCTGGACAGGTTTGATAATTGGTTGCTTGGTGCTCGAATAGTATCTCAAAATTTGCAGACACAAAAGCTCCAGAAATGTTTGGCTCCATGGTTTGTCTCCTCTGGTCATTGAATGATTATCTTGCAAATGAATAGAGCCTAAATGTAGATCTAGGTACCTCCCTAATGATGAGGCGAACTATAGAGCTGCTATTAAGATCATGTATTTAAGGAAGCTAAGAAATTGTTCTTCACCACTTACATTGTTGTACGCCAAATGAATCTGAGAAATATCTATCAAATAGCCAATTACTTTCCTTGTCTTAAAACCGGTGCTTTGGAATTAGAACGGTCACAAAAAGGTGCAACAATCTGGCCAACCACTTTGAACAAACAATGGAGGCAATTCAAGGAGGATTTAGGCTAAATAGACAAATGGGAGAAGAGTTGCAATGGGCCACAATATGAAGGCCTGCTCCAATGTTATTTTCACAGAGTTGCAGTCAGTTAAGCTACAACAATCAAATTTGTTATTCTATCTTGTAAATCAGGCTTGCCGATTGACCCAAAATTAGGCTAGCTGATTGACCCAAGGCTATTGAGGTTGTCATCCCTTTTTTAAATTGTATTGCTAATCCGTCCCTGCATCACACGTCTGTACCTGACAAATGCAAGTTAGTCCTGGTAAAATCGTTACTAAAGAAACCTAATGCTGATCCTAAGAATTTGACCAATTACAGACACATTTCCTTGCTTTCTGCTCCTGCACAGATGTTGAAAAGATTTGTCAATTCTCACCTTGTGAACTATTGGGAAACCCATAAATTTCAAACTTGAAAGCATAATCTCTAGTTAGATCACAAATCAAAGTTGCAACTTTCAATGAAGTATTGCTCAATGGAGCTAGAAAGATTAACACACCAATGCGGACAACCCAATTCAGTGCATTTGTTATGTTTGAGACCCTGCATCATTGCGTTTCTTTACGAACATTGCTCCCTCTGGTCATGTGTCTTTTGGAGCCAGCTGTGGAGTTACTTTTAACACCAGCCTTTGCAAAATCGGCTCCAGCTAGTTTACAGAAAACAATAGCCACAGAACCAAGATCTCTAGGGGAATCTCCTTCGTGTTTTCAAGAAAAGCAGCCAAATGGACGATGATTATCAGGAGGTTCTTCAGGAGCGAATGATTGCACATCTTCGCATTCATCTGATTTGGTTACTCAAGGTTATTGTTATAGCCTAGCTTTACGTTTTTGTCCATGGCTCCAACTAACTGGATTGAAACTGGAGTTCATTTGATTTTTAAAAGCTTCCTGACTCTGGTAACACTCTTTTTAGTCCCCATGCGGATGACTATACATCTCATGAAGGCAAAGCTAGTAACACATAAGGAGCAGTGTATAGAGAATGAGTAACCAAGGCACCAGTAAAAACATTGCTGCTTAAGTTTATCACAACAGAGGTTCCAAACCCCTCATTGGTGTCTGCAGTACTACCGCCAGCATTAAAAACAGTCCTACCAACCTTGCAAGCTTCCAAAGGGGAAAGGTGACTTGCAGGAAAACATGCATAACAGTGCTTCCCCCCCCCTTTTTTTCATTTGCTACTTTTATTTGGATGCCTCAGCGGTAATCATCTAGAAGTGTCGGAATAGAACGAGAGAGATTGGTATTCAGTAATGTGCAAAACGGCTATTGAGGTTCCATCATCCAGTCATTCCCCCAAAGGACTCTGCTCTGTACCATGGAGGTTTACTTCAGCTGAGGTTCAGCCTTTTCTAAGCAAGGGCTGTTGGTAGGGTCCATCAGTCTCTGAAAGGGCAGGGACTTTAGTCCTTTTACCTTCTGGTTCAAAAAAAGGCCTCAAACAGGAGAGCAAATGCTTTCTCGATCTGGGTAAAGAGAGAATTTTCATATGTCGGCCCTCTATGAAACCTAGCCTCACCGCCGTCAAGGGATTCTATATGTGCCATAGAACTTCAGAATTCATATTTCTACATTATTTTACATTATTTTACTTTTTAATTTCTTTATTAACATTTTCCAATAGGTCAGCATTAATTCACTTGATAGCCTCAGACAAACGAACCAGGGCCTACATGCCATGCTTGTACATTGGTAGCAACAGGTTGTATAGCAAAACATAAAGCATGGACCTAGCTTTCCAGTTTCCTTATCTCTGTTTACCCCTTCTTATTTCTACATTATTGCACAGAAACATTGCAAGTACCTGATGTTTGTGCGGGACAGTGTACATTCTCAATACAGTTTTTCTCTTTGGCCTCAAGTCAGCTCCCAGAACATTTTCAAAGTGCATCGCTGTAGGAACATGATTTTCTTAGATCTCTACTTGGGTGAATGGCTGATAAAGACGTCAGCAAACCAGCTCATTCAGCATCACTTCAGCTTACCAATAGCCATTCTAGGGTGTGAACCAAAGTACACTCAATCAGTCTGATCCATCTATTACCTGGGAGTGACTCTTGACACAGGCAATATATACTTGGGGCAGAGACTATCTTCTCTTCCCCTGCAATGTTTGAAATTGTAAAGATAGCACATTTGTCGACCCATCAGATTTCATTCCCATCTGTGTTGATGCATTTTGTATCTTTCTGTTTCCAAGTGTCCCTTCAAACAGTATCTGGAAGGTCAGTGGGCATTTGAGAAGACAGTTTGACACTATAACAGGCTGCAATTCAGTCTCTGCCGTGATAGCGCCAATCTGTTAATCTTGTCAAATGGTTCTCCTTTCATCAGGGCATTTCAACTCCAACCATTATGACCGATATTTCCATACTGGGTTTGGGAGTGTGTATAGTTTACCGTCAAACGAATGGAACATGACTAGAGAGAGAAGTTTTAACACATCAACCTTTTGGAGTTCAGGCAGGCCGCTTGACTCTTTGTAAGTCTTTTCCTCCATGTATCAAGGCAAACTCCCTGCTCATACTGACCGACAACGCAAGTAAAATGTGTTATCCCAACAAGCAGGGTGGGAACGAGATCCAGTTATCTCTTGAGATGCAAACAATATACTGACAGCACACAAGACCTGCCACCGAAGTCTAGAGACCTGCATTGCAGTCTTCATTCACTAAGCACTGAAATCCACTGTTGCACCTTTTAAGAAACCCAACCATAGTAATCCTATTCATGCAACGTCTGAGAAAGGAATTCACCTTGATATTAGCCCACACCACACCCTGTGGATGCCCCAGGCCAGAAGGCCAATGTGAGGGGGCGAAACACGTGTTGGCTGTTAATGTTTCGTTTTGTTTCGGGGATCTATGATCCGTCTCTGCTGTGCATGACTCCGAATCCTTCAGGGTCAAGCATCATAAGACTATTTAAGAAAGTAATAAATTGGAATTTTTCCCAAAAGAAGAGTGACGATTCCGACTTGTTCTGGCACATCCTAAAGCTCAGTACCAATAATGGAGAAAGAGTCTCCCTTTGTCAAGAACAAGTGAATCGCACCAAATTTGCTCTAATAACGCAGGAATGCTAAGATTCTGGACCCAATACCACCCATCCTCCAAACAATATAGAAATTAGTGACTGACAGTAATGGCAGTCCATCTTTGTGTCCAAAATGCCAAAGCGGAGTCGTCAGGTCATTCAAGATAATCACAAAGTCAAAGCTCCCTGCAGGAAACTATGGTATAGTGTTATCGGAAGGAGACAGATAGAAATAATTTACTCAGGTTTGACAGCCATCATCCCCCAGCTCTTAAGAGACATTTACCTTATTCACAATTTCTCAGGGTGAAGAGAGTGGTCTCAGAAGAAGAACTGAAAACGCAACTATCCACAATGAACAAAAGATTTTTGGATAGAGGCTATCCGGAAAAAATAACGCAACAAGCACTACAAAGAACGATGTCAAAAACCAGAGAAGAACTACTGTCAGGCCAAATAAGAAAGGATGAACAACGACTCACATGCGTTAGCAAATACTCAAATGTAAGCCAACAGTTTAAAGCCATCATCAAAAGACATTGGTCAATGCTGACATTAGAACCGGATTTTAAAGGAATATTTTCCAAAGAACCAATGTTCGCGTATACGAGAGCTAAAAACATTTCTGACTTTCTCAAAACACCAAATGAACCCAAGGAGGAAAGGAATTTTCGAGGTACCATCCCATGCTTAAACTGTAGCAACTGCCACAATGTGATGAAGGGTAATGAAATTATTCATCCCATGAAAGGCAACAAGATACATCTTAAAGTCAACGCTACATGTGATGCGACCAATGTGGTCTATATGTTGAAATGCCCGTGTGGCAGCGTATATGTGGGACACACAGAAAGGAAATTCAAAACAAGATTAACTGAACACAAAAGCAACATACGCACAGGTTCCTTAAAATCCACAGTGGCGACACATTTTTTGGAGAAGAAACATCACATAAGCCAACTAAGAGCATGCATCTTAGAGCAGGTCGACAAAAAAGAAGGATTCACCAATAAACAAAACTTATTGAAGCGAGAAAATCATTGGATTTTCCATT
Organism: Lissotriton helveticus; assembly: GCF_964261635.1. Lineage (NCBI taxonomy): Eukaryota > Metazoa > Chordata > Amphibia > Caudata > Salamandridae > Lissotriton > Lissotriton helveticus. The sequence goes on along the minus strand of NC_136068.1, from coordinate 392,751,252 downwards.
TGAACAGCCTTAAACCAAATGGGTTAAATGACAGAACTGAGTTTTTGTGTTATTTATAGTAACATGATGTACAAGCGGCGTGTTAATATGTGTGAATTTGTTTGAACATGCTGAAATGTAATTTACAGTACTATTGGGCAGCATATTGCCCTTATAACCATAGGCCCACCATGTAGCGACATGAAGTTTAACATGTTAGCACAGTTATTTAGTGAGCACAGAAATCATGTAGGCATCGATATCCTAAGCAAAAAGCCTTTGTTTGTTTAGGTAGCAGTCCATAAAGTTGATCACGAACGCGTATATATAAAAAAAAGTGGCTCGCGTTTACGACACGTTCCCAGTGACGTAGCGCATGCGCATAACACAACAACCTGGTTTAAACCCAGAAGAGACAGACGCGCGTAAACGCAGCGGCAGTGAAGAAACGCAAGTGATACTCGTTTCAGGTAAGAGCATTACGAAACAGCCCTCAAAGGTGTGGTGATAGATAAGAGACACAGAGGGGGGAGCCCACTGAATTTAAAACGCAGCATGTACACCAATCACGGGATATTATTTTACACCGAAGTATGTTAGCATAGACAGGGTGTACGAATGGAAGGAATAAACAAACTGATTCACCATTGTCAAACTGCTAGGGGGATAGTTCATGCACACTGAAAAGATGTTTAGAAGGGTTTTTAAGCCAGTACAGTTACCAGTATTAAGCACAGGAGCGTAATATGTATGAGGTGATTAAATGTCAAAATAGATGTTATTAATATTCATTTACAACTTGAATAATATAGGATTGAAGATTATTAGTATGCTCAGAAACTATTATTTGTTATTTACAGATATATCCCTGATGAAGGTGGTTTAACCACCGAAATGCATTGGATTTAAAGCAATGTTTGAATATTTGAAATCAGATGAATTCAATATATAAAATGTGTGGAACTCAATGAAATAAAATTGAACACAAGGAAATGGCCATGACCAAGTAAATTATTCAAGAATGTAGCAGGATCTTCATCAGCAACATACCCAGTGCCTAGGGGGACAGTTGTATATGACTATATGACTGCTACCATGATTCATAGACTACACTTCAGGCGGGAAGTGATACCCTGGTAGCACGGCTAAGATAATTAAATAAGTTGAACCAATAGAGGCGGTGCACGTCCTTAGACTTCTAGTATTTTGCTTCTTACCCTCCACAAGCACGGAGCACGCCCTACTGATACATATCTCAAGATGCAATACGAAGACATTACACATTCCACAGAAAGCAGAGCAGAAACATTTGCTTACACAGCGGAAGCTAGTGAAAGAATATACTCGTTAATACAAACGGAAACTACTGAGCATACTTTCACGAAGAACAAGGAGCAACACATCAAACATTTATTATACCTTACCAGGAAAGAAATAAACCAACGGCTATATGCCAGCACTATGGTTAAATACCACAAAGCACAGAGAATTCCGAGAGGCCTACGCATATCCCTGAGACCATCACTATGTAAGAACTCTAAACCGTTTGTTGACAAATGGTTTGCAATCTTAAATAAATGCAGTTTGGATTTGATCCTCTTGATCATTGAAGAATTATCTAAAATTCTTGAAGAGTTAAAAACTGAGATTGACAAAACCCAAGAAGAACTAAATAAGTTGATCTCTAAGGAAGAACTGACAAAAATAATAGAAGATATTAATAATCAATTGACAAAACATACACAAGAGGTTAATGAACGTAAACTAAGAAAATACAAGCGAGACACGCTTGATTACAAGTTACAAGAAGTATACACATGGGCTGAAGTATACGCTCGGAAAAGACAAACAAAGGTTTACACGTCACAAACAGACACTTCCTCTACGGACAGTGAAAGAATGACAACAGAAAGACCAAATTTACAAAAAGACCTTAGTCGCCAGGATACAGCAAGCACATCTACAATAAGGCCTTTTTTAGAGAGAGGCCCAGGAGACAACGGAGACCCCGGAGGGGACACGGTAAAAGAAAAGGGTCAACCCCAAACCAGGAATACCACAAAAAAGACGAAGAAACATCACTAAATGACAATAACCTGGTGCTGAACATTTCAGATTACCAATTAAACCAACAACAAGTCGATACCTTACAGAAAGGATTGTCATTCGTTCCAACGGCCAACACCAATCAACTAGAATTGGAAGTTAGCCTGTTTAAGTTAACCCGAAAAATGAGATTGAGACATTTTTTTGAGAACATTGTCATGGAAACTAAACCTCAAGAACCAGATGAACTAAGAGGCTTAAAAACCCGTAGCACGTACATGGCTCCAATGAGCCACAAGACTATAGATCTTTTTGAACAATTGTGCAAAAAGGATGTAAGCAAACTGAACACCAAAAAGAAAAGCAAAAGGATGAATATGTCCAAAAAGGAATTTGGCTCATTAACATCAGTATCGAACAATACTAACATCATTTGTCAAAAAGCGGACAAAGGGGGTGCATTGGTCATTCTGAACAAAATATACTACCAACAAGTGGTAGAGGAACATTTATCAGATGAACAGACCTATATGGAAATTAATTTTGACCCAACTGAAGACATAAAGAGGACACTACATACTATTTTGCACAATGCACAAGAAAAAGGAGTGATCAACGAACGCACAAAGAATTTTTTAACTCGGGTTAATCCAAACAGTCCAAGCTTATACATGGTTCCGAAAGTCCATAAGGATCCTGTAAAACCACCATGTCGACCAATCGTGTCCACTAAACGAAGCTTGCACGAACCCATTGGAAAATACTTAGACAGGCATCTCCAACCCTTTGTATTGAAAACTCCTTCGTACATAAAGGATACTACAGACTTTTTGGGGAAACTGAAAACCATGAAATGTGAAGGTGATCTAACCATGGCAACCATAGACGTTAAAGCCCTCTATACGTCTATCCCTCACCAACAAGGCCTAGAAGCTGTAGAAAGAGCTTTAGTTCACAGTGATTATCCTCAGGAACTACAAGTCTTTTTAATGGAACTTATGGAGTTCACTCTGATGCATAGCTACTTTCACTATGATAAGAGATGGTTCATTCAGAAAAGTGGAACCTCGATGGGCAACTGTGCCGCACCGGCATATGCTAACCTCTACATGGCAGCATTTGAAGAAGAGCACGTGCATAAAAATGAGACATGGAAGGAACAAACTAACCTGTATGTGCGTTTCATAGATGATATATTTGTGGTGTGGAAGGACACAAACGAGAGCCTAGAACGACAAATAGAAATACTGGACACTAGGGAAGAAAGAATAAAATTCACATGGAAAATAAGTGAAACCAGTATACAATATCTGGATGTAGAAATTACTCAAAGAGAAGGTCTGTTTACCACAAAGCTCTATCGGAAGGAGACAGATAGAAATAATTTACTCAGGTTTGACAGCCATCATCCCCCAGCTCTTAAGAGACATTTACCTTATTCACAATTTCTCAGGGTGAAGAGAGTGGTCTCAGAAGAAGAACAACTGAAAACGCAACTATCCACAATGAACAAAAGATTTTTGGATAGAGGCTATCCGGAAAAAATAACGCAACAAGCACTACAAAGAACGATGTCAAAAACCAGAGAAGAACTACTGTCAGGCCAAATAAAGGATGAACAACGACTCACATGCGTTAGCAAATACTCAAATGTAAGCCAACAGTTTAAAGCCATCATCAAAAGACATTGGTCAATGCTGACATTAGAACCGGATTTTAAAGGAATATTTTCCAAAGAACCAATGTTCGCGTATACGAGAGCTAAAAACATTTCTGACTTTCTCAAAACACCAAATGAACCCAAGGAGGAAAGGAATTTTCGAGGTACCATCCCATGCTTAAACTGTAGCAACTGCCACAATGTGATGAAGGGTAATGAAATTACTCATCCCATGAAAGGCAACAAGATACATCTTAAAGTCAACGCTACATGTGATACGACCAATGTGGTCTATATGTTGAAATGCCCGTGTGGCAGCGTATATGTGGGACACACAGAAAGGAAATTCAAAACAAGATTAACTGAACACAAAAGCAACATACGCACAGGTTCCTTAAAATCCACAGTGGCGACACATTTTTTGGAGAAGAAACATCACATAAGCCAACTAAGAGCATGCATCTTAGAGCAGGTCGACAAAAAAGAAGGATTCACCAATAAACAAAACTTATTGAAGCGAGAAAATCATTGGATTTTCCATTTGAACAGCCTTAAACCAAATGGGTTAAATGACAGAACTGAGTTTTTGTGTTATTTATAGTAACATGATGTACAAGCGGCGTGTTAATATGTGTGAATTTGTTTGAACATGCTGAAATGTAATTTACAGTACTATTGGGCAGCATATTGCCCTTATAACCATAGGCCCACCATGTAGCGACATGAAGTTTAACATGTTAGCACAGTTATTTAGTGAGCACAGAAATCATGTAGGCATCGATATCCTAAGCAAAAAGCCTTTGTTTGTTTAGGTAGCAGTCCATAAAGTTGATCACGAACGCGTATATCTAAAAAAAAGTGGCTCGCGTTTACGACACGTTCCCAGTGACGTAGCGCATGCGCATAACACAACAACCTGGTTTAAACCCGGAAGAGACAGACGCGCGTAAACGCAGCGGCAGTGAAGAAACGCGAGTGATAGTCGTTTCAGGTAAGAGCATTACCTAACAGCCCTCAAAGGTGTGGTGATAGATAAGAGACACAGAGGGGGGAGCCCACTGAATTTAAAACGCAGCATGTACACCAATCACGGGATATTATTTTACACCGAAGTATGTTAGCATAGACAGGGTGTACGAATGGAAGGAATAAACAAACTGATTCACCATTGTCAAACTGCTAGGGGGATAGTTCATGCACACTGAAAAGATGTTTAGAAGGGTTTTTAAGCCAGTACAGTTACCAGTATTAAGCACAGGAGCGTAATATGTATGAGGTGATTAAATGTCAAAATAGATGTGTTATTAATATTCATTTACAACTTGAATAATATAGGATTGAAGATTATTAGTATGCTCAGAAACTATTGTTTGTTATTTACAGATATATCCCTGATGAAGGTGGTTTAACCACCGAAATGCATTGGATTTAAAGCAATGTTTGAATATTTGAAATCAGATGAATTCAATATATAAAATGTGTGGAACTCAATGAAATAAAATTGAACACAAGGAAATGGCCATGACCAAGTAAATTATTCAAGAATGTAGCAGGATCTTCATCAGCAACATACCCAGTGCCTAGGGGGACAGTTGTATATGACTATATGACTGCTACCACGATTCATAGACTACACTTCAGGCGGGAAGTGATACCCTGGTAGCACGGCTAAGATAATTAAATAAGTTGAACCAATAGAGGCGGTGCACGTCCTTAGACTTCTAGTATAGTGTTAACACTGCCATTTCTTAAAGGGGTGGTGACTTTTTTCCAGCGTCAGTTGGCTGCAGCCTATTTAGCTACTTTGCCCTTCTTTGCTGTGATTTTAATGGGTTGTCCAAGAGGTTTTTTGTAACTTTTTTTTAAATATTGACTTTTTTTCTGTTTTTTAAATGTTCTTTTTAAAGAAAGTTGGTGAAAATGGCTATTGTAGCCTTCAATAGTCTGTCAAACCTTTGTTTTTAAAAATAAGATTTCTCGACGTAGAGGCTATAGGCCAAAGGGTAAAATTGAAAATGTGTTGCACCATCCATAAGGCACTTTCCAATCTTGGTCCGATCTATCTTGCGGAGAAATTCACACCCTACTGTCCCTCTAGATCTCTCCGCCCATGCTCCAAACATCTTTTAGAGGTTCCCCGAGTTAGGAGGGCAAGACTAGGGGGAAAGGCCCTCTCCTACCTTGGGGCAAAGGCCCTCTCCTACCTTGGCCCGCGCTATTGGAATGAGCTCCCCCTGCACTTAACACAGTGCTCTAATCATTTACAATTTAGGAAGCTGCTGAAGACCTCCCTTTTCTGTTGCTGATCTTAGCTGCAATCTCATTATATCTGTTACCTGTCTGAAGCGCAGAGATACTCCTTCGGGAGTCGATTCTGGCTCTATATAAATAAATAAATAAATGTATATACTTTTAGAACAGAAATGTGCTCTGTGATGTCGAGCATGGATGTGACAAGTCAATGTGGAAGAATGTTTAAAATCAAAAATGCATTTAAAGACTCTTGGCCTAGATGGTGAAAGGTGTTTTAACATTTTACTTCAGTAGGGAGGTGCTAGTTGGAAGGTGTAAAGAGTGCCTTGTGCATACCAAGATTATTGATTTAATTTAGAGCGAATACGTTAAAAATAGAAAAATAGTCCCTACATTTACAAAACGGAAGGAATGAGATTTAGCAGGGGTAGTGTGACTAAACTAGCACGTTCTTGAGTAAAGCACTTCTTGTTTGTTTCTTCCATCCTAACCCTCATTGACAATCCCGTTGCCTGATAAATTGTCGGTTACCGTAATTCACTAAATTTACTACGTGAATTCTGAGAGACTGCTGATATTTCTCCACATCTCCCGTGCTTCTAGCAAGTAATTGGCAATTGTCTCTAAACTTGGAATCAGTACATACAAAATGAAAATGATGGCATTCTTTGTATGATGAATACTGGCTCTCACCAAGATCTTAGTCTGATTTTCCTCGCAGCCTTATTCGTTGGGCACAGGAACAAGAAATGCCTCAGATCTTCTGATGTGCTTCACATCCTAGGTAAAACGTTTGTTCTATATTTCTGGATTTCATTCAGCCGTTTTGACTACAAGTTGAACACTATTTTATTCACCAAGGCAAACAGACTGATATATATTTTTTAAGAAGCCTTCCAACTCTGCAGTAGTTGTTGAATTGTCATACACGTTTTTCATTCTGATCAGTCGTCACTAACACCTAGATTCATCAAAGTCCCGTTTTGCTAGTCTGTAATAGCGATTCATAAGGAATCGCTATTAAGGACTTGCAAATCGGGATTCATGTAGGAATTGCAAAACATATTGCGATTCCTACATCTTCCTTAATTGCGATTAGCAAATTGCTAATCGCAAATAAGGAATAACTTCCCATTCATTCCTATGGGCCTACAGGCCTATAGGAATGAATGGGGAGTTATTCCTTATTTGCGATTAGCAATTTGCTAATCGCAATTAAGGATGCGATTTCAAGGGTGCCAGGGGTGTCCAAAGGACACCCTGTAGCACCCCTGAAATGCAAATTTACACAGGTGTTGCGCACACACATGTCCAAAGGACATGTGTGTGTGTAACATGCAACTGAGAAAAATGCACTAAAGTGCTTTTTTCTATTTTTTCGCTATTTACCACGAAGTCAGACTTCGTGGTAAATAGCGGCCACATATTGCGAATTCGCAATTTAAAATTGGTTAATGAATTGCATTTAAGGAATCTCAAATAGAGATTCCTTAAATGCAATTCCTCGCAAATATGCGATTTCGCAAATAGCGACTTTTGCATTTGGGATGATGAATCCCAAATGCAAAAATTGCGCTCGCAAAGGCCCAGATTCTGAGAATCTGGCCCTTTGAGAGTCGATTTTTCGTTAATGAATCTGGCTGTATGTGTCTGTCCTATTTGTTCTGACCCAGTTTTATTTCAGTTTAATTACAAATGAGCATTTGGTGTGATAGTTGCAACTGACCCTTGTTCCTAGTGTCATGGTTGACCATGGCTTTCACAGAGTGGTTAATGTAACCATTTAGGACCAAGCCCTATCTTGACTAGGTCTGTTACAGATTGATAATGTCCAATATCTATCAATTAATCAATCAAAGATTGCTTTATTTAGACACTCCAGTCCATTAAAGTGGATAATGCGAGTAAAGAACAGCAGCAGATCACATACATTTAAAAAAAGATTGAGATAAATATTGATGAATAACTGCATCGCAATAATGCATTTAGTCAGTTCCTGTAGAATAAAAGACCAATAAAAACTTGAAGCGTGCAGAACTTAAAATGTGTCATGCTGATGCCATATACATAAGCCTAAAGGGATCAAGCTTGGGTCTAACAGCGTGTGTGCATGTCAAAGCTTTTTATCAGACGCTTAGCTTTGTGTGTCTTAGCGTGAAGTGATCTTTTGCGTTTATCGCTGTGGAGCAGTTTGCGATTTAAGCTTCTTGAGGTAAGAAATAGTAACATACCATAATAATCAGTGGAACTTCGTGATAAGGCAATACATTTGGCTTTCAACAGTTGATTACTGAACTTCTTAAAGTGAGATTTACATCATAATCCTAATAAGCAGTGGAACTTCATGAAATGGCAGTAAAATGTGCTCTTCACTTCGGATCTGCTAAAGAGTATGATACAAGCCGGTAAAAAGCTAGGAGTTCCAGTGAGGGCAGGGTAAATCTGGTTCGTCAAGGGTCAGCAAAGTCCGATGGTGATCACAATTGAACCCACATGTAAACTCCCTTCACCTAGCAGCCTGCCTTTTTATTCCCACTGCAGGTGGGCTTTTATGGGCAACGACTGAGCAAAGACCCAAGGTATGCTCAAATGTCTAAATGTAGAGCGTCATTCCCAAAACCACCCAGGCTTAAAATAAATTTGCTATTGACCTGCTCAAGGAGCAAAAAGGTAAGTCTTTGACGATGATGCCCTGGCTTCAATTATCGCTGAGATTTTAGGTAGGTGGCCAGTGGCTGGTCACCTGTTTTATTTAAATGGGGGTGACAATCACCAGCCAGCTACGTTGCCGCATTATTTGTGGTTAAGGATTTAATACTGAGCCAAGGGCTCTAAGGAATTTAGGACAGTGGTTTAGTTCTTTAGGTTTTTGTTCGCTCTGTCCAGAAATGTTATAAGGATGCTAATAACTTGCGGTAGAGCTTGGTACAAAAGACATTTGACGGCTGCTGGTATTGTCCATGTCCCTTCTTTATTCAAGAGATGATGGCGGAATCTTCTGGGTTCATCAAGGAGGGCAGGACATATACAGGAGCAAGTATATTATTGATTTCTGGAGGAGGCCACATAGACAACACGTTTTAATGGCTGGTTGATACACTCACGGGGCAATAGATCTAGCGATGAGAAGCAGCCCATCCAAAGTTAGCCAAACGTAACTTTATAGTATGACTAGAATGGTTCTGTAATGTATTTTTGGACCCCTCTTCAAGCATAACTGGCAAGGACTAAATAGGCATGTTTTTTTTACTCAAAGTCTGGTAGTCCAATGCAAAATATTCCATTTATACCTCTATTTTTTAGAGTCACTTTAAACTGCTGGTGTGATAGATTTTGCTTATACAAGGAGGACGCACCTTTTAACTCCAAGGCATTAAGAGTGTCCGACCAGGCATTTGGGGGACCCTGATCTGGGATAGCGAGCTGTTAAACAGGAGTTTGAACAGTGACCTGAAGACTGCAGTCAGAAGTATTCAAGAAGATGCCGAACTTCCCTGGCAAAGCTTCTGTCCCGTATGTCATTGTCGGAATACATTTAGCATGAACTATTTTCAGCAAGGGTTCAAGAGTGTGCTGTTTTTTGTCCTCTTAAAGATGGTTTAAAAGGCGAATTGTAGTGAGGAAGATTTTGGTTTTAATGAATTAAGATGTATTAAATGGCTTCCCTTTTCATCCAGTCAGCACCCCAAATATGTATATTTAGTTGATCTGGTCAGGCGATGGTGGTTTAGTTGCCATGCGGTATTGTCCAGTATATTTCGGGGTTTCAATTGGTGAGGATCTTCCGGATTCTTCTGTATTGATTTATAAAGTTTGCCATATTCCATGATCCATTTTCTTTTTTCTTTACTGATTCCAAAGGTTCCTCCACCTAATGTCCACTGTATAGCTGATCATTGCCACATTCATATTAGTCCCCCGAACGTTGCCCACCGTGTGCTCCCTTATTAATTTGTTTTGCTTGTAAATTAGTCTTGTGGCTGATCTCGTCCAGTTTGCCTTTTGGGGAGCACTACATTTGGGTGAGGAATCTTAATTTTAGTCAATGTTGGCTTCCGTGCTTTTTCAAATGCCGATTTGGATATCCAATATTTAAGCCTGATGCAGGTGCTGTAATCTGCACCACCTTCCACGTGTATTTTCTATTGGGATGTGATAAGTACTCTGACCATCTAATATCTTCTTGTTCATCATTGATGTTGCATGCAATATCCAGAATACATCTGTACCAGTTATTCATACAAGAGGTACCTGCCATGTCTTGTCTTTGAGAAGAGCACCTGGCACATGACGGATCAAATCTTTCTAACGCATCACAGCCTCGGAGCGTACCAAACTTCATTCAGTTATTCAATACGTTTCTTAGAATGCATAAGGTGTAAATATATTCAGCTAGTGAAATAAGTTTTGGTGTTCACTATCCATTTGAATTCAGTTAGAACGTGTGTTCGTCAATCTTGATTCTTCTCATAGACTTCTGATGCATAAAGTCCTTTGTAACTGAAACGTTGGAGGGTTGCGGAGGGGGCTTAAGACAAGCATGGCACTTGATGTAAATCTTATTATAAATCCTAATTCAATGTTTTTTTTAAATCTGAATGTATGCAGTACTTTTAACGCAGTGCTTTACTTTAACTGTAAGTTTAATTGTTTTGGTACAGCACGTTTACTTTTCCTGTTTTATCCCACAGTCGTAGTGATCTGGAAATTGCGAGGCCGGCATTTGGTATTGACGATAACATAACGAAAACACTCCAGTAAGTAAACCCAGTAAATGCATTTCTTGTTAAAAACAATTTAGTAGTCTCTCCCACAGCAACAATATGGTATGGCACTTGTGCCAGTCAGTGTTTCAGTTCAAATGATTTGTAAATGACAGTACACGATGTTAAGTTGAAATTGTTTGAGTTTTGAGGCCTAAGACACTTGGGGAACACTGTACTTTTCTCCTTACCAAACTAGTTATGACGTCTTTGGGCTTATTTCTCTCCAGTGCTGTAAACTTAACCTGTTACCCACAGGCGTGGTAAAGAGTTGGTGGCTCTGTTTGAGTAATTGCACGTGGGCCATTTCTCTTTGATGGCCAGCCTTTTACTGCCTCTCCACAGCTTGTTTGAGTCATGTTGGACAGGCAGTTGGTTCAAGCAAGGTGTTGTCTAATAATGCGGTCAGGGAACGGACCTCTCCTACTACACGTTTTTATGTGTTCTTGTATGTTTCTTACTTAATACATATTTGCGTTTTGAGTGCAGTAACCGGTCATGTTTATTGCTACTTAAGTTAATGTTCATTTGCATTTAGTATGTTTTGATTCTAACAACCAACTAAATAGATACCACCTATCATAAATGCATATAAAGGCAGGAAAACATGTAATGTTAATTTAAAACAATATCCTTTTGCATTCAGTGGATTTAATTTACATTTCAGTAGAGATAGTGCCCAAAATCATCCAGTCGTGTGAATTACTACCGAGTGGCTTGTAATTAAAGTGTTTTATTCTTTGTGTGACAAGGATTTGTATGGGATCATGACAGTCTCAAGGGGGAGGGGTCCTGCTTGCAATCACAGGCTTGCATGCATACATGCTGTGTCCATCCGCTGGCACATTAAAACTGGACTTATTGACTTTGTTCCATTTGCATCACCAAATGTATACACTCTGTGCCTAGTGAATTTTTGGTATTTTATTAATTTTACATTACTACTTTTAATATTTTCATTTTTATGATTTTCCCTTAATGTGTAGTGATTGTTGTGTAACATCACCTCTTTGGATGTAATGTAAGCCCACTTCTAAGCACTGGCGCCCCTCCACATTTTGAACAGGTGCAGCATTGAGGCTGGGATCGCACAGCGCATGGTGACCACGGTCTTTCAAAACCATTTTGAAAAGGTTGACACCCTTGTGGCTGTCAATAGCAGTTACTTAGGCTGTGGCTGGACTGCTCCAAATAATACCTACAAGGTAATGGCTACATCTCAATAAGTGGAAAACTAAAGAATGCACACACACTTCAGTAATTTGTAAATGCCCCCAATCATGCCTTTTGATCCATTTCCCAAATAAACATCCATGTTTCATCTTTAAATCATCACTGCGTTGATTTAAGTCTACAACCCTGCATATGATCTTTGCAGACCTTATCAGAATTATTGCCAAACGGTGAAACAGACAAACATGATCATTGAACATTCCAACTGGTGATAGGGACCATAAAACCAGTGACAATCTTAGTGTGTGCTTCTGTGTAAGAGAGCAAGCAAAAAAGAGAAAGTACTTGTAAGAAGCCGGAGTTGAGCAGGAGAACTCTCCGAGTAGGTGAAGTTAAATATGTGAGAATGGCAAGTAAGTGGGGTTTGCAGGGAAAGGAGGAACTTGAAAGATGGCATAGATTGTGTGCATGTCTGAGAAGATCATTTCATTGAGAGTTGTGTGAGTGTGTGACTGAAAATGTGATCGTAAGAGGAGTGTGCCGGTCAGAAAGAGGGGTCTTTGGGAGAAGGGTGGAAGGAGGTGAAGCTAGAGGATATGTGAAAGGGAGATGTTATAAAAGAGTTTATAAAATACAATCAGGAGATGACTAGGAGATGACTTCTAGGAACATTGATGTGTGTTGTGAACTTAAGAGAAGTGAGCATGAAAGAGAAGATATCAGAGGATGGACAGATGGGTGTGTGAAAAGTAGGATAGAGGATGGTATGTGAAACAGAGAAAGGGACATTTAGGGTTGAGAAGAGAAAGTGTGAGGCTTGCGCATTTAAGAAAAGGAAGGGGGCGAATTATAAAAGAGTTGAAGACTGGGCACATGAATACACGGCCAGTGTTTGAAGAAGAGTACTAGGTGGATATAACCACCAATAGAGAGTGAGAGGAAGAAAGTGTACCTAATCACCATCTCCCTGGTTAATAATTACCACATAAAAGGTACTTGGGAAAAGGAGACAACAGTTTTTTGTTCTTCTAGGTTATCTGCAGGTATCTCATGAGAACAGGTCACCTCATCCACTTGTTCTGGCATGCTTCATCATTGGGTACCTATCCACGCCAAAGTAAGTGAATACCACCTTGGTGGACTCAACCACTATACAGGACTTCATATGAAGTAAACTGTACCGTTGCAGGATCAATGTTTTTTTATACTAAAAATATAAAGTATACACTGTGTGTGATTATTTATGGGGGCACTCTAGATATGATTAAAACTATTTCTTATGGATGTAGGATGAAGAATAATGACTCATCCATCCACTGTTTCCTAGCAAACATGTTTTGACCTTCCATGTCCCTGCGTGTCACCGACCTTTATCAGGGCTTCAGTTGATTTAGTATCCCTGTCTATATCACATTCATTCCATGCATCACACTAAGGAATACATATACATTTATATTACCTGCTTGGTTTTCCTGGAACCTGCAGATACCTAAAACCGTTCTCAGAAATTTACTACTTGGGAAACAATGTAAAAGCACCATCATTTCGTGGAGATGGCAAAATCACACCTAAGTACTTGTAATCCAAGAGGTATAATGCATGGTCCTCGTTCTAACATTGGAGTACAGTAAACATGTTCATCTGTTCCCACTCAATCAGAAGTTTCACTTACCCTCATATTGATTTAGTTATGTGTCTAGAACATGAAGAGGAGGCTCCTCCCTGTAGTCGCACACTTTTTTCTGTGGCATGAAAAAAAATGCATATCAATAGTCAATTAGCCTGAAATGTCCGGTTTGGACTGTGCTTCTGGACATTGCTCAATTCTCCTGAAAAACTCACTTACTTAATTACTTCTGTGTCTAGTACCAATGTGTGCTCAGCAAGTACTATATATTTCTCTAAGACTCACCAACATATAAGACAAACTCACATGCAAGTTGTTGCATATACGTGCCAGTATTCTTAAGCCATAGTGATCACTTTAATTGTCACGTTTTAAAGGGAAACACATGCAATAGCAATCAGTGATGTCGATCATGGTGATGTTTCACATTACAGCCGCAAAAATGTTAGCGTCTTAATCATGCTGATGTAGTGTAATCAGTGGTGGTGTGGATAGGTCACTGATGATGAAGCTTGCCACAATAAGTTGGAGAGATGATGTATCCTGTTCTTAATGTAATACCTGCAGGTAACCTAAGAGCAAAAAACTGTCCCCTTTTCCAAACTAAAGTAACTTTGTGTGGTAAGTACTAGGTGGTTGCCTAGGTTGCCGCCAGCAGAGGGTGCCATATTTCCAATCCTAAGCAGCAAATCTGGTACCATTGCTATTGTGGGAGGTACAGGTTAAGTTAGATTGCCCAGCTGTTGCCTTTGGTGTAACTTTGTTGTGATTTGAAGCTCCGTATTAAAATTTCCATTCCTTAAAAGTCAAAACGATTTGTATTTCCACTGCTTGTGTTAATGCATGACATAAATGAAAGTGACCTATCTCAAAATATGTGAGACTGGTTTATTTTCGTGTTTTAGCTACCTTGTAATGTACTTGTTCTTGAATGTATGTCTGAACTGCGTAATGTTCCGCCAGCTTCTGTGACCTGCCCTGAAGTTTAAGTTTATTTAAAACATTTGGAACTTCAGTGAGATTCACACATCATTTAACTAGTCATCATCATCATTTCCTTTATTTCGGCTTTGTGGAAACCATACAAGGCGTAATACATACAGTAAATGCAGATACTACAATATAACGAATGTTGAAAATACAAATATTATGATCTAACAAGTATAAAAAGGACAAATACAATATAAAGAGATAAAATAATAGAAAGCCCTGCCAACACAGGTGATTAGTTTAAAAAGTCCTATAAAAAGAAAAGTGAATGTTGCATATTACTAGTCCTACTTGGAATAAAAGTTCATCCTTTAACAATCTGCTTTGTTCTTACATGCCATAGGGATGATAAGAATTTTGAAATTGAGAACACAATTGGGATAGTAGTATAAAATCTGCATATTCGCATTAATTAGTGGCGGCCCTCAATCCCAACAATTTTACATACGGGTTTGATCCAACGGACACGATATTTTGTAGAAGTGGGACCAAAAAATAAAATGGGTTCAAGATGCTCCTCCACTGCACATCCCACTGGGCAAGTGTTTGAACTAATGGCA
Organism: Lissotriton helveticus; assembly: GCF_964261635.1. NCBI lineage: Eukaryota > Metazoa > Chordata > Amphibia > Caudata > Salamandridae > Lissotriton > Lissotriton helveticus. The sequence goes on along the minus strand of NC_136068.1, from coordinate 392,736,201 downwards.
CCATTTTTCCAAGTACTGGAAAAATCTAATACAGGTAGAATCCCAAACTTAATTGTAATGTAAAGTGCACATGCATACGGATTGAGAATCGGATCTAAATAAAAATTGTATTCAAAGGTGGATTTATGGGAGAGAAACAAGTCTGTCAAATTATCCACTGGTGTGCTTTAAATTTTCCCCAGGACAAAATTCCAGTAAGCCACTTTTAATGTTTCTTTGGCGTTGTGGCAACTCTAGGGGATGGGACCAAAAGTCACCTAAACTAAGCTTGAAAAGCCAGCTCTTTATATGGGCCCACAAATGGACTTTATCAGCACATGAACCCAACAGAAGCCATTGAAGCCAATCCCTGTATGCTTTTAATTTTACTGTTGCCCATACATACCCTTAGCCAATACGGTAACGGTCTTAATGTTGCAATATCTGAAATAGATCTCATATTGAGATCCATACGAATGGGCCATGATGGAGTTCTGGTGGGTAATCTTAATAAACTATTTGAGGAAAGTATTTTTACAACTTCAAATGAGTTCAGTGTACAGTGTCCCCAAATTTCTTCCTGACCCATATAATGCGGCCAAACATGCTTGACTTCTGTAGATTTCAATTAGAGGGTCTATCTGGAAAGTAGTGGCTCTATTTGTAACCCTGATGATGGCCTCTGCACCCTGTATTAACCGAAGGGTACTTTTAAAAATCTAAGCTGACCATTTGTGGGAGTCCTCCACACTCACACCCAAATAATCAAACTCAGAAACCTTTTCAAGGGACTCTCCATCCAGCATTATAATTCTTCTACTCTTTTTCTTTTAATCGCCAAATACCATGTACTTTGTTTTATTCTTATTCATTTCCAGGCCACAACCCTACAAAAGAGTGTGAACTTTTTAAAGAGGTTTGATAGTCCTTTGGATGTTTTAGATATCAACAAAGTATCCTCAGCGAATAGTAGGCATGAGGTCTTGCTACCTTTAATCTTTGGACAATCATTCTCACAATCAAACATATAGAGGAGGCACTTGTTAATATACAAGAGGAAGAGAGTAGGTGCCAATACGCAACCTTGGCATACTCCTCAACTTGGGTATTTCATTAGTTAGTTCACCCTCCGTGCCCCACCGTACTCTTGGAAAGTTGTCCACATGGAGTTGCCTTATAATTTTCAAGAGCTCTGACAGTACCTCCAAGTCTGGGCAAAATTTCCCATAATTTGGAACTGGGAACAAGGTCAAACGCAGATCTAAGATCTATGAAGGTTACAAATAATCTTCTTTCTTCTGAATCTACAGTCTTCCATTTAATGACTAAAAAGCGGATAATTTGTTCAACTGTACTTATTTTTTTCCGAAATCCTGGTGGCAAATTAGAGAGAATCTCTGTATGTTCCATCCAATCCCATAGCCTATTCAATTTTATAGTACAAAATATTTTTTTCATGTTATCAATTAAGCTTATGGATCTGTAATTGGCAGGTATTTTTCGGTCCCCTTTTTTAATAAATCGGTAAAATAATTTCACCTGTCCAAGAGCTTGGGAGTTTGTCCTCCTACCAAGATTTTGTTCAACACAGCGGTTAAATAGAGACACATATCAGAGATTCACTCCTGTAGAGATCAATAGGTATGATATCCAAGTCAGGGGCCTTCCCTGATTTCTGTGCTAAAATGCCATTGTTTCCTTAAGGGAAACTTCCATAAGACCTACCTCCTTCAAAGAAAGAACTCGGACATCTATTTCCGTTTGGGGGGTTTATCTTCATAAGCTTTGAAAGTGGGAGAACCATTCACCAGGGGGAATATGACATTCTGGCCTAGCTGTCTCAGTACGCTAGTGCTAGGAGACGAGTTTCCAGAAATGCCTGCTGTTTTCGGCTCTCGCCACCACTAAGAGGTTGGCCCAAACTGTTTCCTCCCACTGTGCTTTACTGTTTTTTATAACAAACTCACTCTTGCCTCATCAAAATAATTAGGCCTCTAGCCTTTTCCTGTAGAGCATTGAGGAGGGAAATCTTCGCACTTTGCAACTATCATTAAACCAGTCATTTGACCTTAACATTTGGCAGCCTTTCCATGCCTTGCAGTGCTTTAACGATAGAGCACCAAGTCCACTATGAAAATTCTTGTGGGCCTTTACTAGGGCTTTGGTCATAATTTTGAAGTACAATACGTTCTGTAATCAAGACCCTCAGATTCATGGAAGGCCTCCCATTTGAGAATACATCTATTGCTACATACCTCCATCTGATTAGTCACAAGGTGATTTACAGAAGAACGATTTTCTCGATCATTCACTTTATTCCAAAATAGCAAAATAGGGAAGTGAGTGTTATCTTTGTGGTTACTCAGTCAAGTCCGCTATATTGTGCCATATTTTCAGATCCAGTAATATATAATCTAAATGGCTATTATAGGACTCTTGTGAATGTGGGTTTACCATCAGAGTCCGAGGGGAAATCTCCCATTCCCAAGTGTTAGGCCAAAAGTAACCATAAAATCAATAACTTGAAATGCAGCTACACTCATCCTTGAAGTTTTCCAGGTGGAATACGGAGATGGTATCCCCCAAGCAATATCCTCATCCCTTGTAATCTTAGGAAAGGGGAGAATAAGGTTTCAAGCAAGTGTTCAAATCACCTGCTACAATAACTCGATGGGTTGATGGTAAGCTAGCTAAAAACTCAATGCAGCCTGTTTTCAATTTTTGTGAGAAGGGTGTAGATCTGTTATAAACATTTACTACTACATATGGTTTACCGTTCTTAAGGGTCAAACACAAGACCAAAAGAGCTCGGCTTTCAATAGGCATTTGTTTCATGTGCCATCCTAAGGACCTTTTTACCCAAATGAGGCACCCGCTGCTCTGCATGCTGCGGCAAGGTGTGCACTAACACAGTATAACTTGTAGCCCTGTCTGTAGATATTAAATATGGCTCCCCATTACACATCATCTAACTTGGCCCTTAGCCCCGCTATGTTTCAGGAGATTGAAAACGGCTTTATTCTTGAAGAATCTAAAGAAGAATGCACATTTGGATGACTAAATGAGGCGGATGATAGTTATCCATAATGACCACGGATTCCACAGCATTTTCAAAAAGTAATAAATCAACATGATTTTTTGCAAGAGGGAAGCAGCAATCAACTACAGGATCCACACCATTTTTAAAGAGTGATAGTGACGGGCAATACATGATTTTGTGCAGAAGAGAAAACAGTTTTCAAGTTAATCTGTATCTGATAGTCCACTCTCCAAGGGATTTGAACTCATTAACCTGGAATTACCCAAGAGATGTGACACTTGCGTTAACAATCTCACCCTCTCCAAATCACAGCTCTTTGACTATGGTAAATCTACACTTGGCCGTTTTAATGTGAATGAAATGCTTGAACCAGTAGCCGGTGAAAAACGAACATGGATATTAAGCCTTTCACCAGCTCAGATGAAATTAAATTTAGTTCAATGGTATCCCAGGAGTCCATTGTATTTGAGTGCTGTTTAACTCATATAATTTCAGAGGACATAATAGAACAATCATTTCTTGCATGCCTAATCCATTGCAGGACTTTATTTTTCAATGATTCATTACTTCCCATAAAATTAGGCGAAAGCTTGGACTTATCTGCGCGTCCACAGCTGGCCACCCCCCTCCTGTGTTCACTCTGCAAGCACACGTCCTGGCGTGCACTAGGGTTAAGAAAGGGAGCAGCTGGGGTCCGAGTGATCTGTAGACAAATTCACTTAAATACAGGCTTTAAAAGCAACAAGCCATTTAATTTTCCAGGAAGACTAGCAATTGGCGAGCTGTACAAACAGAACGTTTATTATATTTTAAAAACCAAGACCTTAGGATTTGATTACTAAGAAAGTGCAGTACAGGACAAGTGATTTACATGATTATGATCTTGTATATCAGTATTACATAAATCACAGGTTTTCCTTTACCGGTAGTTTCTGCCATTTGCCTGTTAAACACTTCATAAGTAATATTAATTCATGAATAATAAGAAAAACGATTAATAACATGGTAAAGATTCCAGGTTAAGTACATTTGGCGACTTTTCAAAGTGCATGAAGCTCTATTTGGGGCAAACTTTCCCTTTTTTATTTTTTAGCAAAAAACAGTGTCCGTCCTCGGACTGAGATTGCCTGAAAGCTGTATTATCAGACATTTTAGCTTCAACATAGACAAACCACCGAAATTCGTGCTGTTTCATTGCAAAATTAAAATTCCTATAAAACACAATTTTCCTTCCTCAAATTAAACCTTTCTAAATATAATAAGTTCCTTAATGAATTCTCAATGCTATTGAGTAGGTAATGACCTCATCTTAACACTTCAGCTAGGGTCAGCATAAAGATACTGATTAGACCGAACTCTAATCTAACAGTCTGAGCAGCACCAAGTGTTTTCAAGTTGCATAGTTTTCTCATTATTTGACCTTCAGTCTTATTCATAAAACACCATTTAGTACATCCACTATTTATGAAGCATAAAGTAGAGGTGGGGGAACTTTTAGGCAATAGGTCATAGGCATTTAGTTATTGGTACAAGATGTTATAAAGGGTACTTAGTCGAATAGCCTGAGTTTTGCCTTGCTAGTAGCATGTTCAATGTGTTCCATCTCATTTAAGTTGCATGAAGAAATTTTCCCCAAATAAGGGCAAGATATCGCTACTTCTAAATCGTCATTGCCTAAGCTCCCTTTAAAACTAATTTTCTTACAGAGCCTATTGCCTTTGAAAATCAGGGCCTTACTTTTAAATATATATTTTTTAAAGAAATGGATATCTGCAAACCGTTGCAGACACCACATCCGATTATACAGGCCCTCAGATTAGATCTGACAATGTCACCTGCATATAATAAAACAAGACCGCACTCTGCCTCCTTTTCTTGTAGGGAACCCCTTTAATTCTATCAAAGGCCTGGCAGTTCGGGCTGGACTGTTCCCATTGGGCGCAGGGTCAAGACTGATTTGCATATGGCTGGGTCCGAACTGGAATGGCATGGTGAGCAAAAAAAAACGACGGATTTAGGCCCAGATCTCTGTACTGGGGTGAAGGTATGACATTGTTCTGCATTCTGTCCATTAATTGTTTTTTTTGCATTTGCCACCCCGAGTGGGACGGGTTTTCCTGGACATGTGTCCCGTGCTCTCCATGCCACTGGAGTCAAGCTATCCTGGCTGATGAGGACTGAAAGCCCGAAACCGGTCCTAGGAAGCTTGTTTCCAGTCCAGGGAGGACCTGGCCTTGCAGTTCAGGCTGGACTGTTCCCATTGTGCGCAGGTTCAAGACGGATTTGCATATGGCTGGGTCCAAACTGGAATGGCATGGTGAGCAAAAAAACGATGGATTTAGGCCCAGATCTCTGTACTGGGGTGAATGTATGACTTTGTTCTGCATTCTGTCCATCAATTGTTCTTTTTGTATTTGGGGTAAACCATTGACATATAGAGAAAACAATAAAGGGGCTAACATACAGCCCTATTTAAGTCCAATATTGGTTAAAATTCTACAGCACTGTGGTTGGAATTCTGACCATTATACCAATCGAGCTGCACAGTCATTTTTTCAGACTGTCATACACTTTCTTTTAATCTTGACACCATGATGCATTCCCATTAAAGTTTTCCCTTATCATGGTAGCCAATTTTACCTAATCACTTTCTGACTTTCTGTTCACAATTTCTTCACTGCAATATAATTTTCTCACACCATCATACCCACATACAACATCCTGGGGTGGATGCATCACTGGAGGTCTTAGAGATTTGGAAGGCACAAGATCATTAGGTGTTTCTCCTCATCTAGACTCTGACCTTTAATAATCCCAGATGATGAGGCTCCGCCATATGGGTGGGCTGATGGGATTAATTTCCTTACATACACACACTTAAGGTCTCTGACACATAGTTGTTTGCTTGTTTTTTTGCTCAGTCAGTGTTCCTTTATTCAGACCACCTTCAGCCTTTTTGTAGTTGTGACATACCCTGGTCCCCACCCAAAAGACCATGATACCAAGTTGAAGAGCCTAAGGCAACAAATAAATGCAAAAGTTTCACAGGGATTCCTAGCTTGAATAGTTTCCTCCAGAGCTTTTGTTAACATGACCAAACACTTTGAGAAGTGTATGAAAGCAATATACACAGGTTGCCCATAGATGGTAATCTATTTTTCCCGAATCCATTGTAGCATAGCAATACTATCTAGTGTACAGTAGTTTTCCTTAACAACATTCTTGTTCTATTTGGATTTCCCTCAGCCAGCCAACACCGAAGATGTTCCAGAATACTTTAAGCACATAACTTACCAACAGTCTAAGCAATCTGCCTATACATCTTGGGCAAGTGACGGAGACCCTTTTTATGCACAGGAACAATGCTACTCCAAGTCCAAGATTTTGGAATTGCTGTACTGGTAGCAGTGGTGCACTACCAGTGTTAAAAAAAAAAAAAGAAAAATAACAATTGACCAAAGGGTCGCCTGCCTTTTTATTTCTAATTCTGAGATTTCATACGGGCCCATTGCTCCAGATCTTGCCCCCAGTAGGGAACTTTTGATTTGTTTTGTCATTGTCGGGAGCGGGGGTATTTGAGGAATTAAAAATATTATGAAACACTCAGGTTGCCAAAAAAAATGCTAAATTAGAGTATAAAGCTCAGTAATATATTTAATCCAGTCCTCATCATTAATTTGAATTGGCATAGATTTAACTGTTGTCACAACAATTACATTAATCCTCCAATATTGCCTATTGTCTTTCGAAATATTATCTGCCCTTAAATCAGTCCACTTATGGACATATTCAAGTTTTTTAAAGATAGCTTTCAGTCTTCTTTTTAAGAGGCTAATTAGTTTTCCTCTTTCTATGAAAAAGAACAACCATTCTCTTGTGAATAAACTTCCTCCCTATTAGCCATGTTTTCTGGATCGATCATATCCTCTTTTAAGCTGGATTACAAATCCAGTTCTCTATTATTGCGAGAACATACAGCTGTATTCCAGAAGATGACTCTTAAAGCATCGCTAACTATATTGGGAAAACCCATTCACCAGACGGCGGTTGTAATTAAGTACACCTACTAGCCAGCTCCAGCGCCACCATCCTCCTAGTAGGATAGACTAGGTTTTGTCTAGATCGAAGGACACCCATCATCCCCTTTATCCTACTGATACTACCATGCTTTTGCTTTTTTTATTATATCATCTTTGTGAAAATCCAGGGCCAGACCGTTCTCTTGATATTCATCAGACTTGGGTAATTGTGCCCCACCACAGCCTATTTTTCCTTCCTCTGGAAATTTGAGAATAACATCAATATCACAACTGACAAGTTCATCACAATTTTGCACATTCAGATTAGTTTCTACCATAGATTTAAAAGAACTTGCTTGATGGCGGATGCAGTATTTAAACTGTTTGAAAATCACTAAAAGGAACCATCCTTCGTGCATCAATATCAGATTAACAATTCAGTAGAAACAATGTATTTAATGATACAACCTGCTGATAAAAAAGTACTACAAAATCTAAAATATTTGATGTTTTGAACCGGTAAATCTATTAATCCTTTTGCCAATGTACACATTTTGGCGAATGATAAAAACTTAGTATCAGGATTTTAGAATGCCACTGGTGGTTGCCAGGCTTACTCTATCAACTGGTGGAAAAGAAAACCATTTCATTCTCGGTGCTAACCGGATAGGAGGTTAATAGTCAACCAAACTGTAAGGAAGTAGATTACACAGAGCTAAGGATTCCACTTAATCTGGAAAGGCACAAGTATCCTGAATCGCAGCAAACCTAATTTGTTCTTCCTTTTCTGTATTTTTTATTGTTTTGTTTCCCATCTTTTCCCAAATTCTTTGTTCATGCCTTCCACAGTGGGCACTGAAGCATCTTTGGTAGTATCCCTTTTTCTTAACAATGGGATACTTCATCATTGGGTTCTAGATCTATCATCGCAGGAACGGGGTCTGTTGACCCTACTGGCGGTTCTTCAAAGAATAAATGTGAAATATCTCACTGATATCTCTCCCACTACTTTTTACCCTCTTATATCCCAGAGTCTTTAAGCGGAAACCCTGGCAATCTAGATTGATTCTGCTGTGGCATAGCACCAGATCTGCTCATATCAGGCTTATGTTGACTGAAATAAAGTACATCCTCTGAGACATCCCCTACCTTTGGAACCGGACTTTGAAGGTTCGCAGAGAGAGCGTCTTAAATAAGATCCAAGTTATTTACTGATTTGTTTTCAATAGATTCAAAATAGAAGATAACATTATTTCCAAATATTGCAGTGATTCTGAATAGTGCACATATACCAGGTAGATTGCAAAAGGAATGTAAATACAGGTCCAGGATTGATGATAACTCATTGCACGAGGAGGATTTTGTCTTGGAAGCACTGCTGGACAATTTCATTGTAATGTTTTTTGAGTTTTTAATGTAGTACCCTGGCAGTCACAACACTAATTACATGATTTGATTAGTCAACTTTCTGTTGGTTTTGATAATGATATCTGGCAACATGCAGAAGATATTCTAATTGATTCACTCTCCTAAACAAAAAGGTAATCGGGGGTGCTCTGATTGGGCTGACTTACTGTTCAAGTCTCTACACTCTGAAGTTTTTTTTAATCTCAGGAGAATGCTTATTATGCATTTGCAAAAGGTGTTATCAGTATTTTCTCGGTTTTTGTAAAGTAGGCTGGATTTGAGGCAAGACCCTTTAACATATTTAGATAATCATTTATTTCAGAAGGTTTTAGATTTTGTCTTCTTGGTTACCCTTATATTTTTGCACAACTACCTTACTTTCATTATGTACCTCCAGAGGATAGATTAATAAGGGCCTGTGATCAAATGTTTATCCAGTCAAATATTTTCTTTTTTAGATTTAGTCTATCCCAGAAGTTTCAAGCTGCACCTGGGATCACCGTAACCGAAACGCACTTACTGGAAATAGATCCTCTCCACATCTCCGGACCTTACCCTCCTATTCCCTCTTCATTTCAGCCTGACAGGGAGCCTTTGCTACAGGTGGTGCTCGAACATCAAGAGGGTGGCACCTCAAAGAGACAGAGGGGAGTAATAAACCTGACGACAAGTTCTGAGACATGAGCATCCCTGGCTGTTTCTGAGACTCGCCTTTCACAGGCATCTTGGAAGACAGCCACTGTAGCACAATGGAGGACTTCCTACTAGCAAACGCACGTTTGTTCATTTAGAAGGAAGTCTTTCAGTCCAGGAATGTATCAGAGTAAGAACTCCAATGTTATTCACAGCAAGCTTGTTGTAGGAGGTTCCATAGATATGCAACTCACCAGCTCGGAGCTCTCAAGGCGCCATCTCAAATGATCGAAATTGTGGGGGAAGAAGGGTCTGCCTTCACTTATTGTGTGTGTTATTCAAAGTTGTGTTTCCTATCAATCAGCATTTGTAGGGTGCGGCACTGTCACCCTTTGGGGTATCTTGGCGCTTGGGGTTTACGTCTAAGCCAGGTCTTGAGCTTCTTTGTGAAGTCTGAGATTGAACCGGTCGTTCAAGGTCATGGCGGTGATGGGGAAGGACCCATTGCTGCAACGGTTGCAAGGGGGTGCGCAAGGGCTAGCGAGGAGGAATGCAGGTGTCTTGCAGGTTGATGGAGTTAAGTTGGAAGTTGATGTAAGCCGGTCCTTGATCATGTAGAGCTTTGTAGGTATGTGTAAGGATCTTACACTGCCATCTCTTCTGGCTGGGGAGCCAATTGAGGCTACTGGGGTGGGGGGTGATATGGGTCCTTCTAGTAAGGTCCAGGATGACTCTGGCTGCAGCGTTCTGTATGGTCTAGAATACTTGGATGAGCTGGGTGGGATTGCTGACAGTGTGTTGCCGTAGTTGAGGCGGCTGGTGATGAGGGCCTGAGTAACTGTCTTTCTGTTGATGACTGAGATCCATCTGAAGATTCTGCAGAGCGTGTGGAAGTTGAAGGAGGCGACAGCGTTGGCTTGTCGCTTCATGGTCAGTTTGCTGGCGGTGAAGATGTCTAGGTTGCATGTGTGGTCTGTTGGTGCAGTTGTGGGTCTGAGTTCTGCTGGCCACCAGCTGTGGTCCCATATAGATGTGTTCTTCTCAAAGATCAGTACTTCTGTCTTGTCGAAGTTGAGTTCTCATTTAGTTGGCTACATCAGTCATGGTGTCTCAGAAGTTTGTTCTTGTGTTGGCGGGGTCTTCGGTGAGCTAGAGGATGAGTTGAGTGTTTGCGTAGGAAATTATGCTGAGGCAATTTAGGTCCAAGAGGGGTTGGACCTAAATTGATTACAGCTGTTAAAGCAATGTACTATGAACCCTTTGCCAGACTACAGCTGATGGGGAAGTCTTCAGATACAGTTGTGGTGGAGAGGGGTACTAGGCAGGGATGTCCATGCTCCCCCATTCTCTTCGCCATATATTTGTACCCTTTTATCAATCAGATAATCAAGAATTCTGCCATTTAGCCTTATAAAACAAGGGGACATGAGACCAAGATACTTACCTACGCGAACGATATTGCTGTAGTTTCCTCTAACCCAGTAACAGCGTTAATTGAAATTGAGAAGATGGCAGAGGAATTTGGGAGGAGGTCAGGGTATCGCCTCAAAGAAAAGACTCCGGTAATCTGTACCTCACAATGCAACATTCAAGATCAGCCACAGGTAGAGGGGGCAACATATCCAGGGGTAAAGGTAGGGGTAGATCTGGAAACATTGTGGGCAAAAAATCTGAATCCAATGTTTGAAGATACTATGAAGCTTAGACGGGTGGATAAACTACATTTATCAATCGTAGGTAGGGTGAATGTGCTGAAAATTAAGATCTTCCCTAAAATATAATACCAACTACGCTCTATCCCCTTAGAATTACCTGGAAACGCAATTCAGAAAATGAATTCCATCTTTTCAAATTTTATTTGGAATTACCAAAAGATGAGACGAGCTCTGAGAACATTAACCCTTCCATGGGACAGGGGTGGCTGGGCTGCTCCAAATATATTATATTATTATTGGGCAGTCACTCTGCAACAGATGAGTGACTTGCTGGGTGCAGTTAGGTCTGGTAGGGACCTACCATCTATTTATCATTTATCTATTGGGGAGGGAGCAGCAGGGCTCTTTTTACGACAGCTCGAGCCCAGCTATTATAAACAAATAGTTTTAAGTGCTTGAAGGCAGCCAGAGCAATATGGGTTAAAGTTAGCAAGGTATTGAAAATTCCCAAGCTTAATAAGTATACCATCTATAGAGCTCCTCGCTCTTCCCTGCGGAATTAACCGATGGTATGGCTAGAGAATGGGCGCAGGTCAGTATTCTTCGGGTAGTGAACCTACTTAGCGACAATTTAGAAATACTATCCTTATCGGAGTTAGCTCAGAAATTTGGGATTAGTAATAGCTCCTATTATAAATATATTCAAATAAGGGAATGTTTAAAAAAAACTTCTGAAGAATTAAGTATTTGTGGACCAAATCTCATTTTGGATAAGATATATCGTGAGGATGGGCGGATTGGAGACCTGTACCATATAATGATCGACACAATACCGGATGACCTAAGCAAAACTGAGACGAGATGGGTGACCAAAATGGGGGATGATGAGATAGATTTGGACAAATCACTAGAACTAAGCCAAAATATTTTTTGGGCCGCAAATCTTAAAGCTCAACATTATAAAACTTTATTTAACTTATATTATACCCCGGCAAACTTTTTGACTGGGGAAAACGAGAAACTGATAAATGTCCAAGGTGCTAGCACAGCACAGCCGATAGCATTCATATGTTTTATACATGCAAGTCGTTGACCCTGCTTAAAAAAAGATATTGAGAAATTTTGGCAAGATGTAACTAACTGTACGATTGGAATTAGCCCAACAATGATGCTATTCTGGTATGAGAGCCAAATCGGGCTATCAACAGCACAAAGGGATTTTGTGTTTATTTCTATAGCAGTAGCGAGACTACTGATGGCCACAGCATGGAAGGATACGGAACCACCTGTGTATACAGCTTGGCTTTATTGTCTATTGAGCATACAGGGTCAGAAAATGGCTCTATATAAAAACAAGGGATGGTGGGCTAGAGAGAAGGGGGGCAAAATCTGGGCACCCTTGATTAATTGGCTCAAAAGGAACAGCGAGGAAATGCGAAGAACAGGGATTGGTTAACTTACTGTGTTATTGTGTTGTATTTTATTATCTGTTAAAACTCTTATATCCAATTGTGATTTACATGCTATTCTATGATGTACTTGACGGCAAAATAAAAAAAATGAAAAAGAAATTATGCTGAGGCTCTGTGATCTGATTATATCTGTAAAGGGAGTCATGTAGGTGTTGAACAACGTGGGGATGAGGGAAGAACCTTCGAGTACGCTGCATATGTCTTTAAGTTCGGAGGTGAAAGGCGGCAACTGGATGCTCTGTGTGCGTCCACTTGAGGGCATTTTGTTGTATGCCAATACAGTACTGTTGATTAGGATGTGGTGGGATACTGTGTCGAATGCAGCAGAGGTTGAGGAGAATTAAGGCAACCTTCTCCCCACAGTCAAGAAGGGTTCTGATGTCCTCTGCAGCGGCGATCAGCACGGTCTCCGTGCTTTGGTTGGCATGGAATCTGGATTGGGAGGTGTGTTTTGTTACTGGTATTAGATGATCTGTTGGTTGATAGCCTTTTCAAGTACTTTGGCCATGTAAGGCTGCAAGGAGATCGGTCCGTTATTTTTGAGTTTGCTGGGGGTAGGAGAAGTGTTTCTTTGGGAGCGGTCTGACCTCTGCATGTTTCCCTCAGTCCGGAAAGGTTGCTTTGGAAATGGAGGTGTTGATGATGCTGTTGAGCTCCAAGCTGATTTGGCCAGTTCCGACTTTGAAAAGATGGTGGCAGCAGGGGTCGGTTGGTTCCCCATAGCTGATGGATGGCATGATGGCTCTGGTGGTCTGTGTGGGGGTAGAGACTATGTGGTGATCACTCTGCTGGCGTGCTCTGGATGGCCGAAGATTTTGAGGTTGAGAATAGTGGGTTTGGGTTCGAAGTTGTGTGGAAGTAGTCCAACCCGATATTGTGTGAACTTGGAGAAAGATTGAAGAATTTGTGTAGACTTTATCGCAACAACCATGAACTTTGAGGAGCAGCCCAGTGCAAGGTCATAACCCAACTCTACTTCCTTGCCAGTCACACCAACATTAACAACCAACTCTATGGAGCAGCTCTGGTAAAGGAATCTACCAGTTCACTCCAAAGATCAGCAACAGGGTATTTACTCCATTAATGTTTTAACCTATTGCTTCCATTTACATCAAGGTGGGGGGGCGAGGCTTGGGGATCTCCAGTGAATCCCTATGGCACATTGTGCGATTACTAAAGCTAGGTCCATGAACTGGAGCTTGCCCTCTGTGCCTTTGAACAAGCCTACAGGCCTAGTAGGCATGTTTCTGCCATGAACAAGTCTGTTCTGTCTAGTGTTCTCGTGAATTCAAAGGTGACCGCTTGCCGAAAACCTGTTAAAAATTGACAGATCCTTCTCATGTGTAGGAAATCTGAGTTGCCTGTTGCACACCTAGGGCACCTTTTATCAGCAATTTGAGTGCTCACAATGAGCCTGTGCGGCTTGTGATAGTGGGTGTTCAGGTAATTAAACTGTGTGTTCTTGCATCTTGTGGTTCTGGATATTTTATGTGGGTGGGTCAAGGCTGATTTCTACTCCTTATTCCTTAGGTTCCCTCCCCATCATAGTCTCCTAGTAGGCCCTCAGAGTTGATAATATAGAAAGGACACACATTTTTAAGAGATTTATAAATTCGCAATTAAGCATACACCCATCTCCGATTGTTAGTAAAATCTGCATAGCTAAATGTGTACGATGTTTTGTATAGCAGTCCTCCCACATGGCCTGCAGGTAATCTCTCCAATGCTTCGTACATCTAAGACTGGGAGCTAGGCAGGCCTTCCTTGTCAATCAAAAAAAAGTAACTCCAGGAGTTTCCGATCTTCGTAGCAATCACCCACTGTCTGGATTCCTGCCCCCGCCCACTCCTGCATCTGTCAAGCGGTGAGGTACTCTCCCCTTCTGTGGGTACGGCAGTCAACTGAAGTGTTAGTGTGTACAATGGGTGCTGCAATACCATTGCACTCCGCTGCTGGAGGAGAGTAGTACAGAAAACAAAGAGGTTAGAAGGCTGGGTTCCTGCACCTTCCCTCCCAGGAACAGTGCAACCAAGGCTCCCTGACATTGTCTCTCCCCTATCTGACCCAATTCCGCATGTTCGGTACCATCAACCCAGCTAGCAAGCCACTGTAACTGGGTGGCCAGCAGTCCAAATCCTAGTCAGGGTCCTCACGACCTCATTCCCTCACAAGGCCCCACAAGGTGGTTAGTGATATTCTGTGCCTGCCTCCTTCCCAGATCAAGTTTTTTTAGCATTACATACACAGCCTTAATCCATGACTGTGGGATCCAGATTTAGAGATTTAGAAAATGGTGCAACATGTGCAGGAGGGTCACCTTAGATAAGGCAAATCTCCCCATTATGGGTAAGTACAGGGAGTGCCACAACTCAATGCTACCCTTTAAGGCCCTCAACATTTCATCAAAATTCCTCTTCTAGTTGTCCTCATTTTCATGGTATATTTTCACACCTAGATATTTAAAAGTTAGGGGCTCTTGTTTAAGTCCTAGGCTTAATACCCCTTGTGGGATATGCTGCATAGAAAGGATACCAAAAACTCGCATGACTTAGTTAAGATGCCTCAGTCTAGGGGATGCCCTCAGCCACGTCCCGTAGTTACAAGGACGTATTGTTGACATACTGTGCGATGTCATGCTCACTGTCCTGTGATAGGATTTACATGCCTTATCCCTCTGCAGTCACAAGGCTTACAAAGGGATTCAGTGCAGGTGGGACAGGGGGCATCCTACCTAGTATCCCTGAAGACCTCAAAGGGAGTTGAGCTATGAGGGCTCGCTGGGCTCTCGCTCGTGCCTACGCATAAAACCGCGTGACCCACTTATCCAAACTACTCTTAGGGCCATTTGTCTAATTGCTGCCCATAGGTAACCCATAGCAACATATCAAACACCTTGTGTAGGTCAATTGACAGAATCACAGTATCTGGCTTTTGCTCTCGGTTTGTCTCCTCGGAGCACTGAAAAGCCTGCTAATGTTTAAGGAGATGTTCCTCCGGGAAATGTCTGAAGGAGGAAACGTCCAGGGCCTCTATACCGGGCATAGGAGTAGAGTATCAGTACCTCCCTAGTGGTTGCCAGTAAGGAGCATTTTTCCAGCACGTCCTGGTACAGTTCCTCATAATACAGTGCAAGCAGCGAAACACACGTCCGATAAAACTCAGCGGACAGTTCATCAGTGCCCGGTGATCTATTACCCTCAACGACCTTGAGTGCCACTTTTATTTTAATCTCGGTTATAGAGCTGCCCAGGATTTCCCTGTCGTCTTCCATCACTTGTAGCAGATTTGACCAATTCACAAAAGCCTTAATTTCTCCCTGTGTGGCCTGCCCGGGTGGGTCATACAAATCCACATAGTGGTGCAGAAATTCTTGGTGGATGCATATCTGGGCATGCACTGTTACTTTCCCCCCCGAGTTCTGAATCTAGTAATTGGTCCATACCTGTTCTGATTAAATACGTTAGGCTAATGTGCTACCCTCTCTTCCCCCTCTGCACGGTTCAGTGTGCTGTACTCCCGGTAAGTGAGAGCGACAAGATTTTTTAACATGTCAGCATGTTTTTCTTTCACCAATGGTGCATCCCTAATATGCACGTTCTAATTGGCAGATGGCCTCTTCCAGGGAAACAAGCTCTGTCTCAAAAGATTTCAGAACCCCAGCAGCTTGACTCAAAACAGTGGCCTCGAACCACCACTTTAAAAGCCTCCAACTTGGTGCTGACTAAATCTGTGGCGAGTTGGTTATTGCGAAAGTATTCTCGAATAAGTTCCTCCAGTGGTTCCCTAAACATGGGGTACTGCAACAATTGCAGTCAGCCGCCACATGGGGATTGACACAATATGCTGTTCCCACCATAAGGATATCAATGGGTTATGATCAAAGATTGTGCAGCTGAGGTTCTCCGCTTTGACAGCCAGATCAATGGACCTATGGGGGCACTGTATCTTGTCCAAGCGGACATGAAATGTATACATCAGGATGTTAAAGAGTTTTCCCTGCACCAAGCCTTCCGAAGTCTCCAGACTCCCCAGTTCTTAGGCCATGGCATATGGTCCTGCACCAGACGGATCATTGGCGAATCTACCAGTGAAGGGTTGGAGTGATCTGTGTCCATGTCCGCCACATAATTGTAATTTCTCTCAAGAATGCATGGTGCCTGCACCCTCCTGGATAGGGTAGGTGCCAGGGAGGTGATGAAGTGTATATGCCCTGTGTCTGTTGTATAAATGGTGCCTAATGTCACTCCAAATCGGGTATACCCTAGCATACTAAGAATCTTAAACCTGACCCCTTCACCGCCTTTTAATTTTGACTATTTCTTGGCTCACCAAATGTTTTTCCTGCAGGAACGCACCATCCACTTAGGTTTGCTAAGATCTTATCCCTCTAAGTCATTGGACTCATGCCACTTAGGTTCCCGGGGAGGAGCAAGCATTTCTTTAAATGTTGTGCTATGGAGTATATGGAGAACTGCCTATGGTATGAACGAGGAGTCTGGCTACTGCTGCATGCTCGGTGTCATCTCGTTCCGAGTATATCAGCAACAGCTATGAAGTCAGTCAGTCAAAATACTTTATTCAGTTAATTAAAACCATAAAAGTTCACACAATAAAAAAAATACATTATAAATATACATATTTAAAAAATCTTACTCCAGATCATCAAAGATGCTCCATAAACAGCAAGATAAAATCATTAACAACCATTACAGAGTAGGAATCAAATGTGCACATAGTCAGAGAAGCCGTTTTTATCCTTTCCCTGACAGCTGCAACTAAAAAGCTGCCGATGTTAAAACCTTCCCATGAGTTATTCAGCATCTGTAAATATATTAATGCAGGTCTTACTCGCACGAAGCCTTTGTCTTTTAGTAACAGAAACATAAAACCTTTACGGATACGATGGTAATAGTCACAAAACATCATAAACTGCAAAGAATCTTGAGTGGAGAAATTGTCGCAAGGGCCCAAATGTTTCACCTTACACCACCCCTGAGGTTCCGCCAGCACATAATGTAACAAGTTAAATCTGAACCTTGTTAAAAGGAAGCGGTGATAGGGGTTTGTTTCAATTAAATAAGGTTCTGTCAGTAAAGTTTAGCTATGAAGTCATACATGCTACAGGTTCCTGGTCGGGCAAACATGTAAAGACTATCTCCAGCTCCCACATCCTAGGTCAGAAAGGCAACGGCCAACTATCCAACAAATCAAACTTGTAAAAGGAATCCAATTCATGCTTCCATATTGCGTCCAAATGTGGGAGAAGTAGAGTGTAGTGGCTGCAGTACACATTGTGTCTTCCACTGCCTGCCTCAAATGTTCAATACACAAAGCAGTGAGGGCCCTATGGTTTCTTTAGTGCTTTTGGGCCCCCCAGGTATCCCTGACCTCAGTCACCACACCAGTGGTGCACTGCAAGACGTCTGTGGAGCATCAGCCCGTTTATAAGTAGATCTTTCCTTGTGCCTCCTCCAATAGTGCCCACGTCTGAGCTGTCCTGCGAGACCTCAGAAGTGCTTGCACTTTGTTCTTGGTGTGCTGAATCTCAGCATACATTTTCAGTTTCCACTGTTGCCTAGTCGGCCTCTGTGTCCCAGGTGTGGCATGCATCTGTTGTCCCCTCCACTTGGAGGGTAGTGGCTGGTGTTGTGTTTTGGCATCTGGAACCGCCTTGTAGTGTTCAGCCAGTTCGAATCGGCAGGTGAATCCTCAAAAAGCAGTTTACAGTCATCAATTATCACTTTTAATCTGGCAGGGAAAAGCAGCATATGAGTCCAGCATCCCCCATCTCCTTTTTCACCACCAGGAGCGATCTATTTCGCTGTACCTCCAGTGTTTAGTTTAAGAATATTGCCACCTGGATGTCCACCTGGTGTGGGACACCTGGCCTTTACTCCTTGTGCACATTTGAGTACAAAGAAATGGGACAGTCCCTTTTGAGCCACCTCTGTTGGGAGCAATTTGTCCAGATATCGGATAGTCCATCATGGTGGTAACCTCCACTCCCTCTGAAGGCCCACCATTCTGAAGTTGTTTTATTGATTCCGTCCTTTGCCAGCCAGTTTCCTATGGTCGTCGTTCAGCAGTCCCATGAGTTTTTTTGCATTTTGGGCTCTATGGCATCCCTGGAGGATTTGACAGCAGTGAGTATCTGATCCGCCTTGTTCACTAAGCATTGCTCCTGCGCCTCTGGTATATGGCCATGCAGGTTCAGCGCCTTTGGGCCCTGTTTGTGTGGAGGAGTGCTGTCTGGTTCCGACTTGGACCCTCCTCCCATGTCCTTCACAGATCGACTGTAGGTGTCACCACGCAGTCCTTCACTGCAGCAGAGCACCTGTGCTGTTCATGGCGTGTGCAGTGCAAGAAGCTCTGCGACAATCCTGTGAGGGCCCCCTCACAGCGTCTGACCAAGTTGCTACTTTTAGCTGCAGCATCACCCTGCACAGAGCACTCCCTGACCTGTGCGCACTCTCTCTCCAGTACCGGGCTGCTCCGTTACCTTGAAACACACACCCCTGCAGCAATGCAAGGGTCTCCAAGTGTTGCCTGGGTGTGAGACTGCCACCCAGGAAGTCTCTTGCTGCTCAGCGCACAGACTCCACCAGTGTCCACAGGCAACTAGTATGCCACATATTTGGGAGTCCTCTCACCATTCCTAGATGATTTGCCTTGAGACCAATCAAGGTGAACTCTGTATGCTTCCTTTCCTCTTACTGTGCCAGCAAGTGCCACACTCCACAGAGGTCGCGTTCTGGATACCTCTGATCTGGCGGGGGAGGGGGGGGGAGGCGGGGCGGGGCGGGCGGGGGGGGGGGGGGGGGCTTCTCAGTACTGCGCGAGGCGTACGGACCTAGGCTCCTGCGGAAGCTAAGGCTACCATTTTGTGCCATATGTTATAGCTTGTCCATTGCTACTGCCAACAGCCGCTCTGGGTCGTCCGCTATAATCAATGGCTTAATCTGCTCCGCAGCCACCACACCATTCCCGAGTAAGATGTTGTCCTCTCTGCAGGCCCTTGAAACTGCAGGATAACATCAAATCTTGAACGGTGGGGCGCGAGCTCACTGAAGGATGGCCATCAATACCCCTCTGCTTTTTAATCGTTTGAGCTAGAAACAAAATGCATGTTTGTTGACATCTTCACATTATACAACAGATGGTGCTTTATATGGCAATTGAGAAAAGTCCATTATTATTCGGAAAATGCTGCACTTTCAGAAATGCATAATTCCAGTGCCATTGATTTTGTCACAGTGCCAAGTGTCAAGCTTCTTAAATGCAAAATAAAATAAAATGTAGTTGATTTTCTTTTTGGCAATCAACGGTTTAACGGATCAGTGGGGAGAGAGCAGAGAGACTTTCACAAACGCAGACGCTAGCATATCACAGGTAATGGTCTAGCATTAACACTCCTTGTGTAATCCAATGGGTGTGTTAGAAGATATTTACTTGAACAGCGCGAGCAGCAGTAGCTTCCTGAGCCCATCTTTGGTCTAGATGTTGGTGTGACTTAGGTGGAGATGAAGCGTTCCTGGTCTTGAACAAGTGCAGCACATTCTGCCCCGCAAGAACATTTTAGAAAGGAAGTAAAAGTAAACTGCATGGTTTTGGTTAAAAAGTTGCAAGTCAAAGTCCTTTTCTACAAAACTTGGAGTAGGAATGGCAAGAATATGCTGTTAAGAATGCAGTGGAAGTTTTTGCTTAGGGACCTGAAAGTTCGGGGGTGATCTGTTAACACGGCACTGGGGGCGTGGAACACTTTGTTGGGATCTTTTGCAACGCAGCGCACACCGGTCTGGCTTACAAATGGGAGCAATGGGGACTAACAGTGAGTACAAACTGTGCACCTGGAATGTCAGAGGCATGGGCTCTGTCCATAAAAGACATAGACTGCTGGCGCAACTCAACCGCAGGAACGTCAAGATCGCTTGTCTCCAAGAGACTCATTTGAACAAGGCAGAGGGTGGGAAGCTACTTAAGAAGTGGAAAGGACAATTGTTTGCTACCTCTTACTCTGTATTCTCGAGAGGGGCTGCGATATGGATTCGTAATTCTGTAGCGTTTAAGCTAGTGGAGACGCGCATAGATAAGGAGGGCAGGTATGTGTTTGTTAGTGGGATACTGGATGGCACTCCGATAGTACTAGGCAGTATTTACGCCCCCAACTCGGGTCAATCCGACTTTTTACGGCATGTGAATAGTGTTATGGCGGAATGGGCTGACCATAGTTGGATCATAGGGGGGGGACTACAATGCGGTGCTAGATATCTCATTAGACCGCACCCACCACTACAAGCCGCCGAGAGCAGGAAGCATGCGGATGCCCTGAGGAGGTGGGCGGAGGGGTGGGGACTGGCAGATGCATGGAGGTCCAAACGTGCTGGATAGAGAATATACCTTTTACTCACCTCCTCACAGTTAACATAACAGAATAGATCATGTCTTTTGCACTACATCACTGATGGGGAGAGTCGCTGTGGCGGAACACATGGGCAAGACATTATCAGATCACAATCCGGTAGAGGTCACGTTCCGATGGGGCAGGATTCCGATGCCAATACCTACCTGGCGCCTTGCGCCGGAACTATTGGAAGACACGGTTTATCGCACAACACTCGCTGAAGCCATCACATCCTATTTTGATACAAACACTGGATCGGCGAGCTCCCGCAGTGTAGAATGGGATGCTTTTAAGGCGAACATACGGGGAGTAGCAATGGGCATGCGCGTAGGCATGAGACACATGGTGCTGGATAAACTGCGGGAAGTGGAGGGAAGACTGGCAGCACTGGGGAGTGAAGCAGCTGGCACGAACGCACCGTTCACGCCGCTGCAGTGAGCGCATATACAACATGCAGCGCTGTTAGAGGAACTGAGAGTCCTAGATTACAGGGCATATACGAGCAGGCAGCACGCGCAAGCGGAGAGGGCGGGGCCCCTACTGGCTCGTATGGTGCGAGATGACCCCGTACAAGTGCCGATAATGGAGATACTTGACCAGAGGGGATCCCGACCTCGACACAGATAGGCATAAACACTGCGTTCAAGACATACTATGAGTCTCTATATAGCCCTCCCGACCCACAGACAGACACGACGTTGAGAGAGTTCCTGGAGGGGATAGACCTGCCGCGAATGACGGATGCCCAATGCAAGGAGTTGGCCCGTCCTATCACAACCGCCGAGATCCGCCGAGCAATAAGAGCGCTACCACGGAACAAAACGCCGGGAACGGATGGCCTGCCAGCCGAGTTCTATGGCGCCTTCATTGACCTTCTTGCCCCACGCCTCCAGACAGTATATCAGGAGGCGCTCCAAACGGGTAGCCTGCCACAGACGTCACTTCAAGCCCTTATAGTGTCACTCTTGAAACCGGGCAGGGATGGCCTACAAATGGCTAATTATCGGCCCCTCTCCTTACTAAACATGGATTATAAAATATTAAGCAAAATTCTAGCAACAAGGTTGGCACAATACATACCGCACATGATACACCCTGACCAATGTGGCTTTGTGCCGGGCAGAAGCACGGCCATGAACCTCAGGAGGCTCAGCCAACTAATGCTCAGTGGGACTGAGGATGTAAGGGGGGAGGGTTGTATCTCCCTGGACCTAAAACAGGCCTTTGACTCCATAAGATGGGACTACATGATGGTGGCACTTGCACGATTCGGCATACCGCCCACATTTTTGTCCTGGGTTCAGCTGCTCTACACCCGCCCCACGGAACGTGTGAGCACGAATGGCTGCATATCGGCCCCCATGGCAGTGGCGAGAGGCACAAGGCAGGGATGCCCGCTGTCCCCGCTACTGTTCATACTGGCATTAGAGCCATTATTGGGCAAACTTCGAGGGCGGGCACAGCACAGGGGCATCCATAGGGACGGAGTCACGCATATAGTATCGGCATACGCTGATGATATCATCCTGTACTTCAGAGACCTGAGGGGTGAAATTGAGCCTGTGCCCGCCATATTTGAGACTTTCCGCCTGCTATCTGGGCTCACCATAAGCGAGACGAAATCGCATGGTTTCTACTTCTCCATACCGACGGCAGAGGATCGAGTCCCTTTCGCACCACATAACTTCCAGGTGGCGGAGACTACTTTCCGATACCTTGGGGTACAAATTTACAGGGGAGCACAGGACATGATAGACGGCAACCTAGGGAGGGCGATTAGGGCACTGAGGTCCCAGGTGCAATTCTGGACGGCACTGCCATTTTCAGTGTCAGACAGGGTAACCATCTCTAAAATGGTGGTCCTGCCCCGGCTCCTTTATTATTTTACGAACATGCCGTTTCTGATACCTGCGACAATGTTTGCCACACTGAACACACTACTGACGGAACTGGTGTGGGGTGCTGGAAGGAGAAGAATTAGCCTGGCTAAACTGCAACTCCCCACGTCGGCAGGAGGTATGGGTGTACCAGATCTACGAGCGTACAACTTCGCCTGCCAACTGCAATGGTTAGCCTATTGGGTGGCGGGAAGGAATCTGCATGAAATTAATGTCTCTGAAGCAGACTGGAACAGGGGGGGACATACACACTTTACTGTCACCTGGAGCTGAGATACCACGGCGGACGCCCCCACTGCTTCGTCTTGCGGTTCTATACTGGAGAAAGGCGGTGAGATATACCTCCAGAACGTCCTCCTACGCCCCTACGATACCGCTGCCGGTGGGTCTGAGGCCACTTTCGAGTGTGCGACTGGCGGACTGGCATGAAGCACGCGGTATACAACCTTTATAACGCAACTTTTACAACGCACTACCATTACAACGAAACTTTTACAACGCAAAAATTATTACAACGCATGTTTTTACAACGTAGGTACCTTTACAACGCATACCATTACAACGTAAGTATTGGTAAGTATATAATTATAATTAAAATGTTATATGTTTGGGTTTTTTTAAGGGGTATTTTTAGGGTTCAGGGTCAGTTTTGGATTTTTGGGTAAAGGGGTATTTTTAGGGTTCAGGGTAAGTTTTGGGTTTTTGAGTAAAGGGGTATTTTTAGGGTTCAGGGTCAGTTTTGGGTTTTTGGGTAAAGGGGTATTTTTAGGGTTCATGGTCAGTTTTGGGTTTTTGAGTAAAGGGGTATTTTTAGGGTTCAGGGTCAGTTTTGGGTTTTTGGGTAAAGGGGTATTTTTAGGGTTCAGGGTCAGTTTTAGGTTTTTGGGTAAAGGGGTATTTTTAGGATTCAGGGTCAGTTTTGAGTTTTTGGGAAAGGGGTATTTTTAGGGTTCAGGGTCAGTTTTGGGTTTTTGGGTAAAGGGGTATTTTTAGGGTTCAGGGTCAGTTTTGGTTTTTTGGGTAAAGGGGTATTTTTAGGGTTCAGGGTCAGTTTTGGGTTTTTGGGGTACAGGGTAAAAATAAAGTAAAATTAAAATTAAATTTAAATTACATTACATTACATTATATTAATTTCAATTAATATACAATTAAAAAATTAATATATACTTACCAATACTTACGTTGTAATGGTATGCGTTGTAAAGGTACCTGCGTTGTAAAAACATGCGTTGTAAATACATGCGTTGTAATAGTATTTGCGTTGTAAAAAGTTCGTTGTAAAGGTATGCGTTGTAAAAATATGCGTTATAACGTCATATATCCGAAGCAGGCGTGACGCAGGCGGGGGATTTCTTTAATGAAGGCAGGGTAATGTCGTTTGGAGACTTCTGCGCTACGCATCACGCACCAGGAGGGTCGTTCCTATTACACGCGGGGGTGCGACACTACATCACACGGGTGTGGGCAGCGGATGGCCAGGAGCCTCCCACGAACCCCTTGATCACAATGCTTCACTTAATGGGCTCTGGAAGCCACTTGACACGATGGCTGACGCATGGCATACGGGAGGGTAGAGCATTCCCGTTACACCTGACACGAGACAAATGGGAGCGGGACTTGGGGAGACCTATTAGAGACACGGAGTGGACCAAGATCTTAGCGTTCCCAAAAAAGGTGTCCCGGAACCCGAAATTCCAATTCATACAGCTCATGTTACTACACAGGGCATACCTAACTCCGCGCCGCATACATGCAATGTTCCCCACCGCACCAGACACATGCCCCCGATGTGGAGCGGCAAGCGCAAACCTGATACATATGCTTTGGGAGTGCCCAAAACTGGGATACTACTGGGCGACTGTCCAGGCTGACCTGACCAGGCTGGTTCCTTCCAAACCATACACCACACCGGAATACACATTGTTGGGGCTGGGTCCTGTAGAGAGGAAGAAAAGTGTAGGTACACGCTTCACTGACCTAGCTCTGCTGCTAGCGAAACGAACTCTGACAATGAAATGGAAGTCGCCGAGACCGCCAGACCCAGAGGTATGGAGGGCGGAAATGTTACGATGGGGTAAAGCAGAAGGTATGACACTACAAAGGGAAGAGCGCAGGGGACTCAGAAAGAACCCTATCTCGCTAGACTGGAATACCCTGATGGGGTCCTTTGAGGGAGGAGGAAGTGATACATCTGACACCTCTATAGAAGGGAGTTGATAGTGTCTTGTTGATGGCACGCCTCCATACAATAAGTTCCACGAATACCTGGGTGCGAGACCTGAGAAATGTTGATTTGTAGGATTACTGGGTATGTTCACAGGGGTACTGCGCTGGATGAGATACAACTGTTATGATAGTGTGAGATGGACTGCGTACTACGATGATGAAAATGTACCTTACAGTGCCGAGGTGGGAGGGTATGGGAGGGGGGAGTTGGGACTGGGTTGTTTCAGTAATAAATAGAAAATGTTTGAAACAGCGAAGGTACAATGGAGGGAAGTGACTCTATGATAAATGGAGACAATGCATCACTGTACCATACTATCATATTATGCTTCAATAAAAACGATTTTCAAAAAAAAAGAATGCAGTGGAAGGTGTCTGTGTCAGAAAGAGTCGTGCAAGGGAGAGTCCTGAACCTACCTCTCCCTGTGTGAAGATAGAGCAGCAACAGTTGAATGCATTCAATCTGCTAGCCACAGTTATTGTCATCCTGGCAGCCAAGCACCTTTCGTCTAAGTCAACCTATGCTCGGCACTAGGAGAAGTTCATTGCCTGGTATGTCATACCGACACTGCCGGCCAAATGTTTGGATGTGTTATTGTTTTTTTTATTGTTGGCCCACCACAGCCTTGCAGTTGAATTATCTGTTTGCCATTTTAGTCTGTGTTTACCTGATCAACCCTCTCTTTTTAAAATCTCCTATTTTTAATAGGCTTTATCAAAGCTCTCACTTGCTTGTTTCCTACAGAGCTCCTGGTCATGTAGCAATAAGACTTCCAATTTGTGTCGACATTTCCTATGTGCACTCTTTTTGTGCCAATGGCCAGCCGCTCAATGTGGCGTCTGATGCTGAAAACACTTTCCCTGATTGCCATTCCATCTGAGCACAGCATGAGTAAACTGCAGGCGCTCTTGGTGTAATCGCCGCACACTACTTTCTTTCTGGACAAATTGGTATTAAAGACCTGGGCAGCCTTGTTACCTGAAGTTATGCCACATTTTCAGATTGGCTAGTCTATCACTCTACCAATGTATTTTGCTCTTCCTCACCCTTCAAAAGAGGAGAGACTCTATTCGCTCCCCTCTATGAATGTTAACCTTTTATATTTATCACACAAAATTCAAGTGTGGATGACTAGCTCTTTGTCGGATTCTGTGGAGCAAAGAAAGGCAAGGCAGTGTAGAAAATATCCTGACAAGATGAATAGTACTCTACAGCAAAATCTGCTATGCCCTAACTAAAAACACCCCCAGAAGGCTTGTGGTCTAATTTTTCCAGCGCCAAGTCCACTATGATTAGATTGGCAAGGGGAATGGCAGTTCTGGACATCTGCCAGCCTGCAACGTGGTGTCTATGCATGCGCTCGCCAAACAAAAACTGCCTTCAGTCTGGTTCAACGGAAAAGCGTTTTTCCCACTAGGTCCAGCTAGACCTTCTGGTGTTTTGGAGGTATTGTGGTGGAATCTTTTCTTAAGGTGAGGAATTTGCGTTTGGAAGTGCCCATCAACCACAGTGACTATATTCTGGTGAATACTTCTATCTAATCAGATTTCTCACTGATATCATACCTCCCAATTCTGTGGAGAGCACTCCTGACTATAATAATAAGGTACCAAATCAGATTTTGGGACACTGTCACCTACAAGTAGTTCAAGTACTTAGTGTCTGAGGGCCCAGAAGGAGAGCGATTACGAAACTGATGTCAGCTCGCAGGGGTGGCGCTTGTAGGCAGCTTCCCTCAATCACCTCTGGAAAAACTAAGCCATTGCAGAGCCACATGGTGCCACCTATCGGCAGGCTGGTGCATTGCTGAGAAAATGCTTTGGATCCAGCCGGGCACCTAGGTTAGAATGGTGTGGTTTGAGTGTCCCTGAGAAATTGAGAAATCTCATCCATAGTTGCTCACTTTTGGATAGCTCTTGTTAATCTGCAGATTCCCTAAAGGAGTGAGTGTAGTTTAAAATGTCTGTGTCCCAGCACCTTTTCTATTTTTTTTCTGTGAAATACCTGATCACCGCTTACTGCTACTTATAAATGGTATCAGCCCGCACTACAGACCGACCCATTCTGGGTGGATCAAATACTGTCTGGAACATGTTAGCTCTTGATCCCTCTCGTGCTGTTATCACGGAGTTGCTCTCCATGTGGATCTGACACTTTTGACTCTGCTCCTCCTCCTCCTCCGTACTTTGGCGGTCATCTTGACAAGTCTGTAGTTAGAGGGCAAACATAGAGACGGCACAGGCCATTATGACTGCCTTCTGCAGGCTGAAACCATGCTCCAACTTGCTCCATCTATACCAGAAGTGTTAATGCTATTAATATTCGATTTTTCTATAGTGCATAGTTATCCCCAGGGTTTCCAAGCGCTTTGAGAACAAGTAGCCCCATCATTAAAGCTAATAGAGCTGGGCCTTTAGGTCTTTGTAAAAGACCGATAGAGAAGCGGAGCCTCTTGGGGACTCTGGGAGGGGAGTTCCATCGCCTAGGGCCAAGGAAAGAAATGGAACAGTCGCCTATTTGGGTGCGTTTAATCAAGTTTTGCAAATATCGAGGTTCTGAGAAGGAGCAACTTTTGTACATAAAGCCAAGTGCTTTACAATGTATTTGCTTCTCCACTGGGATCCGGTGAAGCTGGCGAAGAAGGCAGCTGTGGAGGTATGTTTGGGTAGCGGAATAGGAGCCTAGCGGCAGAGTTCTGCACCACCTCAGGCCCCTTATCACTTTCTTTTCTGCCCCCAAGTACAGGATGTTACCATAATCTAGTCTTGACAATATCATAGCTTGAATAACTGTTCTTAGAGCACAAAAAGGAAGAATCCACAGGACCTTCCTAATCAGTTTCAAAGGTAGCAGAGCACCTAGAGGTTATTTTGGCTGCCTGTGGTTTCATAGACAAGGTGGAGTTGAGCCAGAAACCCATGTTCTTCACTTTGTTGGTGTGAGTAGGTGGCTTGCCTTGCGTGGCAGGCCAGTGTTGAGCCCTCAAAGCTGTGGATTCTTACCCAAGACCATCACCTTCGATCTTGTCAACATTAAATTTCAAGAAGTTGTGGGTTCATCCAAGTGGAGACGAGGCTAAGGCAGGTGTTGAGATCCTCCGAGTTAACTTCCCGCCCCAACAACAGGGAGAAAATGATCTGGGTGTTGTCTGTGTATATCAACAAAGTCTGTCCACATCTTTCTACCAAGTCCGTGAGAGGGCAGATGTAGATGTTAAAAAGCATGGGCCTGAGGATGGATCCCTGTGGAACTCCAGATATAAGAGAATAAAGTCCGGATGCCACATTTGTGGAAAAGACCTGAAATGTGCAGTCTGTTAAGGAGTAGAAATGCACAAGCACTGTGCCATGGAGGCCCAGTTTGGTCAATCTTTCAATAAGAATATCATGGTACACTGTGTTGAAAGTCGCGCTTGGATCTAGTAAAATCAGCACGGCTGTGCAGCCCTTATCTAGGAGTCTCCTTAGATGTTCTGTGACTCCTAGAAAGGCCGATTTTGTACTGTGTCAAACCTAAAACCCAATTGGGAGGAATGGAGGGAACCCAGGGTCTCCACAGGTGAAGTAAGTTAGCGGTTTAAGTGATTTTCCATTCTCTTGGACAATATTGGTAACAGAAAGGAAATAGGTCTGAAATTAGACCGTTTGTCCAAGTCCATGTGGGGTGTCTTTAACAGAGGGAGAACCATAGCATATTTCCAGACTTTAGGCAGATGCCACTCGCGTAGAGGCCTTTGAGTTCAACCACCAACTGCATAGGCTGCATGCTCAAGGTTCTTAGTTTGGCCAGCGGGAGAGGATCAAGAGGCGAACCAGATTTAATTAACTGCAGTAGATCGTCAGATGGGGTGGTCCAAAGGCAGTAAAGATTGCAGTCTTGCAGGTGCCTCAACTGTTGCTGGGAGCATTTCTTTCTCATTTAGGAGTGGAATGAAATTAGGATTAGGTCTATTTCTCCCTAGCTGAGGGTTATCGTTCCACGTTGTGGCCAGAGTAAAATGAATATCTGCCACTTTCTTAATGAAGTAGTCATCAAGCTCCTCATTATGCTTGTGAAAGTGAATAGGAAGGGGCGGTATTGCTGATGTCTGACAGATCTTGTACCACTTTAAAAAGTGTTTTGGGGAAGTTTTGTGCTTGGGAGATTTTTTCCGAATAAAACAAGGCACTTGCATTCCTGCAGTGAGATTGGTACTGACCTAGGAGAAAAAGAAAGCATAGTATTTACAACTGTCCTTGTGAGTCGTGGGGTTAATCAAAGACCCACATGCATCTAAACTGGCCTGACACATAGCTCTTTCAAGAAATAGTACTCCTAGAAAATATTTGTGAACTGCATTTTAGCATGAGCAAATACGCATGGGTAGACTTGCTAATGCGAAAATCTGAGTGTTTGCAAGTTCACTTCCCCCCCCAAACCACTTTTTCCCAACTCTGGAAGTAAGTTTACACCTGCCATTGTCTGGCGTGAATTTCCAACGTTTCTGAGTATGGGAAAAGTTTAGAGGAAAGTTGTTGAAAACCCTTAAAACAAGCAGGTTAGTAGGTTTGCACAGACTCAAAAGGGCATTCTAACCCTGGAACTATTGCTTACCACTCCTTCAGCCCCAGAATGAAGATCTGCTGAAACGTGGCAACATAAGGGAATTTGCAAGTATTCAAACACTACTATAATATGAGCCCTGGCATCATCAGGGAGGCTATATCAGAGCTCTTATATAATGAGATTGCTGCCATAATGTGTTGCTGCACTACGCAGCACCAAAGGGGCAAGTGGCTTTTGTTACAGGACAAGTAGATTTATGAAGCAACCTGCCCCATGGACAAGTAGATATTTTAATACATTTCACACCCCTGCCCTTCTGAACCCTAGTCCCATTATCTATTGTTGCACTGTCTGCTATTTATCATCTGGGAATGTGGGTAGGGTAGCACTGTTCAGGAATCTTTCAATTATATCATCTGCGGCCAGACAGGATGCTCTATATACATACTTGTAGTGTTGTACAAATACATCATGATTATCTGTCTTTGTATTCAGCATTCCATCCTTATCTCAGATCTTCTACACTGTGCGTGCGTGGCTCTCTGGGATTACCAGCTGTGTCAGAAGACTCCCCGCTTTGCCCCCCCCCCCCCCCCCCCCTTCTGAATGTTTTAACCTTGTATATTTGTATGAGACGAGTCCCAGCATTTGCACTACTGTAGCATGTTGTCCATATGCTTTCTAGAGGTCAGAGCACTGGGCTGTTCTAACAGCGCACATGCCTCCATCCTGTGACTGAATGACTCCAGTCTGTCTCTGCAGACAATGTCTTCTGACCACCACCTTAAATGCCTCCCAAACTGTGAGTGTGTGCACAGAGGATTTGTTGTGTTGGAAGTAATCTCTGATGGTATCCCCTAAGAAATACCTGAATACTGGGTCATATAGCAGATTGGGGTGATGGCTCCATATGCGAATCAGGGTTAACCTTTTTCCCCAGCCTAATTGCATCAGTATTGGGTTGTGGTCCAAGAAAGTGTGAGCTAAGTATTCCATCTGAGAAGGCATCTCCTGCTTCTGGTGGAGAGTCCAATAGTTTGTCCAGTCTGATGTGTGAGTCCTACACTGGAGAGTAGAATGAGTACTCTCGCAGTTTGTGTCTGTCTCTGGAGATCAAGTATATCCCAATGCCCAACCTACTCCCAGAAATAGCTGGCCACCCTTTGTGTTAGGGAATCGAGTAGTGATGGGGTAGTACGTTCTAGTGAGGTGTCCGCCACATAGTTAGAATCCCCATCCAGTATTCTAACCCCATGAGGGGAATCGCCCCATAGTATAACATAACTTGTATTTGTAAAGCTCACGTTCACCCAGAGGTCTCTTGACGCTGAATAACAGATGTTTATTGTTACCCAACTCGATGGTACTCATTTTATCGACCTCAGATGGATAAAAGGCTGAATGGACCCGCCGGGATTTTAACCTGTGACCATGAGGTCGAACACATGCCCCTACAATGGACGCATTAGTCCACTGAGCCACCAGACCCAGTATCTGTGCCAAAGACTCCAGGAATGAAGTCTAGTTGACATTGGGAAAATAGATGCCTCAAAATTCGAATGGCTCCCTGGATGATTGTGTAACTTCCCGCTTTGTCTATCTTCTGTGTGGTGCATTTGAAAGGGACACCCACCCGGACCTAAATGAGTGCTCCTCTAGCAAATGAGGAGTAATTTGTAGCATAAACCTGTCCCTTCCATGCAGACTAAGGAGCTGAATTCCTGCTAGGTGTGTTTCCTGGAAGAGAGTGAAGTCAACCTCTCGCCTCTTCAGATACGAGTATACCTGATGTTTGTGGGCAGAGTGTGTGCCTCTGACATTCCACGTGAGAGTCGTATAATTAGATAGCTGAGAGGCCATTCAATAACCAGGATTGATGCTGGGGCTTCGCGTGTCGTCCCCATGTGCAAGGCACTGATTCTCACAGGCTTGGGCGGCTGGGGTTTGCCCAGCTCCAATGGATGGCCCTCCCAGGTGCAGTGACTTGAATATTATGTGCCCACCTAACTTAGTCAAACTGCCCCCAACTCCCATTTCCCTCTGACAACAGTCAGGTGCCCAAAACTCGTCAAACCATTAACCTTGTGACAACTCTTCTTCAGCTGCAAAGATGCCCTGGGGAGCACCAGTAGGGGGGGCCAATCTGCGTGCACCCACATTTGGCCAAGCCGGTAATCACCATCCATATACGTCGTTTGTCCTGCAGCCCCCTGTGTTGACCATTACCAGCGCAGGGCAGTAATCCAGTGGTGCTCCGGATCTGCTGTGCCCCCTGGGGAACCCCAAAGGGTGGCGGCAGAGAGTATCGGAGGAAAGCAAGTTGGAGATCAGCTCTACTTGGGGTCAGGTCTGGGCCTTGGATAGGACCCTACAAAGCCAGATTAGAGTCTTTGCTGCCTTGAGACGAGTCAGACAGACATTCCCCCTATGCCAAGTGTGGTGGCTACTCATTTGGCTTGCGGCCTGCAGAGACACTATTTTGCTAAGATCCATCTGCCTCCTGGTCGGGCAGCTTCCGCAGATTGTGCACTATGGTATCATTTGCGCCTCATCGGTTAGGCGAGTGACAAGACTGTAGGTCCTTTTTGACTGCAGTGTTGCAGGCTGTGGTTTATAGCAGTGTTGCTGCAGCACCACCAGGTCTGGCCCCGCTTGGGGAATGGCAGGCCTCTCTTCTTATTTTTTTTAATTTTTTTACTTTATTCTGTTTCAATTAGGAGAAGACCATAAAAGTACATACATATCATAATACATTTACCAATAAGAAAACATGAATTATTTCTTAAAATACATTAGATTAAATACGAAATAGTTTAACGTTCCGATAAAGACATTAAAAGATTATACAGCAAAAGATAAAAGTGCAACAGTCTTCAGTTATAAGTTAGTTCTGTGACGGATACAAAATTTTAAAAAGCTGGCTATATTTAGAGCTAGAAAATCAGACTCCAAAAGTTGGAGGACCAAGAAAGCGGGACAACATTGGCGTAGCCCCAAGGTTTTTAAGATTGGCGTTAGCCATCGCTTTCTAGGTTCAGTGTAAAATTTACTGAAAAGGGTCAGATGTAAGAGATTGGTGGGAAATGCCATCACAGGGGCATTGACATAGCAGCTGTGACCAATCATTTACAGTTGGAAATGTAATAAATCGGTGGAAAGTATTGTGCCTAAACCGAGTCAACAGAAATCTGTCATAGCTGCTTAAATTCCATGTTAAAAAGGGCTGAATCTCAGAAGAGGTTTGGATCAACAAGGAATGCTGAGCTGAGATTTTATTGGCTTCAGCTACCAACCGAAGATCCGCTAAATGGGTTAAACATTGATTTTTTAACGTTTTCCTAGAGAGCTGTTCCAATTCAAGAGGGTTGTGGTAAAATTGTTCTAGGCCCAGATCGTAAAAAAACTTCTTGACATATCGGAGCCAGCCAATCTTATTAACATTTTCAAGCAGAAGACAGTCCTTTAAGATACTTTGGGTAAGAGCTAGCTTGTTTGATGTCCAAAGGTGGTGCCATAAAAGAATAGGCTGAATCTTTATAACATCAGTGATGCCTAGTTCTAAGTGGCAACTAAATGTTGATGTACCCTGGGGAACAGCGAGGAGAAACCTCAAGAAGCTGTTCTCCACTTTTTGAAGAGCTTCCGCCTGAACATAACCCCACACCCCGGCCCCGTAGATGTCAATACTAATACATTTAGCCTTATAGATGCGAATCATCTCCTCGGGTGGTCTTCTTCCCAATCTCTGAGTAAAGTTTACTAGGGCCATAGTTGATTTTAAAAATAACAGTTTTCTGGCCTCAATGGCTTTCCTCCAAGTGCCCTTTTCGTCAATTAAAACTCCAAGATAGGGATAAGTAGGGGTGTTCTCCACCCTGGAGTTATTTATGTAGATATCTCTCCCTTTTCTTTGTTTTGGGCCAGAATACATAGTAAAAGGTTTTTTAATATGAATTTTTAAATCTAGATTTGACATAAATTATATCGGGTCTGTGAACGATGGAGTTCAAGGGGAGTGCGGGCAATGATCACCGCGTCATACGCGTAGAGGAGAGTGGGGATCGGGCGATTTTGAATTTGAGGTAGGTCCTGGCACCCCTCCAACATGGCTTTTTCTAGGCCTTTTGTGTACAGAGTAAAAAGGAAGGGGGCCAGGACACAGCCCTGACTGTCTCCTCGCTCAACCCTAAAAGATGATTTCAACTCGCCCCCCGAGCCAAATCTTACTCTAGCTGTTGCGTTAGAGTAAATCTCACAGAGAAAGTTAACTAGCAGAGGGTCAATTCCCATTTCAGTTAAGATATCCCAGAGCTTTGAATGACCTACGCAGTCGAACGCTGCAGTAAGATCTACGTAGGCCATATGCAGGCTCCCACCTTTTCGCATCTACATATTTACCCTTGAGTAAAGTCAAGTTTAGAACCTGCTCAATGGTACCCAGGCCTTCCCTGAATCCATACTGAAGATCAGATCTAATCTTATTCTGTTAAGGGTGAGGGATGCACACCTGATTTTCAAAACGTTTCATCCAGCTTCCTCTTTTTATTTTTTTGATAGCGTGCAGATTGGTAATGTGGCATGCCCAAATGCCACCAGGTACGACCATGGTAATTACAAATGGGACACGTTCATGCCCCAGCCAAATGCACAGCATAGTGCCGTCCTTGCGACATCCAAAACTCTGTCAGTTTTACTCCAAACTTTCATCTTTAAACTTTTAACGGTTCCTTCTCTTTTTACATCATTCTTCAATCACTTATTTTAGAGTCCACGTGTGGAATGTACGCCTTTTTTCAAATTTCTAATATTTACTCTGTGCCCATCCGGACCTCTTGAATAAATACGATCAATGCCTGGCTCATCTCAAGCAGTGTTTATTCCATAAAAACCCAATGCATTTCGGGTGACGCAGCGCCCTTCTTCGGGGGTCACTAAAAATAATAAGACATTTGCCAATTAATCATCCATTTTCAAGTGTACATTTAAAAGAAGAAAAAGAAAAACTTCACACAGGTTATCATTAGATTATTGATTTTGTGCCTAGCTAATATTTCTATATTGTGGTTCATGGTAATTCTATTATCATTCTCACAGGCCGTGGTTAACTTAATCCGTGAGTTGTCCCACCCAATAATGTTCAAACCTCACTAGTCAGCAGTGTACATTCATCTCACTCCGTGACCCAAAACAGTCTTCTCCCGCTTTCCTCTGCAACCCCTCTCCGTATTGCAACATTTAAATCTCCACTTTTTTGTAAAGCCATACAATCCCTCCAACTCATAATACTGCGAGACATTTTTAAGCATTGTCAAAGATTCCTACAAATGCTCCAACATTCTCGAACTTACACCCTCGTGTAGTGCGCACCTTCACTGCCTCTCCTGCTCTTTACCTTCAATCCTGTGCGCTCGTATTCCCAGCCTAAACATTAATTCCCTGTATTATACCAAATGTTATGTCTCCAAAACTTCTCTGTATTCACATACCTGCCGTCTGAGTTGAAAAGCCTCTCCTCTAAACCAACGGTTGCAACATAAAGTTAAACGATGTCACCTGTCTCCTTATCAACCTGCGGACCCACCCTCCTCTGTCCCTATTGGCCCAATATTATCGTTCTCAGGATTGGCCATAAAATGCTGTTAACCACCTTCCCTATTCTTATCTCCAAGAATAAACTCCATTCCCCATGATGCAATATACTGGTGACCCATGCGATGTCCGTTTTCTTTCTGCTTAACATGTGTCCTAAATACAATCTGAAACGTAGCACTTCTAAGTCCATAATAATGATAGTTCCTCGGCGCTCTGTGTTTCAAATACTCGTGATGAGCCCTTGATATTTCACCAATCACGTGGGTTCTTTAGTCCATTTTATTCTTTGTTCTTGCTTTATCCTAGATGGGTGCAATCCCTGGGCAGGCATAGTTTTGGATGTCGCAAGGACGGCACTATGCTGTGCATTTGGCTGGGGCATGAACGTGTCCCATTTGTAATTACCATGGTCGTACCTGGTGGCATTTGGGCATGCCACATTACCAATCTGCACGCTATCAAAAAAATAAAAAGAGGAAGCTGGATGAAACGTTTTGAAAATCAGGTGTGCATCCCTCACCCTTAACAGAATTATCGTAACTATGCCCGCCCAGGGATTGCACCCATCTAGGATAAAGCAAGAACAAAGAATAAAATGGACTAAAGAACCCACGTGATTGGTGAAATATCAAGGGCTCATCACGAGTATTTGAAACACAGAGCGCCGAGGAACTATCATTACTATGGACTTAGAAGTGCTACGTTTCAGATTGTATTTAGGACACCTGTTAAGCAGAAAGAAAACGGACATCGCAGGGTCACCAGTATATTGCATCATGGGGAATGGAGTTTATTCTTGGAGATAAGAATAGGGAAGGTGGTTAACAGCATTTTATGGCCAATCCTGAGAACGATAATATTGGGCCAATAGGGACAGAGGAGGGTGGGTCCGCAGGTTGATAAGGAGACAGGTGACATCGTTTAACTTTATGTTGCAACCGTTGGTTTAGAGGAGAGGCTTTTCAACTCAGACGGCAGGTATGTGAATACAGAGAAGTTTTGGAGACATAACATTTGGTATAATACAGGGAATTAATGTTTAGGCTGGGAATACGAGCGCACAGGATTGAAGGTAAAGAGCAGGAGAGGCAGTGAAGGTGCGCACTACACGAGGGTGTAAGTTCGAGAATGTTGGAGCATTTGTAGGAATCTTTGACAATGCTTAAAAATGTCTCGCAGTATTATGAGTTGGAGGGCTTGTATGGCTTTACAAAAAAGTGGCGATTTAAATGTTGCAATACGGAGAGGGGTTGCAGAGGAAAGCGGGAGAAGACTGTTTTGGGTCACGGAGTGAGATGAATGTACACTGCTGACTAGTGAGGTTTGAACATTATTGGGTGGGACAACTCACGGATTAAGTTAACCACGGCCTGTGAGAATGATAATAGAATTACCATGAACCACAATATAGAAATATTAGCTGGGCACAAAATCAATAATCTAATGATAACCTGTGTGAAGTTTTTCTTTTTCTTCTTTTAAATGTACACTTGAAAATGGATGATTAATTGGCAAATGTCTTATTATTTTTAGTGACCCCCGAAGAAGGGCGCTGCGTCGCCCGAAATGCATTGGGTTTTTATGGAATAAACACTGCTTGAGATGAGCCAGGCATTGATCGTATTTATTCAAGAGGTCCGGATGGGCACAGAGTAAATATTAGAAATTTGAAAAAAGGCGTACATTCCACACGTGGACTCTAAAATAAGTGATTGAAGAATGATGTAAAAAGAGAAGGAAACGTTAAAAGTTTAAAGATGAAAGTTTGGAGTAAAACTGACAGAGTTTTGGATGTCGCAAGGACGGCACTATGCTGTGCATTTGGCTGGGGCATGAACGTGTCCCATTTGTAATTACCTTATTCTCTTGAGTCCAATGCTGAAGGCGTTCTAAAATAATACACCCCACAACTTTTCCGAAGGAATCCAGTAATGAAATAGGACGATAACAAGTTGGATTTAGTCGATCGCCCTTTTTAAAAACTGGAACCAAAATGGATTCTGACCAGGAGTCCAACAATCCCACTTTACAGGTTGCTTCTAGTACCCTAAGTAAGATTGGGGCCCAAAGATCTGTTTTAAATTTATAGAGATCGACCGGCACCCCATCGGGTCCTGGGGCCTTACCCCCATTGCTGGCACTTAAGGCTTGTTCGACTTCAACTAGAGTGAAATCTAAAACGAGTGGAATGGAAGAGGGCCTGGTGCTGTTGCAGTTCCTCTCTTAGTGGCACTGATCTAGGGGCATTTTAGCTGTTGCTCCAAATATTTTGGAAAAATGTGCAATCCAAGACGGTTCGTCATTCATAGCTTCTATTTTTCTAGTTTCCCTAGGGCCAGACAGAAATGGAGTGTTTATCACCTCCCAAAAAGCGACATTGTCGTTCGTTAAACAACTTTTATGTAACTTTCTCCATAGTTCCTCTTTCAGTTCTGATTTCCTTTGTCGTAGGGCCTTTTGATAGGTTTTCCTAAGTTGAGTGATCTCTTTCCTATCTTAAGGGGTTTGTTAAGGGTGTTTTTAAGGTTTGAGTATGCTTTGGTACAGGTGGAATTAAACCAGCCAACCTTATTGTTTCTTGCCCCTTTGGGTTTAGTATTTAGTGCTTCTTTGACAGATTTGGTAACTATCAAAAAGTTGTTGATAATCTCCTGTGGGGACGATGAGTCAGCTAAGCAAACATTTATTGCAGTCATGGAGTTCTTGACAACTTTTTCAGTGATTCTTACCGGGTCGACCTGGACCCTCTTAAGAGTGTAACCATTTAATCTGTTCATAAACAAACTTTCTTCCCCATAAAAATGTATTGGCTTGTTCTTTGCTCGTGCCAACGGAAGGGAAAGGGTGATGGAGATAGGGAAGTGGTCACTAAATACACAATCATGAGTAGTAAAGTTGGAAATAAGAGATGAGGCCCTACTTGCCAGAAAGATGAAGTCAATACAGCTAGAGGCACCTCTACCATTGAAAGTTGGAGTTAGGGGGACAGCGGGTGATAATAATTCGTTTGACAATACCAATTGCAGGATCAAGATAGTCTCGTTTAAACAGACCCCGCTCTGGGAATGGATAAAGTGAGTCATGTTGTTAACATAATATGTGGCCTTCTAGACGAGAAAGTTATCATTGTGTGCACAAAGGGATAGATTAAAGTCACCATCCCAAATGGTAGTAGGATTTTTCCCTTGATGATTACTATTAAAATCTAGGAGAAAAGTACGGATTTCCTTCAAAGTGACAATTAACTGAGACTGCTGTAAATTGTTCTAAAAATTGACTATCACAAGGAGATTCAGATTGTTGATAGCTACTGAGATTATCTGATAATTAGCCTCGATTTTTAGGGCAATAATTTCCCGAACTTGAATTAAATTAGAAATATAGACCACTAAACCTCCTTTTGCACGCCCAAATGGAGATGGCGTCAATAAGGTTTTGTAACCATTTAGATGGATAGGTAGGACAGCCCACGTCTCTTGTAGACAAATAATGCCATAAGTCAGCGCGAAGGTAAGCCACTTGGATGACCTTGGAATGAAGGCCAGCAATGTTCCAAAAGATAATGCTGAGTGGAACCCCTCTCGTGGAATTTGCATCCGAGGAAAGGGTAGTTACAGGGTCTCCAAGTTCCTTAAGAGAAGTACTATCAGTATGGGTACCGATAGCTGGATCTAGACCATTTGTAATGGACAAACTCTGAGGGATAGATCCATTTTTGAGATTAGCTAGCGGGGATACTTGCTCCCATTCCGATGGAGCCAAG
Source organism: Lissotriton helveticus (assembly GCF_964261635.1). Lineage (NCBI taxonomy): Eukaryota > Metazoa > Chordata > Amphibia > Caudata > Salamandridae > Lissotriton > Lissotriton helveticus. Next base: position 392,697,570 of record NC_136068.1, on the reverse strand, counting down.
ATGGGATCGGAAATGAGAGGCAAGGAGTTTACTGTCCAGTCTGCTACCATAGAAGATGTGGGGAAGGGAATTATTAACTGAACCATGCTATTTCGCTCAATTGAACGTAAAGTGGTCCCAGAAACACAAGTTGATTGTCAGTCTACTTCCTCTAGGGGGGATAACAGCTCAAACCTGTTAGAGGTTATAACAGAGCCGTTCCCTTCTTCTCTGGGTCTTATAGTGGGTTTATATAAGAAACCCAAAGGGAGGGCCGTGATACTAGAGTGTAAAGCGGGAGGTGCCTCTTTGTTGTTTAAAGAGAATGAACCATTCAGGGCGTCCTAAAGTTTATGACCATGCAATCGCCCTGAGTGGACTTTAGTGAGGTGCCAACCCACCCCACTCTACCTACCATAAGTATTTCGTTTGTGTGATGGGGTTAAAATGCTTGTTTTTCATCAGCCAGTCCACCACTTTGTTGCCAAGGGAAGGCCAAGATTCAATCTGTCCCTGTTTTAAAGCTGGAACCCCTGTTAAAATTAATACATATGGACAGGATGCGGGTGGTAAGACTAATTTGTCTGTATTGGGTTGGACATTAGAGTTAGTTTGATTCTCCCTATTGTCTTGCCCTTATCTACTTTTGTACTCCACCCTGGCGCTAAGCTTTCATTTTGGATCCTCTACTACGTGTCTTGTTAAAATTTCTGGTTGAGGTTCCCTTAGGGAACCAAACGTGATCTCCTGGGTAGATTCCCTGGGGCCATCCTTTTTCGTGAGGGTAGGATCCCTGCTACCATGGGTAGATATTTGATTTTCTAGTGAAACGCTAATTGTCTCCACAGCCTCTTTCAGTTGCTCAATCTTCCTTTCTATACAGCCTCTTCTCTTCTTTGTTGCCTCCCCTCGCTGCTACACCTTACATCTGGTGGTCATCGGTGGGGTCCCAAAGGTCGCAGGGTCTCGGAGGACTGCGCCAGCCCAGGGGAGGCTATCAGGCAGTCCATTCTGTCTGTGGCATGCTGCAACAGCAGCTCCAGTTTCTACAGCGGTGATCCTGGCAGCCAAATATGGCCAGGTGCAAGTCTGACCGACTGCTGCTCTCCACGCCACATCTCTTTCCTTCCTGTTTGGTCTCACATTTGATGGGGTGGCAGAGTGGAGTCAGTGGGCTAGATGGGCTCCAATAGTGTCAGGATCATAGATGGGTTGGGCGAAGGCAGCCGCAGCATTCTAGTGTGCAGCCATTCTTTTCTCAGCTTGGCCACACCCTATTGCACATGTCACTGATGTATGCAATTCTAATTTGTTTGGTTCAACTGTCTACCTCAGTGAAACTGTCCGCAGTTGATGTGTCCTTTCTCATTGATTAAAGAACAGTGAGCAACCCGAAATACCCTTGAGGGCTTGGGTGATTAAGTAGAAAGGTATAGGTGCCTATAAGGGAATTTATTCAAGCAACGATTGGTGATTCAACTGACTATGTAGGATAAGTTAATGATCCTTTCAGGAAATTAATTCATCTAAATCTGATTATTGATTATATGTGATCACAAATTATCAAAATACATACTTCCTTGCTCTGTTTAACTGACTGAGATTTTGGATAGGTGACATTAGGATCTACAGAGTCACTTATTATTATATCTTTAATGTACCTGTAGACCTAATCGTTTTTTAATCACTTATATCTGTATATGAAATCAATAACCTTTATATGAATTGATAAATTCTATTTTCCTATACACCTCTTGTGTTTGTTTTTTGTATGTATTTTGATAATTTGTGATCACATATAATCAATAATCAGATTTAGATGAATTAATTTCCTGAAAGGATCATTAACTTATCCTACATAGTCAGTTGAATCCCCAATCGTTGCTTGAATAAATTCCCTTGTAGGCACCTATACCTTTCTCCTTTCTCATTGAGCATTTTCTCTTTACCTACTTCATATGTATTACACTCATTATTCCCTAGCCCTATACCCTTAACTTCTCTGTACCCTTCTCTGTAGTTTTTTCTCTACTTCCCTTTCCTGCTTTCTACCATCCTTGTTTTTAACCCAAATGTTTCACTCTCCCTCACTTATGTTCTTCATCATGTACTCTTCCCTAGCAATTTTCCTATTGTCTTCCACAACCCTCCTTTTTTTATTCCTCTTTTATCACTCTTCTACCCTCTCATGATGTATGATCATTTATTTATTTATAACGTTTTCTATAGCACGAACAAGATCCCGAAGGATATCAGAGCGCTTTACAATAAGTTGGTGGAGAGGAAAAAATGAAATATATACAGCAATTGTGGAAAGAAAGAAGAAAAATAAAATGATAAACATCAACCCCCCCCCCTTTGCTGCTCATCCAGTAGTACTGTATTGTTACACCTCACTTTTCCTCTGTATTCAAATTTCATTTCACCTTCCCACCATCCCACTCTTACACTTTTTAGTTTTGGTTTTCTCCACTTCTCCTTATTTAATTACCATGCTCTTCTTTCACCCTCCATCCTCCTTTCCTCTCACAGGAGCACCACCCCATCCTGGTCTCTCAACCCAGTTGCAAGGTTACCTTTGCATTTACATGCCAGAGCTAGGGATGAAGTGAGTTAAAATCCTACCACTGTTCTCTGGTCCTTTCGTTGAGCAGGAGCGCTTATGAAAGTCGCTAAAGTATACTAAATGTGATGGATGGAATGCTTGAAATAATCTCAGTCTATAGTAATTACTCAGGCTCTCATCCCAGTCCATCGTTATTTTACACACCATGCCACCTTAGTTTGGACCCAGCCATATGCACGCGAGTCTTGACAGCACAGGCTGAACTGCAGGTAAGGTTCCCTGAACTGGAATGCAAACAACCTAGGATCGGTTTCGCCCTGATTAGGGCTCATCAGCCAGGTACAGCTTGGTTCCAGTGACGGTGTGCACAGGACCTACGTCTGGGCATACCCGTCCCAATTATGGAGACACGATAGTATACAAAAAGTTATCTATGTAATGTTGAATTAATGATGGACCGGGATCTGATGCGGCACAAGTAATTTCCAGTGACAGATTAATTCAAGTATACCATCCATCACTTTTTGTATTCTTCAGTGTGGAAAGTACTAGAAAGTACTGACTCCAGTTTAATTTGTCTTTTTCCATTAGTCTTCATTTAGGGTTTGATTTTATTTTACCTGCATTTCTATTGAGGCCAACCAATGCATTTTAATTTAGTTTAAGTTGAACCAGCATTTCATTTTTAGTGGTCCCTTAAAACGTTGATTGTTTGACAGTCAGTGGCCCCCAAAAACCCTAGTGCTTTAAGGTATCTGTGGGCTTAAACTAAGTCATCAAAAGCTTTTCATTATAAAAAACTACATACATTGACAAAACTTGTTTTATAGCTGAATTTGGTTTCCAAATACTTTATCCACCTTCAAAAGTAGAATTATTTTGGATAGTTGATTCTTTAAATGCAATTTGTCCTGAAAAAGCATGACCCTATATTCTGGTAAATACGAAGTTTCAAAAAGAGGGAAATTGTGCTAACTAAATCAGTCTATATTGTTGGTGGAGGATTGTAATGCACCCATGTATGATTAAGCAAAATCTCTGAAGGCCATGAAAAAGATTTAACACTTTCTTTTTTGCCTTGTTCAGGTGTCCTGCTTTATTAGTGGTTGGTGATAGTTCCCCTGCAGTTGAAGCTGTAGTGAGTATATTTTCATATTTTAATGTTTTCAACACTCTGAAATTGTAACCTGTTTTTTTGATTGACATCCTAATATTTTCCAAAATAAACAATGTCTGTAAATCATTGCACTATATAAATATTTCTTTGATGCACTTATTTTCTAACACGTACTTAGTCTGTACATTCCTCACTTAAAATATCTCCAGGGGTCCGACCCAGAAACTTAAATACCAACAAAGAGTGCTAGTTGACTCCCGAGCTACTCTGGCTGGATTTCATGCAGTGGCTCCATTAAATTGCTGTCTGTTGTCTTGATGGCAGTTACTTTTTATGTGCTTGCCTCAGGTGCAAGAATCTTGAGCTTCTAGAGGTTATAAGGGTGCTTCTTCAATGCTTCTGACCTGATTTTTGTAAAAATTGTCCAATGCCATGTCACTTCCAAATTCTGTTTTTAAGTACATGCATCACATGCTGCATTCTGATGTTACGGACTGTCCTCATGACTGGTGCAGATTGTTTCTAGGCTTGAGCCTCTACTCCAAGATCTTTTCTTTACACTGATTAAAATCAATGCATGGTCAGGTTAATGGCAGCCGCGTACTGAAGTCTTGGTCACATTTCCTGCTTGAAGTTATATGGACATGGAGTTTTCACCAATTGCACTGACAGCATAGTCCCCATCAAGGCAAACATCCAGAGAAAATCTTGCAAAAGGGCCATATGGTAGACCCAAGTCTCAGAACAGCGAAACATGACTGCAAACAGTTGGAGAGGAGATGGCGCACCAGCAAGGACACCTCTGACTGTGCAGCCTTCAAGACCTCCCTCAACCTCTACCACTGCCTGCTGAGGGCAACAGAGAAGACAACCCTTGCTGCACGCATCAAAACCAGCACCAACAACACCAAGAAACTATTTAACATAGTTAAGGAATTCTCCAACCCGGCTGGTAGTAAAAACAACATCACACCCTCACAGGAGCTGTGTGACAACCTCGCCCACTTCTTCTACAACCAGATCGCAACCATATACAGAAACTTTGAACCCCACCCCACACCTACGGACTCGTTGACAAATACGCCACCACCGTAACTGACACGAACGACACACACATATTCCTGGCCAAAGGATTGGCCAGGAATTCACAACGGTACTCAGCACCTCTATCACCAACTCAACATTTCCAGAGGCCTGGAAACACACCGAAGTCAGACCACTACACCTAAAAACCCCTGCTGACCCTAGTGAACTCAAAGTACTGACCAATCCCCCTGCTCCCATTCCCAGCCAAGGTACTGGAAAAGATCATCAACAATCAACTCATGACGCACATAGAGCAGAACCAGTTACTTGACAAATCCCAATCCAGCTTCCACAGTAATCACAGCACGGAAACCGCCCTGATCGCAACCACTGATGACATCCGAGCCCTCGTCAACTGAGGAGGAACAGCACTTTTGATTCTCCTTGCCCTCTTGGCAGCTTTCAGCATCGTATCCCACCACACACTGATCGAAAGACTCCACCAAATTGGCATTCTATGGGACACCTCAGGTGGATCACTTCCTTCCTCACCAGAAGAACCCAGAGGATCCTCCTCCAACCTTTCACCTCTGAACTCAAGGAGATCACCTGCGGTGTCCCCGGGGCTCAGCCACATGCTCTTCAATGCATATGACACCGCTGGCCAACATAGTCAGATACCACGGTCTCAACATAATTTCCTACACAGCAGACAGCCAAATTATCCTGTCGCTCACCAACAACCCCACCACCAGAACCAACTTCTACAGATGCATGACAAATGTCACAGATTTTGATGAAGTAGTGCCTGCAGCTGAACACAGAAGACTGAAGTACTGATATTAGGCAGGAGCAGCAACACATGGAACGACTCCTGGGTGACCATCAGACTTAGAACCCGCACCCGTCCCTTTAACCATGCCAGAAACCTCCGAATCATCATTGAGAAAGCTCACTGTTAAATCACAGATCAAAGCAGTCTCTCCACCTGCTTCCTCATTCTGCGCATACTACATAAGTCTTCAAGTGGCTTCCCCTACACACAAGACTTACTGTGACATACGCCCTCATCACCAGCCGACTGGAATACGGCAGTGCCCTCTACTTAGGAATCACTGCCCTCCTTCGACAGAGACTTCAGACCATACAGAATGTCGCAGCCAGACTCCTCCTCGGCCTTCCCCGATGAACCCACAGCACACCTCGCCTCAGGAAACTCCACTGCTCCCCGTACAGAAGAGATGCCAATTCAAGCTGCTGATACACACACACATGGCTCTTCATTAACCACTGCCTGAACTCCCACCAACCATCGCGAACACTAAGCTCCACCTCCCTTTCACTTGCCCATACTCCCTGCATCTTCTGTAGATGAATTAGAGGACGCTGCTTCTCCCACATCACAGCAAAGACCTGGAACAGCCTGCCCATGCACCTCTGGACCATGACCTCACTTCAGGAATTCCGAATGGCCCTCAAAAACTGGCTGTTTAAATAAGCCTCCGGGCCTGCAAGCGCCTGGATTCCCTATCAGGTGATTAGTTGCGCTTTATAAATCCAGATTGATTGATTGATTGAATGAGCATCCATTTACCCTACCTGCCTCCCCAGTTGCTTTGACACCAGGAGCTTGAAAGGAAGGATCACTTGCACCCTGCAGACCATTTTATGTTTCAAAGCTGACCTGGAGTTGGAACTGCATCATTTAGAGGTTTCTTAGACTCTTCATTCTTCTTTGTCATCCACGGAGGGTGTTGCAGAAGTTGAAACATTCTATCCCTCTCACTGTTATGAAACAAATTGCTTCTTTTATAGAGGACATGTATATAGGTTGTGATGCCATGGTGTTAATAATGTTGCTCCTACAGTAGCTTTTACACCTCTTGCAACCAAGATTCTGGGCTAGTGTTAGCATTAGTGGGCACCATTCTCAAAGGTCTTTCGAAAGCAAAGTAAACTCATGATAGCTAAGGTGCTCATGTTATACCCACTTGTTTTGAAATTGCCATTTGGATCTTCTGTAAAGTGCTTAAACGTTCGCTTAGCTCTGGCTATCAAAGCATTCTCCATCATAATGCATGTCAGCGACCCGTTCAGGAATACAGGTCTGTATTCCTCTTTTTTTCTGGAAAACCCTTAAAACCTGATCTTATTATTTCTTCTGTGCAATAATTGCAGTTTTTGGTTCCTGTCACTGAGTGCTGGATACCTTTTGTGATTGCTGCGCGCTTTATATACCCGACTCACTCCTTCATTCATTTTACCCTTACCACTTTTTGCCTGGTGTCAGTGTGTTTTGATTGTAGCTCACTGGATCCTGCTAACCAGGACCCCAGTAACAGTGCGCTCTCCTCTTAATTTGCTGGTACGTACTTTGTACGTCCAACAATTGGCATACTGGGGTACCACTAAGTCCCTAGTATATAGTACTAAGGTACCCAGGGCCATTGGTACCCCAGGGACCTCCCATGGGCTGCAGCATGTATTATGTCACTCATGAGAGTACATACAAACTGTGTCTGCAGAGCTGCCATCACAGTCTGCATGAAATGGTGCATGTACCTTTCACTTTAGATAAAAGTGTTTCTTTCTATCCCGGTCACTGCACTTTTAACATATGTCATCCCTAAGGTAGGCCCTTCAGTCCAAGGGCAGGGTGCATGGTTCTAAGTGTGTGGGTACCCCTGCACAAGCAGAGGTATGCCTATAACCCCTGGACTCCATTCTCTAGGCTTTATAAGTGCACAACAACCATTTTAAGGTATGTATTGGACACTGGCATGTCGTGATGTTTAATTACAAAATGACAGCCCCAAAACTCGACATGTTTGGTATCAAACCTGTTGGAATCCTGAATCTACACTGATTCCAGTGTTAATTGCATGATACCATATACTGGGGGCTGCTTAGAGTACCCACTAATACCTACCTGTGTAGCCTTACAGGTTTGGACTGCGAGCCTGCACTGCTGCCTACCTAGACAGTGTTCTGACTCCCTCTGATGAGCTTAACTCTGGCAGGGGGAGCTAAACATAGGATTCCTTTAGAATTAGGTAGAGTTGGGGCGCTTCAGAGCGTCACCAGACTCCATTGAAGGGCACATTTGGTGCCCTCCTTGCATAAACCAGTTTTGCCCAGTTCAGGAGTCCTTGGCTCTTGCTCTGACACAAAATTACACAAAAGCAAGGGGCATATCCACCCCCCTGTCCAGCTTCTCCTTAGGGAGGTACTCGGTGCTCCTCCAGGTGGACACTTGATTCTGCCATGTTGAACATAATTTGTTAGCTACTACACCTCCAAACATGTGGTCTATCCTTCTCCGTTCGGCTATACGTGGCGGCTTCTTATCTCCAGAATAGGCAGCATGTGTCCCTCTTCAAGATCCTTGACATTAAAGATTTTATGAAGAGATTCGATTCATTCCTTCCTGTGTGCCTCAGGCCCAGGTGCAGAATCTTGGCATTGTCCTCACAAAACTGATGGCTCCTCCCTTTGAGCCTCTCCAGTCATGTCCCTTACAATTTGTGTCTTGGAATGTAGCTTTCCTAGTAGCCATCACATCACTAAGGCGTGTTAGTGAGCTCTAGGTCTTAATATTGGAAGAACCTTTCTTTCAGGTCCACAGAACTAGAGAGGATCTCCACACCAGCCCTACATTTCTTCCTTGGGTGTTCTCTCATTTCCACCTTAACCAGTCTATAGAGCTCCCAGTGTTCTTCCTACAATCGGACTGACTTTCAGAAAGGGCTGTTTATACTCTAGACAATAAATGGGCCTTAATGTACTATGTGGACAGAACGGGGCCCTATAAAAAAAACACAAAAAAAACAACTGTTTGTTGCTTTTCTGAACCACATAAGAGGAGTGCCTCATCAAAATCAGGCATAACCAGATGGATAGTTAAGTGCCCAATCCAAACCTTTTATGAAAAGCTACGTTTTGCATGTCCACCCTAGGACCAACCCTATCAGAAAAAAAGGGGCTTCTATGGCCTTCCTCAGGAACATCCCTATAGCAGACATATGTAAAGCAGCTATGTGGTCTTCATCAGATACTTTCACTAAACTCTACTTTATAGACATATTAGCCTGCCAACAAGCTAAGGTTGTTCAGGTTGTATTGCATACACCCTGTCTTCTACAGCATCCATAGGCTAGCCGCCGCTTAGGCTCTCCCGTCTGTGCACAACATGTGCATCTAAAACCACACATGCCTCGATCGGAAAATGTTACTTACTCTGTAAGTACCTGTTCATGGTATGTAGTGCTGTAGATTAAGATGTGAACATCCTTCTCCCCGGACACCTCTCACTTTTGCCGTTACGATTACTTCTTACTTCTCTTGCATGGGCCTCTTTTGTCTTTCTCTCCTGTGTCTCTTGCTCCAGTTTTCTTTGCCTACCTTGCACAATATAATCCAACATTGCAGCCTATGGCCATGTGCATACTAAGCAATAGGTGGAGTCACGCTACCTTATGACTGTAGGAAGCTGGGTTTCTGTTGTAATAACCCCCACCCACACTTTTTGCCAGACTACTGATACACTTTGACTTGATGTTCCATGGGTTCCTGCCAATCCGGTTCCCAGGGCCAGTGTTCTCTCCTAAAACTATTTGTTGTGCCACCAATTGGCACCTCTCTGACCACATGTCAGTCCCTTGTAAAAGGTACCATCCATGGGTACCAAGGGCACTATGGAGTAGTGTACCGGTGCATTTCTGTATTCAGGCTGGAGTATAGTACCAATAGGAAATGATTTTGTGAGAAGTCTGTGTGCCCCATGGTGTATGCGGTATGGTGTGTTCTATAATAGATGTCACTCCATTAGTTTTCGGATAGAGTACGACCCAGCTCCTCCTCCCACCGGACTTGGCCTGGCGATTTACCCTTGCGTATTTGCCGTGAGAGGTGAGAATACATTTCTGAGATGATACCTTTATCATCCTACTTGAGAAACAACGATTTCTCAAAGAGGGACATAGCGCGACTAGAAGACCCCAGGTGGGTAGACCTAAGTACCCAATGTAACATCTGCATGTGGAGATAGTGGTCCTGCTCTAACAGACCATAATCATCTCTTAGTTGGGCAAAAGGAATTGGGCTATTATGGTTAAAAAGGCATCCGAGCCATTTACACCCCCCTCTGTCCATCGCCTGTCCGCTCCCTTAGCCATACCAGGAGGAAAGTCTGGGTTCAAGAATATGGGAGCCAAGGGAGAGCGCAACGTAGTGAGGGTAGCGGAGATTGCCACCCTGTCCCACTCAGAATGTTGAGCTGGTGATGGGGGAGGAATACAGTCCCCAGGCTCTAGAAGACTTGGGTAGCCACATTTCTCCCCAGATGTCTTCCCATCACCGTCTGATCCATGAAGGCCCAATGCTTCTCAGTGAGTGGTTGATTCCACTCTCAGGCCGCTCCGTTGCGCTTTAGTAAAGTATCAGGTCACATTGGACAATACAAGTCCACCATCCCGTTTAGATCGTTGCCGGAGGTGTTTCTGTAACCTCGGCTTAATGGGCCCCAAATAAAGAGCTCAATCTCTCTGGAGCTTATGAAGTGTGCCCCGAGTTGGTTTTAAGCAGCAATGTCTGAAAAATGTATAAAACTCTAGGAAGGATGATCATTTTTTACCGTGGTGAGCCTACCAAACCATGACGGACGCTGCCAGTGGAGCAGGTCCTTGTGATCCAGGTCATATAACTTGGAGTAGTTTGTGTCAGCTGTTTTCTCCAAGTCACTACTGAGCACCAAGCCGAGCTAAGGGAGATCTTTCTCGTCCCATGCAAAGTCAAACTGGGAGCCTTCCGTTTGTATGCTGGAGGTCAGGTTCAAAATTTTAGATTTTTGTAAGTTAACCCGGAAGCCCGAGAACTGTCCAAATGTCTGGAGATCTGCTACTATGACAGGGAGCGAGATAACTGAGTGGGTAATGGAGAAGATTACATTGTCTGCTGATAAGCTAATCCGATGCTGCTCGGCCGCGAAAGGAATACCGGAGGCCTTAGGATTATCGCAAAGTCGTTTGGTAAAGGGCTCCATGTATAGAGCGAATAAGAGGGGTGAGAGAGGGCACCCCTGTTTCGTATCTTGACCTATAAGAAAATCAATTGATCTGACCCAGTTTACACTAACTGAGGCACAGGGCGAGCTATAAATTATCGCAATCCAGTGCCGAAAGCGCTCTCCCATGCCAATGTGTTTAAGAGTTGCAAACAGATATGGCCAGTGCAACCTATCAAAAGCTTTCTCCGCATCCACAGCAAGGAGCAATGCCTCCTTGCGGGAGCGTTGGACTTTATCCATCAGGTGGCAGAGGCGCTTGATATTATCCCCGCACTGACGGCTCACGATAAATCCTGCCTGGTCAGGGTCCATCAGGCCGGGCATCAGGGGATTAAGTCACTGGGCCAAAACACTAGCGAACAACTTGGTGTCAATATTCAGGAGAGAGATTGGGTGATAAGAACCACAAATTTTAGGATCCTTCTCGGGTTTCGGTATGACTGAGATCACGGCCTGGAGTGTTGTCTCAGCGAGCATGCTCATCTCAGTGAAAGAGTTAAACAACTGGGTGAGTATGGGAGCTAGCTCCGGACAGAAGGTCTTATAGAAGGCAGCACTGAACCAGTCAGGGCCAGGGGCCTTTAGGGGTTTCAGAGGTGCAATCGTCGAGACAGCCTCTTCCAGGCGGACGGGCTCATCCAGGGCAGCAGCATCATCAGCTGATAGAGGAGTAACTGCTGCAGCATCTAGATAGACCTGCGGGTCATCAGCGAGGGAAGCATCCTGTGCATACAGGACCGAATAATAAGCTCAAAAGCTATCTGTGATGTCGGTCGCCTCAGTGGCTTTGAACCCCGCCGGACCACAGATCAATTCAACCGTCTGTGCAGGTTTACTGCGTGGGCAGTGCGCAAGCATGCGGCCCACCTACCAACATAGTATTTATGCTTCAGTCGTGCTATCGTGTATTCAGCCCTATCTAAATACAGACACTGAAGATGGAGACACTCTTTTTCTAGCTGTCTCCAAATCCGCGGGGCACCGGAGCGTTAATGGCTAGCCTCCAGTTCCTTTACTTTTAACTCTAGCTCTAGCCTCTTGTCTTTCCTCCATTTATTGTCATATGCCGATCTGCCAATCAGAGCTCCCCGAGCTACTAACTTCAACGCCTCACACCAAGGCCAGAGCGGTAGAACCATCATCATTCAGTGAGAAATGATCACGCATGGTATTCCTAATAGCAGTCGTGATTGCCGAAGACAACCTCGTATCTCTGAGGTGCCACTGGGAATCCCTATTGTGGGTAGAAGAGATGTATAGTGACAATGTTATGAGTGCGTGATCGGAGAGCGAGCAGGACTCAGTAGTAGAGGATCGAACACGCTCCCAGGCAGAGGGAGAGGCTAGGAAGTTATCTAACCTGGCATAGGTCTTATGAGCCGCAGAGACGTAAGTGCAGTCCCATTCCCCAGGGTGCAAAACTCGCCACACATTAAGCAGACCACATTCTTCCAACCATTCACGAACGCTTACGGACAATGTGCCCGCTCCACCTGTCCTCTGACCAGATAGGTGCATCTCCCCATCCATTACCACATTCAGGTCTCCTCCCACCACAACAGCTGTGTTGGGTGAGTGAAGCACTTTAGCCAAAGCATCCAAACTGAAAGCTTACTGGTGTTCATTGGTGGGGTAGATCAAGGCCACCGTGAATTGGAAGGTGTCCATTTGCACCCGAAGGGCCAATAAACGACCCTTGATGTCAGCCACCAACCCCAGGACCATACCAGGAAAGTGCTTGGAAAAGAGAATAGCCAATGAGCCATCTCCCCCTGCCCTTCCCAGAGGATCAAAATTGCTGCCGGAACATCGGAACATTCTAGCATGCATTCAAGAGTGTCTTTAGGGAGTAAGTGGGTCTCTTGAACCAATCAAATCCCCCCCCCCCCCCCAGAACCGGGAAGACGCATCGAGCACAAATGTGAAGGTGAGGCCCACGGGACACTCGCCGAGTGTGGGGTCCTGGGCCTGGGCTTCGGGTCAAATGATGCTCGGGGCTGGGGCTTCTCGTACCCCAATGCACAACTTACTGAGGCTTCAGAAAAGGAGTGCAGGTAGCAAAATGCAGGATGTCCAAGATGTTGGGTCCCACGTCTCTCGTGTCCGCCACGGGTCTCAGCTTTGCTGTGGATGTGGGTCGGGGTCCGAGAAGTGTGGAAGTCCAGTTCTTGAGTCGCAGAGTCTTCCGGTTCCGGCGGGAGCCTTGAAACTGCAGACCGGCAAAGTTGCTGTTGGTGCCTGTTTGAACAGGGTGGTCACTCCTTGACCACAAGGGAGATGTCTTCTGTCTTCTAGTCAGAATAGAATGTCGAAGGTCCAAGAGTTCTGTATCAAAGTTTCATTCCAGGATAATCTAATCTCCTGGGGACACAGCTCCTATACTTATACTAAGGATGGGGGCTGGATTACCTGCCTACGTCCCTCCTTTGGGTGGACCTGAGAAAGGGGTGGTTACACCCCTTTCCCTTTGTCCAGTTTCGCGCCAGAGCTGGGGCTGGAGTGCCCCAGCAACTGGTTTGAACCGGGTTATGCATGGAGCACCTTGTGTGCCCCAGGCAGTGTCTAGATGCATTCACTGAATGCAGCCCTCCCTGCCCCAATACACAAAACCCCTGTCTGGGGACGTGCTGGCACCTCCCTGGACAGGAAACCTATTGTCCAGGCCGCCCTTGCTGGAGTTTCCTCCAGCAACAGGAGGTCAGACTCTTGTCTGTGGCAGCAGCATCCATTTTGTGATGCTGGGCTCTGTTTAACTTTAACTGGGTAAAGCAGTAACGTACATGTCTTTTCTCTCTAGAAGGGTGGAATGCTACCCCTGCCGGGGGGGGTAGTATTCCAAAGTGTTTGACACCTTACACAACATGTTTTGATATAGCCAAACCAAAGTTATCATTAACTGCGTGGATTATAATGCACTTAAGAGTATATGTGGAGGAGTGTGGCTCAATGGTTAGAGCGGCAGACCCTGATGCAGAGTTCTGGCCAGGGACCAGGGTTCGATTCCCGCCTCGGCAGGGTCTCGGGCTTAATTTCCTCGGACCTGTTAATTCTTGCCTCTGTGCCTATTCTAATCACTGGCACCATGCTGCAACTCTGGGCAATAGCTTGCTTAGCCTCCACACCGGCCCCAACAGCGCTGAGGATGCCAGGCTTCACCCTGGGGTGCCCAGGAGTGGACACTTCACAGGGAAAGCCAGGAGGGGTTCCACAGTCATCCATTTCAAGGGCGCATGGTCCGTCCGGAGGATGAACGGCTTCCCTTCCAGGTAGTACTGCAGCTTCTCAATGGCCCATTTTATGGCCAGACACTCACGTTCAACAGTTGAGTATTTACATTCCCTAGGGAACAGCTTGCGACTGGCATACAGGATGGGATGTTCCACACCATCTTCCCCTCTTTGTGAGAGTACAGCACCTAGACCCACATCGGAAGCGTCCGTTGCTAGGAGGAAGGTTTTTTTGTAGTTTGGGGATTCCAGAACGGGAGCGCTAGTTATAATCCGCTTTAGACGTTCGAAGGCGTCCTGCGCTTCTCGGGTAGGGGTTTGTATCTCCTTGGTTCTGACGTCCTTCCGTAGCAGGTTCGTGAGGGGGGCAGCGACCGCAGCAAAGTTGGGGATAAAACGCCTATAATAACCGATTAAGCCGAGGAAGGCTCTTACTTCTCTTTTATTGCTAGGGAAGCAGGTGTTTTTAATGGCCTTGATTTTCTCGGTTTGGGGAGCGATGGTCCCTACTCCCAGGACGTATCCTAAATAGTTAACTCTGGTGAATGCTGCTCGAGACTTCTTCGAGTTTACGTGTAACCCTGCTTTCTGTAAAGCAGAGAGGATGGTTCTTACATGTTGTAGGTGCTCCTCCCAGGTGTTGCTATATATAACAATGTCGTCTAGATATGCTGAGCTAAAAGACGCATAAGGCTTCAGCACACAGTTCATAAGCCGTTGAAAAGTGGCAGGTGCTCCGTGGAGACCAAACGGAAGGACCGTGAATTCAAACAGGCCTTCTTCTGTGCAGAATGCTGTCTTCTTCCGGTCTTGTTCACGTAAGGGCACCTGCCAGTACCCTTTTGTGAGGTCCAGGGTGGTGATATATACCGCATCGCCCAGTTTTTCCACCAGCTCGTCGACCCGAGGGATGGGATAGGCGTCGAACGTGGAAATAGCATTCAGGGCCCTGAAGTCCATACAAAATCTCTTGGACCCGTCTGGTTTCGGGACCATCACTATCGGAGACGCCCATTCACTCCTAGAGGGCTGAATAACACCTAAGTCCAACATGTCCTTGACTTCTTTCCGTACATCTTCTCTCCTGGCTGCAGGGATCCTGTAGGGCCGCTGTTTTACTATTCTGCCCGGTAGGGTTTCTATACAGTGTTCCACCAAGGCGTTTTTTCCAGGGAGGTTTGAAAAGATCGGTGCCAAGGGGCGAAGGACCTCGAGGAGGCCTTCTCTCATCTTTTCGGTTAACTCTGGGTTGACCACCAGGTCCCTCAGGGTGGAGGGGTCTTCCGCTCCCGCGGAGAGCGTCAGATTGTTGGTCCTAGGAATGGGTCCTATCCATTTCTTCAATAGGTTTATGTGGAAGCTCTGAATTTTTGCTGGTGAGAGTTTTAATCTGTACGTGGTGTTCCCTATGGTGTCTACCACTTCATAGGGCCCCATCCATTCCTTTTTGTTGGCAAGAGTGGGTAGGAGGACCAGCGCCCAGTCTCCTTTCTTGAGTGTTCTCAATTTAGTGCCTCTGTCATAGTACTGTTTTTGTTTTTGCCTTTGTCTTTCCAGGTTAGTGTCTGCCAGGCCTCTCAGCTTCCCGAGCCTTGTTCTTAACTGCGTCGTGTAGTCTAGGAGAGTTTTCTGGTCCTCTGTCTCCTGCGATTCCCATGTTTCCTTGATGATTTCCAACAACGACCTGGGGAGCCGTCGGTACAACAATTCGAATGGTGAGCAACCGAGACTACTCTGTTTTTGGGCTCTGAGCACATACAAAGCAAGAGGAAGTAAACGGTCCCAGGATGGACCTTCAGTGGTTAGCATTTTCTTTAGGGTATATTTCAGCGTCTGATTGTATCGTTCCACTAGTCCATCGGTCTGGGGGTGGTAGACCGAGGTTTTTAGGTGTTGTATATTGAGGGATTTGCACACCTCTTTCATCATGCGAGAAGTGAATGGAGTCCCTTGATCCGTAAGGATTTCTTTTGGAAAGCCTACCCTGGAAAAGAGCTCAACTAGTCTCTCCGAGACATTGGCTGTTGTAGGGGCTCGCAAGGGAAATGCTTCAATGAACCGGGTGGCATAATCCACAAGGACCAATGCATACAGGTGACCCCTAGACGACTTTGGTAAGGGCCCGATCAAGTCCATCCCTACCCTCTCAAAGGGCACCCCTATTATGGGCAGGGGCTGAAGCGGTGCCGCTGGTGGTCGGTGAGTATTCTTTCTTTGACAGATGTCACACTTTTTGCAATAGTCCTGCACATCATTGTAGATACCAGGCCAGAAGAAATGGCGGATAATATTTTCCGTGGTCTTTTCTTTACCGGCGTGTCCCGCTGTTAGGTGAGCATGGGCAAAAAACAACACCTGTTCTCTGAAGGAGGTGGGGACTAGGAGTTGGGGTTCGCTCCCTGTGAGAAGTTGGCCTGATGTGCAGTGCTCACTATTCTAGTGATCACTATATATCAGTCCAAACAACCCTTATTGATGATTGGTTGTAAGTCAACCTTATAGACCAGCTATCCTAGTAGCATGGATACGAGCAGTCTAAGGCTAAGACTCTAGAGGGCGTGTTAAGCCAGCTGTTTTACCATCACATTACCCCTTGAACACCCAGTGAAAGGACACCACACAAGTGTTATGAAAATAAACAATGTATTTATTAGAATCACAACAACCCTGTACTCTTTATGAGGACAGGGTGCTAAGCACACAACAAAACTCTTACGAAAATACTTTTAAGTTAGCACGTTACACAAATGCCCGAGGGGCACGAAAAACCATATACACTAAAAGGGGAATGCGAATTACTAGCAGGTAAGTAACAGTTCTAATAGGCTTTGGAATCGCTAGGACTGGACTAGGGAATCGTTAGATTACTACTAGGAGGCCCAGGGGACTCGGGTGCAGAGTGTGCACTCTCACGCGGGATGCGGGACAAAGTCTATGGAGGCTAGTAAAGGCAAAGTTAGTGTTCACGGGCGAACCCGACCTGGTAGGAAGAAAACGACAGTGGATCCTGACCCTTGGATAGTGAGGCTATGCTGGGACACCGGAGTGCCGAAGTTACCTAGCCCAGGGGCTGCAGCTGCATAGGCCTGAAAAGACGTCGGGGATCTCGTTGCCGGACCGGGAGCCTGGAAGGAAGAAGTTGCTGGCAGGCGACCAGTGAAGGAAAGTTCGATGGATCCAAGCCTGGATCAAGGAAGAAGAAACCTGAAAGCAGAGGGGACCAAGTTCTTGAATCACTAGCCAGTGATTAAGTGGGCACCAGGATGGCACCGGGCGAAGTCACCGCAGTCAGGTGAGTGGGCGCTGCTGGGCTCTGCAGTCTCTCGGACCAGGAGGCGTTGTCGGCGACCAGGATGGAGGGGCGAGCTGTCCCACCGAGGATGAAGTCGTTGGCGTCGAAGTTACCCAGGATTGGGCAACAAGCCTTGGCTAATTCAAGCCCACGCGGTGGACTCAAAATGGCGTCTTGAGTGGACCAGGAGGGTCCGGGGTGCTCCTCTTCTGGGAGGGAGCAAGGGCCAGTCTGGAGCAACCAGACTAGCAGCAGAAATGTCGTCGGGCGTCGTCAGGAAGGCCACAAGCCAACGGGCTAGTAGCCAAACAACGCGGTGAGCAAAGCAAAAGCAGAAGGGCCCCACGCCGATCGTGGAGATGCTGGGGGGCTGCTCTTCGGTGCTGGAGCTGCTCAGAGTCGGGGCTTCTCGAACCCCAAAGCACTCACCAGTGGAATACTCGGCGGGCTTGCTGTGCAGAAGTCGTGCAGTCTTGGCGATGGCCGGTCCCTCGAGGTCTCGTCGCACCCACGGTTCTCAGCTGTGCTGTAGAGGTGGGTAGAGGTCAGAGGTGCCAGGGAAGCCGGGTCTCGTCGAGCTGGGCAGTCGGATTCCGGAGGAAGGACGTGCAGCAGACCGCAGTGTTCTGTAGATGGTGCCTGCGGGTGCAGGGTGACTACTCCTTAGTCACAAGGGAGAAATCTTAGGAAGAAGTCTTGAGTTCCTTTCGCAGAAAGTAGTTTCAGGATTCAAAGATGATCTGATTTGGAAGGGGGCCAGTCTCTACCTTTATCCTGT
The DNA here is from genome assembly GCF_964261635.1 of Lissotriton helveticus. NCBI lineage: Eukaryota > Metazoa > Chordata > Amphibia > Caudata > Salamandridae > Lissotriton > Lissotriton helveticus. Next base: position 392,679,521 of record NC_136068.1, on the reverse strand, counting down.
AAAAAGGGGCTGGCACGCGACTAAGTCCTGCCCTATGGGTGGGACTAGGAGGGGGGTGGTTACACCCACTTCCTTGGCGGGCTTTTCCCCAGCACAGGGTCTGGAGTGACCCTGGAACTGGTTCAAGCCGGCCTATGCACAGTGAGCACCGGGGTGCTACTTGCAGTCACCTTCCTCTAAAGCCCTGCCTACCTACAATACACAAAACCCTGTCTGGGACGGTGCTGGCACCGCCCCTGGCAGGAAACCCTTTGTCCTTATCTCCTGCTCTGGGAGGACTCCCAGCAGCAGGAGGGCAGACTTGTGTCTCGGTGGCAGCATCCATTTTGTGGATGCTAAGGCTCTGTCTGACTTTTAACCGGGTTATAGGTTACAGGCATGTCGTGTCCCTCTAGAAGGGTGGAATGCTAACCCCGTCGCCAGAATTGGCGAGGGGTTAGTATTCCAATTCGTATGACACCTTACTCGACATGTTTTGATAAAGCGATACCAGAGTTGGCACATAACCGCGAGGATTATAATGCACTTAAGAGTATATGGTATGCGATATCATGGAAACGGCTAAGGGATAGATCCCGAAAGCCGCAGACAGGCTCAGCTCATGCCAGAGCACCATCTCACACGATTCCAAGCACTCTGCCTTCAGGATTGTTAAGGCCTGCCATAGGAGTGACTGATAGGAGATCTGTGTGTCCATTTTAGGGTTAGATATAGGTATACTATATCTAAAGCAAAGGGTGAGTACACCACCTTGCCCCAGCTGTCGTGCAGCCAGTTGTGTCAGATTTAGGTAGTCAATCCAGGGGTGGCACAATACGTGCTTCAGCCCCTGGGAGACCTCTGGGTGCACCTCAGCCCTGGGTACAGGGACTTGGAGAGGGCCCAGTGCCAATTCAGTACCTGGGTACAATTTGGATAGAGAGAACAGCTAGGCTGTGGGTCTGATTAGCAGGCCCACAGCCAGGGAAAGTCGTAAACCAGTGCAGCAAAAAGCAAAAATCTGGGTGATCATAGGATTGCAGACCCTACTCTCCTACACTCCCCACCTTAGCTTCCCTGTATAGGAGGCCTTTACGTATTATAAACCTGGGGTAAGGAGTATCCTCGTTATCTTGAGTGGTATGGGCTGCCTCCCAAGCGTTGTACAAGGTTCTGTCTTCGGTCTGTGCATACTTGAAGTTGCGGTCCATGATCCATGGGTCGGATGTGATGAGAGCATGCTGGGGTTTCGCCGCCGTCAAGGAACGATCATTCAGTTTCTTCCTGAACAAAGCGAGAAACTCGGGGTTGTCTACCCCTAATATAACATCCTCAGGGAGGGAGTCCACTACCCCGACTCTCACTACACAGGCTGCTTTGTCTTTAGGTCGTATCACGACCTGAGCTAAGGGATAGGGTTTCACGTCTCCATGGACGCAGCGTATGTGCACCAGTGTATCGGGGATGTATTGTTTGGGGTGAACAAGGCGGTTTTGGACCACAGATTGCCTACAACCTGAATCTAGTAATGCTCTTACCACAATGTTGTTTATCATTATACTCACATAGAAGGACGTCCCCATCTCGGCGGAGTACAAAACAGTTCGTGGGAGATAGCCCACTTCCATGGGTTCCTCCGCCTGGCGCTTCCTAGGACACATGCGGGCGATGTGGCCCCATTCACCACACTCGAAACATTGCGGTCCACGGGACATCGGAGGTTCCACTCTCCATGGTTTGGGTTTGTTGTGTTCCAATGGCGTCAGTATCTTTTTCTCCGGTTTGGGCGGTATCATATGCTTTTCGGATTTGATGGGAGCCGGTGTTTTATGATGCCTCTCTGGTTCCCACCCCAACCCACGGGGCTGGGCTCTTGCATAATTGGCGGCCATTTCTATTGCTTGTTCAACAGTCAGTCCCGAATGTTGCCTCAACCATCGCTGGGACCCGTATGGGAGGGCCTCCATAAACTGCTCCAGATAGATACTGGCCAGTATCTCTTCTTTGGTACTGGTCTCCGACTTTAGCCACTTGTCCGCCATCATTTTGAGACGAAAGAACAGGGTTTTAGGGTTCTCTCCCGGTGTTCCCTTCTCCTTCCGGAAGCGGACCCGATATGCCTCGGGGTCCAGCCCCAAATGGTCCAAAATTATGTTCTTGACATGTTGATAGGGGGCGTTCCCTGCGGGATTGGCCACCTGATAGGCGAACTGGGCTTCACCAGTCAATAGCGGCGCCAGGAAAAAAGGCCACTTTTCTTCAGGCCACCCTAGGGCTCTCGCGGCCCGTTCGAAGTTCATCAGAAATGCATCCGGATCGTCCCCTGGTACATATTTCTGCAGGGCGATCCCTGAGGGGTTGGGCACATGACTCCTGTTCTCCACATGAACTACGCCTGTAGGGGTCGGTCCGGTCCTCTGCATACTCTCCAGTTGGGCCGTAACTGTGTTTTTAAACAGATCCCTGTCGGCCTGAGCGGCAGTCCATTGTCTTTCAACAGCTCACTCCAATTGTTCCTGCCCCTGGATAAGGTGTTGGATAACGGCGTCCATCTTTGTTTCGCAGGCGGATGTTGATGGCAATCCCACTTCTGACACCACTTGTACCGGGATGGGAGTCTCAGGGGAAGGAACGGAGTCGGAAGACTGAAAAAGTGCTTTCAACGAGGGCTTTATTTTTAGATATGCTTTCTTTCTTCTGTTAGAGAGTCTGATACGGGCAAACTCGTCCGTCTCCGTTCTGACGCCTTTAGGGAATGCTGGCAATTCCAGGGTGGTTCTGCGACGTTCAGGTGGAGTTGCCGCCAGAATGACGAAGTCTCCGTCGACCTCCAGCCGGAGTCCGGGAGTACACCACCGGAAAAGGAAACGGACAAAAGAAAAGGTATCAGGGGAGCGTTCTCTGTCACACTCGTAAAGGGACCGGGAGTGAGGGATTCTTTAGTGCCACAGTGTACGTACAACTCGAGGTGACGAAGTGCTCGTGAGGAAGGGGTGCAGGGAGAGGTGAGGCGGTATATGCAGTGAGTGGTTCAGCCACTCCAACCCGCCCACCCCGCAACCTTGCCCCGTACCTCCCGCGGGAGCGTGGCGGGGCGCTTCACGGAAACGTTGGCCTCCTGGCTTGCTGTCTTCCGTTTTGCTGGTCTCTCTCGGCTCCGTCTTCTGCTTACTCTCCTCACCGCTGTCGTCCTCCGGGAAAACGTTCTCCGGCGTCTTCCGGGATCCACCTTCTTTTGGCGTGACGGCCTGTGTGATGGGCGGAGTCTCTGCTATGATGTTGTCAGAGTTAAAGGCGCAGAGTCCCGATACCGCCTCGCACCCCCAACGGTACGCATAGTCAGGACTCGACCACTCCTCCTCAGGAAGAGATGAATGTTGCTGGAGGGGAAGAGAAAGGGGTGAAAAGGGCACAGCTGACCACCAGTCCCGGGTAACAGATTCCCCATCCTCGCCCTCCACACAGGGGCGGCCCGCCCCGTCACAGGTACACTATACAGGGGCTCACAAAAGTGACCCAGTAACCAATCTGGTATGTACCTAAAGTACATGGTATCAATTTAGAGAGAGAACAGCTGGGCTATGGGTCTGATTAGCAGGCCCACAGCCACACTAAAGTCGAAAAACCAGAGAATCACAGCAAAAAGTGGGGGTGACCATAGGAAGCAGACCCTACTCTCCTACAACAGCGATCCAGCTTGACGTATCTTCACCTGGGGAGCCCAGTACAGCGTTGAACAAAGCCTGTACGTAACCCGCCAGGTCTGCTCCTTCTGCGTCAGTGGGGACCGTTTGAATACGAATGTTGTTCCACCAAGACTTATTCTCTAGGTCCTCCGCATGCGATTGGTCAATTTGCTGGTCTTGCAGACCACTTCTTGTTGGTGCAACAAAAAATCCTCTTCCCTGGTGACTGAGCGGTCCTCCAGCGCAGCCACCCTTTCTCCGACTGCATCGACACCGCGCCGGAATTCTCTCAGGTCAACCTGCAGATCCATCTTCACCGTCAGGATATCTTCTTGAATAGAAGAAAACAAAGACTCCAAGAACTCACGGGTCACCGTGGCTCTGGCGCCTTCAACCTCCCCTTACTGCTCTGAGCCTTGCTGGTCTCCTGAACTCTTCAGTAGAAGATAGCACACAGAGCACTCCTTTTTTGCTTTGTCCATCATCAACAATAGTTGTTGTTGTACTACTTTATTCGATATTTACATATCATAAAAGTACAAACAATACAAACATAAAAACACATATTTAAAACTCCACTTATTCAATATATTTCATACCATGATCTAAAAAGATAAAAATCAGAGTATTTACATTTAAAACAAGGGGTTCAATAGTACATTAGCAGAAATCGGTATATACATTAATTTTACAGCTCATCCTTTCTCATGTCTTAAGCCAACAGTCTGGCACGGATGAACCACGCACTGGCTAAATATTTAGCGACCCCGCATACAACAAACATAGATGTAACATCCGACAGGAGCATACGCAAGGCGCTTCTGGTCTCTCTCACACCCAGCTCTCTGCATACCGGTTTTAACCATTTTGTTCTGGGTCTTTTGTAAGCCCTACAAGCGAATAGAAAGTGTGGAAGTGATTCACTTGTACATGGGCATCCGGGGCAGCTGGGAGAATGGGCTTATGCCCCCCTTCCTTTCCATCCCTCAGTAAAGTTTTTCAGGGGTAGGATCCCGTATCTCATTTTCAGGAAGAGGGACCTGTCCCTAGGGTTTTGGATAAAATATAGGAAGGGCTCGAGTTTTTTACTGGGTTTGAATTCCATGAAGGCAGTTGTTAATGCCCCCCACTTAGCATGTTTTAATTCCTCCTCCTGGACCCATTCCCAATATATTTTTTTGATGATATGCTTGTGGGGAGGGGACTGGGTGGTCCAGAATTCTCCCAAACCTAGCTTCAAATCCAGCTGCTTAAGTTTGGTCAACCACGGTATTTTGTTCGCACTGTTCAGTATGATCAGCTCATCCAAGACCAACGCATAATTTGCCAATTCTGGCGTCCTTCGCAGGCGCACCCAGAATAGCAAAGGGCGAAGGCGCAGCACATCAGCAATGGAATGTTTTCCCATATCTAAAAAGAGAGGTTTTAGAGGAGTGGAGAGGGGGAGAGCAACCAGGTCCCTCACAAACTTTTTTTCTGCCCTTACCAGGTCAGTGGTGTTCTCACCTCCCCACAGCTCTGAACCATAGACAGCAGAGGCAACAGCCTTTCCCTCATATGCTACCAGAGCTGGGGCCACAGGTCTGCTAGTAGATAGGCGCTGGTTTCTTAGGATCGCTCCTGAGGCTCTTTTGAGGTTTAGGATCATCTTGGCCACATGGGCGTCCCATTTCATTTGGTTGTTGATCCTAACGCCCAAGTAGTCAAACTCCTCCACCACCTCAAGGGGGTACCCATTTAGGGTTATGTGCACTTTCCTTGCCTTCTTTTGGGTTGACAACACCATCAGTTTCATTTTAGATGTGTTGACCGTGAGCCCCCTCTCATCGCAAAACAGGGTAAATCTATCCAGTAGCTTCTGCAACCCCGAGGGGGTTTTGGACTGGAGGAGGGTGTCATCTGCAAAAAGTAGGGTTGGTGTTTTCTCCCCCGCCAGGACTGGGGCATCCGCAGAGTCCTCCCTCAAATGGTTCACCACCCCATTAATAAAGAGGGAGAACAATGTCGGCGCCATCAACAATAGGCTCCGGGTCCACCAGTGGCGCTCGTCCCGATCGCTCCTCAAGATAGTAGCCAGTGTGAAAGTCCGAGCTTCGATCCTCGTCCTGGAGGAGAGCCTGAGCCGCATCGACAGGAACCTCCTCTTTGTGCCCAACAGCCCTAACCTCCGTGGAACCTCCGGTGCCCTGAAAAGGGGGATATAAGCGTTATAAATATGCTATTAGGCCTGGCAGGGACAGAGCTCGAACAGAGAATCCTATCACTCCGCCATCCAGGCCACGCCCCCTGTAGCTCCATTTTATCATGCTTTGACCTCAAACCTTCTTGTCAGAGACCAATTGTTCTTCCAAATAGTTCATACCCAAGGTCCCTGACCACGATTCGGTTCCCTTTAAAATATAAATATATTCAAATGTGTGCAGAGCATGTCCGTGTGCGCTGGACCAATTGTTCCCGAGTTGTGGTAAGCAAAGGGTTGTCTGGCATGGGGAGCACAGGGGATTATTTTCTGTGCACCCAGCATCCTAGTCAGCCATCTCCAAACACAGTAAGTTGTGTACAGTGGTTGTATGTCTTCTGGGTCTAGCGGAAGGCCCCTGGCAATAATACTCTTAGTGGTATTGCAGCTGCGAGGTCCGTCTCTGGTTTAGAGTAAGAAATGCAGGCATCCGTGTGAAACCAGTGTCTGGCATATTGACACTGTGCAACCAAGTAGTATAGGTGCAAAAGAGGGACACAGAAGTCTCTGCATTCATATGGGAGCACAAGGGTGTCCCAACCTATTCAAAGCTGTTTACCCACCCAATCAAGATGTCGGAATGCTCTGCAAAGTCTCAAAGAAGGAATTGGTGAGTGGAATTAGGATGTTCTGAAAAAGATATTTAAAAAAAAAGGGGAGCAGCACCATTTTGCCATTGGCAATGCATCCTGCCATGGGCTCCACCTGAGAGGCCATCCTTTCTACCGCCGGCCCATAGTTTAAGCTTATGACTTGTTCTTGTCTCGATGTATGTGGATGCCCTGATAGCGAGGCGTCACTTTACTTCAAAGGAAAGTCACAAGGCAACTGTCAGCTGGAATATTTCTGACTTATTCCAGTTAATATAGAAGCCAGATAAGGCCACATATCTGATTAGTTCCTGAAGTATCGGGGCTAAATTGTCAGCAGGATGTTGTAGAAAAAGTAATATACCGGTGGCATAGAGTAAAACCAGAAGTGGGCCTGGTTTAAATTGCAATCCCCTGTGTAAATGTTTATCCTGGTGTTGGCGCACCAGTGGATCCATCGCTATAATAAAAAGTAGTGGGGAAACGGGACAACCATATTACATACCTCGTGTGATTGTGAATGGGGCTGATAGTGTACCATTGACTCTAATCAGAGCTGTCTACAGTGAGCAAAGAAGTGCTATCAGGGATGAGAAGTTACGCAGAAAGCTCATTTAATTAAGTGTGGCATGTAGGAACGGCCATTCCAGTGAATCAAAGGCTTTTTCTGCGTTCCATAGGGCAACCACTACGCAGGGGATATTCTAATAACGACAGCAGAGACTGTACAGTGATTTAGTGAATTTGAACAATGCAGGACCAAGCCCGACTTGGCCAGGGAGATAATCTGCTCCCTTAGGAGTACATCACAGGTCAACAGTAGCTTGGCTAAAATGTTATTATCAACATTTAATAAGGATAGTGGTGGATAGAAACTGCAGTGTTGAGGGTCTTTACCCAGTTTCAGAAGTAGTGTGACCACCGTGTCTCGTAATGTAGGTGGGAGGACACCCCGCTACAGGGCTTCCGAGTACATAGCAAGGAGATGTGGTGCTAAGATGTGTTAGAATGCTTTGTAAAAAGCGCAGTGTATCCATCATGGCGCAGCACTTTAGAGCCGTCCATTGAGTTCAGCGCCTGAACGATCTCCACAGCAGTGAAAGGCTCACAAAAACTGTGGGTGTACAGTAGTAAGCCAGGCCTGTGGTGACCTCGCTTAGATAAGCCGCCCACTCAGTGCCATCACCTGGTCATGTGGTGTAAAGATTTGTGTAATAGCAAAGTAGCTCAGTCTGAACAGCCTTTGTGTCTGTGATACGGATGTAGTCCGCTCTACATAATTCTGAGACATAAGATGTTCCCCTAGGTAGTCGTAAGAGCCTAGCCAGGGTACGTCCTGGTCTTCCCCCTTCCCCATATCAACAGGCTCTGGTATACTTTCCCAAGTAGTGGGCCTCATGCTCAGCAGTGTCTCTAAACTTATACATTAACATTAATACAGCACGCTGGGGTAATTGGGCCTCAGCGGTATGTTGAGTATTGGCACAGTCCAACTCAGTCAGACATCTCAATACAAGTAAGTGTCCTGCACAGTACACCGACATGTTAAGTTCTACAAATGCCCCTAGGGTAGGCCTTAACGGCCTCCCATAGGGTAGCTTACAATTGAACCAAGTCCTTGATAGCTGAACGGAGCTCTGTCCGAAATAGTTCATTGTGAAATGCCATATTGGGAAATTGCCAATGTCTTTCAGGGCTGCCTGCGATAGAAACGCGTAATGTCATCGCAACTGGAGAATGATCAGAGTGTCATGTGAGAGGAGTGACTGAGTTGAGCCATGGTGTAACGGTGGCTGATATGAACCAATAATCTATTTGCGACCAGGTTTTTTGGGGCGTGGTATAGAATGTGTTTGCAGAGTGTAGCCGGCGTCAGGAATCACCGACTGTATTGACAGTGCATATGTCTCGTATGATATGTAGCAATTAGGCCTTACCCGCCGGGATACGCGCCGTGGTGTCCAGGGCGGGGTCAAGAAGCATATTAAAGTCACAGCTCATTGCAATGTGATCTGTGTCTGTGAGGTCAATCAGGGCACGGAGTGTCTGAAAAAAGTCCGGGTTGTGAACATTCGGGGCATAGATATTTGCAAACAAAATTTAGCGCTCTGCTGAATGATCTCCAACTAGGAGATATCTACCCTCCTCATCTGAATGGATGGCAAAGGACTAAAAAGGTATGTGTTTATGTATCAAAGTAGATACTCCCAGTGAGTATATAATGTAGCTGGAGAAAAACCCGATGCGGACCCCATGTGCTTGCAAACAGTTGTGAGGGACTGTGTGGTAAATGAGTCTCCTGAAGGAAGGCTATATTGCCTCTGTGACGCTGGAAATACTGCAGTACCCATTTACCTTTACGCGGACTGTTAAGGCCCCAATATTCCAAGACCTGAAAGTGGTTTATGTGAATGGGCATGTGTTAGTACATGTAGGCATTTGTCGTAGGCAATTTCAAGCCATTGAGAATCGGGCATGGTTAGTAATCATAATGTTGCATCTGAAGAATCAAAGTAACAAAGCAGCAACAGTAGCTCCTGCTTCGGACACCTGGTGCCCTATTGCCTAGTGGATCCCCATATCTTCAAACAATAACAAAACATTTCCCCCAATGTAGCTGTGGTATAAACCACAAGGAAGTAGCAACGCCACGGTGGGGGGTTCAGATGCTGACGATATGCAATATCTCATTAGGAACATGGATGGGCCAACTGGGACATCCAGGCCGAATCATTGCTGGCAAGTAGACAGTAATAGTGGGCCGCAGGGGCACAAAGGGGGTGTCTGAAGAATATCTTCTCTTTCAGTCAATGTGTGACGCATCTGCAATGCACAATCCGATGGGAAAAGGTCCATGCTGGCAGCAACCTAAGAGTCCAGCAGGTTACATTACTTTCAGGGGTATCCAGCTCCAGAGAGACTCGCCTCATGGCTCACTGTTTGCAAAATGTCATTGTGTCTGCCGAGGTATCAAATAACCGGACCATCCTGTCAACTTCCACACAGAATTGGGTGTGATACAGCATTACATATCTAAGTCCCAGTTTATGCAGCAGCACCTTGACATCTTTGAATTTGCACCGGGCCTCCTGAACTGCAATGGTGAAGTCCGGAAAGAAGGGGCTAGTTTCCTGATATAGGAGTGAGCCCAGTTCTCGCACCTTCCGGAGCACTTTCCCGATCCCTAAAATTGAGGAGTCTGGCCCCAATTGGCTGCGTCTGGGCCCTAGGTATTGGGCAACATACCTGTGTGCATGCTCCACAACAAATGTAGGGGTGAAGTTCTGCCTGCCCAGTAGGTCAGAGCAGCTGCTCAACTAAGAGTTTGAGACATATGGTCTACATCACCCAAGATGCAAATATTGTTGCGACTTCCCCTGGCCTCTAAACCTTAATTTTTGATGCCCATCGCCTTTAGCCATGTCTCCAACCTCTCCAGATGTTTCAAAACTGTGGTGGTGGTATCCTCTAGGCCAAATATACAATCCTCTGCTCCCACTATGCACATTTCTGGTCTGTCCAAATGCTTACCCATGCAATACAGGCGGTTTTCAATGGTGTCGAAGTGGGTGTCTATTGCAGGTAATCCCACTGAGTCCTGACGAATGGCATCCATGCTGGGCGTCGGTTCTACTGCAGGGCCTCCTGCTGCACCGCTCTCCATATCGGATAATGTCCAGTAGCTTTTGATCTCGCAAAGGGCAATTTTTGCTGTTTTGACTTACCATTATAGTAAAGGACGCAACTGCAGTTCACCTCGTGCCACCAACATTGGGAGTAGGGGCCAGCCCTGGGATCAGGAGCAATGGCGCCAACCGAAAGCATAAGGGGGGCCCCGCCGCCGCTATCTGAGCACAATCTCAGGACCAATGTGGGAGGATGCCCTGCCAGACACAAGCTTCACCGCCTCTGCAGTAGGGCACAACCCAGGCCATTCTGTATGAGGCAATGGGCAGAGGTGTCTCCACAAGGCCCAGGCAGAGAGGTATCAGCAAATGGAGGGAATGGCCTCAGTAGTAAAATGAGTCGGGCAGTGTGAACAGAGGCCCCCAGGCCTTTGACTCGCAGTCTCTCCTTAGGAGTATGTCTGCTTACTGGACAGCAGCAGGCGAAGCAGAGTTCACAGGCGCCATCGGGCCCCAACTCATCACAGCGTTCCGTGATGGCAGAGCTCTGTCTAGGCCACAAACACGCTGCAGGCAGATTTAGTTAGTGCTGCAAAATCACCTGTCGTGATGCGGTCACGGAGTCTCATATGTCTCATCACTCTCCATAGGCCATATGGCTCCGTAGGGCACAGGCTGCACTGCGAAGCCCGCCTCCGGCTCGTCCACTGCCCCTATCGCCGATGGGTCTCCGAGGCGAGCGGCGGTTACCCAGTGCAGTCTCGCTGTTCAGTGTGCCTTCCCCACAGTAGGGGTTCAGACTCTGTCCCGGCTGTCCACAGACACTAGGCGGTTTGCCAGGCTCCTGATGGTCTTTGATTCAGCCCACTGACGCATCCAACTAAGATGTGAGCCCAATCTGTCGGAGCTTCAGCGCTGCTTAGCCATCTTGGTTGCCGGTGTGGCCACACCCCTTAATCTATTCATAAGGTGAGTATTCTGCGCTTAGAAGTGTCCATCAGAAGAAAGTTACTTCTGAAACTTTCTAGTGTATACTCTCTAACCGCATATTCCTCAGTCTCTCCTGCCTCCCCGTTCTGTAAAGTGAACTCTTTTCAATTTAAAAGGTCAAATGTCTAGGGATCTCCACACTAGTAAGAACCAATCTTCTGTTGGACTCTGCATCCTGGGGAGTGGACATTCTAGAAAGCAACTGATTTCAGTGAGAATGACTGTTTATATGTAGATCGGCACGTCATTTCTGGAGCGGAATGACATCGGCACGAAGCAGGGTGATGCTTGAAATGTTCAGATCCAGTCTGAAACCTGGGGTATATTCAAAAGATGAGTAATCTGCAGTTGGATAGTGTATACCCCAGAAAGAGTTACCAAACATAAGTTACTTGTTTGATAAATAAAGTTGTGAATATTCTTTCATCTTTGATGAAAGGGATGTTGCTACAAGATCATGCTGGGTTCTTCCCAGAGAGAACAACATTTTATAATCTATGAATATTATTTGCTCTTAAACACCAGATTAACTTAGATCTTCTGGCCGAGTGTGTTCTTGACACTGTAAAAGCATGCGTTTCCTTGGAGTGGTAATTTCCGAGGACAATACTACAAAGAATGAGGTTGGGAGCTTACTTGTTACGCTTAATAGCTCTGTTCTACTCCTAGCTTACTGCTGAGATGAGAATGAATGGTTACTTAAAACATTCTGTTCCTTTAGGGAGGGTCACCAATGTTGCTTATTCCTGCTACTTTTTGTGTTGGCGAATGACCTGCAGCATGGAAGGTTCTTGAATTCGATCCCCAAAAAGAGATCACCTTACTGGCATCACTTTATGCCGATGATTTACTGCTCTTTACTAATAGGCCAGAGATAATCTCTGAGTAATAACTGAGCCTGTGAAGTATCTTTTATTAGCTAGGATTTGTACTAATTGGGGTAAGTCTGAAATAGTTCTGTGTAGAGATGCTAAAACACTGGTTTTGCTTGAATATCCTCCAAGATGTACTGATACTGTACCATACCTTAGAATCAAATTCCACAGATCTCAGAAGATTGTACTCGCAGACTATGGTCCAGTCTTGGGGAAACTCTCCAGTTAAATAGACAAGGGGATGACTGCCACTTTTTATGGCAGGTAAAATAGTTATGCTAAAACTGGTGGTTCTGCCCAAATTGTTATATCTATTTATAAATATACACTTAACTCCCAGTGAGGGCCTTGACGGCATAGCTTGTCTGGGCTGGAGTGCATCGGAGAATAAGTTTGGAGATTCTTATGGTGCCGTCCAAAAAAGGTGGGTACTTTGTCCCAGGTCTGGAAAGGTAATTTCTGGCTGCACATGCCCATTTACTGTGAACTAGTTAACCTGTTAATATAGAAAACAATTGTATTAATATGGAAAATTATACATTCATTCATGAAAACGAAATCGCATCTTTATTAACAAACTCTCCTCTCGAACTCCACATCTACCCGACTCGCAAATACATAGTCAGGCAAGCTCCGAGACCCAGCTACACTGGACTACCGGATAGTATGCATGAAATTATTTATTTTATTTCATTTCTAAAGCGCACTGTCACCTACAAGGCATCCTGGCGCTGGCAGACTCAAGTCAAGGAGGAGGGCAAACCACTAGCAGGCTAAGGGTTTGGAAAAAGCCAAGTCTTCAAATGTCTTCTAAATGCAAGGATGTCGGTGACCTGCCTGAGTACAATCGGAAAAGAGTTCCAAAGTTTCGCCGCGGCCACGCCGAACGATCTACCTCCAGCTCTGGATCTCCTGAACCTCGGAATGATCACCAACCTGGCCGAGGCGGAGCGTAAATTACGGACCGGCGCATGCCAGGAGAACTTCCTCTGCAAAGGAGCGGGGCCCAGCCCATGAAGACCTTTAAAGGCCAGACAGAGAGACTTAAATTGCACCCCTGTCTCACTGGGAGCCAATGCAACTGAGCCAACGCCCTTGAAGAAGAAGAACTCGTTGGCCATCCCAGGGCTAATTTTGCCGCTGCAGACTGAATTCTCTGGAGTCTATCCATAAGATAACTCGGAGACTCCAACAATAAGGAATTGCAATAATCTAGCCTGCTGAGCATAGTACAGCGCGCCACCTCGACCCGCGCAAGAGGCGGTAGCAGAAGAAGGATTTTTCTCAAGAGGCGGATAATAGCCAAGCAGCCAGCTACTACCTTAGATACCTGTGCCTCCAAGGTCAGGTCACTGTTAATCATCACGCCAAGGTTCCTCACTACCTTCACAGGCTGCACCAGTGGAGAAAAATCCGCAGGCCAGAAGTTGCTAGGGAGAAAGGATTGAACCCTGGGCCTAGGGCAGTATAGCACCTCAGTCTTTCCTGTGTTGAATTGTAGGGAATTAGCTTTCAACCAATTCACTGTGTCTCGCAGGCAGTTATGAAGTACTTCCAAGGAGGTTGATTCGTCACCCTCCAGGGAGAAAATCAACTGCGTATCATCCGCGTAGTTGACAATTTCGATCTTCTATTGTTTGATGACCGCGAATAAAGGCTTCATATAGATGTTGAATAATATCGGGCTAACTGCCGAACCTTGGGGGACGCCATGCGAGATGGTGGAAAAAGCGGATTGGAAGGGAGGGAGGGATACAGCTTGTTCTCTACCCTGAAGGAAAGACTCAAACCACCCAAGGGCACTCCCTGCAACCCCCACCTCTCTCAGCCTGTCTAGCAGAATTCCATGGTGCACCATGTCGAAGGCGGCAGACAGGTCAAGCAGGATCAGAACCCCAGCCTGTCCCCTGTCTGCCTGCCAACGAAGCTCATCCAACACGGTCACCAGGGCCGTCTCGGTGCCATGGACTGGCCGAAAGCCAAACTGGACGTCCTCCAGGAGCTTGTGATGTTCTAAATGTCTGGAAAGGGTGCCTGCCACCACCCTCTCTACAATTTTTGCTGGATACGGTAGGAGCGAGATGGGCATAAAATTCTTGAGGCATTCAGGATCAAGGGTGGGTTTTTTCGATAGAGGTGTCACCACCGCTTGTTTCCAATGAGGTGGAACCACTCCAGTAGTGAGCGACTGGTTACATACCAGCCGGAGTACAGGGAAGAGCTCAGTCTCAAACTCCTTCCAGATTTTTAGTGGAATCGGATCAAGCGGAGATCCAGAAGTGATACCAAAAGCCACTTCCCTGAACTCCTCCGCAGACAGCTGCGCACATTTCACGAGGGGCTCAACTCCTCCTTGTTCATAAACGGCCCCAGGAGTCGCCAGTCCGTCGCCATCAGCTGCTGCCAGGATTTGATGCTGCTCCACCCCGAGATCATCAATAATCAGTTTAATTTTGTCCTGAAAAAAACCTGGCTAGATTATCGCAGAGTTCCTGGGAGGGAGGGAACTCATTCTTGGCACAGTCTGGGCTAATGAGACTGTTCACAATATTAAAAATGCTGCAAGAGCTATTCGGGGCATGAAGAATCACCCTGGAGAAGTATGCTGCCTTAACTCTATGGATCTCCTTTTTTTAATCCGCCCGCTTAGCTTTCCAAGCAAGCCTGTCCCTATCTAGATATGCACGCCTCCACCTCCTCTCTGCTTGTTTACATTCCAGCCTCAGATTTTTGAGGCTGTCCGTAAACCAAGGAGCTGAGGGTCTCCCCCTACTCCTATGTTGTTTAATAGGAGCAATACTATCCAAGACCGAGGTGATCTTTGAGCAGAAAGCAGCGTAGTTCACCTCACTCTGCAAATCAGAGGCAAAGCAATCCTCGACCCTGAACATAGGTAAGGCACATTTTTTGCGGTAAAATGTGGTACCCCAAAGCCTCTGTGCTCGTAGGGTAAAGTCGGTGTGTCCCAGCTGATTCTTAGTTGTTTTCCACCCCATATTAATCATAATAACAATGTATGAAGTGTTGCAAAAAAACGCATTGGTCAATGGTACTGGAATGTTGTGTAACAGGTACAAGAATTTGGGCACTACTACCATTTTAACAATAGCTATGAGGCTTGCCATAGTTAGGGGAAACTTCAACCATCGCTCGATTCGAATAGTCATTTTTCCAGTGCTGGGCCATAATTGAGATGTAGTATTTGCTCCATTTCTCTATGGATATGTATCCCCAGATATTTGACAGTCTTAACACCACACTAGCGGGAATTCACTATCAATGCTACAGGGGGCCGATGTCAGGGGTAAGATCTCATATTTGCCCCCAATAGGGGACAGAGGGTTTATATGCCTGCTGCAAAGAACATGCACCATGCAGATCACAAAGTGCATATAATGTAAATAGGTCTGAGGGTTACTGCTTTTGTCAGACTTCCTTTTGTTACTTGCTATTTATAAGTTAATCTTAATATAGAGCAGTGAGCTATTGACTGTCATCAAAGAACTGCATGCACCTTGCGAAGTATAGATCAGAACGTTATACATTTTTCCCCAATCTTTCATTATCCTAATGTTGCAAAAAGATTTAATTTAGGTAGAAATCAATTCTTATTAAAGAGAACCCCCAACTCTAGTGTTACATTTTCAATTCAGAGTGTGTGCTGCTCCAAACCAAGCACCCATAACTATACTACCTACCAGTATGGATAACATGTGAATCCTACCCTAGTAGTCCTCGGTCTTATATAACGTTTCCTATATACTAATTTACACACGTATGATTGATTATTTCTGTGTAATGTGTGTGTGTGTGTGAAGAAAAGTGCTCTGATACCCTTCTCTTTAATGAGTGGCGCTATAAAACGAATTAAACTCATTTGAGAGAGAGCTGTTATGGAGACGTGAGAGGTACTGTTAAAAGGGTGGTAGTGAGGGAATCTGTGGCCGAGGTGGTCATTGCGGGGCATAAACAAACACAAAGCGCGTTCCCTTCGTGCTCGTATAGTCAGCGGACTATACGAACACGAAGGGAACGCGCTACCCGTTACCGGCTTTCGAAAGGATATGATGCCTACCATGACTTGTCATCATCCGTTATGTTACCACATGCTGCCATTTTCTGCCAGGCTTAAGAAAGGGAGAAAAACTGAATTTAATCACTGGACACAGATAGATAAATACAGGACTGGGATTTACACTGGAAGGCTTACTGTAACGAGATCTGAAGTGGTTCGTCCTAAAGAAATTAAATCTGAGATTTTAAGCCCTGAAGAAGTCCTCAAAGGGGGACGAAACGCGTTGGCTACTTTGGTGCTTTGGAAGAAATGAAATTTAAAAAGAGAAATTAATAAATGAATTTGAACAAACAAGAAGAATCTGTTCTGATTGTACATTGTACATATACTTCTCTTCTGTGCTGATCAAAATCTCATGTAACAAGGTACATCTAGCTATGATATGTTCTGTTTTCAACATTAGTCATCATTTCCTGCATAAAGCAAGTACTTCCTGTGCTGTTGATAATTACACACAATGGGAACAGTGCCCCACACCACCAAGGGATAGTTCAAAAACATTTGCACAGACGTTTGCATATTTTCCAGTAATGATATATTAGTCCCAGTGTCGTCTTATAAACTTTCACCATTACCTGCAAAGAAAAATATGCTGACAAACACAAAGCAGATATATGCTGCTTTCTTCCTTTCCCAGCTGTCCACTCAAGGGTTCGACTTTTGGAGGGACACAATTGATGTCAAATCAGTTTGGGGGACAAAAGATTGGCAGATTCAGGGGAACAGGCTTTCGTTAGAGCATGCCTTATACCACAAATGATTTTCCTGAACAAAACTGTGCAACAAATGTCATGTTGTGGTTTAAGTAAAATAAAGGATTTGAAAACACCACACATTTGCACGTTTTGAAAACTGGCAGCAGTTTATAAACTATAAGGAGGAAACACTAGACATCATGCTACGCAATGGCGCATACAATTCATCAGACCCTAATTGCAAGGGATGGTTAGTGTGGCCGTTGGATACACCAGATGTCAAAGACGATTCCTGGATAACACCGAGGCCTTTAAAATCATCAGGACCGATCAGCATTACGTGCAGACAGAACACTCTGAGGTGATACAACTTGCAGTGCTGAGAAGGTATGCCTTAATTGTCTAAAAACCTCAACATTGTCCCAGGTGAAAGAACACTTGGTGCTTCTTTCTGATGACCTGGAAATAATGGACTTCTTGTTAGGTTCTCGAAAGCCATGTCAAAAAAGCTTCTTGTGTGGAATATACAATGGAATATGGACCGTTTCTCAGCAGAAAGCTGCTGAAAGGCCGTGCAAAATTGACAGGGCTAATTTAGAAAAAGCTCTAGTAGCAGACAATAGGATGACAACACTGTCCTCTAGAATGTACTCGCTAGGCAACATAGTGTCATCAACAATATACATTATACAACATGACATGTACGCATTGCAATAGGGACAATCACAACTTGAATCCATCCTGCTATTTAGTTAGACGCTACAGACACTTTGTTCTGATATTGTACCATGGCGACATATTAATGCCACAAGCTTGTTTTCACCTTAGCAACTGACAAAATAGCAAAAACACATGGCACGCAAAGATGTAACCGACACTGTTGCACATAGAGAAATTAGAGAGTCTACTGCTCGCTGTTGCTGAAACACCGTTATCAGATTGGATAGCCCATTAGTTCATTACCCTGCCAATTTCAACATTTTATTTTTAGTACTGCTTAAAACACCCTCACGTAGGCAGATAATGAAGCGTTAGGGGAAGGGTATGGACACGAGTATTGGGAATTACCTTTCAAATACTGGTATTGGACCAAGGACAGACTTCTTTCTCAGCAGTTCCAGCTGCAAGAGTGTTTTGAATGGTTCCTTAGTATACAAGGAGGTTTTGACCCACAGGGCTTGTAAGGCTTCTGTACTAAACTTATCTTGCTACTTGAAAGTTTCCCCTGTGTCGTGTACTTCCTACTGATTTGTAGGATCTGCACATTCTTTGGATAACATAGACTACGGGCTTGGCACCAGGGAGTGAATGAATGGTTTTCTGACTACCACTGAACATGACCACCCTGACCCCTCAGGGATCGTGGAAACAATACAGAACTTTGCGCTCAGTCACTCGTGCTCACTTATTCTCAGAGAAATATACAGAGAATACACAGTGGGATGTTTTCAATAATATTTATTGAACCAACGTTTGTACTTAAAATATATGCATAAAATTAATGTGCTACAATGATTAGTAGACAGAAGCAAATAAACATGATTACATGCACCAAAAGTGTAAATAGTAGATATAGTTCTACCATGGTGCAACACAATGTATATATGTCGACATATAAAACAAGGCCGTAATCGAGCATGCTCGTACTATGCGAACCCCACTCTAAGTGTACCTAGAGTGTGTGTAGGTTTAGAGCCAAGAATCTCCCCAAGGGACGATCGAACCCCATTACCTGATCACGAACTGGAAAACCCATTACAAGATGTCCAACCGCTGTGTGGTGATTTCTTGGCACCCAATGAGCCTCGGTATCAGCGGAAGTGCCTCCTCTGCTAGTTTATCCGGATGCTCATCTTTTAAAATAGAAAGCAGCCTAACGAGGTATGTATAGATTAGTGATGTTATGGATATGTAGATGGCCCTGTCGCCCGTGGATGGAGATAGTGATGACATTTGTACATAGTGCGAAACAAGACCTTCTACATGATGTTCAGGACATTGTGATAATGTTGTGCGAAGCTAGATGTGTAAACAAGTTTAGTTTCAGGGAAACTAATCCAACATTGTCATGCACACAAATAAGTGCAAAAAGTCCCACAGCTGAAAATGTTGTTTGTGAGTACAATGTAAGAAATAAGTTGCTTTGCTACATGGGTCTAACTTGGGAATAGAACACCCGCTCCTCATACTAAGGGTCAATTTCTAAAAAGCTTTTTTTTTTTTAAATGCCAGCCGACAATTTTAAAAACGTTTTAACACTACACTCAAAAGCATCTAAAAGTGGACTTCACTTCAAAATATTTATTAAAATGTCTAAGTTAATATATCCTTTGAAATCCCAAGCACTCAGAAAGCCATGGTGCCTAGAAAAATAAAAAGCTGTTTGGTTTATTTTGTTTAAAAAAAGAGAACGATTTGTTCCCCACACGGAAAAGGCCAATTTGTGTCCCGAGTGGTAGACGCAACATTGCTTTGCCCACATCTGCAGACGTTCCCAGAGGCACACCTTGTAGCTTGTTAATGGAGCAAAGGTGATTCCATCCAGCTTGCACAGCAGCTGCTGAGGGAGGCGTCGTATCCCCCAAGTTTTCCACAGAGCTGTTCACATCACTATGAGCTAAAGCATCCCAGGGTGGCTCTAAGAATGCATTATTCATCAATGGAATATGCGGAGGACAGCAATACTCGTGAACCTTTAAGTACTTCAATGACCGGTGGCGCAACAAATTCTGATCCGAGACATATATTCATGACACATTAGTGGCTTCAAAGCAGACAGTGGAAGACGGGCTGAATGCAATCAAGCCAGACCAGCCTGAAGGATAAGAACCAGTGCTCATTTAGTTGCTGACACCGAGGTGTGCCAAGCAATGTATCATGTGCTCACGGCAGCCCAGCACTAGCAGTGCTGTCTCCATTCTGCGTTGAACTGGAACATCTATTGCGTAACAGATTAGAATAAAATCAGGTTTCCTGCCACAAGAGGCAGGACCCCTCCAAGAACTCTTCCCAATACAGTGTATGAAAGATGGTATAACTCCGAATATCATCTAAAAGGTGCTAAACAAACCAGAGCTGATCTATTAAAAAAAAAGTGCACTATTCCTTTCTTATCAGACATGTTAAAGATACGATGGACTAGCTCCCCAAAATGCAGCATTAAGTTAGTGTGCAGTAGTGTCTGCATTTCAGACGAGGACCTTGCAACCTGGAGATGAAATGTCTTTGGCTGAAGTTAAGGCCACATCGTTGTGCCATAGCATGGCTTTCAGTTTGCTTGGAGAGTCAATTTTTTTGTTAGAAACATTTATTGAAGGCCATAGCGCTCCTTCCCTCGCTGTGTGGGCAGGTGGAAACAGTACTGTGTGTACCAGTGACTATGGAATTACCCTTCACCAGATAAGCGATGACCAGTTCCATTCCGCAGAAACCATGATCATTCAGCATCAAATAGCTCCCAATCGAGAGCAGCATGAACACAAGATGAATCACAGCAGCTGGGGAACCCTTTAGATAACAAGACAAGTTCGACACAGAAGCATTGCATGCCCTATGGAGAGAAGTGGCCTTGCAAACCAAGGAGCGCTTAAGGCACCTTCACAGTCTGAACCACTAAGAAAAACTTCAGTTTCACCATTCCTGCATCTAAACCTGAATAGAAATTCCCAATACTCAGGCACATATCCTTCCCCTAGCGGTTCACATTTGCCTTCTTGTTGGTCTCGAAGACAATAGTAGAATTAAAAGGTCATGACCACTAGGGTGAAGTAACTATGGATTATCCAGTCAGTGGATGGTGTCTCAGCCACAGTGAAAGGTAATTGGTCTAATTTTTCAATGTGCAACATGGTATACTTGCCAGCTCTGTGTGCCATTACTATCAGTCTTTCCATTAGATCATTTGCTGAAAACAAACTAGTAATGTTGATGTAATGCCATGTGGCCACAACATAATGCTTGTAAAGTCCAGTTTAGCATTACTATTGACCGTAATTGTGACTGTCCATGTTGTAATATAGACATGTCTTGCTGTATTATGTCAATTGCGCAAGACTGTTGCCCAGTGAATACATTCTGGATGATAAAGTAGTCAGAACTTTGTCAACCACAGCCAAAGCCTTTCTAATCTTTTGTCAATCTCTCAGCAGCTTCCTGTTGAGAAACTGTTAGAAATGGAATTTCTGGTTGACTAGGGCTTGCACCTAAGCCAGGCAGAAACCACCACTCTAGACAGGGCAAGGGAGTTACACACCAAAGATACCCCCTGCTCACCCCCTTGGTAGCTTGGCACTAGCAGTCAGACTTATCTCGGAGGCCATGTGTAAAGCATTTGCACAACCTGCACTGAGATAGCGATGATTTTCATGGTACGGCAAATGCGGGCACTCCGCGGCACAGCTCCTCAGCTGCAGCGGCTCACAATAGCGGTAGCGATGATTCTCGTAGGACGGCAAAGGCGGTCACTCAGCGGCACAGCTCCTCAGCTGCAGCGGCCTACAATAGCGATTGCAATGATTCTCGTAGGACGGCAAATGTGGGCACTCAGCGGCCACAGCTGCATCGTCCCACAATAGCGATAACAATGACTTTGGTAACACAGGCAAATGCGGGCTCTCAGCGACAACAGCTCCTCAGCTGCAGTGGCCCACAATAGCGATAATGATGACTTTGGTAAAACAGGCAAAGGCGGGCTCTCAGGGCGACACAGCTCCCCCAGCTGCATCGGCCCACAATAGCGATAAGGATGACTTTGGTAACACAGGCAAATGCGGGCTCTCAGCGGCAACAGCTCCTCAGCTGCGGCAGCCCACAATAGCGATGACGATTACTTTGGTAACACAGGCAAAGGCGGACTCTCAGCTGCAACAGCTCCTCAGCTGCGGCGGCCCACAATAGCGATGCAATGACTTTCAGCCCGCGTTCCCTGCAGTAGAACCAGAGGCTCTGGAATTCTCAACAGAGGCCTCACCTGCGCGGAGAATTCCCCTCAAATAGGAACCCAGACAGCTGATGGGTGAAGTCTAATGTCCCTGAAACTTCAGCAGGAGGCAAGCGCAAATCAGGCCCTTGGGTTGTTGCTTCAGCAAGATGAATGAAAATTTCAAAGTCCTTTCCCTCTAGTTACACGGACAGAGGTTCCTCTTGGCATCCAGAAGTAACACGTTCTTCCTCCAGGAAATAATTTAAATATAGCGCTCACAGGGCGCACGGAGCCATAGCTCCAAAAGCAAAGGTCCTCAGTAATCAAGGGGGCAATGCAGAGCCCAGGGAGGCAAGCCCTCATGGCAGTTCCTCCTGGGCCCCAGCAGCACCATGCCCCGGCAGGATCAGGAACAGCACATCATCCTAGAAGAGCACCATGGAACTGAAACATTTCATGGGGTCACGCCCCTTTACTTATATCACCAAAAGACTTTGTTCTCAAAAGTCACAAGTCACTGAACCCAGCCAGAACCAGTTTGGTGTGGTCCTGGAGCACTTTGTTTACAAGGCTGCATCCTGCCTTTGAGGAAGAGGGGGTCTGCCATCAGCCGCACAGTGGGAGGTGGAGCCATCATTCACCTTGCCAGGCACAGCCCTGTGCAAATCAAAAGGTCATCCCTCCCCATTCTACAACTGCAGATCTCTCTATTCAACCCACGTCTGGACCAGCCTGCCCTGTCCCTCCTAAACCAGACATGCAATTCACATTAGGCAGGCAGACACATAGCACACAGAAATGCCAACTTCTAAAAGTGGCATTTCTCACATAGTCATAATAAATCTGGGCACACCATTGCGCAGCATTTATTCTCGAAATGTCATACATACCAAACTTGCCCATTCTGCTACTCTCATAACAGGAATTACCACTGCCACACACTGAGCAGGGAATCCCTCATGCATTCCTATGGGAGGGCAGGCCCCTCTTACTAAATGTACCACAGAGCGCACTCACTTTACACTGGACCACAGTGCTAAAGTGCGCAGAGGCCTAAAACCACTACCACTACACAGAGAAAAAGGCTGGGAGAAATGCAAAAAGTTTAGGGGTGAACCTGCAAAAAGGGCCAAGTCAAACAGAAACCTTCCACAGCTCATTGTACATTGTGTACGAAAAGCACTATTAACGTGGATTCCGGGGGCCTAAAACAAAAATCCTTGAGATCCATGTAATCAGAAAAACGGGACAATTGTTGTTTTACCTGGGAGAATGTTGAGGTTTGTAGCCAATCTAGGCATAACTTCCTAACACTGACGACACCATCCTGAGTTTTCTGTTTGTACATATCGTTGATCAGGCCTACTGATCCCAAACCCTTCGGTGTAACCCAGGAATCTAGATTGACACCCGTTGTGTCCACAGGCCAAACCAACCATCCCTTCCAAATGGGGTCTGATGAATTGAAAGAACCATTACGTATCATGGTATCCAGGGTATCCTCACTGAAGTGCGTTAAGGGCTGCCAGTTCTCTGCAGTGAATGTCCCATTTCTAGATCAAATGGAGTTGGCACCACTTCTGCTGCTGTACTGTGAATTCATAGTACAATGCTTCGGCACACTTTTGCTTCAGGAACTGAATGAGCATTAGTTCTTGTGCTTTTGTTCTGTGTGGCTTCAATGTGCACAGCCCGTATTCCACAGTCTGCTGTTCACTTTTGAGTGTGCCTTGGACTTGTGCGTACAAATGCAATTGGTTCAGCTTCTGTACCTGCACATACTGGTAGACCCCTTAAAGGCCCATTTGTATTGTCCTTTGCATATTCCATTGCTTGCGAATGCTTTCTATGAGCCTTCCTTGGATACTTCTGCACCTGGCGAGTTGGAACTTGGCTCTGGTTTTGCTGACTTTTTACTGGCTGTGGTCCCTCCTTCAGCAACTTCTGTGGGGGATGGATGGGAACACATTTGCTCTATAAACATGCTTTGAAGTGTGCCCTTGGGAATGTCCTTGTGGTGGCTGGGAACATAAATGTTTCACCTACCTCTCAGAACATTAGCAATTGGCTATTCCATTTGGCGGGAACTTTTTCTTTTGCCTGTATTTAACAATCTAAATTCCTTTTAAATTGGATTTTATTTTTTAATTTCTATTTTTTGCTTTTATAATTTTAACAATGACTTACTGTATCCTTTAGGTTTTAAACTGTATAATCGCCTTTTTAAATAATTTTACGAAGATATTTTAAACATCTTTTATATATGCTGTGGCATTATTTTGCATAAGCGTTCTTATTTTCGTTCGCTTTAGTCGACCTATGTCAGAGCAGTAGGTGTTGCGTGGCTCAATTTTGCCCGGAAAGCAAGACTGCCACTTAAACAAGTTCTTTTTTTTAAGTTGCCTTCTCTTTCACACCATTACTTTTGACATACATTTGCCTACGTGACAGTGCAGGATTTGTTTGCTTACAAAACCATTTCGGAAGTACAGTATCCCGACACTGTGAACATTTCATACAAGACCTCGTCACACATTGTGCAAATGTTTTTTATTGCATCTGTAAGGTGACATTGCTATTAAAAAGACAAACAATGTCAGCTCAGCTAGAGCGTCCGCACGGAGGCATGAACCCGGTTGTTATACACAAATACTTTCATAGTCTGATGAGAGGAGCACTATGCTGTTACGAGGTCACAGCTGTGTCGAAGTTTCAGCTCAGCTGTTTCCTGTTTCTCCCTTTGCGAGGAGGGATGTCCAACTTGTGACCAAGATGGGGACATACATTCCTTGACTTCAGGTAATGGGGGTTAGATAATTCAATAGGGAATTCTTGGCAGAACACCCGCCCTAGACATCTAGGTTACAAGATGCATAGTAGGAGTACACTATACACAGTACTTGTCTGCCAGCATACATACATTGTTTTAGCACAATGGTAGAATTGTTCATTCTGTTAACCGTCCTTATAGTGCTAATCACTTTTATCTGCTTCTGTCTGTTAATCACTGCAACACACATTTCATACAAGAATCACGATGGCTCAAACATTGAAAACGCATCTTTGTGTATTTCTTTTATATCACTGAGAGAGGACGTGAGTGACTGAGCGAAAGTGTTCTACATCTGTTACCACGATCTCGATTGTCATGTTCTGAGGTTGCTCGAACCATTTGCTACCTTCCATGGGTTAGGGGTACTTATTGTGGCACTGTGATCTGGCTGGTATATAGGCCAACATAACCTGAGTGTGTGCAAAGAATCAATCCGGCACCAATCCCAACGTTTGTTGTCCAACCAACGAACAGTTCATACTGAAAAGTGGAAACCCTGCGACAACTGTATGGGAAGGTAATGCCTTCACGCAATCAGAGCCAAAATGTGCAGTAAAATAAACCCCCAGTATAAGTAGGAATTACCCCAACAACTTAAAACTTAATGGTTAATGACCAGCACCCACCTACCTTCATCCTCCCCCCCCCCCTCCCCCCTTCCCTCAGCCAAAAAAATAAATTGTACCAAACCAAAAAAGGACCAATAAGACAACAGTGGGAATTCAAATTTTTACTTGAGTCCAGAAATTCAGAGCAACTGAGCTGTGTCGACAAGGTATCCTCACTAAAGTTCAACATCCATGCTGACCCCACGAGAGCGTGGAACAACAAGGTTACCTTGGCGGTCTCCATGAGCTAAGGCCCCACTCTGCTGCTACTCCCCCACGGTGGGGTTCGCTGGCCCTGCCCCAGGGGGAAGGCAGTCTGACAGTGAGGCAGGGTGGCACCCAGAAAGCATTTAAAAAGCAGTCACCCAGGTCCCGCGACCAAAGTAAACAAGCTCTTGGCATTACTGTGGGGGGGCGGGTCATTCCATCAGTGAAACGCCAGATCATTTAAGCGGTCTACTGTTTGATCAGCACTCCGAGGCAAAGGGGATATTTGTTTGATCAGTCAAGACTGCAGAAAGATGCTCTGTTGGGATGCAGGCTATGTTGAAGTGTGTGTTGCAATGTGGCTGAAAACAGAGCGAACTCTCCATGCCGTCTCGCGCTCCGAAATACAGTACAACAAGCTCTTGGCATTGCTGTGGTGGGGTGGGGTGGGAGCGCATTGGCGGGGGAGCAGCAGCCTTTGATGTGCGAGCGAGTGGGAGGGAACACCATATGGGGTGTGATTAAGAAGTGAGCTCAAGCGCGCACTGGGGAAGCGTCGCGCTTGAGTAACTCACATGCATTGGGGACAATCCTCGCTGGTTTCAAGACCTGTTTTGCCCACTATAATCTCACAGAACAACGCATGCGCGTTGGTTCAGCGAGACCTAAAAAGGACGCATTCCGATTACCAGGTCGAAGGGTACCCATTCTCGGGCACCATGCTGCGGGCCAATGTTTCCTTCCTGGCATCTAGTCCCAACAGCGCCTCCAAAAGCTAGAAGTCTCCACCCCAATGGAGAGCCCCTTTCAGTTCTAAAACAAAGTTATTCTCTGTGACAGGAACCAGGATTCCTGTGTGTCTGTCATGGTAAAACACCAAAAGATTCCACATCGTGCACACAAAGAAGCCAATAAGCAGTGTGGACATGATGTCCAGTCTAGATCTCCAATTGAGGGGGAAGGGGGTTTCACAAGGCGTCCCTGATTTGCAAAGCAGTCTAGTTTTGTTTCCATATTCACCCAGCAGGCCCTTGCAAATTTTGGTCAAAGGTCCAGGATTCTAAGTTTGTGATGTTGCAAGGCGAATAACTATCTTAACCAGCATTCTTCTTTGTGAACTGTCTAAACCCTTCCAAATTCCTTGGGAAACACACAACTGTAGAGACCCCAGTCACAAACTAAGGCAGTGGACCCACCAGCGTGCTGATAAGAAGCAGGGTGTGGTCTGAGGTAGAGGGGGTGCCCAGGAAGACTGGGTGCGTTCACCTCCATACCAAGCATAGTAACCAATGGTACTCCAAACCTTACGGGCTCTGACGAGGGAAAGCAGTTGGTCCCAACCTCGGATACCATGAGGTGGCATGGGATGGAGAAAGGGGGGCACAGCTCAGGCCCCCCACCATCACAAAGCATGACAAGAAAAGCAATAGATTTCATGAGCTTCAGTGAAACTCCCGAAATTAAAGAAAACTGCCCAATTATGGCCCAAAAAGAAGTATTACGATACAAAGGCTTGGGTCCAAATCAGCCAAAGCCTGGTACCTGGAAGACACGAGGGCGGGACACTCCACATCACACTGCATGCTGGGAACAGAAAGAGGCATAAACACGTGATCCCAGGGCGCATTGCAAACCCTAGCAGCACTGAATTGTGACATGCCCCTCATCACATATTCCTGTGCACGTGTAGACTGAATGATGCAACTCCCAGCAGCGGCGCCCTCTCACACACCATGTGAGACACATTTTTTGAAAACTAGTGGCATCCATGGAACCCTAGCTAAAACATGATGCTATCCATCCCTATGCTCATTAAACTCCAAACAAATATATTTTGCACCAATATAAGCATCCAGTTAGGATTGAGGGGGACTCAACAGCTTATAAAAAGAGTCAATCTGCCCAGATAACTAATAACCACCCTTACTCCCTTAATACATGCCCAACAGAGCTCACCTTCCAGTGCCCCACAAGATCGCAACTAGTGGAAGGTCGCGATCACAAGCCTTATTGTAAAAATACAAGGACTCCGATAGCCATTCATTACAAAGCATTTGTAAAGTTTGTGTTAACCATCAATAGCTTTTTCAAACCAGGTAACAAAGGAGACCACAAAAGTGCACCAACGCGACGTGTTGATTTTCACTAAAACAAGAAGATGAAAAAAGACAATTTCCTCAATTACACCAATGGAAGGAGTAAAAAAGCACAGCCTGCTTAACACCCGAGTGGGTGCACTATTCCTAAGTGTAGTCAAGCCCTTCTATGGCGATGACATGAACTAAACTTTGTGCACATTTTCTAGTTGGGCAAAAGAAACACAGCCACAGAAAAACACAGATGACTCAAAAGAGAATCCCACCTCGAACAACCAGTTCACGACAAATGCTATGTATATTTCTGTGCATATTTACTCTGTCTACTATGGGTAATCCTACACTTGTTTACCCTTGAGGAACTTCTGAGTCAAAAGGGACTCAAGTCTGAACTACAGCGCCTGCCTAGGGATCTCTCTAACCAGAACACTAGCATCCCAAACACACTACATAGTGCCTTTCTACATAACCCTTGATACAACACATGAATTCAGTTGGTTCCCAAGAATCACCCAGGTGTTATGCCTGTTTGCTGACTCACATTAAGAAATTACAGATATGCTTTACCTGTCTTAAGAGGTAGCCCCAGAAAAGCAAAATGTTTTATTCACCTTTACTTATGTAGGATAAGGGCCAAGATTCAGCCCAACAGTCTAGAACATCATATGGTAGTTGTAAACCTAACCCGCTAGGTCGACGCGTTTCGGTGGGATAGGACCACCTTCCTCAGGACCCTTATGATCTCATATAAAGTGTTGGTCCAATATCATTAAATCATGTTGGAAATCAATTTCTCAATTTTTTATGTGTTCGTTGGTGCCGAGTTTTCGTCTCGTCTTTCTTTGACAGCAACACCGCCTGATCACCGGGCACCAATACCAAATTGATGGAGCATCTAATAAAGAATTACATGCTATGAAAATCTAAGAAGCATTAGAATCTTAAATACGGGCTTGCTACTTAATCAAAGGAAGTGACACTCCATAGAAGCAATCGCCAAAACTCATGCGAGGATATCCATACAGAGGGCACTAATTGTTGGGAAGAACTCTGTTCTGTCAAGGGTCCTGAGGAAGGTGGTCCTATCCCACCGAAACGCGTCGACCTAGCGTGACAGTTCACATAAATATCTGTGACTCCTCAGATACGGATCAAAGAATCTTTTTTTGTGTAAATGTATTAGGGTGTGTGTAAGTTGGATGAATGTTATGGTGTGCTCTTTGTAGGGTATCATGTGTATAGAGAATTGATTTTCTCATTTTAATTGTTTCCACGTGTTATGTAAATGTCTTTTTGATATATTGGTTCCAAGAAACATTTTTTGAAAATATGAATTTGAAATGAAATGAAAAAAGAAAAAAATGAATATCAAATACAAATGCAATAAATAATTGTACTCGCCATGCTTTGAAGGGCTTTGTCTGAAAGTAGGAACCATAGGTCTAGAATAAAGTAAATAAGGCCACGAGGGAATTTTTTCTTTTTGTTCTTATTTAAGGTAATTCATACTCCAGTAACAAACCTATTCAGTCTCAATCCTATTTTACTGTTGAAACCAGTCTAATAGATAGGGGTATGCTGCTAACATGATGCTGATAAATTGCCTCATTTTCTGGGGGCATAGAAATTAGTTCCTCTACTAACTAACCATGGTATGAATTGGTGCAGTCAGCAGGACATTACATTTCTCTGTCTGCTCCTAAGCCACCCCGCAGTGCATCTCACCATTGACAGGTGGTACTGCAGGCAGCCCTGAAAAACTAGAGTGATGCTATAAACTGGACATTTGTATAAAGATGGCATGGCCATGAGCTTAGATCAGTTCAAACAGAAAGGAGGAACTCCTGCTAAAGTTCACGAATGGAACCAGGTCCAGATATCAAAAATGCTAGAGTGGCAACGAAGATAACTGGACATTCGCACGCATCCTGTGGCGGTGTGATAAATTAACTGAATTTTGTGACATGGTGCTGTAAGCATTAAAAGAAATGTTTAATATTGAGATTCCTCATGACCTGGGAGTGATGTACTTGGAATGACCCACCCGGGAGAAAGAACAACACGGTAGGAGAAACACCCCAACGTTGCACAACAAGATATTGAGCGTGTGGTAAATTCTAGCTTTTGAAAAATGTACACTGACTTTCGGAAGCTATGGGGAATACCTTTGAAATGGACTGTGGACCCCCTGCCAGTCTTATTGAGCAAAGAAATTTCAAAAGACAAAATGCCTAAAGTACTATGTATAATCCCTGGCCTATGAGGAATGCGTAAGGGGGCATTGGGGGTGTAGTTAGGCCTTCTCGATTTTGATTAAATATTTTGTATTTTATTGTACCATGTATATAGCTATTACTATGTGGGACGTTGAAGCACTTACCTTCACAGGTAGCAAGCTACACCATATAGGTTGTGTGGTTGCGATAGTGTTGTTGTTTTGAGCCTATATAGGAAGTGTTGTCATGCATGATGGTGTCTGAGGTGCGGTTATCGTGTTATATGGCTGAGTGACTGGTGGTGTGATGGATAAGGTAGATCCACAACTGAAACTTTAAATAAGGACCAACCAGCACAGCCATGGGCCCAGTGGTGCAGCGAGCAAGGGACCCACGTCTGGGCATACCCATAGCCACTTAGGGCACACATTGCAACATCACTACTGGGTTGACATGGCGAACAAAATAATGATGGAATAAAGCCAGATCTGTGACTGGGGGGGGGGGGGGCGAGTGTTTCAGCACACCGTCCATTTTATTTTGTGGTGCTGTTATGTGCCTCTTAAGTGGCTAAGGGTATGCCCAAACATGGGTGCCTTGCTCACTGCGCCACTGGATTCAAGCTAACCTGGCTGATGAGGGGGTGATACCCCGAAACAAGTCCTTGGATGCTTGTTTCCGATCCAGGGAGGACCTGGCCTGGTAATAAGGGCTGGACTGTTCCCATGGGGAGGAGGGTCAAGAATGATTTGCATAAGGCTGAGTCCAAACTGGGGTGACGTGGCAACCAAAATACAATGGATTGTTCGAAAAGTTTCAGCACTCCTTACATCATTGTTTCTTGTGATGTTTCTTCTAGGTTATGTCACAGGTTTTTGAACTCAATACCCACATTATTCATCGAAACCCCAAGTGTGCTGGATCAATAATGAAATGATTCAAACTTGTAAGGGAATAAATACCTACCAGCTGGGGTGGTAGGTGGGATCGAAGTCCTTTAGGACAGTCTGCAAGTGCCAGAAGGGCTTCTCTCACAAGTCAGTGTTGGCTAGTTTTTGCCCGTTTGTGGTCTTGAGGGTTGTATTTTAGTGTTTATTTCTCTAATATTACCACAAACATTACCTGTAGCAAAGGCAAATGCAGGTAGTCTCCCATACCTTTCAAAACACCTATAGTTTAACTTTACAAGCTCAAAACTGCCTTTATTTGCCAGAATGGGCCACGTTTTTAGCGATCGGATTTGTTGATGGGGATCATTGTTATTTTGGTGCCCGGGCCTTTTTTCTATCCTTGGTGGCGGTGAGGTAACAGGGATTTGGGTAAAAGATTAAACATGTGCAGGCTATACTGGTATTCCAATACAGTGTTGATCTCCCTTTTAGCGCAGGCATAAGGTGGTGCATTTAAAATGCTTACACCCTTCATACTACACGCCTGGATTTAGTGCGAGACTACCCTGCTTCAATGAGGAGGCTTATAGAAGTGCTTCTGTGGTTTTTCATAAATCCACCCCCATGGTCAAAGTGTAGTTGGCAGACACCGCCATGTGTCATACGAACACTGAGCATGACTCCCCTCTATAACCAAAGGCTCCTGGTACACAAGACGTTTGAGGTCGGCTCTGGGGCTATTTGAGTGAGAAGGGAAGAGATTTGCATTAAATAAACCATAAGACAAAAAACTATTTGCATGTCCCTACTAAAGACCTCTTCTAATATATGGGAAATGGAGAGTGTTGATGAAAAGTTTGACCTGACCGCATTATCTATTGTCTAGGAATATGTATGACTTCATAATATCTAGAATGCATATTTAGCTCTAACAGAACACGTCATCACTATTAGTTCAATTGTCACTAATGTCACTGGAAGATGAATGATAATAGAAGTTTTAATTATCGTTATTACTTCTGTGTTAAGCACGCTCTAGACCGTGTCAGACATACCGGAGTTCCAATTGCATCCACGTTAGTGATAGCAAATTGGACAAAACAATGAAAAAGTGACATTAACAAACATGCACATCTGCCCCGCAGGTCGTTTTACCAGTTCTCTTTAGCAAATGCATTCTACTACACCTTTGTTTAAAGGGTTTGCTAATCATTTTTCAATTTCATTAATTTTAGGTTGAATGTAATTCGAGGCTTAACCCAACAAAAACAACACTCCTGAAGGTAATGCAAGCTTTTTTTTTTATGTATGTCAAATGTTATATTGTTATGGGTACAAAATAGCAGACCTTCACTCAACATGGCACATCCTGTTTAAGCTATTTATTTATTTATTTTTGGATCTTATATAGCGCGCAGCTAACCCCAACAGGGGTGTCCCGGCGCTTGGACTGGCAAGGGATGGGAATGAATTCAGTGGATGTAATTTAGGCCCTGGAAAAGAGCCAGGTCTTTAGGTCTCGGTGAAAGATAGGTTCAGAATCAGTCAATCGAAGTGACCAGAGGGAGGCTGTTCCAGTTCTTTCAAGCCCGTCGAAAGCAAGGGGAGATGAGGAGGCACAGGTGATTAGATCTAAGGGCGGGGCTGGACTGGGCAAGTTTCAGCCGCGCTTCCAAGTAAGCTTGGCCCAAGCCCCCTAGTGATCTAAAAACCAGCACCATTGATTTAACTTGAATGCGTTTGGCCACAGGAAGCCAGTGGAGTTTCTTTAGGTGTGGGGAGATCGAATGGCGAAAAGAAATATATAATATCAACCGAGCCGTGGCATTCTGGACCGTCTGTAAACGTCTGATCAGGTACGCAGGAGCCCCTGCATACCAACTGTTTTTATAATCTAGATGGGAAGTGATAAGTGCGTGAACAATGGTCTGGCGGGAATCCTGTGGGAGGAAGGGGAGAATGTTTCCGGATCATGTGGAGTTTTCAGACACAGGCTGTGGAGACTTGGTCGATTTGACTCTTAGATGAAAGTTCACAGTTGAACCTGACACCTAAGTTCCTGGCCGATGACACAGGTTCCGGGGGGGGGGGATACATTTCCAATGGCCACCACAGGGAAGGGGGCAGAGGGCTGGGTTGGTTTAAAAAAAATGACTTCCGTTTTATCCAAATTAAGCTTGAGGGTATTGAGGGCCATCCAAGAGGAGATGTTCAGCAAGCAGCGTCTAAAGTTGGAGAAGGTAGCTTCGGAGTGGTCGCTGAATGAGAACACCAGTTGGGTATCGTCAGCGTAGGAGATTACTCGGACTCTGCAAGCTTCGACTACTTTAGCCAGGGGGGATAGGTAGACGTTAAAGAGTAAAGGGCTAAGTGCGGAGCCCTGGGGGACGCCGCAGTTCAGGGGTTTCACACTGGAAGCAAAAGGCTGCAGGAACACCTGTTGAGAGCGGTTGGTTAAAAAAGATCTGATCCAGGATAAAGGAGGGCCCTGGATCCTGAGGCTGAGTAGTCTTTGCCAGGATGTCATGGGAGACCGTGTCGTAAGCCGCATTTCCCTGGAGGTTCAACACCTGGCAGGTTCTTTGAACACCAGGGCGGACGAGCTCAACCGCAGGTGCATGATGGATCACAAATGGCGTCTTCTCTCGGAGGTGGCGCAAGTTCACTTTTGTCAATGGGGAGAGCCTTGGTTAGATCTATTAGCCACCGAAGAGAATGTGCAATGTCAGCAATTCTGCACGTTGGAATTTCCAAGGCGGCACTAGCAAGGCAATGCTTTTCATAGCGAGTGGCGTTGCGGTCTGTTGTACGCCTATCCGCCAATACCACTTCTGCCCAGAGTGCTGAAGAAGATCAAGAGTGACCCGGCCCAAGTCATTCTTGTGACTCCGGATAGGGCACGAAGAGTCTGGTATCTCAAGCTGCTCAACATGGCCATTGATCCTCCGATCCAACTGCCTCTGCGGTAGGATCTTCTGTC
Source organism: Lissotriton helveticus (assembly GCF_964261635.1). Taxonomy (NCBI): domain Eukaryota; kingdom Metazoa; phylum Chordata; class Amphibia; order Caudata; family Salamandridae; genus Lissotriton; species Lissotriton helveticus. The sequence goes on along the minus strand of NC_136068.1, from coordinate 392,646,015 downwards.
ATAGCAGCAGGGGAAGATCCTCCATCTGAACCTGTCCAGCCTCCACCTTCTTGCGTGGAGATTGAGAGGTGGCAGTTGACGTCATTCGACTTGCCTCCCAAAGTTTGTGATGTAATCCAGGCAGCCAGGCGTCCCTCCACTAAGACGGTATACGCCTGCTGATGGAACCAATTTGTGGCATGGTGCACAGCAAAGGCTGTGGATTCCCTTTCTGGCCCTCTTTCTGAGGTTCTCTTGTTCCTCCTTTCTTTGGCCCAGCATGGCTCTCCTCTGGGCACTATCAATGGCTATCTCTCTTCCATTTCTGCCTTTCTTAGGCTTCCTGATCAGCCTTCTCTCCAAGTCCCCGGTTGTAAATCATTTTTTAAGGCATTACTCTTCTCTTTCCTCCTGTCCCCTTCGTAATGCCTTAGTGGGACTTAAATTTGGTCTTGACCTATTTGATGTGCACTCCCTTTGAACACATTTCACAACTGTCCTTTTAGACTCTTAAGACTGCTTTCCTAGTAGCCATCACATCTGCCAGAACACTGAGCGAGCTCCAGACTCTTTCATCCAAGCCTCCTTTTTTGGCTGTATATCCGGACAAGGTTGTCCTGAGAACTTGTCCATCCTTCCTTACCAAGGTGGTCACCTCCTTTCTTATTGTCCAAACCCTCACTTTGCCCACCTTCTTTCCGCATCCTTCTAAAGAGGCAGTGAGGCTCCACGGTCTGTACCCAAAACGTTCAATTTCCTTCTATCTGGATCGCACCAAACGTTCCTGGTGGATGACCAGCTCTTTGTTGGCTATGTGGGCGCCATGAAAAGCCAGGCCATACACAAGCGGACCATCTCCAGATGGGTCGTTTTGTGTACTAAAGCCTCCTATTCTCTAGCAAAAAAAATTGCCTCCAGTGAGGCTACGCGCCCATTACACCAGGGCGACTGCAGCCACTACTCCTTTGGACAAGGGGTCCCTCTAAATAACATCTGTCAGACAGCTATGTGGGCATCGCTGCACAAGTTTACGAAACACTATTGCCTGGACAGCCAAGTCCGGAGAGACGACTTCTTTGACCGTTCTGTTCTCTGGGACTTTCTGGTGTGATGTTGGTTCGCAGACCCACCTCCGGGGTTGGTATTGCTGGGGTATCTATTATAAGGTAAGGAATCTATAACTAACTGTTTCTTTCAGATGAACAAGTTACTTAACTTTGGTAATGAAATATCTGTAAGAAACATAAGTTAGTTATAGATTCCTTACCACCCTACCCATCCTCCCCGTTCTGCGAACTGATTTCTAGGGTTAAGGAAATCCTTTCAGGGCCCTAGTTTTGTGCACCAGTGGTCTGTGTCTTGTATGGCTCTGCGTTTCTCGCACGGAAAGTCGTGTACAGAACTGACGTCCACATGCGAGGGCGGCATCTAAGTAGCTACCGCAACGTCATCCCGGCGACAACGACTGTCGCGGAGCCGACCAACGCCACCTTCCGACACGCAGGGGTACTGCTGATGAAAAACTTGCCGGATCCAGCCTGACACCTGGGAGTAATTCTAAGGTAAGGAATCTATAACTAACCATGTTTCTTAAAGATATATCGTTACCAAAGGTAAATAACTTGTTAATATGGTTCTAAGGTACCCAGGGCATAGGCACACGAGGGGTCGCCCATGGGCCGAAGCATGTATGCCACACATAGGAGACCACTCAAACATTTTGACTACAGGTCTGCCATTGCAGCCTGTGTAAGCTGGTGCTAGCACCACTTACAATAGATATGTTTCCTTATATCTGAGGTCACTGCTCTTAAAACCTATGTCACCCCTAAGACCGGCCTTTCAATCCTGAAGGCAGGGTGCTTGGTTTTAAGTGTGAGGGTGCCCCTGCATGAGCAGGACACTCCCACAATCCAGGGAGTCCATTCTCCCGGTTTGGAAGTGCATCAGCCATTACAATACATAGTGGCCATGCGTTATTATGCGATGGCTAACTCTAAACTGGCTGTAACGAACCCTGGCGTGTTTGGAGGTATGATTCCATGCACCGTTGGGCCTTTTGAGAATCCCTCAGTGCTCCCTGTACCAGTCTTCCAGACCCGTACAGCAAACTATGGTTGCTGCCGACTAGAGACACGATTCTGCCCTCCTACTGCCGAGCCAAGCTTGAGCAGGGGCAGTCAGTACAATAGGTTTCTTGTCACAGGAAGGTGTGACCACCTCCCAAACAGTACTTGGTGTATTGGGCCAGGGTCAGGACGCTTGCCAGTGACACTAGATGGCTTTGAAGGGCACATTTGAGGCCCTCCTTGTGTACTCCAGTTGGGAGTGGTGTGAAGCTGGACTAAGGACATGGGAGTATCCTCCCCACTGTCCAACCCCTTCTGTGGGAGGGACCCTTGAAATGTCCCAACCCTTTCCTTAGGGTACCTAAGGGCTTACCTGTGGGTGGTTCCTTAGATCCAACGTGAGACAAGATTCAGATCCAAAACCACTTCATCTTCAACCGTCTGGGGACTTTGGACTTTGATTTGGGAACCAAGACTGCAACTGGTAAGAGTCCTGCTGCTCCTGGTCTCGTAGTCCTGCCAGTCATCTGCGTCATCTGTGCGTGTGCTCCTTACAGGTACTTTACAGGCCTGTGTACATCGAAGACACCTGAAAGAATCTCCCTTGGAGTGAAAGAAGTCACTCCTCTGCATCTGCAGGCACCGCAACGAAGCTGACCGGTCTGCTGTTCCTGAGCTCCTACAGACTCCAAAAGGTTCAGCAATACATGTGGTGGTTCTTCAACTCCCTCAAGGCCTGCACTGTCTTCACAGCAAGTTTGAAGCCAGTATCCCTCGTCAGAACCCCTGGAGCTGTACTCCTGTGCACTGCATCGACTTGTCATTGCCAAGGCTTGTTGACTCTCTTCTCCAGAGATCTTGGGCTATAAGAAGCTCCAACCCTGAGCATCTCTTGCTACCAAGATCTTCGTCCTCAACGCATACTGTGCACCATGGGACTTCATCATTGGTGAGCTGCTCGAGGTCCTCTTGCAATTCCTGTGCCTCTGGCCTGTGGGTCCTCTTTAGGGGGTCTTTGGCTCCACTGGGCTCCCCTGCTTGCTTGGGGACTGCTCTGACTTACCTGCTCGTGGAGTCACTTGGACCTTGCTGGACCCTACACTGCACCTTTTTAGTCTACAATGTTTGTTGCCCTTGCCAAGACTTGCTGGTGCTCCCACCGGACACAGACCCGGTTCTCCAACTCTCCCGCATCTTCCGACATCGGTGGGTATTCGTCTTCCGTGCCTCCTGGTCACTCCTGAGTGGCATAGACTCTGTCCCCTCTGTTTGCAGGTACCTCTCAGCTTGAATCCACCTTTGGGTTCCACCGTACTCTTTCATCTTTGTCACCAGCGGCATCTTCACTGAAGTCTTCCATTGTGGTCTATGGTAGTTTCTGATGTCACTTTGCACCTATGCACCCGGCTTCCCTGGTGTAGGTATCATGGTTTCCGGGGTATCTACGGGTGGAATGACTCTCCAACCTTCCATCTTCCACGGCGTTTCTTCAGGGTTCTCAGTGAAGGGTCCTTCTTAAAAACTGCAACAGCAACTTATCCATTGACTTGTAATGAGCATGCGATTGTCTTCCTACTCTGCACTTTGCCTCCGTGGGGTTCCTAGGTATTTACCTTGGGTGATTCCTTGGGTCTCTGGATTTATGATGTATTCTGGGCCCAGTTTGGACTTAGGTTGTGGTTCGCATTCTACTTTTTAGTATATGGCTTGGTCTCCCCCTAGAGATCACTGTGTATTCACTCTACTTGCGTGTTCTATTACTAAAGTACAGTGTGTATTGTGGTTATATCTCCAGATAGGAGATATTGCAATGTGTTAGTGAGTGTTTATAATAAATACATCATTTTATAACTGCACTGTGTGGTTACTGTTCACTTAACCCACACTATATGATTAGTACTGGTAAAACAAGCTGCTTTACACTCCTGGACCAGGTCTGAAGGCTGCTCTCCACAGCTACCACTTAGAGAGCTTTCTAAGGTTGTCTAAGACCACAAAAATCACCATAACGGTTGTCTGGAATAGTGCAGGTTGCTACACTTACATAAGTGAGCACCATATACTAAGCCAGCCTCCTACAACCACTCTTCTGATGGATACATCTGCCAGTGGATTCCTCACCTTGTGAATATCCCCCTGCGTCAGCAACATTCGGAAGGTGAGGAATCCACAGGCAGATACTGTATCCACCAGAAAAAGCGTTACCGAAGGTAAGTAACTTGTTCCTCTGCACCACTGTACTTTAATCTATGCCACTGCATTGTACCTGCTGAATTGTATGCCACTGCATTATACGCCAATGCACTATGCACTCTACACCTGTCCTCTCTACTTTATGCTGCTCCTCTGTACGCAACTCTATGCGATTCCACTCTATGCCACTCCAATACATGACACTTTGCCACTCCACTCTGACTCTCTATTCTCACTCCTTGCCATTCCACTCTACGCCAGTCCATGCCACTCTCTTCTGTGCCACTAACTTTTAGACCTGCTGAACAGCAGCCACGCTGATGTAAAACATGACTACAGCACAATTGCAAAGCCAATGGCTCTTGCATAGGCAAGACCTATTGGCATTGCTAATACTTGTTGCCTTTTGCGCTGTTACCAATTAGCTAACAAGCCTTTGCCTGGCAAACCCAGAGCCTAATAGACTAGGGTAAAAGTAGTGACTGCTGCTTGGTTGAGAAATGTCCTTGTGGAAGATTTTCTAAAGCAGCTTCCTGGAGTAGTCTGGTCACAATTTCACCAAGTATTACTGTTGAGATTCAGATTCAAGAAAGTGCACAATAGCTTGTAAATCTGCCTGTAAAGACGTTTGTGGACGAGTTGCCTTTTTTCAGTATTTGAAGTAACTTGAGCCCTCTCTGCCACTTGATCATAAAGAATTCTGTTTTTGAGAATAAGTTTGCTGTTCTCCATATTTTCTATCAGTGAACATCCTATGATGCTGAAAGAAAAGTTAGTTACTTGTAATCCTTGCTTGGTGGTGGTGGACTTTTTAATTGAACCCATGAACAACCCTCCCTCTTCCCTTTCTCTGTTTTTCAGTGGTGAGAACTTCTTACAGTAAAAATGTACATGCGCTCCTCTAAAAAAGAGGCTGACAGATCACTGCCAGTACAAAACATGTTGGTATATGGAAGCTGTTGGCTCTGTAAAGGGGCAGTGCAAGTTTCCAGCTTGTCTTTATGTTTTGCCGATCAGGCTGTTTCTGAATGATGCATCTTACTGCAGATTTTTCAACTTCTGAATATTCCTCAGACCGTAGACTGGATCTAGAAATTCTTCATAGCAGATGTCCTGCGTGCTGCTACGTTGTGCCGTACCAGCTCCATGTTGGTTTAGTTCTTCCCACGACATTGATGGAGTGGAGCCACATATAAGGGCCAGCCATGAGCGCGGATTACACTTTTTTTTCCCTTCACCCTGGAATGCTTATCCAGTGCCCTGCCTCCTTTTTCGTCAGCATTAGCGACTTTTTCCATATAGAAACCAGTATTCGAACAAACTATGTCCCCACCTAAAACTGCACAGTTCAAACCATGCTGTGGCAGTCAAACAGATGTCTGGAATGAACGCACATAAGGTGTGGCTATGGTTTGGGATCAGGGCACAACTCCCAAGTTGCGCTATGAGTGTGATCTTGTGCATGCAGAGGTGATCCGGGACGTGAATCACAGCTGTATGTTGGTAAAAATCGAAAAAATTCCCGCTCCAAGTCGAGGATGCAGACCCGTTCTCACTCTCAAGGCAGATATTATGACAGGTTCTCAAGGTCAAAGTCATCCTTTAAGTCAAAGTCCAAATCTAAGAGGAAACACAAGAAGGTAAAGCAGGACTCTTCCCTAGCCTGACACATTCTATCTAAAGAATAGTCACCAGGTTGTCTCACTCCAGATCTTTCCCTGAATGAGAAGCTCATCCCGCAGCTGACTCCAGTGTACCCCACATTCCCCCGACAACCGGCAACACTGCAGCAGGTTAAGGCCTCTGAGGAGGCCATGTGTTGTATTTTTGGTACACTTCTGGCTCCCTCTGGTGTCATTATGCCCCAAGTATCTGCAGGGGCCTCCAGTCAAGTTATCCAGTATTGGGGTATCTTTCATAGATTCACATGCCTGAATCATTCCCCGTCGCCGAGGCGGGAGTCCCACGGTATATAAAAAAGCAGTGCCAAAGGTAAATTATAGTAGTTGGCCTAAGAGAAAGGCCTGAGGCCTAAACTGTAGTACCCTATCTACCTCATTATGCCAAAAGGACCACAGATTTTGTCCCAACCAATCAGCTTACAGCACCCTCTAGAAACCTCTCTGCAGAGCCAGTTCTCCTCAGATTTTCACCGCACGTCCTGTGTGAAGGGAGTCTCCCTGAGCTCTGCTCAGTTTCTTCAGCTTTTACTTCTTTTTGGATCAACTTGGATCATACTTCATTTCTCTGACCTTATTAAGGCAGTAATATGGCAGATTGGCAGAAAATAAGGTAATAGACTACGAAATATGTCTAACCTTTTCCTCAATAACTCTCACGTTCTGAGAGATGAGGCTATTATTGGGACTACAGAGACTTTTATCTGCCAATTCTGATGAGGACAACGAGGATTCCTTCACCTCATAGGAGAGGTCAAAGGGAAAAGTCGCACCAGGAGCCTCCAGAGGGCGCGCATAAAGCCATAAAGACTCACCTCGAGTCTTTATAAGGTGTTTCTCACAGAAAGAGGCAATTGGAAAAAACTTCCTCAGAGGCTGATCCTACAACTCATCAAGTAAATCCTCTTAACCTGACATTAGAGTCTAAAAACTCCATGTCTACTATTACTGCCTCACCAATATTGCCTCATATTCGAGGGTCGTCGACGACGAAGGCCCCATCTACGAGGGTCGTCGACGGCGGCCCCATCTACGAGGGCTGTCGACGACGGCCCCATCTACGACGGTCGTCGACGACGGCCTCATCTACGACGGTATTCGACGACGGCCTCATCTACGACGGTCGTCGACGACGGCCTCATCTACGACGGTAGTCGACGACGGCCCCATCTACGACGGTCGTCGACGACGGCCCCATCTACGACGGTCGTCGACGACGGCCCCATCTACGACGGTAGTCGACGACGGCCCCATCTACGACGGTAGTCGACGGCGGCCCCATCTACGACGGTCGTCGACGACGGCCCCATCTAAGACGGTCGTCGACGACGGCCCCATCTATGACGGTCGTCGACGACGGCCCCATCTATGACGGTCGTCGACGACGGCCCCATCTATGACGGTCGTCGACGACGGCCCCATCTACGACGGTCGTCGACGACGGCCCCATCTACGACGGTCGTCGACGACAGCCCCATCTACGACGGTCGTCGACGACAGCCCCATCTACGACGGTCGTCGACGACAGCCCCATCTACGACGGTTGTCGACGACGGCCCCATCTACGACGGTTGTCGACGACGGCCCCATCTACGACGGTCGTCGACGACGGCCCCATCTACGACGGTCGTCGACGACGGTCTCGTGTATGATGGTCTCTTTTACAATGGCATTGCCTAGGACACCCTCAGCTGCTCGACAACCTCAACTATTATGATCATCTACAACAGTCGTCTTTGACAATGGCCTCATCTATGTATGGCCTCATCTATGTATGGCCTCATGTACGAATGGCCTCAAATACGTATGGCCCCATCTATGAATGGCCTCATCCACGGATGCCCATCTTACAATTCCCTCATCTATGATTGCCTCAACTACGGATGGCATCACCTATGATTGTCTCCTTAGCCTGGTGCTCCACCTTGTGGCCTTATCCTGAACTTCATCCCCCTATGTTGATGTATCCTACATGTCCTGTTAATTTTTCGATCTGCCCCTCATATGCTTTTTTATGGTTTTGACTTTTGATGTTTCTAACTAGCGCCAGTTATTATATGTCTTAATTATCTTCCACTGCTCTATGGCCCATAACCTCCTTTTATGTATCTCTGATATGATTGTTTTGATTCGCTGGACTGTTTTAACAATGCACCCAACTTGTGAATATGTGCAGTCTAATGACCCAGTACTCTTGGTCCTAAATCCGAGCGATCCTCACCCTGTATAGCTTTGCGGGGATTGATTGTTTGCTGTTTTTGGGGATATTTCAACATTGCCTTAATATTGCTTCCACCATATGCAACGGTGATGTGATTTGTTTGCTTCGCTGGACTTTGTTCTGCTCACTCCCTTCGTATCTTACTTAACTCATATTCTCTTGACTCTGGCCCCTTTCTCTCATATTATTCTCTCATTCCCTTTCCTTGCTCTTCCTTTTCCGAATCCTCCCCTTACCCTTTCCCAACACCACGTCCTTCCGCTTCTCCCTTTCCAAGTCTCTCCCTCCACATCCTCAACCCACTGCTCACGTGATTATCTGATTCTCCTCTCCCCTACTTTTTCCTTTGCCCAATATGCCTCCTCTCAATATCCCCTCCCCCTCCCAGGACTTTTCTTAATCTAAACATGGTCCCAACTCCTGGTCCATTCCATACCCCACCAATCTTTCTAAAAACGCTAGAAAAAAACTCAAACACAACCTCCTCATTCGAAATCCTGAAACACTTATTGTTGACAACTACTACAGCCCTACCGCCCCCCATTAAAACAAATTACATCTTCTACTCCAAACGCCCCTCTAAATGGAAAAGCATGTTCACACAACATCTCCCAGTCACTAAAACCTCCAAAATACCCCATGGCGACAAACTTTCCACCACTCCCTCTCCAACCTTTCGTGGAGAAATCAACATCTCCATATTTAAAACTGGTAACATCCTCATCCAAGCGACCGTACCCCATCTTAACACCTTCGAACTTCATTCCAGATCCTTGACCATCCAACTTTCCAATTCCACCAACAGCCTCCCACCTCCTCTCTCCCCTCCGACCCCGTCCCACCAGCCCACTTCTCCCGCCCGACCTTACAACATCTAATGACACTATGCAAACGTTGACACCTATCCCCTCTTTTCTCACTATAACACCCCCTCTCCCATTGATCCTCTCCGCACCCCCTCACTCCCAATCCCCCTTGCACCCAATCAGCCCACCCATTCCCCTCCCTATGACTCCTCCCTCCGTGCCCTCTTTCACTGTCTCCCCTTCCATTCCTCCTCCAACACCCCCTCACTCCTCCTCTCCCAACTCATCCTCTCTCACACCGTATCACAATACTCCCCACCCAGATTCCCCTTCCTTTCCTCCTCCCCTTCATTCCTCCCCTCCCAATTCAGCCTCACACCTTCTGAATCTCACTTCTCCCCACACCTCTTCTCCCAACTCATCCTCTCCCTCGCTGAACCATATTCTTCCCATTATCCCCCCTCTCACTCCCACACCAATCCACAACTATACCTCCTTGCTATCTCAAAACTTCTCATCCACAGATGTCCCTTCTCCCCCCTACCCCGACATGCCACTTCTTCTCCCATACAACTACAGCCCTCCCTGCTCTCCTACCTGCTTTGGCTCTTCTCCTCCTCAGATCAGGCCTCCTGCCTGCATTTGCTCACTGCCTCCTCAGAGCAGACCCCACTCCACAGCCAACTCTGAACCCCATTTGTCCTCCTCCCCCCACACCATATTTACCCCCTCACTCTTATCTCAAACTCCCTTCGCAACATCGAACGTAACCTCACCACCCTTACCAGAGATCTCTCTCGTTTCAGGAACGATGTCCTCAACCTCAAATCCAGCGACCTCCCTCCCCAAAAAAACACCGCCAGCCCTAGTCTAATAAACCCCACCACATCTAAAACGTGGAAAACAAATCCCTTGCTTTGCCGGGCTCAAAGACCACTCGCACCACTTGCACCCTCTCTCACCAGGAGATTTCCGACCTTCAAAATTCCTACCCTCCTTACTCACCAACCATGTACACGCCTCCCACCTTCTCAAGCATCCCCGTCATATTGGGAACCAGTTGTACTCCCCCTTCACCTGTCTCACCTAGACCCCCTCCTCATCTCACCTCCATTCATACCCTCCCATCTCCCAAACCCACTCCCAAACCCCTCACCTGCATGCTTGTTAACTGCCGCTCCGCTGCCTGACATGCCATAGAAATCTCTGAAACCATCCTTAGCGAATCCATCGACATTGCGTTCCTTACAGAATCCTGGCTTAATGAACACTCTACTAGCATTCTTGACCTACTCTCACCCCTGGGCTACTCCATCATTAGGAAAGATAGACCCATCCGAAAAGGCGGTGGTGTAGCTATCATCTTCAAAGACGAACTACAGCTCTCCCTTATCAATAACGCCGAATATGCCTCCTTTGAATACCTTGTAGCCGAACTCAAATTACAGGATTCCCCCCATCCACCTTCACAATATATATAATCCACCTGGAAATCACTACCCATTCATCGACGAGCTATCTAACCTTCTTACGCAATCCTCAATTTCCAAATCTAAAAACATCTTCCTGGGAGACTTTAACCTCCATTGGAATGATACTAAAGATCCCTCAATCTCCCTCCTGTATGACCTTCTCGAAATTAATGACCTCAAACAAATCTGTCAGTCACCAACCCATTCCAAAGGAGCCACCCTTGACGCTATCATTACCAGCAAAGATCTAGCCCTCCTATCTAACATCATTCCGATTGACTGGTCCGACCATCACCTTATCCTGTTCTCCATAAACAACTCTGCCTCCACCCCTCGGTCCAAAACTATTAAACCCATGAAACTGATCAGAAATCTCAGTCATATCCCTCCCAACTTACTTGAATCCAAAGTACAGGCCGAGCTTCTCGCTATCCCTCCTTCCCTCAACACGAACGAACTAACCGAACAATATAACAAAGCTGTCACTGCTACCCTTGACCTTCTAGCACCACTCAAACTCAAAAAACAAAGAAATATCCCCTCCAAATCATGGTTTAACACAGACCTAAACATTGAAAGTCGTAGACTCAGACTGACTGAAAGAGTATGGAGACAGCACCCCTCTCCTTCTAACCTGGCCAACCTCAGACTTGCTAGATCGTCCTACAAAAAACACATCTTTAGACAAACTTCCTTCCTCAGATCACAACTAGATCGAGCTCAGAATAGGCCAAGAGAACTATTCAACATTGTGCGCAATCAAACTGCTTCCGCTCCCCCTGTCCCACTGACCTCGAAGACTAGATGTGAAGAAATAGCTCTTTTTTTCAGACAAAATTAAACTAATTGAGCAATCCTTCCTCTCTACTGCGATCCCTACCACCAATCCGAACACCTCTCTTAATATCCCACCCTCCATCAGAACTCCCCCTACACCCTCTACAGCTCATCATAACTCTGATCTCCCTTACCCCTCCTTGCCCCCCAATTTCCTGGACTCCAATCATCCTAACTCTCTTACTAAAAATAATGCCGCTTGGCTTAACTTCCAGCCAGTCACGGAAAGAGACGTCTTTAACATCATTTCCAAACTCAAGCCTTCCTCCCACACCAAAGACCCTCTTCCATCCAAACTTGTCCAAAACCTCAAACATATCATCACCCCTACCTGGACCTCTATTATCAACAGCTCCCTTGCCACCGGTTGTGTCCCCAACTCATTGCTACTAGGCCAAATCACCCCATTATCAAAAATCCTTTGGCAGACCCAAACGACCTCAATAACCTTCGTCCCATCTCCAACCTTCCCCTTCTTTCTAAAGCCCTGGAAAAATGTGTTCTTATCCAACTAGAGAGACACATTGAACACTTTAAATTACTAGACCCCTTCCAATCTGGCTTTAGGAAAGGATGCAGCACTGAAACCGCCATGCTAAACATTGTTGATGACATCCACCACTCACTCGACAATGGTGAATCTAGCCTTCTGATCCTCCTTGATCTCTCTGCAGCGTTTGATACTGTTAACCACTCTACTCTACTCAATGTTCTTAGAGATCGATTCGGCCTAAATGGTATGACACACAAATGGTTCGTCTCATACCTACAACACCGTTCTCAACAAATCAAAATCCAAAATTGCCTATCTAACCCTACCTCCATCTCCTTAGGAGTTCCGCAAGGATCCATCCTCTCTCCCTCTCTCTTTAACCTTTTCATGGAAACACTCACACTCATTCTTAAACAAGCCGGGATCAACTACCATCTCTATGCCGATGACACCCAACTCTATTATAAGATTAAAACCCATGCTGACATCCTTCACCTCAACAACACTCATCAAGATTCAAGCCTGGTTCCACACTAACCACCTCAAACTCACCCTAAAAAAACTGAAATAATTCTTTTTTCCCCTAAAAACAACCAGCTCCCTATTCAGAATTGGATCTCTGACCTTAATGCCCTCAACTGCTCCTTATCTTTGTCCTCCTCAGTCAAATCACTAGGTATCTCACTTGACGACCTCCTAACACTCAAGACACACATCAATAATTCTGCCAAAGGAGCCCTCTTCACTCTCCGCCACCTTAAGAAAATCAAGCCCTTCATCCCTATCGATGATTTCAAACTAGCAGTCCAATCCCTTGTTCTTTCTCGCATCGACTATGGCAATGCCATTCTCACCGGAATTCCCAAGATCCACCTCGCACCGCTTAAATCTGTGCTGTACCTTGCAGCTAGGCTTACCTCAGACTGCAAGCGATTCGACCACATCTCCCCTACCCTTAAAATCCTTAAATGGCTCCCCATTGAAGGTAGATCCACGTAAAAAACAGCCTGCATTACACACAAAATTCTCCATCAGAATACACCGACGTACCTCGCTAACAAACTCACAAAAGCCGGTTGCTCCCGTTCCTTGAGAAGCACAAACACCTTCCTACTTATCCCCCCCCTTCAAAAAAAGAAAACCACCCAGTCTCGGTCCTTTTCCAGCAACGCTCCATGCATTTGGAATGCCCTTCCAACTGACCTTCGTTGCAACCCTTCCTACCCTTGCTTCAAAAAAGAACTCAAACTACATCTCCTCAATAAATATTGGGGACCATAATCCATATCTGCTATCTTCCACTGGCCACTTCTGTCCGACCTCCGATACATCCGCCCTCCCTTCTTTTCAGCCTTACTTCGCCCTTCCTCCTCGTCACTTCCACCTCCCTGTTTACCACCTTCACTCCTCCCTGCACCCCCCCTTCCCTTGTCCTCCGTCTGCCCTCATTTCTGCCCCTCCTGCTCTCGCCCTTACAAACCCAATCTGACCACCAACCTCCCCATCCTCCTCTGCAATTTTCCGGCTCTCTTTTCAATGTATGCCTGGTTATTTTTGATTATCACATCTCCTCACTTTTGTGTGTTCTTATTTCCCATATTTATCATTTTGAAATATGTCTGGCGGAGACTTATATGTTGTTTATACTCATTTATGCTATGTATGACCCATGTCTTACTGACCTTCTTGTCTCAAAATGTAAAGCGCTCTGATACCCCTGAGTCCAGCCAGCGCTATATAAAACCTCTTAATAATAATAATAATAATAATAATTGTCTCATCTATGATGGTATTGTCTATGTCTGTCGTCTGACAGCCTCATCATATATGTATGACCTCATTTACCAATGGCTTCATCCAAGAATGGCTTCATCCAAGAAGGACCTCATCCACAAATGGCCTCATCCACGGATGTTCATTGTAGGAGAGTAGGGTCTACTTCCTATGGTCACCCCCACTTTTTGCTTTTGCTTTACTGGTTTTCGACTTAGATGTGGCTGTGGGCCTGCTAATCAGACCCACAGCCCAGATGCACTCTCTCTAAATTCACACCATGTACTCTAGGTACATCTACAATTGGGAATTGGTTCACCTTATCAGCCCCTGTAGAAGTGTACCCTAGGTACTCTGGGCATAGGTGTAACCAAGGCCTACCAGGGGCTGCATCCTGTATTATGCCACCCCTGGCTAGCCACTCAAACTGACACAACTGGCTGATCACTCAGCTGGGGCAAGTTCGTGTAATCACCCCTTGCTTAGGTATAGTATTCCTATATCTACCCTTAAATATAGACACACAGTAACCTATAAGTCACTCCTATGGCAGGCCTTAACAATCCTGCAGGCAGTGTGCTTGGTTATGTGTGAGATGGTGCTCTAGCATGAGCTGAGCCTGTCTGCAGCTTTCGGAACCATGTCCTTATAGCTGTTCTATGATATTGCCATACCATATACTCTTAAGTGCATTATGAACCTCGCGGTTAAATGCTAACTTTGGTTTGGCTTTATCCAAACATGTCGTGTAAGGTGTCATACGCTTTGGAATACTACCCCCTTGCCAATTCTGGCAACGAGGGTAGCATTCCACCCTTCTAGAGGGAGAAGACATGTTGTTGCTGACTATCCCGGTTAAAGTTAACCAGAGCCCCAGCGTCACAAAATGGATGCTGCTGCCACAGACACAAGTCTGACCTCCTGCTGCTGGGAGTCCTTCCAGCAAGGGAGGCTTGTACAATAGGTTTCCTGCCTGGAGAGGTGCGAGCACCACCCCAGACACGATTTTGTGTATTGGGACAGGGAGGGCTGAAGAGAATGAGACATGCCTGGGGCACACTAGGTGCTCCATGCATACCCCGGTTCAAACCAGTTGCTGGGGCACTCCAGCCCCAGCTCTGGCTCGAAACTGCACAAAGGAAAGGGGGTGTAACCACCCCCCTTCCTGGTCCCACCCATAGGAGGGACCTAGTGAGTAAACCAGCCCCCTTTAGTTGTATAAAGGTAGGAGCTGACCCAGGAGATTTTAGATTAATCCTGGAATCGAACTGAAGACGAAACTCTGGACCCTTCGACATTCAACTGAAGCGGAAGACTGAAAAATCTCCCTTGTGGCCAAGGAGTGACCACCCTGGGCAACCAGGCACCATCCAGCAACTCGACGGCTTGCTTTGTCCTTGTTCCCGCCGGAACTCGAGCGCAGAGCCTGACAAGACCTCGACTTCCGGACTCCTCTGACCCCACTGCACGACTCCAGCACAGCTGAGCTCCGTAGAAGGCGTCGGAATTCGTGGAAGCAGGTAACTTGGAAAGTCTTCAACTTTCTAACAGCGCAGCTCCTGAGGCATCTTCGAAGCTGTGCCCTGGGGACTGAGACACCCCGAGCTCAACCTGCACCGAAGACCAGCCCTCCACACTCCACGAGATCTGCGTGGTGCCCTTCTGCTTGTGTTCTGTTCGACGCGTTGTCCGGTTGCTGGCCCGTTGGCTAGTAGCCCTCTGACGACGATCCTTGAGAAAATCCATTGCTGGTCTGGTTGCTCCAGAGTGGCCCTCGCTTCCCTGAAAAGGTGAAGTACCTCAGACCCTCCTGGTCTGCACCAGAAGGCTTTTGTGTATCCTGCGCGGGTTGCCTTTGCTTAGGCTTGTTGGCTCCAATCTTGAAGTCGACCCCTCCATCTGTGACAACCTTCGTGGGACAGCTCCTCTCCAGCACCTGGTCTTCCTCGACGCCTCCTGGTCCGCGTGGCTGCAACGACAAGCTTCACATCTGCACCTGATTGCTCCTCGACGACATCTCCTTCCTTCCTGGTTCCACCGGTCACTGGCTAGTGACCTAGACTCTGTCCCCTCTGCTTTCAGGTCCTCTTCATCCTAGATCCACCCGGACATCTTCCTCCTGGTCGCCTGCAGCATCTTCTTCCGAGGCTCCATAGGAAACGACGAGAAAACCCGACACACTTTGACACCTATGCACCCGCAGCCCGTGGGTGAGAACGCGAGTACTTCAGTGCTCCTGTAGGGATTGACTATCCTAGTGTCTAGTTTTGCTAGTTGTGTAATCCTAGTTAGACCGGAAGTATCCTAAAACTTCATTACTTACCTTTTTACGTTCATATTGACTTTCTATTGACTCTCGCGTGAGAGTACAGACTCTGCACGCGCCGCCTGTGGGCCTCCTACTCCTAACCTAAGGGTCAGATAGTGTAGCCCCAGCGATCCTCGAGGCCCTAGGCCTTTCCCTTTCCAAAGTCGTGGTTCTTATACCACTTACTTAGTATATGGTTTTACGAGCCCCTAGAGCCTAACTGTAAATTGTGCTATTTAAAGTATTTCTGAGTATAACTTGAGGAGTGTGTTAGTAAATAAATACATATATATTTTATATATATCCTGTGTGAAGTCCTTTCATTTGATATTCAAGGGGTTAAATATGGTAAAACAGCTGGCTTTACACGCCCTCAAGAGTCTTTTAGCCTAAGACTGTTCTGTCCACACTACCTCTAGGATAGCTGGTCTATAAGGTTGACTTACAACCATCACCATAAGGGTTGTTTGGACTGGTGCAAGGTGCTCACTAGAATAGTGAACATCATATACCAGGCCAACTTATCACAGCCATCATAGGACGGCCTCATCTGATTCCCTCATCTACGGATGGCCTCACCTATGATTGCCTTATCTATGATGGCATTGTCTATGGCTGTCCTCTACGACAGCCTCATCTATGATGGTTGTTCATGACGGTTATCTATGATGACGTTCCCGTCTGCAATAACCTTGCCTACATAACCATGTCTACGACAGCAAAGTCTATGATGAGATCGTCTACGATGGCCTCATCTATGGCAGCATCCTATACATAATTTAATGAAGCGGGCAGCAGCTAGATTTCAACTGCCAGTTACAGTCGAACAGACAGAATATTTCCTTCATGATTTCAAGGAAGAATCCAGGAAGATCACGAGAGTGGTACCTATAATAGACAATGTCTATTCCAGCAGTGCTTCCGTGCATAGAAAAGAAATACTGCGCACCTGCTAACAGCCCATCCTGTCTGATGGACCACCCTTCAGCCAGATTCAGTAATTTCACAGAAACAATCTTAAAATCCCACAAAGCCTATCACCACACCGCCTAATAAGGAAGAACAGCGTCTGGACCTTATAGGCAAAAAACAAACTAAATAAATAAATTCTCTACGTTGGCAGCAGCCTCTATTAGAGCTGCCAATCTTCTAGCCATAATCGGCTGTTATGACCGTCAAATGTGGTCAGACATGGCGAGTTTCATTGACCTCATTCCTGAGGACCGAAGGCAGGAAGGAAAGTGCCGCATCGGAAGCTATAGATTGCGCCTTCCACATCGTGAACACCAACTTCCGTCAGCTATCAGGAGCTGCAGTGCTTAGACGTCAGGGATTGCTTAAAGCCATTACTTTCAGACCGGAGAGGCAAACCAAGATTCTAGACATGGCCTATGATGGAGAGTTTTTAGTTTGGTAAGCTTATTGATGATCCCGCTGAGCTATATAAAACTGATACGGATACTGCACGATCATTAGGCACCCTTCTATACGGGCACGGATCTTTTAGAGGAGCTAAAGGACGTGGTTTTAAATCAAGAGGAGGATACCAAAACCAACAGAATAAGCAGTATCAATCCCAGTACAACCTTAGAGCCAGGCATCATACCGTCAATAGTCTACGACTAGTATCTCCCGTCAGGGTGGTCGAAAGAGATCGCAGTATCCAGGCTGAGACACTAACCGGAAGCAGTGATCTCCGCAGGGCGTCAACCATTTTACCTTTCTTACCCATGGGCCCGAAGATTTCAGCTTTTGTTCACAAGTGGCAGGAAATGACATCAGACCAATAGGTTCTAGACCTAGTAACCAATGGCCACACCCTGGAATTCATCAGACAGCCATCTCCTACTCCGCTCAGGGTTCCGAGCGAAGGAGGTCTTATGGCTTCTCTGGATATGGATGATGCGTATTTCCACATACCTATCCACCACAAAAAGCGTTAATATCTTAAGTGACTGGTGCCCATTATAAGTTCAAAGTGCTCCCGTTTGGGCTCAAATCGGCTCCAAGAACCTTCACGAAGTGCTTGGCACCAGTGGCAGCAGCATTGAGATCTTGAGCAATACAAGTATTCCCTTATCCAGACGATTGGCTGCTCAAAGGTCCTTCAGAACACAAAGGCAAGATTGCCACAGCAGAATGTATCCAGCTCTTCTCTTCTCTGGGGCTGGTTCTCAACAACAGCAAATCACAGTTACGTTCTCTCCAAGTCATGTTTTTATCGGAGCAAGGTGAGGCACGGTCCAGTGCAACGCATTCTGGTCACACGGCCGCCAGCTACGTCTTCAAAAATTGGCAAGGTTAATTTTAAAAAGGTCAGTCTCAGTCCGAATGTTTGCTTCGTTCCTGAGGATGTGCTCTTCAGCAAAACATCTCATACCCTTGGCACAGCTCAAAATGAGACCTCTTCAGGAGGAACTGCAACTTCAATGACAACAAGCCATGGGTTCGTTGGATGATACCATCAAGGTCACGCTGCGCATGATAAATTCTCTGCATTAGTGGTCGCAGACAGAGAATCTAACCCAGGGTCTCACGTTCCTACAGACCATTCCAGATTTCGTTTTAACGACTGATGCCTCCATGGAAGGATGGGGAGGTCATCTGCAGGTTTTGCAGATTCAAGGAAGATGGTCACGAAGACAAAAACAGCAGATCAACAGACTGGAGCTCCGCCCCTTTTTTCTGTCTTTCCAAGCATTCCTCCCGAGGATTGCAGGTTCCTCTGTGCTAGTCTGGACCGACAATACCATCAGCATGTATTATATCAACAATCAAGCAGGAACGAAATCAGCTACACTCTTGCAAGAGGTTCAGGAATTGTGGGAAGGGGTCACATTCCACAAGATGCCCTGAGAGCCAAACACGTCAGGGGTCTCCACAATACCCTGGCGGGCACGCTGAGCACGTCTTAGTCAGACTGTCATGAGTGGAGGCTGGAAAAGGAACAGGCTAACCCAGTTTTCAAGCTTGGGTCTATTCGCAACGAGAGAGAACGAGGAATTCCGATATTACGCCAACCGGTTCCCTCAACGGGGATCAAGAGGGATGCGATGGTCAGGGATTTGCGTGTATGCTTTTTCCCCAATACCATTGATTCCGAGGTGCTCCGCAAGATGAAGCTCGAAGGTTGCCATCTTATTCTGATTGCACCCCGTTGGCAAGACAATATTGGTTCCAGGAACTTCTACTATTGTCTCAAGTCAAGCCCATTCGCCTACTGCCGACGCCTACGATGTTGTCAAGGGACGGAGGCCAAGTGGTTCATCCGGCCCCACAGTTTTACACTTGCACGCATGGCTGCTCATGTCTTACAGTTCAGAGACCTCAACATTTCACAGGTCTGTCGTGAAATATTGGCCAAATCTCGTGCCCAAAGCACAATCAAGCCTTATCGCTTCAAATGGAAGCGATTTTGCTGTTGGTGTGAGGCGAATACTATTCACTCAATTCAAGCTCCTGCAGAAAAAGTTCTCCATTATCTGCTTTCTCTAGCCAAGTCTGGGCTTACTTTTTCATCGGTCAAAATACGTCTTGCTGCTCTTCCCAGATTCAGGAAATGCTCCAAATTTCCTTTTCTCTGCTCTTCTTCACTTGTCAAACAATTTATGAAAGGACTTTTCCGAGCCTTCCCTCCAGTGCGAGCACCCCCTCCAGAGTGGGAACTCAACACAGTGCTAGAGCAGTTAATGAACCGTCCATTTGAGCCGATACATAAAACTGATCTCATATTCCTCACTTTAAAGGTTGCCCATTTACCGGCTCTTACCTCAGAAAAAAAGGGTTAGTGAGATCCAAGCTTTCACTATAAAGGAACCCTTTTTACATTTTGCCTGGGTCGACGTAACCCTTTGAACAAATCCCAGGTTCATTCCGAGGGTACCAACACAATTTCACTTGAACAAACTGGTAAGATTAAAAACATTCTTTCCAGATCCATCCACTCCAGCTGAAAGAGCATTAAACTTGCTGGATGTTAAACGCTGTTTAAAATTCTACCTAGAGAAAACTAGGGATACCAGACTATCTAACCAGCTGTTCGAGGCTTATGGTGAAGCAACTCTCAGAAATACTGTAGCAAAGGCAACAACAGCCAGATGGCTGGCATCCACTATTCATTTCTGCCATGGCAATTCTAACAAACCTTTGCAGAGGGAAGGCTCATTGGACAAGAACAGTACCAACGTCGACAGCTTTGTTTGCTGGAGTCTCTCCGGAAAATATATGTTGTGCTGCGACATGAAAAAATGTCCATACGTTCACTAAGCATTACTGTCTTCAATCTTCGCATCAAGAAGATGCAGCGGTTGGACAGGCTGTTCTACGCCATCTCTTTCATTAAGATCCGATTCGAGTGCTTTTGCCCCTTTTAGATTTTAAATATTTGTGTATATATATATATATGTATATATATATGTATATATATATGTATATATATATATATATATATATATATATATATATATATATATATATATAATACTTGGATATAGCATTGCTTTCTTCAAGACTACTCCTTTAAAAAAAAAAAGGAGAGAAAGATGTTTTTTCAAACACTGAGGATGCTATTTGGGAGTATATGAACCAGTGTCTCCCACCATCCGCAAACGACAGTATATGGTTATACTGCTTGCTACTCTGATTCAGGCATGTGAATCTATGAAAGATACCCCAATACTGGATAAGAAAACAAGTTACTTACCTGTAACTTCAGTTATCCAGTATTGGTATCTTTCATAGATTCACATGCACCCACCCTCCTCCCTGGAGAGTCAGTTCAATAATTTTGGGATACTCATTTCCCACTTGTGCTAACGAAAATCTGAGGAGAACTGGCTCTGCAGAGAGGGTTCTAGAGGGTGCTGTAAGCTGATTGGTTGGGACAAAATCTTTGGTCCTTTTGGCATAATGAGGTAGATAGGCTACTACAGTTTAGGCCTCGGGCCTTTCTCTTAGGCCTACTACTATAATTTACCTTTGGCACTGCTTTTTTATATACCGTGGGACTCCCGCCTCGGTGACTGGGAATTATTCATGCATGTGAATCTATGAAAGATACCAATACTGGATAACTGAAGTTACAGGTAAGTAACTTGTTTTCTTCTCTTTGGCTAATCTGTCCTCTGTACCATCTGAGCCCCTGGAAGCTGTCTTAGCTTCTGCATTGACTCCGTTGGCGACTTTGTTACAGGGAGCCGATATTGCAGCACTGCTGCAAAACCGGCCCCCACCCCTCCGTCCCATCAGAGAAATGCCCGGTGCCCGCTACAGCAGTTCGGCCCTGTCCAAGACTTGCTCCTGGTCCTCTTTCATCAATGTCACGCCAGAGGGGAATCCACTGCCAACTCCTGTTTCCAATCCTAAGTGAATGCTTCTTGACTCCAACCAAGGTAGCACTCCAACTTCACTTAAGTGCATCATATTCCCATACAGCCGTTTTCAGACAGTACAATTCCACTACCTCGGAGTAGTCTTCAGTAGTTCCTTCAACTTTTTGGTTCCTATTCTGGCCAGAGTTTACCACCACTCAGTTATGACAGTGGTGATGATGTGGATGGTTTACCCTCATGTTATTATGACAGTTTATAAGTGGCTTTACATTATGCCAGTGCTCTTGACCAGCCCCTGATACATGGTTGGTTTCCTCCCCATGGGCCGCCAACAGAAGAGTGCATCCCTTGTTGTGGTAGTTAAACGTCGTATCGATGGTATCGATGTCCTGGACCTCCAACTACCTTTAGTTGAAGTTAAGACAAATGTCCTTGCATAAGTTCTGCAACCTGCCACTGTTCCTCTGAAACCTTACTCCCATTCAGCGAAGCCAAAACTGACACATTTATGAGTGCTTTGACTAAACCTTGCTTTTGCCAACATGTAAACAGGCGCCACAGACCCATGCCTGGTGGCCCTGATTTTCTTATGCAACATCCTTCCTTCTCCTGAGAGTTTGGTGTTCCAAGCTTCCACCAGCCAGATGAATACTAATTGTATTCCTCACGCCCCCCCCCACCCCCAAAACCAGGAGTCAAAATGGATTGAGGCATTTCAGTAAACAAATGTTCTCTTAAGTCACCCTAGCCTTGAAGTCGCACAAAGTGGTTAAACTAATATGCTGTTAGACCCACCCCCCACCCCTCCCCAGTGGGACATGGGCAGCAAGATCTTGCTGGCAGCTTCAGTAGAATTTAGGGCCTCCATGGCCAAAACCATTCAAGATGGTCACAATGCAGCCAAATGTGTGATTTATGCTGGTCTGGATAGTACTGATTTCTTTGGGAGAGCAGTCGACACTAGTGTGATGCTGCCCCCATACGTGAATGCGATCCACAGTTTATTCATGAGATTTGCAGGTATTCCTTATTGACGTGTCTTTTGATTGATCCCACCTGTTTGTGAAAAAGTTTCTTCTGCCCTAGAATACTGCAAGGAAAGCAGGGCCACAGCACGTTCTTTGGGTTTTTCGACCCCTGCCACACAGTTCATGGGGCGGGTGCCAGTCTTGGCAATAGAGACAGGTTGTTACTCTTGCTAATTTCTTTTGCAGAAGATCATACTCCTTCGTCCTATTAGATCTTTGCTCTCTGAATGCCTTTCAGCAGAAGGGCAAATTCAAAATACTTAAACTGGCCCAAATTCTGTCAGCCCTGAATCAAGGCGACTGGATGTTTGTACTGAATCTGCATGGCTCGTACTTTCAAGTTTCCCCTCTTGCCATCACACAGATGTTACCAATAGTTTAAGGTCAGCCAGGACCATTTCCAGTTTTCTGTGCTTCCCTTTTGCCTTTCAAGCGCCCCTTATGTGTTATTGCACTGATCATGTATCTTCTGAGATTTGGGAATGCAAGTTTTACTGTACCTTGACGACTGGCTATTGAAGGCGGACTTGCCACACTCAGTTGTTGACCACCGCCAGACAGTAGCAATCTTTGTGACATTATTAGGGTTCTCGATCAAAAAGCTGGTCAAATTTGTCTTATTTAAAGGGGCTTCTATTTATAGTAGCTATTTGGACATGGTGCAGTTAAGGGCCTTTCTTCTGTTGCAATGAGTCCAGGACATTCGTACTATTATACTGATGTTTCAGCCTCAGACTTCGATCTTGGTAAGAGCAGCTCTGAGGCCTCTTGCCTTATTAGCTTCATGCATCCAGCTTGTCCACTTTGCCAGGCGGCATATGTGGGCTCTGCAGTAGGATTTGAAGCCTTTGGGGGACGAGCACTAAAGGAACATGTCAGTTGTCCCAGGTTTGAGAGGAGATTGCACAAGATCTGCAGTGGTGGCTGCTCAACTACAACCTGACCAGCACAGGCCCCCCATTCCTAAACAGCCCAGAGTGGAAGGTGGTAACTGATATCACTGCTGGGCTGCGGAGGTCACCTGTGAGAAGCGGAGATCACAAGACTCTGGTTTCTAGCGGAAAAGTACCTCCATATCAATCTGTTGAGATTACGTGCCATTCACCTGGCATTGTAAGCCTTCCTTCAATTCATCAAAATGACGCTGGTATAGGTTCTCAGACAACACCACCACAATGTGATACTGTAACAAGCAGAGCATCTCTGCACCTTTGGAGGTGGTTGGAAGATCAGGATATCACCATAATTGCGAACCATTGGCTGGATCACTGAATGCTATGGCAGGTGAGCACAGCTTTAGCTATCTAGCTCATCACAAATGGATGCAGCACCCTGAGATGGCACAGGGTATCCTCTGACAATGGAGAGAACCCTGGCTAGATCTTTTCACAACCAGCAAGAATGTGCAGTGTTTAACTTTAAATGCTTGCATGTTGGAATTCCTATGAAGGTCCTCCCAAGGAGATGCATAAAGACTGGTGTGGACCACTGGGCTCCTGTATGCTTTCCCTCTTCTGTCTCTCCTATTAAGAGTTCTGAAGAATGTGAGCAACGACTGGGACCAAGTCATTCTAGTGTCCCTGGATTTGGCCAGGAGTGTGTGGGACTCCAAACACCTGAGCAACTGCCTCTGCCCTTCAATCAGGCTATCTCTTTTGGAGGAACTTTTATTGCAGCATAAGAGCAAGCTTCTCCACCTCAACCTGTGCAATCCATGCATGGAGATTGAGTTGTGGTCATTGACCGCATATGATTTGCCACCCAAGTTGTGAATGTCATCTTGGCTGTCAGGTTTCCGTCCACAAAGACTACATAGGCTACTCTGGCAAATTCATGACCTGGCGTGGAGTGTACAGGACAGACTCTTTGCAAGTGTAGTGGTTGGATATTTGTATTATTTGTTTCGTCTTTGCTTAAGTAAAGTATTATGGTGGGCTCTGTTAAAGAGATTTATCCTACCTTTCTGCATTTACTGGACCAAACCATCTTTGTTTAAATCACCTGTTGTGACCTGTTTCTTGAAGGTTTAATACACATATTCCCTCACAAACTGTTTAATGCCACTGTGGGACCCTAGTTTGGTTCTGACATTTTTCATGTGTAATCTCTTCGAACAAATGCACAGCTGCTTGTTTTGTCATTTGACTCTAAAGACGGTCTTCCTTCTTAGTCACTTCAGCTCATTCCATGAGTCAGCTCCAGGCTCTCTCGGTGCAACTGCCCTACACCACCTTTTGTCCAAACAAGCAGGTGCTGAGGATCAGAGCAGCCTTTTACCTAAAGTTGTGTTCCCTTTTCGTGCTGGATAGTCAGTCACCCTCTCAACTTTCTTAGCTTCTCCTCAGCCCTTTGAAGGAGGAGATACTCCATCGAATGGACTCTAAAAGAGCTTTGAGCTTTTACATTATTCGCACCAAAGGTCATTGGATGAACTATCAGCTTTTTGCTGTATTTTCTGGGGCAAAGAAAGGAAATCTGTGCAGAAAAGCACTCTGTCCAGATGGATAGTCCTCTGCAATACGATTTGCAATGCACTGGTCAAGTAGCAGCCTCTGGAAAGACTTGGGGCCTATTCCACCAGGGACAGCAGTACTACTACTACTGTGTTGGCATGTGGTGCCTGTTCCTGACATCTGTCAGGCCACGATGTGGGTGTCCATGCACACGTTCCCGAACCGCTTCTGCCTTGTTCGCCAGGTCAGACGGGAAGAGCATTTCACCGATATGGTCTTGCAGGAATTTTTGGTCTGATCCCACTCCTCAGACTGCCTTGATAGGTACTGCTTTGGTATCTGTTCTAAATGTGAGGAATCCGCTGTTAGAAGCATCCATCAGAAGAGCAAGTTACTTAACTTCCGTATTATTCTTTCTGGGGATACTGGTATCTTACCGCAGGTTCCTCACTGTCCTCCCACCATCTAAAAAGGTCTCAAATTGGAGATCTGCATTCTACTTCCACTTTTGTGCTTTGCCTCCAAGGACCAGGAAAGAGTCCAGCAAGAAAGTGTCGTTGGTGCACAGAGGTGTTGCTTATGTGTCGCTCTGCTCCGTCACTTCCGTGGTGGAGCTGCATGGCGTCACCTGGCTTCTCACTAGGAGCACTGCTCTTGTAACGTTCTGAACCAGTCTAGGGCATGGGGGAGGGTCTAAAGATGAGGAATTTACAGTTAGAGTATCTACTAGAAAGAGCATTACCGAAGCTATGTGACCTGTCCATTACTATTAACTGGCTATATTTAACAAGTTTGGTAATAGTCTTTTGTGAGTTCTGCTAATCGGAAGGAGGCTCAACATTTAGTTGTCTGTGTTTTCAGACCAGTTGCTGCATATTTCATATATTTTCCACCCACTTTCTCCTGGACAATTTTCCCTGTTTTTTCCAGAGAATGTCATCTTGAGAATATTGTACATGTGTGGAAATTACTGCTGTACGGAATTTATGCCCATATTTACTCACAAACTGGAGCTTCTGATAGTACAGGCATATTGGAATTTATCTCACTACACTGAATGGTTTGTGTGTGGACAATGCCCGCTCACTAATCTCCAGCTCATTTTGGTCACGTAGATTTGGGTAGGTTATTTTAGTATGTGGTTATCAATTTCACAAAGATAAATATAATGTAAAATATTGTATGTTTGCTTTGCAGATGGCCGATTGTGGAGGTTTACCACAGGCGGTACAGGTGAGTTCGTTTTTGTTATTTACTGATTCGGGGCACTTTGCATTCAACAGGCAATGGAGTCATAATGAGAAAATTAGTACAATCATTTTGGGATTAAAATACAGACTTTAGTTGAGGCCAAGAGAGAAGTCTTTGGTCTGAACCGTTTTGAAAAGACTAAATATAGTACACCTACTGTTAAGTATACCTCATCAGCTCATGACATTTAATAAAATGTAAATAAACTCCTGACCTTTTTCTCTCATTGCCTATAACGAACTGTGATGATCTCTTTAGTATTAAACTTTCAAAAGATTAATTTGATGGCTGTATTATAGCCACAAATCAAACTCCATATGATCTCCTGAATGGACATACCTATAAAGGATGTGTTTGTTCTTTCCAGCAGAGCAGCCTCTATCAGGGTAGCAAAGGAGACACTCCTTGTTTATCCAGTTTTGCAGAGAGACTAGATTCCATGGTCATCTGACTATAATTCCAAACTGAAATAAGCAATGGCAAAGAAGAAGGTCTGGCAGTTGGTGCAGTGGTTGCATTTTATGACCATTTTATTGCAAGCATATACCACTTAAATAAAAAGATCTAGACAGCCATATGTTTGCATTAAAAATGTCAAAATTAACTATCATAAAAATTGTCATACAACAGCACGGGGTCTTTGTAGCAGAAAGGTGCACATAAAATGGGTATAGAAACCCTTTTTAGTTTTTACGCCTGTCAAAGAACTATATGATCCTTAATGTAATCTTCTTTCCTAGTGTAAACCGTCATGGATGGTTAAACTATAAAAGGAGTATGCTTGGCCTGGACCGCAGTATGGAGGTTGTATCCCCTTGAGGCATCAGAGTGGCCTAACCCCAACACTGATAATCTGATCATAATCCCTGGGCACAATAACCGGCTTGTAAGAGGTGGACTGTAGAGCAGAACAAGACTGATGGATAGTGATCCTTGGACTTGACCATGGCACCTGTTCGAAGGCTGTGGGGCTTACCCGTACCCCTGTCCAAACCACCTACAGCCCCATTGTAATTGTTGGTAATTTAACTTTTGTTGCCCTAAAACGTTTACCAGTAAGCTTGAAGATGTTTTAGGAGGTCAGTCCTGGGCTGAGTGCAATGGGGTGCATCAATGTAGTGGAATTTAGTTGAAAAGCATGGATCAGATAAAATGAAAGATGGAACTCTTCTACCACCGTCGATCCCTACAACAAGTCCCATGAGCGGAGGGAGCATGAATCCCTATGTTCTGACTTGAGGTTCCTGCCAGAGTGGAACAATTCTTGTATCGTTACTTATTCTAAGGAGGAGAATCCTGGGGGAACACAACTTGTAATACTCTGGGTAATATCCCTCATGAGCCCTTGACTCTAAAATATAAAGAAGAGGGTATGCGCCTGGTCCCTGTTCCTGGAAGAATCTCAAGTGAGCTGGATGCGGTTCATGTCTGTAAAGATTGGGG
Organism: Lissotriton helveticus; assembly: GCF_964261635.1. Taxonomy (NCBI): domain Eukaryota; kingdom Metazoa; phylum Chordata; class Amphibia; order Caudata; family Salamandridae; genus Lissotriton; species Lissotriton helveticus. Next base: position 392,618,680 of record NC_136068.1, on the reverse strand, counting down.
GCTAGTGGTGCTGGCAAACTAAATGGGGAGAGAGCAAATAGAGTTAGGCCTTGAAAAAGGGGGGGGCTCCTTGTGGTGAAACTGTCATCCTACCTGTAAAAGGAAGTGATAGCAAGAGCAGCAATAAATAGGATAAAGATATTGCCTGTCTTTTTTAGAGAAGGCAGACTGATCATGCTGCAAGATCTTGCCCAATCCACATTAGAAAAAAAAAAGAAATGACTCAAACCTGTAGTGGAAGCTCTTAAGAAGGGGTATATACTTCCAATTGATGGAGTCCACCATATCCTCACTGTCCAAGGTGGTCTCAAAGCACTGAACTAGTCGCACAGTCTGAGGAGGACCGCACAGATCCAAAATCAAAATACCATGAAAGAAATGAACGTTGTCATCTCGGGCCAATTGCTGATTTGAAGTCAAAGATAAAGTGACTGGGTAAATGTTTTTGTTCCAGGTATTAATGTAATTGTAGAGATCGACTTATATCGCCTGGGGATGCCCACCACGAATGCTACATTATCTGGTGTGGCGGAGTTGGGGGTATAAAGACTAAGGTCCAAATCATGAAGTAAATGCATCTAGGTGAGCTGCAACCAGAGCAGTCAAGGGGCCCAAAATTATACTTAAGAACTGTGGATGTTTAACCCTTAATTGTTTTTTTCTTTGATTGTTGCTGGTATTTTCGGGGGGGGTGGGGGCTGGAGTGTGGAGTGTTAGGGGGTGGGCTCAAGCAGACAGGCAGAGCTGCCTATGTTAATTGAAGAATGTGGTTTTGCTGTATTAAAAGACCATGAGCTAAAGAAATCCTCGCCCTGTCTCTTAGTGGACGTGAGCTTAATTCCCCTTCAAAGAGGACATGGATTCACAAATACTTGACATCTGAAAAGTCTGATATGACTCAAAGCAGTTTACTGAGGGGAAACACTGGTGGTTTCACTCTAAAACCTATTGCATCGAAATTCATGCCTCTGCATCATCCACTACCTACACAGTGTCTATTTTGCTGTCACTATCGTTATTTGTGACTCTAGAAAATATGGTAGACATGGGGGGGGGGGGGCAATACTCTTTGGTGAACATAAGGTTAGGGTGACATCTTGATTATTGTTGCTTTGTATGCTCCCACTTGGGATCAAAACCGGTTGTTAGAGAAGGCTCGCAACTTTAATATGGTTATGGAGGAAGGAAAGGGACAAATAACTTAAATCGAGAGGCCATGCGGGGAACATATCTGAGGAGGTCACGGAGATGCTAGAAGAATTAGGACTGGTAGGTATATGGAGAGTGAGAGACATGGGTGAAAAAGGATTTTACATTCTAATCATACTGAACTAGATCATATTGATTCTGAAATGAGTCGTATTGCTAACTCTTTAGGGGTGGAAATGGGCACAATTATTCAGATCACAACCCCAATGTGGACGGTGATCAGTAACTGATCCCCCATACGCGAAAGAGGAGCTGAAGGCTTGGCAGATGCATTGTTCAGAATGCAGTCAATAAGGTGGAAATCTCCAAAGCTAGGCATGAATATAGGGCATTCATCACGTTGCCGGGTACCCTAGGACAGTGCTCTGGATTCTGTAAAAGCTGTAATCTGGAACCATTCAATTTTATTAAAGGCAGTAGCTTTGAAAGAAAAACGTTAATGCAGGCCTGTTTCGAAGGCAGAATTTAAAATAGTAGAGGAAAGACACAAGTTGTGACACCCTGACTGACTTGCAATCCTAGGTCAGTTGAGGATGCTTCTGATAAGTCTACGATGACATTTTTAGACCTGAAGAGAAAGCCCTATGTAATAGGGAGCAAGGCCCATACTCTGCTAGTGATTAGGCTTAAAGTCAAACACACATAGAAAGTATATGTTGCTGGAGAAACAATTGAGGAGACCTGGTATTTGAGAACAAGGCAAGAGCACACATGTTCCATTCCTACTAGTCAGAGCTATATTCATTGGGCAATGAAGTGGAAGATATCAGCAAACTGTTCCTGGAAACGTAAATGTTCCCTGAGAAATTGAATAACCAAGCGGAAGCACTATATTTGCACTAATTGAGGGGATAAAAATCGGTAATGCTGTAAAGACTCTTAAATGTCACAAAGCCCTGGGTCCTGTAATGAATTTTGTAATGAATTCTATACCACCTTTTTTAACTAGGTTTACTCCTTAATGGAGAGAAGTTTGATTCCTTCTCAGGGACTGGCCGAGTCAGACATCTTTGGACGATGTGAACATAGTTATTCCAAAGCCAGGAAGACCCATTCTGATTATTTGCCCTATTGACCTATTACACTGTTGAATGTAGATATCAAAATATATATGAAGGTGCTGACAAATAGACTTTCAGCTCTTTTCCTGACCCTTGTAATTGAAGACCAGGCAAGTTTTGTGTTAGGTCTACAGATGTTTCATGATATCTGCAGAATGGCTCTTCTTATTGAAAAACTTAAAGCAAAGCATTTTAGACTGCTTTGATAGCACTTAATTCTGACAAAGCATTATGACAGACGTGATGAGGAAGTTTAAGCTGAGGAAGCACGTTTGTCGAGATTGTGTGGGTGAGTTATTAATAACTGAATGCTAGAGTTTCAAAAGGAGCATTGTTGCAGAAGTTTAATTTACAAACGGATACAAAGCAGTGATGTCTTCATCATTTACATAAGAAATATTGGCCATGCATTTATGCCTAGACAAAGCTTTTAGCGGCGTTACTTTTGGAACCATGAAACACAAACTCTATTCGCTGACATGTTTTACTGTAAGATATACCAATCATTACCACCACGTTTAGAAGCACTAGAGGAATATAGGAAGGTACCAGGCTAAAAGGTACACCAGAGTAAATATAAATTTCAGCTCTTCCATCTTTCAGACAGGGATATCAACATTTGAACTGTAAGATGCCTTTCACAATTGCCAATGGTTGTGATCAAATATCAAAATCTACCACTGACTCAGGTTGCTATATGTGTACATGGCCTTGCTAGTTAGAATAAGGCAGAAAATACCTTGAGGGTTTTGGATTCCAATCCCAAATTATCCAATTATTAGGCCTCTCACCTCAAAAAATCAACAGATTCACTCTTCGTCTTAGCATCCCTTCTTTCAGAAGATAATTCTTCAATTCCAAAATTTCACAATCTGCAATGACCAGTCAAATAAAATGAATTTTTGTATATAAAAAAATCTTTAAAAAAGAGCTCCCTTTGTGCCGAATTATTGCTAATCCTCACTCAAAATAAAGTACACGATCCTCACCTCTATCTTTGGTACTCTATCCCCATGTATTCAAATCGGCCCAATCCGCAAATGAATTACAACATCCTTGTATGTAGTCTCACTCTAAATCAACAACAAAATGAGAGAACAGGGTAAGATACCCATTATCTATCTATCTATACTACTATTATAAAGAGAGAGCCGAAACCTTTGAGGCGGGTAAGCTCAAGAAGTACAGCACCAATCACAACACCCAATACAGCATTGGAAAGGGCAGTTGCAGCAGATGGACATAGGCTATACATCTGCCCACCATATACATTACGAAGGTAAAAGAACCTAAGGGGTAAAGTAGTCCCTTTTGGGCATTGGCGTTGTCAGAGGGGCCTGGCCAAAAAAAACAAAAAAAAATGGGCGCGCCATTCACAGGGCGCGCCATTCACGCAGCATTACTGCTAACCTTCACAGTACTCGCTTTTGGGCCTAACCGTTCTGACAAGGGCGTCGCCAAACACCAATGTGCGCCGCATTCACGGAGCTTTGCATTTACAACAATGTGCGCCGCATTCACGGAGCTTCGCCTTCAGGCGGCATTTCACACACTTAACTTTTTCAATTTAGTCCGGGGCTCAGGCGGGGCCTCAAGGCAGTCAGCCTACCTGCGGGGATCACACGCGCGCAACCCTCACAAGCACTCTGCCACGCACTGCACTGTCAGCGTACATGGATTAACGTCGGACAGAACGCTCTTGGGGATTCTATAACCAACCCACTCAACAGTACCCACAAGCTGCAAACGTTACCGCTGAGGACACACATATCAAGAAGGATCATCAAAAACGTTACAGCTGAGGAGGCACATATCACGAACGATCTTCCTAACACTGCATGCACAAGCGGACAAACAAATTGCACAGAAATTATCAACTTCACAAGACAGGTAAAAGACGACGTGCAAGATCAATGTTAAACAACGCATAAAAATCCCTTATGGATGCATAACCATTGTGCCACTTCAGCCATTTAAACGTCAGCATTACCCACTTTCAAACGCTGCTATATTTCATCTCCGGACAACGTCGGGACGGGCTGCTAGTATATATATATATCTCTCAAATGATTGCACACCAATTACCCACTGTAAAATACCGGCTTCCCGTCTTACCTTATAAAAAGGCTATGGTAAGCCCCCAAAACAAAGCCACCTCGACAGTCGGTCCGATAAATCCGCTGTGAGGCGAAAATCCCGCCACTGCTGCTTTTAATTCTTGCACCCACGAATCACGTAAGTGTATTTAAAGCCACACAATTTATGCATTTAAGTACCAGTCTCCTATTCAGTCCGCTATCTGATTCACCTAACGTCATGTCCGTATCCTGTGAAACCGCAAATCCTATGGTAGCGTTTCATCCAATCACAATACTAGCGTATTTAAATACCAGTTTCCTTTTACGTCCGCTATCAGATTTCCTGTCAAAACACCTAGTGTCATGTCCGTACCCTGCGAAAACCGGAAATACTACAATCCTGTTCAATCCAATTATATTGAGACATGTCGAGTTGTTTGTGCGTGCATGAAGAAATGCCTGTGTCCATTGCTGTCCGCTATTATATTTCTAACTATATTATTCCACCTCTCTGATTCCTAACATAATCCTATGGTAGTGTTTAATCCAATCACAAGGCTTGCGTATTTGAATACCAGTTTCCTTTCATGTCTGGTATCAGATTTCTGTCAAAACACCTAGCATCGTGTCTGTACCCTGCGAAAACCGGAAATACTATGATCCTGTTCCATCCAATTAAATTGATACATGTTGAGCTGTTAGTCCGTGCATAAAGTAATGCCTGAGTCTATTGCAGTCCGCTATCATATTTCAAACCATATTATACCACCTCTCCAACTTCTAACATAGTTTATATATCTTTAAACACTAAAAATCTTCTGGTCGTATTTTATTCTTATATACTATTCACTGTGCATAAAGAAGTGCTTTTTCCTGCCCTGCCCTGGTGCCATGTAATATCCAAACTCAAAAATGCTTGAATCTAAAAGGCACCTCATCATACTATTCCCCTAATACCGATTTTATACGTATTTTCTAATCTAGATTCATTTGCAAGATACTATATAACACTCTGATTATGTGGTCCAATTCCACTAAGCCTTTCATTTAATGGCAATCATCCGATAATTCTATCTTGAATCTATACCTCGAACAATATCGTCCATATTGCGCAATCATATTACTCCGTGATGCGCATTCGATGATTTCTACTACTCAAGAAAACCAATCCTGCTCCTGGTCAGTGGCACCCTCATTATGCATTACTGTTACAATGGTCCCTCATTTGTAATATTTCCATGGGCCTAAATAACAATTCAATATAAGTGCTTAATATGTCCTACCAAATATACAAATTCCTTATGTATTGTCACTTTTTGAAGACTATTATTATCTCAGTCTCCTGTTCATCATATCTCAATCGGTGTGCCAAGAACACTAACAATAAATAACAATTCAATATAAGTGCTTAATCTGCCCTACCAAATTTACAAATTCTATATGTATCGTGACTTTTTGAAAATATTATCATCTCATACTCTCCTATTTCATCATATCTCCATCGGTGTACCAAGAACACCACCAATAAATAACTCCAATTTTTGTGTCTAAATTTCCTAAACCCCCCTTCACTCATGTCGATTTCAAACTCATAAAAGCTTAAGAATGAAATGGTGCTAGGGAGTGACTCCTCATTAATCACTATGGAACCCATATCCTTAATTGTGTAAACCAATCTATTGCTTTCATCCATCTAACCTTGTTCCAAAGTAAAAAACAATTGAGAAAAATGCCATTTCATCACAGAAATCATAAGAAAGTTACAATAACTCCGCTTCAGATGGTGTTATTATAAGAAGTGATGGAGTTCAGTGTCCCTATTCAACCCCAAAGCAACCGCTCTACATATCCATCTAGCTTCGTGTTGTCTGATCATCAATCCCCTCCTCTGGCCCTGGGAATAATCCTTTGGATCCCATAGAACCTGATATCTTTCTGCGTAATGTGATTCTCCTGAATATGTTGATGTAAAGGTGATTTGATGTTCCGATTCGTGATAGAACGTTTGTTCTTGAATTCTAAGTTTTAGATTTCTTTTTGTGCTTCTAATATAAATGTTCTTACAAGCGCATAAAATAACATAAATTACTCAAGTACTGTTTTAACTAAAAAAAATCCTTAATGGAGTAACGTTTGTTTGTATTATATAAAAACTCCTTTGTACGATTTATGCCCAAACTGCAAACATTACATGAACCACACACAAAGAATTCGTTCGGCAGTTGTGGTAACCAATTAGAGTCCCCTGTTCTTATGGGTTCTATGTAATTTCTTGTTATCATCTCTTATTGTGCGACTTCTTCCAAAAATGACCCCTGGTTTATCACCAATCAGGTCCACCAAGCCTGGTCCTCCCTTCAGTAAGTTCCAATTTTTTCCTAAAGCTTTGAAAATGTTGTCCTTCTGTGAGCAAAATGTAGTCACAAATGACAATCGTTCTTTGGAATGAATCTTGTCCTAAAGCACCAAAGTGGTTTCTCTCTTTACCTTCATTACTCTGCCTCTAGACTGTTCCAAATCTTTCTTCACATATCCCCTGCACTGTAACCTGTGTTGAAGATTATCCAGTACCGTTCTAAAGTCCTTGTCTATGCTACAATTCCTACGAATTCTTATCATCCCCCAAAGGGGATTCCTCTAATCACTGCCAATGGGTGAGCACTATCAGCCCTTAGTATGGCGTTAGTCGCAGTGCTTTTTCTAAATAACCTACTCTTAATAGATTCACCATCTATGAACAATTCCACATTCAGTAAATCAATCCTTTCAATATGTTGATTCATAGTAAAGGTCACATTGAAATCATTCTGATTTAAATAACCAAAGTATTCAATCAATTCTGTCTTTGAGCCCCTCCATATAATTAAAATATCATCAATGAAGCGACCCCAAAATAGGATCAGATCTGTCCACCTTGCGGCCCCTCGGTTCCAAGCATGCTCTCTCTCAAACCACCCCATAAAGAGTTTGGCGTAAGAGGGAGCAAACATGGAGCCCGTTGCTGTCCCCCTAATTTGATTGAACCATTCATCCTCAAAGAAGAAAAAATTATTTTTCAAAATCATTGAACTCATTTCCACAATCATTTTCGAACGGTCACGCAAACTGGCACTGCGACTTCCCAAACAAATGGTTCAAGGCCTGTTCTCCTTTCTCATTATTGATGCACGTATACAATCCAACCACATCTAGTGTGACAAGACTCATTCCACAGACTTGGCCTGCTCACCCTTCAGACCACTTCCCCGATGATCGTGGCCAATCAGAGTGAGTCACAATTTGATATGCTGCATGAAATTTAATTATGCAGGTCAGATTGCAACCCACTTCGATTAGGAATTTATGAACTGGCCTATTAGTATATAGGTTGGTCTTCAAAATTCCACACTGCCTGCAAAATTACTGCTAGAAAATTGTGACCAGTTTAATTGTACATCTGGCCCTTGATTTGAATAGGCAGTCTATGATTAAGACTATTATTATATATTGGCCTATAATCACAGTCACTGGTATAAACCTTACCTACACCTGTAGTTTGTGGCATTTTACATTTACTTAGGATAAATGTTAGTTTAATTACTGCCTGCATGAGGGATCCTGAAGCACTTTTACTTAAACACAATTGAAAACTTTTATATATACGTCTGTCTTTATGAAATGCTGATAGGCTAACTGCAGCCTAGCTAAGGCAGAGTTTTCCAGAATTGTTTAAATGTTTGAAGTCAAGTATAGTGAAACATTGTAGTATAAACCTTTGTTATTGCCCAGGAAATGCTGAGGGAAATGATAAAAAAGTGCGGCTGTAGACAGGCAGCACTATCATGTAAACTGAAAATTGTACCGGTTTCTTTAAGGAGGCAGCAGCTTCCCTATCCAGGCATGCTTTCTACGAGCAATATAAATTGTATTCTTTTTTTAAAGGCTTAATGGGATTTTTTTGCTACCTTTTGCTACTTGGTGGTGTTCTGTTCATGAAGTGGATGCCAGGGAGGTGGGTGGTACATTGTGACTTTGCCAAAGATGCCTACAGTGCAGACGTTGGAGTACAGGTAACATTCTTCTGCATCATAGGATTTTCATTGATAGTCCTATGTGTCGGACTAAAGTAGCAAGCTCTTCTACCATTGATATGTGGTACGCTGGAGAGAATGATACCAGAGCACAGCTTGCCCTTCAATGGTGTCTGCTCTAGCACCTGAACCTGAACAGTATAAGGTATGGATAGATTTACAATTTGCAGCTTTGAGTATTTTGTTAAGAAAGGTGTTACTCAACCACTCTGCCATAATAGCTTTCCCCCATTGGCATGAGCCCTAGCTTTTCCCATCACAGGTGTATTTGGTAACCAATAATACATAACTATACAGAGAACAAGTCATCTCTCTGGGGATTGTTTTAGAAATAGTTATACCAGTAAGGGTCCATAGTTAAAGACCTGATTAGATTTTCTAATTTTGGTCCTGTCTAAATAGAAACAGAAGATTCTCCGAATGTCTTATAAATGGAGGGACCGCTCAACTGAAGGTGAAAGGTTACTAAAAAAGACTGGAAACCAGAAAATCTGGTTAATGTGGATGTCAGAAATCACTTTGTGAGGAAAAGATAGAGGAATTCCCATTAATACTCCATTTAATTTAGGATTCACAAGCAAATGAGCTTGTAACCCTCTGAAGGTAGGGGAGCATGTGATGGCCTCTAGGCGTGTTACTTTCCAATCCAAATTATGCTGCATTGCTTAATCTATTGGGTTGAATGGAGAAGCAATCATTTTTAAAGGAGTGGCTTGAGTTCCCATGCAGGGGAAGGTTGCGGAATGGGAGGAAACAGATTTTTTTCTAAACCCTCTGGAAAATCCTTTGTTGGTATGGTGAAGAAAGAACTTTGAGAAAAGCTTTTTCAATATATACGCAGTTATAGCTGTCGAGTGGACCTTGATAGAAGAAAATTGGAGCTTTGACTTAGCTAAGTGAAGAAGATACCAAAGTATTGTTTCTTCTTCACAAGTAATTGGGTCCACATCATGTTTCTGATAGATATTTCTACCCACAAATTCTTCAGTTTAGAATATTCCCAGGTAACAGACTGCATTTAGAGATTTCTTACAGCAATGCTTCCCTTGTGCTGGTAGTTGGTGACACATGGGGCTCTGGTTACTTCATACCGCCCTAAATTAGAAGGAACCGAGCGGCATATAAGCGCCCCGCCTCCACTGCACTCTGACTACAGTTCCTTTCTTCGCCTTGAACTTAGATATGAACCTCTGTTCCCAAACATTGTCCGTTTTTTGCAGACTCACACTTTGTCAAAGACAGTGGGAATAATGACAGGTTTCAAGTCATGCTGTGACTGCAGGAACCAGATGTTGTTCACGGACCCACACAACGGGTGCCTGTGGTGCTTGTACACAAAAGCAATCTGGTAATGAGATGAAGCTCTGTTACAAAGCATAAAAAGAGCTTTCATTTGAAACATAGGTTCTGCTCTGAATATAAAGTTGCAGGGCCATTGACGGTCATAGTCACAAGGTGGGTACTACATGACGCCTCATTCCTCCTCAAAGTTTTCTGGTAAGACTAAAACGCACCATAAGTGCAGAAAGCGTATGCAAATGCATCCACATGGTCATTCAATATCTGGAAAAGTTGCAAAGATGTCACTTGAGGTATCCAGCATCTTCGAACTCCTCGAATTCACCCAGCTGTCACCAACCATATAGCAGTTAACAGCCTTCTAGGAGGCCATGATGAAAATTTTCCAGAACCTGCCGATCCCCTCTGACATGCCTTTGGGCCCACAGAGCAGCAGGGTCTCCCAGTTAGACCTCTGCAGATGGACCTTTTACCTAGTGCAGACTGCCTTTTGGGTCACATATTGAAGCCAGCAATCGAGATTCAAATTCTGTGCCAGCATTCGAACCAGGATTCAATTGGTAGGCAGACAAAATATCGATTTTTATATATAACATACAGTAATGTCGATGTTTAAATATCGAAGGGACATAATATAAAAGGTAAGTTATATTGATATATTTAATATCGATGTTAGTAATATCGATGTTAGTAATATCGATGTTACTAATATCGATTTTTATGATTTTTATGTATATTATGTATTATGTGTTTAATTTTTATTTCTGTAATTTAAGTAAATTTTGTATGTTAGTACTGTAGCGGGTTGTGGGTTTATAGGGGAATAGGGTGGGAAGTAATTTAATTATACTAAATTAATTATTAGGAATTATAAATTAATTTTAATACATTTTTATTAATTGGTAATTAATTGTGATTAATTGATTATGTTCTGTAGCGGGTTATGGGTTTATAGGGGAATAGGGTGGGAAGTAATTTAATTATACTAAATTAATTATTAATTATTAGGAATTATAAATCATTTTAATTAATTGGTAATTAATTTTTATTAATTGGTAATTAATTTTAATTAATTGATTATTTGATCATTATGTCCTGTAGCTTGTTATGGATTTATAGGGGAATAGGGTGGGAAGTAATTTAAATATAACTAAGTAATAATGTATTTTAATTAATTGTTTTGTTAATTATAGTGTTAATTAATAATTGGTAATTATTATTAATTGGTATTTATTATTAATGTATTTGTACTTAATTATTTATTGCTAATCATGTTTTTAATAATTATGTATTGATATTGGTAAATAGTTTATATTTATTTAATAATTAATTGTGTAATTATTTTAAAATATTAATTTATTTATAAGTATGTTATTTTTAACTTCTACGCTATCCAATACTTTCCCTACTGTTGCACTCTCTGGAGTGGGAATAGTAACTTTTATCCCTACGCTATCCAACATTTACTTACTTTCTTTAATTTGTTTTACATTTTTATTAATTTTTATTTATATTATTATTTTATGTGTATTATATGTATATTATTAATAAAAAAATATGACATTATGTATTTATTAATTTTAAATATTATAACCTATTTTAACTGTTTATTACATTTATAAGTATTATTTCATTTATATTACATATTTTTTAAATTAAAAAACGATATTTTTTAATAACGATATTTTTGACGTCTATATTTTTTCGATATTTTTGTACTTACCTTGTTAGAGATAGCATGTCGATATTTTTGTAATCGACATTTTTGTTGCGATATTTTTGTAGGTAGATATTTTTGTAATCGATATTTTGTCAGACATTCAATTCAATTGCGACAGTTTCTGTCTACAAGCAAATGTCGCCAACACCAAATGTATGGCACACTGCGAAATAACTAAGGCACAACCAGTGGTTATGCAGCCAGACCTTCAGTTCCTGCCTCTCTCTCAATACCAGTACTGCCAGGGGATAAATGCCTCTTCTGTTCAGATGCGGTTTAGGGCGTACCCAATGTAATTCACGCCAGTGATGACAATGAAGCAGACAATCTGCTCCCTCCTTATTACACTGATGAAGGGATGTATTTAGACTTGCAATTTTTATTTTTTATTGTGAACGGTTTATTAAATCCACTACATTTATTTAAAAGCACATACAAAATATATGGAATCTCAAATCAAATAGAAAAACACTCACTGGTAAAAACCTCACAAACAGCTGAACAGACCTTTTGTTGTAACAAAGTGCTAATGCAAGAACCCAACTTGACAGTGTCCTCACTGGTGGGGCTTGTCAATGGAAAAAAAAAACACAGAGGAGTTGGTAAATAAGAAAGCAGTTCCTCATGCCAGAGGACCGGTATCTTAAAGTACTGGTGCGATGTAACGGGAGCAAGATGATCACTTAAGAGTACCATCCGACAAGATTGCGTAACACTAAAATCACTGTCGCATATTGAGAACCGCACAAGGTTTGGGAAGTGCCTGCAGTACTTCTTGTGAAGGAGCGATTTTACTGCGTCTGATAAAAAAAGGAGTCAATACCTTGTGTGGGTAGCAGGAGACAAACTGCCAATGACAGTGGAGGGGAAATCCAAACTCACAAAGTTCGAGGGGACAGGGGCATACACTCATACTGATAAATGTACTGGAAGCCGATAAAGTAAGGATGGCTACTGTTTGTCATGCCGATGGGACAGTCTTGTGGCATCCTTGAGGAAGGATCGAAGATCATGTGTTCTGTACACTGGAACCCTGGCCCGGGGAAGGACACATTGAGGCTCCCCTTGTTGTAGGTATGAGGGAATGCCCAGTGATATGGGGTTTTTGGTGGGGAGTGACTAATGTGATGTTGAAAGCCCTCTCGATTGAGGAGCCGATGGATATGAGGTGGCTGCTCCAGATGATCCAGGGGGAGGAGGACTGGCCCAGACATTGCAGGTTATGGTTTGCGCTGGCAGCTGGGGTGGCTAAGCGAGGCGGTGGGGGCGGGGGGGGCTCCACTCCTGCCGTTGGATACAGAGCGGGAGAAGAACTTAGATTGGTGGCAGGGTGTTAGGAAGTAGTCTACTGCAGTAGAGGATGCCCTAAGAAATGGGAGAGGGTGTGGGGTCAAATGCAGAATTATAGGGGTGAGCTTAAGGAAGCATAGCTTCAGCTAGGGTGCTTGGTGGGCTCCCCCCACCGGAATGAACAGGGAAAAGTGATACTATCCCGTACTGACACGTCCAATTTTACTGTATTGGTTTAATATACTTCATGAGCGAGGCATGACAAAGTCGAGATGTATTTAGCTACTTCTTATTATATTCATGTACCTATATTGTACTTTCAGATTTTGTACTACACTATGAGCATGTTTATTAAAAATATTATTTAAAAAAAATATATAAAAGGAGTTTGAACTTAGATGTAGAGGAATCATGATTTCAAACAGATCCTATAACAGCAATAATGCTTCTGTCTGGGGGATATTTGAGCCAAGACTTTCAATGTCCATACACTCTTACATATCAAAAGTAGAGTCAAAAGGAAACCCTTCAACTGTGTTAATGACAGCAGTGGTGTCATGGATGATTGAAGCACTTTGATATACAAAAGGCTTAATGAAAAAAAAAAAACTACTGAGCCAGAGGTTTTAAAATTGAATTGCAGCCTGATACTATTGGTCATCCAGGTGGATCAATTAGGTTTTTATGAATCTTAGATGAAATATAAATAGCAGGAACAGTATATTCAGACCTATTAAGCAAGGAATATTCTTTTTAGCTCAGCCACCCGCCATCAAGTCAATTTTTGATTAAAGAGGCAACATAATTCTAGTGGAGTGGTGTGGCTCACTGGTTAGAGGCGGCAGACCCGGAAGCAGAGAACGGCCCGGGACCAGGGTTCTATTCCCGACGCGGCAGGGTCGTGGACCAGGGTCAGCGGACTCGATAATTCTCGCCTCGGTGCCTACTCTAACCAGGCATCACACTTGGCAACTATGGGCATTAGCTTGCCTCATCTCTACAACGGCCCCCCACATTCGCTGGGGATGCCTGGTTTCACCTTGGAGATACCCACTAGGGACCATCTCACAGGGATAGCCAAGACGGGTTCCCCAGCGGTCTACAGCGCCACGACGCCTCAGGGCAGCAGTGCGCTTTACAAGACACATACATAATTCTGAATATCAGTGGTGGGATCTTTGGATAATCTTCTAAATGATTGGTCATGTTAAGTCGTTTATACACTTCCTCATTGTATTTGATTCTATACATTACAACAATTCCTCCACCTTTGTCTGCGGGTTTATTCGCTGTGTCTTCTGTGGTCTGTAAATTCTGAAAAACAAACTGCTGTTCTTTAGTCAAATTATGTTTATAAAATTGAGGTTTGTTGAATAACAAAGCTATTACAGTCAAGACTGCATTTTTGAAGGTTATTATGTCCATAGAGCCTATGTGGTTACTTAGGAAAAAAGTTGAAGGATAATGCAGCAATGGGGCATCAAATAGATTCATTTGTAACAAAAACTATTTTAATCTGATTGCTCTAAAGAATCGATGCAACTCTACCTTAGTTTCAAAGGGGTAATTTCTGTGAAAGGGTTGAAATGATTACCAAGCGCTCATTACTGAAGCTTCCACTTCTGTGAGATGGCGAGATGAAAGATTAAATATGGGTAATGTTAAGTTAGACCAGATCATAATTAACATTGAGTAAAGCTCTTCCATTTGTTGTACTTGTTGTGTGTTTCTCTTTGGCCCGGTTATCTTGATTTCTGTACTAACCTCTTCTTCCCCCCTGTGCCTTTGGGGTGCAGTTGACCCCCTCTAAATGTATTTAGATGTGGAAGGTTGCTCACTATAACCTAATGATCGAGGGTGTGATGGTGTCTGATAGTTGTCAGGATCTGAACCTGTCGCCCATTTGTTGTTGAGGCATTGCAGCACAAACATCATTTGTTTTATTCCACCTTTAAAAGTGCCTTTTTTCATTTTCAATCTAGGTAAATTTTCTTAAGGTTCCTTCATGACCATACTTTTTTAAATTCTAAGCCACTCTCAACATGTCGACCAGGGTTGATGGTCTAGTTTAAACTGGTTTCCAATTTAACACCGCCCTGGCACGATCTTGAAGGCAGGAGTTGTGCTTCAAGAAATCCCTCTTACTTTTAGGCTTGTTTCTCTCTAAGCCACTCTCAATGTGGCTGCCTGGGTTGTCGGTCTAGTTCCGGATGGTTTTTGGTTTAGCGCTGCACTGGCCCTCACAACTTTGAGATCGGTTCTTTAACTGAGCCTTCCTTTATTTACTCCCATTATGACTGCTGAACAGGTGCCCACGCATTTGGCGAATGCTTAGTCCATAAGCAGCGCATCTCTGCTGGGAATATATTCTGGGCAGTATTTATTCTAGTGAAAGGCACTATTTATTCATACCTTCCACACTGGAGCTTGCATGTAGCACAGACTGGGCCCCCCACCCAGTTTCCTGCAACTCCTAGTCCTAATAACATTGGAACCACTGCCTGAATCTGGGAAGATATGCGAGGTTCAAGTAACATCAGCACCATGTTAATGAATCTGCAGGATGGAGTGGGTTAGAGATCTGGACAGTGCACATAGCAAACTAATTTGTCTCCAGGAGCATTGCTAGACTTTAGACATTAAACCTTTATTTTCTTTTAACACCTTTTCCAATTAACGTGTAAAAATGAGTCTCTTCAAAATTCACGTGTTTTTGATTAAAATGGAATGCATTTAAACATAGTACATCAAATTATAGCAAAGCATTCAGAAGTATTTTTAAAACTGATAGTTTAAAAAAATAAACGTAGAAACATCCATGCCTTTGCCCTCCCTGACAACAATGCCAATAGTGAACTAAAAGGCAAGTCAGTTGTCACATAGAACCCTCTGGGAGGTCTGGGTTGTTATTATACATGGACAACATTATAGTTTATTTAATCAAACACAAGAGGTTTTGTACACCACATAGCCTGAACTCATGTATTACTAGATGCTCCTATATGTGATGATGAAGAAGAAAGAAGCAAAGTGAAATTGGACAATTGTCTAGGATCACACAATTTGGTCAAGTATGGGACTGATCCAAGGTTTTCTGGATTCACATTGTGCAATTCTGTTTCATTCCAATTCAACAATCAAGTTACTTCCTTTTTACACCTAAATCGACCAAGCTAGCAATATTGCCCACCTTAACCCCTCTCCTCACAAAGCCCCACTCCTACCATGCTGGCATCAATGCAGCCCTCTGGCACACCCCAGGCACACTTTGCAGCCCTGGAAAAATATTGCGAGTACCCATGCTTTAGAGTATTGCTTTGGTGCTCTGCCAGACACGTTCAAATGAACAGTTGCACACCCTTTCGGAAGCTCACTACAATTACCTATGTGGATTTTCTTCTGTGCTCCCAATGTGAACGGCATCAGATCTAGGCACGTGTGAATTAAGGTTCCACACAAGAGGCCAATCAGGCAAGGTAGCGCAGATTTACTGTCAAACATGTCCTTGTTGCCATTTGCTTTGCAGCAGATTTCTTTTTAAAATAAATGTATAAGTTGCGTGTCAGACTCTGCTTTTTAAGCTCTGCCCCTTATAACTCCACCCCCTTTCCTCTTCCATACCTTGACCCCAAATGTATGGGTCACTGGAGTAAATGTTGTCCAATTCCAGCACTGGGACGAGGCACATACAGTGATTAGTAGGTCTTCGAATAACCATGGCTTTATTCTTTTCACAAAGACCTGCATGCTAAGCAGTGAGCTGCTGGGCTTGCCTTTGATGCATGAGGACAGCGACAGGGCTGCTATTCCACTGTCAGAAATAAAGTACAGCCTCTATGGTGAACAGCAAAAGTCTTGAATGGTAATATGTGTAAATGTGAGATTGTGGGAGTGTGTCTGCCTGCCACATCAGAATGGCATGGGTCTGTCGTCTTTGTTGGATGCACTGGCAAAACGGTTCTTTTGTCAGAGGTATAGGTAACAATGACTTCTCCGAGTCATTGTTAGGCGTGTGTGTGTGTGTGTGTGAGAGAATGACATTGTACCATTGCAGGTTATGAGAGACTGTTGGCAAAGTTCTTTGTGTGTCTCTCAGGCATGGGTAGCAGAGGGAAGCTAGTTTGGAATAGCAGGAAGGAAAGAGCTGGGACTGCTGTGCTCAATGTGTGAGTGTACGGACAGAGTAGTGTGTTGGGCACTCAACACTTTAGTGATATAGAGCACTGCAGGTCCATACTTGATTACACTAGTTGAGACTAAACTACAGGGACAACTTCAGGTCAGGTGTGGAGTGTACGGTGGCAGAGATGAGTTTCAAACAGATGTGTATGTTCGTGTTACTCAATTCCGAGTTCAGCACAGTACCACTTGAGCACCAGGCCAGGTTCCCTCCATCAGACTAACTTGGAGCAGAGAACATTGAGTGACAGAGATCCTGAGTCTCATCTATTTTAGCTCCAGGCAGTAGTTTGGATTTGGCAATCATGCTGGACTGTTTTTACACCTCAGTATTAATTGCTGACAAACAGATTGCGCAGGTAAGATTAGACTTCTATTTTTAGTCTGCAACATTTCTGTTGCTAGTTTCACATAAAGCTGAATGCCCAGCTGAATAAGAGCAGCAGGGAATGATGCTGGGAAAGGCTGTCTGAAAAGTTTCCATTTATACTGAGATTTGCCTAAGTACACACATGCATCTCATAAATGCCCTGCTTAGTTGTTTGGCCTGTGATGTTACAACAGGTATTTTAAGCACCATATCAAAAGAAAAATCTAAATCACAAAACCCAAGCAAGCACATTACATAGTGCATGTGGCACAGTGCCATTTGCCTACATACTAGTGTGTCTTCTGCTTGTAGTATTGTTTCTGATAGTCTTTATTCGCAGATTCCTTACCTTAGAACTCTCCCTGGGCACCAGACTGGAATCGGGAAATGTTCCTGCTGACTCTCTGCGCGTTGGCCAAGGGCGGCGTGCAACTCGGTTGCGACGTTGACAACTGGATTTATTATCGGTGGAGTCTATATAAGCCCATCCCCGAAGCAATGACGTGAATTTCTTAATTTCCGTGCTACAACCCAGAGAAGCGGTTCCTCTGGCCATTTTTTGGCCTACTATGACGTTTTTTCGTGTGAAACACTGCCTATTTTCCATGTCTTCTGACATTAAACCTTGTGGGTCTTATGCTTAACAGATGTCGGCCGTGGACCCTCATTCTATCTGTATGTGGTGCTTAGGCGTGCAGCACGACTCAGAGGAGTAAGACGCATGTCATCAACTGAAGTCCAAGTAGCTATGGGGGCAACGGATGAATCTCTTGATGGCGCCGTTATCCCAATCCTCCAAGTCTCATCGATCTTGGTCTCCTCCCTCTAAGGATCTTTTGCTGAGCTGTTCCCGTGGACATCACTCCCAGTCGATGGCAAGTCTCATTGCAAGTGGTCGAAGTTGTGGCGTCCCCCAGCTTTGTTGCCCCACAACGTGGAATCCCACGGCTCCTCATGCTCTCAGGCTGAAGACCCCATGCAAGAGTCTCTTGCGCTCCTCCGTGCCTTTCCTGGAGCAGAGGCAACTCTCACCCAAATGAGAGATTACTGGTGAGCTCTCCACTCCATTTTTAAGTCTTCACCTTCCCCTAGAGTGCCTTCCGGCCCTAAGGAGGTGTTGGGTGCCTTGATTGTACCCAGGCTGGTGGGTTTGCCTTGGCTGCAGTTAAGCCTATGACTTCATTAATATCGGTGCACAGCTCTTTGAGGTTCCCACCTGGGGCACCGATCAACTCTGCACCAGGTACCTGAACTTTCGGAGCTCGCTGTAGGCACAGTCTGATGCCCTTCCACAGTCTTCTCCGGACGTCGGTGCGACTCCGGTTTGGCGTGGATCATCGTCTGGAGCAGAGCCAATCCATCATGTTCCTGAGGAACCATTACATGAAGATTATTTGGATGACGATTTGGAGTTGGTTGGTTTGGTATAGCCAATGTCTGCAGTTCCCCCTTTGTTGGACAGTTGGTTAACTGAACTAGATGAAGCAAGTTGGTTAGAGTCTTCGCCTGCTTCTGGCCTTCTTTCTCTTCCAGGCCTAGCTATGGAGGACAGCTCTTTGGCAGACATGTTGTCAAGGGTGGCTGTGGTCTTGGATTTGTTTCTTCCTTTAGTGACTAAGTCGACTGACCCCTTCATTGGGGTTTTTCAACCTGCTCGGCTAGTTGTTGAACCCTTGCTACCCTTTTGTGAGGTGCTGCATAATATTTTGTGGGGGGGCCTGAGCTAGACCTGATTCTGGAGTTCCTGTGGACCGTTTGATTGCCCATAAGTATCTCCCTCCCCCCACTGACCCAGCTTGTCTCCTCTGACACATCGCAGTTTCGTAGTTCGGGCCGCTACGGCTTCCCATGATTTGGATTGTCTTCTTCATACTCCGGTTGACAGAGATCCCGGAGGCAGGACTCTTGTGTAAAGCATATTTTCTCTTCCACCAGTGCAGCTTTTCGTTCCATTAAAACTTCTTGTGTCCTCAGACGTTTTTCTCATGCCTTATGGGATTTATCCCTCCCAGATGCTAATCGGAAGGATCTGGCCCAGTTGATCTTGGATGGGCAGCACAGTGCTAGATTAATTTGGTGTGGCATGGATACCACTGATTAGGTTGACCGGGCCATGGCTGCTTCTGTGGCATTGCACCAATGGGCTTGACTTCGTACCACAGCATTTTCAGAGGCAGTCCAATCTACTTTAATAGAAATGCCTTTTGATGGCTTCCATTTGTTTGGTGCCCAGGCAGACACTTCTTTATGTCGATTTGGAGATGGTCTGGGTGGTGCAGACCCTTAGCTGTTTTCCTTTCTGTTAACTTACATTGTTGTTCTATAGCTGGGTTGTTCACACTCTGCCTGTTTTTCTAGGTGGTTTCACTGACTTACACCTGCGTTTTTTACACCTTTTGGAGTGCCCCTTTGTGGTCTGCTCCATATAGCACATCACCCGGAGTGGTATTCTTGCTGATGCAGGTCTTATTCTTTTTTGTATTTGCACTGTTGATGACCGGTTGGGACCCTGTGTGATCTACTACCTATTGAATAGGTTTTTCTCTGCTCAAGGGTTCCTTCCCCAAGACATCTTGTTTTTTTTTTGTGGTATTTCTTTCATGAACGCAGATAGATTACCTGTGTTACCTGCTCCTAGGGGCATTTGCGGAAGGCATGTTGCCGTTCTTGTTACTAATTTGCTATCCCTTAAGGAATCCTGTGTCTTGTTTTTCCTTATGGAGAAGGATATGTACAGTTTGTTGGAATGCATCCACTGAGGCATTGTTAGTCTCTCCAGATTTTCTCACGGTTCACCCTTTGTAAAAGGAGTTTCTAATGGAGCAGTGGAATGTCTTATATGGTCCCTCCTTGATAATCCACGTTCTGGTGACGAACATAGAAACCATCTCAGGGGTGTCACTGATACTTGGTCCTTTTAAACCAACAAAGAAGACATTGGCACATAAGCTGAAATATAAAAATAATGCATTTATTCACCTCCGATGAGGGAGACTACGTCACACGGAACCCTTAGCAACTGTATGAGGCAGTCTAAGGAGTACAGAAAACTGGGGCTTTATATATGCTTAGGGTTGCATAGTCCGCATAGGACCAAGGTGCAGTCCTGGCTCATGTAAGCATGCAAAATGCCTAATATGGGCATGCAAGATCTGCTTGCTCAACAAAGTGGGAGGAGAGTTACTTCTCCATACAGCAGCAAAAATAGCCTGACAGTTGTATGAGAGAAGCAGGTGCATTCTACTAGCTAGGCCCTTCTGAGCATGTGCAAGGCTCTGAAGAGGGAAACAGCACATGGCGAGCACATGGCTAACAAAAATGGCTGCCAAAATACAAAATGGCTTTCAGCTCATGCTAACAAATCCCTCCAATCTTTAACACTGGGACTGACCAAAGATTTTTAATGGGACATCTTTTTCTCTTGTGCCCTTTTTACTTTCGGTGACCTTTGTGGCCTTTCTTTAGGAGGGTGCATTTCTGAATACGTGTGATATGCAGGTTGGTCCTACTGATCTTCTTTGTTGTGGTCTATTCCACAGTCTCTATCTGTGTGGTTGCGCATGAGTTTCGAATTCTGTATTTTTCTTTTCACTAGCACCCTTGTGTCCTTGCTCTGACTCTGTCCTGTACTGGTACTATTGTGGTATATATGCAACGTATTTAACTTGATGCCTGTTGTTCCATGGCATCAAGTTGTTTATATTCCTCTTCTTTCGCCATGCTACTTCTGTAAGTTAAAGGACTTCATCCATCTGCGTATGGATTCTTGGTCTTACTATTAGTTTCTAACCAATGGGTCCATTGTTGGGGTTTTCATAGACGGTTATGTTCATTTGTGGTATACAATTTCGTATAGCCTGCTCTTCAGGATTCTATTATTACCATGGGAGTCACTTTTGGAGTTCCTTTCTTCATGGTAAGTAGGCGTAGGAGATGGGGAGACATAAGAACGTCTGAAATGTGTCATGGTAGCGTTGGGAGAGTGTGGTCATGGCCTAATCACTTCACAATATTTCTTTATGTAGATGCATGTATTTAAAAGTATATAAATGTATCTCCATTGTGAAGATGAATCAGTTCAAAGAACAAGATATTGCTGTATAATGTGCAAGCTTCTTGCTGAGTTATCAAAGTCCATCTCCGCTTTCTTCTACAACAGTGGCAGTATTACAGGGAGTTTCAAGTTTTATGACTGATCTGGTGACGGAATAGCAGCAAGCAGTTTTTGAAAATTCTCAGACAGTAAAACAGTTGTGCTTTTTTTCATCATGATCCTCGGATTAAATAACTTTACTTGTAAATCTGTAAAATCAATGTGCATAGCGTGCTGCCAAGGTCCCAATTATAGGTTTCCAACTCCGCTTGAACGCATCCTGGGGCCACATTACATATTGTGCACTGGGGGCGCAACCGCACTATCGCCCACTTTGCGTGCCCCTGGGGCACTTTGGTATTGCAGAAGAGCCTGCAGACGCCTGTGTAATACCGATAGCGCTGCCGCACATAAAGCGCCAGTGCTATCTTGCGGGGGCGTGCCCCATGCAAATGAGGGAACCCCTTAGCATCTGCGCCCATGTCCTATTACAGACATGGGCGCAGAGGTGAAGACACCCTCAGGAGGCGCACTGACAGTTCGCCGCCTAAATCATGGCACACTGTCAGTGCGCCCCCTGAGAGCAGCCCTCTGGAGGGGGTTTCTATGGACTCCTCCGACATCCCCTTGCAGGCAGGTGCAGTAACTGACTGCACCTGCCTGCAAGGGAATTTCTAATTCCCCTTCAAAGTACAGGCGGGTTGCCGCCTGCACTGTGAAAACACGGAGCGGATTTAAAACAGAAGTTTTTCACAGGAATGCTACTGCCCTGGGAGCAGCGCATTCATGGTAATAGGGCACATTTTCATTGTTTGTGCTGGGTGCATGTTTTTAAAGGGGCTCACAGGGCACACAATGAAAAGGCACACTTACCTTAATACGGCCACTAGTTTCTGTAGCCATTCGCAGTCCGATTCCAGCCCATATTATTGTATGCACTGCACACCATGTTAATCTCAAACTGTTCTGTGTAGACATTACTCTGCTCTTGATGCTAGGTCCAAAGTGTATCAAAACCCAAAAGGACAAAAATATAGACCAACCAAACTAGTAAAGTATTAACGATTGCGTTGTTTTGTCTCCTTCAGCCTGGAAAGCTTGCAGAAGCGTTCAAGTACTTCGTACAAGGAATGGGCTACAGTAAGTATTCGTCTTCTTGGTGAACAAATGCCACCCACAGTATTTTAGAAGCCATAAAAATATGACAGTTATACTTTCTTTTTGCATAGGAATTTACCTAAAAGGACTTTAAAATGTCGGCCTTGGTAAACAGTGAGCCAAACTTAATTTGTAAATTAAGTGTTAACACTATAACCTGTGTGTTTTAATTCAAGTGATTGCTCTCTATACGAAGACCAAAGCCAAATATTTTCAAGAAATAACTAAGACCATTAACCTCTATTGTCACAATCCAAGTAGTTCTGTAGAATGCATGACACTTCACACTACTGTAGAGTAGGTGCTTGCTTCCTTGAAGAGCGTATCAAATACTAATGAACTATATAGATCTAGCAAAGATTTAATCATAACGGCTATAATCATAATTTCCTTTTTAGGCCTTGCCTACGGACAACTTTTCGGTGTGTTCATTGTCAAAGAACAATTATGTGTAGTTCTTAGATTGGACTTTGGGTCAAGCCGTTGGTTTTCAAAGTTTAGATTTCTTGTCAATCTTGCTTCTTATTTGATGGTTTTCTTTCCTCTTCTTGTGTTTGTCCCTTCGGTAGAGCACAACTTATTTGCCATGCTTTTGATTGGATGAGTCCTATCTTTCCAAATCTGACAGCAGGAAACCACCTTTCTTTCCTCAGCACTCCATTGGAGCACATGCATTTTCTTGCTCTCTACTAGGTGTGCTGAGTGTGCACACCCACTCTACTGCATGCACACTCCCACACTCATGCCCTCAGCCTTGTTCTGTGTGTACAAGCATGGAATGTTGGACTATCTGGCTCTTTCACTTACCGGTATTGTCTGTAGACTCATAATGTGTGAAAAGGGTTAACCCTATAGCATAGAATTAGAAGTTCCTCCAACCAATAATTCAAAGACCACAGTGCTTTAGTACCTTGTGAATGGTGTGGGACATTGTAATAGAGGATAGGTAACCCAACTTGTGCCTTTCTTGGCGTTCTTAAAGTATTGATTCTGCAGGTGGGTGCTGAAGGTTGAGTTTTAATTGATCATTTTAATATCAGACTCCCATGTCTGATGCGCTCAATGGATGCTATATTGACGCTAGTATTCAGCTCTTGTGGAAACACACTTAATAAATGTAGTATGTTGAGCCAACAAAGAATTCAAACTATATTTATCTTGGGCTCTATCTTAGCGATAGGTTAACACATTCCAATTGTAGGTAGTCAAATTTCATGACGGGTTATCATGGCAAGGCCTAAAAGTTACATATATTGGGGTTCAAACCAATGACAATATTTTTGACTTTAAACATGTGGCGCCTATTTATTCTTATGGTCTTTAATAACTTATATTATTGGATCCCACATCCCAGCCATTTTGAGGTCAGGTAGTGGCCTCGATAAACAGGGACAGGGCACATCTCCGTCCCCCGTCCCTCTGGCAACAACTCCAAAACCTCTTTAGTGTGCTCTTATTGACCTACAATTATCCTGTATGAGACTGTGTATTCCATTTCCTCCATGGGTGTGGCAGAGAATTACCTCCGACAGGTGGGTCCTTAAAATCATCCAGTGGGGCTATGCCCGGCCATTCCCTTCCCATCCGCCAGACTTGTCTCCTGTTACAGAGCAGCTTTCCATTTTTCCATTTTGTGTCAGTCTATGCTCATTTGGCCAAAAGAGCCATGGAGAGTACCAGCCTTGTTTATAAGGAAGGGATGTTATTACCGTTATTTCCTGGTGCCTGAGAAGAATAGAGACCTTTGACTTGTTTGATCTTTGCCCTCTTAAAGCCTTCCCGTGAAAAGACAAATTTAAGATGCTCGCGCTGGCCTAAGTTATATCCGCCCTAATCCAGTGGACAGGAAGGTGGCATTAAACCTGCAGGATGCCAATTTTTATATATCCATCATGCAGGTCTACAGATGCCATCTGTGATTGAAGGTGGGCCACAAGCATTTTCAGTTTGCTGTGCTCCCTTTTGGTCTCGCCATTGCCCCTCAGGTGTTCACAAAAGTGATGGCTGTGTTTGTTGCCCATCTTCCACGGTCTGGTGTACCAATCCCCTCCCATCCCCCACACTTAGACTGGCTGTTGAAGACGGACTCGCCATTCGCGGACCATCTCCAAACAGCGGCGAACCTCCTTACAACACTGGGTTTCTCAGTCAGACCTGCTGAAGTCATATCAGACTGGATAGAGTGTGCCATTAGTCTTCCCCTCCGAATCAACGAGCACAGGACATTCAGACTATGATCCAGATATTTCAGATGCTGTCCTGGGTCCCACTGAGATTTGATGTTGGTGGCTGATGCATCAGTACTTGGGGGCCTATTAGGATGGCGGGCGGACCTGCGTCCGTCCGCCACCCGCAGGGGCAGTGGCGGTCCCTCTGGTGTAATTAGGATGTGACCGCCACCCTGGCGGTCACATCCCGTATCTTTAACCTTGCGGCGGGTGCTGCTTGAAGCAGCACCCGCCGCAAGGTTAAAAATGCATGCTTTACATTTACATGCACAAAGCAGCAGGCACCGCGCGGTGCCTGCCGCTTTGTGCATGTAAATGCTGGGGGGTACCGTAGGTACCCCCATGTGCACCCCCGACACCCTGGGGGCCTCAAACGGGCCCCCAAACACAAAAAAAACACATGCTTTTCCACAGCGGAAAAGCCGCCGTGGAAAAGCATGTTTCCGCATGCATCCTAATATGGCTGGCGGTGTCTTGCAGACACCGCCACCATATATGCCAGCATACACCACGGATCAGCGGCGGACGTACTTGCCGTCCGCCGCTGATCCCACCGCCATCCTAATCTAGCGGTGGGTGTTTTCTGTCACTCCGGCGGTGAATCTGCATCCTCCGGGCCGGCGGTGGCTTCCGCCGGCCCGGAGGATGCGGATTCACCGCCATCCTAATCGGCCACTTGGTTGGGGAGGTCATCTTGGAGAGGTGCAGTTCAAGGGACTCTTGTCTCCGGGAGAGACAACTTCACATCCGTTTCCTGAAGTTGAGGGGGATTAACTTGGTGTAGAAGGCCTTTACTACCAACCAGCAATGGAAGGCTTGTGCAGGTCCTCAAGGACAACACCACAAGTGTGGTACTGAAACAAGCAAATGGGATGGGATCCTGGGAGCTCTGCACCTCTGCAACTGGTTGGGTTGGCAGGGCATCTCCCTGGTTGTGAAGACCTATTGGGATCTTTGAATGCCATGGCGGAAACCTCAACTGGAGACACCTAGTGGATCACAAAGGGCAGCTATTCCCAGATGTGGTGCAGGGCGTCTTCAGCTATGGGGAGATGACTGCCTTGGTGAGAATGCGCAGTGTCAACACTTTTGCATGTTGGAGTTCCTCAAAAGGTTTCTCTCAGACACGCTTTCTGATTTGAGTGGAGCACTCCTATATGCCTTCTTGCCGCTGCCTCAACTTTCCAGAGTTCTGAAGATCAGGAATGACCCGGCCCAAGTCATGTTTGTGGCTCTGGATTGTGCCATTCGAGTGGGACCCAGAAATTTGGGGCTTGAGCAGTTGTCCTCCGGTTAGTCTGCTGCTTCAAGAGGACCTTATGTCTCATCAGCAGTGCAGCACCTCCATGCGGGGAGATCTCCATTTGAAGTCTTTGATGTGATCTTGGTATGGATCTTTGTTGCCAGGTGCCTATTCCACTAAATCATTATACACCGGGCACTGGGATAAGTTTGTGGCTTGGTATGGTAAACACCAGACATACCCTCAGCATACCAAACTGTTGGATGTCTAGTTGTTCGTTTTATCTTTGGCTCAGGAAAGACTTGCAGTGGCCAATGTTAATTGTCGGCCCTTTTGGCCTCTTTACGTTTTCTGGAATAGCCGTTCTTGTTCAAACTACCTGTTGTGATGACATTTCTTAAAGGGTTGCTGAATTTGGTTCTCACATCCACCCATCTGTACCCCTTTCGAGCCAATGCACAGTTGTTCATTATGCCACTTAACCTTCTACTGTCTTTGTAGTTGTGATAACATAAGCATGTCATATAAGCTGGTGTTTAGAACTTGAACTGCATTTCTGCTGAAGGTAGTGATGCCTTTTCATGTTGGACAACCTGTTACTCTCCGACATTCTTCACTCTGCCTCATTTCACGAAAGAGGAAAAGACTCTATTGCTGGGACCACAAAAGAGTGATGAGCTTTTATTTCGATTGAACTAAGGACCGTCTGGTAGACAGTCCGATCTACGTTGGATTCGTTTGAGCAAAGAAAGGCAAGGCGATGTAAAAGTGGACCATATCATGATGAATAGTCCTTTATATTAAGATATGCTGTGCATGCCTATGAACAGCCTCCAGAAGGTCTGAGAGCTTATTCCACCAGAGCCAAGGCTGCTATGACTGCAATTGCAGGTGGAGTGACTATCTTGCATATCTATCAGGCTGCAATGTGGGCTTCAGAGCATGCATTTACAAAACACTATTGCATCAACAGTCAAGTCTGTCAGGAAGGTAATTTTGCCTGTTTGGACTTTTTGATCTGAGCTATTCCACAGACCACCACCTTGGGAGGTAATTATTTGGTGTCTATTCATAAGGTGAGGAATCTGTAGTTAGAAGTATCCATCAGAAAAACAAGTTACTTACCTTTGGTAACGCTCTTTCTGGTGGATATTTTAGCTAATTGTAGATTCCTCACCACCCTTGCACTTCCCGTTCCATGGAATTGTCTAGTTTTCCATCTAAAGTTCCAGTTTAGCAGTCTGCACACTGGTGCTTTTCATTTGCAGATAGGCTTCTATCCTGAGTGTGGTAAAGCATACGAAAGAAACTGACATCAGTTTGTATGGATGGTATTATATGCGGCTCCGCTGGTCACTTCCGGATCGAAATAAAGTCTGCGTGGAGTCGTACAACAACATATATGTGTGCAGGAGCACTGCTTTTTGATTTTTTTGGTTGTAGCTTGGTGCCTGGGGATGTTCACAAGATAAGGCATCTGCAGTTAGGAAGAGTATCCACCAGAAAGAGCAGTACTGAAGGTAAGTAACTTGTTCTTCTTGGTGCTTTAGCACCTCAGGGCACATCTGATTAAGGCATTCCTGCCATTTTACCAGCCAGCACAATTCAGATTACTCAGTTTCTTAGGTTGAAAATGCCTCCTATCGTTCTACGTTCTGCGGCACCTCAAACTGAGGATGATGTTGCTGCTTTGGACACTGACCACCGTTTTGAGACTTAGAATTATGGATTTGTGTAGTAATGAAGAAATGTTAGGGTCCGGTGTGGTGAATGCTGTATGTGAAAGTGTTATGAGGACAACATTTCATTCACCAAAGATAGGCTTTGGTAGTGACGGATACCTCCCTCACTATTTGAGGGGCTCCTTTTCATGATTTGATTGCAAATGGTTAATGGCAGTTAGATTAGATGTGATAACTCTTCTTAAATCAAGTGAAAGGCAGGCAGGTTTGGTGTTGTTGACTGGCATTACCACTATGACGTGTGCAGTGTAGCGATGAAGCTTTGGCAATTTGGAATCCCAAGGAAATTCTTAATCATCTTACTTTTGGCATTGAAAGGCACTTGCTCCCTTCTTCACAAGAGTGGAGCCTTCATCAATATGTGGTCTAAAACGCACATTTGTATGACAGATGGTTGTCACTATATTTTGGAGGGAAATAAAGATTTTTTAATCCCAACTAAATAGTTTGGCTAATGGAGAGATCACGAAGGGTGGGATCGAGGTGTGAGATCAGGCAGACTCAAGGGGGTCTCTGGATTCAGGGGCTTTTTGAGTTTTGCTCGCTTAAGCAATGGCAAGGTAAGTGTATCTAAGCTCTGTGGAAAGCCTTCTCATGTGTAATGCGGCCTACTATGATTCCCATTTATATCCTTGTAGAGCTTAAGGGGGTTTAATGCCTCTCCAGTGCGCTTAGCATAATGGATTTGTCAGCTGAAGGCAGATCTCTGCCTCCTTCAAGAAACACTACGGCTGAAGTCAGAGCAAAGAAGAATATACTCCACAGCTTTCTTTTCGCATTGTTTGTCATCCACATTGATAAATGCAGCACGCTGTGGTATACTACATGTGTGTGGTGCTCACTATCTTCTAGGGCGCTATCAACAAAACAAGGAGGGAGTTGGGTCATAAGCAGTGGTCCTTACCTAGGCCAACCCCTATTTTTCACATTACTCTATGTACTGAATCAAATACTTGCATTCAAAAATGTAGTAATATCACCATGAGCCCATTAATTAAAGGAGATTAACTCCATCTGGTTGTGGGCCTAAAAACTGATCAGATACAGCTGCGATGTGGGAGGGAGGTCTGGGCATAATAGACCTTAGCTACTACCATGTCCAAATGACTTCTCTCCAGTATGTGCTAGATTACGCCAGAGAGGATCCAGGAAGTGTGTGGTGTTTCCTAGAACACACCCCATCTGACCGGCCACTGTGGGATGTGTTGGCGCCATAAGGGTCATACATTTTTCCAATTGTAAGGCAGGATTGTGAGAATTTCTTGGTTAAGGTGCTGTGGTCTGACCACTTTCCACCCTCCCTTTTTACACCACTCTTGGACAAACCAGAGTTTACCCTGGGCGTAAGACACAGATTCACTAACTGTAAAGAGGGGAGCTGTTTCTATGGTAGGAGATCTGTTTGAGTAGGGAGTTTTTAAAATCTGACATATAGCAGCATAATATCAATTTAACATCAGATATTCTTGTTCAACAGCTTCATGAAGCAAAAGGAAATATAAGAAATGTGAATACTGAAGTGTAAAACAAAGTACATAAACAAAATGAAAGGAGCAAATTTATTTTTCAAAATGTGTGAATCCATTCATATTTCACAGTGGATACTATCCAATATTCTTTTAAAATGGAATATCACTCTTCATTCTTTATTTCACAAACGTTGCCAGTTTTTTTATCTCTTGTGCAGTATTGGCACTTCTGGGTCTTCTGAGATTGTACAGCCTGATTTATTTAATTGCAGCTAGGACCTTCTTCCAAACAATAGTCTCTTTGGGACGGTGTCACCATATATGAATTGGCGTTCCGGTTTACCACATTTTCTCCAGGATTCGTCTGAAATACCTTCAAGCATCGGGTGTCAGATACCACCTGGCCCTCACCTTGAGAGCTGATTCCTTATGTAATGTGGATTTGCTCTTTGCTGTACTATCCCTCCACTGGACCTCCCAACATTTAGGCTCTATGTATTTGTCTAAAAGTGATTCCCAACTCTTCATTTATTTCCACCTTGGTTGTGGCACAGGGCTCAAACGCTGTTTGTATATTTTCAAGACCACTCATTTAAGGGTTCCCAATGATGTCACAAGTTTCTCAAAATCTGTTCAAGTGTTGCTGCCGCCTTATTTACCGGGTGCATCACTCAATTGAGCAGTTATTGGTACCTACATTTATCTCTGTTACCTTGCTGGCTCTTTTAAAACTATCAAAGGATCTGGTTTGGCCCCTTTCTCCTGGAGACATGCTAAGATTATGCAGCCTCCATCGGGCTAATCCTTGAAAATCCTTTAGTTCATTTGCTGGTGTGAAATCTTTTTTGATGCGTCACTGGAACTGGGAAAGCCTGGTCTGGTTCATGGTATTTGGTATACAGCCCAAAGCATTTCAGGGAGTTATTGATTTTGAAGGGTAGCCTCACTTGCAGTCTAACTTTTCCTTCTAAATCGTATTGTATTAGCAAAAGTTTGGGATTTTCTTTTGCTAGAATTTGTACCTTAGAGGTGCTAAATAGTGTGAAGATGTATAATAGCAGAAGGATAGAGTATATTGGGTCCATAAAGTACAGTAAAACATCAGCAAAAAGTGAAATCTTAAGGAGTGTCTGTTTTTTTTTTTTTTTTTTAGTTCAGGTGATTTCCGTGACTAATGGTTTATTGCTCAGGACAAATAGGAGTTGTGATTGATTTCTGCACCCCCCCCCCCCCGATCATATATGGCTTTGAAAACATGCAGTTAACTAGGATTCTTGCTCGTGGATGTGTTTAGGAGGAGCCATGACCAGTCATCCCTTAACACAAATCCGATATCACTCTGCTTAAAAAGGTTTAACTTACCATATCGAAAGCTTTTTCCATGTCGAACGCTATCAACGCTAATGATATTTTTGTTTTTGTTACCCTTTTCACCTAGGCAAATATTGTTAAAAGCATGCCAGTCTAGGATAAATCCTGATCTATCTTGCTGTGTCTGGTAGGATGGGTCCAAGTGTAGCAGCTTAGATCCTTCATATATATTTTACATTGTTGAGCAGGAAAGGTTTGTAGGATCTGCGCTGTTGGTCACCTTTGCCCGGTTTTAGGAGGACCACAGTATCCGCAGCATACATCGTTACCGCAGCCTCCACCTTGTCTAGACCTGTGAGGCTGTTGGGAGATGCAGGTTTAAATGATTTTTTTTTTTTATCTTAAAATCTTATAGCACTTCAGTGTCTGTAAAGGGGCACAGACATATTCCCTTTGTTCTGCTGACATTATGGGAAATTGTATGCTTTGCACTATTTGTCTGCCCTTCTTGTCTCCCGCTGTATATACTCGTTCATAGTATACCCGCCTAAACAGTTTCCCTTTTGTCTTTCCTCAAGCATTAGGACTCCATTTCATTCTTTCAAGTTCAGTTCTGACCCTGTTTTATGCTTAGCCCCCGTCCCCCTCCCAGAAAGTGATGGGCTTTGTAACCAGGCACTTACATCTTCCTGCCTAAGGGGCAGCAAGGCCCTCCCAGATCTATTCACAAGAAGGGTGTTTGTGTAACCTTTTGTATTTGTGACTGTCTTCCAGTCAGCCCGTTTCCTGTTTGTTTGTAGTTGTCCTCTGCTATTTTGAGTTTGACCTTTAGTTTCGACTTCAGTCATCTCCTATTGGGCCCATATGTAGCTGCCAGTTCAGTAGGTGCAGTTCTAAAGGTTACATTTATTTAAACCACTGTTTTTTTAAACTGTAGCATACCATAGTCTTTATAAATGCCCCCAAAAAATGCCACTCTTAAAAGCCAATAAAAATCTACCCACCATACAGGTTACATCCAAAAATTGCATATCGTATACAAGTCTTCTTGCCTCAGCCCTTGACAAAATCCAGTATTTTTTTAAAACGGCTTTTAAAAAATGTCTTAAAGATATACAATATAAATTAAGGCAAGTAAAACATGAACAGAGAAGCAGCACATTTCTAACACGCAGTGACAATTCTCCTCCCTGTGCCATATCATGAACTCTCCCACATGCCCTGCATAGACCAGGTTCAACCCCATTTGTAGTCTTAGAACTGCCAAACGCAGTGCTGGGTTGGGTTTATTTGATAAATAGGGGAAGGGTGTTGCATAAATTGAATGCCAGCTGATTTGCTTCAAGGATCTAGGGGTTCTGCTGGATGAAGGACAATATTCTGCTTCAAGCAAGTAGTTTTAACCATTTACCAAGCTAATAGGTCTGTTATTAACTACCAGACTTTTGGCTTTCTCAATGCTTATTTTGATTTGTCATGGCTTTTGCAAATCTTTATTGTCGGGGGAGGGGCCAGTTGATTACCAGTATAAAGAAAAAGAAAATACCGAAAAGCAAAAATCTGACTTTCGTCTTATGGAGCACACACTGAAAAATTAGCCTAAGGAACTGAAGAGTTGTACTTCATGTGTGGATCTGCTTCTTTTGAAAAGGCAAAATGCCATTATTCACAGTGAAGTTACCACATGGCTAAAGTGGGATGATCTAGTACCCCAAAATGTATGCTGTAGTGAATGGAAGAAAAATGTGAACACAACAGCAGACCAAAGGATGAAGAAAGCTGGCTGAAACCCATGTAACTACATTATATATAGAACAAGGAGTGGGGGCTGAAACTGAAGGAATTCTGTTTCAGCCCTACACTTGGGAATAAATAAGAAATTATCTGGTGCAAACACCGGAGGTTCCTTTTTAAACCTTCCCAAGCATCAGCCGCACTGGAAAGGTAGTGCAGGCATTGGCGACCAGTTTTTAAAAGGCAATCCTAGCACTGGAAATACGTTTTGTCTACGCCTCACATCCACACTATCACACATACGGTCAAATGAACGATGCATTTTACTGGTCACAAATGGCCCATCGGGCCATTTGCGACTTGTAAAATACATTTTTCTATGTTCAAACCTTATTTGGTGAGTCAGTAACCTATTACCGGCTTGCAAAATAGGGTTTGCGAGTCGCTATTAGGAAGGGGTGTGCCAAGGGCATCCCTTCCTAATAGCGAGTCGCATGGGAATGTATGATTGTTTTGCGACAGGAATATGGTCACAAAACAATCGCAGTTTACCACCTACTTCAAGTAGATGGTAAACCAGTCACAAACGGGAAGGGGACCCCTTCCCCTGAGTAAATGATGGGGAAACATTTTTAGAAGCAGGCAGTGGTCCCACGGACCACTACATACCCTTAAAAAATGAAACTGAAACGTTTCATTTTTATTTTATTTTTTTTACTTATCCCGTTTTCCTTTGAGGAAGAAGGACTGCATTTAAAAAAACAAAAGTTGCTTTATTTCAAAGCGAACACAGACATGGTGGTCTGCTGTCCCCAGCAGGCTACTATCCCTGTTTTATTGCCCATTCCCAGTGGGTTGCAAATTGTGACCTGCCTCATGAATATTGATGAGGCAGGTCAATTGTAACCCCATAGATGAACAAAAATGTGTCAAAGACACATTAGTACATTTCATATTGCGATTCCCTAATTGTGCGAAATTAGAGACTCGCAAAATTAAATGGTCATACATCTGACCCATAGTTATTTGCTATGATATTGTATTTGTAGAGTGCAACTAATTCCCGGAGGCATCTAGGCACTGCCCACACTGAGAAAGTAAAAACCCTGTAAAAGAAAAAAAATAACCACTAAAAGCCAGTGGGAACGGAACTACCCTATGTTACTGAATAAAGAGACAGATTTTGAGTGCTTTCATAAAAGCTAGCAGATCAGAAGGCGACTTTAGATAAGGAGGCAGGGAGTTCCATAGTTTAAACGTGGCGGAGACAAGCTCCTTCCACCCCAGCTCTCGAGCTGATACTTTGAGATTTAAGCTAGGTTGGCAAAAGTGGATCGTAGCTCTTTGAGAAGTGTACCAGGAGAACCTGTTTAGAATACTCTGGACCAGCCCTGGTCCAGGGCCTAAAGGCAATACAGAGGGCTTTGAAATTGATCCTTGCCTGTATAGGAAGCCAGTGACGGTTAGCATTGCTTGTCTAGTGGACTGCCACCTGGCTGTGTTTTAAAGAACCTCAAGTCTGACCAGCAGCCCCTTCTGAAAAGCGATGAAAAGGGCATTGCAGTAGTCCAGCCTGGACAGAATGAGGGCAGAGACCACCTTCTTCTGAAGCTACTCCGGAATAAATAGGCATATTTTTTTTAACAATTTTCGAAATGATAAAGATGAAGGAGAAAATCGCATTGATGTGATATTTGAAAGAGGGCTTAGTATCGAAAATAGCCCCCAAGTTCTTGGCTTTTACTGCTGCGATCGGCAGATTTCCCATTTCTTGGGGCCACCAGTGAGGTGACCAAAAGGAAACCTTGTATCCGAAAAGCAGGACCTCTGTCTTTCCTGAGTTCAAACTCAAAGAGTTTTCTGGCATCCATTTGCCGATCTGTTGCATGCACTGGCGCAACCTAGATGCAGTGTCCTAATTATTGCCTGATATTGAAACCATCTGGGTGTCATCAGCGTATGACCCCAAGGCAAACCCAAAGGTTTTGATGAGTTGTGCCAGTGGGGTGACATACAAGTTAAAAAGAGAAGGGCTAAGGGTGGAGCCCCGGGTATCCCACAAGGATGTTGAAAAGGAGTGGATACTGAATTGCTGATTTCCACTGTTTGCTCTTAATCTCTTAAAGAATTTGAGAAGGGATAGAGCCCCCAAATCCTGAAGACGGTTGATCAGCAGACGGTGGTCGACTGCGTCGAATGACGATGAGGGGTCCAACCGGATCAGTGCGGCCTGGCTGCCTCCATCTGATTTCCTCTGTTGCATTAATAAGAGCCAGCTTGGTGCTGTGCTCTGACTTAAAGCTGTACTTGGAGTCTTCAATAAATGATTCTTATTGATGAAAGAGGTAAACTCGAGATTAAGGATTTTTTGATCATTTTTGCTGGTAGAGGCAAGCATGCAATAAGCCGATAGCTGCCAGGGTTTGAAGTGCCTAAATTTGCCTTTTTTAAAAGAGGTAAATAAAATGGAGGCTTTTTTCCAATAAGTTAGAAAGACCCCGGGCTGGAAATGTAAATTAAAAACCTCAGGTGGGATCCCATAATTTCTGGGACTAGACCGATGGTGTTGGTGGAACAAGGATCTGTAGGGGTGCCAGATTTAGTTGTCCTAAGCAGTGTGACCACTTGATCCATGGTGGTTGCAGAAAAGAAATTTGATGAGAGGTATTGCTACAAGATGGGTGAAGAAAGTGATGCGATTACCCTTGATCATTGTGAGCCTTTGCTCCGTTTTTCCCATTTAAAAGGCATTGTAAATATCAAAAACCTTCCGTTGAAAGAATGATGTTAACGTGTTACAGAAGGTTTGATCAATAGCTAAGTTCTTTTCCTTTGGGAGTCTGGAAAGTTTTGTAAGGTGGCAAATAATTCCTTGGATCATTTACTGTAACCTACAACAATGTCTCTGAGGGTGTTAGTTAAAGGTCAATTTCAAGCAGCACAATTAGTTGCTGAGAGCGGAAGGAGAAACCAGGGAGACAAATTTTTGACAACATAGATTGGAGATTAGTAAATGCATATATTTGTTATATTTCACTCCATATATTCAAACATATGTATGGGTAGTACTGTGTTACCTTGAATGGCATGTAACCTGTGGGATACTGTGCACAAGTGCTCGTGAAAATGGTGACTGCGCAAGTGACAAGTGAGGAATTATGTACAGTGACAAGAAGGGGCGCAACAAACAAACACAAATGATGGTGAAATGTACATAGATGTGCGACCCAAACAATAAATGATAATATTTACAAAGGAAATTAAGCTGAGTATCCTTGGGGACGTAGCGCTGAAATTTTCGCTGTAATAGTCTGTCGTTTCGGCCTGTTGAAGGATTTCACCCATCAGGACCGGGTTACTGTCATTTCAATAGCAGTGGCGACGTATCGTGACTGAGTTCCCAATCGTGGTGGAGGAGGGTCCCGGAGCTGTCCATGTATAAACTGGTACACCTTGGTCAAGGGGCTCAGAGGAAGGGACGAAGGGAGGTCGTTGGAGAAGGAGGCAATGG
Source organism: Lissotriton helveticus (assembly GCF_964261635.1). Taxonomy (NCBI): domain Eukaryota; kingdom Metazoa; phylum Chordata; class Amphibia; order Caudata; family Salamandridae; genus Lissotriton; species Lissotriton helveticus. The sequence continues at coordinate 392,582,915 of NC_136068.1, read as the reverse complement.
AAAACGACCTGAGACTCTCTTGAAACTATTTTTTAGTGTTGTACTTTTCATTTGTATTGACTCCCAGTAGTATTCTTTCGAGGACAGTCTCAGTGTGGCACGTCACTGCTTCTGATGATCAAGTCAAGCAAAACACTTGGAAATCACCTCAGCACAAGCAGCACCTCAATAAATATATGGAGAGCAACTCTGAGACACTTTAAGAATTAAATGTGGCTCTGTCGGGCCACAGTGAAAATCCTTAGTCGCTTGTATCATGCCAACATACATTTACACATAATTAAAGTGGTTGTAGAATAGGTACAAAGATTTGTAAATTTTCTACTAAATGATGCATTTGTTTTCATCCTCTTCTCCAATATATTCTTTTTGCAGTCCCGTATGTACAGCTCAGCCATCTGAGCGCTGATTCAGGTACCAATGTGCATCCGACAGTGCCACTGTGCTCGTGACACATAAGTTCACATGTACACACTTTCGTTTTGATGTTTTTTGTGTGCAATGGATGCTAGATGTCCTGTTGAAGGGAAGGCTTCCCAGCATGGCGGACTGCGTCTTGTCTTTCATTGCAGCGTCTGCTTGTTTGGGGCTTTTTATTTTAAATTGGTTTGTTCCTGTTGTGCATGACCTTCTATCGCTTGCATCCAACTAAGTTGGATCTGTTGTCAATGCCTGCTATTTTGTTCATGGGTGATTTGTGCAGTTCTTGGACAATTTCCATTTAATTTCTTTGGGGCTTCTGTGGGCTTTTGTTTGCTTGAATGTATATACAAACAATGTAAACTGATAGAGGTGATATTTTTCAGTTGAAAAGTATTCGCAGCCAATGTACATGTTAAAGGTGGGGCTGCAGCCTTACAGTAGAGCTTTGGTAAAAATGGCCTGTAGTAGGGAAACTCCAAACTTCTAGAGGTGACCAGAAATAGTTATGAGAAGGAGCGTCTGCAACATAAGTATTCTGCTAATCTTTCGGCAGAGGCAACCTTGTTCCTTCACATTCCTCTAACGGTGATCTCTTAAAGTGTCAACCGCTTCTCTGTGCTTGGTAAACTTCTGCATATTGCTTAAAGAACTAATGTTTTTGTATTTTTTTCAGTGCCAGCGGCTAGCATGACCAGGTTGATTCGATCCCGCACGCATTCTTCATCTAGTGTCGGGTCTTCGGAAGGCCCCCGCAGCCGATCTCAAACCAACACCCATGTGGATGGGGCTTCTGGAGATATGGAAGTGCGGGAGGCACCCCAAACTATGGAGGTGTCGTGTTAAAGAACACTGTCTGGCAGCAACACACCCGACGCAAGCACTTCACCCACCTCAACTCGGTTTATGGATTAATTTCTAAACTTGCATGGGCGTTTTGTTTTTTTTTCCCCTTAGAACTGTAGAATTACAAACTGTTTAGTCAGATTTTTTTCTGTATTTCATTCCAAAATACTCTGATCTACTTGTCAATTTTTTCCGTGTTTCGTACAAGACCAATAACTTGTAGCTATTTATTTTGTTCCTTTCTTCCTGCAGTTTGTTGAATTGTGGTTTTGTGTGCTTTACTTAGGATTGCTTTGTAGGAAAAACATTTTTGTGCAGCTTTTGTGTTTCGAATACTCTCCTTTTGCTAATATAAGAAAACGTTCGAATGATTGAAACGCTTTACATTTTGAGCTACATTCACTGAGGTCATAGTGGTCAGGACAATTCTCCTCTCGCTCTTAAAGGTTTAAACACTCCTGGTAGTGAAACTGTAATGTTGCTGGTGTCTTCTGGAGATCCTGAGATATTGAACCTCTGTTTGATGTGCTTTCAGTCATTTTAAAAAACAGTCACCGCCATGTACTGTCCTAAAAACGGATGTTTTGCAGATCTTTTTCCATGTTCGTGGCTCTTCAGTAGTCCTTTTATTTTCTGCTTTACGTCCAGTAACGAGGTTTTCTTGCACTGTACTTTTGCACTGCGCCCTATGGGAAGTTTTCCTAGCTTTAGACTGATCCTAAATCATTACGTTTGATATGACCCCTCGCTTTCCAAGCAAAGTGCAACTAAAGTAATACCTGAAAGATCAAATATTTAATAAATAAAGGTTTGTGAACTAACAGTTGGTCTCTGCTCTTCAAGATGCAGCTTTTCTAGTCGTTGTCATGCGAGTGTAGAAGTGGATATTTTTGATGTCAGTCTAAATACATTTCTAAGAATTATAACTGTCCTTGTGTCTGGTAATATCTGAACTCTGCTTTTCGAACATGGTATTGTTTGTAGGTCATTATTTTTAAGCAAACTTGTGTGATCTGTTTAAATACACAATCCTCGGCTAACTACTATTTAGCGCCATTATATCTCCAGGCATTAACAAATTGGTCCATTTTTCTCTTCTTAGGTTTTGATCAATCTTGCATAGTATGATTGATCGAGCCAACAGAGTGGAAAAATCAGTCTGATAAGGAGAAGAGAGTAAAACTGGTGTACAAATTTGTCATGAAAGATGATGATCAGAGTTCTGAGCTGAAAGCTTTGCTGGTTGCTCAGTTGCTTGTGATCTCCGGCCAGTGTTAGGCAGTTAGCCTGGATAGCCCAATTAAATTATTTTGTGTATCGGTTATGTTAGCAGTTGTATCCCTATTCGCTTCTGCTTAGGTGACCTGTTAAGTATAAAAGAATAGAACAACTTCTTATAATTGCACATTTTTCTCTTCTGGTCCTGTACTTTGCTCCTTCAATGCTATATATTAACCATCATCCTGTCAGATAGTGCAATATACCGTAAATAAATCTGTTGCTAAAAATCCTGGAAATAGTGAAGATTTTTCCTTTCATGGTTATTAATTGGAAACATTTCTCCGATAGTCGGTGTGATGGATTGGCATCTGTGTAAACAGGTGGAGACCAGACTAGATAAACGAGTCATTTGATTGTAATAGAGTTTGAATGATCAATGTAGTTAAACAACTGGATTACTTTGTCAGACACCATGGTAAAGTTTGTAACTTCAAATTCTTTTTGAAAATAAAAACTTGATGCCTGGGTGTCTTCCTGGACTGTAGCTCGCCATTTAGAATAGTCCTCCCTAGATGAGGAAATATATTGGCCATTGTGAAGTGCTGGGACTATAGGGAGTGTTACCCAGATATTGCAATACCATGATGGGATTTTATGTGCTTTTAGCTAAGAAGTATATATAGCTAACCAGTAAAATGTGGGCCGGTTGGAGCAAATGCTATCTTCGATTTCTTTGCATGAACCTTTTCAGTTACAGTATTATGAATTTTCAACGTTTAGGTCTCCAATTAGCCAGCACTGTTGGTTCAATGTGACTTTGTATCTACACTACTTAATAATATTAAACATTATTGAAATTTCAGTGATCGCACCTTGCCTGAGTTGCTTCTTTTTGTGTCCAGCAGTTGTATTCACGGTCATTGATCCCTCTTCTTGGATTATGGAGACACAACTTCTGTTATATTTGTTATGAGCACATAAATGTAACAGCCAAAAGAGCATTTAAGTGTTGCAAAAAATCACATAAGTATCCTCCGATTTAAACAGTGCAGCATTTGAAACTGTTCGTTTGAGATCGAAGAGGAGAGCCAGGTGCCTGAGCATGAAAATCAACAGTCACAAATGCCTCCAAAGTACTGAGAAACGAGGGGCTGATTAAAAAGTTGTGAATCTACTCCTGTAGGGTTATGCCTACATTTGGAGTAGATGTACATTTTTGGAAATTCCCCAAAAATTCACATTTGGGAAGCAGCAACAGTCGCCTACCAGGCTTAGTCATAATGTGTATTTTTTAAATTTATGTTCACTCATGTGTGTCTTGATGCTGATTAACAGCTGTTCTTACAGAACTTAGTGGTATTCATTTTAGAAATATCTGGAGCATGAAAAGGCTGTGTGGGCTCTCTTGCATGGGAACTACTAACTATGGGTTCCAAAACAAACCTACCTGCACTGGATGCATTATCACACTACGACATCTGACCCAGTAAGCACCAAAATGTCCCCAAGGCAAACATGTATGTTGTGTAGATTTTGACATTACATCAGTTTCTAGCAAAAGAGCATTTACTCAGACCAACTTTTTACCACTGGAAAAATGTGTCTCCATTGAAAACTTGGAAGTATTCCCTAATTAATCCCATACTGGTTGGGCATTAACTCCTGTCCTTGTGTCAAGGGTAAAAATGGTCTCTTAGAGGTTAGGGGGGAAACCTAACAAGCATTTACAATGCAATGGTCTCGTCTTTGTTAAAGTTAGAGCTATTGTCATTGCTCGTGACATTATTTTTGTTTTTAAAACATATAAATAAATGGCATTTTCATTTACAATGCCAATATTTTAATCTCTCGCAAATGCGAGACCTATTGCATTTGCACCCACACAGAGCCACATGCACTCACACACACACACACAGAGCCACACGCACCCACACACACAGAGCCACACCCACACACAGAGCCACAAGCACCCACACACACAGAGCCACAAGCACCCACACACACAGAGCCACATCCACACACACAGCCACATCCACACACACAGCCACATCCACACACACAGAGCCACATCCACACACACAGAGCCACATCCACACACACAGAGCCACATCCACACACACAGAGCCACATCCACACACACAGAGCCACATCCACACACACAGAGCCACATCCACACACACAGAGAGCCACATCCACACACACAGAGAGCCACATCCACACACACAGAGAGCCACATCCACACACACAGAGCCACATCCACACACAGAGCCACACAGAGACAGAGCCACACACACAGAGCCACACACACACAGCCCAACACACACACACAGAGCCCAACACACACACACAGACCAACACACACACAGAGCCACACACACACACACAGAGCCACTCACACAGCCACACACACACACAGCCACACACACACAGCCACACACACACACAGCCACACACACAGAGCCACACACACACAGAGCCACACACACACAGAGCCACACACACACAGAGCCACACACACACACAGAGCCACACACACACAGCGCCACACACACACACAGCGCCACACACACACACACACACACACACACAGAGCCACACACACACAAAGCCACAGAGACACAGACACACCCTCAACCCCGGTGATTCTCTTTATTTACAAATGGGTTATTCAAGGCCCCCACCAACTCCCAGAACTCACCCATTGCTTCCCTCAGTCTACGTCAGCCACACACCCATCTCTGCCCAGTACCGCCCCAGGGAACAGAGGCAAGAAAAAACGATCACAAGCAGGGGAACTGAGGCAAGAAAAAACGATCACAAGCAGGGAACAGAGGCAAGAACAAGTGGTTTCTGAACATAAATAAACGGAAAGAATGATACTAACATTTAGCGATTAATGCTGCAATTGACTGGAGGTAACCATGGCAAGCTTCTTTTCAATACTGTTGGATAGTGCGAGTAAAAACACCCCTGTGATCCCCCCCATGCAGGTTCCCTTGCAGGGCGGCTGCTCCATGGGGTCAGAAGGAGATGGTGATGGACGGAGCATCTGAACCAATCAAACACTCACACCCAGTCAAAAGATCTGGGTTTAATCCATCACCGTTCTTTAGCCCACTCTGCCACACCAGTTCAGACATGGCTATATGCAAATCAGTCTGACCCTGTGCTTCATGGGAACAGTCCAGCCCGAACTGCCAAGCCATGCCTTCCCTGGACCGGACGCTTCAGGTCGCCTCCACGGGTCTCAGCTCTGCAGGGACTGTGGATCGGGCTGTTAGAAGGCAGGCACGCTGGGTCTTGTCGATCTCTGTCGCTCGAGTTCCGGGGGGAACTGCAACAAAGCAAACGTCGAGGTGCTGGATGGTGCCTGTTTGCACAGGGTGGTCACTCCTTGACCACAAGGGAGATTCTTCAGTCTTCCTTGAGGAGTGGGATGTCGAAGGGTCCAGAGTTTCCTTTCATAAGTTTCAGTCAGGATATTCTGATGTGTATTGGCACAGCTCCTACTTTTAAGTCGAATCAAGGGGCTGGATTACCTGCTAGGTCCCTCCTATGGGTGGGACCTGGGAAGGGGGTGGTTACACCCCTTTCCCTTTTGTCCAGTTTCGCGCCAGGACTGGGGCAGGATGGCCCCAGAACCGGTTTGACTGGAATCTGCCCAGGGACACCTTGTGCGCCCCAGGCAGTGTCTAGTTTCATTCAACCCTCCCTGCTACAATCCACTATCTCCTGTCTGGGGTGGTGATGCACCTCCCTGTGACAGGAAACCCTTTGTCCAGGCGTCCTCTGCCGAGTTTCGGTCAGCAGCAGGAGGCCAGACATGTGTCTGTGGCAGCAGCATCCATTTTGTGATGCTGGGGCTCTGGGTAGGATTAACCGCGTTTTAGTAAAGTAAAATGCCTGCACCCTCTAGAAGGGTGGGATGCTATCCCCATTACCAGGACTGGCAAGGGGATAGTATTCCAATGTGTATGACGCCAAACACGACATGTTTTGATAAAGCCAAACCAGAGGTGCAATAAACGTAAGGATTATAATGCACTTAAGAGTATATGGTATGACAGTATCACTGGAACAGCATTAAGGAATTGGTCCCAACACTGCAGACAGGCTCAGCTTATGCTAGAGCACCATCTCACATAAAACCATGCACTCTGCCTCCAGGACTGTAAAGGCCTGCCATAGGAGTGACTGATAGGTATAGATGTGTCCATATATAGGTTTAGACATAGGTATATTACATTTAAGCAAGGGGTGAGTACACCACCTTGCCCCAGCTGTGGGAACAGCCAGTTGTGTCGATTTAAGGGGTGGCAAAAGCTATGCTGCAGCCCCTGGTAGGCCTTGGATGCACCTATGCCCTTGGCACCTAGTGTGCACTGGATAGGGGCTGACAAGGTGTCCAGTACCAAATTGGTTATGTACCTATAGTACATGTCTGTGAATTTAGAGAGAGAACAGCAGGCTGGGGGTCTGATTAGCATGCCCACAGCCACATTAAGTCGAAAACCAGTGAAGCAAAAAGCAAAAATTGGGGTGACCATAGGATAGCAGACCCTACTCTCCTACATTCAAAGTGACTAACTACCATATCTTCATTCTTGTGGGTTAAACAGCTAATTTTTTGCATTTGAGGCAGAAAGAGCAAAGAGGCGAATATGTTCAAAATATACGATGCGTTATTTCAACCAAGTAAAACAACAATGAATGACTAAATTACAAACACGGTACAAAAGGGGGTGGTGATGGACGGAGCACCTGAATCAATCAAACACTCACACCCAGTCAAAAGATCTGGGTTTCATCCATCACCGTTCTTTAGCCCACTCTGCCACCCCAGTTCAGACATGGCTATATGCAAATCAGTCTGACCCTGTGCCTCATGGGAACAGTCCAGCCCGAACTGCCAAGCCATGCCTTCCCTGGACCGGAAACGAGCTTCCGAGGACCGGTTTCTGGCATTTCAGCCGTCTTCAGCCAGGCTTGCTTGAATCCAATGGCAAAGTGAGCAAGGGACTCACGTCTGAGCATACCCTGCCACACTTATGGCGGCCAAAAGCGGTACAAAAGGGGGTGGTGATGGACGGAGCATCTGAACCAATCAAACACTCACACCCAGTCAAAGGATCAGGGTTTGATCCATCACCGTTCTTTAGCCCACTCTGCCACCCCAGTTCAGACATGGCCATATGCAAATCAGTCTGACCCTGTGCTCATGGGAACAGTCCAGCCTGAACTGCCAAGCCATGTCTTATCTGGACCGGAAACAAGCTTCCGAGGACCGGTTTCTGGCATTCCAGCTGTCTTCAGCCCGGCTTGCTTGAATCCAGTGGCAAAGTGAGCAAGGGACTCACGTCTGAGCATACCCCAATTTGCGTTTGTCAAGCAGTCTGCATGCAGTTCAGGGATCACCCTGCAATTCTCGCTGGGACCCGGGTGATCAAAGCACTCACCGGCAAGTCAGAAAGCGATGTGTGCGCACTCAGCATCGGCACGCTCGCCTCACCTGGGGTATGTCTTCAATCCCGGGAGCCCCACACTCAAGCCCTGCGCGTCCTCACTCTGGCACCGCACTGCAAGCTGGGCCTTAATTAAGGGTACCAATACTTTACCGAGGCACCGACTCAAATCTGATTGTCACAGTCTGAGCACTCGCTGTAGAAAGAGATGAGACTAGGGCTTTTCTTAATAACACTAATATCTGACGGTGACTTCATTGCACCAAAGGGACGTCAGACATCATGTTCCTAACATTCTAGTGCGACATGCATGTAAGCTATGGCTTGCAACCAATCACAGACAAGGAAGCAATGCAACCAATTGGACAAGATATGTCCGTTCACACGTAAACCAATCGGACAAGATTACAACGCCTCCAATATTGTGACATTTCATTGTGACATCAACAAAACCAGGTCAGTGCTAAGTATCCCGGTTTCATTCCCCGACATCCACCCACCCACCATGAAAGACAGTGCTATTTCTTACATCCCCGTACTGACCGTGCCCCAATCTTTGATGATGATTTTCTTCGACAGCATGACGCTGCGGTTGCCGCACTTCTTCTTCTTGCCCTGGGTCATTGTACCATCCTCCGCCCCACCCCCCTCGCCGCCACCCGCAGCTCATTCACTCGTCGCCGCCATCTTGAACCCGGAGCCCCAGGCACCGACTGACGGTAACTCGCAGCGTCGGCAAACTTGCTGCTGTTGTGGTCACGTGACCCTGGCGAGGAAATGACGCGTGCTGCATTCTGACTGGACGGCGCCTTTGGCGATGTGTGCTTTGGAAACAGGTCTTTCCCGGTTGTGCTCCGCAGTTTCGTCCTGGCTGGAAAGAAGGCGGCCCAGAAATAAATGTGACCATCACAAAAACAGCTTCAGCCTTCCTCTACTTAGGGGCAGCTGAATAAGAGCGCACCTAGGAATGGGAGCCTTTGTACTGCATTTTTCACCACCCCAAGATTTATCCGATTCCACACAGCTTCAACTTTATTACAAGGGGGAAAGGACCACCATGTTTCTCCGAGGTCCAGCAGAAATGCCTCGGAGAAACGCCTGTCATTTTCTGATTCGGGGGCGTGTTTTTCTTTCCTTTTCCCATTGGCTGGAATGTAAAATTCCAGCCAATGGGAAGAGGAGAGAAAAACTAAAAAACACACCCCCGAATCCCAAAAAGACGGGGCTTAAATGGACAGACGCCCCTCTCCTCCAAAGGCTGGCCTCCGTTTAGGAAGCCAGCCAATGGAGAAGAGGGGCGGGTTCAAGCCCCACACTGAGAAACATAAGATCTCGCCGGCGAGACTGCGCATGCGCAGCCTACGTAGGCCGAGACCTAAAAACATATGTTAAACAATTTTGCATACTAGGCCCGGCCTGGAAAACCCCACCTCTCTTCTGAGCAGATTTACTCACATATCATATTAGTTACAATGAATTGTGAAGAATGAATTAGAGTAACTTTACATTCTGATGGACACTTCTGCCTGTGGATTCCTCACCTTTTGAATATCCCCTGCACCAGCATTCCGCGGAAATTCTTTCCTAGCTCTCCCACGTCGACAAGGACGTCAAAATAGCACGGCTCCGCTCGCGACTCTCAATGACGTAATCAGAGCCATAAGAAGACCTCGTCGGCGTGCTAACGTACCTCCCTTTTTTCCGCGCCGTCGAAACGTAAGGGTTTTTCTAGGGGCTCTCCATTTTCTGTGGTTATTACTTTGTTTCCTTGAAGATTTCTAATGGCTACTTCTAGGAAGTCTGGATTTAAGCCCTGCAGGGTGTGTGGAGGTCACATGTCGATCACTGATCCCCACGAAGATTGCCTCTGGTGCTTATCTTCTGATCACGACGTCGAAGAGTGTCTAAGCTGCAGGAAGATGTATCCTAAAGCCCTTAAAGAACATGAGGCTAAACTTTTTGTGACTAAAGCTAAAAAAGGGAAGAGAGGTCAGAAACATCTGAAGTCGTCGTCTTCTCACACTTTAAAGTCGAAAAAACAAGAAGTCGAAGAAGAGACATGGTTCTCGGCGCCGTTCGTCGAAGAACAGGGCTTCTAGGTCGCCTTCCCCAGCTAAGCGGCTTCGAAGGAAATACTTTGTTTCTCCATCTCCACGGGCGATGCTGGTTCAATCTCCAGCTCTGAGGTCGCTGGTGTCGAAGGGCCCTTCGATGCCTGAAGGTTCTCAGGCTCCAAGTACGTCTCCTGACGCCCAGGGAGTCGACTCCAGTTCGTGTGACTGCACCTGTGCAGGTGCCGTCTTCTCTGGCTCTGCAGGTTTCAGATCAGCCGAAAGTGATTCAGGAAGGTACGGATCCACATCTTCCTTTTCCTGCTCCTGGAACAGACCTACGCATTTTTTAATGCGATGTTTGGCATGTTTGCCAGGGCTTCTCATCCCTCTGGTGCGCCTTCGGGCCACGTGGGTCCTTTGGATTTCAATTTGGGTATACCTCATCAGTATGCCCAGGCGCCCTTCGTGTAATTCTTGACGTTGACTCCAGCTTGGCATTTTGTGGCACCGTGGTCTTCCACTCCGGTTCCTCGGACTCCTTCGGCTGTCGAGTCGGCGCTGCCTGGGATTCCTTCGACGCAGAGAAATGAAGCTGAAGGTCTTCCATTGACGCCGATGCCTTCATCACCGGCGCCGCGTCTGACACCGCCGATTCTGAAGCAGCGCTCTATAAGGGATGAGCAGGGGCTCATTGAAGAGGAGGAAAATAAACTGGAATAGGAGGAAGGAGAGATTGTTGAATCTGTGGACGAGTTCGAAGGCTTAGAGGAGGCCAGTGGATTAGATACTTCACCCGAGTATGAACTCTCATCTCCAAAGGCTGGGGTATTACATGATGTTGCTCCTTATCATGTTGTAATAAGGAAGGAAGCTTAGTTGCTTGCTCTGCAGTGACCTACAGCTGAGGAAAAATCCAACATCCAGACTGAGGTTCTAACTACATCTTCAACAATTTTTGAACCTCTTCTACTCTTCAATGAGGCTTTAACAGAGCCTATTTTAGAGGTTTGGCAAATCCCCTTAACTGCTCCTGCAGTTTCACAGTCCTTTGCAAGAAGGTACAGACCTGCTTCTGGGGATCCAGCGTTTCTTTCTTCACATCTGTCACCTGAAAGCTTGGTGGTCCAGGCTTCTTGTTCGAAGTAATCTTCTGGTTCATTCCTAATATACCAGGTGATAGAAATTCTAAGAAATGGAGCAAGCGGCAAAGAAGGTATTTTCTTTTGCAAGTATCGCACGAAGGTCCACTAATGCTACATGTCTTCTTGGGAGGTATATCCATGCTCTGATGGACTCAGTCAAGCAGTTCGCTCCAAAATTACCTGAAGATGACTGAAATCATTTCCTGGAGGCCCTTTCTGATTCAGAGGCTGCGGCCCGTCAAGTGATACAATCGGGTCTGGACACTGCTGAATCTGTAGCTCGTGTAATGGGGTCTTCTGTAGCAATGAGAAGACCAGCTTTGCTCAGGTCATCCGGATTTGCTCCTGATGTTCAGACAACTCTACTGGATTTGCCATTTGATGGGTCGAGACTGTTTGGCACTAAAGCTGATTCTGCCTTGCAACGCTTTAAGCAGAGTGACTGTAAGATCTCTGGACCTTCAAACGCAGTCTAGAGGGTACAGCTACAAGCGGTATTGTGGATTTGGAAGGGCTGCTTCCTTTTGTGGCCACCAGCAGTCTCAAGAGAGCCATCAGCAGAATCCTTTGTACAAAACGTACAGGGGTAAAAATAGAGGACGTCTTGGGGGATCCACCTGGCAGCAGTCCTCCTCCTCTTCTCTTTCCCCCCCCCCACCACCGGTGGTGCCTCAGGAAAGCAGTTCTAGATCCCCATCTTAGAACATGTTGGTCCTGTAGGGGGTCGGTTGTCCCACTTTATACAAGATTGGAAATGGATTACTTCAGACCGTTGGGTTTTAAATCTTGTAGAGAATGGGTACGCCCTCTCTTTTTTTAGAGTTTCCTCCTCCTTACCCTCCTCGCCAGAATTGGTGTTCAGAGGACCACTTAATGCTTTTGCATCAGGAGGTTCTTACCTTGTTACAGAAAGGTCCTTCCAGAGCAGGAGAGGGGTCGGGGTGCTACTCCGGGTATTTCCTGATCTCCAAAAAGGACGGTCGATTGAGGCAGATCTTGGACCTCAGGATTTTGAATCTTTACCTCAGGCAGGAAAAGTTCAAAATGTTGACCTTGGCTCAGCTTCTTCTTTGCGCTGCAACAGGAAGACTGGATGGCGTCTATTGATCTACAGGATGCGTATTTTCATCTTCCCATCCTGAAGTCTCATCGGACGTATCTCCGGTTCACGGTGCTGTCGCAACACTACCAGTTTGCGGTTCTTCCATTTGGTTTGACTTCCGCACCTCCGGTCTTTACAAAGGTGATGGCGGTGGTAGCGGCACATCTCAGGTCAAGGGTTCCTGTTTTCCCCTATCTGGACGACTGGCTGTTGAAAGCCAAGTCTCCGGAGATGGTGTTGCGCCACTTGCAAGTGACAATGTAAATGCTGTTTAACTTGATTTTCTCGATAAATGTACCCAAATCTCACCTGGTGCCTTCTCAGCACAGCCTGTTCATAGGGGCAATACTGGACACTACTGTGTGTCAGGCATTTCCGCCTCCGTAAAGGATTCTTGACATTCAGGAGATGATTCCTTTATTTCACAACGGTTCGGTTGTTCCAGTCCTGAAGGTTTTAAGTGTGCTCGGTCTGTTCGCTTCCTGCATACTGTTGGTCAGTCATGCACGCTGGCATATGAGGGCACTCCAGTGGTGCCTCCACAGGCAGTGGTATCAACACAACGGAGATCTCGGGGAGAAGGTCAGCATCTCCAGAGACACTGCAACGGAGCTGACTTGGTGGGGTGTGCAGGGCAACCTGTCTCAAGGAAAGCCCTTTCAGCCTCCTCCGCCGATGGCCACAGTGATCACGGATGCCTCCACTCTAGGGTGGGGTGCTCATCTGGAGGTCAAGGGTGTTTGGTCTCCAGAGGAAAGGTTGCCTCACATCAACTTTCTGGAATTGCGGGTGATACGTTTGGCACTAAAGGCTTTCATTCCTTCCCTTCGCGGTGAGTCAGTTCAGGTCCTGACGGACACCACTACTGGGATGTGGTACATCTACAAGCAGGGAGGAGTGGGGTCGTATAGTCTGTCGAGAGGCTCTGCAACTCTGGTCCTGGACTCTGGTCCATCAGATTTGTATGTTTGCAAATCATCTAGCCGGTGTGCTGAATGTTCGTGCGAACAGTCTCAGTCGGCATTACTCAGCCGATCATAAGTGGCGGCTTCATCCAGTGGTGATCCATCACATCTTCGAGATGTGGGGGTCTCCTCGGTTGATCCAATTTGCCATTCACGAGAACGCGCACGGTCCGTTGTTTTGCAGTCTCCAGTATCCGATGGAGGGAGCGCCGGGGGAAGCATTTCAGTTGGATTGGAGCTTGCAGCTCCTTTGCACGTTTCCTCCCATACCCTTGATTCCTAGGGCTCCGAGGAAGATTCGCCAAGCCCGGGTCCAAGTCATTTTGATCGCCCCGGATTGACCAAGAAGGGTGTGGTACACAGATCTATTTCACCTCTCATCGCACCCTCTGGTCAGTCTCCCTCTCAGAGTAGATCTCCTCTTGAAGTCAGAGGCAGGTTCTTCACCCCCACCTCCAGAGCTTGTACCCTCATGCCTGGAGATTGAACGGGGTAACCTGAGTTCCTTCTCTCTCCCGCTGGATGTGGTGGATGTTAGTTTATCGTCCAGGCGACACTCCACCAAGTCTCCAGATGGTCCAGATTTCTTAAATGGTGCGGAGTGAGGGCCATTGATCCTTTAAAAGCCTGTTTGTCTAATATTCTGGAATTTTCTTTTTCTTTGGCCCAGCAAGGTTGTGCTGTGGCGACAGTACAGGGATATTTGTCCGCTTTGTCGGCTTTTCTATGTTTGCCGTATCAGCCATCTTTATTCAAGTCCCCCATTGTTATGAGATTTATTAAGGGACTTACCAATAGGTTTCCTCCTACTCCTCTCATTATGCCCCAGGGGGATTTTAATCTTGTTCTCACCTTTTTAATGGGTGCTCCTTTTGAGCCTCTTCATAGTTTCCCATTGAGGATTCTTTCTTTTAAGACTGTTTTCTTGATTGCCATTACCTCGGTTAGGAGGGTAAGTGAGCTTCAAGCTCTTAGTTCTAAACCTCCTTTCTTGACTATTCATGTAGATAAGTTGGTTTTAAGGACCAGGGCTGCTTTCCTTCCTGAGGTGGTTACTCCTTTCCATATGGGACAGTCCATTACCTTACCTACCTTCTATCCTCCCCCCTCACCCTTCCAAGGAGGAATATAGACTTCACCGTTTGCATCCTAAGAGAGCTGTCCGCTTTTATTTGGACAGAACAAAAGATCTGAGACTGGATGATCAGCTCTTTGTGGGCTAGGTTGGGAAGATGAAAGGCAAGGCTGTGCACAAGCAGACTCTCTCAAGGTGGATTATCTTGTGCCTCAAGATTTGCTACACCTTGGCCAAGAAGGACCCTCCTGAAGGTATCAGAGCTCATTCCACCAGAGCTAAGTCTTCTTCTTCAGCTTTGGCTAGAGGTGTTCCTGTCATTGACATTTGTAAAGCAGCAACTTGGGCCTCCCTCCATACTTTTGCAAAGCATTACTGCTTGGATTCAGAGGTTAGGAGGGATGGCCATTTTGCTCTATCTGTTTTGCAAGATGTTTGCTCTAGTCAGGTGGACACCCTCCACCGGGAGAGGTACGGCTTGGGGATTCTATTCAAAAGGTTAGGAATCCACACGCAGAAGTATCCATCAGAAGAACAAGTTACTTACCTTCGGTAACACTTTTTCTGATGGATACAGTATCTGCCTGTGGATTCCTCACTGTCCCACCCGCCTCCCCGTAGTCCACCTGTTTCTACCAAAAGATGCTTTTACGGTTTAACATCAGTGTTTTTTTAATATGTCTTAATCATGCTTATGTTTTAATAGTGGGAAATGCTTGGTCTGTTGTTTTTCTCCATGCCTTTATTGGTTATGCATTTGTATATATACTTCGTATATTAGGTATACATGTGAAAATGTGTTGGTCCGCCATTTTACCTCCGTGGCATGGAAAAAATGGGTGGAATTGACGTCAGCATGCCGACGAGGTCTTCTTATGGCTCTGATGACGTCATTGGGAGTCGCAAGCGGAGCCGTGCTATTATGACTTCCTCATCGACGTGGGAGAGCTAGGAAAGAATTTCTGTGGAATGCTGGTACAGGGGATATTCAAAAGGTGAGGAATCCACAGGCAGATACTGTATCCACCAGAAAAAGCGTTACCGAAGGTAAGTAACTTGTAATTCTGTTAATTTTTTATTTTTGTAAATTATGCCACTGTGAAAAGATTTCAAGTTGCAGATTCCTCACCTTTTGAGAATTCCCCGGGGGTCAGATTGGATCTGTAAACTATTCAGCAGTACCTCTGCACACTGGGAAGTGGCACTGTGTAGCTCAGAAATGACATGTAGAGCCTATATAAGTATCACTCCAGCGAGCTGTCAAGTGCACCGGACATGGATCCAGAGCTACCTCACATCTTTGATCCAGAGCTACCACACATCTCTTTGAGCCCCTTACCTCATACCAAAAAATTCTGTGCGCAAGGGAAATGTCATCTCCCAAAATGAACCCTGTGAGAACTGTTACATGTCAACATCTGTGACAGACTCTCACCACAACTCTAAGGTCTGCAGTGATTGTTGCCAGAAGGCCATTCAAGGCAGTGAGGTGAAACTACATTGCTAAGCACCGAAAGACTCTGCAACGAGACCAGTCCAAGTCAAAAGTTTAGCCCCACTCCAGAAGTCGCAGGTGTGGTTTCGCGGTCAGTTTTCATTTAGATCAGTTAACAGGAAAGCCAAAGAAAAAGCTCAAGAAATCCTGTCACTCCCATTCTCTTGAGAAGGCGTGAGGGCAACACTATACATCTCGATCTCGTTCTGAAGTCAATCAGCATTGGAGCCTGTCCCGCAACTTGTTTTGGCACAACCAGAGTTTCAGGGGCCATCCACCACTGCAAAATCAATTGAAGGGTTCCATGAGGCCATGTTCTGACTCTTTGGATCCTTGCCGACTCTCTCTGGCACGCCTTCAGGCCCCATGGAGCCGAGAGGCTCTCTATCTGGAATAGCGCTGACTGGTTTACCTCTGCGCCAATTGGACCCTCCGAGCCAATCACTAGTCACCTCCAGCCCCAGTTTCTCCTCCACCTCTGGTGCTTCAGTCTATGGTCTACTCCAGTTCCCAGCACTTAGACAATGATGCTTACTCCATCGATGCGGGAAGATAAGATACCTTTTGTACTCTCTGACTCTCCTCACTGGTTTGACCGAGGTCCCGCCTGGCCACTGATGAGGCACCACTTCCTCCACTCGACCTTCCGCCTCCACAAGGGAGAACGCATACCTTGCATTCCCTGTTTGTCATGGATTTGGACAATGATTACAATGCAGGTGATGCGATTGGACAACCATACTACAAAGAATTGGAATGAACTACAAGAAGTCAGTGCCCTTGATACCTCCCCCGAGTTTGGGTTCCTGATCCTGCCACTGAAGATCGTGCTACATAAGAATTTACATTCCAATATAGCAATGAACGTACTGTCTTTTTGGATATATAACTTTACATTTCTGGAAATAAGATTTGCAGCAAAATGCATAGAAAAATAACTTCCTGTAATGCTTTATTGCATGCATGTAGCTGTCACCCCAAATCTCAGATTAATGCAAAGCCATTTAGGGAGATGGTCAGGGCTCGGAGAAACTGTAGCCTGAAGACTGAGTTTGTTAGAGCTTTATCAGATATGGAACTAAGATTTTCACTGAGAGGATACAATAAACAGACAATTGATAAAGTATAATTACGTGCACAACGGCTAGTAGTGAAAAAATACACTTAAAACAATACAGAAAAGTGGATCTAAATCTACAGAGAAAATCAGGCTGGTAACTATTTTTCACTCTGACACAAGTCAATTCTGTTGTGCATTACAAAGATATTGGTACAGTCTGAGTTCAGATAAATCACTTGCTCAATTTATGCCCATCTCCTAGTTTGACTTTTAGGAGAGGTCTTACTCTTGCAAATTTGAAGAGCCCTAGCTACCCACAACCGACTATATATGGTAACTGGTTGAGGCCCGTACTAAAGTTTTTTCAAATTTGATCATTACAATACATGCAGATGGGCAGTTTATAAGGTGTCACATTTAAACTTTACCGGCATACTATACCCATGTACGTTAATTGTGAAACAAGATTTGTTGTTTGTGATCATATGTACGTGCCAACAAAAATGTATGTTGGAGCACCATAAGGCCTTTGTGGGAAGGCATTGACTAACATTTCAGGGCACTGAAAAATAATGACTTGAAATATCCTATTGTGTTACATATCTTTGAGAGTACCATTGGTGCTCAAATTCACAAATGTAGTTTTCATGGCATTGATCATGTGAAAAATGATGTACAATGTGGCAACAGAGAACTCCTACTAAGAAGACGAGAAGCGACCTGGATAATGACACTTCCGAGCTGTGGAGCTTGGTATTAATATTGAGACTGCACAGCAATATTTTCTTGGGGACTAACTGCCCATAGAGATAAATAGGGTCTGATCTTGAACTGTGTCCTTTACTGTTGTAATAAGTTAACTCTGGTAATGAGTTAACTTTGGCAATGTAAATAAGCTGCTTGATCTCATTGCTCTTGTTGACAATTCATTATGCGTAGGGCACTGCATACTTCTAAAAACACTAACATGTACGGTCCATATGGCTCATGTGGACCTTCTGACAGTTATGTACAACATTACTTATGAAAATGTTTTAGTATAGCTGTAACCGGGTTTCCTTATTCTGAGTGTACTTCAAGGTGTATAGATATATTTTGGTGCAAGTTGCCAGTCCTCCCCCACTTCTCCTTTATTTCTTTCTTTTTTTACTCTTTCATTTTTCCTATTCCCGTTTTCTTTTCTCTGAGCTCATTACTTTATTAATATACTTTTTTCTGGGTTAAGATTATACTATATTTTGGTACTGACTGAAGAATGATCGCTCTACTATATATTATTAATATGAACATTTACCATTTTAAGATGGCTGCTACTCTTCCACTATAATACTACTATGTAGCGATTGCGTGATGTTACTTTTTGCAGAATCAATCAAATATAAATCTTCCAGGCAGTTTTTAGATGATTTCCCCTTCACTCTCCCCAGGCTTTTTCTGACTTGGGACTTAGGATCCTTTTAGATCCTTATCGATGGATTTTGTACTTGTAACAGACACACAGTGTCAAGAAGGCACACATTTGGAAGCCTACGTGTAATACGTGATCGATCTTATGGTGCAGATTGAGCTACCAAGATGGCACGGTAGGTCCATGCCATTGATACACTAGGAATACTCCCCGTACACTTCTACTTCTTTTCTAGTAAGTGATGTCTGTTCTCTAATGTGGACTTACGTGTTAAGGCTTTCTCGACATCAGTTTAAGTTTTGAATAATTGCAGTAGAACTGTTGTGACCGTACCACTTATACTTGATTATTTGTCAATATCAAACTGTTTTTGAGCAGTGTCCATTAATCATACTTCACGTTGTTGATGGATACATCTGCAGGTGGATTCCTCACCTTATGAATATCCCTGCACCAGCATTCTGCTGGTGCAGGGGGCCAGGCTGCAGACCCATCTCGTGGCACTAGTACACCAAGACCAATCCGGCTTTATGCCGTGTAGGAATATGGCGATGAATCTCCGACGACTGCATGGTGTACTTGCTCGGGGCCCTATATTCAGGAGGAGGCGGTCATCCTGTCGCTAGATGCCATTATGGCCTTCGACCGTGTAGAATGGCTGTTTTTTTCACGGTGCTGTGCCATTTTAGCTTTGGACCCAAATTCTGTGCCTGGATACAGCTGCTTTACACACGTCCATTAGCACAAGTGGTGGTCAATGGGAGATTGTCAGAGTACTTCCTGCTGGGGCGAGGGACTAGACAGGGCTGTCCCCTCTCCCCACTACTGTTTGCTCTGGTATTGGAGCGACTGGCGGCGCGGATACGGAGGGACCTAGTGATAAAGGAATTAAGTGGGCAGAGGGATGGGAAAGCTGTATCTCTCTCTATGCAGACATATTACTATACATGACAAAACCGCGACGGTCCATTAATTGTTTGCTCGACATCTGTGAATCCTATTGTAGGGTCTCAGGCTACTCAAGCAACTGGGCCAAATTGGTGCTATGTATTCTGAAAGGTCCTTCACCGCGATTTCCCTGGGGGAGTTGAGCTACAGATCACAAAGGATGGTTTTTAATATCTCGGGATAAAAATCACACCCCACCCTGAGCAATTCATTGAACGTAATCTGCTCCCACCTCTGAGGAGACTTAGGAGTGACGTTAAAAGCTGGCACTCCCTACCATTGACACTGCTGGGGTGAGCAGCGTTGCCTAACGTCCAATTATACTATTGTCCATCCTATCTCATAGTGATTAATCAATGGCAGCATGACACACAGGACGAACCAGCTTTACGTATGAACAGGTGTGGGTTCAAGGGCACTTTCTACCACACAATTTGGGACAGTCTCGCATCGCACAATATTGGAGGGCGGTTCTGGCCACAATCACCCAGGTATGTGGATATGCGATCCCCCTGACCCACGGAGGTGCCTGCTTAATGTGTGGGAGCCCACAGATCTCAACCACGCAGAACAGAATTGGGCAACCCTAAGTATCACACTAGCAAAGAGGAATATTGCACAACACTGGGGAGCGCCTATGATCCCCTCCCACGGGCAGTGGTGGTGTGACCTAGACAGTGCCATGGTTGCGGAAAGAAAGGTCTTTATTAACAGGGGATGCCCTCGAAAATGGATACGAATATGGGGGAAGTGGAACACATTTTGGGGAAACATATGTGCCCCGCCACCCGAAGACTCAGATCCGGATTTCAGTGATTGATTAACTGGAAGTATGCTCGCAACGGGAAGTCCCCGATGCAAGGCAGTGGAGTTTGTAAGTACTGTACAATGATGGGATGGGTGTAATTGTACTACTAATCCGATTTGTTATGTATAGTGGTGCTGCTTTGTATATCATATCAACAACAAACTGTAATAGTCAATACATTTTAATAAAACTTAAAAAAAGAACAAGAGACTGAGCGGTCATCCAGTGGCCAGACCCAACGGACAGATAAGTCACCAGTGGGACACCCCCTAACTTGCTGAAATGAACTGCTTTCCTTTGTGGACACTCTCTATGGGGTTGGTGGACCCTGGGAAGGGGGGGAACGAGACTTGATGCCTTCTGGCAAAGGGGGTATACAACTTTACACAGTCCACCGCAGAACATGGCCCGTCCATCCTTTCCTTTCTTGTTTGGGTGTGCAGGTCAGTCGTCTAAGTGGTTCGTCATGGTAGAGGGCCTTTGAACTTTATGTTCTGGGCTTATAATCTATGTCAGCAGACAGACTACTTCACGCTGGAGGCTTGTCCACAGCTCCTCAGAAATGTTTCCTTCTGCACAGTTTGGGCGACAGGCACTCTGCACGGTTGGGAGGTGGGAGGTTGGGGACTCACCCAGCAGGGTTGCAGGGAGAGGGGAGTTGGATTGATTGTTTATTTGGTTTGGGGGGGGGGGGAGATACATGCTCAAGACCTTGATATCCACCAGTTGGAGGTTGACACAGAGTTTTCCAATGGCGAGGGCGCACTCCACTAAGATAGGCATTACTCGTAACCATGGGGGACCCAGCTAGTATGCAGATCTGAAAGAGACACGTTAGCGATTGACGCCTGGGCAATATTCTAAGGTAAGGAATCTGCCTGAATCCGGAAAGTTTTCTGTTTAGCAGTACCTCTGCGCGCCAGAAGGTGGCGCTGTGCGGCTCCGTGCCCGTCACTGGCGTCGTAAGTGCTGGGATGACATCACGGAGGCTACTTAGGCACCACCCATGTGCGCTGACGTCAGTTCTTTCTTTTTCTGCGCCGAAAGCGCAGATCCGGATTGAGCACGTACCTAGTCATTTTTTTTACCACTTTTTTGAGATTTTTGTCTCCTCTTGTCTCCTGGTGCACGTAGGGATGCCCGGCTTTAAGTCTTGTGGGTCGTTCCGCCGTAATAGGTCGGTGGCGGACCCCCATGATGTCTGCCTCTACTGCCTGGAGACCGACCATGACTCCCGGGACTGTCAGGACTGCCGTGCCACGGCCCTGAAGGCCTTGCGGGAGCGGCTCCAGAAGTTGCTGTAGGTCCGGCACTCCTCTCACCGCCACTCCGGATCTAGGGGCCGTTTGCCGTACGGCTCGCGGGACCGGAGCCGTCGCTCCTCGGGCTCTAAGTCTTCACCTTCAGATTCCGGTAAGCGATGCCATAAGAAGAACTTAAAGAAGCGTGTTCGCTCTCCGATGTCCCCCCGCCGCTTCTCGGAGGTGGACATGGGGGACAGGGGCTCCGCCCCTGCGGCTCCTCTGGAGCCTGGGATTCCGGCGGCCTACCTGCTATACCCGGGTCCGTCGGCGACTCCCGAACAGCTACAAGATTTTCTTGCTGCCATAGACCGCCTGTTTAGGCCTTGGGACTCCCGCCGGTGCGCCTGTGGGCCCCGCGGTCCCGTGTCCAGATCCTGTTGGCCCGGCGGCACCGCCTCTGGTGCCGGGCCAACAGCGCCCTCAGCGCCAGCGCCACAAGGTGTAGCACCGCAAGCTCTGGCCCCGGCGCTACCCTTGGCTCTGGCCCCAGTGCCGCCACAGGCTCTGCACTGGGTGCCGTTTATCCCGCTCCTTCTAACCCAGGGTGGTGTGGAGTGGAAAAACGATGGATTTGGGCCCAGATCTTTGGACTGGGCTGAATGTGTGACATTGATCCACATTCTGTCCATCATTGTTGTGTTTGCGTTTATCCCGCTCCTGCCCTGGTTCTCGGAGCATATCGTTCTGACCTGGGATCCACATTGGGATGCGGCTCCGGTTCGGCCCCGGCCAGCTCCTCCTACTCCGGAGCTGGATGAGGACTGGGACTGCTCCGAGGACCCCCTTGCGCGGCAGTGTGACTCCGAGCAGGATTGAGTGGATGACCTTAAAGATGCGGGTGAACTTGATGTATCTTGTGACCTGGGGTTTGCCTCCGCCTGCCTACTATGGAGGAGGGTGCTTCCTACACTATGGTGCTGCGTCAAGCTGCGCAGGCTCTCCATCTCGACCTCCCTACGGTGACCCTTAAGACCAACGTCCTTACGGAGGTGCTCCAGACGGCATCTACGTTGTTGGAAACGCTGCTCCCTTCCAATGAGGCCCTTACCGAAGTCCTCTTGGACACTTGGTTGCGCCCGGCCTCGGTGGCACTGTTGGATAAGAACATCGCTAGGTGCCATCGCCCGGCGCCTGAGACCCTGCCTTCTTGACCACTCACGCCACAGCTGAGAGACTGGTCATACAGGCCTCGAAGTTGCAGAGTGCTTTTCCCACGGCTCCGCCGGATAAGGACTCCAAGAAGCTGGACCAATATGGCAAGAGGTTGTTCTCCTCGGCCTGCTTGGGGTTGCGGTTGGTTAATACCGCCTGCTTATTGGGCCGTTAATTCCATGCTGTGTGGGATTCGGTGGCGGAGGTACTGCCTCAGTGTTCTGAAGAGGTCCAGGCCGTCCTTTCCCAAACGATTGCTGAGGGCAAGGATGCAGTGAAGTTTGCCATCAGGTGTGGTCTGGACACTGCTGATTCCTTGGGCAGGGCGATTTCCACGACTGTGGCGTTGCGGTCTACCGGGCCTGGTTGCGGTCTACCGGGTTCTCGCTTGATGTCCAGAGCTCGCTCATGGACATGCCCTTTGATGGCTCTCGTCTCTTTGGCAACAAGGCTGACAATGCCTTGGAGCGCTTTAAAGATTCATGGGCCACGGCCAAGTATTTGGATCTTTCCACAGAAGAGCCCTGCCATTCCTGGGTTTAGTTCCTTTTGTGACCCGGGTAGAGGCACCCAGGCGTGCTCCTTCCCAAAGCCTGTGCAGAGCCTGCCTCAGTGTGGCCACGGACTCGGCTTCCGCAGGGGCGGGTCTGGTATCCAGCGGGTGGGTCAGCCCACCTCCACACCCGCTGCTTCCATCCCCAAGCCTTCCTCATCCGAGCTTCAGGGGGCACCCCACGCCGGTAAGAGGCAGGGTTTGTCACCACCTCCACCACTGGCACAAAATCACATCGGACAAGTAGGTGCTGCAGAAAACCTGCCAAGGTTACTCGCTCTCCTTTCTGTCCTCCCCTCCAGCCATGCCACCTCTGTACCACCGCATGTCGTGGGATCATTTGTCTCTTCTCCGTCAGGAAGTCACGGCCCTCCTGGCCAAGGGGGCCATAGAGTACGTTCCCGATTAGGAAGTGATTGTTATTCCCACTACTTTCTGGTCCCCAAGAAGAACAAGGGGGGCCTGTGCCCCATCTTGGACCTCCGGGATGTCAATCGCTTCCTCCGGAAGGAGAAGTTCAGGATGCTGACTCTGGCTCCGGTCCTGACTGCTCTGGACCCTGGAGACTGGATGCTAGGGTTGACCCTGCAAAATGCCTATTTTCATATCCCCATCCTGCCGGTCCACCGGCGTTACCTGCGGTTCATGGTAGGCCAGAAGCATTTTTAGTTTGCCGTGCTCCCTTTCAGCCTTACCAGCGCTCCTCGGTGGTCACTAAAGTGATGGCGGTGGTCGCAGCTCATCTGCGTAGGTCAGGGGTGTCAGTCTTCCCCTACCTCGATGACTGGCTGTTGAAGGCAGGCTTGCCCCAGGCAGTCGTCTCCCACCTCCAGACAACGGCCGACCTCCTGCATTTGCTGGGGTTCTCCATCAATGTGTCGAAGCTGCACCTGAGTCCCTCTCAGAAGCTCCCTTTTATCGGAGCGGTTCTGGATTCGACGCTGTTTCGGGTTTATCCTCCCGAGCAGCGAGTCTGGGATATTCAGGCTATAATTCCGCTTTTTCAGCCTCTATCCCAGGCTTCAGTCAGGATGACCCTTTGGCTTCTGGGCCTGATGGCCTCCTGCATCCTGCTGGTGAAGCATGCCAGATGGCATATGCAGGCTCTGCGGTGGGACCTGAAGTTCCAGTGGGGACAGCATCAGGGCAAACTGTGTGATCTTGTGCAGCTCTCAGAGGGCGCTGCGCGACAGTTGCAGTGGTGGCTCACGAATCGCGATTGGGTCAATGGCAGATCCCTCTCCCTTCCTCAACCGGAGCACACAGTGGTGACAGATGCGTCCCTCCTGGAATGGGAAGGCCACATGGGAGAGGCAGAGATCAGAGGCCTCTGGTCTCCGGCGGAGTCCCGGCTCCATATCAACCTTCTGGAGCTGTCGGCGATCCGGCATGCACTGAAGGCATTCCTCCCCTCTGTCTGGGGAAGTGTAGTGCAGGTGTTCACGGACAACACCACCACCTTGTGGTATTGCACAAACCGGGTCGTGGACCCTATGTCAGGAGGTTCTGCACCTCTGGACATGGCTGGAACATCAAGGCAATACCTTGTTGGTTCAACACCTGGCAGGTTGCCTGAATGCCAGGGCGGACGAACTCAGCCGCCGGTGCATGGTGGATCACGAGTGGCGTCTGAACTCGGACGTGGCGCAAGGTCTCTTTCTGCAGTGGGGAGAGCCTTGGTTAGATCTATTCGCCACCGAAGAGAATGCGCAATATCTTCAGTTCTGCGCGTTGGAATTTTCAAGGCAGCACTCGCTCGGAGATGCTTTTCGTCTCTAGTGGAGCGGCGGTCTGTTGTACGCCTTTCCGCCTATACCAATTCTGCCCAGAGTGCTGAAGCAGATCAGGCGCAACCGGGCCCAAGTTATTCTTGTGGCTCCGGACTGGGCTCGAAGAGTATGGAATCCCGAGCTACTCAGTATGAGCATGGATCCCCCGATCCGTCTGCCTCTTCGGGAGGATCTTCTGTCTCAGCAGTAGGGGATGGTCCTCCACCCGAACCTGTCCAGCCTCCACCTCTATGCGTGGAGATTGAGTGGCGACAGATGACGGCTTTCGACTTTCCTCCCGAAGTCTGTAATGTCATTCTGGCAGCCAGGCGTCCCTCCATCAAAACGGTATACGCCTGCCGGTGGAACAGATTTGTGGCATGGTGCACAGCAAAGGCTGTGGATCCCCTTTCAGCCCCTCTTTCTGAGGTTCTTCTGTTTCTGCTATCTTTGGCCCAGCAGGGCTCTGCTCTGGGCACTATCAAAGGCTATCTTTCTGCCATTTCCGCCTGCCTGAGGCTCCCTGATCAGCCTTCTCTTTTCAAGTCCCCGGTTGTTAACCGCTTTCTCAAGGGCACTACACACACGTTTCCTCCCATGCCCTTCATAATGCCTCAATGGGACTTAAATCTTGTCTTGACCTTTCTTATGTGCGCTCCCTTTGAGCCTCTTCATAACTATCCTTTATGTCTTCTTACTCTTAAGACCGCTTTCCTGGTTGCTATCACCTCTGCCAGAAGATTGAGTGAGCTCCAGGCCCTTTCTTCCAAACCTCCTTTCCTTTCCGTTCATCCGGACAAGGTGGTTTTAAGGACCCGTCCTTCTTTTTTGCCAAAGGTTGTCACGCCCTTCCACATCAGGCAGACCATCACTTTGCCCACCTTCTTTCCGCCTCCGCATCCTTCAAGAGAAGAGGAGAGGCTACACTGTCTAGACCCAAAACGTACGCTCGATTTCTATCTGCAGCGTACACAGCAGTTCCGGGTGGATGACCAGCTCTTTGTTGGCTATGTGGGTGCCAAAAAAGGTCGGGCCATGCACAAATGGACCATCTCCTGGTGGGTTGTCCTGTGCATCAAAGCATGTTACCCCTTGGCCAAGACGGAGCCTCCTGTGGGGCTGCGTGCCCATTCGACCAGGGCAACTGCAGCCAGTACTGCCTTGGGACGTCGCGTTCCCTTGCAGGATATTTGTCAGGCACCTACGGGGGCCTCGCTGCACATGTTTACCAAGCACCACTGCCTTGACAGTCAGGTCTGGAGAGACAGCTTCTTTGGCCGATCTGTGCTCCGTGACTTTTTGGTGTAATCTGGTTCGCAGACCCACCACCGGGGTTGGTATTGCTGGGGTATCTATTCTAAGGTAAGGAATCTATCACTAACGTGTCTCTTTCAGATGCACAAGTTACTACTTGTGTAACGATATATCTGTAAGAGACATTAATAAATGATAGATTCCTTACCGCCCCACCCATCCTCCCTGTTCTGCGAACTGATTACTAGGGTTAAGGTCATCCCCTTTTAGGGCCCTAGTTTTATGCACCAAAGGTCGGCTTCTGGCATGACTGCGTTTCAGCACGGAATGTTGTGTACAGAACTGACGTCAGCGCGCATGGGTGGCGCCTAAGTAGCCTCTGTGACGTCATCCGGGCTCTCACCATGCCAGTGATGGGTGCGGAGCCACAAGGTGCCACCTACTGGCGTGCAGAGGTACTGCTAAGCAGAAAACTCTCAGAATCCAGACTAACGCCTGGGGAATATTCTAAGGTAAGGAATCTATCGCTAACTAATGTCTCTTACAGATATTTCGTTACACAAGTAGTAACTTGTGCATATGGATCTGGAATGTGAATGGTCTTGGGAACAAGGTCAAACGCACATTAGTTCTGCAGCACATTAAGAGGCACTCCCCAGACATAGTTCTGATCCAAGAATCACACTTGCGGGGAAGTAGACGTAAGGCCTTGGACCGTTTTGGCTACAAAATGATGGTCTAATTCTGTGTTTAAAGTCAGGGGCACGGGGTGGGAATTCTGCTGTGCAATACACTGCCCCTTGTTATAACAGGCACATGGACGAATGATGTAGGCTGTTTTGTTGTGGCAGCGGGTAAATGGGAGGGACATCACATTGTACTTTGCTCTTGCTATATACCGCCGGGTCTTCACTCGGTGATTCTCCCAAAGTTTAGTTCATTCATAACAGACCTTTCCCTAGGGGTCCTCCTTATTGGGGGGGACACAAACACAGTTATGGACCGGTCTCGCTCCTGGACTGACAGGCAAGGGGAACGAGGTCTGGCAGACTAGGTCATGGCGATAGGCATGGTAGATTTGTGGCGGGCACACAATCCTTCATTTAAATACTACACTTTTTACTCGGCACAACATGAGTCCTTCTCCAGGAGAGATCATCACTTTTTCCCAAAACGATAAGGTGGGGGACTTCCTCATCTCCAAACACATGGTACGGGGGATTTTGGATTACTCGACGGTGTGCGTCATTCTTAAGGGCCCGTCAATCGACTGAGCTGCATTTCCGAGGATTGACCATTGGCTTCTCCGGGACCCAGCGATTGGGGACAAGCTACGAGAGGGCTTGGAGCTCTATTTTAAAGAAAACAAGGGGTCTCTAGAGTCTCACATCACTATTTGGGAGGCCTGTAAGACAGTGTTGAGGGGACAGGCACAGGCGCTGATTGGAGCACAGAAAAAAGAAGAGTCTTTACAGATTCGGCAGCTGGAGCAGGAAATTAGCCAGATGGAGGGGGACAGTACAACTGCCACATGTGCGGAATCGCGACACCGACTGACACTGAGGCAGCGGGACCTTAGGGTCCTGGCAGATGGCGTGGAGCGGGCTTACGCGCTAGCTACGCAACATTGGATATACGATGGTGGGACAAGGCCTGATGCTCCTGGCATGGTTGGAACACCGCGACCGGGACAGATCATGGGTGACGGGGGTCTGTGATGCAACCGGGTCATGTAAGTCCACCAGAAATCTTGGTGGCATAGATGATGAGGAGTGGCAGGAGGCTATTCTGAGCCCAAGAGAGGTCGCAATATGCTCTAGATTTCGACTAGTGCAGCTCAAGATTCTACACCGTACTTACTATCCTCGAACCCACTTATATACATGGGGTAGGATCCCGATAGCGCTGTGTGTCGGGGGATGTCAGCAGAAGGGTACTTTCCTGCATATTTTTTTTAGGAATGGCCTGAGATAGTTCGGTTCTGGCAGAAATTTACAGACACTATGACCAGAGTGGTGGGAGAGACTGCCCAGTTGGAGCGGAAGTGGCTTTTACTAATGATCAGAGGTGAATCTGACTGGTCCACATATGTGGGAATATGATTAACCCTGGCAGTGTGTGAAAATGTTATCACCTAGTGTATTGATTTGTTTTGATCGTATTAAAAAAATTCCGCCGCACTTCAGAATTACCCAAAAATGTTCATTTGTGCTCTCCAAATTCTGATATAGTCTGAAATATCTGTACAGTTCATTTACAGACATTTAAATGTTGTTGTTTGCTGGAACAAGATAACATCCTACAGCCTGCCTGCAGCACATCCCCAGACTCCAGCATGATTTTCACATACATCATTTTGCTTTGAAATCGGGGAAAGAAAGGAAAACAACAAGCTCCCTTGGAAGACTGAGCCTAACGTTTGACCTCTGTCTTTGAATGCACAGCAAATGTCACAAGATAAGAAGATTTAAAGGTCTGTTCACGCAAATCCAACCCTGATGGAAGGTTCCTGTAAATAAGGGTTAGTCTATGGGATGAACAATCTCAAACTGGACAACCTAAAATAAACAAAGCCAGCAAATAAAAAGCAAGCAAATGTCAGTTGCAAACCTGAAGGCCAATGGTATGCAATGGGTGGAATGCATTCCAGGGAAGCTTTGTGAATGTCCCCAAAATGTCTTTAGCAAACCAGATAGCTGTGCGGTCTGTTAGACTTTAGCCTAAAAAGGCAGGAGATGTAGAAAGGGGCGGTAGACAGAGGGAGGTAGGAGTAGTGGCTGTTTCTCAGTTTGGTCAAAGAAGCATCGCCCCCCCCAGCTGCAAGAGCAGTAGAGATGAAAAATAAAATGGTAATAAAATGAATGTATTACCATTTTATTTTTTGCTGCTCCTCTCAGTCCGAGCCAAGAGTCAGGGTGGGGCAATTGCTGCTGACTGCCGCAGGCGAAGAGTGGTGGCCACTCTGCTCACAGTACACATGTCACTTTTGCCGCCTGTCTTGCGATGGCCAGCCTGACATGCACACTTTAAACCTCTCCATCCCGAGCTGTCTTTGACAGCTGGGTGGAGAAAAGGCACAGGTCCCCAGTGCCTAAAGGAGCTTCGAGCAAGCCCGCTCCAGCCAATCCTGGCACTTCTCTCAGGCTGCTTAACATTATCAGCAGCATGTGAGCAGCGACTGTAGTGGTAGAGGGGAGAGGGCTGAAGCTCGAGGACTTGCACTGGGACTGCCGAAGAGGAGAGCACTGAAGATGAGTTGTTAAGTAAACATTTTTTTTATTAATATTTTTTGACGCACCGACAGGCTCTATAAGAAACTCGCACTGTCTTCAGCTTCAACTTCAGAGCTCTCAATCATGGCCCGCTATAAATAAAACGCTGTTAATGAGCCATGATTGGGAGGTTTGGCATCAGGGCTACAGGCTGGGTGATAGTAAGTTAGAGGAAGGAAGACAGAAGCACAGAGAGGGGTAAAGAGAAGTGCGCAGGTAGGGTAGAGAAAGGTGACAGTGAGGGAAGGGATTAGTTAGGGAAAGAGAACAATGGCGGGTCCTCTGCTAAGATGGAGAAGCGTCACCCCACTACTCATAGAGCAGTGAAAAGGGAAAATGTAAAACAATAATAGCAATGTTATTATCGTTTTCTTTTTGGTTGCTGCGGGCTGGGTGAGGGCGGGTAGGGCTGGGGGCTCAGTGTGGGAGGAGGAAAGGACTGTTCACACTAAGTGCGCATGACTCCTTGGCGTTTTGGCAGGCCAATCAGTCATGTGCACTTTGCATATTTCCCACCAGGCTGTAATTTGCACCCCCCTCCCTCCCTAAGGAATGTGAGAGTGCAGGCCAATTTCCCCGTTTGCCCTAGGGTGACTAACCGTCCGTAAATTTCACGGACCGTCCGTAATTTGGATCTCCCATCCGTTGTCCGTGACTATCCCTACTGCCACCTTTTGTCCATAATTTTGAGCATTGGGAAACATCACTGTTCCTCTGCCAGAAGCCTCAGCTCCCTGATGTGGCCATCTCGCACTCCTCTGAGCACAAGAGCAGCCCCACCCCGCCCATTGTCATTCTGTCTGAGGCTGATTGCCACAAACAGAATGACAATGGGCCAGTCTGTGCTCTTACTGCATGTGGTGGACCTCCTCATGCCACGGTCTAGGGCAGGACATTCAGTCAGGTGGAAGAAATGAACAAACACGCCCATGCTGCTAGCTGACAATCCAGTTCATGAAAAGGTGGTGAAACAAGTTTAAAAAAAAAAAGAGTTATGGGGGGGCGTTGCTATGAGCGCGGCAATGGCGGTCGCAGCTTCCTAGAGCTCCCGCTTGCCCGAGCCTTATCCGCCCATTTATCCTGTCCCCGAGCCTCTGCCACACTCCCTAAGCGAGGCGATTGCTGCGGGGAGCTCTGGTCATCCTCCGGTGCGGTCACTGGAGACGTCGGCGCCTTGACTGCTGCGGGGCGCTTGAAGACGGAGAGCGGCCTGGTGCGGCGCTGAAGCCGGGTCCTCAATTTTGGCGCCCCCCGCCCGGGAGACACCTGAGTGGCGCGGCGGCCTTGCCGCAGTCCTGGGCTGCTAACGACCCTGCAAGACGAGCGGGGGCGGGTTCGTTCCCCCCCCGTGACCCGACTGCGGTGCCACTGCCTTGAAGGGGCGAGGGTCGCCCACAGCCTACGAGGGGCCTAGCGGACCCGGCGGAGCCGGGGCCTCAATTTTCGCGGCTCCCGCCCGGGGTTGGCTGGGTGCAGCTCCTGACCGTGGAGGACACCTGGCTGCTGCCTCTCTGCGTTGGAGGCTCACTTCACGGCGGGGTGTCGGTCGGCGGACCCTGTGGCGGGCGGAGAGTTGTGGACGCCCCCTCCTGGACCCCCAGACAACGCTGGCAGTGACAACAAGTGGGCAGCAAGTGGACGGGCCCCATCGATCGCCCTGGGGCCACGAGTGGTGAGGGGGTGTTTCCCGGTGCCTGCTATACCTTGCCTGGACTGAGACGTGAAGGGGGACGCCGACTGCCCGCTTCTGGTGGAGGGTCGTGCCTGGTGGACGGAGTCCCCACTGGAGTGGAAGAAGAGCGTGGGGATCCCCATTGCCACGGCTGTGTCGATTGTTGGAGGCCCGTGGACAGGCGGCGATCATGACCCGAGGTGGGGGCGGCGGCCAATCTAAGCAACCGACCATCGACAAATACACGGGGCCAACTGGGGGACCGGGCCCGTCGGGGGGGGGGTCAGCATCCGCCGCCCCCCCCGGATAATACCGCGCTCATGGCCGCCATCACCCAATCCCGGGACACGCTGGACGCTAAAATTGGCGCGGTGGGCGCAGATGTTACCCTGATCCGCCAAGACCTGCGGAATGCGGTGGCGCGGATTACTGAGGCGGAGTCCAGAATATCTGTCGTGGAGGACGATGTTGGGTCCCTGAAGAAACGGCTGGCGGTGGTGGAATCGGTGCAGAAGAATCTGGCGCTGCGAGCTGAGGATGCTGAAGGTCGCGCCCGCCGCAACAACCTCCGATTTGTTGGTTTTCCGGAACGGTGCGAGAAGGGGGACATGGCGCAATTCCTTACCCAGTGGCTGCTGAGCTGGATGCCTCCGGAGGGCCTGTCCTCGTGCTTCATCATTGAGCGCGCCCATCGCGCCTTGACCCAACGGCCGCCGGAGGGTGAGCGGCCCAGGGCGGTGATCGCTCGGATACTGAACTACCACGATCGCGACGCTATCCTGAGGGAGGCGAGGTCCAAAGATGCCATCCTCTATGAAAATCACAAGATCATGGTGTTCCCCGACTATACCAGAATCGTACAGCAGAAACGTCAATCCTTCATGAATGCCAAGGCGAAGCTCCGCGGTCTGGGTCTCCAATACTCCCTGCTGTACCCGGCCCGTCTGAGAGTGATTTTCCAGTCCAAGACATTGTTTTTTGATACTCCGGAGGAGTTGTTTCGTTGGACGGATGAAACTGTGGCGCTGCGGCCGCATGACCAGCCGGGATTGAATCCTGGGTCCTCGAGGGGTTCCTCACCGGAACGCAGAGATCACCCTTCCAAGGGCAAGAGGAACCGGAGATCTAGATCGCGGAAGCGTTCGGCCTCTGCCGCTGGTGCGCCGGGAGGCCACAGACCCGAGGACTCTGACGTATCCGGGAAGTGACACTGCTGCCTTCAGGTACTCTGTGCTCCTGGCTGGGTAGCGTGGCTACTGAGACTGAGTGGAATGGGGGCAGTGGCCCGGCGCTTTGGACGCTTTCCTGATGCCTCGATGTCTTCTTGTTACTAAGTTCGTGAGATTGAGTGGGGTGGTGGGTACTGGCTCGGGTACAGCCGATTGGGGGCTGTCCCACTCCTACCTTGTAGGAGTTTGTTTTTGGGGGGGGGGGGTA
The DNA here is from genome assembly GCF_964261635.1 of Lissotriton helveticus. Taxonomy (NCBI): domain Eukaryota; kingdom Metazoa; phylum Chordata; class Amphibia; order Caudata; family Salamandridae; genus Lissotriton; species Lissotriton helveticus. Next base: position 392,550,496 of record NC_136068.1, on the reverse strand, counting down.
GTGAAGATGGGCCTGAGGGAGTTGGGATCCATTGGCATGGTAGGTCCTGTGCCCTCTGTTTTGGGCTCGGGATCGCCCATGCCGCGACAGATGCTTCATGGTTCTGTGAGGTGTAGGGGAGGGGGGTTGGGGGTGTGGGGAGTTGGAAGGGGACTGGCTTTAGCAGCCCCTACAGTTTTTGGGTGTTTGGGTGGCAAGGGGGGGATGCACATGCTTTTTATGAATATGCGACTGCTGTTGAGTGGTGGGTGGTGTGGACACGAGGGGCCCTCCTGGCGGACTCCATCAGACTATGGTTGATACTATGCACAGACTCCCTGTGGAGTCCCTAAGAGTTGTCACGTGGAATGTCAGGGGGTTGTTAGACAAGGTGAAACGGGGGGCGGTCTTGCGCTGGGGGAAGAGGGCCTCTGCCGATGTGCTTCTGCTTCAGGAGACTCATATGATGGGGTCGAAAGCACTCAGTTTGCAGCGATTGGGCTATCACCAGGTGTACCATGCCGGCTTTACCCGGGGGTCCAGAGGGGTGGCTGTGCTGATCCACCGCAGGGTGCACTTCGTACATGTGAAGACGTGGGCGGACCCGCAGGGTCGCTATTTGTTTGTCAGGGGCACGGTGGGTACAGAGCCCGTAATTCTTGGGAGTGTGTATGCCCCCCCCCCCTGCAATGGGCCCTGGCTGAGAGGATTTTCCAAGTATGGGGGGATGTCCAAGAGTCCCTGGCGGTGGTTGGGGGTGACTGGAACGAGGTGATGGATGCTTGCATGGACCGCAGGGGGCGCCGAGGACCGGGAGGGCTAGACCCCCCTCTTCCCGTCTCCCCTCCCTCTACGAAGCTGCGAGCGATGTGTGATGCCCTGGGCTGGATGGATGCTTGGCGACATATGCACCCTACTGCACGTGAATATACGTTTGTGTCAGCGGTGCATGGTTCCTTTTCTCGCCTAGATTACTTGTTTGTTCCCCGAGTGTGCATGAGCAGAGTGCGTGCGGTGGAGATTTTGCCTAGGGGGCTGTCTGATCATTCCCCGGTTTCGCTCGACGTAGAACTTTTCAAGCCACGACAGCCCTTTCGATGGAGGATGTCCTCTTGGCATCTCCAGCAACCTGGCTATGTTAAGCACCTCCGGGAAGCTATTGATCACTACTGGCGGGAGAACCTGGTTGATGATATCGACGCGGTCGTAGTGTGGGAGGCCTTGAAGCCCACGATGAGAGGGGTGGATATCGCTTGGGCCTCGGCGGCTCGTCGGGATCGTCGCGAGGCGATCGTGGCAGCTGCGGCACAAGTGGAGTCTTTGGAACGGCGGAGTCGTGGGGGGGGTGACGATACCGGGGTGCGACTGCTACTCCAAGCGCAACAATCCTACGCGTCAGTCCTGCTGGACGAGGCCAGACAGGCGTGGCTGGCCACACGGAGCAGGATTTGCCAGTGGGGTGACAAGTCGAGTTCTATGCTTTATAGACTCTGCCAATATAACATCAACCCTGTCACCCTGCCCGGTCTTCTGGCGGAAGATGGCACAGCCATTACTGACCCTGTCCGCCTAGCGGCGAGTTTTGCCGCCTACTTCGGAGCACAGTATGCCCCATGTGATAAGTTGACGGGTGAGGATGTTGCCAAGTTCATCGATGACCTACCTCCTAAAATGGTGTCGGATGATGTCAGGGAATCTCTGGATGCTCCTCTCACGGCGGAGGAACTTGGGGAGGCAATGGGACAGCTCAATGCGGGTAAAGCCCCCGGGCCGAGCGGTTATCCCTGTGAATTTTATAAGAAATTCTACACGCAATTGGGACCCCATTTTCGGTGTGCCCTGGAAGCGGCACGTACTCGGGGCAGGCTACCGCCTGATTGGCGCCATGCTGAAATCGTGGTTTTTCCGAAGCCAGGTAAGCCCCCTGATAGTCATGACTCGTATCGCCCCATCTCGCTGCTCAATATAGAAGCCAAGATACTGGCTAAAGCCCTGGCGAATCGGTTGCTTCCTTACATAGTGGACCTGGTACACCCCGACCAATCAGGCTTCATGCCCGGCAGGGCTACACGCCATAATATTCGGCGAGCGTGGGCTGCGATCGGGGCCATGGGAGCCATGGGTGAGCAGGCTGCTCTGTTGCTTGCAGACATTAATAAGGCGTTCGACTCGGTGAGCTGGACTTACCTGTTTGCGCTCCTACCCCGTCTCAACCTCGGCCCTGTTTTTCTATCCTATATTAAACTACTGTACACAGACATCACGGCCACTGTGCGTGTTGCAGGGGCTGTCTCGGAGACATTCCGTATTGGCCGGGGTACCCGACAGGGATGCCCTCTCTCCCCCTATCTTTTCGCCCTGGCTATGGAGCCGTTGGCCGCCTGGGTGCGTATAGATGCGCAACTCCGAGGATTTATGTGGCCCCAGGGCCTCTCCGATAGGATCGCGTTGTACGCGGATGACGTCCTTTTCTTCCTGACCGACCTGCGTCGCTCTGGGCCGCGGGTATTGGAAATAATGCGGGTTTTTGGTGACGTATCCGGCTTATACCTCAACCTCAGCAAATCCACCTTGTGGGTCCTGGGTGGTGGTGCAGTATCGGACCCCTGGACGCTGGACCTGCAAGTGGCCACTGGAGGCCTGCAGTACCTAGGGGTGTTCCTGTCTGAATCCGCGACCCTCGCGTGGGAACGCTCGGTGCTGCCGGTATGGGAGCGGGTGCAGACCGACGTTAAAACATGGTCCCGGATGCCTCTTAACATCTTTGGCCGGTCCGCCATCTTTAAGATGGTGGCGCTTCCACGCCTTTTATACCAATTGCAAAATTATCCCCACTCGGTGCCGGCTTCCTGGTTTCGGCGAGTGAACTCGGTCCTGGGGCAATTCCTGTGGGTCGGGGGTTCGGCCAGGGTGGCGTTACGCACGTGCTTCCTCTCTACATACTGTGGGGGACTCGCCACCTCGGACCTTCTGTCCTACTACCAGGCAGCTCATCTCCTCGTCCTTAATGACTGGTGGTATGGTGATAGAGGCGACCCGGCATATGCATTAGAGCGTGCACTTATGGGCGATAATACCCTCCATATGCTTCTCTACTCCGCCCGGCTGCGTCGGGGCTTGCCTAGTGTTACGAAGACAGTCTTCCTTGTTTGGCGTCAGGCATTGCGACGCATGGGCTGGTGGGGTAGGCTGACGGCGGAAACGCCGCTGTGGCGTAATGGCAGGTTGCCAGCCCTGGCCTCCTTGCCGGGTTTTGGTGGCTGGGATGCAATCGGGATATCGTCGCTGGGTGATGTGCTGTCTGGTGCTGCTCTTAAGTCGTTCCAGGTCCTAAGTGAGGAGTTCCACTTGCCGCGGACTCAGTCCTTCCGTTACCTACAGCTGCGGCATGCACTCACACCGTACATTGCCGACCTGGAGTCGCTCCCCGACTTTAGCCCCATTGAGGCGAAGCTGTTCATGGGGGAGCTTGGGGAAAAAAAGGTGTCCCGCATTTACCAGACTATGGTCACCCACTGCGCCTCCGACCTTCTTCCCCTGCGGACGGCATGGGAAGCTGATGTCGGGTCACTAGACGAAGATGACTGGCGAGAGGCCCTGGAATCCCCGCGTGGGACGGCGATCGCGATGAGGCTCAGGTTCATCCAATTTAAGGTCCTCCACAGGGCCTACTTTACGCGTGAACGCCTCTGGAAGGCTGGACTGATTGCATCGCCGGAATGCTTGCGTTGTGGTGCGGAGGTTGGCTCGCTGCTCCATACCCTGTGGCTGTGTCCTAGGCTTGCTGGCTTTTGGAGAGGTGTGTGGAGCTGTTTGTCTGAAGTGTTAGGATGGGACTTGCCCCGAACACATCGCTTAGGTTTGCTTCATATTCTCGAGGGGGTGGGAGGGAATCGCTATAAGCGCCACCTACTGCTGTTGGGGTTGGTACTGGCCAAGAGAGACCTAGCGCGGGCGTGGAAGGATGAACGGGCTCCCCCCCTGTGTGTTTGGAGGGCGGGTCTGGACTTTTGCATGGGCCTGGAGCGCCCTATCTTTGCAGCGCGTGGGTGCCCCCGCAAACACTTTCGGATTTGGAAAAGATGGGCTGAGTATAAAGACTTGCCGCTTGACCCCCCCGTTGACCCTGAGGAAGAACTCTGAGCTTCCCCCTTAGTGTAGGCCTGTGTCTGGTGCCGGACCGACCACTCCATACGTCTTTACAGCTGTTTCTTCTTCGCATGTGCATGGGGTTAGGGAGGGATTGCGGGGTGGGATTGGTTGAGGGCGGTTGGGTGTTGGGGATGGGGATGGGTGGGAGTGGGTTGCTTAAAAGCGATTGCAATATGTTTGACTCAGATTCCAATCCTGTTTTATGTGATGTCTTCATCTGCGTGGTGGTTTCTCCTGACTGTGGGGTACCACATTCATTGCCTTGCTTGATTATTCAATAAAATCTGTTGGGAAAAAAAAAAAAAAAAAAAAGAGTTATGGGTCTTTCACTGTCTCATCATTTTAAAACTGACGCATTTTCAATGTTATATTTAACAAAGCCATGGTTGCTGCTTTTTTTATTTTATGCAACTAGCAACCATTCACAAAAGCAATGGTTCTGGCTTTTGGGTGTAATACTACTTGCTGTGTTATATATCTGGATGCAATGACAGTAGCAGCAAATTACCAGTCGGGCGACACACTATGCTAAGCACAGATTTTTAGCTTCAGTGTTTTAAGCCATACCCTTAATTACATTGAACACCCCCCTTTGGAGAGACCCCCCAGGTTTTCAATCCCAATTAAAGCCCTGGAAAGAACACCATGTCACAGTGGCACTGTGCATCATGAATGACTCATGACTTCCACTTTTACAGATTGCCTATGTACAGGGGCATAGTGAGCCCTCCACTGCCCCACCCCTTGCTTTAGCAACTACAGCTGGGGTGAAGTCCTTGATGGGCCTTTTTTGTCTGCACCTCGTTAGACATAGGCTCAGCTCATAATGAATGTGAAAAGGTGTGTAAGTGAAGGGATGGGTGGGCGGCTGGATGGATTAGTGAAAGTGTGAATGGATGGATAATGAGAGAAAGGATGGACGGATTAGTGAGTGGAAGGATGGCGGAGAGAAAAGGTAAATAGATGGATATATGGGTGGAAGGGTAGATGGACGGGTAAAAGGATAGATGGATGAGTGGATGGATTGATGAGTGGAGGGGTGGGTGACAGGCGAGTAAATGGATGGATGGATGGATGGATGAGTGAATTGGTGGATGGATTGACACATTGATAAGTAAAAGGGTGAATGGATGGATGGATGAGTGAAAGGGTGGATGTAAGGCTGGATTAGTGAGTGGATGGATGGATGGATGAGAGAAAGGATAGATGGATGAGTGAAGGAGTGAAAGGGTGGATAGATGAGTGAAACGATGGATGAGTGATAGGGTCAATGGATGGATTCATAAATGGATGAGTACATGGATGGGTGGATGAAAGGATGGATGGCTAAATGAATGAGTAAGTGAAAGGATGGGTGAGAGGGTAGATGGCTGAATGGATGAGTGAGTGAATGGATGGATGAGAGGAAGAGTGTATGGCTTAGTGTACGGATGGATAAGGTGAAAGGATGAATGAAGGGATAGATGACAAAGGAGGGATGGATGAGTGGAATGATGGATGGATGGATGGATGGATGGATGGAAGGATGGAAGGATAGAGGATGGATAGGCTTGCAAACTGTTGAATGTTGATATGGATGGGCACACAGATGGAAGGAAAGAATGAATGGTGAAATACTGAATGGCGGATAAAAGAATGATTACACCTTTTAACTCCCATTATCTTAAGTAAATTTCCAATAGACTGACTTTCACATTTATATGAGTCATTGTCTCTATATAATATGTGTGTGATGTAACTCACTCCGATACCCTGTCCAACTTACTTTGGATGAGTAGCACTATAAAAGAAACTAAATACACATGAGAGAGGATCCATGTGAAGAGGGGAGTCACCATTGGAGGGTGGTAGCAAGGCAGGACTGGACGGGCATCGGGCGTTTCCCTGGGAGGCTGGAAAGGTGTGGGGAGGCAGTTTTGTTTCCACAAAAATACCTGCACATTTGGTCAAAGCTGCATGCATACTGACAAACCATGAAGTGCACAGCTGTCTCAACCTAAAATAAACTTTTTTTCACTTAGTACTTAAGTGGTTGTCTATTTACTTAGATACTTTTGCGTAACCACTTCTGACGTGTCTGTAAAACTTACATTTTGTCCTGAATTTTGACCTCGAGTCCTGAATTTTTGTCCTGAATTTTTACACTCACCGTCCTGAATTTGCACTCATGCCAGTTGGTGACCCTAGTTTGCCTACGCTTTAAAGTGTCAACTATTCAGCAGCATGCAATCTGTGGCGTCCATGTACAGGGTAATGCCTTTCTTTAAACTAATACGTCGTACGCACGTGAGGGCTTTGAGAGCAACATCAAAGGGCCAGGTAGATCTAGATAAAAGTACGGCGGGCTTACAACGAAGCAGTATGGATAATTCGGTGCCTGCTGATGGTCTGTGATAAAGTGTGAGTGAGACCAATGTAACGCTTTTGAATAACGTCATCTGAAATACGCGCCTCTACGGAGTGGAAAAGGGGCACAGTTATCAAACGTGAGGAAATACGTCGTAGCTTGTGGGCGGAACATCTGCGACTTGGTGACATTGCTTTTCATCTGTCTGTGGAGAGGACCCGGGTGCAGCTTTTCCACACCTGCCCTTTGGGAGAGAGGGGTGGGGGAGAGTGAGCAGACCCAAAAACCATTGAAGTGTGAAAAAGGCCGCTTTATTGGAACAGGTGCACATTTACAAATACACAAACTCGGCAACCGCCTCACAATCTAAACCACAACCAAAATTTGTTCGTTTTTATTTCAAACCCCAAACCCGCCCCCACCCCACACCCTCCATCACACCCGCCCCCCCCCGTACATACCCAACACAAAAACCATACAAACCCCAATAACATTATAACATTATAACATCACCTTATCAAATACCAAATATCACATCACCGATTATAAACCAACTGATCATATCCCCCGACCCATATTCTCCGAACCCCACCTCAATCAGTATGAAACATCCCCCAACAAGATCCGATTACAACTAACGGGTCCAAACCTGGCCCAAAACTGCCAATCACATAGCAAAACCGCCACGCACCTGTCCCAAGCGACAAAGGAACAACGCCAAAAACCCCATGCACACATGTCTCAAACAGCAGCCAAAGGAGAAAGAAATACTCAAATCAACCCCCAAAAAAGGGAGGGAGGGAAGGGACAAAAATTCTGAGCTCAACCGGCCACCAGGTCACCAAGCCCAAAATGGTGCCCGGAGAGGGGAGCCCCGCCCATTTATGGGGGGACCGCCCAATACAACTAAAAACAGCCCAAAAAACGCCCAAATAGACGCTGCTAGAAGAAGGACCCCCACCCAGATCTCCCAAACCGCCCGGGGGAGGAGACCTCCCAGTGGTCGGCTGCCCTCCCCCAAGCCCCCCTTGAACAGCGGCCTGCTCGTAGAAGTAGAAGAAAGACTGGCACAGAAGAAAACACGAAGGTCACATCCCTATGTACTGCAGGAGTAGTTTAAACGATGGAGCATTCAGGCTTATTCATTCCCTCTTCCTCTTCACAGTCCTCATCTTGTGAGGGCCAGTCATTCACGTGCCCAAAATGGCGCTGTTCACCACGGTGCAGTCACGAGATGAGAGCAGCTGGGAACCTGTGGCTCTGGCCCAGCACAGAAATAATTTTTATAATTAAAAATCAGGCTTTACCTGTTAATTTATTGTGAGGCAACTAAGAGGGCATCACCACTAGGTGCAACAAACACTCTTTTCTTATTTCTTTCTATTTCGTAGGTGAAAACCAGATTCGAGCCCACCATAACTTTTTGACCACCTCCCTCCAAAATGTTCTTGACAGCCCTGCTTCCCAGGTCGCCCGACTGTACTGTCTATACTTTTTTCTTTTCAGAGATATTCAGTTATGGCGTGTGTCTTCTTGTTGCATGGGAAATCCCGAGGCTGGGTACTGTATTGGTGCAGCAGGCCCCAGACCTGACTATGAGCTCATTTAGGGTTTTTTGGCGGGAACGGCTCCTGCGAGGTGCGAATTTACTACATTGGGTGTTGTGCTGAGAAGGTGGAGGCGGGCTCAGGCTGTAGGTTTGAATTATGGTTGCAGTTCTATCATTTAGATACGAGGCAAGCAGGCATCATGCTGTGGGGACTTTACCATGTCCTGTAACCCACGCTTGCCACGTTCGTCAGGACAGAAGGCATGGCAGGTGTTCAAGAAGGGTACAAATGCAATCTAGACCCGCATACCCCTGCTCCAGCGCCACTCTCCTCCCCATAACTAAATCAGGCAGTGCTAATAACAGTTGCAGCCATGCTAGCCAAACAAAACTCTGAGGTGACTGCTGGTGATGTCCTGTCCCCTGGCGATGTAGTGCGACAGGTGGCACCTTACTGCAAGCCAAGAGCAGAGTGGATTGAAAGGTGAAGAAGGGATCACTATTACGAAGATAAGTGTGTCCTATGGGCAGGAACATGTTGGACCTCTATAGTCACTGTGCTAACAATTTAAGAGTATGGTTCGTTAGGTGGATGCATGTATGGGGGAAGGCATGTCTGAAATATTCATGGGGTAACTGTTCTGGATGGATGACTCATTTGGTGAGAATGTTGCGCCAGAGAGTCTGTACCAGGCCGGGTCACTGCAACCACTGGGATGCACCCCTTGACAGAACTCTGTCTTGGAAAGACTTGCCCGACTTGGAGCTGTTCATGTTGCTATCAGGTTCCTCGCAAACACCACTAAACATGGCCACGTGTCTTTCACTTATGCCTACCTTAAATATCTCATGATCAGATCATATTCCTTGAGAACTGTCTCCCCACATACAAAGGTCATAACCTCCGAACCCCCCTTATCTCTCGCAAACACTGTCTGCATCTGGAAATTCTCCAGCCCTAGTCACCAGTTGCCATTTTAAGAAGTCCATGTTCTGTATACCCCTCTCTGGCGATACACCCAGAATCTGAGACTCCCCTCTTCGTGTCAAGAATGCACCGACTTTATACAGGTCAAGCCAAGGAGTTCGTGGCACGTATGTGCAGATCTGCTGCTCAGGCCACAATCACAAAAGTCACACCATAAAAACGAACAGCTAAAAAATGGGGGGGAAAGAACATTAATCACGTTTTAAAAGGGCTAGTGATATGGAGGCATCAGATTTTGGGTGGCCAGACACAAATATGGGCTGGCCCGCCCCACTGGGCCCCCGTGGCTATGGCCCTGCTCTGGACCCGAAACATGTATCTGGTACCTGTATGCTTAGCTTGAATCCAAAGGTAAAGTGAGCAAGGGAGCTAGGCATACCCTGCCAATTTAGGGCGAACAACGCAAATGCAAGGCGATGATGGCCGGAGCGCTGAAACTTTTTTAGACACTCCCCCCCAGTCACAGATCTGTGTTGAATCCATAATCGTTCTTTAGCTCACTTTGCCACCCCAGTTCAGACACAGCTATATGTAAATAAGTCTTGACCCTGTGCCTCATGGGAACATTCCAGCCCGAACTATCAAACCATGTTTTCCCTGGACCAGAAAGAAGTATCCTGGGACCGGTTTTGGGCTAACAGCCCTCATCAGCCAGGCTAGCTTGAATCCATTGGCAAAGTGCGCAAGGGACCCACGGCTGGGCATACCCTGTCCAGTGACAAAGTGGGCTCCTCCATCTAGCCACAATGTGTTGGGAGTCGAGGGAAACGATCGCTCGATCCCCCGTGGAGCCCAGGATTGTGGAACATGGGCAACATGGCGGAGATCGTACAGCAACGACATGGAGAGGAGATGCAGGAGACCACCATCTTGGCTGTGAGGCCTACTCTAGTCGGAGGATGGAGTGCTTTGTTGCCCGCCCCAGGCACGCCTAATGTGTGGTCCAATTCGCTGAGGGTGCTGCTCAGCTTTGCACAGTTGGCTGGTGTTTGGGAGAATACCTCTGGTCTTTGCCGCGTGGCCCGGGTCTTCTGCCGTGTGGCCCGGGTCTTCTGCCGTGTGGCCTTTCCCACTGTGCCCAGCCAACTGGTAGCAGATAGACTATCGAGGCCGACGTAGAGGCACCAACTCGGTGCCAAAGGTGAGCCCCAGGGTCCCCTCTGACTTGAACATCCCCGTGGATGGTCCCACTCAGCCGCCCCACCCCCTCAACCCCCAACTCGACCCCTAGTCTGTGTGCTGGTTTGAGTAACACAAAAGCAAACTTTTGTACCCTCTTTGATTTACAGCCTCCAGGCACCCGGAGATGTATGCTGCTGCCTTGGAGATGTTGAGGCAACCGGGTCAACAAGCATGGAGGACATCTGGCTATCACCAGCTCAGGGATCCCACCATGCCCAAGATCATTGTCCCTGAGCGCAACAACACCCTGAAGGCCTGACTGAATGAGCACCACAAGAACCCCAGCAATTGACAGAAGATCATGCTCTGTAAATATGTGATATATTTGTGTCCAATCATAATCGCTTCAACTTTTCTTAAAATGTCATCTTGACTGAATTTGCAACTTGTATATATGTAACTCTAACTGCTAGCATCTGTAGTAGACATATGTACTTACTACCATTCTTATCTGTTGACCAGTTTTACCAAAACAACAAAAGAATCATTTTTAAAACTACGACTGGGAGTATTACCAGCAGCTGGCCACATGGCCCCGTGGCTGCGCCCAACAATACCTGCAAGATGCCGCCTGTGCGGTACGCACGAGGAAAACATTACACACCTCATTACCATCTGCAAAGAGCTGCAGCAAGACCGCAAGAACTTACTGAGACCCCTATTTATAAAAAAAAAAGGAATCAGGTCTTGTAGAGAAGCAACCTTGACTTGCTTCAGCGGAGGGGACGTGCAAATGGCCTGCCGACTGGTAAAATATTTCAGAGTGGTAGAATCAAGGCTCAAAACAACGAAAGATTATACGGATACCGACACCACTCCCTCAACATCGTCAGTTTTTAAACATCAGGCCGGGCTTGAGATTTAAACTGACCCGTAATACTGAAGCACCATCTCCAAGAGTTATGAACACTTGGGGAGAGAGCTAGACTGTTCTTCAAAAGGTAAAAGGGGGAATGGAGTTGACAGTACACCCCGCCCGATGGGAGCAAGACCTAGGATAGATAAACGAATTCCTTTTTAAAGAAACACATGTGCATCTCGTGGAGGACGGACATTCCCCCACTTCCCCCACTTCCAATTTTTTATACTGTCTTTTTAATTGTTTTTTAACCGTCTTTTCTTTCTTTTTTTTTTTTTTTACAATCTGTTCTTTTTATTGCCAATGGCTACTTGTAATGGTTTTTATTAACTGTACAATAAAGCTCTTACTAACATTCTTATGTGAGTTGAGAGTTTATCGGTTTCCTATTTTTTTTTTAATTCATGTACTCTGAAGTCCTTATGTAATGTAACTGGTTCTATGGTAAACCGCACTGACACCTTCGGATAAAGTTCGATCTATATAAAAACGCATAAATAAACGAACCTCGCTGTATGCAATGGTATTTCCCAGGTGCAACCGGCCTCCCCCGCAAACTAGCAATGTTCGAGATCGCTGAAAGGTCGCTGTTCACGAAGGGATTGCGTCACCCCATGGGCTGGGTGGGAGGACAGAACTGAGGCGACGTCATGCTACCGCCCCCCCCCTGAAAGTAGCAGCTCAGCGGCACCTGTAGTCAAGCCACAGTGAGGCGACAGCAGGGCCGCCAAAGCCTGGTGCGCGCGCTCCGGCGTCAACTTCAGACGAGAGTCGAAACTGACCTAGTGACAGGAAGCTGGTTGGTGGACGCGAGCCCGATGCTAGAAGCATGCGGTGAAGCAGGCGTGCGAGGGACTGAGGACAAGCCTCATAGCAGGCACTGAACAGCTGCAGGTAAGGCACAGATCTGTCGTGCGTCCAAAAAGTAATCAATGACAAGTTTTGGTGCGTTGAGTATGAATATGTGTCACTTTTCAGCATTGCTCACAACCTCACATACCTTACATCTTACACCTTACAGTGACTTACACCATACCAGCAGTTCATAGCTGGAGTGATGTTTTTGAAATGGAATAGTCTTGGGCTTGGCATTTCCCGGCATGGATGCCATTACTTGATGGGGGCAGAACTGGGTAGTACTCGCACTTTTCCAAAATGGATACTACTGATGTAAGGAGACAGTACCAATACTGCTTTGCTTGGGTACTGTGCTTTTAGAATCACAATGATGGAACGTCTGCTGATGTGCTGTTATACAATGTAATAAATAGTGTACTTAATTTGTGTAAAGGTTCAAACACAATAAAAGTACGGTACTAAAATAACATTCTAAAAACACATTTGTAAGTGCAACATAAACATGCACTTAAAAAGCGATTACCGAACACAAACAATTGGTAACATTGCGGACATCATGCCTCAGCCCCGATCACTGCACAATTATCAAGCTGCATTTCTTTTGTTTGATTTATCTAGTAATAAATGATATAAACGGCGCTTGACCTACATTTTGTGCTCTGCACTAACACAAGATTTGGTCACGTTTTGAGTAATGCTTGCATAATCTGACTACTGGTGTCGCCTGTATTTTAAAGTCTTGGACGCTACGAGACTGAAGAAAATCACCTAAAGCCGGTATTTTTTTCCTCTGATCGTATGCACTTTAAACAGTAAACAAAAGACAGAAGCACTTTAAAATGTGTTCTAAAGTTTCCTAAACGATCTGTGACTAATAGTCAAACTACACAAAGGCAGAAAACCCATGTTAAAAAGGACTAGGGACTTTTTATACAAAGAGTTACCTTAAGTTATCATGTTCTTTCCTTTGCCGAATCGGTCAGCTTACTTTTTGTTATGTTTTTTGTAGTTTTATTTACTGTGAACTCTTCCCAAAGAAGTTGGAGCACTTTACATGAGCAACAGTTACATTACACACAAAATCAAATTAATTTTTATTTTTTTTGAATTTTTTTTATTTGTGGAGAAGAACAGAGAAAAATAAGACAAGCGACATTTCCGCATTGCTTCCCACGCAGGGGGCATTTGATGAGGCATAAAGCATAGGTGAGGTATCCTGGAGAGTTACCACAGTTCAGTTCGGAGTAGCAGTTCCTGAAAGCAGTAAGACAGTTACTCAAAGTTAATCACCCTCCAGAATCCCGGAAGGGGTAGAAGCCCTGCGAAGAAAAGGTAATGGGACCTATGCTCGTGACTCAGTGCAAAAGTCTCTTGTGGCCTCCAACTGCATTGTGGGCGTCGCAACAATTAACCAAATTACCCCACCCTTCCCCCCTCCCTACCCGCCCCCCTGGTGGTGGTGACAACAACATACATCCAATCCTACATTCATATGACCGTGGTTAGATCTGAAATAGGTGGAGAGCACGTACTGTGGATGGGCAGACTGCAGATGGTAAGCCTTGTGAGAGGAAGCGGACCAAAGGACCCCAGCGAAACAGAAAGTTCTTGAAGTTGCCCAGGAAGATGTCCGCCACTCGCTCCACGCTCAGTAATCTCCACAGTCTCGCTTGCCACAGGGATATTGCCGGGGCGTCCGGTTTCTTCCAAGCCGCTGCTAAAGTGAGTTTGGCAGCTCCGAGACAGAGCCACAAGATCTGTTTGTCCGCTCCTGTTTGATGTTCGAGATCTGGGTCACGGAGACCTAGCAGGACATGGGCCATTGAATCAGCCACCTGGTAGCCGAGAATTTCTTTGACAGGGGACAAAATCTCTTCCCAGTAAGGGCGGATGATCGGGCAGTCCCACCAGATGTGGCGGAAGTCTCCCAGCAGACCACAGCCCCTCCAGCATCTGTCCGAGGAGGCCGGTAAAATGCGATGTAACTTGGATGGGTACAAGTACCAATCCATAAGGGTCTTAAGATGGGCCTCCCTCAAATCCACTGAGTGATTGTGCGCCGCAATGTCTCGCCAGAGGCCTGACCATTCCCCATCCGAAATGTCCCGCCCGAGAAGTTCCTCCCAATGCCCCATATAGCGGGGATGAGGAGCCACGGCAGTGGTAAGCAGCAGATTATAAAGAAAGGAAATAGCTCCCTTCATAGTGGCGGTCCGTAGGATGAAGGCCTCAAATGGGGCTGGAGGTCTCGTGGCTGCATCGCTAACCCCAGATGAGGTAGCCCAATGGAGGAGCTGGATGTGGTGGAATCGCTCAGAGGCCGGGACTCCATAGTCCCTCATACAGTTGGTAAAAGTGAGCGGCGCAGAGCCGTGGAACAGGTGTGTAAGGGCCCTACAGCCCCCCTCTCTCCATATTTGGAAGGGGCCTTCTTGCATCGCCGGCGGGAAGGCCGGGTTGAAGTGTATAGGTGTAAAGGGGGGATGGGAACGTAGTCCAGCGATCATCACTAGAGACTGTGTCCCAGACTTTCAGGACAGTCAGACATGAGTCCCTTGCTCACTGCACCATCAGGATTCAAGCAAGCCGGGCCGAAGACGGCTGTAATGCCAGAAACCGGTCCCCGGAAGCTTGTTTCCTTTCCAGTGAAGAATTGGCTTGGTAGTTTGGTCTGCCCTGTTCCCATGATGCATTGGGCCAGGGACAGACTAATTTGCATATTGCCAGGTTCTGAACTGGGATGGTGCAGTGAGCTAAAAAACGGTGATGGATCAAGCCCTGATCTGTTGACTGGGTAGGAGTGTTCTGATTAACTCAGATACTCTGTCCATCACCACCCCCCTTTTTGAAATATTTTGGCCACCACAAGTGTGGAAGGGTATGCTCAGACATGAGTCCCTTGCTCACTGCACCATCAGGATTCAAGCAAGCCGGGCCGAAGACGGCTGTAATGCCAGAAACCGGTCCCCGGAAGCTTGTTTCCTTTCCAGTGAAGAATTGGCTTGGTAGTTTGGTCTGCCCTGTTCCCATGATGCATTGGGCCAGGGACAGACTAATTTGCATATTGCCAGGTTCTGAACTGGGATGGTGCAGTGAGCTAAAAAACGGTGATGGATCAAGCCCTGATCTGTTGACTGGGTAGGAGTGTTCTGATTAACTCAGATACTCTGTCCATCACCACCCCCCTTTTTGAAATACTCTGTGAAAGGTGGCCTCACAGTGAGGCCTATGCAAACACCACCAACCCTACCCCACTGCCTCCAACCAAGGCCTAGACACACTGGGGCCGAGGAAACAACACCTGGCACTTAGCGAGGCCACTTCTCTTACTCACATCCTCCCCAACCCACTATAGCCTCAGGGCATTGACTTGGCAGGGAAGGGGTCATGAAAAGCACTCCACTGCTGCTGGTCAGGGGCATACGAGACAATAAGTTTCTGGGGAGGATGGGGACAACCTTATGCCACTGGAATTATGCAAATGTGCAGTTGCGGCAATTTTTCGCATAATCCACAATCTGCCGCGTAATCTGCAGATTTTAACCCATTAACAATTTGTTTATAGCTTAAATGGTTCAAAAGTTAGTAAAAATACAGTGACACGTGTTGCCGCGCAGTGTAAGGCCCTTTGCAAAGCTGGACTGGACACCTTTCTGTTGCTTAGTGCTATATTTGGGTATTGAACGGGTACTAAAGAGGTGCAACTAATGTTCAGATATTGTTACCAAGTTCTAAAAATGTGAAAATTATGAAGTAATGCAATTAAAAAATGTGCTACATTATGCTGCATACGTTGCTTTTTCTTGCTGAATAATTTACTCAATCCTGACTCATAATGTGGCCCTTTCCTGACATATAATTCCAGTGGCCCTGCTTATAACCCCGTGCAAAGCTGGATGAACCTGCACACTCAGCTTCCATACTCCATTTCCCTGGCCTGTGCACATCTGCCTCTCCTATATCACATGAGGGGCACTGTGTAAAATGGATTATTCATTGACTTCCTGTTCATGATGAATCAGTTATGATACAAGGTAAAAGATTGGCCTTCGAGATTTTGCCATCTTGCAACACAAGAAGTTGAATATATTTGGAGCTACAACCCCCTTCTTTGAGACCCAAAGGTATCTAAGGCCCACTATATACCTTTTTATTCCACGCTACTTAAGTCGATGATGTTGAACCATCGACCTCCCAAAACCAAACCCACACATCAGAGTAAGCACTCTATGCCTGTGATATATGTGCTGCCAGTACAAAGATCGGACAGACTACAATACATATGCAATCTAACCACTGTGATGGTCAAACTGCATCTTGCTATTTAGGGCCTTTTTCACTCGCTCTTATGGGCTTGGACTTCACTCACTGTATTTCCCTGTAACAATGTGAAATGTGTGCAGATTTATGCAGATGCATTGATATGAACCCTGCATTGCTGATGCCTTGCTCGAGTATCACCTTGCTCTGAGATTGCAGTCATCTGTTCTCAAGAGTTGAAACAGTGTTCGCTTCTCCATGTGTACTGCACAACAAGGCTACACTACAAAAACAACACAGCTCACCAACTCACTCTCAACCACCATCTCCACCACCTACACATGCAGACCCATCAAAATGCGTTCTTAGCCTGCTGGATACATGATGAGCACATGATACAGATCAGCTTCACTAATTCTCTCCTCAAACAGCTAATACCAGCACTAAGGACACACCTGTTACAGGCCCACAAAATACTACTCAGTCTTCTACAAAATAAAGTCACACTATCACCAGAGCACATTCTCTAAACTGCCAACTAATAAATGTTTGATCACTCTCTAAAAACAGGCATCACATCTACAACCTTCTCACTGATGCAAAACCTGGCATACTCTTCATAACTGAATCATGGTTGGGAGATGATA
This sequence comes from Lissotriton helveticus, assembly GCF_964261635.1. NCBI lineage: Eukaryota > Metazoa > Chordata > Amphibia > Caudata > Salamandridae > Lissotriton > Lissotriton helveticus. Next base: position 392,533,675 of record NC_136068.1, on the reverse strand, counting down.
TGGCTTCAGTCTAGCATGAAGCCGTTCCTCTAGGCTATCAAACTATCACCCAAAATCGTATAGGTAAAAGAGGTGGTGGCCTAGCTGTTGTGTTCAGGCAAACAGTACATATCAATAAAACTGATGATATCTCCATGCAAGGTTGTGAGGCCCTCTTCACCAAATGCAACCCTACACCATCTTCCTCCTGTAACTTCCTGCTCCTTTATAGAACTCTAGCAAAGCAACAATCCCAGACACACTTCTAGACATGATTTCAAACCTTATCACGGTACACTCCAACCAATGCATTATGGATGACCCCAACATTTGGTTTGACAAACCCATTATGCCCCCATCCAAAAACAATCACTGGCTTAACGCATTGAACCTGCATTAGATCATCCACACACCCACACACATTGCTGGATACGTCCTAGATGCAATTTGTGCACATACAGAACCAGTTCTCTTTTCAACAGTGACTCCACTCACATAGTCAGACCACAATTTGCTTGCTTTCCAATATAAAATACCACTAAGAAACACACCTAAAACCACCATACGTGCTTCCACCTTTTGACCATGGAACAATCTCAATTTTAAACTCTTAGAAACACAGCTAACATCTATTACAGATCTAGACACAATACATTCAGTTCAAAACTATATGAGTGGCTACAGGAAACTTTCGATATCCTAATACCACTAAAAACAACACAACAGAAAAAAAGAAAACAGGCACCTTGTAGAAATACAGAGCTAAACAAGATAAAACAGCACATTAGAAAGCAGTAACGTGCCTGGCTCAAAACAAACATCAATCAAAACAAACTCCACTTACAAAAACGTAACAGATTATACAACAAATTTCACACAATGAATTTATAGACCTGGTCAAAGCAACCAGGCCTGCCCACCACAAACCTTCAAGAAAATTCTTCTAACAATCGCTGCTGCCACGCCAGTAAGAAGAATCATCAATAATTCCTTAACTACCAAAGTATTTCCAGAAGAACTAAAAAGGTCATACATATGCCCACTTCTGAAGAAAACAAACCTGGACCTGCTAAACCCCAACAAATTCAGACAAATTACAAAGAGACCTTTCCTGGGCAAACTGATAGAAAAGCAGCATTCGCCCAGATGTCACATTTCATGTAAGATAATACCATACTTTCAGACTTCCAAACGGAATTCCATCCGGGAAGAGACACAGAATCTTCCCTCGTTGGCATCTGGAATGACCATAAGAACACAGTTGACCGTAACAGGGTTGCTGCACTACTTCTTTAGGACCTCTCAGCTGACTTTGACACGGTTGACCATGACACTCTAGTACAAAGACTCTATGAAGCCGGCATAGAGGGGACTGCACTCGACTGGATCACATCCTACCATCACAACAGAATTAAATGTCATCCATTCTCTTCCAAACCGTACTTCACAAAAGCAGGGATCCCTCAAGACTCTATCATCTCACCCATGCTTTTCAACATCTACGTGAAGTCACTACCAGCACTGATTAATCAATTTCATCTCATGTGCCATGTGCTATAACTGTGCAGATGACACACAAATACTCCTTCAACTGGAATGCCCCAAAGACATTTGAAACTCACCAATTATCAGTTGTCTCAAAGCCATGGATCAGTGGATGACATGTAGCCATCTCAAATTGAATGCTTCCAAAACAGAAATACTCATGTTTGGCGATTGGAAACATTATGACCCTCTCGCCGCATGGCCTTATGTTCTGGGAACACCGCCTAAAGTATCAAAGGAAGTAAGAAACCTTGGAATGACCATGGACTCAAAGCTATCCATGAATGCCTCTTGGAGTATATTGCCACCCACGCTACCAAACAACTGTTGCCTGCATATTTATTTAAGAAACTTATAGAGCATGCAGCTACCCACAAGGGTCTCCTGGCGCTAAGGCAGAGCAGTGGCAGGGGGCACTGCGTATACTTTACACTATGGATCGGTGATGGAAATAGAACACTTTCACAAGTCTAAGTGTTATTTCCTTTTTTTTCCCTATTCTTCCCAAGCAGGTGCACGGTCGTAAAGGTGGTTATGGGTAAACGTAAGGCAATTAATATACCGCCACCATCTGATAACACTTGGGCAACTATTGACTCATTCTTAGTGCGGGTGGTTAACGAGATCTCCCAAGAGATAGTTATAGTTGAACAACATCTCTCTACTGTAGAGGGATTGGGTGTGGGACTACTGGGCTGCTTGTAGATGGAATAGCCATACTTCAAGTAACAGAGAGCCTGACCAGAGAAAACCACCGCCCTATGCTCTCCTGACTTGCCTGAATAAAACAGGCCCTGTGAAGCATAGAGGTTGGTTCGACCACGCATGTACCATTGTGCAAGGGATTTGAAATTGGCTCTTTGCAAACGACCTAGAGATAATTTGTTGATTAAATCTCTCAGATTTAAATATAAAGAGGTACTCTTAGTTAGGAAAAAAGAACTCCAAGATGTAGCCTGGTCCAAATTGTCATGAGCTGCTGATACAGGAGATAGAAAATTATTTTGGGATACAGTTAATTCCCCTTTTCTAAAGGATAATTCCATCCCGAGTTCTTATCACATGTCACTTGTTATGCCTGAATTGCTCATTTTACTGGAATGTGTAGCTCTCTAAAGGCACAAATGGCGTCCATTCAAGACAAGGAACAGTTGATATGGCACCCCTTACCTTTGGACATCACAATACAAGAAGTATCACAGGCCTTGTAGGAAAGTAATGGGGGCAAGGCCCCAGACCCAGATGGGGTCTCAGTAGATGGTTTTAGGAATGCAGTTGATTTATGGGCCCCAATTCTAACTAAAGTTTTTACCATGGCTGCGACAATAACGATTCCGCCCACTTAGGATACATCTATTATGCACGCTCTCAAGAGTTGAAAACATGATCAAAGCTGGCAGAAGTAACAGTGCCCCAGGTCCAAATGGCATTCAACAGGCAATATGTATAAATTGGACCCAAAGCTCTTATTGATTCAGAAGCAAAATATTATGCATCACTAATATTGGAAGATTTACTAGAGTGGACAAATGCCAAGAATTTGATTCCACCCCAACACACAGGATTTTCGAAAGGGTATGGGACCTCAATTAACATGACAACAGTTGCAATAATTGTGTTAAAAAGTAAACGCCTTAAGAAAAAACTACAACTCTGCTTTATCCATATGAAAGCAGCTTTCGATCGGGTGGATCGACCACTCCGATGGGCTAAACCAAGACGATGGGGCATTCAAGAAAAAATCTTAAGAGCAATTAAATGCTATATACAGAAACATGGATTCAAATTAAGGTGGGAGATGGAACGAGAATATCAAGGAAAGTACCAACCGCAAAGGGCCTTAAGCAAGGGTTCGTTATAGTACCACATTTGTTTAACCTCTTTACTGCTGATTTGCCTACCCACCTGGACCAAGTTAATTTGCACGCTCCAAGGCTAGGCCCATTAATGATATCCCATCTGTCATACGCCGATGATATCGTGCTGCTGAGTCACACAGAAGTTGGACTACAAAGATTAATTAAAGAAACTGCGGCATATACAAAACTTAACAAATTGGAAATTAATATTGCTAAGACTTAAGTCATGTCTGTAGGAAACAATCCCAATGCCTCATTAAAAATCAAGCTGGGTAATGCATTCATAGAAGAAGTCAGCACTTACAAATAGTTGGGCTTCAATTTTGATAAATAATTACATTTTCATATACACCAGCAGTACATGGTTAGAAAAAACAATACTCTAATACACACATTCTGTGTACTTGCAAAAAACGTGACAGCCCCTCCTACCAACCACTGCTTTCTGTTGTCAAAGAAAAATTGCTGCCATTGCTAACTTACGCAAATATAGTGATGCATGGTAAGGATTTCACAATGTTGGATAGACTACAAATTAAAACATATAAACAGCTCTTTGGTCTCCCTTGTAGTGCTTCTCCTGCTCAAATCCGTTTAGAATTTGGATTGACCCAACAAAATATAGTAAGAAGATACCACTTTATTAAATCCATGCACAAAATACGAAATATTCAGTCCAGTCCTTTAATCAGCGCTTTATGGGAATCTATGATTAACGATGTGAACTCAAGTTACAACAAATATTTGCTATCATCATTACAAATATCTAATACCGGTGATTTAAGGGACCTGAATCTGACACATTACTCTTTTTGTCATGCGATGAATAAAGCAGCAAAAATGAATTTGCTAGTTGAAGATAAAAACATATTCTCGTGGTGATCTCATGTCCTGGGTGACAATTCAAACATATGTCACATTGCAACCTGCAACATATATACATTTAACCTATCCGGCTTATCTCAAGAAAAAGTTATTGGCGGTACGCTTAGGAAAACTGCCATCCTTAGCACATAAACCACCCTACTAGTAGTTAATTTTATACTGATGCACATGCCACTTTATAATAATCGAGAAGAGTATTAACGGTTATGAATAGAAGGATTTTTTTATAATAATACGATACAAAGAAGGCCAATATATTTTCCTGTATTGTGGCAATATTAATCAATGCTTTTCAGAAAACTGATCATTTAAAAAAAGGATTTTAATTTTAAATATGCACACTTATTTCGTATTAATTGTAAAATATTGTGACGGTTTTTATTAACTTATAACAATAAACGTATACTGAACTTACATCTATTATAGTCCCCCTCTTTAAGAAGAGTAATAAATCGGATCCCAAAAATTACCAGACAATTTCATTGCTAGACTCATCGGCGAAAGTGATAAGCAAAATCCTGCTGAAAAGATTTGAAGAATGGGCTAGGGACTGCTCAATACTTTCACCATTACAGTTTGGTTTTAGGAAAGGTGTGGGGACGCTTGAGCAATGTGTGAACTTGGATCTACTTATAGGCAAATATACACGACCAAAGGCGGACTTGAGCGGAGCTTTCAACCTAGTAGATCACACTATCTTTTGGACCACTCTGCTTGCTATGGGGGCGCCTAGGCCAATGATCTGCTTTTCGGCAAAATTATATGAAAATCTGTAGTGTAAGGTACGCTATGGTCCTCGAGGCAACTGTACCAATAACTTTGCAGTCAAACGCGGCATTCGTCAAGGCTGTGTACTCTCCCCTTTACTATTTTCTTTGTTTATAAATTGGGTGGACCAGACTCTACAAACTGTGCATGCCGATGCTCCACAAGTGGCTGGGCGCCCCCAAACCATTGCTCTTGTACGAAGATGAAGATGAAGCTGTCCTGCTGGCAAGGATTCCTGTGGGGCTGCAACGTTTAATGAGTACCTATGGGGATTTTATTGCTGCTACAAAACTGATTATCAAACAAAAGCAAAACCTACACTATGGTTTGTGGGTCAAGGGATAAACAATGTAGAACATTTCTTATGGATACGTCACTGGTGCCCTCTGTTGATACTTTCTGCTACCTGGGCATTCGTTTTCATGTAACGGCTCATGGTCTTGTGAAATCAGTAATGTTAGGAGCAAAATAAACAGAAGGATCCATGGAATTTTTAGATTTTCAACCAAGCTGGGTTCTAGGCCAGTTAAGGAGATGACAGCAATGTATAGGGCAAGAGTTTTATCCACTGCTACATATGGGGCAGGAGTGTGGGGCTACCACAATAGTAAAGCGCTTCAGACGGAGGAAAACGGCATCCTCAAATGAACTCTTAGTCTGCCCACCTCGGCTTCTTCCGAGATCATTCATAGAGAAGTAGGGCTCCAGTACCTCACAGACTTCGTCCCTTGTTGCTTTGGTGCTCCATATGATCCAAAGACGAAACTAGTTTTACAAAGTCGATAATTTTAGACTGTTTTACTCTGGACAACGTATTGATGATTCCCTGGTTAAGCTACATTAATTCTTTGTACAGTAAACTATTCAAGATGTCAGTCCGGACTAACCCTCTATCGGTTATATCACTTAGCAGGTTGTCCATCAGAGACATTTTTATGAATCACAAGAGGGAAGTCCTGCATTGTGAGAGAAGGAAATCAACTGTTAAGTTTTACTTAACACTGACTTTAACAAAGGGCTGTCAAGATTATTTAACCTACATTCCTAAATTTACGCACCATTTTGTATTTAGATTAGGAATTGCCCACCATTTAGTTGCCTTCCCCAACATGAAAATGTGTCCTCTGAACTCGACGACTTGCCCTTGTGATGGCCAGAGTAAGCAAAGCACTGTGCACTTTATGCTGTTTTGTGTTTTTTATTCTGGTTTTAGAAGTTACTACTTAAAACCACTTTTGCTTGCGTATGGCATTGGATGGCATATTGCTGCCTTAAAATACCTGTTCGTACTAAATGATGCTAGCGTTTGTCTTAATGTAGCACTTTTTTATTACAAATGCAATTAATATACTCATAAACATTTTTTACTGACATAGTGATGACCCTATAAGGATTTTGAATGGAGACTGCACCTCTTTTAAATATTTGAAGTGTTTTTAGATATGATTAACTTTGGTTCCATGTTGTATCCCAAGTGTTGCCTTGTATTATTTATAACAATTTGAAATTATGTGTGCGCAACGCAATCAGCTTTTTATCTATGTATACTTTTATGGTTGTTTTACATATATCAAATTGCGTTTTTTTTATTGAATTGAATGCCCTAGTGGACAAACTAGCAAGACCAAGCTTTGTTACTATAAAAACTCTGCAACGCATCTTCCCCCACCTGAGATTGCCACACAAGGTCCAGGCTACCATATCTCTTGTTCTGTCTAAACTCGATTACACCAATAGCCTCTCCACAGATCACCTTTAACAACTATGAATAGACTACAAGAGATTCAGAACTCTGCTACCAGACTACACTTACATATAAAACCGCAAGCCCACATCTCCTCTGCCTTTAAAGCCCTACATTGGTTACCAGTTGCCAGAAGATCCTCATACAAGTTGTTTTGTATCACCCACACAGCGATACACGGACAGGACCTTTCTTCATCAGGAATAACATCACAAAATACATTCAACAAAGGAACCTCCGCTCTAGAATGGCACCTTGCCTCAAAATCCCTCCGTACAAGAAAAAAACATGGGTGGCACATCCTTCTCTGTTCAACCTGACAAGCTCTAGAACTCCTTACCCCCAAACATAAGATCCACGGATAACCACCTTATCTTCAGAAGACTACTCAAGAATTGTCTCATCTCTACATAACCACCATACTCAAACATAAATATATCAGCATATCTCTCTGTATATAACATGTATAATAATTGTTTTTAGATATATAGACATTCGTTAGTTTTGTTTGACAAATGTACATATTACTTATAGTTACAGTAGTCTATGTTTAAAATGTATATAAGTGACTGCATGAATAAAATAATTTATCATAACTATCTACAATTGCTCCACTATTGATATAAAAATAATTAATTAATTTAAAGTACAGCAATACTTGAAAGTCTGAGTTTCTTAAATGTGACTTTAATCTACATATTACCTTTCTTATTCATATATAACGTCCTTGTACTTATGATATACCTTCCATGTACTTATGTATCTTTATATTTATTACTTTGCTAGTAATACAGCATATCCAGTGCACTACCCTATATCTCACCCAATATCTCTCGAAGTATATCCTCTGCCTCCACACTGACTCATCTCAAACTTCATTTCACTACTCTCTCCAATGCACTACCCTATTCTCACCCTATACCGCTTTCAATATATCCTCTACCTCAACTCTCTGACTCATCTCAAGCCTCATTCTACTACTCTTTCCCAATGCACTACCCTATTTCTCTCCCTATGCTTATCTCATTTTATCCCTTTCCTCCACTCTCCCATTCAACCCAAACCCCATACCACTACTATGATCCCTAAAATAACCCTTTCTAGACTCTTCCCTCCTTTACCCCTCCTTGCCTCTTTGACTATTCAGATCTCCAAAACAAGCCTTTCTTATCCCTTCCCTTTGACTCTTACCCCTTTACTCATCCCAACCTAATGTAAATGTAAATGTGTAAATGTAGGTGTACTTATATAGCGCAGACCTGTCACCCAAAGGGCATCCTGGCGCTTGCTTAGGGAACCCGTCCTGGTATTCCCCTGTGAGAAACCCCGGCAGGGTGTCCACAGGGTGAAAGCCAGGCATCCCGCCGCGAGGGGCCGTTGTGGAGATTAAGCAAGCTATTGCCCAGAGTCGCAGAGTGTGACCCCGTGAGTCGAGTAGGCACCGGAGCGAGAATTGTCGAGACCGTGGAATTTATGAGCCCGAGACCCGCAGAGGCGGGGAATCGAACCCTGGTCCATGGTCGATCTCAGCTTCCGGGTCTGCCGCCTCTAACCACTGAGCCACGCTTCTCCACATAATGGAGACCACCTAATGCTATGAACTTCGAAACAAAAATAAAAAACATACATAAATTCTCAACCCTTCCTTCTTCTATCCCTCCACTATTCTTTTTGCAATCCAAATACCAGACATACATGTCCACCTCTCAAATCAAAATAATGTAATATTTCCCTACACTAATTCACCACTTATCCTTTTTGGGTTCCAGAGTAGCCTACTACCTGCCAAAAAGTGAGTGCTACAACACCTCATCAGGAGAACAAGAGATATATAAATGCAAACCCTTCCCTCCTCCATCTCTCCACTATCCTACTCAATCCAAATAACAGACTAACATATTGACCGCTCAAATTAATCTCATATTTCACTATAGTAATTCACCCCTTAATTGCAGTAGCCATGGGATTGGCCCTCTCTTTTGGTACCACTCAAGTCCAGGGATGTTTTCCAAATCTTCAATAAAGCAGAGCAGGTTGTTTTTATTCGCTCTTAAGATGTCATAGAGGAAACTGATGGCATATCTGTGCTTTGGCTGAGTGAAGAGCTAGTTGGAGCCATATAGCTTGGACTGACACAGACTTATGCCATGGGCCTATGAGAGTTATAGTTAATGTAGTGTGGCAAGTGAGGTGAAAAGACCACGTACAGAGGTGCACACGTTATCTGAATTTTAAGGTGGTGCATTAGTATACATGTGAGTTATAAGTATGACATATAGTTATATCTTTAATTTATCATTTAAGAACCACTTATATAATTATAACTGTAGAATTTTTGAAGTTTGTATAGGTTAAGTTGAGTTTATATAGCAAAAATAAAGAATGTTTTCCTAACTATAACTAATCTTCAACCTTTGGGGTTTTTTCCGAAGAATTTCAATGGTTTTTCTAATGTCAGTAACAAATGTGTAATATTGATACAGTTTAATGGTATGGAGTGTGGTAGAATATAGTGGAGAAAAGTGTTATAATGTGTACACTGGTACAGTGTATTTTGGTATGCTGGAGGTGCCACACACTGGAATGGCCTACCGCCGAGTGACGTAGAGTGGTGTTGCATAAAATGGAGTGGCGTACGCTGAAGTCGGATACAGTAGAGTGGCATATCTTGTAGAGGTATAGGGTGTAGTGGCTTTCAGTGCAGTGGTATACAGTGGAATAGCATAAAGTGGAGTGTGGTAAAGTGGACTTGTGTCCTGTAAATATTGCAGAGTGTATTCGCATAGACCTTAGTGGCGTACAATGGAGTGCTATAGACTGGAGTGTTGTATAATTTAGGGGCATATATTAGAATATTGTATTCTAAAATAGCACACAGTTGAATAGCGTACAGTGGAGTGGCGTAAACTGGAATAGCGTTTATTGGAGTGGGGTACAGTGGTGTGCCTTACAGTTGAATGGAGTACAGTGGGTTTACGTAAAGTCGGGTGGCATAGAGTGTAGTGTTGTAAAGAACAGTTGTGTAAAGTGGTGTAGCATGTATTGGAGTGCCGGACAGTGCAGTGTTGCAGAGAAGAAGAATGGCGTACAATACAGGGGTGTACAGTACAGGAGAGTTTACTGGCGTTAAGTGTTGAGACGTACATTGGAGTGCCATGTAGTGGAGTAGGGTACAGTAGAATGTCGTACAATTCAATAGGGTTACATTTAGAAGCATAGAGTCTAGTGACATATACTAAGTTGCTGTTTAGTGGAGTGGTGCAGAATGTAGTTCTGTAAAGTGAAATACCATACAGTGCATTGTGGTACACTGGAGTGGTGTATTAGGCATTTTAGTAGAATTGAGTGCCTTAGAGTGGAATATTGGACTCTGGAATAGTGTATAGTCCAGTAGTGTACAATAAAGTGGGGCATAGTGGAATAGCATATAGTGGAATAGCGTAAAGTGGAGTTATGTACAGTTGAATAGTGTACAGTTGTGACCAGTACAGTAAACCGGCATACACAAAAGTGTAATAGAATACAGTGGTGAGCAGTATAATATCATAGAGTATAGGGGTGTGGAGCGGAATAGGGTGGAGTACCATACATAGGATTAGCGTAGAATTTAATGGTGTATACTGAAGTGTTGTAAAATGGAGTGACATACTGTAAATAACTTACAGTGCAGTGGCATAAATTCGACACATACACTGGAGTGGCGTTAAGTGGAGTGTGTAATTTTAAAAAAGGTACAGTGAAATTATGTGAAAACGTGTGAATATTATACCTGAAAATATGAATTTTGTTACCTAAATGTTAATTTTCTGGCTGTATATACAAATAGTGTAAGTAATTGTAAACTTATATGTTGTATGAAACATAGTTATATATTGTGCTATGGTATACTGTGCAAAGTTCACGATGTACCACAGTACATGGTGCTTAGAAATGTTGATGTGATTGGTTGATGGCTATGTTTACCAAAGGTAGAAATCAGCCATGTCGTTTTTATGACAAATTTGCATTATTGTACAGTCAGTGTTTCGCTGACTTGTGGGTTAGGGTGTTACATATAGCTGATGAATACGTTTTATTATTGTTAACGGCCTAGTACCACTTTCATAAAGTAGTAATAGGTTAATGTTTTTGTTTTAAAAATTGTATATATTATCGACCTATGGATGTAAACATTTTTTATACCTTAATTACTTTGCACCCGTTGGAGGAATGTCCACACATTTTAGTAGACTTCTTCCACGGGTTTAATTCTGTAAGGAGTACAAGTTTTATGGGGTTGGCTGAAGAGGATGTAAAGAAAAAATGGGGTTCCCAAAACATGCTTAAATCAAATATTTTTAACTACACTTTTAAACTTTGGGTTGTGCGTAAACTGAGAGTCATGTTTTGTTTAAATTTGGCAGGACTACATATTATGGTGTGCACATGTTTTTTTTTTGTAGTGCAGGTAAGTAATTATTTTATAAGTTTTAATGTATTTAAAGTTAGTAATATTTGTTATTACTGTATTTTTGCAAAATGTGGGGGTTTTTGGTGGTACTATCACAGTATATAGGGCCTGATTATGATGGTGGTGGGACAGCCACCATCAGGCCGATGGTAACGGTCCCACCGACATCGGCCCCCTGCAGGACCGCCCACTGCATTAGGATGCGGTGGGGGAGGCATCTGGTGGAGAGACCGTCTGCCTTGCATCCGACGGGCTAAAGGAGCCCTTCAGACCGTCGGAGGGATTGCAATCCCTTCAATAGGGACGATGCCTCCTCAGGCACCGCCATAGGGATTACAATGTCCCTTTCTACCTGCCATTTCATGGCGGTCTGCCCACCATGAAAAGGCAGGCGGAAAGTGACTTTGGGGGCCCCTAGTGGGCCCCCCTTCCCCGCTGGCCCTACTCTATGGGGTCTGTCACAAGGTGCAGGGCTGTTTGTAAACATGCCTCTTAGCAGTGAGGCTTGTGCTGCAGCCCTTTTTCAGGTTGCAGAACAAGCCTAAATGCTAAGAGGCATGTTTCCGAACGCCTCCAAGGTGATTGGATTGTAATTTGTCAGCAGGGACCACGACTCTCTGTCGGGCAGTCCCATTCCTGACAGGATGGCGGTCCGACGCTTGTCCGACTGCCATCATAATTCAGCACATAGTTATCACAAGCTGATATGGTAATCATTGGCTTTACAGAAGTAAATGGCAGACATGTTGTTTTTAGGTATACTTTCCCCATGTTGTGCGTTATGCCTTCCCCTGTAGGTAGGTATTGGGTTTGGTATTTTTGCCCTAACTAATACCACTTCAGTAAAGTGGTAATAGGTAGATCAAAATATTTATAAGTTTCTAGATATTTGTTGTAAAAACTACTAAGTAGTATGGGAGTACCATGGGACCCCCACATTTTTTTGGGGAGGTTAACATTTTTGTTTTAAAACTTATCTAGATTTTCATACCAGGGCACGGTGAACTGCATTTTCTTTGTTAAAGTTGCGTGGTAATTATTACTAATTAACGTAGTACTCCGTACTCTTTTTTCGTGCATATTTAAATATGTAAAACAATTTGAAGAAACACTTTAGCACATTATAATATTAAAATACAGCGTCTTACAGTGTATTTCCAATATTTTTTTTAAATGTTTTTGTTTAGGTACAGCGGTACTCCCAATTAAAAAATAAATAAATAAATACATTATATATATATATATATATATATATATATATATATATATATATATATATATATATATATATATATAACGGCAAAGAAACCTTCAGCACCTCCAAAATGGCGAACTGAGGAAGAACAGACCACCAGGACCTTATCAATGGCAGGTTTTTTCTTTATTTATTCCTTGTTTCCATGACGCGTTTCGGGCATCAAGTGCCCTTGATCACATTACAGGTTAGCAGTACGTCATTGTTATTTATACACTTACTTCTTTTTCTCTTTTTAGCGTTTTTTTCACTTTGCACTCCACGTGATCGTAAAAAAGTGAAGAAACACTCTGGCATATTTGTGGCAACGAGACATAAGGAAAGAAAAGATTTGTACATTACTTTGCTTTGTGTTGGGCTCACTATTAAAAACAATATATTATGCAACCACAATACAAAAGTAATATATTGAGCCAGAATACATTATTGACCTTACATTTAAGCACATGGCTGTGATTTAAATACATAAATAAATAGCTAAATAAATATATATTATATTATTATCTGATTTCTAAAATCACATTTAAAACTGTATAAATATACTAAAATATACAATTTTATCACATATGTGCAAAATAATGCGACGTGCAAAATACTGCAGAAGTGATGATCCATATCAGCATAAATGCTTTTTGCCCTTTTATAACACAAGTAAGAAAATAACTGCATAATGCTCTTATTAATATTCTTTCAAAGTGACTCATACTAAAGTGCTAATGCTTCTCAATGAACTTGGTATATGCCAGTGTTTCATTAAATATAACATGCCCAACTACATCAAATTTTTACTGCAAAATGCAGGCAACTAAGTTTCCCCTACCTCAGAGAGAACTCAGTATAACTATTATACATAAATAATGAGTGATTTATAAAAAATGAAAAAGTGATACAAAAAAAGTCATCTAGAAAAAGCGCGAGAAGGCAGATTATCAACACCAGATAGCCATCTGGTGGATAATAAATGAGTGCAAGATAAAAAAAAAAATATATATATATATATATATATATATATAAACTTATACATCTTTTTCCGTACCTTTTACCACTTAACTAAAGTGGTAATATGCATGGGAAAAATATCAAATATAATACTTGCCTACATTATATAGTGTAACGCAAAGCATAGGGAAACTTGAGCTGAAAACAAGATGGCTGCCTTTAGCTTTTGCATTGGTAGTCAGCCAACCAGCTAATGACTTGTCGTCGCTATATACATCAGAAGTACTACTATGGGCACAGATATACCTAAATAAAAACTTAAAACTTATGAAATACTCACACCACTTACCTGCAGTTCCCCAGAGAATCATCTATGCGCCAGAATATATAATCCTTCCAAATTTCATCAAAATCTGACTGATGGTATTCGTGATACGTGAAATAGAAAAATCTATGTAAAATACATTGGGGCAGATTTACAAGCCCTTTGCGCCTCATTTATGCCGCCGTTGCGTCACTTTTGTGACGCAGCAGCGGCGCAAAAGATGCGCCATAGTGCGGGGTATTTACAACGTGACGCATCTGGGAGATGCGTCACATTGTAAAGCCCTGCGGCAGAAGGAGGCGTTCCTGCGCAAGGGGGGGGGGGCGTTCCGGCACAGGAACGCCTTCTAAAAGTGGCTGAGTGAAATCTACAAGATTTCACTCAGTCACTTTGGGGCCCATGCTGCGTCAAAACCCTGCGCCTGCTTGAAGCAGGTGTAAGGTTAGACGCAGCATTAACAAGATAGGCACCCCAAAGCATTGCTGGAGCTGCGTCGCGCTTGCGACGCAACTCCAGCAATGCGTCACTTTTCGGCACAGATGCGTGACGCATCTGTGCCGCTTTTGCCCCATGGTGCGCCGCATTGTAAATGCGGCGCATCCATGGTGGCGGAGGCATGGCGCACATTAAGTGGCGCATCCCTGCTGATATGCAGGGATGCGCCACTTATTGTAAATATGCCCCAATGGTTTTTAACCCTGTTTTAGGCCCCCTTCTTTCTTTGCACCTTCTTGAACAAACAACACAAAAGTTTCACTCCTCTGAGAATAAAATGGTGGTTGTAGGTCTGCAAAGTTTAGTGGACATTTGTCAAACTGGTGCAAATTTATTAAGGGGAAAAAATCCCTATCTCTGGTTACCCTAACTATAACTATAGAGTGGCTACTGCTATATATATATTCGAATAAGCTTTATTCGATATCACAAAGTGAATCATAAAAGCATACACAATAAAAGAGATATATAATATACATAGTAAAAAGTCAATAAAACTATTAAAAATCAAATAATTATAAACACAAATATAGTGTGAAAAGAACCAACAGTGTTCTATTCCCACAATAACAACATTCTCCTTGTAATAACCGCCCATACAAATTGAGCTAAAACTGCACATGTATACAGATTTGGAAGTAGTTGTAAGTATAAAAAAGCCGGTCACCATGCATAAAACTTAAGGACTTTAATAGTGGCTTAATTAATAAGTGCCTCAATCTGAATAAAATTTACAAAAAACACTATGTGCATAGGGGGCTGCTTGGATAAATTGTCACAAGGGCAGTCCACTAGGTCACACGGCCAATTGTTAGTGTTGGAAAAGCACTTTAGACGATGGAAAATATCCAACCAAAAAAGCGCCAGTACAAATCTGTGTTGGGCATTATGTACATTTACTAGATAAAGTTGCATATCAAAGGTAGTCAAAATTGTTTGTTTTTTAAGTACAGATGGTTTAAGCATTTCAGTATAAGCAATCTCAATCCCTCGAGCAGTGTTTGCATTCCAACTTTAATGATTTCCTAAGGATGCTGATCAAGGTTTCTGGATGGTCAAAATAATCAGAATGGTCAATATCTGACAGGAATTGGTTGACATACTTTAACCAGGGAATTTTAGAAAAACGCTCAGATCCAAGTCAGTCCCTTACGATAGCTCAATTGAGCTCTGTATGGTCTGATGTCCAGATTTTATGCCAAAGCAAAACTGACTGCGCCTTTATCAGTTCTACTAAATATGGAGCTCCCAATTCCGAATGACAGACAAAGGTAGAAAAACTTTTAGGAAGGGTGAGGAGATTTCTAAAATAAGCATTTTCTGTCAGCTGCAAAGAGTCAACATTTACATATCCCCACAGCTCAGAACCATACATAGCAATTGGTCGACGTTTGTAATTATATATGGTCATCATCTCTTTTGGGTGTTTAATGCTCAATTTCCTAGAAAAGTTGAGCAAGGCTGTGATAGATTTGACTAATTTGAGCCTTCTAGAATTTTGCCGTTATAGTTAGTTGAGCTAACTATAACTCATGCCCCCGCAATGCACTGCTGATGACGTCACATATTACATCACTCATGTCATGCTCAGTGACATCACTGATGACATCTCAAATGACATCACTGATTACATCATCCAGTGACGGAGTGTTTTTTAATAGTTTAAGAAAGATTATATATATATATATAGATATATATATATATATATATATATATAGATATATATATATATATATATATATATATATATATATATATATATATATATCATCAATCCACACAGGTAATCGCCAATTGGAACGAAGCCACAGGAAGTTGGATAGCACGATGCTTTAATTTTTTTTTTTTTTTTTTTTTAAATATATCCTTTATTAGTTTCACAAGATTAAAGAAAACATGAATTGCACATTATACATTATCTTGCATCTCGAGGATGTTTACGTTGGTCTCGGAGCAAATCACATAGTAAACTGTTACATCACATTGAATACGATGGCGGAATTATAGTTCAATCATTTCAGCCTCATTAGCATTAAGTAAAGGAAAAGCAATAATAGAAAGAAAGGGGGGGGGTGGGGTTACTAAACTTGGAGGTGTATGTTGCGTGTTGCGGTGGATGCATGTCGATTCAATTGGGGGCTCAGGGGTGATATCTTGGCCTGCCTGTGGTTGCTCTACTAGCTCGGGGAGGGCGGTGTGTCATCAGCGGTGGGCGTATGTCGTGGGTGGGGCGGGGGGGGGTGGATCCCGCCCTGCCGGT
The DNA here is from genome assembly GCF_964261635.1 of Lissotriton helveticus. Classification (NCBI taxonomy): domain Eukaryota; kingdom Metazoa; phylum Chordata; class Amphibia; order Caudata; family Salamandridae; genus Lissotriton; species Lissotriton helveticus. Next base: position 392,517,171 of record NC_136068.1, on the reverse strand, counting down.
CAGGTGGGATTGTCATCAGCGGGACCACTATTAGCAGTGCCTGGTGTTGCATGTCCGTTCTCGTGTACCCTACTTGGGGAAGCGTCGCTCGTGGGGGCTCCCTGTATCTGGCATTCCCTATGGAAGGAGTTTAGCACCTCGTCCCAGAGTGTCGCGATGGGGAACTGCCGCAGCCCTGCCGTCTCCTCACTGTGGAGGGAAACGCTTTCCGCCTTTGCCCAGTTGTCCAGGGAGGTGCGCCAGTGTTCTGTCAGGGGCGGTTCTGTGCGTTTCCAGTGCTTGGTGATTAGTCTCTTGGCCACGATGAGGCCAAGGTCCCAAAAACGGGAGGGGACTTTGTTTTGTTTGGTCCTATGGTAGAGGCCTAATAGGCATGCTTCCCACGTGCGAGGAATTGGCATGGCCGTGCTCCGCTCGAGTATTGGCAACACTGACCGCCAGTATGTCTGGATCCGCGGGCATTGCCACAGCACGTGTAGGAGGTCCGCCCCCTCTAGCGTGCATCTCGGGCAACCTGCCGCGGCTCCTGGAAAGTATTGGTTGATTTTATCCGGGGAGAGGTAAGCTCTGTGTAATATGTAGAACTGGATCTGCTTGAAGCGTGCGTTGCGGGGGATGTTTTTGGGGCTCGCCAGTACCACTGCCCACTCCTTGTCCATCCAGGCCTTCCCTCTGTCAACCGCCCACTTATCCCTCAGTGGTTGTAAGGTGCGTTGTGTGTGTGTTAACAGCGCTTGGGTCAACCAGTGCACCACATGTGTGCCATTCCCCATGACATGAAGGCATTGTAGCAGCTGGTGTGTGGGTGGTTCTTCAGTGATGTCTCCCCACTTTTGTGTGAATGTTTTTATTATGGAGGCGTGTTGTAAGAACTGTCCCGCCGGTAGTCCTGTGTTGTTGGCAAGTGTCACGAAAGGGATCAGGGCACCGTCAGCGTATAAATCCGCCATGGTGTCTACTCCCGAGCGTGTCCAGTGCTCCATAGCTGCCTCCGTGACCACGGCCGTAGTCTTGGGGGTGCCTAGGAGTGGGAGCGCTGGAGCATACGGTTTAGTAGCTTTGGTAAGCCGTAGGCACCGAGAGTAGCATTTAATGGCTACCGCTACATGTATTTGAGTGTGTTTCCTCGCGCTCATCAGTGGGTGGAATAGTGAGTGTATCTGCAATGAGGATAGTGTATCCACAGCTGTGGCTGTGTCTTCCTGATGTCTGCCTGATAGCCAAGCCACTACCCACTGTAGTTGTGCCGCCAGGTAATAAAGTTCCAGATTTGGAACCGCAAGGCCTCCATCGTTGACGGGCGTATACAATTTTGTCAGCGCTACTCTGGGTCTCCCCGTGTTCCAGATCAGATCTCTGATCATGGTTTCTAGTTCCCTGAAGGTGCGGACCGGGACGTATATTGGAATGTTTGCAAAGTAATATAGGAGTCTGGGAAGGACAATCATTTTCGTTTTGGATCTTATAGAGGTGATGGCCCGTGTCAGGTTCCCGTCTAGGACATCTGGGGGGTTCCTATATATATGTATTCCCAGGTATTTGAACGTGGTTTGGTGCCATGGCAACCTCTCGCCACTAATCCTGAGCTCAGGGTCTGGGGTGTTGGGAGCAAATGGGTACGCCCCCGATTTGGCCCAGTTGACTTTTAGGCCCGACATGATCTCGAATGTTAGGAAGATGTCCTATAATTCCAGTGGCAGATGATTAAGGTCTCTAATGTACAGGAGCAGATCGTCAGCGTATAGTGATACTATGTGTGTGCCGTCTGCTAGTGGGATGCCCAGTGTGCGCCTCTGCTGCGCAACATCTCAGCAAGAGGCTCCACCGCCAGCGAGAAGAGCAGTGGGGACAGCGGGCAGCCCTGCCTGGTGCCCCTTTTGACTCTGATGGCGTCAGATAATAGCCTGCCCGTGCGCACTCTCACTTCGGGCCTCCTGTACAGTAATCCGACTAGTTCGATGTAGTCATCGCCCAGGTCGAACTTGCGCAGCACTGCCAGGAGGTAGGGCCATTCTACCGAATCGAACGCTTTTTCGAGGTCTAAAATTAAGCAGCCCGATCCCGGCCAATTCTGTATCGCGTATTCCTGCACTCGGAACAGCCTTCTTATATTTTGGGAGGTGCACCTTGTTGGCACAAAGCCGTTCTGGTCATTATGTACCAGGGCAGGTACCAGGGTCGCCAGCCTCCGGGCTAAGGTGGACGCTAGGATCTTGTAGTCCATGTTCAACAGTGCCAGAGGTATGTACGAGCCCAGAAGTGTGTCATCTCTGCCCGGCTTAAGGAGAGACACCAATGTTGCCTCATTCATTGACTTGGGCAAGGACGAGTCCTCTAGTGCCGCCGAGTATACTCTGAGGAGTTCAGAGATTAGGATATCAGAGTAGGCCTTGTAGTATTCGGCCGGCAGCCCATCCGGGCCTGGGGCCTTGCCATTTGAGAGGGCGAAGATGGCGTCGCGCATCTCATCTGCCATTAGCGGCGACCCAAGGTCGTCCCGCTGTTCATCAGTCAGGTTAGGGAGCGTTACCTCGTCTAGGTATGTAGCGATATCTGGCTGCAGATTCTGCAGTTGTGACCGATACAGTGCGTTGTAGTGCGCCGCAAAGGCTTCATGAATTTTCGCCTGCGTATACACCACTGGGCCGTCAGTTAGACGTATCGCCGTTACCGGTGAAGTACGGTCTTCACTCTATATTAACCAGACTAACAGTTTGCCGGGTTTGTCGCCGGTGCGGTGTGTGCGGGCCGATTGGGCAGCATAATTAACATGTTTCAATCTTTTCACTAGTTTGTCATGTTCCGCCTGTGCCTCCTGTAGTCTGGTGTTTGTGCCCTCAGCTGCTTCCTGTTCTGCCTGCATTAGGTCTGTCTCCAGGCGCCTCAGGTCTGTCTCTATCTGGCGTCGGGAATGAGCCTGTGTGCCTAGACACTGCCCCCTGAGGACTACCTTGAATGCGTCCCATTCTATCTGGGGCGTGGATGCTGTGCCATTGTTTTCTTCGAAATATTGCATTGTTTGCGCGCCTATGGAGCTCCCAAATGGCCATCTAACAAAAGGTCAGGCTGTAGTCTCCAAGTGGGCACCGGCGGTCGTGGTTGCTCCCATGCTAGTACTATAAGGTGTGGGTTATGGTCTGAATGTGTGCGGCCCATGTAGTGTGTGTCCCTGACGAACGGTAGAATCTCGTTGGTGACCATGTATCTGTCGAGGCGTACGTGCAGGGCGTGTGCCCCCGAGTAGTATGAGTAGATTTTGGTGTTGGGGTTGCGGCTGCGCCACGCGTCTTGTAAGTCCCATTGTGCGGACCAAGCCTGAAGGGCATGTGCAGCGTTCAATGCCTGTGAGTTAGGTGGTGGGGGGTGGGATCGGTCCAGGGCAGGATCTAAAGTGCAGTTGTAGTCTCCTCCCAGCACCCACGGGGTGCCATGCCAGGGTGCCATTGTGTTCGACAATTGCGCTAGGAAGTCCACCAGTCCCGTATTGGGTGCATATACCGAGGCTAGCACCAGTGGGTTCCCGTCTAATCTGCCTTTGACTACTACGTACCTCCCACCGGGGTCTGCATGAGATTCTAGTGCTGCCCATGGGGTGCCCGGCTTTACCCACACCAGCGTCCCCCTAGCATAAGATGAGTAGTGTGTGGCATATAGTTGTCCCCGCCACCTGCGCCGTAAGGTGTTGATTTCCGACTCACAGAGGTGCGCCTCTTGTAAGAGGGCTATCTGTATGTGATGGCGTTTGAGGTATGAATATATCTGATATCGCCTAGATGGTGTGTGCATACCCCTCACATTCCATGTACATGTTTTAATCGCAGACATTACAGTTCTTCAGCAGTTCCCCATTCCCATCCCTCCCGCCGTCCTCCCGTGAGCTCCACAGTCCCAATCGTGCCATCGATCTCCACAATACTCATCAAGAGTGCATCCAATCCAGCACACCACAGCATCAGAATGAATGGGGGGGTAAGAAACATGGCTAATGGAACGGTTAGCCATTGAACGTGATGAACATATTGAATACCAAAAGGTCGGAGGCCAAACGTGCTCCCGTCCATGCTCTCGAGGAGAGCAACAAAGTCTAACTCTAAAGGGGCTACTGTGCGGTGCGCACTATAGCAATAGTTTTTAAGTTAACAAAGTCATTCTATGAAGGCCCCCCACCTTCCCGGGAGGTATATGTCAGTCCAGACCGCACTTGCAAGACTGGGGATCTTCATACATGTATTAAACACCATACATTACGTGTCCTGGCTGGTCGACTGCTGGGCAGGCCATCCCTGGGTTCGTGCGCCGACCGCACACGAGTCTTTGAGTTGTTCCCAGGTCGCGTTCTCACTGAAAAGGGGTCAGATGTGTGCCCATCTCCCAGGCCCCAGCCAGGACCGGGTGTGCTGCCTGTTGGTGTGTGTTCTTTAGTCGTCCACTGCGCCGCTGCTCAGTCTGGCACCCTCCTCGTGGCCGACACCGCGTTCCTCAGTGAGCAACTCCGGGGCGTCGCATCCTACGGCTCAATCAGCTAATGTAGTCCGCTGTCTGAGGTGTGACATCCGGCCCGTCTCCCGAGACCTGGGAGTCCGGTACCCCATAGATGGCCTCGTCGTCGCTGGGAAGATCTCGTGTACTGCCTCCTGTTGGTTCGCTCTGTGTAGGGGAGCGGCTTAGTTCCATCACTAGGCGGAGGGCATCCTGCTTCTCTTGCTGCGTGGAGTCTGCCGGGGGGGTGTCCCCGCCGCTCCTCTCGTGCCTGTCTGCGCCCTCTGGCGAGGTCGACGTCTTCTCTGGGTTCCGCCAGTTTGGTGCCTACCAGTGGGGTCCGCGGCCACTCTGGGGACCGTGTCCGTGCCACTGTCCAGCCATGTCTCCACTTCGTTTGGGTCAGTGAAGAAGTGCGTCCGTTCGCCGGCCACCACTCTCAGTTTCACGGGGAACAGCAAAGAATATTGTAGGCCCTGTTGTCTCAGGCGTCGTTTCACTGCCAGGAAGGAGTGCCTTTGTCTCTGTACCTGTACTGTATAGTCCGGAAAGAACATCACTGACGCGTTCTCAATCCGCTCCTCCTGGAGTTTGCGTGTTTCGCGTAGGATTGAGTCCCTGTCTCTGTAGTTCAATATGCGGAGTAGCATGGGTCTCGGGTTGGAGCCCGTTGTTAGAGGCTTGGTGGGAACTCTGTGGGCACGTTCCACCACGAAGTGCGGCGAGAGTGACCCCTCCGGCAGTATATCTTTCAGCCATCGTTCCAAGTGCTCTTCTGAATTCCTTCCTTCCCATTTCTCCGGAATTCCGACCAGGCGCACGTTGTTTCTTCGTGCCCTGCCTTCCGCATCTTCGACCCTGTCTTCTAGGAATTCCACCCTGTTCAGCAGGTCCTGTATGTGTTTACTCGATTGACCTACTTGGGGCTGTAGCACCTTCACATCACTTTCTAGGGACGTGGTGCGGTCCGTCAGTTTTTTATGATCCGCTCGTAGATGCGTGAGGTCTATGGCCACACTGTCGATTTTGGTGGCTAGGGAGGTGCGAGTGAGTTGGATGGACTCCTCCAGTCTTTCCATGGCCGCCAGCATTGTGTCGAGTTTGGCTGCTGTCTGGTCCGGATCGGCGGCCTTACCGGATTTGTCCATCTTGCCCTTGGGGTTTGCGCCTCCGGTCCCGGTCCGTGCCCTGGTCCCGTTAGATATCAGTGCCCTGGCCCGCGTTCAGCCCCTGCAGCGAGATCTGCAGCGATTCGGCCACTGGAGGATGGGTCGGGAGCGTGAGTCCGTGGAGTTGTGGAGGCCGGGCCGGCGACTCTATGGTAGCGGTCAGCAGGTGACCAGCGGTCTGTGTCTTCTCTCTGGTGATGGCGAGTGGCAGTGGGCAGCGTTAATTAGCCACTTGTTCTAATCCGCGTGCGCCGTATGGCCCCTGAGTTGTCTCTCCAGACTGGGAATTGTGCGTGCCGCCTGGCCGTGCTGGTTGGCACTAGTCCCTCTGGTTGCGTCTTGCCTTGTGGCACTGCCAGTGGTGTGGGCTTCGCTCACCTTGTGGCTCCGTTGCCGCCCCGCCTGATCGGCCCCCCGTTGTGGTTACTCCTGTGGCCTCGTCGTACGCCAGTGGCGGTCGGGTGGTCTAACTGCGGTGGCACACGTTTGTGCCGGCCTGCGATTCGTGCTCCGGGCTTCGGCCTCCCTCACCACCCGGGTCGCCGCCACTCACCCTCGCCTATTCTGCGCCACGGGCGCCATATTGCATGTTGCCGGGGGTCCGGCCCCGGGCGCCTGTGCGCGTCGGTTCCGTGTGTGCTGAGTGGCCCCAGAGATCTCACTCCAGTTTGCGTGTGCTTGTGCTATCCGATCATGCGGGCTGCCGTTCGCCCCCTGGGTGGCTTCGTGCCTCGTGTCGTTGCCGATGGTGTGGGTTTCGCGCGCTTCGTGTCGTCTTCGCCACCCCGTCTGATCAGCTCCCAGCCGCAGGCGTCCGCGTGTCTACGCCACACGCCGGTGTCGGCCGGGCGTGCTTTCCTCGGCTGTGCCTGCCTATGACTGCGCGTGGTTCGCGCTCTTGGCCCCGGCCTTTTCCATCACCCGGGCCCCCACCACTCACCCACCTCCACTCCGCGGTGCTGGCTCCGAGCTGCTCGCTGTTGGGGCCCGGCTCCGGGTGTCCGCTCGTGTCTGTTCCAGGCCTCCGGTCCCAGCGTTCCTCTCCTCCGTCTCCTGTCCGTCGGGTCCGTCCCAGGTCCCGCTGCTCGCTGGGCACAGTGTTCACTCGTGAGAGGGGACAGGTTTCGGGTGTGCTGATTGCGGATTCTCACGTTCCGCAAGCCCTTGCCGCAGGCCGTACCTTTGGGCCCACCACTTTCGCCGGGGCCTCGGGGTGTCCTAGGCGACCGCCGGGTCCGGAGGCGACATGCGCGGCTGTGGCTTCACAGAACACCGCGGTGCGGTTCGTCTTCACCGATTGCCGCCAAAATCGGATGGGTGCTGGGTCTTGGTGTACAGTCACCGCGCCTGTGATTTTCGGTCGGTTGTGTAGGGTAATTCAGCGGATAACTACGCCGGGAAGGGGAGCTCGGCACGGAGCGCTACCCGCAGGCGTCCATTCCAGCCGCGTGCGTAGCCACGCCCCATAGCACAATGCTTTAATGACAGCTTGCAAGCAGGCAACAACAGGTAACAGGCATCAAACTAAATTAATTTGCCATACGCGTTTCAGGAGCATCCATCTCCCTTCTTCAGTGGCTGAATTCAAGAGAAACAAGCACTGTTCTGAGCGCTCAATGTCAATTTCAATCACCTGCGAAAATGGGCGTGGTTAATAGCACAGATTTCTGGGCATTGTAGTGCGCTTCGGTATTACCAAAGTGGGCTGCTTGTTGTTCCTCCAAATAAAACACAAAGTCCTTACCAATTGGGTAGAGGCTCCATCACAGTTGTAGCCTGCCCCGCTTTTCAGGTGTCAATGCGTGCAACAAGCTGGCTCCACCCTGCATGTAGCGCCATAGCTTGCCTTAGTTCAAAGACACCAGCTCCAACGTGGGACTGGCGCGGACCCGCTTCAACGCGGTGGGCCTCAATCCGCGACCGAGCAAACAGCCGCTAAACATCAATTCACACAGGTAAGCTCCAATTGGAACGAAGCCACAGGAAGTTGAATAGCACGATGCTTTAATGACAGCTTGTAAGCAGGCAACAACAGGTAACAGGCATCAAACTAAATTAATTTGCCATACGCGTTTCAGGAACATCGATCTCCCTTCTTCAGTGGCTGAATTCAAGAGAAACAAGCACTGTTCTGAGCGCTCAATGTCAATTTCAATCACCTGCCAAAATGGGCGTGGTTAATAGCACAGATTTCTGGGCATTGTAGTGCGCTTCGGTATTACCCATGTGGGCTGCTTGTCGTTCCTCCAAATAAAACACAAAGTCCTTCCCAAGTGGGTAGAGGCTCCATCACAGTTGTAGCCTGCCCCGCTTTTCAGGTGTCACTGCGTGCAACAAGCTGGCTCCACCCTGCATGTAGCGCCATAGCTTGCCTTCCTTCCAAGACACCAGCTCCAACGTGGGACCGGCGCGGACCCGCTTCAACGCGGTCGGCCTCAATCCGCGACCGAGCAAACAGCTGCTAAACATCAATCCACACAGGTCCCACGTTGGAGCTGGTGTTTATTAACCACGCCCATTTTGGCAGGTGATTGCGTATGGCAAATTAATTTAGTTTGATGCCTGTTACCTGTTGTTGCCTGCTTGCAAGCTGTCATTAAAGCATCGTGCTATTCAACTTCTTGTGTCTTCGTTCCAATTGGAGCTTACCTGTGTGGATTGATATATATATATATATATATATATATAACCTATTGGCGGTCGCCAGTAGGTATATATAGTTAGGATTGATTTCCATAGGGAAATCGCAACATTCTATTGGGAATAACTTTGGTGCCGGTTGAGGAATCTGCCTGAATTTTTCAGCAACTTTGCCTCGCGGCGCTCCGGTCCTTCCCTGAAGGTTTGGGGGGGATTCGTCAAGCGGGCCGAGATAAAAGGGGGGGGTCCCAAAACGTGTTTTCCCCATGTTAATATCCATAGGGCGGTCTGTCGCACTTTTAGCTCGAACGGCTGAATGGATTTTCACCAAACTTGGCAAAATTGTAGGGACTGGTAGCCCGATGTGCCTTTGCTATGTCTCAAGATATGTGCTCCAGTGGTTTTTACGAAAATTAACTTTGAAAAAATATATATTGGGCTACATTGGGCTATATATATGTTAGAGCCCAAATGTAGCCCAATGTAGCCCAATGTAGCCCAAAGATGGCCACCAGAGACAAAAAAAAAATGTAGCCCAAATATCAGCCAGATGTAGCCCAACTATAGCCCAATGACAGAATGTCCCAGAGTGTTCTAAAGAACAACTAGAGCGCTAACAGTCTTACTTATGACAAAAGTATGGCACACCTGAAGTCATCCTGATTGGAATAAAGTGTTAACACTTAAAACATTTAATTTGCAAAGGAACAAAATGAGGGGGTTCATTTTGCCATAGAAATTATGATTAGTGCTGAAGAAAGAAAAATTAGGGCACATTTTGAGTGACTTCTCAAATCCTCTTATATTTCATTAAAAAAATTCTGATATGCAGTTTCCCAAGATGGCCACCAGAGACAAAAGAGCCCAAATGTAGCCCAAATATCAGACAGATGTAGCCCAACTATAGCCCAATGACAGAATGTCCCAGAGTGTTCTAAAGAACAACTAGAACGCTAACAGTCTTACTTATGACAAAAGTATGGCACACCTGAAGTCATCTTGATTGGAATAAAGTGGTAACACTTAATACATTTAATTTGAAAAGGAACAAAATGAGGGGTTTCATTTTGCCATAGAAATTTTATATATATGTATATATATATATTCACTGAAAAAACCCAACTATAGCCCAATGACAGAATGTCCCAGAGTGTTCTAAAGAACAACTAGAACGCTAACAGTCTTACTTATGACAAAAGTATGGCACACCTGAAGTCATCTTGATTGGAATAAAGTGTTAACACTTAAAACATTTAATTTGCAAAGGAACAAAATGAGGGGGTTCATTTTGCCATAGAAATTATGATTAGTGCTGAAGAAAGAAAAATTAGGGCACATTTTGAGTGACTTCTCAAATCCTCTTATATTTCATTAAAAAAATTCTGATATGCAGTCTCCCAAGATGGCCACCAGAGACAAAAGAGCCCAAATGTAGCCCAAATATCAGACAGATGTAGCCCAACTATAGCCCAATGACAGAATGTCCCAGAGTGTTCTAAAGAACAACTAGAACGCTAACAGTCTTACTTATGACAAAAGTATGGCACACCTGAAGTCATCTTGATTGGAATAAAGTGGTAACACTTAATACATTTAATTTGAAAAGGAACAAAATGAGGGGTTTCATTTTGCCATAGAAATTTTATATATATGTATATATATATATTCACTGAAAAAACCATAGGTTTCAGGCCTTATATAGTTAGGAATTAGCATTTAAAAAACCTTTGAAATTCACTGAAAAAAACATAGGTTTCAGGCCTTATATAGTTAGGAATTAGCATTTAAAAAAACCTTTGAAATTCACTGAAAAAACCATAGGTTTCAGGAGTTATATAGTTAGGAATTAGCTTTTACAAAACCTTTGAAATTCACTCAAAAAACTATACGTTTTAGTGGTGTTATAGTTAGCTGGACATTTTACTCATACAAAACCATTGAAATTGCTCCTATATAGTTAGTTGTACTAAGTATATATCGCGCACCCGCAATCCACTGCTGATGATGTCACATATTACATCATTCATGACATGGTCAGTGACATCACTGATGACATCTCAAATGACATCACTGATGACATCATCCAGTGAATGTGGTTTGCTTCGTTATTTAAATATGCATTATATATATAGCAATTTGCATTGAAGAATGAGTGGATATATAAATAAATATTTGGATGGAGGATTTAGTAGCAGTGTAATTGACTGTTTACTTGACCAATTTATAATGTCTCACTAAATATAGTGGATAGTGACTAAACTGTGTGAATATCTGTATCACTTTGTCAGTTGTTGTGTAAACTGATTCTACAGTTGGTTACTAGCTATGTGAAAGTCTATATTAGTTATTGATTAGTTAACTGAGTATTTGTATGGGAGTGTGAAAGTGTGTGTGGTTCGGTGGAGGGTGTGTGACTGTCCAAAGATGTGTGAATAGTTTATTCAGTAGATATATGAAGTTAAAACTACATGTTCTTACAGTTTGGGTGAGGGAATCTCTTTATGGGTGTGGTGATGAGCAAATATATTTCTCAAAGGTACAGGTCCAACAAACTAGAAAAATAAAAGGCAGTGTATGTGTCAGTTGTTGTATATAAATAAGTATACATAAGACACAATGATTGTGTGAGTGACTGTATGGATAACTGTATACTTGTAATAATGATTTTATAATTCACTAAGTATGACTTACTATCTAAATGAATAGAGGAAGTGGTGTTTGTATAAGTGTTTTGCTAAGTAAATATGTAAGTATGATCCATTGTTTGCATAAGTGAGTAGGATGACTTCATATGTGAATAGGATGCGTGCTGTTGTTTAATGTCGATATAGATGTATAAGTATTTTTGATAGTGTTCTATTGTTCATTGACAGCATGTATGAGTGAATCCATAGGTAAGGGATTAGATGTGTGTATACATGTATGAATCACTGAGTGGATTTTTAGATACTTGTATTGCTGTGACAATGGATTAAAATATGATACTCTGTATTTTACAAAGAGTGATGAAAAATTGTAATAGTGTATGAAAAGGTGTATGTGATTGTCACGTGGATGATGTCATCAGTGATGTCACCAGTGATGTCATTTGAGATGTCATCAGTGATGTCACTGACCATGTCATGAATGATGTAATATGTGACATCATCAGCAGTGGATTGCGGGTGCGCGATATATACTTAGTACAACTAACTATATAGGAGCAATTTCAATGGTTTTGTATGAGTAAAATGTCCAGCTAACTATAACACCACTAAAACCTATAGTTTTTTGAGTGAATTTCAAAGGTTTTGTAAAAGCTAATTCCTAACTATATAACTCCTGAAACCTATGGTTTTTTCAGTGAATATGTGTATATATATATATATATATATATGCAAGAACAGCAGTCTCTCACCACAAAACTACCAGGAAGGTAGCAAAGAGGAAAAACCACGCGAGTCCCAATCTTCTTACGGCAAGTTTTATTGGTAAGGAAAGTTCACCAAATCTGATGCGTTTCGGGCATCCGCCCTTGGTCACAGATATATATATATATATATATATATATATATATATATATATATATACACGCCAAGGTGTATTGAAGAATGAGTGGGTTTATGAGTGTCTGAATGGATGATTTACTGGGTGTCTGACTGACAGTGTAAGTGAGTGACTAAACATGTCTTAGTGAATGCATGGGTGAATGACTAATATGTGTGAATGTCTGTATCAGTCTGTCAGTTGGTGTGTAAGTGGTTGCATGGGTTGGTGTGTAGCTACATGAGTGTCTATATCGGTTAATGATTGGTTGTCTGAGTATCTGTATGGGTGCCTGAGTGTCTGTGTTGGTGGATGTGGGTGGGTGTGACTCCCTGCATGGATGTGTGAGTGGTTGATTAACTGGATGTATGGGCTCATGAGTGCATCTGTGAGGGGCTGTATGTATGAGTGAGTGTACGTATGGCTGTGTTGGTGAGTGAATTGGTGTCTCAGTAGTATATGAGTGAGAAACTACATATGTAAAAGGTAGTATATGTGAGTGTTGGAGGATATAAGTGACTATATATGAGAGTGAGTGATTGTGAGAGTGGCTGTATGGATGAGCGTGTGCTTGTGTCAGTGATTATATAAGAGAGTAAGAATGTGTTAGTATCTGTATGAATAAGTGAGGTGGTGTGTCTGTAACTGTATAGGTGAGTACATGGCAGTGTGATTGAGTCTTTGGGTGACTGACTAGGTGTGTGAGAAATTCTATCGATGAGTGGTGGTGTGTGAGTGTCTGTATGGGTGCATGCGTGCATACATTAGAGGCTGTATTCATGAGTGACTGTGTGTATGAGTGACTGTATGGGTGAGGGAGTAGATGTGTGTGTAGACCTATGAATCAGTGAGTGGGCATGTACTTACTGGTAGTGGTGTGTCTATGGTTTCAAAAATGGTAGTCTGTATTTTAGAGTGGGTGCATGAAAGGTTACATTAGGGTGTGAGGAGGTATATCAGTTATTAAGTGGATGATGTCATTTGAGATGTCATCCGTGATCTCATGAGTGATGTCACTGACCATGTCATGAGTGATGAAATATGTGACCTCATCAGCAGTGCATTGCGAGGGTGCCAGTTATAGTTAGCTCAACTAACTATAACGGCCGAATTTCTCTGGTTTTGTACGAGTGAAATGTCCAACTAACTATAACATCCCTGAAACTTGTGTTTTTTTCAGTGAATATCAAAGGTTTTTTAAATGCTAATTTCTAACTATAACGTCCCTGAAACCTGTGGTTTTTTTCAGTGAATGTCTAAGGTTTTTTAAATGCTAATTTCTAACTATTACATCCCTGAAACCTATGGTTTTTTCAATGAATTTCAAAGGTTTTTTAAATGCGAATTTCTAACTATAACATCCCTGAAACGTATGTTTTTTTCAGTAAATTTCAAAGGTTTTTTAAATGCTAATTTCTAACTATACCGTCCATGAAACCTATGGATTTTTCAGTGAGTTTCAAAGGTTTTTTAAATGCTCATTTCTAACTATGCCTACATAGGTAGGACATGTGCAGAAAGAGGAAGATAGGCACCCAAAAGAAGCAAAAGAAATGCAGAAAGAGGCAACAGAAGTCCAGAAAGACAAAGAAAGGTGCAGAAAGAAGCAAGAGATAGGCAGAAAGAACCAACAGAGGGGCAGCAAGAGGCCTTGTTGAAAAGTCATCCTGTGCCCCCAACTTTTTGCTGACTGGTACTGGTGGTAACTGACTCTGACTAACCAGGCCTGGAGCCAGTGCTATGCTGAAATACACTTAGAATACAGTGAAAACACCCACATACACTAGGGTACACTATGGGTTGGGGTACCCCTGTGATTGGCATGACCACCCCTTTAAGACCCTAGTACATAATAGGGCAGGGTGATTAAATCTACCTCTAACTCGGAGATGCAGAAAGAGGCAAGAGAATTGCTGAAAGAAGCAACAGAGGCGTGGAAAGAAGCAAGAGAAGTGCAGAGAGATGCAAGTGAGGTACAGAAAGAGGCAAGAGCAGTGCAGAAAGACAGAAAGACAAAGAAAGGTGCAGAAAGAAGCAAGAGATAGGCAGAAAGAACCAACAGAGGGGCAGAAAGAGGCCTTGTTGCAAAGTCATCCTATGCCCCCAACTGTTTGCTGACTGGCACTGGTGGTAACTGACTCTGACTAACCAGGCCTGGAGCCAGTGCTATGCTGAAATACACTAAGAATACAGTGAAAACACCCACATACACTAGGGTACACTATGGGTTGGGGTACCCCTGTGATTGGCATGACCACCCCTGTAAGGCCCTAGTACATAATAGAGCAGGGTGATTAAATCTACCTCTAACTCGGAGGTGCAGAAAGAGGCAAGAGAAGTACAGAAACAAGCAACAGAGGTGCCGAAAAAGGCAAGAGAGGTACAGAAAGAAGTAGGAGAAGTGCAGAAAGAGGCAAGAGAATTGCTGAAAGCAGCACCTGAGGTGTAGAAAGAAGCAAGAGAAGTGCAGAAAGAGGCAAGTGAGGTACAGAAAGAACCAACAGAGATGCAAAAAGAGGCAAGAGGGGTACAGAAAGAGGTAGGAGAGGTGCACAAAGAGGCAAGAGAGGTACAGAAAGTGGCAGAAGGGAAGCAGAAAGAAGGAAGAGAAGTGCAGAAAGAGGCAAGAGAATTGCTGAAAGAAGCAACAGAGGTGTAGAAAGAAGCAATAGAAGTACTGAAAGGCAAGTGAGGTACAAAAAGAAGCAAGAGCAGTGCAGAAAGAACCAACAGAGGTGCAAAAAGAGGAAATAAGGACGCAGAAAAAAGTAGGACAGGTGCACAAAGAGGTACAGAAAGAGGTAGGAGGGATGCTGAAAGAAAGAAGAGAAGTGCAGCAAGAAAGAAAGAAGCAACAGAGGTGCAGAAAGAGCAAGAGAAGTACAGAAAGAAGCAAGAGAGGTACAGAAATAGGCAAGAGAGGTACAGAAACAGGCAGGAAAGGTGCAGGAAAGGGAACAGGGGTGCAGAAAGAGGCAAGAGAGGTGGAGAAAGAGGGGTGCATAAAGAGGCAAGAGGGTTGCAGAAAAAACAATCGAGGTACAGAAAGAGGCAACAGAGGTGCAGAAAAACACAAGAGGTGCAGTAACAAGCAAAAGAACTGCAGAAAGAGGCAAGAGAATTGCTGAAAGAAGCAACAGAGGCGTGGAAAGAAGCAAGAGAAGTGCAGAGAGGTGCAAGTGAGGTGCAGAAAGAGGCAAGAGCAGTGCAGAAAGAACCAACAGAGTTGCAAAAAGATGAAAGAAGGGTGCAGAAAAAGTAGGAGAGGTGCACAAAGAGGCAAGAGAGGTACAGAAAGAGGTAGGAGGGATGCTGAAAGAAAGAAGAGAAGTGCAGAAAGAAAGAAAGAAGCAACAGAGGTGCAGAAAGAGCAAGAGAAGTGCAGAAAGAAGCAATAGAGGTACAGAAAGAGGCAATAGAGGTACAGAAACAGGCAGAAAAGGTGCAGGAAAGGGAACAGGGGTGCAGAAAGAGGCAAGAGAGGTGGAGAAAGAGGGGTGCATAAAAAAGCAATCGAGGTACAGAAAGAGGCAAAAGAGGTGCAGAAAAACACAAGAGGTGCAGTAACAAGCAAAAGAACTGCAGAAAGAGGCAATAGAATTGGTGAAAGAAGCAACAGAGGCGTGGAAAGAAGCAAGAGAAGTGCAGAGAGAGGCAAGTGAGGTGGAGAAAGAAGCAAGAGCAGTGCAGAAAAAACCAACAGATGCAGCAAGAGGGGTGTAGAAAGAGGTAGGAGAGGTGCACAAAGAGGCAATAGAGGTACAGAAAGAGGCAGAGGGGTACAGAAAGAAGGGAGAGAAGTGCAGAAAGAGGCATGAGAGGCAAGTGAGGTGCAGAAAGAAGCAAGAGTAGTGCAAAAGAACAAGAGGTGCAAAAAGAGGCAAGAGGGGTGCAGAAAAAGGTAGGAGAGGTACACAAAGTGGCAAGAGAGGTACAGTAAGAGGCAGGAGGGGTGCAGAAAGAAGGAAGAAAAGTACAGAAATAAGCAACAGAGGTACAGAAAGAGGCAAGAGAGATGCAGAAACAAGCAGGTAATGTGCAGAAAGAGGGAACAGGGGTGCAGAAAGAGAAAAGAGGGTGCAGAAAGAGGCAAGAGGAGTACAGAAAGAAGCAATAGAGGTGTGGAAAGAAGCAAGAGAAGTGCAGAAAGAGGCAAGTAAGCTACAGAAAGAGGCAAGAGATGTTTTGAAACAAGCAAGAGAATTGCAGAAAGAAGCAAGAGAAGTATTGAAAGAAGCAAGAGAGGTGCAGAAAGAAGCACAAGAGGTGCAGAAAGAGGGAATACGAGTGCAGAAAGAGAAAATGGGTACAGAAAGAGACAACAGGGGTGCAGACAGTAGCAGGAGAGGTACAGAAAAAGGCAAAAGAGGTGCAGAAAGAAGCAACAGAGGTACAGAAAGAGGGGTGCAGAAAGAGGAGAGAGAGACTCAGGAAACAGTAAATTAAGTTTCCGTTCAAAATGGAAATACGGGTATTAATAAAAAATGCTAATTACAATCTGAGGAAATTAATTTGGAACAAAAAAAATAAAGCCAGACAAGAGCTGTGGTCAAAAATCTTTCACGCAAGTACTATAACAAATTAGGGCGGAGCTAGCCGGCGAACATGGCGGACGCCTAAAGTGAGCGCCGTCACTCCTAATCATCCAGCAATTATCCTGTTTCGGCCGAGCGCCGAGGGCCGCGAGGCTGTCGCCTGACCCCCGGAGCCGCCCGGTACCTGCAGCGAAGCAGCGGCGCGTTTTCGAGCAGCGGGGGCCGAGAACGCACACAGCGTGCACTGGGGCGAGCTGGGCCTTGGAGCCAGGCCCTTGCCTGAACACTGCCCCAGAGGGCGTAACGCGACGTGCGGCCTGCCGGACCTTCCAGACCTCGGCGAGCCCGCACCAGCGGAATTGAAGCGGCAATAGTGAGAGCCGGTGACACCCCCCCCCCACGGGGGCGCGCTGGGGGCTACAGTCGCCTGCCCGCGTCTGATGTGGGGTTGTGGCCCACGGAAGGGTGGACGCCTCATCGCGACGCGGCGCCATCTTGCCCGGGCCTGCGGAGGGCCTCTATTGAACTTGCTGGCATAGAGCGTGGCGAAGTCTGCACGGGGCTGCCGAGCGGCTGGTCCTGGCCCCCCACGATTTGATACACGGACTCGACGCGGCGGGAGGAAGAGCAGTGAGCAGCAAAAGACATAGTGGGCCTACGCTTGAGCCCCGGACCTGGCAGTTTGAGGCGACGCGTCACCAAGGTGAGAGGGCCCCGACAGTACTGGCTGCGCACACTGGGTGTCCTCGAGTGGCCTTGGGGGGACCCAGGGTGCGCGCCTTTGGCGATCACTTGCCGGCAGGTGGGCTGCGAGGGAGCTCCGAGGCTGGACATTGAGGGGGCACTTCTGGACAGCTGTGAAGAGGAGCACATCAGGGGACTTGGCGATACGGGGCTCGCCTACCCTATCCACTGCGGCTCGGCTCTGGCACCTGCTCAGTAGCGGGGCACGATTCACGGACCTGAGGAGCACAATTGCGCCCCCCCTTCACCCCCTACCCGCCTGCTGTCTGGTTCTGGTCGTGGGGCCTGCGCACAGAACTTTGGCAATTAACCGATGGGGAGTCACGGCGACTCTGAGATCTGAGCAGGGGACTGTGGCGTGCACGACGAGCCGACTGTGTGGGGCGGGAGCTGACGGTGGCGACTGCACCGACCGCCAGAAAGTCAAGACTTGCGAGTGCGGAGGAGGCGACCATGGGCAAAGGTGACAAGACGCAGTTAAAGTTGGCGTTTGAGCAGCGCAAGTCGAATCCCCGGAAGTACAAGAACCCTCGCCAACGCAGCGGGACAGGGGCCCAGAGAGCACGTTCTATGCTGATATCAAGGGTCTGTTAGTCACCATGGAGAAGGGCCTTCAGGACAGCATGGCAGCGATAGGGACGAAGATTGACGCCCTCACCTATCGCATGGACTGTATGTCTGAGAGAGTGGACAAGCATGCGGAGAGGATAGACATGTCTGAGAGGCGCCTGACTGAAGTGGAAGAGGCACAAATGGACCTGTATAAGGAGCGCAAACAGATTGGGAAACTCCTCCAATTCATCCAAGACAAAGCAGAAGATTTGGAGGCCCGTTTCTCGACGCTCCAACATACGCATTACGGGTGTACCAGAAACGACACAAGTGGGGAAAATGGAGATCTTTGTGGAGAAACTGCTCACCACGTTACTAGGAGACAATGTTTTTTCAACTATGTTCATAGTGGAAAGGGCTCATCGCTCGCTGGGCCCGCGGCCACGTGTGGGTGCCCCGCCAAGGCCAATCATTGCGAAACTCCTGAACTACAGGGCCAGAGAGAAAGGGGCACTGCAATACGAGGGATCGTCCATATCGCTGTACCCAGACTTCACCGCTAGGGTGCAGGAGGAGCGGCGCCATTTTGCCCCGTACAAACAGCAAATCCGTGACCTGGGGCTGGACTACGCTATGCTGTATCCGGCGAAGCTACGCATCAACAGACAGGGGCATTCACATATTTTCACTGATCCTAAGGAGTTGCAGAAAGCGTTGAAAACATGGACAAAGGAACGGCGGAACAGTCCCAGAAGTCAAGAGAGTGAACGAGAACAGACCAGCGGGCTGGAAGATCAGGAATAGTGTTTCTGCTGCGGGCCAGGATCGCGCTACATCGGGCCACTGACCGGGGGCGAGATCCCGAGGGTGATCAGAACGTTGCCGCATGCTGCCTCTGGTGGTCCGGGGCCTAGACGGCACCAGCTCCTTCCACGACTGCGAGACCTGCGAAGACGCCGAACCCCGGTGAGATCGATTCTTGTTAATTACCTGTTGTTTTACCGCAGAGGCAAGTTGTAATGTATGGACTATGGTTTGGACTGTGGCCTCTGGCTTCGCACAGTTGTCTAGCATATTCTCTGGGGCGGGGGGGAGGGGGAAGTACGACATTGATTCTGAGGGGGGCTGGCTGGGTGGCGGGGGACGGCTCGGGTCGTGAAGCTCGAGCGCAAAGACTTTGCAGGGGTGACGGAGCTTTCAGACGGTCAAAGACAGGATGAGGTATGAACGCATTCTTTGTGCTATATTGGCGACCTCTGCCCTCGCGCTGATAGCACACATTTGTTCAGTTGGGGACACTATGGGCTGCAGGGAGGGAAGGTGGGGAGTCGAACCTATCAAGCTAGGCCGAGTTGTTGGGGTTGGTCTGCTGTGGGAGGTGGGTGGGGAATACTGGGTACCGGGGAATGTTTTTTGTTTGCTTGGCTACACAAGGTATAGCTACTCTCAAATGTCTACAAGTGCTAGCTCCGAACTGCCACGTGTACATATTCTGAAATGTGCTACCTCACCTAGTGTCACGCCACGATGGCTGAAGTAAATAGTACACATACCACTGCACAATCCTCCACGCTCAGTGCCCTTACGTGGAATGTTCGGGGGCTGAACGACCACAGGAAACTCAGAAAGGTGTTAAGCTACCTCAAGCGTCATAACATCAACAAAGCGCTATTACAGGAGGCGCACTTGCCACTCACGAGTAGGATGTTACATAACAGAGGCCTGGAAGGACACATAGCAGTGGCGGGTTTCACTACACATGCAAGGTGTGTTATCACATGGGTTAACCCGAAAACAAACATCCAAATACAGACACTCAGGGCGGACAAAGAGGGAAGGTATGTTATAGCGACCTGCAGGGGACTGGGGTTAGACTTGCTCGTTGTTAACACTTACGGTCCCAATTATGACTCCCCTGAATTTTATGATACGCTAGCGAGTGAAGTGGGTGGGCACTCTCACCTGCACATACTATGGGGGGGACTTCAATTTGACGCTTAACCCAGACTTGGACAGGTCCTCGGGTCCTTCTCGAAGACCCTCGGCGGCGGCACAGTCGCTCACCGCAAAACTGCTAGTAATAGACATGGAGGATGTGTGGAGGAGCAGGAACGCTGGACGTGACAGCTTCACCCACTACTCTGCATTTCACGATATTCACAGCAGGATCGATTACTGGTTCGCCACTGCGGAGATTAATCGATCTGTCAAGCACTGCAAAGTGCTTCCGCGCACTCTGTCGGACCATTCTCCTGTGCTACTACTTATAGAGTCCCCGGTGCATAGGATTCCCCCCTTCGCGTGGCGTTTCCCGCCGTATTCGCTTCTGGATCCGGTCTTTCGCGGTGAATTGGCGGAGGCAATAGATGTATTCTTTGAGAAGAATGTAGGTTCTGTGGAGGATTTCCAGACAGTATGGGAGGCCTTCAAAGTCTATATACGGGGTTTTGCAATGTCTAAACACTCCAGTGTCCTGAAGGCGACGAGGGGTAGGTTAGCGGCGTTGGAGCTTCAATTGCGATCCCTGGAGGAACGGATCCGTATCGGACCGGATGCTGCACTCGAGGATGAAATTAAGCGCCTTCTACTGGAATACCACGAGGAGGCTGACAGAGAGGTCCAGCACATGGGCAAATATGCAACGGCCCGTACGTACGGGGAGGGAGAGAGGCCTGGTTCGGTATTGGCCAATATACTCAAGGGCCGCAGAGGGAAGCAGATGATCTCGGAGGTAAGAAAGATGGACGGGGACAGAGTCACTGATGAGGCGGACATTGCCTCTGTCTTTAGGGACTACTATTCGGAGCTCTACTCCTCCAGGAGTGCGGACATGTCGGCTGAAATATTGGACTATTTGGAACATATAAAGCTCCCGTTCCTAACAAATGCTCAGAGGGAATTCCTCATGTGTCCCATACAGCTGGAAGAAATCAAAGACGCCCTAGCTTCAATGCGCTCGGGCAGTGCGCGGGGTATAGACGGTCTGTCCGTCGACTTTTATAAAACATTCCAGGAGCAGTTGCTACCGCATCTTCATAGGCTACTGGGGGACATCTGTGAGCAAGGCAGCATGCCTGGCTCCATGCGAGAAGCCATGATTGTCACCATTCTGAAACCGGGCAAGGCGCACTACGACTGCAGCTCATACCGTCCCCTGTCTCTCCTTAACGTGGACACTAAATTGTATGCCAAAGTCCTAGCTACAAGATTGGCGCTGCTGGCCCCTGACTTGGTGGCCCCCGAGCAGGCGGGGTTCATGCCCACCAGAAACCTAACATACAACATCAGAACGGTGCTAGGCACTATCCAACATGTAAAGCAGGACACACCGGCGGTGGCACTTTTCCTAGATATGGAGAAGGCGTTCGACTCGGTGGAGTGGCCGTTCCTCCTACTGGTGATGCGACGCATGGGATTCGGCGAACCCTTCTTGCAAATGGTGGGAGCGCTCTACAAGGGGCCTTCAGCTAGAGTGCGAGTGGGCAATGCGATATCGGCGCCTCTTTACATCGGCAGGGGTACCAGGCAGGGGTGCCCACTATCCCCCCCTGCTCTATGCACTGGCCGCGGAGCCACTAGCATGTGCGCTGAGAGAATATCACAGCCACAAGGGCATACGCTTCCCGACAAACAAAATAGTGGTGTCCATGTACGCGGATGATACGTTGCTGTATGCGCACGATCCAGCGACAACGTTCCCCACTGCTGAGGGAGGTTGTGCGCTTCGGAGGGCTGTCCGGGCTTAAAGTCAACTGGGCAAAGTCGATGGTGCTGCCCTTGACCCCGGTGACCACGCAGGTTGAGACTGAGTTTCCTCTGAAGTGGACGGATGACCCGATTAGGTACTTAGGGATACAAATACACGCGGACTCGGATTTGCTCATTAGCCAGAACTATGGCAGATCGGTCATAACGATCTGGAACAAACTGCCGCTCACACTCATGGGCCGCATTGCTATCATGAAAATGGTAGTGCTGCCGAGGTTTTTGTTCCTCTTCAACGCCTAGCCAATAATGCTATCTAGGGCCTTTTTTCAACGCCTGACTGGCCTCATGATAACACTAGCTTGGGCGGGGAAACAGCCTAGGGTCAAATGGTCGACACTCACCCTGCCGTATAGCATGGGAGGCTTG
The DNA here is from genome assembly GCF_964261635.1 of Lissotriton helveticus. Lineage (NCBI taxonomy): Eukaryota > Metazoa > Chordata > Amphibia > Caudata > Salamandridae > Lissotriton > Lissotriton helveticus. The sequence goes on along the minus strand of NC_136068.1, from coordinate 392,495,393 downwards.
GCAGCCCCGGACCTAGAACTGTATTACAGAGTGGCGCAGGCATCACACCTCCATACTTGGATACATGGAGATAAGCTGATCCCACATGTGGGCATGGAGCGTCTATTTGCTCATCCGTTGCCACTCCCTACGACAATCTGTAAACCGCAGGACCGCAGGACAGGAATATTAGACTCTATCACCTCTACTAACCACGCCTGGCACTCGCTCCTGAGTCGACAAGGTGGCGCTTCATTGTATTCACCGGAGATGCCGCTGGAATGGATGATATGGCTCCCGCCTATGGCGGAAAGGGCGGTCACAAATGAGCTAGCGAAATTAGGACTCAGCAAAGCGGGTGACTTATTCCGTGACTGGGTAGTCAAGACCTGGGAACAGGTACGAGGGGATGGGAATGTACCCCCTCTTCTACAACGATTTCAGTTTCATAGGACTCGAAGCGCACTCGCGGAAATACTGGGCCCGGACATGGCGGAACCCCCAGACGTCCCTGAACTGACGTATGTTGTTAAGCGAAAGGAACCTCAGAAGCTCCTCACAAACCTCTACAAACTAGCCATGTCCCATGGTGGACATCAACTCATGAAAGCCAGGCTAGCGTGGCAGAGAGATCTGGAGTTCACGATCGATGACGCGACGTGGCGCTACTGCTGTGAGAGCACGAAACGGATTTCCCTCAATGGGAAACATCGACTTGTTCATTTCAAATTCCTACAGAGAGTGTACTACACTCCGGAGAGGCTTCGCAGGTACGGCCTACGACCTGAGGCGACCTGTGAACGCTGCCATGCGGCCGACGCTGACTTCATGCACTTGGCCTGGTCCTGCCCGGGTGTGCAAGCATTCTGGTGTGAAATCTTCACGGAAATGAGCAAAATTTTGGAGGTAGACTTGCCCCCGGAGCCTGGCCTGGCCCTTATTGGAAATTCGAGAGGGCTCCCTGTCGCGCTCCGCAGGCTGGCGGACATGGGGCTGCTAATGGCTAGAAGAGAGGTAGCCCAGTGCTGGATGAGGGGTCCGTTACCCACCAAGTCCAGATGGGCGCGGGATATGCTATACTGTAGCACTCAGGCGGAAACGTATAGTGAGTTGCTCCCCCCAAAGAGCCGCCCGAAGAATTTCTGGGCGTTATACCAGACATACTTGCGTGACCAGCAGAATGCAAGCGCTAGCAGTTCAGACGGTGAGTCGATGGCGCCGGAGGCGTCCGGACCCCAGGCCCACTTACAGGCTGCCATCAGCCTCTGACTGTGCAGGGGTAGGAGCGTTGGTCTAGACACTGGAGGGGAGGCAGGCGGGGAATGGCTGAGTGGAGAGTAAAGGGCAGGGACATCTCCAAGGGGAACACACCACGTACCTGGTCAAGCTGTGACTCCTGCATGGCCATTAACATGTAGGCAGGTTTCTAACTCCTGGGGGGCTTGGGTGTGACGGTATTGGCGGGGTGGAAGACTAGGTTAGCACACCTTGAGGATTGGAGAGGTAACACACGTAGACTAAGTGAGGGAGGGGGAGGGAGGGGAGGGAGAAGTAACAAGTTGAGGGCACATGGGCTTGTAGCAGGGTTCCAGGGTTGAGGTTACACAAATTTAGCTTCTGATGAGGTGCGCTCCGACTCGAGATTCGGGCAGGAGCTAGGAGGTAGCAGCACCAATACCTTGCATTAGTGACTCACGCGCGACAGGATGGGGGGCTGCCTTGAAATCTCACTTCCTTGTAGAGTGGAATGCGCCGCCGGACCCCCGGGTTGTCGGCAGTCGGGCTGTGTAGTGCAGTATTTGTGCCCTATCCACTATGTATATGTCGCGGCCGGCCCGTGGGGTTGTAGGCCTGAAGCCGTGTAACCTGAGTTTGTGCAATAAAAAAAAAAAGTACTATAACAAATTCACGGGAGTTCTGGAGATTGATTAACGGTCTAGCTAGACCAAACAAATCTGCTGTAGGATCTGTCTTATCTGAAGAAGAATGGGTTACGTTTCTTATAAAACATCTAAACCCAGAAACCTCAGTATATAATCAATGTACCAATCAGGAAAAGAAGATAAAAGTTGACCTGGAAGGCGATTGTGAAATTTATATCACCAAATCTCAAGTGGCCAAGTTGATAAAGAAACAGAAGGATGGGGCCCCTGGTCCCAATGGTATTCCATTTGCACTATAGAAGGAAGCACCAGATTTTTGGTCTATCTACCTAACCGATGTCTTTAATGAAGTGGTCCGGAGTGGATTAATCCTGAAATCGTGGAAAGGATCGCTAATAACACCTATCTTTAAGAAAGGAAATTGGCAAATGCCGGAAAACTATTGGCTAATTACCCTGCAAGATACGGATGCAAAATGTTTGCTGGGATTCTATTAGTGATTTTAACTGACTGGGCAAAGGAGAACCAGGTATTGCCCCCAAACCAAACAGGCTTTATTAAAGACCTTGGAACATCCACAAATATACTAATATTATCAGTATTAATTGATAAGGCAATTTTAGTAAAACAACCCTTATACCTGTGTTTCATAGATTTTAAATCTCCTTTTGATTTTGTTGTCAGAGAGCTTTTGTGGGCTAAACTTAAAAACCAAGGAATTCCGGATACTTTGTTAAAAATGATTAAGCTTCTGCACTCCCAAACCTGGGTCAGGGTGAGGATTGGTGATGGAAGCATATTAACCAATGAAATTCCTACATCTAGTGGTCTTAAACAAGGGTGTGTTTTGGCCCCCTTACTTTTTAATTTATTTTTAGCTGATCTACTACTACGTTAAACGAAATTAATGCACATCCTCCAAGGTTAGCATAAAAACAGATATCCAACTTGTTGTATGCAAATTATGTCATACTCTTAAGTCATACTAAAATTGGAATGCAACGATTAATTGATGGCATTTTTAGTATTCCAAGGCAAACGGTATGGTAATAAATGAAGCTAAGACCAAAGTAATGGGTATTACAAAAAATGTGCGACTTAAATCTAAACATAAATGTTTTTTGGATGACAAAGAATTGGAACAAGTTGTTGTCTATAAATACCTTGGTGTTATTTTTAACGATAATGGTAACTTCCTGACACAAAAACTGTATATTACAAGGAAAGCAAACACCCTTGTTGCTGCATTTTATTTAGAACTATTCAGAAAGCCATAGGAGACATGTCTTATCACCCTTTTTAAAAAATAATCGCTGCAAAACTACTCCCTACTTTAACATATGGAAGTGAGGCAATCAATGGGAAAGATGCTGAGATCATTAACACTGGCGTCGCTAAAACCTACAGGATCTTATTCTCCCTCCAGAATAATGTCTCACAAGCTTAGGTGAGATTGGAATTTGGGCTAAATAATCAACTATATTCAATGAAAAGGGCAAATACTGAAAGTATGGAACAGAATAAAAAACTATCAGGATAACCAAATGTCTCGTTTACTATGGCAAGAAGTAAAAAATAACAGAAATGTATATGTCTGCTCCTATCTCAATACAGCAATAGAAGAATTTGGTGTAACATCGATTGGAACACCACATTCGCACAGGATAGCTTCAAAAAATCAATAAATAAACGTACCAACCACCTTTCCTTGATAAAGGATGAAGATATGTTTGTAAAAAGAAACCATGCATGGCCAATCGTAAATGGATTTAAGGAAAAATAGGTGCAAAAATATCTGGAAGCATCATGGTCCAAGAAAAATAAACAGATCTTTATCAACGTTAGATTTGGTTGTTTGCCAGGATTATGTCACTTACTACCATGGAAGAGATCAGAAGAAGACATTCTATGCAGGCTTTGTAAATCAGGACAAGAAAATATTATACATTTACTGTGTCTTTGCCCGGATTTGGAAAGTGAAAGAAAAACGATACTTAAGAGGCTGCTTAATAAACGTGGTGTAAGGACATGTAGGCAAGCCCTGATTGCATGTTTAAAGTCTGAAGATTTACCAATGATTTCAGCATTTGTGAAATTCCTATGTGCTGTAGAAAACAAGTTGGAGGCTTTTATTTGATTTACTAATAGATTGAGCTAACATGTATAATATATAATCAAGTCTTTGGACATAATCCTAAATGATTGATTGTTTTATAACTTAACGTGTATGATATATAATCAAGTCTTTGGATATAATTCTGAATGATTGATTGTTTTATAATTTTAAACCTTGTTGATATTTTAGCTATTTTTGTAAGATTTTAATTAATAAAACAAAATAATATAAACTTGAAACTTGACTCGGGGGTGATGTAGGGGGGGAGTTGGGGGGTTGTGCTCCAGATGGGATACTCAGATATGTACCTTAGTAGCAATGTTGAAAAATTGATTGCTTTCCTATTGTTGTAAAGTGATACTGCAGTTGTCTCTGGGGTACAGAGCCCTGCAATGTATGTGCAATCTGATAATAAAATATGTTTTAAAAAAAAAGAAAGAGGAGAGAGAAGTACAGAAAGAAGCAAAAGAGGTGCAGAAAGTAGCAAAAGAACTGCAGAAAAGGGCAAGAGATGTGCCGAAAGAGTCAGGAGAGGTGCACAAAGAGGCAAAAGGGGTACAGAAAGAGGCAAGAGGGATGCACAAAGAAACAAGTCCATAAAGAAGCAACAGAGGTGCTTAAACAGGCAAGAGGGCTACAGAAAGAGGCATGAAAGGTACAGAAAGAGGGAACAGGGGTGCAAAAAGAGGTAAGAGGGATTCAGAAATTTGCATGGGGGAGGAGCCAACATGGCGATCGGAACGGTCGCATAAACGCCTCGCTCCGTGATTTCTTCCTCCCCGCCATCTATCCTGTCTTTAATCCTGTTCGGGGCGTTCCGAATTTGGTGACCAAGGAAGAGCCTTCACTTACCGTCTGTTTCCGGGGCTCCGGCGTGCAGTGGTTTCTGCGATCTGCCCTTTCGTCCTGCCGGCCTTCCCGGCCCTGACGCCGGGGCCTCGAGTGCAGTGTCTGCCCGGAGGTGTTCTGGGTGCCGGCGGTCCGGAACCGGTGGAGAGACCCGATGGCGGGAGCCTGAGAGCCGCGGACCGGAGGGACTGGAGCGGACCCGCCCTTGATAGTGGGCCGCCCCACATGCCCGTTATCCTGCCGGACCGGAGAGAGAGGCCGCGTTGTCCGGCACCCCTCGGGTGATACGCCCCTCCTGTTGATTGTCCCGCCTGGGAGCCGGTGCAGGGCTCCCCGAGAGTTGTGGGGAGCACGCCCGTTCTTCTGGTGACTCTCCTTTCTCCGCTGAGCGCCATCCGCCGCGGATCTCCTGTGTGTCCTGGGGCCTCCGGCACTCTTGGTGGACTTGGAGGCGGACGTGATAATGGCGGCGGGTGCTGTGCTCAAGATGGCGGATGACCCCTCGGAGTGTCTTCCTCCTGGATACAGGGACGTTGCTGCATTTGCTCTCCCCGGCCCTTGTTTGCTTCGGGCGGCCCCTACACGGAGTGCTGTCTTGCTTGCCCTGGCTGCTCTACGGATCGACCTGTCCTTGCAATGCCGGGACTTGGAGTTGCGGATCGCCGCCATGGTTGCTCCGCCATTTTGTGGTGCTGTGTCGTCTCCCCGAGTTGGTTTCGTTGTATCTCCTCCGGCTGCTGTGCTGGTATATCCGGATGACTGCTCGATTCCATGGGATCAAGTGGACTTGATGCCGATGCTGCAGTGTTTCCTACATCCTGATTTCTTTGCTTCGTCCTGGTCGGCCTGGATTTTGTACTTGACCACGTGGATATTTGGTGTACTTTTGTATTCTGACTGCAGCCGAGCTTTCCTGGTTGCTTCTTGGTGGCCGGGACGCTGTTCCACAAGGATTCCACTTGTTTTCCCTAACTGGTATGAGCCCACTGCATCGTACTGTTTCTTGGCCATGTCGGGGTCTGGCGGTTCTGCTCTTCGTAGAAGTGGACAGGGGTGATCGTGCCTGAATGCCTGCGGAACTTTTGCTTTGTTACTGGCATCTCCGGGCCTCACTGTCTGGACAGTTTCTGTCTTCATCCTCTGTGTAGGCTTTTCTCAGTATCCTATTTGTCCTCGATTATTGATCTTTTGTTGCGGGTGGGGAGGTGTTCTGTGTTCCGATCGCCGGCTCCTCTCCTCTCTCTCTCCTTTTTCTTCTTCTTTTCTCTTTTTCTCCTTTTCTTTCTCTGTTATTTCTCCCTTTCTCTTTTCTTCTATCTTTCGGGTGCTTCTGGGGCGACAGGCACGCTGTTTAGTGGGGTAGGCCATAGCCATTACAGTGATGTAGGGTGGGGGGGGTGTTTGTTATTTTAGTTTGTTTAGTTCTATGGTCCCTTTTTGCTTCCTTTCTAGGGGGTGGGCTATGTCCCTTTTTTCTTTCTCCTTCGTTTTGCGAGTGTCTGCACTTTCTTCTTTTCGGGGCGGGTGGGCTGTCTCTGTGACGTCCTATTACATTGTTTGCTACGTTTTGTCCTTGATTTTTGACCCTTTGATGGGCATAGAATGTCTTTGGGATTCGCCCTACTGTGGTTACCTGATTGCGTGGGGGGCTATATCCCTCCCGTCCCCCCCCTTCTTCTTTTGTCTATGTTGCATGACGCACTGGTAGATATGGCTGCTGCCTCCTTTATAAATCATAAAATGGAACCTTATTTATCCTGGTCCCTACTGTGTAACGACTTTATTCCTCGTCTATACTGTATTCAGTTTGCCATACGCATTGTTGTTGCTCCTTTTTTATCTCTCCTGCTTTTGCGGCCGGCCCCTGTGGTTGTAGGCCTGCGCTTGTACTGATACGCATATTTCAATAAAGGTTTAAAAAAAAAAAAAAAAGAAATTTGCATGAGAGGTTCAGAAAGAAGCAAGAGCAGTGCAGAAAGAAGCAAGACGTGCTGAAAGAAGCAAGAGAGGTCGAGAAATAGGGAAGAGGGGTACAGAAAGAGGCGTGGGGGATACAGAAATTTGCAAAAGAGATGCAGAATGAAGCAAGAGCAGTGCAGAAAGAACCAACAGAGGTGCAAAAAGAGGCAAGGTTGTGCAGAAATAGGTAGGAGAGGTGCACAAAGAGGCAAGAGGGGTACAGAAAAAAGCAGGAGAAGTCCATAAAGAAGCAGCAGAGGTGCTTAAAGAGGCAAGAGGGTGCATAAAGAGACAAGAGAAGTACAGAAAGAAGCAACAGAGGTGCCGAAAGAGGCAAAAGAACTGCAGAAAAAGGCAAGAGAGGTACAGAAAGAGGTAGGAGGGATACATAAATTAGCAAGAGAGGTGCAGAAAGAAGCAAGAGCAGTGCAGAAAGAAGCAAGAGATGTAGAGACATAGGGAAGAGGGGTGCAGGAAGAGGAATGAGGGATGCAGACATTTGCAAAAGAGGTACAGAAAGAAGCAAGAGCAGTGAAGAAAGAACCAACAGGGGTGCAAAAAGAGGCAAATGGGATGCAGAAATAGGTAGAAGAGGTGCACAAAGAAGCAAGAGGGGTGAAGAAACAGGCAGGACAGGTGTAGAAAGAGGCAAGAGAGGTGCAGAAAGACGCAAGAGAGGTGCAGAAACATTTAGATGCACCAGACTGGCATTTGGGGTATTAACAAAACTTAAGACTCTACAGAGCTATCATATTATCCATTATGGATCACTGACAGAATATCGACAGTCAAAATATCGACTTGCCAAAATATTGAGGCAAAAATATCGAATGCCAGAATATCGACTTCCTATCTACAAACAGGTAAGTACAAAAATATTGACTCCAAAATATCGATAGGAAAAAATATAGACAGTCAAAATATTGAATTTTTTTAATATCTTAAAATGAATTTAAAACTAATATAATAATAAATATAATTAATTTAAACATACTTAAAATATTTAAATAAACTTAAAATTAATAAATAATTAATGTAACTTAAAAAAAAACAATAAACATATATATATATATATATATATATATACATATTATTAACAAAACATATACAATATTTTTCCCGTAGGATAACGAGAGGGTTAAATTTACTATTCCCACTCCAGAGAGTGCAACAGTAGGGAAAGCGTTGGATAGCGTAGGGGTAGAAATTACTATTCCCACTCCAGAGAGCGCAACAGTAGGGAAAGCGTTGGATAGCGTAGGGGTAAAAATTACTATTCCCACTCCAGTGAGTGCAACAGTAGGGAAAGCGTTGGATAGCGTAGGGATAAAAATTATTATTCCTACTCCAGAGAGTGCAACAGTAGGGAAAGCGTTGGATAGCGTGGGGATAAAAATTACTATTCCCTCTCCAGTGAGTGCAACAGTAGGGAAAGCGTTGGATAGCGTAGGGGTAAAAATTACTATTCCAACTCCAGAGAGCGCAGCAGTAGAGAAAGAGTTGGATAGCGCAGGGGTAACAATTACTATTTCCACTCCAGTGAGTGCAACAGTAGGGAAAGTGTTGGATAGCGTAGGGATAAAAATTACTATTCCAACTCCAGAGAGTGCAACAGTAGGGAAAGCGTTGGATAGCGTAGGGTTAAAAATTCCCACTCCAGTGAGTGCAATAGTAGGGAAAGTAAATACTTCATATATAAATATAAATAACTTAAATATTAATACCAATTACAAATTAATTAAAATATTTTACTATTTTATAAAATATATTAATTAATCAATTAAAATTACAAATAAAAATTAACTAATAGTAAAATTTACCTACTAATACTAATTATTTACCAATTACCAATACATTAATTTACTATATAAAAATAATCAAAAATTAGACACAAATAAAAATATTTAAAAAATGTAATTACTTACAATTAAATTACTTCCCAAGCTATTCCCCTATAAACACACAACCCGCTACAGAAAATAATTTATTAAAATTAACATATTTATCAATTAATCAATTAAAATTAATTACCAATTATATTTTAATTAATTACCAATTAATAATTAATTAACAATTAATTCTAAATAAATACCAATCAATAAAATAACATATTTAATTAATTATAATTAAATTACTTCCCACCCTATTCCACTATAAACCCACAACCCGCTACAGAAAATAAATTACTATAATTAACATATTTATCAATTAAAATTAATTACCAATTATATTTAATTAATTACCAATTAATAATTAATTGACAATTCATTTTAAATAAATACCAATAAATAAAATAACATATTTAATTAATTATAATTAAATTACTTCCCACCCTATTCCCCTATAAACCCACCACCCGCTGCAGAATTATAATACACAAATATTAAAAATTATTATTAACTTACCTTAAATTCGATATTTTTGTTGTCTATATTCTGTCTAGTCGATATTATGTCCATTCTATATTTTTGATTCGATATTATGTCCATTTTATTCAATATTAAAATTTTCTAGTCGATATTTTGGTAGTCTATATTCTGTCTAGTCGATATTATGTCTATTCTATATTTTTTACTCGATATTATGTCTAGTCGATAATAAAAACTCGATATTTTGACTCTATACCATCCATTATATGCAAGCTACTAGTTGGCATTTCAAAAATCTTGCCTGCAGATATTTGAAGGTCTCCCTTTTGAATTCAGGTTGATCCACAAATATTTCCAAGTCAATATTGTATCACAAATATTCAGAAGACACTTCTGAGGGTCCTACATCTGCCTCTGTTCTGCTGCCGCCAGTGCTCTCTATACATACAGGAGGACTATGCTTTACATTGAAGACAATAATTATTCTATTATGTCTAGAATGGTGTAGATAAAATAGAAAATTACCTTTTGTATTCCAGAAGATAGCTCATTTATTTTGTGCATAGCACTGATGAATTGATAGAAAAACTATAATGTACGACACAATGCACAGGCTGGAACAGGGATGGGGAGAAAATGTATAGTTTTGAGTGGGCTTGTTCTCCCCCCACAGGCTCTTCAAGAAAGTTGCACATTGTAAGTGGTGATAATGCACAATTATATTTTCTCTGTGATCTTTTTGGGGAGCCTATACCTGTTCTTTAATCAGTTTTACTCTTAGCATCATTTAGAATTTATTTACGTTACAGGTGGTCTTCAGTTCATTAAACTAGTATTGAGATCCCGCACTCTTAATTCCACAATTATAACGTATCACTTTGCATCCAGCCAAGGCTGGTGGTGATCGTAAAGGGATCCTTCACTTTTCCGTCAATAATGTGAAATCTCGACATTGTCCATATTACCATTGTATAAATGCACATGAAATGTGATCGTAATATAACCAGAAGTTTAGTTTGTGACTTTGAGGGTTTCCATTTATTAATTAATATTCAAGTTTTAAGTAATCGTTTTTACAATAATATATCCAAAAATAATACATTTAATTTGTACATATTTCCAAAACAATTATGCCCTGAAAGCCCACTGAGTTTTGATTGTAGTGACCATCCTTACAGACAAGTCTAAAAGCAAATGAAGCAAAAACGTTGATGCAAACACTGGCAACCTATTTTACAAGTCATAAGAAATGTTAACATAAATCAACAAACAAGCGTTAGATCCATCCATTCCAGAAATTAATAACTTGTTATTAGAAGAGAATTCTTTCTCCCATCTCTAAAACATTTCAGGAATAAGTGGGTCAAAACTGTATTGCAGCTCCCCCAGTAAGCTGTACTTTCGACAAAAGTGTCTTCTAGAAATGGAATAGATCATATTTTGAGTTAAATGGAAGTGACAAAGGTGGAGCACCATGTCCTGGTGCAGCACCCCAAAGGTATAGCGGTTAGGAAGTTGCCTAAGACACAATTCTCTGTTGTTATCCATGAGCCAGCCCATTATTATTTACATAAACAATATTACAAGTACCCCATATTCATAATCAATATGTGTGAAAAAAGCTTCTCACATAAATAATAGTAAATTGGACCTATATAAGAAATAATCTTAATTGCTTTTTATTGTATGTTCCCAAATTATAGTCTTTTGTCTACCTGCATATCCTGTATGCAGCTGATGATGTGATAATCTTGAATGTTTTATCAGTTTTTATTGCAGTTAACTTTTTGTCGTATCAAATAACATTACATACAGAAGAGACCAAGGTGTTGGCCTTTTTCAAATCCTTTAAAATAATAGAGCCATAAATTGACTTATTTAGGAATTTATTATGTCAACTCTTATTATATTTTGCAAATTTGTAGTTTATTGTTCATTTTCTATGTTGGTTCACCAGTGTTATTGTAATTTAACTAACCTCATATTAAATGAGTCTTTCATTGTAATTCACTAATATTCTTGTTCTATTTAGTTTTGTTACATTGTCTCAAACATATCAGTCATATTAAATATTACAGATATAGTTTACTCAGATAAAGCATATTTAAATGTTTCACTCATTAAGGGGTCGATTAGGATTGAATGAATGAATGAAAGGAAATTTGTAATGCGCAACTTAGCCCAAGGGCGTCAAGGCGCCAGACAATGCAAATATCAGATGACAGGTCTCAGAATCGCCAAGCCCATGGCTTAAGAGTAAGCCTCTCGAAAAAGCCAGGTTTTTAGGTCCTTGCGAAAAAGTGCCAAAGAAGACTGTCCTACCAGGTCAGGAGGGAGGGAGTTCCAAAGCTTAGGTACAATGGTGGAAAAAGCTTTGCCTCCCCATCTATCTTTGGCAAATCTGGGCACTTGAAGAAGATTTTTTGTGGAAGACCGAAGGGCTCTACTAGGGAGATAGGCAACAAGGAGGGACCTGATGCCTTCTGACCCAGCGCCATATATGGCCCCATGGGCGAGGCAAAGAAGCTTAAAAGAGACCCTAGCCTGAACGGGCAGCCAGTGAAGGTCTTTCCTAGCCTGGGAAGCAGAGGATAACCTGGGAAGATTGAGAACCAGCCTGGCTGCAGCGTTTTGGACCATCTGTAGTCGATGGACAGAGCTCTTATTCATGCCCACGTACAGTGCATTACAATAGTCTAGTCTCGATGAGACTAGGGCTACCGTGGCCCGTTTCCTCGCATCTGGAGAAAGATACGATCCTATCTTTCTGAGAATCCTGATGATACCACAACAGGTGGACACGGTCCTACTGACCTGCCGGTCAAAGGAAAGGGTGGTATCAAACAGGACCCCCAGGTTCCTAGCCGAGTGCGAGGGAAGCGGGCAGTCCCCAAGGTATTCCGGCCACCAGTCTTTAGACCAAATGTCCTGGTCACCCCCAAAGATCAAAACTTCGGTCTTTTCTCCGTTGAGCTTTAAGAAGTTTTGAACCATCCAGTGGGACACCGCCTCCACACAAGTTCTAAAATTGAGGGCGGAATCATTCACCGACTTCGTTAGAGAGACCATAATTTGGGTGTCGTCGGCGTAGGACAACACCTCGAACCCATAGGATCTCACTACCCTGGCAAGTGGGGCCACATAGATACTAAAAAGGGTGGGGCTTAAGGAAGACCCCTGAGGGACCCCACATTGCACAGGCGTAGAAGGGGACAGAAAATCACCCAGCTTCGCTCTCTGCTCCCTTTGATTGAGAAAGGAAGCTAGGAGTCTGAGGGCGAGGCGAGGCGGGCCACACCTATCTCCCTAAGCCTGGAAACCAGGATAGCGGGTGACAGGGTGTCGAAGGCCGCCGTCAGGTCGAGTAGAACCAGCAGAGTGATCTGGCCCCTGTCCACCTTCGAACGAATGTTGCTAACCACCACAGTCAGAGCGGATTCAGTGCTGTGGGCTCTTCGAAAGCCGTGCTGTGAGATGTCTAATAGGTTCGAGTCCTCGAGATAGGTGGTCAGATGATGATTAAGGTGGATTTCTAGTATTTTAGCGGGGGCCGGAAGCAAAGAAATAGGCCGAAAGTTTTTAAGGACCGCAGGGTCCAAAGAAGTTTTCTTCAAGAGAGGCTTAACCACCGCCAATTTCCAGCCCAGGGGAAAACCCCTTCCGTAGTGGCTAGGTTAAGCACCTTTAGCAGGGGGGCAAAATCACCTCCCTGCAGCTCTTCAAAACCTTCAGCGGACAGGGGTCCAAAGGAGAACCCGATTTGATGCTGTCAAGGAGGCGCTTAGACTCATCGAGAGTGAGCAGAGGAAAGGAGAGCAAGCAAGGTATAGATTCAGAGGAGTCAAATGCTGAGAAAGAGGCCAATGAGGGAAAGGGAGAGGAATCTAGTTCCCGGTTGAGAAGCTCCAGGGAGCTGTAAATATCATCAATTTTTGTGTGAAAGAAGGTAGAGATCTTATTGCAGAGCTCCTGGGATTCTACAACAGCCTCCACCTTCTGAGGGGCTGAGAGGGAATCAATAATCTTGAAAAGATCCCTAGGGGAATTCAGAGCAGCAGTCAGATTTAGGAAATGGGCCTTCTTTTCCTCAATAATGGCCATTTTATATTCCTTCAGAAGCTGCTTGTGCTTTCGTCTGTTCGGAAGCCACCACCGGCCCGAAGGATGCGGATTCACCGCTGCGGTAAATGAAAAGACCTCCCGCCACATTAGGATGGCTGGGGGGTCATCGGCGGACCTGAAGACCGTCCGCCGCTTTTCCACCGCAGTCGCCTTCCGACCGTGGCGGAAAAGCTCTAATATGGTGGCGGTGTCTATCAGACACCGCCAGCCATATTAGGATGAGCTTCAGGACATGCTTTTCCGTGGCGGCAATGCCGCCAGGGAAAGGCATACGGTCTTTTCTTTGGGGGCCCGTTGCGGGCCCCCAGGGTGAAGGGGGGGTGGGGGGTGCACATGGGGGTACCTATGGTACCCCCCTGCATTTGCATGCACAATGCGGCAGGCACCGCGCGGTGCCTGCCGCTTTGTGCATGCAAATGCACAGCATGCATATTTAACTTTGCGGCGGGTGCTGCTTAAAGCAGCACCCGCCGCAATGTTAAATATACGGGATGTAACCGCCAGGGTGGCGGTCACATCCTAATTCCACCGGAGGGACCGGCGCTGCCACTGCGGACGGTCCCTCCACCTCGGGGGTGGCGGACGGACGCAGGTCCGTCCGCCATCCTAATAGGCGCCTTAGTCCCTTCAGTACATTGAATCCTGGTCTTCACTTTAGTTTTTCTAAATGGGTATTTTCAGAACAGTTTTATTTTTACTCAGCTGTGTTTTCCACAAGTGCATGACTACTTAGGTGTACTAGGGCATGCAGTATGATTGTGTACAAAACTATTAACAGCTGCCATGTTCTATGGGATTATTGGATTATGTATGCCTTGAATAAATATTAGAAGTTGTGGGTGTGTTTTTCGTATTTCAATGTACACCTTGCAATCCAGAGAAACAAAAATCCTATTCAAATGAATTTTTGAGATAATTGATGTTTTGTTTACCATCCTATGTTGAATATCAAATTACTTGTTTTTCCTCTTTACTTTGAATTTAAAACTACACCAGGCGGCTTTTGATAAATTGCTTGTGAGACGTAACTATAATCCATTTAATTTGTCATTTGGGTGAGAGCCATATTTATCATGGTTTACCAATGGGAATGTGAGCTTCTATTTAACCAGATTCCGATTTAGTTTACTTAATTTATTGGTTGCTATCCCTTGCAATGCAGCCTGGGAAAAATGCCAAGATGTCCTTGTAATAACCGAGCCACACAAAGCACTTTGCTCTTTATTGTTTTTTGTAGTCTCTATGCCTATTCCCGGCAATGCTTCTTATGCCCTATTTTTAACTCTTTCAAAACCAACCCCCATAAGGAGGCTTTTGTGCGTTTGCACTAGCTTGAGAATATGGAGTACTGTCTGGCTATGGGAAACTTTGTATGTCACTCCCTGAGGCTAAGAAACTAATTTGAATTTGTCTAATATCTTCCTTCTTGGCCCTAACAGCCTCTTGAGATGTACAGTTCCTACTATAATTGTTTTGATTCTGACCCCCTGGTATTTTAGAATTATTATTTGTGTAATCATTTTAATTTTGATCTTTATGTACTGTACTCTTTTTTAATTTCTTCTTTTTATGAGGTTGATGAGTAGTAAACTTTTTAAAGCTGTTGTATTTATTGAATGTGTATTATTGTACTTTATGGTCAGTGATTGGCTGAACAAAGTTTGTGATGATGGTTTTAAAAATGTGGTGACTTTTGCTAGAATTTCATTATGATTCCTGTGTCATATTATGTTGGCTATGTCCAAGGAGATAGTTTGCTTTTCATACTCGTGTTTTATGAACAGGATACTCAAAACATCTGATTAAGTTGTTAGGTTGTAAGACTTCTTTTTTTCACTTGTATACCTTTTTCAAAGGCCATTCGATATAAATAATGATGATTTTTTTTTCTTACTTCAAATTGTAATGTAAAGTTTGATACAAATCATTTCATAGGACAATGTTTTTCATGGGTTCTTTTGCAATGAAAGTAGATCATAAATGTAAGTGTCTGTAAGGCCAGTAAAAATGCAATTATTTCTTTGTTTATGAACTTATTTAGAGAATGAGGGGAAGAATGCACTAAACAATTTTCCGCTGGGCACGTCTAAAGTGGGTTGCTTAAGTATATTGTAATAATACAATCACCCAAGCCCTCATCACCAGCAGATTGGACTATGGGAATGGACTCTACACAGGAATGGACTCTACACAGGAATAACTAACCAACTCACAAAAATACTTTAGGCCGTTCAGAACACAGCCACCAGACTTGTCCTCAACTTCCCACGATTGTCTCACGGCACCCCCACCTGAGGAAATTCCAATGGCTCGCAATACATAAGCGCATACAATTGAAGCTCCTCACGTACACATGCAAAGCATTACACAATACCGGGCCAGTCTACCTGAACAGCCACATGCAGTTCCACCAACCCGCCTTGCTCCTCCGCTCAGCCGGACTCTCGCTAGCACATATCCCACACATATGGAAACACGTGATCAGGAGGTTGTGCATTCTCTTTCATCTCTCTTAAAGTGTGGGACAACCTCCCACTCCACATTAGAGCCTCCTCTTCTGCCTTCTTGAATTCCTCAAGAATCTGAAGACCTGGCCATTTGAGTATGTCCAACTGAGGTCAGGTCACCTGTCCTGCCAAAGCTTCAGGGTACCTTTACAGGTAATGGTGCGCTATGAATGTACACATAACATAACAATAAAAGTGAGACATCTACATGTATCTAGACCATTCAACAGTTGTCTCATCTCCTTTTATTGTTTTTGTTTTTTTTTAGCAAAAATGCAGAAGCTCTTCGTATGACAAATTAGCTTACTCCCCATGGCGGTGTCTTCTGTACAGTTCAGTTATTGATAGATTGAGGATTAAAAAATGATTTGGCCAAAATTACATCTTGTCAATTAGCAGAGATAGAATGAGCTAAAATAGCAGACAGTAAACCCAGAACATCCTACGATCTATCAACTTTTGTGGAATTTCATCCCAGATTCAAATCAATACGCCTACCAAAAATAGGCAACATCTATAGCAGAAGTACAGGTGTATCTCTGATTTAACAATCTGTATTGGTTTGTCCATCTACTTTTCTCTGTTCACCTGTTTATTTTTAGCATAACAATGTCAGAAATGATTGAGGTTTGTCCGCTGACACGTAAAATAAATTTTTTTTTCCAGTGAGTGAATAGGGTATACCCAAGCTAACCTTCCCTTTCAAACACATTGCAATACCTTGTACCTCATGGGTCCCGATTTTGTACCCATTGGTTTTATGAAGTTCTATCGAAAAAAAACAACACTAATATTCTGAAACTTTAATCTGATGGGCAAACTGGTCATCTTTGGTAATTTGTTGAATGAATACATTTTTTTCCCACAAGACCCACCCTCTGACCCAACATGAAATTTTGTGGTAGCTGGGATCCAATATTTGGAGTGCAGCTATGGTCCGCTTTTATCCTTTACTTGTTCCCATCTCTTATTGAGAACCATGGAGGAGATTCTTTGTGCTTCAGTCACCATTTTCTTCCAACTAGGCATCAACCTACACCTGCCATAAGGGATGACAAATTGTCAATTAATAAATCAAATGAATTCACATTTCATACATTTTGTAATTGTTTATTTTTTATTCTGTCCATATTCATCTGTGTAAAATGATTCTGAGCATGTTGTAGAAAAATTGATTTGCGTCAAACATGTACCAGAGGTTTTATCAACTTCCTTTAAAAGGAAGTGGTTGCAGGACCTAATAGCAACACAACATATCCTGTGGTCATAGTAGCCTTCGCTTACCCTATTATGTACTGACGTTCCTAGTTGCAAATATCTGATGTTTTCAAAGTCGTGTCCAGAGATTCTTCGCTTTATGAGGGTCCAGGCTATGGTTTCTGAATGTGAATGCCGCTTTCCCAAGAATAAGACCTGAAATAGGGTTCAACTGTCTAAGTTGTTCTACATATTGGCGTGCTGTTTTAATTATTGTCTTTTTCTCATAAGGAACCACTTTGAAAACAAACGTTGTAGATAAAATAATATTTGCTTCCACTTCCTAGCAATGTTTTTAGGCCCATTTCTGTACTGTTTTTTCTACCTCTCCCCGCAAACACACCCTTATTCTTTGTGATCGACTGTTACATTTCTACTGCGATAGATGCTTGCATTGATCTGTCATTGTTATGTCTCATGAAAGTCTGTTTATTTTATGGAGTATAGATCCTTGGCAACCTGAAGTGATATGCATTGCCCAAAATAGTATTTTAAGTTGTGCGATCAGTGAGGAAAGGTGTGACCTTCTTGTGTCAAAATCAACAACTCCGCAATACGAAGGCTGCAACCGTTTAAACCAGAGCTTAATTTATCAAAAATACATAAATCGGGCGGAGCCAGACCGGCGGCCAAGATGGTCGCCCGGGCTCCCGGCTCCGCCGGCTCTCCTCTCCCGCCGCCTGATTCCATCGCTCACCCCGCACAGCTCCGGTGCTCCCGTGTGTCGGATGGGGCGCTAAGCAGATGCGTCCGACTCCGAGGGATTTCCGTGCCCTGAAAGCGAAGCTACGGACCTCCGTGATTTTGGCCTGCACAAGCCTTGAAGCCGGGACCCCGAGTGATCTCGCGGCCGCCTGAGAGTGCACCAACAACGGCCGCACGGACCCAGAAGGTACCGGTGAACCGCTATGCAGGTCAGCCCGCCCCCGAGAACTTGGCTTTAGCGCTGCCCCGTGGAACGTGAGGGCAAGACGCATGCTGTCCTTCAGCGCTGGTTTGGTGTCCCCCCCCCCGATGAAGTTGGTCGTTTACCAACTGCTTTTGCTACTCTGCTGGAACTTTGCTTGGCCCGAAATGCGCTGCCTACACTCCGCATCAACTCTGCATCACAGTTACTTGGAGCTGGTTGCGGAGCTTTACCGCTGTTGCACCATCCTGACTGCGGGGGCTCGTATGTGCTCACACGCCACGAAGTGGGGGCGATGCCTCTATAGTGTACCAACGTTGGGGAACTGTTGACACCATCCCCCCTTTCCTGGAACCTAGGGCGGGCGGCCCTGACACTGGTCGATGCGGCGTTCTGTTGGGGGTCCCTCCTGTGAGTAGTGTTGTAATGTGGTGTATCCGCAAATGACGTTGGCAGCGCGCACAATAGATCGAGGGGAGAGGGATCATATACCTCCCGTGCGCAGGAAGGGCGGAATTGGATCCGGATCGCTACAGGGGTGAGCCCGGTATCACTGGAATGGGGAAAGCAACCTGCCGCCGGTATCCTTATTGTTAGACATTGTTTATGTGGCCCCTGCTCGGCCTTGTTGTGCAGGCACTGTGGTGAGACCTTGCTTTGACTCTATCGGCGGCGAGAGGGGAGGTTCGCTCCTTGAAGACTCCCTGTTTGTTTTTAATTGATTGCTTCATGGACATCCGATTCCAGGGGTACATCGTCTCATTGGAGCGACCACCGGCTATGTTTTATTCTTCTCCCTCTCGCGCGCATCTCCTGGTGACGAGTCTTGCTGTGGGTGCAGGGAACTACAAAATGGCTGTCCTTGTTGTGCTACATATTGTTCTCCGGATCGTGGACGGCTAAAATGGCGGCGGATGAACTTTGACGGCGCAGTTACCTGGAACATTGCAAGGCTTCCTATTCTTTTCTGATCTGGCCTGCCTGTTTAGTGCGATATTCTACTTGCCTTTTTCCGCTTCCTAATATTTGCGGCATACTTATGTTTGGGGCTACATGAGTCGTGTGCATCAATGACACTCTGTTCCTTTGTATCAGCATGGGGAGATTTCCATCTTGCTCGGGTAGCTTGAGGGGCTGGGCTGCAATTGTGATTCTGAACCTGTTGCTCCTTGACGCTTTATTATTCACTCTGGTATCATTGTAATGATGTGAGGCGGCGGGGGAGGGGGGGGCCGGGGGCCTGTACTGGGGACCCTCCATGTCTTCATCTTTCCCTATCGTGAGGTTTTCTTTCCTTTTTTTTTATCTTTGTGTGGAATATTGTCTCTTTCTCTCCTCGTTGTCTCTCTTTTCTATATTTCGGGTTTAGATACGGGGCGACAGGCACGCTGCTAAGGGGGTAGGCCGTAGCCGTATGCAGGGGTGCAGGGTGGGGGGATGGGGGTGGGGTATTTTTGTTTTTCATTTTTCTCTTCTGTTCTATGGCCTTTATTCTTTCTTTTAATTTTTGCTTTCCTTTCTTTCTTCTTTTCTCTTTCTTGCGGGTCTGATTAGAGGTGACTCTCCGTGCGTTTTCCTGGTTCAGATAAATGGTGTATGTTTTTTTAATGCTTTATTACACGGCGGGCGGACACGGTCTAGGTGGGGACATGTAATGTTTATTGAATATCCTGTTTCTACGTCCTGACATGAATATCCTGCCTACGATGGTCCTGCTGTGAATATCCTATTTCATGTGTAACCCTGGCTTTGGAAAGGTCTAATTGTGCGGTATCAGATCCTGCTCTTCTTTAACTTTAATTTAAAAAACAAACCTTCCCTAATCCTGTGGCCATATCGGTACTGAGTTCTCCTGAGTTACAGCATAGATTTGTGAGGTGTACCTTTGCATTGCTCCTGTTTTACATTATTTGCATACTCTACCTCTATACCTATGTTCAACCGTGACGGTTGGTATACTCTGAATGTAACTGCTTAATGCTAATAAAGGTTTAAAAAAAAAAAAAAAAAAAAAAAATACATAAATAACTAAGCCCATCATAGAGTTTCTTAGCATCCCATTGCCGATCCTACTTAATGCTGTGGTTGCTGAATGCAATGTCTACTTCGTCTAGATTCCACCTCATGCCTCTTTCTTTCTTTCACTCTTGACACTTCCTGTCACTTCACCTCACTTGATCGGGTTATTTTTCCTGCCTTATTTCTGCCTTTGCCAGTGTTTTCCTGCCTTTCTCTCACTCCTTTCTGCACTTGGTCAAAGTCTGAAGATGAAAAATAAATGCCAGTGCCCCCAAGATGTGTGCCTGGGACCACCACCTGCCTAAATAAAGAACTGGTTGCCCCAGCATCGAAACTTCGCATCTGTATTTTCAATGCATGGTACTTTGACACTGTCTCTTCATCCTCCACAGGACTGCAGCAAAGAGAGAAGCCCTTCAACCACACCGGACTACATGGTCTGGCTCTGCGAGCGCACACCAGCGAGGCTAGGAATGCTCTGCCACCACCCTCCCCCACTCGGATCACCCATCATGACAATGAATATGTGATTCATCTATTTTCTCTAATGTTTTATTAGTAACTGATGTAATTTTTAAATTTCATAACCCTAACACCCACCTACCTTTCAACCAACAGCTCCTCAAGACCTGTCATAATTTTTTGTCGTGGATAATTTGTCGTTAATTGAAAAGTAAGAGGGATATACTTTGGGCTGATTTTTCCCTTCGTCTTTCTGTCGTATCTCCCCCCTACCCCGTTACCCCACCCCTTACCCCTCTACGTTTCCTCTGACCTCGTCCTCAAAGATCTCTATATGCTCTCCCTGCAACCGATGTAACCTATAACTGATGTAATCTTGGAACAATAAGGATATCATGTACAAAGCTTTGATACCTTCTGGTCTAAGCTATTTTAATCCTGAATGCTGAGACCTGAGCACCATGGCTGATGCCCGGTGGAGCTGCTAGACAGCTAATGGGGAGATTAGCCCTGGTATCCCCCTCGACCGTCACCTACCCAGCCGGAAATAGGGCACAGTTCTTCCTTGTCTCCCTGCTATGGCCCCTTCCTCCCCTCCCTGCTATTGCCCCTTCCTCCCCTCCTCTCCTATGAATCCTCTCAACCTCGTTGTTTGTGTATTGTACCTTACTACGTTACTACGCTATGGTAACTGATGTAACTTGTAACCAGGCCCGGCTGGCCACAGCGGGCACCGGGGAATCCCCCGGTGCGCCGCACGGGTCGAGCCGTTTTTTAGGTCTCGCGACCTACGCGCATCGAGCGGAGCGAGAATTCAAGTAGCGAAAATCCTCATGAAACCACCAGCTTTTTGCTGGCGGTTTTCATGAAGTTCACGTGAACCACGTGATCAAACACGAACGCGCATCAGCCTCCCTCCCTCCTAATTGCATTTGCCGCACATCACATCAAAGGGCTTCGCCCAGCGTGCGCTCTGCGGCTTCTCGGCTTCTCCTCCCCTAATTATTCTTGGATGGCCGGCCGGCACACAGCCTTCCTTGCATTTCTCCTCCCCCTCCCCAGCCAGCCCGTGTTCCCTCCCCTCCTACCCCATCCTCACTCATCCCTCGCACCCCCTCCTCCTTCAGGCCCCCACCATTTGCTTCTGCTTGTTTTTTTTTTTTTTTAGCTCTAAGCCTTGCGGTTACGAGCAGGGGCCATCATTTCGACCGTCTGTAGTTTAGCGCGTGCTCGTGTTAATTGGTAACAGATGCTCGTGTTCACTTTTGCGGCTGCTTTTAAGTTTGGCGCTGTCTCCCATCAATAGAACCTAGTGCTGTCCAGCTACATAGTGAAAAGTTACACTTTATTAGAGGAGCTAAAACTATGCAACCACGTCACACCCTGACTCGGCATTTTCGCTGTGACCGCCGTCAGACGGGGAGCAGAGGTGAACAACCTCACTCTAATTCCTACCTCGCCCTTATTTTCTCCCCGTACTCTTGCATCCTCTTCTTCCGTTTAACCCCTTCTTCCTCCCCTGCGCCACTTATCCTTGCATTTCCTTTTGTGTCTCTTTTTCCCTGTCTGAGAGGAGCCCAGAAAGGATGTCGAACTCCAGGCACAAGAAACAGCTGCCGCGCCCCTCAAGACATCATTTCCATTTAATGGGATGTCTTCTCTGAATCCCACTGTCTTTTTAGCACAATGGCGGCTGATTAATAAAGCGGGCTGCCTGGCCGATTCCCTCTGCAGTGTCGTGCACACAGCATCCTGAACAACAAGCAGCAGCAGCGGGAAAAGCACACCGATGTTCACGTTATACCAGTCTTCCGTTCTCTGACAAACGACTCCAAGTGCCGGCTTTTGACAGCATCCTGAACAACAAGCAGCAGCAGCGGGAAAAGCACACCGATGTTCACGTCATACCAGTCTTCCGTTCTCTGACAAACGACTCCAAGTGCCGGCTTTTCAGAGCTTTAATTTATTATGACCTGGTTGTTTCTTTATTGAGTCAGTCTCCCACAATGTAAAATGGTGCAGAGGCAGAAGTGGGGGCTACAGTCTGCTCAGAGAGGCACAGTTTGTATCCATTAAAAGTGATTGTTTTTTTGTGTGGGTACATTAGCTTCTTGTGATTGCACATACATAACTGTTTGTCGTAAAATCCAGGTGCTTTTTTCACACAATTCTGGAAAACATCAGCTGCGATACCAGGCCCTGGCGGTGCACTCTCTGGTATTCTTTTTGGACCAAACACGCAGATCCCTCGACGACCGCCCACAGGTAGTTTTAAAAAATCCTCTCAAAATATTTTAGCACACCGGCCCCAGCTCCATCAGTGGAGGCTGTGTACGGGCGTTGGTCATTGAAGTGTTCCCCCACATCTGTGTTGTTCTTGTGTTTCTGCCACAGTGTGCAAATCAGTTTGCTTTATCTCGGTGCTGGTTGGTTTCAGTTTCCATGTCCTGCTCTCTAAGTGCCACACTTTCCAGCAGGCTGTGCAACATGGTTGCCTTTTCCGGTCAGCTTTCTAGCTAATATTGCACCATTACAGTCTTACTGTTAACATTCCAGATTTTTTTTTAACTAAGTAAGAATTGTTGTTTGCTGGAAACACTTTTAAAATCTGATTAAACACAAATTATACGCGGAACCAGGGGCAAAGGCATCTCCTTTATTTTCTCAGCAGCCAAGAAAACAAACCATAACTCCACAGAAAACATGACCAGAACAAGCATTGGCATTGCCAATAGGTCTCGCTTGTGGGACCTTATAAGTATTTAGTTTTGCAGCACAATATCCTTGGTGCAACAAGGATATTGTGCTGCAAAACTAAATACTTATAAGGTCCCACAAGCGAGACCTATTGGCAATGCCAATGCTTGTGTTACAGGTCCGTTTTTGCAGCATAGCTGCAAAATTGGCCCTGGACCAAAATCGGCCGAAAACCGGCCCCGGCAAAGCGCTCGGCGGCACCTCCAACCGCCCCCCCTCACCGAGTGGGGAAGGGGGGGCGGCCGAGCACTTTGCCAGGGCCGGTTGTGGTTCCCAGTCCGGCCCGCTTGTAACGTAAGGTTCCTCTGGTAACGCGCTCTGATACCTCTGGGTCTAGCCAGCGATATATAAACTTATCAAATCAAATAAACTCAAAATTGGTTCCCCTGATCGCTGAGACCTGAGCAACATGGCTGATGTCCGGTGGAGCTGCTAGACAGCTATTGAGGAGATGGGCCCTGGTTTCCCCCTGACCGTCACCTACCCAGCCAGACATTGAGCACAGTTCCTCCTCATCTGCCCGCTAATGACTCCTTCCTTCCCTTCCTCCTACGAATTCTTGCAACATTATTTTTGTATACTGTACCTTTCTATGCTCTTGTAACTGATGTAACTTTTATCGTAACAATCCTAAATGTAAAGCGCTCTGATAACTTCTTGGGTCAAGTTTGCGCTATATAAAACTTTATAAATAAATAAATCAACATTGCCCAGCAGTAAGGAACCGAGGCTGCGTGTCTGGGGATCGACGCATCACCTCCCCTGACAGTAAGGAACCAACGCATCATCTCCCCTGCTTAGCAGTAAGGAACCGATGTGTCACCTCCCCTAGGAGTAAGGAACTGAGGCATTGCTTCGTTTTTCTAGCGCCTCACCTCCTGTGTGCCTGTTTTCTCTTTGAATTTTTACACATCCCAGGTACTTTGTGCTAAAAGTGATGCATCCATTGATTTCTATGGGCTAAACTTGCTTAGTCTTTGAACAGTGATATCTTGACTTGTGTACGTTGGAATTTTGTCATGTGGTCTTGTTTATTCAGATAAATATTGGCAATCATTTTAAACTGGTGTGGACTCTGTTTATAGGGTTGTCACTGTGTTACTGAGTGTATATGTTCAAATGCTTTACACATTACATCTGACAAAAGCCTGGCTGTTCATGTCAAGCTACCAAAGGGGTAAGCAGCGGTTATCTTAGTTGTGTGACTACCTTACACTGACTAGAGAGAGGATCCATACTTGGACAGGGTGCAAGCCATTGGCAACTAGAGACCCCATTTCTAACAGTACCCAATTAAAAGTATAGTATATATGAGTATGATGAACACCTTGGCATCCAAATAAAGTCCATCTGCAGATGAATGAATGAGGCCCAATGAGGGGCTGAGCAACAGGAGTGTTCTTGATCTCTTTCCCACGATTATGGTACTGATATGTGACAGGAGTAGCAATGATTTTAGGCAACAGAAGTAAATAAGGGTGCATACCAGTGGGCTGCAGCAGCACTGATCATGCCATCCCTACTGACATGGGCAGCACCATGATACAATCGTACAAGGTGGGAGAGTAGAAATTTCAGTGTGATGACACACCCTAAGCTGTCTCTCAAGACTCCCTGTGGGTCTCTTTCACACTTCTACTTGATCCAGCATTCTCAGAGGCTTGTTCCTGCAAAAAAGACAAATCTTTCGGGGAAGGTACCGTATACAAATTATATTGTACAGCATACATAGCAGCTTCAGCAGCTCACGCTAGAGCAACTTTCTGGTGGCTGAATCTGTGAGAGCACTTCCCTGGGGCACTTCATAATGAATATTAATGGGCGGCACTAGACAACTGCAGACTAGGGGGAACATCAAAGCGTTTAACAGATTCTGTACATATTGTCCATTCTTCATCAGAGTTCCAGCAGATGTTAGGAACCCTCTTTGCATCCAGAGATGCCCAGTGTCAGGGATTACTCCAGATACTTACTATGAGACCATATACGTTGTTACAATCTTTTTCTCAGCTAGAGTAAAAGCATGAGTTAGTGCAGTTAATTCAGCAACTTGAGCAGACTTAGCATTGGCCATTCAGCAACTTCCATCATTTTGATATATAGTACACACATCATAACCCGTGAACAGGACACCCTTATAAAATACTGATACATGAACCATCAGCAAAATATATCTTTTCACAGTTTGGTATGGGGATGTCAGTTAAATCAATATGTGGGTAATAGCATGGGCAGTTACAATCAAGCAGTTGTGGGGCTCTCCCTTTTCAAGGATGGGCATTAATGATGAAGGTTTCAAAGTGGGGCAACATATTAAAAAGGTTTGAGAGGCTGACAATAATAATATTTCATATGTAGATAATCTCAAAAAACACAGTTGATGGACAGAATGTAGAACAATGTCATACATTCACCCCAGTACACGGATCTGGGCCTAAATCCTTCGTTTTTTTGCACTCCCCACCACCCTGGGTTAGACACTGGCTATATGCAAATCAGCTCTGACCATGTGCCTCATGGGAACAGTCCAGTCCGAACTACCAAGCCATGTCTTTCCCAGACCGGAATCAAGCATCCAAGGACCGGTTTCTGGCTATCAGCCTTCATCAGCCTGGATAGCTTGACTCCAGTGGTGTGGAGAGCCTGGGACTCACGTCTGAGCATACCCAGCCCACTCGGGGTGAAAATTGCAAAAAACACAGTTGATGGACAGAATGTAGAACAATGTCATACATTCACCCCAGTACAAGGATCTGGGCCTAAATCCATCGATAATCTGGCAGTGCAAAGGTGTTGAGTTTTGATAGTGAGACAAAGGGCAACAATAGCATCAGGCACAGCAACAATCAAACTAGTACTCAATTCAATGTTTTTGGAGGCTGTACCAACTTGTGTAGGAGCCACTAGAGAGCGAATACAAACTGGGACCCTAGCCACGACTGGGTCCGTAGCTGAAGATTAGTGAGCTATAGGTTTTTTTCTGATCATCAATATCTTGAACCAGTACCCCAAGGGAAAATCAAGGGGCATATATCAAGAACGGCGTTAAAATTATCGCCGGTTTAGCGGCAGAAAACTGCTGCTAAAGCGGTGATAATGGCCTTGATAATATGCCCTTGAGAATTCCAATAGAAGTCCATGTTCTGGTGTGAACATGGGCTTCTATTGGAATTCTCCAGGGCATATTATCAAGCCCATTATCACTGCTTTAGCTGCAGTTTTCTGCCGCTAAACCGGCGATAATTTTAATGCCGTTCTTGATAATATGCCCCCAAGTGTTTTCGTGACAATGCAGAGTAAGTGTTGCAGCATAATTGGAAAGCCATAAAGTAGGTACACAACTCAGTGCTGAATTTATGGTACCAATGCATTTTTGGCCTCTTTACACCACTGCTAAGGTTCAGATGTATCTTTTCAGACATAGTCTTACAAGGGCTTTGCCATAGCAGCATAGCCTAGCATCCATTGCCTACAGAACTAGTCAGACCCAAGAAGGTTCATACCTGAAAGACGGTTGCTGGATGGGACAACTTACGAATGGCTTCCATGTGTTCCGGTGACTGGTGGTGTTAGCTAGCTGCGATTTTATGACTAAGATTATCATACTCATGGAAGGTAAAACTGCAGTTTATCTTTTGAAGCCTCGTGCCTCTTTTTGGCGAAATCACTGAGGAGGTAGAGTAATTTAATCTCTCAGTGATCTAAAATAATAGATGCCAAGATAAGGTAATCAAAATATTGAACTGAAGTAGAACCCAGGGAAGGACCATGTTTTAAAGCTTGGGTGAAGACTGACGAAGACTCTGTAAATCCTTGAGGGAGCTTCTGTTGGGAAAGTTGAGACCCACCGATTGAAAATGCAAAGACAAACAGACTCATCTTTTTGGGGATGTAAATGAAGGCAGAGCAGAGGTCCAGCTGGTAAACAATGGAGATTACTGGGGTGCCGGAAAAGATGGTGGCAGGGATCACAGAGAAGCTAGGTATAACCACATTATTTATGGTGTGCCAAACATGTACAAATCTGTACAAGTTCACTTTGCCACCTTCTTGATGAACAAAATCCAGGAATTGCATCTACTGACAATAGATACCAAAACCGCCTCTCTAGAATAGGTCAGCTATTACAGGACAAATCCCAGCATCTGCACTGGGTTTAAGGGGATACTGAAGTATTCAAGACAGTTTCTTTTGTGGGTTGATTTTGATCTACAGAGATTCCATTGAGGGTATAAATCCTACATCACGTACCCCCTGTGGACCACAACGTGAAAGGTACCTGAGAAGCAAATTGGTTGAATATAGAGACAGCTCGCTGTTATACGCAGCAGGCTGACAATTTGATTTCTTGGAGAGAGAGCCAGCACCTCATTCTCGGTGTCCTGGGGTACATTGAGGTAGGCACCATCAGGGGTGGAGTAGGCTGTGCAGTTCAATTTGAATAAAATGTCATGCCCCAGCAGATTAGCTGGTGAGGTAGGACTGAGCAAGCTGGCCTGTTTATCAGTAATGAGTTGAAGAGATGTAGAGACTGGTTTAGAGATGTAATGGGGATTATGCTGGTTGTAAATACCGACTGCATCTATGGACAAGCGGGAGAGAGGTAATGTGGGAAACTCAGAGGTTTATGGGGTAGAGTGGCTAGCACTGGTGTCAAGAAGACAGTTGGTGCCTTTACGATAGATCAGGCAATAAACGTAGGGACCTTTCTGATCTACAGGAATTACGGTGTTTATGGCGCAGTTAGGATCGTCTGACTTTCCTAAAACTCAGGTTAAGAATTTTACGTAATTTGTTTAATTTCAGGCATGATTTGGGATGTTTGAAATATAATTTGGGTAAGCCTGTTCCAGTGTCCCAATTGACCAGAAGCAAACATGATCCTCACTTTCCTGGAGCCTCTCCTCTGCCCATTTGTTTCCTGTTGTATATTTATACTTCATTCAGTATGGCTACTTGGTGTAAGTAGTCCGTTCTTAGTGTTCCCATCTTCCCTACCTCCCATAGTACCTAAGAGTGTTCTATCTGGTATGTGAAGATTCCAGCTTTGGCAGTTGATGGTCTGGTCAGCTGTGAGGTTTACCGCTCTGCTGTATATCTTAATAAATCTACCTTAATAACCTGAACATTTCCCATTCCTGCTTTCAACCCCCTCTCCCCAGTTGCCTCCCCCTTTATTCCTCCCCCACTCTCTCCCTTCTATATTTTGCTGCATATTCTGCAGTTTGAAAGACATTAAGAGGGATTCTCCTTCTTTTGTTCCCGTGAGGCAACAACATGGTTTGCAACAATTACTAATTCTGCTAACTTAGGGGCTTATTAGGAAGGCGGACCGACCTGCGTCCGTCCGCCACCCCAGAGGAGGAGGGACCGTCCGCAGGGGCAGCGGCGGTCCCTCTGTGCCAATTAGGTGCTGGTCACATCCTGTATTCTTAACTTTGCGGCGGGTGCTTCTTGAAGCATCACACGCCGCAATGTTAAAAAATGCATGTTTACCTTTGCATGCACGAAGCTGCAGGCACCGCGTGGTGCCTGCCACTTCCTGCATGCAAAGGCAGGGGGGTACCATAGGTACCCCCCATGTGCACCCCCTACCCCCCCTTCACCCCTGGGGGCCCGCAACGGGCCCCCGAAGACAACACCGTAGGCCTTTCCACGGCGGAAATGCCGCCGTGGAAAGGCATATGACCGCAGCTATCCTAATATGGCTGGCGGTGTCTGATAGACACCGCCAGCCATGTTAGTGCTTTTCCACCGCGGTCGGAAGGCGACCGCGGCGGAAAAGCGGCGGGGGGAAAAAAGATCCCCCAGCCATCCTAATCTGGCGGGGGGTCTTTTTCCAGTCCGCAGCGGATAATCCGCATCCTCCGGGCCGGTGGTGGATTCCGCCGGCCCGGAGGATGCGGATTATCCGCAATCATAATCGGCCCCTTAGTTTGCCATCCAATGCATATTGTCATCAACTGACTCCGCACATTAGGTAACAATCCTTGCACGAAAGCAGCATCTACAGTGCTTAAGCCATTTCTGTCAGACAAGCAACGCCCGAGTAGCTTTCTTCATCATTAAGCCTGTTGAGATAAAGTGGAGTTAGCTTGCCCTTATTTTACTTGCAATCCTAAATCTTTGTCTAATCTGTTTTCACCAAGCCGACCTCTGCCACGGGATTTAACAATGTATCCTTTGCCTTATTTAATGCTGCAATGTTTCCAGGGTCCTATCTAGTCCATACTAACTTTTCCACCAATCGATCTTCACTTCAGGAAGGAGTTGTGGCTTAATAGCCAGAGAAGCCTATTTTTGAACTAGGGAACTAGGCTCGAGCCCCAGCTGAACATCATGTGTTTCTGGGCAAATCACTTAATCTCCCCGCATGTAAAAAAAATCAAAAAAATCTGACCTAGTCTAACATCATCTGGTGCTCATGTGCAGTGCTCCAACGCCCTTGGTCCCAGTTTGTGCTATCTAAACCTGCAATAACACAACTTCACTTGATACCACTAACTGCAATAATTGATTCACATGTGCACTTCAAACACCCTGTGTAATTATTTACAGAACTGTGTTGGGCTTTCTCTAATGTTAGGGAACTGTTTCCTAATAGTCATTAAGTCAGAAGGGGTCCATGGGACATGGACAGCAAACCTTCTCCCACCCGTGGGGCAGTCCCTTAATAAGAGAATGGTATTGGGACCAGATGGGGTATCTCTGGAGTGAGTGAAGGAGAAGTGTCTCCTGGCCAGTTGTTCTGTTGTCCATTTGAGGTATTCTCTAGTGGTTGTTAGGTTGTGGTCTCGAGTATCTCTACACCCAGCTGGGTCTGTGCTTCAGGACCTGACATCCTTCCTAATGTCCGCACCTAGGCAGTATCTCTGTAGCCCACTCACTCCAAACCATGGATTTGCACACACACAGTCTTTGTCTTGGTCTTCTCGTTTCTACCTACCCAACCAGTCTATTATTTTATCATCGCCTATACTAATTTTCAACTGTAATCCTTTATGGGTTCTGGAGTGGCGTGCTACTCGCCAGAAAAGCGATTCAACACCCATTAGAGGTAACAAGTGCTATATGAATGCAAATCTTTCTTCCCCTTTTATCCCTCCGCTATCCTTCTCACTCCAAGTAACTGACTAATATCCACCACTGAAAATACTTCATATTTCACCATATTAATTCACCACTAATCCTTTGTAGGCTTCCTGAATAGCGTGTGTCAACAAGCGCTACATACATTCAAACCTTTGTCCTCCGCTATCCTTCTGCTATCATTCCAAATCCAAATAACTGACTAACCTATCAACCACTTAAAATGTACTTGCATGTTTCACTATACTAATTCAACACTAATCCTCTATGGGTCCCGGAGTAGCGTGCTTCTCGCCGAAAAAGCGCTTTGATGCCTCGTCCGGGGTAGTAAGCGCTATATAAATGCAATTACAATACAATACAATACCTAGATGACAAGACAACACATGCAATGCACGCAAGTGAAATTACGGAGGCTTAGTTAGAGTTTACCTAAATTTATTTGAACATACTTCCAGCCAAATAACCAGGTCCACCACTAGTCCATGCTCCACCCCACTCCACCTGGGGAGATCTCTGTCATACCTGTGGCACCTGTAGTCATCGCGTGGAGTCTGTCCACTGCTCTCCTTTCTCCCTAGTGAAGACGATTTCTGACACACAATGAACCAGTCTCTGTCAAGGAAAATATAGCACTTGGGCCACTGCCTAGAAGTCTAACATGCATTTAGTGCAAATTAGCCATCAAGCTTTAAAAAATGAAGCAAGACCTTGAGTGAGAGATAGAAATAACACTAGTTGGAGCTCAGTCTACTATTTTCTAAAATCCTTGCTTTATTGTGTCAACTTCAGAACGAGGCAACTTTTTCTTAGCATGGTACAGTAGAAAGTGCAGTCTACAATATGAATCACCCAAAAAATAGTTCATTTAAAATGTGTGTAAATGTGCAACAATTAAAAGACTTTAGTGGTCTTTCAGCAGGTGCAAAAACGAAATTGCAAAGGATTAATACAACTTGAATATTAGGTGAAAAGTCCATGTTCAGGCATACATGAACATTGGCATCTTCATAGTAAATATATAAGAATTAAGCCACTTATGCAGGTAAATTCACTTCCTCACCTGTGCAGACTGTATTTGGACCTCAATTTAAAAATATTAGCCCCCGTACAAAGCAGCTTTTAAATCTTGTCCATTTCAAGTATGCAATACCAAATTTCAGTCCTCAAACCAATTAAAACAGGGTCCAGGAATCCTTAAAAAATATTTAAAATATAACACCTGCCCAGGCTACAGGCCAGGATCTGTGGCCAACCTATACTATGCATGTTTGATATCTGATGATATCTAAAGGCCGTGCACAGCGGGGGGAGTTGGTAATCTGCCTCAGGTTAGCATATTATTAACAGATGAGTTTCTTTTGCTCCTCCCCAGAACTGTGCACCCTGTTGATCGATTTGCATACAACTCTATATACCAAGGGTAAGCTAATCATGCTGAGGATCTTACCAGATTTCATACCTGTCTGTCATACGGCACCAAAGATAATAGCAAATAAAAGTTTGACTCCATCTACTTTTAACTTTGGTCCTTTTCAAATCTGCCTGAAACTTGAGATTCCACTGGACTTAATGTCCTAACAACCTTTTAAATATTATACCAGGCAACTACCCACCGCCAACATTTTTAAAAATTAAAACTTTTTTTTGATCTACCCTATTGAACCCTGCCTTTTCTTGATGGATGTGTATGAAACTATATATCAAGAGTAAACTAAATATGATATGGGTGTGCCACGTTTTGTCCAGATCTTTGATAAGGCAACAAAGTTTTTATCAAATCAAAGATTTTTGACTAACCCCCTTTTTATTGATGGGCCTGCATAAAACTTGACAATTCTACAAACAACTAAATTTGCTAAAGAGCTGGTAAAATTAATGCAGATTCGTGTGGAAGTTTGAGTTCAGGGAACTCTTGGAAAAAATTAATTGAAAAAAACACAAAGATTAAAGTGGATTTAAGATTAGGTTTTGTTATAACATCTCAATGTAAAAACCTCAGACCTTCACCTAAAGAAAACACAGATCAAGGTCACTTATAGTTACAAAGTAAAACCAAAAAGCACTAAAATTCACAAAGTGTAGTTAGGAGCACAAACCATAAGTCGCACAACAGCCATGCAAACCATAACTCGCACATAGATGCAAATGTATGCACACATGTAGAAAGTCATATTCAAACACCCACTGCTTTACGGAGAAAGCTATTTAGACATATTAATGTGTGTGGGGGTATGTGTGTTTTTGTCTGTAGCCATCCTTCAGGAGAAGCATTTAACATCTGTGGTGGTGGGGCCATGTAGGATGCAGGACATATACAGGTGGGGCACAGACCCCATCAGCTCCTCTTCCTCCTCTGACCTCTCTCCCCCTTTGACCCCTCTTCCCCCAAGTGACACCAGTGATTTCAAGAATTGTGGAGGCTTATATGGGTTAAGAATTTCAATTCCAGTCTTCTTCCTGGAATCGCAAACCATGCATTCTCTGAGTTAGTCTAGCTTGGGTATTCCATTGAAAAATTAAGTGTGGCTCTGGGTTAACTGCACCAGATTTTGGTCCACCGCGGGAGTTCCAGTTATCAGTCATTAACAGTATTTTTACAATTTCCTACAAAGAAACCCAGGATTCCTTTTGAGGATTTCATGTTATTTCTTCAGTTTCTCTAATGCATGAGGTGTGCATTGCTTACAAAGAATTATATGTTGAGTGTTTCTCACTGCAGTGACCTGACATGACATTGGGACATTTTAGGAGTAGAATAGTCTAACATAGTGAAGTGTTGGGAAAAGTCACCAGAACGTCCCCAAGTTGTTCTGCACATTATTGTAGTCAAAGTAGTGACTGAATATACAGGTTGCTATGAATGAGGTTTATGACCTCTTTAGTGTTGGATCTTCGGTCTAGTCCATAAAACCAGTATGCTTAGTTTGTTGTCTTTGAGTTCACCAGTTCTGTTTGCGATTTGTACGCTTGAATGTGGCCCTATTGCACATCTTGTACCAAGTTCTGTGCATAACTTTCTCTCTCTTTACTTCGCATCCCATCGGTCTCACACATTTTGGACTGGTAAAGCCCACCCTCAACTAGCATGTTGTTGATAATTGATTGACTCCTGTATAATCATCAATAATAGTTTATATCGGAAAATTGATTCTTTAAAACTTACTGACAATAAAACAATCATTTGAATACAATATTTCGACTTTAAGACCATTTAAACTCTCTTAAAACCTGTCATAAAAAACGCTTAAAAAAATATAAAACAATACAACAAGGAGTAACAAACTCGTTCAGGTGCTAAGGAAGTAGTCATTGCAAGTAACCGATTTCTCCTGGTTTAGAATTTGAGGTCTTTAGCTTTCCTTATAAGCCTGCAATGAATAGAATCTTTCTTACAGCAAAAACAGTGTAAATAGATCTGTTCCCTCTCAAGATTCTCATTGCCTCCAGGTATCTCTGAAAGCCATAATACTTGCACAGTGGGCATATCCAGTTCCCTCTAGGTTTTGCATATGCTGGACAGAAAAAAAGCACATGGTCTATAGTTTCATTTGCATATAGCGGACACAAACTGCATATAGCTGAATAAACAGCACTTCTATTAGAGCTCCATAGTGCCATGAATCACCCCAGTTCCAGTGTGTCGTAGCAACATTTTAGACATAAGGTTTTTGCTAATTGTTGGAGTGGCAGATCAAGAAAAGATTCATAAGAGGGACGATCCTTAGTAAGCAGGAATTGGTCTGTCAGCTTACCAAGAGAGGTCCTACAGTAGAGACGGGTGTGGATGTACTCCCAATAATGTTTTATTAGCTGCATATTAGAAGTACCCACCAGCGAGGCAGGTTCTGACCAGAAGGATCCAAAGTCTAATATTTTGAATCATTGGTGGTCATGTTTGAACCACAGGAAGGTGAGGCTTTTGTATAGGGCTAGACATTTCTCGACTACCATCCGGCACGGCCTCATCTCTTCAGTGGTCCAAAGCATCATCCAATATAGGAGGGGTCTAGCTACTATTCCCACTCTTTTTAAGTTGACATCATGAAACATCCGTATTAGAGGAGTGCTCAAGGGGAGGTGAAGTAGTGAGCAAACAAACATGTTCATGCTTGTGGTAAGAGAATGGCATAAGCCCAATTTTAGTCCTGTACATGGCAGCAGATTGGGCCTTTAGCTCGTAAAGTTAGAGTGCCCGGAGTAAGGCTCTCCAAGCTGTTCCCTGGAACCTCCTGTAAATCACTGAGGCTTGGTGTTGAATCATGACCCTTCTCTTTTCTATGTGTGGAGACCATGACAATTTGCTATCAAGCATCATACCCAGATACTCAAATCTGGAGACTCAACCTTGTTTTTCATTTGCCATAGACATGGCTTGCTTAAATGTTTTACGTGGTCTGAAAGTCATATATTTAGTTTTCGAGATATTAAACTCAAGGCCCTTAGATAGGCAGAAAGCATCAAAATTAATCGAGAGCTGCTGATGGCCCATTGGGGTCTGGGAAATTATAACGATATTGTCGGCAAATAAAAGTGTGTGCACCCTGGCCCTGTCCAATTTTGGTGCATCTATATTCCCTTGTAAATGAGCTTCCACTACATTGTTGACATATAGGGAGAAGAAAAAGGGGCCAGGACACACTCTTACCTCACTCCCCTGCCAATCAGGATGATATCAGTTAGTTGCCTTCCGGTTCCCCAGTGAACTTGGGAATAATTGCTTTGGTGGAGTCTAGTTATCTGAGTAAGGATGACATCCAGGACCTCGAATTCCTTTAAGGATGCCCAGAGCAACCCCCTGGGAAGCAAGTCAAAGACGGGTCTGAGGTCAACGAATGCAATATATATGTGTCCCTCTCTGAGTAAAGTATACTTCCAGAGGATAATCAACAACCTTAAAATGTGGTTGACAGTACTCATTTTTTACCTAAACCCTGCTTGGCTTGGGGACAAAATCTCTAGGCCCTCAAACCAATCGTTAAATTTGCTTAACAATTGTCTAGTATAGACTTTCTGTAGGGAAATCTAAGAGGCTAAGTGAACGATACTTAGTGGGGTTTCCCCGATCCCCTTTTTAAATGTGGGTATGATTTCCACTCTTTTCCGTGTGTCAGGGATAGGGGCCCCTGCAGCTAAGGTATTGGTCAACCAATTGACATAGCCCATGCAGAGAAAAGTCATGACGAAACAAGTTGCCAGGGACTATGCCCTGTTTGGTTGAGATAATAGCTAGCCTAGTCTCCTCAAGTGAAAAATATTCATGTAATGAAATGTGGTTAAAAGATGTAACAGGTTTTACCTGGGTGTTTATCGGTGGCTGCTCTTATAAGCGGGGAAAATGATCCACCCAGGCCCCTGGATTCGGGTGGCACTTTATTTCTTTATTGAAACCCTACTCCCATTGGCAATAATTTCCCAGGCACGTTTCCCCATAGGGTGACCGAGCTAATCTAGTTGTCTTCTTGTAAAGTCCTTTCAAAGCTTGCACCGCTTGCAAGTTATTACTTTTTAGTGCGACTATTAATGCGTTTTTTGGCATCACAGCACGCCTTGGTGTACCATAAATTACGTTTAGTCTTATATTTTTTTAGTTACTGCTTTCTTTGGAGGGAGGTTTAGTCAAAATCAGTTTCAAGGCTAGAACCAGGTTGGTGTGTGTGTCTATGTTAAGAATCTTTGGAGAGGCTGGGATAGCGTCTTCTGGGAAGGTCTCTAAAAAAAGGCTTTATACACTTCAGTAAGGGTTACTATGGGCCATTTGACAGGCCTGCGGTTATTTGCCAATAGTGGAGCTATAGTTAAAGGAGCTGGTATAGGAGGGGTTTTAGGACCATGGCACACTAGTTCAACACACAGGAGATAATGATCACGTTCCACCCTAGTGTCAATATGAAAATGTTCCAACCTGTCTCACATAGAAGCCTTAATTATAATATAATATATTTTTGAACGTAACTGGAATTCCTGAAGTGCTTATCAGATGGAGACCTGCCATTGCAGGCTCTCAGCCCATTTGCCAGTGTGAAGCATACAACTTGTAATGCTGCGTCTGAGCTGGGGACTAGCTGCTTAGAACTAAGGGGTGGTGTGCCCCAGCTCTCATCTTCCTCTTCTAGGATCAGTATGCAAACTGTGCACCTGCACAGGGCCACCAAACCCCAGGGGCCACCACGCCAATATGTATCCTTAATATAAGGTAAACAGCGTTTACAACGCAACTTTTACCACGCACTACCTTTACCACGCAACTTTTACAACGCAAATCGTTACAACGACTTGCGCTGGGGGGCGCTCTAGGATAGGTAATAGTTTAATTTACTATCCAAAACCTTCCCTACTATCCACGGGGGCTGGAGTTGGAATAGTAAATTAAACTATTCACTATCCAGCGCCCCCAACGCAAGTCGTTGTAACAACTTGCGTTTTAAAAGTTGCGTGGTAAAGGCATGCATTGTAAAAGTATGCGTGGTAACGACATACATCCTTAATATAATAATCCTCTGAGGATGGATACATATTTGCGTGGCGCCCCCTGGCAGGGATTTGGCGGCCTCCGGCTCTGTTCCACTTCCAAATACCCTGACCCACCCCTCCTCTTCACTGGCCTCCACGCTCCGCCCGGACCACCTCTTCCGGCGCCCCCTACCTACGCTCCCTGCCCAGGGCCACCATGAGCCTAGAGCCGCCCCTGCTAGGATCATGTCTTAACTATAGATGCGTTCAAAAGTTAATGTAGAGGTCTCCCACTCCAGTATAAGTTAAATCAACACTACTTTTGGGCTTGATATCTTTTTTCACCCGTTGATATGGTGCAGTAAATAATTGTGAAATTTTGTGATCAGCAGATTTACAAAGGCTGGCATATTGAATATTCAGTGAGCCCCTTAATCTGTTCTTGTCTAAAGATTCTGCTCATCTAGGTAAAGTCTGTGCTAACTCAGGAAATGAAAAGTTTCAGGAAATGGTAAACCGCAACAAAGGGCTCTCTCAAACCCTGTTTACATGGTGCAGGTGCTATGTTACAAACTTGCTTTGGTTCTTAACTGAATGTCATGACTTTCTGGAAATAAGCGTTTAGAAAACCACCTTCATTCCTTTCAGATATATGCTGTGTAAAACGCTTCACTGACACCATACATGCAGTGAAGGTGATGGGGAGCCTACCCAGCAAAAGAAGTCGCCCATCAGTACATTCCTTGAACATCCAGCCTACGCAGATGGGTAAGTACACTGTGTTACATTTTTCTTTTTTTTAGCTAATTTTAATTTCTCAGTATTTTTTTTATTAAAAATATTTGTGACCAGTGTTGTTTTTTTTCGTACGCCTATGGGATCTTGTACAGCTTAAGATATTGAAAAATGAAGTGTGTTTTTATTCTTTTCTCATGATGTAGTTTTCCTATACTGTTGAAATTAGCATGAGTCAGTGATTTGTGAGTAGCATGATCTCACCATTAGAAGCGCAGCTACCAGTGGTACAGCAAGTTCAGTAGCACCGATGCTCAGGGATCGGATGGGTCCAATGTACCCTCATTACGGCTGTATTTTAATATCCAGTCAGGGATGGGGCCGCTGGCAGGCACTGCTGAACAAAGCTTCAATCAGCCCTGCAGAAAAAAGTGATGGATAAATTCGATAAAAGAAAGATGTCTTACCTCAGCATGGCTCGTAGGGGAGTATAGGCAGGTCAGCAAGCTTCTTGTAGAATGAGAGTGGATAAGGCGAATGAATGTGGCTTATTGTAGAAATAAACTTCATTGCTAGAATGGAGACTGTTCATTGCCGTGCTTAATTTGTAACACAATAAGTGCCGGGGCCCTCGTCAGCTTCCTCCACCCATTGCCCCTGACATCGCTGCCAATTACAGAACTTACACAACTACTAACCATCAGGCTCCCAGAAGTGTGACTATTCAGGTCCTCAAAGCTCTAAGGATGGCTTGGGCGGTAGGTATTTGGCAATTTTAATGTATACTGTATTAATAAACAAATGTTGTTGCACTCATCTCTAAATTAAACAGACAGTGCCACCATGGGGTAGGCTGTCATAAGCGCCGGTGTCGAGCACCGGAAACCACCGGCTCAAATTAAGCACTGGTTCATTGTGAAGAAAGCAATACAGTTTGCCGATGCATTACTACACTCGTGCTTCAATGATCAACTTCAATGTTGATGGTTTGTGACAGGAAGATGTTTAAGACAAAATTAAAGAATATTCAAGAAAGCCACCGTTCCCCTAGATAGAATGATCCTAGCATGTAAAAATATGTGAGGCCTAAAAGATTATCGAAGCTTATGAATGGATCACGGGATGTATCAATCTAGATATCTCTTTCAGAGAGTAAAAGCTTTTCTGAATCTGAGCTGATTTACACTAACTTCCATTACTTCAGCTAAACTTAAAGCAGTGATAACTTTGTGAACAATCCTGGTTCCAATCTAACTAAGCTAGTTCATCTGTTAGTTCAATCATGAGGGACGGTTCCTCAGTTTAAGAGGAATTCTCTCCTGACACCATCAGTTCAGTTCAAATCTATATTTCGGTTGAAACAAACCATAAAAGAGTCATACAAATAATACAAGACAATCTCTTAAAACATCCACCAAGTTCAAGCAATAACCATCACTAAAGTTAGCTATATGGAACCCAGTGTGTGTGTGTCTTGCTCCATCGCAGACCTTTCATGGGAGTTCACATTTTTGGAAACTCTGGTGTTGGAGCAGGTGCTGGGTTTCTTTCAAAATGTGAGTTTCCAGGTTGTCCACAAACGAACCTTTTGATTGAAGCATATGAAGGAAAATGTAATTGTGTTTGTGATGGATGCTAGGATCTGTAGTACATGTTAGTGCATACAGAGAAATAACATTGTTTACGTTTTCGTGAGTCATGTCGCTCTGGAGCGACAATGCTTTATGTTGCAACTATTTTACTACTCTGATGGGTAAAGCAAAAAGACTTAACTACGAAGCTATTTCGGATTAACTTTTTATTAATTTATATTTTGGCATAAATACATACCACTGTCCACAATCATTTGGCTGGTAAGGCACAAAGAAACGATTATTAGAATTAACAACTCTTAAAATATATACACCCTTTTCCACCACCCCCCATTCCCCAGTCGTTACCCATTCGTTCGCCATGTCACCTCCAATTCAACCAAGCCATGACCCCATAGCATCTAGCTTTTAGAACCAGTCAGAGGGTCGCGCAATCGCTGATGTCTGTCTCTTGCGTCAAATGATCATCTGGTCTTTTCATATAATGATGTTAATGTTTTCATTGCAAGGTCTCCCCATGTCTGTGGTCATCCCTTTCAGTTCGAGGTGCGATTTTCATACAAAGACGGCGTGTGAGGTGAATCACAGGCACCAACGTCAGGTAGATGCTTCCCGGTGTGGGACCAGTATGGTTTGGCTCCTCCGTAGGGGAGACCCCATAGTATTACCCCTGGCTACCATGGGATACAAGTACTGTAGTACAGTCTTCCAATATCTGCAGAATTTTGGAAAGTGCCTGAAGTTGTGGAGCAGTGAGCCGGTCTCTGCACAACCTCTCAGCAGAGGGCTCATCTCGCATTGTTCCACCAATGACATTTTTCGGGTACCAGTAGGTGAGGATTTTTTACATGGTTCCCCTTCCATTCACATTTCTCCAGTTCATCAGCTGTTGTTGATCACCCTTGCTCTGCCCCCCATGTTTTTTGACAAGTGCCATATGGTTGTCTAAATGAATATTATTTTTTATAAGATGAAGTCCAGGTGTTTGTTGTGTTCACTTCATTTGGCCCATGTCTGAGACTGTGTGAGCCCACCTGACACTCCGTCCCTTATTGTCTGATATATTGCCCTATGGTGAGCTTGTAGGTATCTAAGCCTTTCTGTTTCTGGTAGGCCAAATTCCTTTTCAAACTCTTCAATATAAGGAATTCAACATCAGACATTTACTGTTGCCCTACATTTTAAGGCTGACACCCCCATCCCAGGTATGAAATTGGGATTCTTGCATATAGGAGTGGATTGTGATGGATGTGTTGTGAAGCCCTTGGTCCTTTCCCGCTTGCCCCATATTCCGACCATCACTCTAGTCAGCGAGGATGAGAATAGCCCCGTGCTCCCATTTTCTCTCCACCCACTGAACCTCCCACAATGATATACATGCATGGGCATTGCCTATATAGTAGCATTGCCTGTCAGCCTCAGTACTTACCTATTTTACAAGGCATAGGATTTGTAAAGCTTGGAAGTAGGCGGCCAGAAGTGGAAATGATAGGATGCCACCCTCCCTCGGGGATCCAGGAGGTACAAGAGTCTATTTGAAACCCTTGCCCCCCCCAATAAGGTTGTTAAGGGCTAGTTGAAAATTGTTAGATGGGGGGGGGGGGTTGAGAATTGGATAGTTTGGAACAGGTAGAGAGGATCTTACAAATCAACATCTTCACTGCGGTAATCTTGCTGAACCATGAGAATTGTTGCTTGTGCCGCTGTTCTAATTCTTTTCGGATTCCTGCAAGTAGTGGTGGGTTGTTTAAGTAGTTTAGGGTGATCAATTGTGGCGTGGATGACGCAGTTCAGATCCCTAGATAGTACACTGGTTTAGTAGCCTACTGTGTAGCTGCTAGCACACAGAGAGCCTGCAGCTGGTCAGCGTGGGTGTTAAAACTAAGGTTTCAGGTTTTGTGATGCTGACTTTAAATCCAGAAAATATGCTGTATTTCTCTACTTATGTCGTGAAATGAGGCAGGGTTTGCATCGGATCAGTGATTGATAGCATAAGGCTATCGATGAACACTGTTGTTTTGAAGTTGTCTTTACCTTTTTAGACACCTCCAGTGCCCTCAGTCTTCCATATTTGGTCTGCCAAGGCTTCAAGTGTTATGGCTAATAAGCTCGAGCACAATGGGCAACCTTGTTGTGTGCCTCTCTCAGCTGTAAGGACCTGCCAGTAAGTGCCATCCATTCGTGATAGCTAGCCATTAGCCATATCCGGAACCTGGGGCAAGCCGTTGACTCTATCCGATTCCTTTTCCACATCCAGAGAGTGGGGGCAAGGTGTCCTTTCATGTTTGTCGGATATTTTTTGCAATGTGGAGGACTAGCTTCATATGATCTACACAGTGACAGCCTATAGTCATGCCAGACTGGTCCGAGTGTATTATTCCCAACATCATGGGATTTCAGTCTAGTGACTGAGATGCCTGCAGATAGTTTGGAATCGAAGTTTAGGAGGGAGAGTGGCCTCCTGAATCAATGCTGAATAGGTCTTTGCCTGGTTATTGGATAATTGATAATTGATAAAGAGACATTCCGCATAGAGTTGGATACCCTACTGTTTCTCCGAATTAGCTGTAGAGTCTTGTAGAGGTCTTCAAAAGGTTTTGTAAAATAAAGCAGTGTAGCCACCCAGCCCTGGCATTTTTCCCACTTTCAATCTGTGTATGCTGCTAACTTTCTCTTCTATACCTGTAGATTGTTCCAGGGGCTCTGCTTGGACCGGTGTCACATCCTGACCCTAGTATGAGGATATATAGGACATTGCCTGGGACTCCTCTATCAGTTTCTCTCCGTGCAGATTTTGGTAAAACTTATGGAAGGGCAGGGCAATGTCCTCATCCTCTGGCTAGTTTCCTTGTCTCGTCCAGGGTTCCCTCTACCTTCTTGGTGCCCCTCTCTGCGCTCAGTTGTTGGCTAGGAACCTGCCCACTTTGTATCCTGGGGCAAATATATCTTAGAAGGGCATATCTGCCTTGTCCAGCCCACTGTGTACACTTGAGAGTGAAATGCAAGATTTTTGCAGTAGATCTTGGGCACATGGGCACCTGAGGATGTTTATGTAGTGCCTTGAGTGTGACCAGATCGTGTTTGAGTTTTCCCCTTATGTCTTCATATCAAAGTTCAAACTCAAGATTCCTTGTAGAACTACCTCAAGGGTATTCCTTAGCGCTGACATCCATATTACTTCTCTATCAATTTCACAACATTTTTGGGGAAAAGAAACTCTAGTTGTATTTTTTGTTTTAACTATTTGCTTAGCTAGATATAATATGTAGCATCTCCAGGCATGACTATCGGACCCTTCCAGCCGCAATGGATTCTGGGGCGTTCTCTCCATCACGGTCACAACAGGGAGTCTCTGTTTCACGACTAGCCGGGTAAGACATGAGGTGGACCCATAAGTCCGTTGGTCTTGAGGTTACTCAAAGCATAAGTGTGTATGTTTCAGTACCATCATTACAGACTGTGAGGTCTCTAAGCCAGTCATTGACCTTTGATGTGTTGCTTCTTCCCCAATATAAGACCTCTGGGTTTGTCCCAAAGTAGCACCAGGCTGTGAAGAGCCTGGTGCCCTCGGGTTTGTCATGTACATCATCCAGGGGTGTTATGAGTGGATTGGCTAATATGTGTTAGTCTGTCA
This sequence comes from Lissotriton helveticus, assembly GCF_964261635.1. Classification (NCBI taxonomy): domain Eukaryota; kingdom Metazoa; phylum Chordata; class Amphibia; order Caudata; family Salamandridae; genus Lissotriton; species Lissotriton helveticus. The sequence continues at coordinate 392,452,704 of NC_136068.1, read as the reverse complement.
TCTGCTCTAGATGGATCAGAGCTGCACACCTATAGGTGGCAACAGAAGGCACTCCCAGGCTAGGTGTATAATCCTTTGGGATCATGTTTGCGCTATATAAAACTTTATAAACAAATAAAATAAAATGTTCAGCCCTGCAACACATGCATCTATTTGAAGTGTAGGGTGAAGTAGGTGCTGGTGGGCCGGTGTGCTGTATGCCCTGTGTTGTTGATATTTAAAATGCAGGAGTTTGTGCCAGTAGTTCAGGGATATCCATCCTGTTTGGGTACAACAGTTCCTCCATTGTGAGTCAGATAGGGTTGCGCCTTGTTCCTCATCCCATGCCCGCCAGGCCAGTATCTAAAGTTGTGAGGTTCTCACGTGCCTGGAATTGTTGCAGTGTAAGGAAAAGGCGGTCTGTGTACAGGTGCCCAAAGTCAGACATGGCTATTTTATTCAACATGTTCTGTACTTCCCCTTCCAAAGTGAGGGACAACAAGAGATTACTGTGACGAAGAAGCACACGAGAAGGTAGGCAGGAGCTGCCCATTCTGCGACAGTTCGTGTACCACGTCCAAAACATTATAGCTACTGTTTTTACCTCTCTGAGGATAAGTATCGACAACAGCAGGATGTCGTCTACCTGGTCCCATTGTGGCAGGGGAACAGCTAGAGCCAAATTACAGGGGGCTAATACTTTTTTTTTTTTTTTTTTTTTTTTTTTTTTGGTAGACCTTTATTGTACATTATACATTTACACAGCGGTGTGCCTACAACCCACTGATAGGGCCGGCCGCAATCAGAGCACCACAGAGTAGACAGGGCGAGCAATACATCGTGTCAGTTCAGTTTAAACGCATATGCACTGTATGCTAAGCCCGTGAAGGCACCACAAATGTTCCAGAAACGTTGTCCAAGGTGCACTATCAATTCCGGCCGTATAGCCCTTATGTGATCTCGGTCTTTTCCCATTTTTGTAGAACTAAAGGTAACCAACATCCAACCCCAACACCCACCCTCCCTTCTCCATCCTGGTCTCAACGAAGATACCAAATCAAGTCAGTGTGTGGAACATATGTCTACCGGTTCAACAGGGTACAGAAAGTATATGAACGAGTTGGGCAATATCTCACAGTTTCTGTTTCAGCACGCACATTAGCACGGAGCAACAAGGGCCAGCAAATTTCCGACATTACTCAGGGCAAAGGCGAGAGTCCCAGGTGGCATCTCCAGTCATGCATCCCACATAGTAGGGACGTCTCACACAGAGTGTGGCCGCATTCAATCAGACTCCTGGACCCCCCTCGGCACCTCAACTGTCTCATTCCTTTCGCTATCAGAGTCATCCAGTGACAGCACGTAGAGCGTAAACGGCCCCCACACCTCCTTCGGACGCGATCTCTCTGGCAGCCCCTCATAATAGCAGTGCAATTGGTCTCTACAGTAGGCCATGTCTTTCAGCCACAGCTGTACATCAGGCGCCCGTCTCCCCCCCCAACCAACCGCAACTCTTCTTTTAGCCAACTGCAAAGCCAGGACCACAAGCCGTCTCGATTGGGCTGGTACCCCAGAAGCGATGCCCAAGAGGCAGAGACGCACATCCAATTTTACCTCGCTAGAGATCATAACAGTCAGTCTTTCGGTTACCTCCTTCCAAAAATCATACACACGCGGACAACCCCATGCCAGGTGTATAAAATCGGCGTCGTCAGCTCCACATCGAACACATTGGGCACCAGCCCGGAGCCCATATCTGACCAGCTGGACCGGTGTGTAATACCATTGGTGCAGAAATTTAAAGTGCAGAAGGCGAAAGTTGCCATTAATCACGCACCCCCCAGTCATGCTACAGCATTCTTCCCATTCATCATCGCTCAGAGGGTCTGGAAGGCTCCTATCCCAGCGCGCCCTGGCCAAGACCGCCCCTCCTCCCTCATCCTCCTGCGCAGCCTTATAAAGTCTAGAGAGTAATTTAGTTCTATCTTTGGCTGTGTAGAGCAGCTGTAATGCCCCAAGCGTCGCCGGTTCCGCCGGATATGATGGAAATAAATCTCGTACTGCTGCCCTCAATCGTGCATAAACAAAGGTAGCCATAGTGGCGTTGGTGGGGCCTGCTGTCATGTCTAGTAAAGAAAGAAAGGACGCCCCTGGGAAGAGATCCCCCATGGTCTGAACTCCAACTTCCCTCAAAACCTGTAATCCCCCGGGTTCACTGGTCACTGAAATATCGGAGTGGTACAACAGAGGCATAGCCGGAGCATATAGTGGCAATCTGGCAGCTCGTCTACCAAGTTCCTCCCAGGCGGAAGCCGTGCGCCGCACAGTATCGATCTCCCCTTTCTCAAATATCGAATGTTTGTTAGTTATCATCGCCCTAAGCGGATACGGCAAGACTGCACTAGCTTCAAGCGCCACATGTGGAGTATACGGCGGAGCCTGTATCCAATAACTAGCAAATTGCGCTTGCGCGCATAGATAGTACAGCTTCATGTCCGGTAAGGCGAACCCACCCAGTGCATGCGGCTTGATCATGACGTCCCAGGTCACACGTGGTTTCTTGCCGGCCCAGGTGAGCGAGATCAGAAGAGACTTCAGTCTCGCGAAAAAATGCGACTTCATCTGTACAGGGATATTTACGAATAGATAAAGAAACTTCGGCAGAACCACCATTTTAATTAAAGAGGTGCGATCGGCAAGCGTTAGAGGGAGCCGAGTCCATCTCGCCACCTGATCCTCCAACTTAGATATGGCGACCCCGTAGTTAGCCCTTATGACCTCCTGGCAATCCCTATGCACCCAGACACCCAGGTAGCGAACTGACTCCGTTGCCCACTCCAGAGGGAATTCCAGCGGTATCTGGCTAGTCGCATCCGTGAGTGGGAGTATCACCGATTTGTCCCAATTGATAGTCAACCCGGAGTGCCGACCAAACTTAATGAATTCTCGGAGCAGATTTTCGAGATGAAGCCCCGGGTCTCTTACATATAGGACCATGTCGTCCGCATACATCGACACTGCCAGCGTTCTGAGGGGGAATTTTAACGTTGCTTCCGCGTATCTTTGCCGCAGAATACAGGCCAAAGGTTCCATCATGATGGCAAATAGTAGCGGCGATAGAGGACACCCCTGCCTTGTCCCCCTCTGGATCGGGAACGACGAGGAGACATGCCCGTTGACCCTGACTCTCGCAGTCGGCGCAGTGTACAATAGAGCAATGAGGGAAGTGAAGAAAAAAGGCACCCCCATCCGGTGAAGGACAGTTATCATATATTTCCATGCCACCGAATCGAAGGCCTTAGCCGCATCCAACAGGACTGCAGCTGCAGGGAGGTCCGGCTTAAGCAGGTGTAATACGGCGAAAAGGGTCCGCAGATTATGCGACGTGGACCTGAGAGGGATGAATCCTGATTGGTCCGGTAGTACCATGACCGGCAGGAGGAGACGCAGTCTTGTAGCCAAGACTTTGGCGATGATTTTGACATCCGTATTCATAAGCGATAGGGGACGATATGAATCGCATTTATCTGGTGGTTTCCCAGGTTTGGGCAGTGCCACCAAGAGCGCCTCTCTCATGGTCGCTGGGAGTCGCCCGCGCTCAATCGCCTCCTCCAAGACCTGCGCCAGCTGCGGAATCAGGATATCAGCATATTTTTTATAAAATTCGGATGGCAGGCCATCCGTGCCGGCTGCCTTCCCATTCGGAAGTGCCGCAATAGCATCCCTAAACTCAGCCTCCGTAATATGTTGCATTAGGAATTCTTGCTGACCTCTGGAGAGCCACACCAAGGCAACACCCTCTAGGTAACGGTTCACCTCCTCCTCATCAGCCGTGTCCCTTCGCTCATAGAGTTGCGCATAATGCTTCGAGAAGCAGGCCAAGATGCCTTCAGTATTATTCACTACTTCCCCTTGGTCCTCGATCTCTTGTACCGTGCAGTGACGCGCCCACGGCTCTCTGATGCGATCCGCCAGTCCCTTTCCCGGCCTGCCCCCTTCTCCATAGTATCTAGCAGTAGCATGCTTAGCCATGAATTTCACCTCTTGCTCCGCCAACTCATTGTACTCAGTGACCTTCAGCCTTATATCTGCAAGTATCGTGCCCTCCGCTCCCTCTTCCAACCGTCGCTCAAGTGATAATAACTCCCTTTCTAGCCTGGACATGGAGTCCCTGATGGACGTGAGTACCCCTGATCGTAAACCTATACATGCACCTCTCACCGTCACCTTAAAGGCCTCCCACACCGTACCTATATCTTCAACAGACCCAACGTTATCAACAAAGAAATCCTCCACTATTTGCCCCAGGCGTTCGGAAAGCACCTGATCGGTCAGGATCCCGGGAGAGAGTCTCCAAGTGAAAGGGGGCGGAGCATGCGATGGGATCCGCAATACCAGTGTAGTAGGTGCATGATCTGATATAGTGCGAGGCAAATGAGCAGCCTCCACCACCCATCCACTCACATCCCTAGTCACCAGCCAGAAGTCCAGTCTCGACCACGTGTCGTGTGCCGATGTGTAACAAGTACCCACTCTCACAGTCGGATTTCGCAGTCTCCATACATCCAGCAATTGCAGCTCAGCCATACCCTCGCACACCGCTTCCGCCGCCCTCTTGTGCACAACAGGTCTATCATGTTTCTTGTCCAGCTCCGAATCCAGCGTGACATTCCAATCCCCCCCGCATACGATAGCTGACGGAGCAAGCATATAAAGTTTGTTCCAGAGCATAACATAGAAATCAGGATCGTCAACATTTGGACCATATACATTAAGCAAAGTAATCAGCGTACCACACAATTTGCCCTGCACAATAATAAACCTTCCTTCCTGGTCTATTTCCTCATGTACCACTTCAAAGGGTATATTTCTCTTGATCAAAATCATCACCCCCCGAGCATAGGAAGAGTACTTAGTGGCCAAGCGCACCCCCGCCCATTGTCTGCCCACCATTTCAGCCGCCCTGCCCTGAAGGTGTGTTTCCTGCAGGAACACCACTTGTGCGCCATGTCGATTCAAAAATGCAAGCATTTGTCTTGTCTTTTGTGGCCTATTAAGACCCCGTACATTCCAAGTTACGCATGTGACCTTACCTCCCCTATCCATATCTCCCGTTCTGTAAGCCGCCCATAAGCCAGTAGAGCAGCCCCCCTGTCCACCCCGAGGGCCTCACCTCTGCACCCCGCAAACCACTAGCAACAGGAATATATTCATTGAGAAGGCCGACCCCCATACAATGGATTCGAACATACATTACCAGCATCACAGATCCCTCATCCCAGACCAGAAAAGAAAACAATCCCCCAACATCCCTCAAATCCCCGTCCCCCATCCCACCACCCACTTCAGCGCACCCAATTTGCCAAAGCCATCCCAAAACCCAACACCGCCCAACCCTCAACGAGTCAACCAACAGTGTGTGGGGATCTCCCATATCGGGGGGCGTAGAGGCACACTTCCCCCGCCAAGAAGTGACGGGAGCGTGGACCACTCTAAATAAGAACACCTCCAACCTTGCAACCCTGATATCGTAAGCAAAACACCCAGTGGTAAGGCAAACATTTGCAGTATATTGCCAGAAAAACCCCGGACTCGGCCACAACCAGCAGCGCTATAAACATAACCAAGAGCACAGGCAGCCCCATTACCAGTCCCCCCCCGTGCCCACCGCCCGAACAAGCTTTCAGTCTTGTGCAGTGGGGACCGAGCCAGCAAACCGTATGTCCACAGCAGATGTAAAAATGCCATCCGCCAGCTCCTCCCTCATTCCGCAATGTACATGTTCGCGCTCTGAGATTCTCCAGGCCTCAGTGGGTCGCTCAACATTGTTAGAAAATAAGCAGACGACAGACCACAGGGGAGATCTCAGCACAGCGCCCCGCAGCAGCGCCCCTGTCGCAGTCATTCAGTCCAGACACAGCTCACGCGGCCTCTTCCAGCCCCTCGTCCTCAGCCGCCTGTCTCCCGTCCGGTTCCTTGGCGCGCTTTTTCAATTTTTTGGCGTAGTCCATTGCTGCTTTGGGGGAGGAGAAGATCTTGTTGTCCGACGGTGGCCCTATCCTCAGGCGCGCAGGATACAACATGGCGTACGCAACGTCATTGGTCCTCAGCAGTTGTTTCACCGGGGCGAATTCTTTACGGGCTGTTTGCACCGCCATGGTGAAGTCGGGGTAGAACTCTAGCCTGTTGCCCTGATATTCAATGGCCCCTTTCTCCCTGGCGAGCCGAAGTATAGTGTCCCTGTCCCTATAGTTCAGAATTCTGGCTACTATCGGCCGCGGTGGAGCCCCAGGTGGCGGACGTTTGGCCAGCGAACGATGGGCGCGCTCCACTATAAAGACTCTAGACAACTGATCTGCTCCAAATATGTCAATGAGCATCCTTTCCATATAGTCCTCCATGCGTCCTACATTCGTGGATTCCGGCAGGCCCGTGACCCTTACGTTATTCCTCCTGGACCTCCCTTCCAACTCCTCGTTCTTCGCCTGTATGACCGCCAGCACCCTCTCCATGCTGAATACTTTAGATGAGACAGTGGCCAGGCCGTCCTCCGTGGCAGAGACTCTCTGCTCCACCTCCCCCATGCGCTCATTTTGGCGGTCAAATTGTGTCGCCATTTGATCGAGACGGTGATTGACTGACTCCATGGTGCCCTCGATGGATTGTAGGGTTTTCTGCATGGCTACTAACGTGGATTCCAGAGTCGGGGCGCCCCCCTCGGCCCCCCCCTGGTCAGCGTCCACCGGAGCCTGGGAGGACGAGAGTGCAGTTTTTTTCGCCTCGAATGTGATTTTTGGCTGGCTTCTGTCTGTTCGGCCCATGGTCGCAGAGCACTCAGCACTACCAAGTACACAAGTTAGCAGATCACACGTGCCAGCCGAGTGGGTCCGTTGCAACTATCAGGCGGGCTCCGCAGCTTCAGCCCACTGTAATATACCTGTCCGAAGTTCGGGCAAGGTCACCACTCCCAACAGGAACCAGCACCCCAATCGAGTCTAGATACTCTCAACGCTCCCCTCCAGAGCAGCGGGTCACTGCACCCCACTCAGGGACCGATAGCCTGAAGCCTGCTGCGTGGAAAAGTGAATTGGCGGGCTCCCCATAGATCTCTCAAGCATCCAACAGGGTCATGGAAGGTATCAGTGTAGAGGCGGCCAAACTAGCGCCCATTTGTTGTCCAGGGTGCAGGCGCTGCATTCAGTGGTGGCCCCTCTCCGCTTTACTGCTCCGCCTGCCCCCTTCCCCTGCCCCCACCGAAATCGGCTCGCGCGGCGCGGCCTCGGCAGGCCCAGCGCCACCTCCGCAGCCCCGGGCTTGCGTAGCGCCCCGCCCCACTCACCAACTCCGGCGGAGCCGGGTCCAGGCCGCTCTCTGCTCCGGCGCTTCTCCGGTGACACACCTAGGGACGGCTCCGCTCCGCCCCGCATCCGCCGGTGCCAGTCCCCGTCTCCGCCGTCCGGCAGCGTCAGGATCCAGCGGGTGCCCAAGTCAGCCAGCAGCGGCAACCCGGGTCCACGAGGTGCGAGCGTTGCAGGCGGCAAGTTCCCGGCTCGCTGCGCTCCTCTCCAATCGCACTCAGGACAGCCTCAGATTCCGGCCAAAGGGTATGCAGCAGGCCCCCGATGTCAGCGGGGCCCCCCCAGCTCTATTACAGGGTGCAGGTTGCGAAGTAAGCAGGATAAATGAACGGATATTGTGTGGTCCTGACAGAGCCTCACGCAAGTGCGGCCATCTTGTCCGGCGCCCTCTAGCGCCCCCCCACAGGGGGCTAATACTTTAAGCAATGGGTCAGGATAAGAATTTACAGAAGTGAAGTCCCAGCTATCCTAATAGCCAATGAGAATAACAAGTGACAAACTGCAATTTAAATATATTGGAAAACTTGATATTATAATAAGCATTTTTGTAGATTTGACACTGTTTCTAGGCTACTTACAGTGATGTTTTAAAAACAGATTGAGTGCAATGACAATTCTATAAAGTTGAATTCAAAGCACATAAGACATGTTTTCACAAAGGCATTTCAAGACAACACCCTTTTTGCCAATTCCCTGATTCCTTATGTGCAGGACAATGTGCTTGTGAAATATTTATGATTGAAAGTCCGGAAATATGCTCCTGCCAAATAAATGACTGAAGGCACAAATTAGTTTTCCCAATTGGATATTGCAAAATATTCATGGTTGAGGCTGCCCTTGCGTACAGGTCTCAAAATATTAGGCTTAGTGGCAGTGCCTAATTTGAGCCAGTGGTTGAGGGTGGAGCCCACTTGCACTAATTATTGGTGTCCTGCACTAATTTTTCCTCATCAGACTTTGCTCCAGAACCAGAGAGAGAAAAACACAAAAGGGGGAAAGGTGAAAGTAAAAGATGGAAAAATTATGACAAAACGAGAAAGCAAAAATTAAAAATAACATGCAACAGTGAGATAAGGGGGCAGGGAGGGCCTGGTGGTAGATGAAAGTGGCACACAGTAGTATCAAGCCTTGGCAGTGTTGGTATTCAGCTCTCCTGACATTTGAAATTGCTGGGCACAGAATCCTGAGCAAAACTGTGGGCCCCAGCCTTTCTAATTTTAGGAATTAAGGACTAAGCCCAGAACTACAGTGTGGGTTACCACACATGAAGTTGGGGTAGGCAGCTGGCATTTCATAGGTTTAATTCCCCAAATACCATTCCTTCTTCCGCAGTTGTGTGTTAATGATTTGGTAATATCACTGCATGTAAATGCACTGCCACATACCTGCGCTACACTAAAAAGAAAACAATAATGTTTATTGTTAGCACGCCACATTGAACAATTCCCATATATGCAAACATTTTGATCACATTCAGTAGGAATGCACCAGGCGGTTGTCGACGAGCTGGCAGAAAAGTTGATTTGTAGGGATGGCAGAGTCCTAGTTAACTACAGATACAAAGTTCTTTTTTAAGACGATTTGTCCAATTCCAAGTTGTGAGAAAGTGCCTTCTTTCTTGCATGGTATGCCCCCACTTTTTGCTGAATGGCTGATGTACTTTGACTGAGTATGCCCTGGGCTCTTGCCAATCAGGTACCCAGGGCCTGTGTTCCTTCCTTCAACTGCATTGAAGCCTAAACCCAATTGGCATCTCTGGCCACATGTCAGCCCCTGGTAAATGGTACCCCTATGTACCCAGGGCACTGTGACCAGAGAAGGCCCCTAAGGGCTGCAGAACTTACTGTGCCACCCTTAGAGGCCCTGTGCCCTGACACACACACACTGCCTTGGCAGGCTGTGTGTCTTGGTGCAGAACAAAACAAAGAGTCGACATGGCACACATCCCTGTGTGCCATGCCCACATAACACTGCCCTGGCATACATCAGTCACCCCTCTAGCTGGGTGAACTATGCCAGTGGTGAGGGTACAGGTGCAGGAGCCCTGTATTCCAACAGTACCCAGGCCATTCCTGGGCACTGAAAGTGCAGTGCTGCATTAAGAGTATATGTTGCTGGGAGGTTGTCATTACGAACTCCACAGCACCATAATGGCTACACTGAAGATTGAGAAATTTGGTATCAAACTTCTCAGCACATTAAACCCATACTGATGCCAGTGTGGGATTTAATGTAAAATGAATGACAGCGGGCATCTTAGAGATGCCCCCTGAAACTCAACCAACTCCCAGTGGCCTGACTGTGGCTGCCAAGGCTGCCACCCCCAGACAGGTTTCTGGACCCCTGGGTCGAGAGCTTGCTGCTCCTGGGGGCCTGAAATAATGCACATCCTGGGACGAGGTGCCAAGCCTCCTCCCCTAGGATGGGTAGGGTTCACGAAGGAGAAGCTTCAAAGGCATACCGCCTTTATGAGCCTCTCCAGACCACTTGCTGTACTCAGCAACTGGTCCCCACTGGTTCTACCCCCCACTTTGGGCGGGAGACCCGTGGGAAAAACAAAGTGAGTTAGAGAGGTGTGCCCACCTCTGCCAACTCCACCCCTAGGGTGGGGGAGGCGAAGTGAAGCACAACATCGAGTCCCCGCCATCTTGAGGATGGGGGACCCAGCCAACCAGGGACAGGCTCCTGCCCCCCTCCCACTGGAGAGTGTCAGAATAGGGGGTGTACCCACCCCAGGGAAGGGACCCATTGGTCCCTGACCTTTACCTACCTGTAACACCCCTAACTTTAGTATTTAGGGGCACCCTGAACCTTCCTTCCTCAGATCCAACAACGACAAGAAAAGAAGAAGGACGAGAAGCCATGCAGAACTAACAAGAGGACGACGCCCACTGACTTGGCCCCAGCCCTACATGCCTGCCCACCCTCAAACCTGCTCCTGCGAAATCCCGGCGTGTCCAGCGGCCAGCAACCTCACAAACCCTGGTGGACCTGCCTGCATTCACTTCCCAAGCTGTTTCTCCCGTGAACACCGGACGTGTTTGAACTGCAGCTTCTGGTGCCAACGAGGAACCGCAAATCCAGCACACTCTGCACCCGCCGAGCCCTGCCCATGTTTGAGTGAACAAATACCATGATGAGGTCTCCCCTGTGATCCGGACCCGAGATCCAGCGACCCCTGACCTGCCTCAAGCCTCCAGATGACGCCTGCAGCCTCAATCCAGAGCCCCCTCCCCCCTCTACCGCAACCAGAGCGGGTAAGGAAATCCGACGTCCAAAGGCACCCCTGCACCCGATGCATCACAGCCTTGTGTGCTTAACCCAGCGGTGCCTAACCATCCCTCTACATCCCAACTTACCCCTCGAAGTGGTGGTCACTCCTGGAAGATCCTCATCCCCGAGCCTGCAGTGTTCCTTTGTCCCGGAGAAATCTCATAGAAATCAACAGGGCACCCAACTTAAAAACTGCACCCTGCACCCGGCTGCCCTAGCGCTGCTGAGGGTGCCCATTTGGTGCTAACTTGGTCCCCAACGTGCCCTGAGCTTAACCCTAGGAGCTTCGCTCCCACAACCCTGTGGCCTGCTTGCCAGCCTCCACTAACCGGAGTCCCCCTCTCCCCCATTGGATAACATTGTGCCTCAACACTCTGCACCAGGCCGCCCGAGTACCACTGAAGGTGCAACGTACATAACTGACCCTGGGAGACCCCTGAGTCTAACCCCAGAACCCTAACTCAAAAGACGGATTACTTACCTTGAAACCGATAACTCACTTTTCCTCATAGGATAACATTGACACTTTTTCTCCCAAAAAGTTTCTAAGTGTCGACTTTTGAAAACTGCAAATATTCCTTAAAAATCAGCTGAATAACCAAAACGCATTTTCTCAACTGTTTTCAGGAAATGTCCCAGTGCTGAATACAGGATCCAGCACTGAGTAAGAAAAAGTAACAATAACTTAACTTACCTGCTAAGTGAATTTCTTCCCATAGGATAACATTGGTGATTCTATGTGAAAAGGTGTTTGTGTCAACTTTTGTAATACAATAATATTCCTTAAAAATCGTACCTTTAACCAAAACGCATTTACTCACCTGTTTTCAGGAAATGTCCCAGGACTGAATCCAGGATCCAGTCCTGTTTATAGCAAAAGTAATCTGAAAAGTAATTAACTGCATTTTACTTAAAAAGCTTATTCAATTGAATATACTATACCTGCAATTTGTTGCAAACTGCTTTCTTAGAACTGTAACCAAAACCAGTACAAGTTACACTGTTATTTTGAACTGTGTTCATACAAATGATTTACTACTGAAACGTATTTTTTATGCTTACCTGTACCAGGCTTGCTTGGTTCTAGAAATAAAACAACAGTATATTTTGTTATACAAAATAATTGGCCCAGAGTTCAGTTCTTGAGTGTGTGAGACCATTTGCTGACTGAGTGTGTACATCAAATGCTTTACACTGTCCTCTGATACTCCCTTACTGCTCAACCAAGCTACCACTTTAGAGAGTATGGTTATTTCTAACTTTAGCCTCTCCCAAACCTCTGGAGACTACTGGACTCTGTGCACACTGTACCTTACTTTGGTGCAGTACATACAGAGATGGACAGAATCAAGGGCAAGGGAGAGGTCAAGTAATGGGCGTTGCCGGTACTCCATTTGAATCCATTCCAGTGTTTAAACCAAACCGTGTGGAAGTCAGTGCTGCTTTCGTGCCACAGCCATACCCGAATCTGTTTTGGTAATCTAAGAGAAGGTTACTTTCTTCAATGAATGTAGTTATTTGTATTGACGCTCCGCTTTCAATCTATTTGCCTATAAATGGTTTGTTGTTGTCTGGAAGTTAGAAGGAGACTTTGTTTGAAAGCCTCTTTGGGGAGTTCTTTTGGAAAGAGAACTTTATCCATGGAATTGTTGCTAGTTCTGGCTAGATCAGTTGCAGAGCTATTAATGAGGATATTCTTGCATATATGAGCAGGACATATTTCGCTGGCATACAAGCTTGGGCAGCCTTTTTGAGGTCCTGTGTGGTCAGGGGGTTAAAGGTGAGTAACTGGTGGTTGTATTCATAATTTGTTTTCTAGTGAAATGTGCAGCACAGTTGGAATTGTGATTGAGCATTGGCGTGGGATGGAGGGGGTCTAAAATCAGTTGGAGGTTTGAAGTAATGCAGGTGTGCCAGGCACACAGCAAGTTAAAGTCCAGAGGCCTTTGGCTGTGTTGCCAAGGCATCAGGATTTGCTTCAGCACTGCCACTTAAGTTACTGTGGTTAGAGGATTATTTTACCTGTGAACTCTTCCAGTGGGTTTGTCATCTAGAGGCCCATCGTCGCCTCCCCCTGCTCAGATCTCCTGTCTCATGTTTAGGTCTCTTGCCTACAGTCTACTCTTCAGGCCACGGGTCATCTCTACAGGACACAGGACAGGTTCCTCTGAAGCAAGTCATTCGAATGCATAGTCTGACAGGACAACTGTGCACCACCTAGCTCCATGCAGTCACTGTCATTCACTTACTAAGATTTCAATGAGAGTCGAAGGCACAAATATAGGAACTGTGTAAGATTATTGGCAATAAATGCATGAGAGGAAGGAAATGGAAACTACGATTTTGAATAAACTGAGAGGGTTAAAAGACCACGGCACTGCTTGTGGATAATGAGTTATGTCATTGCAACACACGACATAACTCCATGCAGTAGTCTAGAAAAGTTAAGATACTTGTATAGTATTGTGATGTGCTTTTATTTTTTCAAGTAGGAACACTATTGGAAACAAACAAATCCACTCTTTAAAAATGTATATCACAGCATCCAATTGATCTATTGAAATGCTTGACTGCTTTGGCAAACATGGTTTTTTGACCAGTGACACTTTGCATCTTGGGATTTTCAGACCCAACATACAATGTAAAAAAAGATTTTAAAAATAACACACGCTCCATAATGAAACATTGTGGTGAATGGAAACCCAGGAACAATGGGCAACTATGCAAAACGTTTATAAACCAGCTTCACTTTGTGATTTTTGGCCTAATTGTTTTGAACCAATCAAAGACTATGCATTGAAATAGAAAATGCGCAAAGATTCCATGTCATGTGCAGATGTTAGAATTCAAGTGATAAATGCCAAACATTCAAACTCCTCTAAAATACTGAAGCTTGCTAAAAATAGACTGCCTTGGCAGGGTAAACAGCTGCAGGAGGCGACCGCTTTAACAGGATTTAAGGGGTGGCAGGTGATCGGCATCGACTATCTAGGGGATGTCTGGAAAGGGGATTCCCCTGCTCTTTTGAGTACCTCCAAAGGGAATACAACTTACATCACTTGCAGAGATATCATCACATACGACTCCTACATGCCCTACGATCCCATATACCGAGTGGTACATCCATTCCGAAATACTCCCCAATGGAAGACAGGTTGTTGCTCGACCCCACTACAGAGAAACTCACGTCAACAATTTATCGTAAATTAATAAATATTGTGCCTGACCCCTTGGTCAAACTTCGAGCAGCTTGGGCCACAGATCTTGGAAGTCTAGACGAGGAAGACTAGCAGGATGCGCTGCAGGGTCCTAGAGAGATTGCAATCCACTCGCGGTTGAGGCTGATGCAGCTCAAAATCCTTCACCGTACTTACTACCCTCGCACACACCTTTATGCATGGGGAAGGAGTCAATCGGCGTCATGCATAAGGGGTTGTCAGCAGGAGGGCACCTTCTTTCATATCCTATGGGAGTGTCCGGAGATCATTCCCTTCTGGACGAAGGTCACTGACACCATGTCTAAGGTAGTGGGGAAGACGGTCCAGATGGAGCCGACGTGGCTTTTATTGATGATTAAAGGGAACACTGATCGGTCGAGGTTATAAATAAATAAATACATAAAATGTGGAAATATGGTTAGCACTGCCTGCAGGAGTAGCGAAACGAAATATTGCAAGGGGGTGGTGGGCGCAGATACCCCCGCAGTGGGAGGAATGGAGGCGGGACCTTGATTGGTTCCAAAGGGCTGAAGAAACTATATAAAAAGTAGGGTGTGTACCAAAAAGTGGAAAAAAGTGTGGGCGCACTGGCGAAAATACAGAGAAACTGGAGCACTCATGGAGGGGTAGTAGTGTTGGGGATTGCTGATGGTCCCAGTGGTTCCCTGACAAGTATTTTCCTTTCAACTCTTGTGTTATTCCCCGATGTGGTATGTAAACACTGTTTTGTACTGTATGGTCTCATGAGCATTGTTAATAAAAAGAATTACAGAAAATAAAAATAGACTGCCTTCACAGTGACAGGTTCAAGGGGCTATGAGACCAATGCTATAGCATCACTTGCAACCCCTTGGTCACGGTGTGTAGTATCAGCAACTGAACGTGTCTGACATGAGAAGTTGAGCAAAAAACCTCAATGTTGGTACCTGTGTTCCCATGCAGAGCCGAAGCTTTGGTGTGCTTTCACAAGCTCCAGCCACTAAGCTGAAATATTGATGAAAAGTAAGCCCAAGTGACCTAAAGAAGATGGTGCTGGTGCGCACAGCCTCAGACAGTTATCCACTGTGGTACCTGCCGTCCCAGGGCACTGCCACCATGCAAGCCAACAGGTCAAAACACTGATCTAAACTGTGGCTTCAGCAACAGCGAAAACACCAGCTCCCTCTGTAGGCCAAGGGAGCTCAGGTGAATAATTAAAAATGAACTCTGGAGCCAGTGCTACTTCATCCCCTGCAATGCACCGATGATCTAGGTCCCCACTTTATTCTATCACCAGCTCACAGCCTCTGTCGTATTGCTTCATCATTAGCCTCTTGTGCCTGCTTCCCCCTTTCCCCCTTCTGCAGCGTGTGCCTTCTTTCTCCTCCTGTACCAAATAAACACTTGCTCCCAGCTTATCGCCACAGCCTCAGACTGACCCTCAGTCCCTTACCATCCCCAAAGCCCCAGCCCTTAGCACTCTCCTTTCACCATCATTCTCCCCTCTTGCACTGTTCACATAGTTATAGATAGGACTGACTAGTTATCTAGGGCCTAATTTACAAGGCCATTGTGCCACCAGTGCATTCTTTTTTTGTGACGCACCTATGCACAGTGTGCCTGCTCCGATTTACAAGGCCACGTAAAGTCACCCTGCATGACTTTTCATGGCCTTTTTAATATGGGCCCCTTTGCAAGGATGCCCCTATGACCTTCACTTTTCACCCTAGCCATGGACCCCCTGGAGCGACACCTCCACAAATGCCACTAGGCCAGGGGGATTTCTTTAACTCCAGCAACATATTATTATCCATGTTTCTCTTTGTGAAACACCCAGAAGATAACGTATACCCGTTGATCAGGGAAATTATCAGATTTGTTAGACATTTGGGTATCACTGTCAAGTGGGATGAAACAGATACATTTCCACCCATCGATGGCACGAAGTCCAGTCCTCTCGAGCACGCGGTCAGATGGGTGCCATACTCTGTTAAATACCTGGGGATTATTCACTACAGGAATGTGTAAGCCATCATACATCTCAACTACGGACTGGATATTGACCAGTTACAGCTGCACAGGCGCGCAACACCCATTGGGCTCACCGGGCTTCAGCCCCCCCCCCCCCCCCCCCCCCCCCCCCGTCGCCTCCTCTGCCCGGGCTAAGATGACACGCACTGAAATCATTAACTAACGCTGCGCATCGGAGCCGAGAATGTGATTTTTATTATGCATTCTGAGAGGCCCAGCAGCCCGAGCAAACAGCCAGCCTCTGAACAGTTTCCTCGAGTGAACCCCCCTGCCCTGACCTCTTGTTTTCCTTTAGAGTGGCGCAGAGGTGAAATCCTTGCCTGAAGGCAGGGATTCACCTAAGCACTTGATGGGTTATAAGTATGGGGTGTGAAGTGCACAGCAGGGGGGAAGGCATGGCCAGTGCAGGTGACGCTTTTCTTTTGTATGGGAATTTCTGCTGGGGTCATAGCCCAGGGTGTGCTGTCTGTGCACTTGTAAGGATGTGTATTCCATACAAGTGCACAGACAGCAAACCCTGGGCTAAGACACCAGCAGAAATTAATTTTAAAACGAAAAGCATCACCTGCACTGCCATCCCTTTCACCCTGCTGTCTGTGCACTTGGATGGAATTCACATCCACCGCACTGCTCACCAGATAAATGGTGAACAGGGCCATGGATCTTTCTATTTTCGCATCCAAGGGCA
The DNA here is from genome assembly GCF_964261635.1 of Lissotriton helveticus. Lineage (NCBI taxonomy): Eukaryota > Metazoa > Chordata > Amphibia > Caudata > Salamandridae > Lissotriton > Lissotriton helveticus. Next base: position 392,436,178 of record NC_136068.1, on the reverse strand, counting down.
GCAGCGAAGAAGCAGAGGGAACCCAGGCAAGGAGAATCCAGGAGACCTATCTACTCTGAGACCTTCGAGGGGCTGGATGCCAGGACGCAGTGCTGCTGATCAGCCCGACTCCACAGTATAGTATCAGAGGAGCAGGCAGCAGTTTTTTAAGTAAGTTCCAGTAACTTTAATGCATTTTTCAGCACATCATTACCTTTTGGGGGTGCTAGTGGGTAACTTTAGAGTTCAGAGTGGGTGTGGGTTTTAGGGAGCCAGTGAGTAATTTTATGGTTCATGGTGGGTTACAAATTGGGGTGTCAGGGTTTAATTTTAGGGTTCTGAGCGGGTATGGGTTTTGGGGTTCCAGGGGGCAATTTTAGGGTTTAGGGTGGGTATGGGTTTTGGGGTGCAAGGGGTCATTTTAGGGTTCAGCGTGGGTATGTGTTTTGGTGTGCCAGGGGTAATTTTAGGGTTCAGGGAAGGTGTGGGTTTTGGGGTATCAGCGGGCAATTTTAGGGTTCAGGGTGGGTATGGGTTATGGGGTGCCGGGGGAATTTATGGTTCAGCATGGGTATGGGGTTTTGGGTTCCAGAGGGTAATTTTAGGGTGTGGGGTGGGTATGGGTTTTGGGGTGCCAGGGGTGGGGGGGATACTTTTAGGGTTCAGGGTGGGTGTGGGTTTTGGGGTGCCATGGGATTAATTTTAGGGTTCAGCGTGGGTATGTGTTTTATAGTGCCAGGGGTAATTTTAGGGTTTAGGGCAGGTGTGGGTTTTGGGATGTTAGGGGGCTATTTTAGGGTTCAGGGTGGTTATGGGGTGCCAGAGGGGAATTTATGGTTCTGCATGGGTATGGGTTTTGGGGTGCCTGGGGTAATTTTAAGGTTCAGGGTGGGTATGGGTTTTGGAGGGTAATGAGGGAATTTATGGTTCAGCATGGGTATGGTTTCTGGGGTGCCAGGGGTAATTTAAGGTTCAGGGTGGTAATGGGTTTTGGGGTGCCAGGGGGTAATTTTAGGGTGTAGGGTGGGTATGGGTTTTGGGGTGCCGGGGGGGAGGGGATAATTTTAGGGATCAGGATGGGTATGGGTTTTGGGGTGCCAGGGGGGCGGATACTTTTAGGGTTCAGGGTGGGTGTGGGTTTTGGGGTGCCATGGGATTAATTTTAGGGTTCAGCGTGGGTATGTGTTTTATAGTGCCAAGGGTAATTTTAGGGTTTAGGGCAGGTGTGGGTTTTGGGGTGTCAGGGGGCTATTTTAGGGTTCAGGGTGGGTATGGGTTATGGGGTGCCAGAGGGGAATTTATGGCTCTGCATGGGTATGGGTTTTGGGGTGCCTGGGGTAATTTTAAGGTTCAGGGTGGGTATGGGTTTTGGGGGGCAAGGGGGGAATTTATGGTTCAGCATGGGTATGGTTTCTGGGGTGCCAGGGGTAATTTAAGGTTCAGGGTGGTAATGGGTTTTGGGGTGCCAGGGGGTAATTTTAGGGTGTGGGGTGGGTATGGGTTTTGGGGTGCCGCGGGGGGGGGGGATAATTTTAAGGATCAGGATGGGTATGGGTTTTGGGGTGCCAGGGGTAAATTTAGGGTTCAGGGCGGGTATGGGTTTTGGGGCTCCAGGGGGGTGATTTTAGGGTTCAGGGTGGTAATGGGTTTTGGGGTGTCAGGGGGCAATTTTAGGGTTCAGGGTAGGTATGGATTATGGGGTGCCGGGGGTAAATTTAGGGTTCAGGGCGGGTATGGGTTTTGGGGCTTCAGGGGGGTGATTTTAGGATTCAGGGTGGTAATGGGTTTTGGGGTGCCAGGGGGTAATTTTAGGGTTCAGGGCGGGTATGGGTTTTAGGGTGTGAGGGGGTTAATGTTAGGGTTCAGCGTGGGTATGTGTTTTGGTGTGTCAGGGGTAATTTTAAGATTCAGGGTGAGTATGGGTTTTGGGGGGCAAGGGTGTAATTTTAGGGATCACTGCGGGTGTGGGTTTTGGGGTGCCAGAGGTCATTTTATGGTTCAGGGTGGGTATGGGTTTTGGGGTGCCAGGGGGGTGATTTTAGGGTTCAGGATGGTAATGGGTTTTGGGGTGCCAGGGGGTAATTTTAGGGTGTGGGGTGGGTATGGGTCTTGGGGTGCCGGGCGGATAATTTTAGGGATCGGTATGGGTTTTGGGGTGCCAGGGGTAATTTTAGGGTTCAGGGCGGGTATGGGTTGTAGGGTGTGAGGGGGTTAATGTTAGGGTTCAGCGTGGGTATGTGTTTTGGTGTGTCAGGGGTAATTTTAAGATTCAGGGTGAGTATGGGTTTTGGGGGGCAAGGGTGTAATTTTAGGGATCACTGCGGGTATGGGTTTTGGGGTGCCAGGGGTCATTTTAGGGTTCAGGGTGGGTATGGGTTTTGGGGTGCCAGGGGTAATTTAAGGGTTCAGGGCGGGTATGGGCTTTGGGGCTCCAGGGGGGTGATTTTAGGGTTCAGGGTGGTAATGGGTTTTGGGGTGCCAGGGGGTAATTTTAGGGTGTGGGGTGAGTATGGGTTTTGGGGTGCCAGGGGGGGATAATTTTAGGGATCAGGATGGGTATGGGTTTTGGGGTGCCGGGGGTAATTTTAGAGTTCAGGGCGGGTATGGGTTTTAAGGTGTGAGGGGGCATTAACCGATCCTGATTATCTACCATTTTATCTCCGCCCCATTGATTAACATTAGCCACGCCCCTTCTTTTGCCATGTTAGCCCCCCCCCGAAATGAAGACCTAGTTGCGCCCCTGCAGCTGCATACAGATACATGGCTTAAGCTCCCCTTATCTCTGGCAGGCAGAGTAGATCTGCTCAAAACGGTGGTTTTGCCTACATGCTTTATCTATTCTGAAATATTCCTATCCCGCTCAACAGTTTTTTTTCCTCACCCTCAAATCCCTATTGATCAAACTTATTTGGGCTCATGGGACTACCAGGATAGGGTGACCAGGCATCCCGGATTTGCCAGGACTGCCCCAGTTTTTCACCAGCTGTCCTGGCAGATTTTGGGAAATATAACTCATGTCCAGGTTTTTAGAAAGGGTCACTGAAAACAGTGGGAGGTGCCTTTTTATGTTTTCCAAACCAGGGATAGTTAGCAGCTGTTAAAAGAAAGTAATGTAATTAACATGAATGCTACAGATTAAAAAATTGCATTTTATTTAGGTTCTTACTGCTTCTTCTGTATTTCTCTGCTGAGGAGCGCTGTGCGTTCGGCTGAAGTAAAATTGTAGTCCTTCTTCTATTTTTGTGAAATGTCCCGGTTTTTGGTTTTAAAATTCTAGTCACCCTGTTCCAGGATGTTCTGGATTGCGATGACACTTCCCTAAGTACGCGGTGGCTTTGAATACCCGATTTTGAATTGTATTACTGTGTGCAACAATGTCGCTTCGCTGCCCAATAGGGCCGCTCAAAGACACCTCTCCCTTACTTAATACCAGAAAGTACTAGGCGTGCAACACCCAAAGGGCTCAAAGGGCTTCAGCCACCCTGTTGTGTCAGCCAGTGCTGAGACAGCTTCCTGGACACACACAGAGACAGTTCTAGAGCTGCTGTGGGCTGGTTGGTCCGGCGTCTTATTGCAGCCACAACCAAGTATTTCACAGGTCTTTAAAAGAACATTTACTTGATAACGAAGCTTTGTTGTTTTTTCACCCCTTCATAGAGACTCTGCAGCGCCCACTCTGCCTATTCCTTAAAGCTGCAAATTACTTTTGCTGCCACTGTGTGAGAATGCATTTCCTGAAAAGGAACCTTAGGCTTTAATTTTTTGCAGTTTTATGTAGCAAGAATTCCACCCGAAGGTATTAAGGCACTTTGCATGAGCACCAGTTACATTATACAAGGACACGTTCATTTTTGAAGGCAGGGGAGATAAAGCGATTCGCCCAGGATCACAAGATGTTGAGCTGGCGCTGAGACTTGAAACTTGTTCACCAACTTATAGCCAGGAGCTCTGGCAGTTATGCCACATCCTTTCCAATTTCAAGGCATAGCAATATATCTCATAGTAAGGCATATCAGTAATCTGAAAGTTTGTTGCAGGACCCACAGATTATTTCCTCCACCCACCATCCTTGATGGTTGCCATAATACAAATTATAGCACTTGCTACCAAGGATAACAAATATGCAGAATTTCTGTGACATGCCTGCATTCAGACAACTAACCTATCATTCTCAACGCTCACTCTGCACTCACTGCAATAACACTGTATTTCCAACAATCTCCATGCACTCACGCCATGCACTCATGCCATTCACACTCCTCTTACCCTGCACCCACAGGAGCACACCTCTCAGACTGCACTCACATGACACTCCACTCACCTGTCACTCTCACCACTCACCCTGCACTCACAGCGATCACACTGTACTTACACACCGTTCACCATGCACTCATGCCATTCACCCTGTACACATGTAATTTACCCTGCACTCACATGATACTCCACTCACCTGCCACTCTTAATGCTCACCCTGCATTCTCACCACTCACCTCAGCACTTTCACCGCACCCAAACTCAAATGGGCACATCCCTTACCCTGCACTTACATCACTCACTCCTCTCACCCTACTTTCATACTGGCACATCACTCCCCCTGCACTACCATAGGCACTCCGGTCACTCACAAAGCTCACCCTTCACTCACATGGGCACGCCCCTCACCCTGCACTCACAACTCTCAAACAGGATCAACACTCACTCTGAACTCACACACTCACTCTGCACTCCCTTCTCTCACCCTGCACTCACACAGGCACACTGCATTCACCCATCATTCACGCAGCTCACTCTTCTTGCACACAGGCACAACAGTCTGCCAGAACTCACAGGGACACACCACTCACCCTGCACTAACTTCTTCCACCATGCGCCCACTATCACAGCTCACCCTTCACTTTTGTAGCTCATCCTGCACTCACACAGGCACACTTACACAGTCACAAAGGTCCCCCAGTATGCACACAGGCACTTCGCTCACTCTGCACTTACACCACTCACACCACCCACCCTGCACTCATTCCTCTCACTCTGTATGCACCATTCTCGCCCGGCACTCACATGGGCACTCCTCTCACCCTGCACTCATGTAGCTCGATATGTATTCACTTCGGCACACCTTTCCCCCTATACTCGCAAAACTCATGCTACATTCACTCACACTGTTCACAATCACCCAACATTTACATGAGCTCACCTCTTTTGCGGCACACATAACAAGCATTGGCAAAGCCCCTTGTTGTATTACATAAGTCTTGCAAGCTAGAGTGCATGCACAAGCAGCACATACTCTCACAGGCAGGATCTAAAAATTACCCAACTGTCATAAATACACAATTTCTACAAGGCACCTGCAAATTATCTGTTCTTTCTGCAAAACTAGGGGCCTCATTTACAAAAAAAATGGTGCTCTGCCTCAAGCCATTTTGCTGATCTGAGTCATTGTAAAAGAACAGGGATACGTTGTATTAACAACAATACAATGCATCTGAGCGCTTTACCCTGCGCTGGTGCACAAGTGGCTGCCATGTGCCAGTGCATGCACCCTTGCATCTTGTTGCAACGGTGCCTGCATTGTGGGGATGTTTGTTTTTGTGCAGGAAATGACACCTTCCTGCACAAAAACAATCATTGGTGGCATTTTCCTCTTTCTATGTGTGCTGCAGAATGTAGAGCGCATAGAAAGAGATAAAAATGAGGAGAAATAAAAGCATTTCTCCTTCTTGGAAGACGTAGGATTCTGGCGCATTCCGAGCTTTACAAAACTTTGTAAATCTGGGAATGTGTCAAGTTCCATGGATGTTGGGTGGGAACACCCACGGCAACACCAATGAAACCCCTTTCACGCAGAGTAATGTTAGGAAGCGTGACAGGATTTCTTGGTCGCTTAGAGGGTGGTTGGCACTCCTGATCTTGGTCACTACCTGATACATGTCCTGATGTATCTACAATACAGCCATTAGTGCTTGACTGAGGTCTTTCAGTAGATGGATCAGGACACCCCTGTGGGGTATTGCCCCCTGCCATTTTAACACCAGGATCTGGTTTACCCAAGCTCAGTGACTCCTCTACAGTCAAAATCTGTTGTTCAATGGCTCCCATAGCCCTCGTTAGATAATTAAGTAATGATTGACGCAAACGCATCTCTGTATTGGGTTGCTTATTGTTCTTCATAGTAACAGTTGGTGCCTTCCTTTTCCCCATTTCAAATCAAAAGTTATGTAACAACCCAGCACAAATTAACCCCAATTGACACAAAACAACCTTTGTCAACCGAAAAAAGTCCACGCGGAATATGCTACTGTCCTATCAATGCGTGAAAGTGGCGGCGATAGAAAGTCTCAATGTCAATAAACAAAAACGTTTTTTACCCTCTACCACAGTACCTTAAGATGTTGAATCAAAAGCTGTGGCCCAGCCCAGACTATTCCTGGCTATGATGGGCTAAGAGGGGCCTCGGTCTTTGCCCAAGTCTGAGCCCGATCAGAGCCTGCGCGCGTCCTGCGCTGCAGGACCGCCGCGCTGGATTTAAAGTCCCTCCAGGGACTGGTGTCAAAGTGCGAGTATAAGGCTGAGCCAGGGGCCGGGTGCAAAGGATGCAGGCGTCTGTTTGAGGTCCACACACTTCCCCAGATCACCCATCTTGTGCCAAAGTTCCTTTGCCTCTTTAGACATCTCCATTTTTAGGGTCGTTATGTCCTCTCTCTGAGTAGAGAAAAGGGATTCCATGAAGTTGTGTGTGAATGGGGCCTCCTCTCCCGTGCCCTGCCCCTTACGTGACCCGGCTGGGGACAGAGCAGGGGAGTCCGGATCACTAGCTGACTCAGTCCGCCTGGTCAATAAGTCCTTGATAGTGGGATCCTTTTTCGTTCTAGTGGACGTCTTCCTGCCTACATCTGATGGCACTGGTGAGGAATACCTGAAGGATCATGTAGTATACCGGCTCCGCAGACGAGTTGCCTCAGTGACCCAATGCACCTAATGTGGTCCGGCCCACAGCCCCCTGTCCAAATCCCAGAAGCCACCAGGAAGGGCGGGCCAGCTTGTCCCCGTCCCAGCAATTTGCTCCTGGGGCCCCGGCTGCAGGGCACACAGTGAAGGTCCCAGTCTATGCCTTAGTCACGGGCCCCACGGGTCCCAAAGATGAAAACAGTATTGTTTCTCTCTGGCCCACCGGCCCACCAGAGGTGGGCCGGGCCGCCACCGCCATTCAGCATCAGGGTATCTGAATAATGGCCACGCTCCCCTGTCAGTCCATCTAGGACCTCTCCAGGGAACGCCTATTCCGTCCGGCCCATAAGGCCTATCCCTCCTGTGGGGTAGGCCAGGCCCTCCCTCGACTTCCGATTTAGGCCAGCGCAGGCCCCTCAGCAACGTTGTCCACAAACCATAGGGGCACTCAGTCTCCTCAGAATCCTTCACCATCTCGCCGTCTCTGCCCTCGGGAGGGCCACCGGCCACCACCCTCTCATCCCGAACTCTGCCGGCCAACTGTATCCTCCTCGGCCAGCGTTCAGGCCTCTGCCCTCTGTTGCCTCCTTTATTATATACCACTCGGGCCTCGTCTAATGGCGGAGCGCCGCCAACCCCCGGTAGAGTAAGGACACGGGGGAGGGGATGGGGGAGGCCGCCACTCCACACCAGGCTCACCGAGTTGGGACTAACAGCCTACACCACTCCACCCAGCATGGCTACCATCATGGCACTGGGAGTGTTGCTCCGCTCCTAGTCACGGAGACCTGCAATCTTGCCTCCCTGCAGCAGTTAGGAGCGGCCAGCTGTCTTCCCCAGTAGCCTCCACGTCGCTCTGCTGATGTTGGATCGACCGGGCCCCCTAGATCTGCCAGCAACTGGATGGGTGCGGAGGAGCTCCGCAAAGTTGCTCCTACACGGGCGCCATCTTGGACATGCCCAATTCCCATTAATACTCATTTTAGTTTAGGTTTGGTTTAATCGTTTGTTTCTTATTAACTGTTGTTGACAACATTTCAACCCTCATCAAAATACTGGGGTCTCATTAGGACACTAGTAATAAAGGAAAATAAAGGCCAGACTTAGATTACAGCAGTGTGCTGGTCCTACTTGGTAAATAGTTAAAGACGTTACTTGAATTACCAACTTGTAGAAAACAATAAAAGAATACTCACTATCAAACAAGCAATTTAACCTTACCTACTAAAAGATCTATTCATATTCAAAGTGCTGTTTGTTATAAATGCACAATTTTGCATTAGTCACAATTATACCACTTTCTTTTTGGTTGTTTACTCTCTTTCCCTTGGAACGCATTGCACTTTAACAAACTGTTGTGTGCCGACCTCGGATTCTCCGCACACCTCCTGTGATCTAGACGGGGCTAGCGCGGGGCCAGGAGCGCGCAATGAACACACGGGAACCACGTTAGTGTTGTAGTCAGAAGTGACGAACCCCGAGCGGCCGCCCTCCTTTTATTAGTCCCCACAGGCCACGCCTGGCCTGCGGATGTGGTGGGTGCGTGAGTTTTGGCCACTAGACCGCCAACTGTTACATCCCTATCCAACTCAGTTCTTTTTGTTGCAACTTTTTTCTTAACATAGTCACAATGGTTCACACATGTTATTCAGTCCAAAATATAAGTGCAGTACTTGCATGCGCCTCTGCCGGCGAGCTCCGGGCCTCTTCAGCAAGCATAGTCTCTCAGCCGCTGACTCGGGTAGGGGTTCGGCCTCAGGCTGTATCTTTGGGTGCCGGTACGGCCTTCCGTGCTGTTCCGGCCGGGGTCATCGGAGCAAGCTCCGTGTTGAGGTGAGGAACTTACTTCTGGGGTCTCACCGACGTGGCCACTTGCCGATTCTTCCGCCCGTCCCTCGGGCGCAGCAGTAGTCATGGGACTTGTGTGGTCACTGGAGGTCTCCCGGCGATGTTCTGGCGGTACTTCCTTGAACCACGAGATGTTTCTGGATACTTCCTCCGCTCCTCTGCGCGCAGTTACCATGGTGCCATGGTTAGCGGTGACTGTCCAGGTGCCAGGCTTGTAGTTTGTTTGGAACTTTCCTCCCTGGCATCGGCTCCGCAGGATGACCGTCGCTCCATGGTTAAGCCCTCTTGGAGTGGCACGGCGTTGGATGCTTGCGTCTTGGTTGTGTCACGCTCTTCTCTTTTGCACCTCTTCGACGTCCAGTTGAGGTGACGACCACCCCGGGCAGGTAGGGAGTAGGTCCCGGTGGGGGCCATGGAGCATGAGGGCCCACGGGCTCCGCTGGGTCGTACAGTGAGGGGTGCTTCGGTATTCTCTTAAGAACTCGTGGAGCCTCTGTTCCGGGTCTACTTGTTCCACGACCGCTATGCGAAACATCTTGTTCAAAGTGCGCATGAAGCATTCAACGTCCCCGTTGGCCTGAGGCCACTGAGGGGTGATGCGGCGATGCGATATGCCTCGTTGTTGGAGGAATGTAGCAAACTCAGCCCCTTGGAACGGGGGACCATTGTCACTGCGTACTTCTTGAGGGAAACCAAACATGGCGAAGATTTTCTCTAACACTGGTCCGACGTGGTTGAAGGCCGTAGATACGACGGGTTCTACCACAGGATATTTTGAGTAGGCATCTATGATTACAAGTTTGTGCCTTCCTCCTGGGAAGCTTAAAAAATCCACGCTTACTTTGGACCATGGGACGGTGCAGGCCTCTTCAGTGATAACCGGGAGAGGTTTCTCCGGGCCGCTTGTCAGCTAGCACAATGAGCATCGTCTGGCGTATTACTCTACCATGTCCTCAAGCTCTGGGAACCAGACTTTTTCTCGCATCCGTGCTTTCATCTTGGTAATTCCTTGGTGTCCTCCATGGGATAGTTGGACTGCCCGGTATTTGAGGCTCTACGGGATTATTAGCCGGGGTCCTCTCAGCAGGATGCCCTCGCTGGTGGCGCTAAGTTCATGACGGATCCGCCACATTCTTGTTAGGGTGTCCCGATCTTCCGGGGTCCACGAGTTGGTCTGGCAAAGGTAGTTTGTCCACGAGCCTTCTTGCACAGCGCATAGTGTCTTGGTGTAGACTGCATCAGTAGCAGCCGCTTCTTTTACATTGTCTAGGGACATGCTCTGGGGGCATGATGCAAGAGCTACCAAATGGGCATATTGTTTGACGTCCTCATCTTCTTCTTGCTTCTCTGAACGAACTGGGTGTCGAGAGAGAAAATCTGCCGGGTTCTTGGACCCTGGGCGGTATACCACCTCCATTTCATACCGTTGCAACTGGACAGCCCAGCGCTCAATGCGCGGGGGTGGGCGCGGTGCAGTCCCTTTGAAGAGGGGAACCAGAGGCTGATGGTCGGTGAACATGGTGAACGGTTGTTTATGAAGGTACAGATGAAAATGGCTACAGGCCCACTTGATGGCGAGCGCTTCGCGGTCAATCTGGGCGTACCTTGCTTCCGTGGAGGTGAGGGACTTGCTGGCAAACGCCAAGGCGGCCCTCTGGCCTGATTCACGTTCTTGAGCCAAGACCGCACCTGGGCTTGCATCGACCAGCACTTCCGTTCGCTTCACGGGCTCAAAGTATGCTAGCGTGGCTTCTCCTAGGAGGGCATCTTTTATCCCTTGGAATGCCTCTTCCTCCTTTGGGTCCCAGTGCCAGGTTGCATCTGCTTTCATGAGGGCCCGCAGCGGCTCACTCCGGGTGGCCAGGCCTGGTATAAATCACCCACAGTATGTAGCCATCCCCAGGAAGCTCCGTACTTCCATCGGTGTCGTTGGTGCGGGGGTATCCTTGATGGCTTGCGACTTCCTCGGGTCTACCTGTATGCCTTCTTGGTTGAATACGTAGCCGAAAAACTCGAGGGAAGGTTGGAAAAACTGGCACTTGTCCTTATGTAGAGTGGCTCCGTATTCGCTGAGGCGTTTCAGTGTGTCGCGGAGATGTTTGTGGTGATCGGCGGCCGTCGCGGAGTGGATGAGGATGTCGTCACTTACGTTTAGCACTCCAGGTAGGCCTGATAACAGCTCCCATATGGTGTTTTGTAACACTTCGGCCGCCGAGGATATTCCAAAGTTCAGCCGTTTGCATCTCCTGAGCCCTAGGTGTATGCTGAAAGTGGTGATGTATCTGCTCTCTTCGGACAGGGGCAGTTGGTGATACCCTGCGTTCAAGTCAATTTTCGAAAGCCACTTGGATCCGTTGACATCCGCGATGACGTCATCCATTGTTGGTGTTATGTGGCGTTCCCTCTTAAGTGCTTTATTGGGCAGCCGCATGTCGATACATAGGCGTATGGCTCCTGGCTGTTTTGGCTTTTCAGCGATGACCATCGGGGATACCCATGGTGTTGGCCCAGATACTTTTTCAATGACTCCTTGCTCCTGCAAGGCTTCCAGCTCCTTCTCCACAAGCGGTCGCAGGTGGAAAGGAACTCTCCTGAGTCGCAGGTCAAATGGGGCGACCGACTTGTCAATGTGTAGCTTGATAGGGTCACACTTGATGCACCCGAGGCCTTGGAACAGTTCGGGGAACTGTCCGAGGAGCTCTTCTACCTGGTACGTCCGGATTCGTCTGGCGAAGGCGATTAGCTGTAGACCCTCTGCAGTGTGACTACTCAGGAGGGTATCCGCTTCCATGTCGATGACATGGATGGTCGCCATCACCTCAAGATCATCTGCCTTGATGGGTACCGAGATCTTTCCTTTCAGCGGCAGGGGCGTGTCTGCCCCATACGCGTAGATTCTTGTTTTGGATGGCACCACGGGAGGGCGAGGTCGTAGGCTTCGGTATTGTTGTAGGCCCATGACGTTCACTGCCACTCCTGTGTCAATGACCACTTTCACCTCCGTCCCCGTGACATGGACTATGCACGTGGGTAGTGGTCGGCGGCGTTGTTTGAATTCCCTTGCGAAGGATACTATGTTTACCTCTTCTTCGTCGTCCTCTGAGGAATCTTCTACCGTTGGCAGGTGTTTCGCGGGTCTCTGTGCGTGGTCGGGTGATGCGGTGTCTGTCACCGATAGTTGCCAAACGGCTCGCGTTGGGGGCTTCTGCCCTCGGAATTCTCGGTTTTTGTTGCGCCTTCTGCAGACGGATGCAAAGTGATTGGGTATCCCGCAATTGGTGCAGGTCTTTCCCTGGGCGGGACAGTCTTTGGCAGCATGTGGCTCATGGCCACAGTATCCGCATCTTGATCTGGAGGCGTCTCCTTTTGGTCCTCTGAATGTGTCTCCTCTGGGCTTGGTTCTCACAGCATCGGCTTGCTCCATCTTGATGGAGCCCGGCTTCCCGTGGGGCTTGGTTAGGGCTTGATCCATCTCGTTTGACCTGGCCACTGACAGGTCATGTGATCTGGCTAGTATCAGTATGTCCTCCAGCGTGATTCTTGGTTTGCGCAGTAGGAGTCCTCGTAAGGTCTTGTTGCGGCACCCCTTAATTAGTTGTCTCCTGATCTCCTTTGGCTGGTCTTCATCAGTGCACGTGCTGGCAAGCTCCCGGAGACGTGCGTAGAACATGTCCATAGATTCTCCTTCCCTCTAGCGGGCTTGTCCGAGCTTGAAAACTTCGAAATCCGGGTTTAGTTTGTGGATGAAAATGGCCATTTAGTTCTGTTACTGCCGCATTATAGTCATCTGCTGCCCCTGTGTTGGGCAGATGCTTGAAAAGTTTGAAAATCTCGTCTCCTGCAAAGTGTAGAAGCAAGGATCTTTTCACCGCCTCGTCCGTTTCCCTGGTCGCGACGAAATAGTTGTTGAGGCGTTCGATCCATATTCTCCAACGGGGGGAGGCTGATGCGGGATGCTCTAGCTCGCTGAAAGGAGGTAGGACCCCTGATGCTGCGTGCTGGAATGGGATGCGGGCTGGCGCAACGGCGTTGTTGTCGTCCGCCATGGTGCCTGGCGGTGAGTGTTCTTGAACGTTCTGGTCGGTTCAAGGGAAAAAGATGGCCCTGGGTGTCCCACGTGGTGCTGTGTCATAGTATCCCCCCTCTCCCAGGGCACTCCAGCACTTAGTATCCCCACTTTCTCCTTACTTGACTTACATGTAACTTTATTTTCTTCTCTGTGTTTTCCCCTTTCTTTTTTTCCTTATTTGCCTATGACAGTGCTTGATGGAAGCAGGCGGGGATGAGAGGAGCCTCAAACATCTGGTTCACACAGCGCCGGTGAGGCTTCGGGCAGTTCAGACACCTGGCCGTGACTGGAGCGCTGTTACTCAACGGGGCGTGGTCTGCACATTCAGCCCGGCCTGGGCCTGTCAATGTGGTGCCCCGGTGATTCTCCGGACTGCTGTGACGCGTCCCGCATCGGTTGCGGACGCCGCTGAGGTGGGGGTGGCGCGCACACACACCGCTGACACACGGCTGTCTCGGCCTCACGCAGCGCTCAGCCACGTTGCCGCGCCCAGGAGACGGTCGCTCCACAGGGCAGTTACTGTTGTCAACTGCTGTAGTCCAAATATCAATGACCCTGGGTACTGCCCCACAGCTTATATGCCGCATGTGCGACTGATCCCTTCCCTCTTCAGTCACTGATTGGCACCTCGGCCTCCCGGTAAAGGGCAGAAGCTGCCACCACAGTTTGCATCGTTAGGGCCTGGGAAAGATTGAGCAGGCAGGCTGGACGAGATGTTGTCTCTTCCCCACAGTTCCCTTTGTATTACCCCTTGTTGCTGCCAGTGACATATAAGCCCAAGACAATCTCACAATTGCTAATGTTGGGCATCCTAGACAGTGGGAACATCTATAAGAACAGTAGTTTCATAACGCTTGATGATTGCAAGAGGACCTCATCATGCACATCCCTAAATATATTTCTGTACTACCACCTCAGAGGACTAAACAGGGCGGCTACCCATCATTTTTCTGGGAGCCTGATGCCCTTCATGTACTGGGGAAATTATTGAGTGCCACATCAACACTTAGAGGTCTATTACAATGTCGGGCGATCGTCTGCCCGACATAATCTCCCGCCCGCCTCCCGAGGCAGACGGGAAGACCGTCCACCGCTTTTCCGCCCAGTCGACCAAGCAGAAAGCGGCTGAATATGGTGGCGGTGTCTGCTAGACACCGCCATTCATATTACAATGGCTGCGGGAACCAGCCTTACCGTGGCGGCAAAGGCATGCGGTTTTTGCAGTTGGGGGCCCGTTGTGGGCCCCCAGGATGTTGGGGGGGGGCAAATGGGGGGTACCTATGGTACCCCCAACATTTGCATGCACGACGTGGCAGGCACCGCGCAATGCCTGCCACGTTGTGCATGCAAATGCACAGATGCCTTTTTTGCATTGTGGTGGATGCTGCTGACAGCACCGCCTTCCGCAATGCAAAGAATACGGGATGCGCCCACCAGTGTGGCGGGCGCATCCTGATTGTAAATGCGGGACCACCGCACACATAGCGGGCGGTCCTATTTCCTGGTGCAAATTGTAATAGACCCCATAATCTCTATACTCTCCCTGGCAGCTCAGAGGTAGCTGCCAGTAAAGGACGATTCAGCTAGAACCAGGTGGGGAGAGGAGATGGGGCAGGGATAGTGATGTATATCTGGAGATTCTGCTGTACCCAGACTGGTCTGATCCCTGCAAGTAGTAGGTTACGTATCATACATTATAAATTACTATAGCGAGCATTCTACACTCTTTTGGTCCTATGGAGATGTGGTCTCAGTTCTGACTCACTTTGCATGGGATTCAAGACACCAAATGCCAACTTTATGCACCTGTCCTGCTCCTGTAGTGGGGAGCTTGCTGGAGTGAGGTGTTGGCTGCCTCAAACACCATGGTTGACTGTGAGATACCAATAGACCTCCCCGGGTTGCGCTTCTCGGCTGGGATGCAGAGATTCCCACTATTCACCAAAGGTTTCTAGCAATTAAGCTTCTGCTGACCAAGAGACTGGTCGCTCACTATTGGAGATCGGAAAGATGTCCTAAATTCTGTCACTGTCCAAATCACTTTATTTGGTTTTTTAAAACCATAAAAGCATGTTAAAATATACATTAAGTAAAAACCAGATAATACATAATTGTTAAACGAAAATCGATCACAATTCATATACAGTCCAGGTTAAAAATGCATATGATTAGAAAGATTCTGTAAAAAGTTCACATAATATAATATAAAATGCATTATGTAAGGGAGAGAACCATTTGACATTAAAAAAGAGATAAACATTGGCCTATGCACCTGGGAGCTCCTCTCTGCCCTCTTTTAAAAACTTTCACAATAATTGACTTTGACCAGGATCTTGGCAAACCATGTTGACACACCAGATTAAATACAGTTGCCAATATTTGTGACCATAGTGTAATGTCCACCTTAAAAAGATCAGCAGAGACCCTATCTGGGCCAGGTGCTTTATGGCACGTCATTTGGGCAATGGCCGCAGCCACTTATTCTTTTAGAAAAATCCACGCTATAAGCTGCAGCCATATATGTGGTGCCTATGTCTACCTGGTCTGGCTGGTCACCATAAATATATTTAAAATGGTTTAACCACAGCTTTTCAGATATATTACATTCAACAGTGGTGCCCCCAAGACCAGTAAGTAAAGGTTATTGACAATGTCCCAGAACTTCACACTGTTCTTAACGACATCTACGGACAGCAGTTTGTTCCAGGCTTCCTGTTTAATCTCTGATTTGCGAATACCTAAAGCCTTCTTGTACTCTATCCTCAAAGCCTCTATTAAAGTTTTATCTTGGGGTTTTTGTTTTAAAGCAGAAAGTAAATTCTGATGGGCGGCTGTACAATTATGGTCAAACCACCTCTAGCCGTTGTTAGAACATTCCCTATTAGGGTAATAGAGGGCACTAGCTACCTGCTTGCAAATCCTATCAACGCTGTAATAATCTCAAACCCCTTGGCTACCCTCTTGACATATAACTATCCCATTTCCTACACTATTTAATAAGTAATTTAAAAAAGATCTGGTACAACCTTGGCCTATTTGAGTCAATGACCTTGATCTGTAGTTTTTAAAGTAGGAGCTGGGGTGGTATTCTCCACTTTAACCGTATCCTTAAGGGACCCTTGTAAAGTGAGGTGAATGGGATTGTGGTCACTAAAATGTGACCACTGAGCAGCATAATCCGATACCAGGGAAAGTAAAGTTGTATTAACAAATATATAATCAATTGTTGAAAACATACCCCTGACCTTAAAGGAGGGTATACCAAACCCTTCCTCTGTTAAGTTTGGGTGTGCAAATCTGAATTCATCTAAAAAATCCTCTAAATATCCCCCTTGATGAGTGTGTTCAAAGTGAGTCTCTAAGTGAGGACCTGGACCGAGATCGTCAATAACGTGACAATTCTTTTTAAACAAATGAATATTAAAATCTCCTAGTAAATTGATCGAAAACTGATGACTTGTTTCTTCCTATATAAATCTAAAAAGCGATTTAGACTGCATAAGTGTTAATTTATACACACTTTTCTCAAAAGAATTATAAAAATTAAGAAGTACTTTGGGTGCATTCACTGGGATAATCTCGACCGCTGGACAGTTAATAGACCCAGAACCCAGTTACTATGATTAACCCTAGCATTAAGGGAAATCAATATTGATAAACCGCCCTTCGGATGCCCCGCTACAGAGGACCGTGCGGCCTCGGAGTAAGTTGTGTAAATGTCGAGCCAAAATGTATTCTCAGTCTCCCATGTTTCTTGAAACCCCACTACTCCCTTACCAGACCAAGCCACCCAGGATCATCTCTCTTATTCTTTAAACCCACTATATTCCAGCTAAGTACCTTAGAGATTTCTTTTGGTCTTACGTCCTCCCTCGTTAATATACTTGGGATAGAAACGCCCTGAATTGGCTGGTACAAAACAGGTATAGCGGGGTGTTTTGATAGACAGTCATTAGAATCTAACTGACTCAGGGGGAAAAATCTGTTCGCTGATTCAAAGGTGTTCCCTGTTACTCCCTCACCGGTGACAACCTCTGGCGTTGACAAACTTAAGGTCTGATGATTCAGATTCAGAGTGAAAATGTGTCCGTCCCTATTATTATATCTCTTACCCAGTCCTTTATATACTCTCTCTGAAGGGTAACCAAACAGGGGTGTGGGATTTCTAGCCTGATTTTTCACATCTGGGCGAAAAAAGTACCCAAGAGGGAGCACTTTAATGCCCCATGGACGAAGATTTCTTCCCTCTGTCCTAAATTCAAACAATGGGTAGATATTGTAATGAGCATCTTGAACTGTTTGTGGAGCTTATGCCCCCCCTCTTCCTAAGCCACAGACAATTATATCTACTATAGACTGTTGAATAATATGGGACCTCATAATAGGTGTGTAAGAGTCCTGTGCTTGTGGTCTGTCAAGGATTATTGATCTTCATAATTCTGCTATGATTCCTACTTTTTTGCCATGTAGTGGTAGGGTACAGGTGTCACCACAGAGGTATTTGCACTGGATACAGCACAATGTCCAGTAGATGTGAGGTGGTGCCTAATTGTATGTTGAACTTCTGCTAAATACTTTCTGCTATTGCCACCTGCATGCCTGCCGGGTCTACCCCTCCAAATATGCGGTTAATCGGTTGTTGTGTCCTTTTTATGTACTGATCTGTATGTATCAACCCCTTTCGTGTACTTTTGTTCTGAAAATAATAAATACATAATTTTAAAAGCCAAACCCTCACCACCAGGTCCATATTACGTAACTTGGTGAGTAACTAATGAGGGGATACTATCCCCACTTCTATCCTCGTAAGAACTTGCATGAGAATAGGCTGTTTAGTTGAGTAAAAGGCTTACTCTGCATCCAGCATGGTCAGAACTGCCGCTACATTCAAATTCACCTGAGGAAAGCAAAAAACACTCTACTAAGATTATCTAAAATGGATATGTCTTCATTGAAGCCACCCTGATCTGGTAATATCACAATGCATCAGAGGGGGGAGACAGTCAGGCAGTAGCTTGTTGAGGATTGTGCCTCTCAGCCAAGTTTTTAAAAAAAAGCATTCATGGGGGGTGTGGCCTAACTTGCAATGGAGTAAGGCGCATTTCTCCGCGTCTCCTGACCCAGCTTGCCATTTCAGCTCCTGTGCCGCACCAGTATGAGTACATTTTCACATGTGATATACTTTATTGTATGGTTAATTAAAATCCTTTACAAAACAGAAGAAAATGCAAATTAGAGAAGGTTTAAAAATAAGATGCATGAAATCAGAATAAAACTACGAGAAATTAAAAAGAAATGATGCTATAAAGTAACTGTACATAGGTGACTTAGTACCAAAAATGGTCCGTATAGAAACCGCTCATGTAGAGATGTAACTTGCAGGGAATACGCAAGTTGCGGAGGGCATTCTGTTCCTAGTACACGTTGGTATAGACATAAATAATATTAAAAAGTGCTATGCCAAGTAGTTGCAGGCGCCAGTAGTCCTTTGAACATGATTTATTCAACTGTCACTTCTCTGGCCGATTGTAAGAACATTCCAGCAGCCGCCTAAAACTTCCCAATTAGTGCCAGCTCCATCGGGACTATGGTGGTGTAAATGTGCCTTAAGGCCTCTGTAAGAATCCAGGATACAGATTAAAGTAAAGAAGCTTTATTCAGCAGCACAGCATCATACATAGAGCTTCAGAGTCCAGATGCAACTGACTCAGAGATGCAGAATGCATCATCAGGAAAGTTCTGAGAACTAGAACATAGAGGAGATAAGTCTCATGCCATTAAAGGGAAAGGAGTAAAGGGGAATAAATACAATGCAGGATGTAACACATCTCCCCACAAAAGGAAAAACAAAATGAAAGAAATATTATACATAGTTTCATAAAAGAACAAAGGCAACATATTATACATAGTCCCGTAAAGACATGGGTCTCCTCCGAATCCGGAAATCGTCCTTGATTCTAGAAGCAATTGTATCAGGAGAAGACACGGGAAACTGATCTGGTACTGAATTAGGACAATTCTGAGTATGAGGAAAAACATTGGCACCATTCTGGATAGGACACTTCGCAACCTTGCTTACATTCCAGACCTTCCCATCTTGCGTGATAACAGAGTTATTAAAAACATTCTTAACCTGAATGGGTCTACCATATTTGCTCATGCCCTTTCTAACAAACGAAGGTTTCAGAATCTTAACCCAATCACCCACAGCCAAACCATGCTCTCTTGCCTTCCACCTCTTGTTATACCACACAGCAGACTTATTCTGTTTACAAGAAACCCTGTCCGCAATAACCTTAACATCCACAACATCCTCACAAAAATCCTTACACTTCTCCTTGAACCTCCAAGGACAAATAACAGAGGCTGGATCCCTCCCTTTAAGAAGTTTGAAAGGACTAACTTCTGTAGTAGTGTGAGGAGTTATGCGGTAATTCAAAAGTTTCTCTCTGAGCACATTCAACCAATTACCCTTTTCCTTAATAGCATCAACAACGAAGTTCTTTAACACTCGGTTGAAACGCTCAACCTGACCATTCTCATGCGGTTCATAGAGAGAAGTTCTAACATGTCTGATATTACAAGATTGTAAAAATGACTGCATCTCTGACGAGACCAATTGCACTCCGTTGTCTGACACCAAAACAGAAGGGCAACCTTCTCTAGAGAATACCTCCTTGAAGAACAAAATAATGACCTCAGAAGTGACTTTGGACACAAATTTTACTTCTGGCCATTTTGAATGGTAATCAATAATTACAAGAGCAAAACGAGAAGACTCAGGTAAAATGTGAAACGGACCAGAAATATCAAAGGCAATTTTATTCCACGGAAATTCAGGACACACTACCGGTTTAAGGGGTGGAACAACAACCTTCAACATCTTGTCTTTATCACAACACTCACTGCACTCTCTAACCACACGATCTACAAACCTGTCCAAACCTGGCCACCAAAAGTTCAACCTAATAAGACGCTTCATGGCAGAAATTCCAGGATGGGTTTTATGCGCCAACTTGAGTATTAAATCTTGAACTCCAACCGGTGGAACACACTTATCACCTTTAAAGACTAAATACCCTTCACAGAACAATTCATCAGCAACATTAAAAAACGGCACAATATCCTCTCTGATATTGGCTTTGCTGGGCCAACCTTCTAAAAGGTATTTCCTTAAAGTAATTAACTTATCATCCTCATCCTGACACTTGATCCAAAATTGTTCTGTGATATCCTGATACTGAGTAGCCACAAAATCCTGCAAACTAGAAACAAAATTAACATCTTTAAACCCACTAACGCTGTCAACCAAACTAAGACAAGGAAGGCGTGACAGACAATCAGCAGTAACATTTTTTTTTCCAGGTATGTATTCCACCGTAAAGCTATATTCCTGCTGTCTTGATGCCAAACGTGCAATCCTCGCTGTAGAATTCCAACCTCCTCCCACTGATAAAATATTGACAAGTGGCTTGTGATCAGTTCTCAAAATGAACTTGCTCCTCCAAATGTAGATCCTATAATGTTCAATGGCCCACACACATGACAGTAGCTCTCGCTCAATGACTGCATACCTGCGCTCTGTCTCACTCAGCGTCCTGGAGGAGAAAGCAACATTCCACTCCGACACACCATCTGTTTGAGACAGCACACACCCCAATCCGTATAAACTTGCATCCGTAGTAATGATACACTTCTCGCCCATCCTAAAGGGTCTTAAAGTTGGTGAATTTACAATGTCCTTTTTAATTTCAGTGAAAGCCTTTTCTTGCTCTGTGTCCCAAACAAACTCATTCTTTTGCCTCAAAAGTTTCCTCAAGGGCTCCATTTTGGTAGCAAAATTAGCCACAAATTTGCTGTAATACTCGCACATGCCCGAGAAGGACAGAAGCTGTTCCTTAGTACTAGGAGCTGGGGCATTAAGAATGGCTTCAACATTTGATTTCTTTGGAACCAAACCTTCCCCCGAAAGGGTATGCCCCAAATACTCCACTGATTTCCTAAACAAATTGCATTTATGTGCTTTAAGAGTGAGACCATAGTTTTGCAATCTAGAACATACTTCATCAAGGTGGACAGAATGCTCAACATCATTTTTAGAAAAAATCAGAATGTCATCCTGAAAGCACTTAACAAAAGAATCAAGATCTCTAAAAATCTGAAACATTACACGCTGAAAAACAGAAGCAGCAGAAGCTAACCCAAACAGCATTCTTCTGTACTGGAAGAGACCCATGGGTGTAATAAAGGCTGTGAATTTTTTAGAATCTTCCGTTAGCTCTATTTGATGGTACGCTGACCTAAGATCCAAGGTAGAGAAGATCTGCGCGCCATCAAATAGAGAAACCAGCTCATTAACCACTTGGATGCTAAGGTGTTTTATGGCTCCGCATGCACTTTCCATTGAAATCAATGGAAACTCCATGACGAGTTACCCTTGTCATTAGCACTGAAGGGGTTAATATTGGGGAGCGGATGACAATCTATAACAATATTTGAATTAAGAGCTCTCAGATCAATGCAGACTCTCAACTTTTGATCAGGTTTCCGTACGAGAACCATAGGTGAAACCCATTCAGATGACTCTATGGGCTCGATAATATCATCCTTCAATAGGTCATCCAGCATTTCTTTTAATTCAGACCTAACATTCAGAGGTACGCCTCTTAATTTTTGCTTAACAGGAATAGCCCCGTCTTTTAACACTATTTTGTGTGCAAAGCCTTTCAACTTTCCCAGTTGATCACAAAAGACTTTGTCAAATTTTTTACTCCACAATGAGGTAACATCCTCTTCCCCATCACTAATGGTATTAATCATTTCCTGGTCACTACAAAGTTCAATGGGATCCTTAGCACTCGGATTCAATTTGATACCAAGTTCCCATTGATCATGCCATCCCAGAACATTGACACCCTTGATAGCAATATATAACTTGATGTGAGCCAGCCTACCTCTAAAAGTTAAAGGAACATTCAAAAATCCTTCAATAGAGATATTACCCCCATTAAAACTCTCAGCTAAAATGTCAGATGGCTGTAACTTAGAAAAATCACACACACCCTGTAACTTCTCGTCGAAATATTGCTTTGTAATAATGGTCCATGGGGACCCAGAATCTACCATCAATTCAACATCAATCTCAAGAATGTGAAATGTGCACTTAGGTGATTTCTTACTAGTCAAAACAACAGTACCACTTTGAATGATGGACACAACATATCCTCTAGTAACTTCCTGTGATGTGGTTTCAGAATCATTAACAGAAGAAACTTTAGCAGAAGTAGGATAATTAGAAATAGAACGTGATTGTCCTGCTCGCCCTTGTGTATTAAAACGTTTTTCTCTGCAGACATTGCCAAAATGTCCCATTCTACCACATACATTACAAGTTCTATGCAGTGCAGGACAACCCTGGAAAGAGGCAATGTGCGACTTGTTACCACACCTAAAACAAGACACAGAATTACTGTTAAAATCAGGTTTCCTGTAATTACCACTTGAAACATTCTTTGTACTCAATTGTGTAGTAGTGAAATTTTTCCCTTCATTTTTGGGCTTAACTAAGCATACTTCTTCCTCAACATTAGTTTTATTGCTATTAGTACTCTGTTTCTCTACAATATTCATCCACTTTTCAGACATTTCTGTGGACTTAGCAATAGCAATGCTTTCCTCCAAAGTGGGATCACCTAAGCACCACAACTTATCTTGGACCTTCTTATTCTTAACATGAACAATGATCTGGTCACGTATCATTTCGTCAGCCATGGTACCGAAGTTACAGCGTAAAGTTAACGCTCTTAGAGAAGTGAGGAAATCATCGAATGATTCATCCTGTTTCTGCGCCCTGGTGTAAAATTTAAAACGATTAAGCGCAATATTAGCAGTAGGTTTAAACCTTTTCTCCAATCTAGCAAGAGCTTCAGAATACACATTAAGGTTATCACCACTTCCAGAGGGAGCAGTAACCTGAGGCAAAGTTCTAAAAATGTCTTGCCCTTCTGATCCTAAGCAATGCAATAATATGCTCTTTTTCCTCTCCGCACCCATTCGTTCTCCATCGATGGCCCTCATATAATTGAAGAATTCCTCCTTCCATCTTGCCCAAGGTAAAGGAGGGTCACCCTTGATTTGTAAAAATTTTGCAGGAGGGTCAAATTGCATTTTTAAATATTATAAGTAAGAGAAACAGTTACAATATGTCAAAAATGTAAATAAAATTTCCCAAAAGTACTGTAAAATATAACGAGATGTAAATAGAAATAAAGTATGAAGAAATAAATGTACTTAAACGTGGAATATTGTGGTAAAAAAAAAATCTTGACGAAAGTCAGTGTGTTGACAAAATGAGATAAGCAGTTCCTCAAGAAGAAAGTACCTTCGTAGATTCCAGAGAGAACAGATGTCACAAAACGGAGAAAAATAAACCAATAACAGCGCTGCAAAGCGTTGTTTAAGTACTGCAAAGCGTTGTTCAACAAAATAAATAAAGCAGCAGTTCCGTGGTTGAAGATAAACCAAGGTTTGTTCAATAAAGTAAAATGAAACGGAATTTCCGTGGTCGAAGGGCTCGTTGCTAGGCAACAGAATGCCTTTGAAGACAAGATGGCGGCACGTTGCATGCAGCGTCAATGCGTATGACGTCACACGTCTTGTGGAAAGGACGCCTCGTGTTACCTTGGCAGCAGCGCAACAAAGAGAGGACGCGTTGAGACGCTTCACACATTGGTTGCTGCAGCAACGACGTACACAAGGAGCTTTGACGTTTCGAAGCACAGCCGATGCACTGTTACGCTTCAGCGAGAATGTTGGTAACCAGGCAGATCAATGGAATTCTTAGAAGAAGAAAAACACGAGCGTTGGTCACAGGTACAGGAAACTTAAAAGATGCGCTGAAGCAAATTCAATGTAAAATTAAATGAAAATCAGCTGTAGGTTCTCTCAAGCAGTGAGAGAAACAGGGGAACAAATCCAGTAAGCCCCAGATCGAATAAAAGTATTTTCTTCAGAAAATAAAGCTAAAATTTTCCATACAAGTCCAAAATGGTCCCAGATAAAATAGAAATTGGGTTCACTCCGCTCCTGTGCTGTAGATGGCTGGAGTCCTCGTCGCCAAAATTTGTAAGAATCCAGGATACAGATTAAAGTAAAGAAGCTTTATTCAGCAGCACAGCATCATACATAGAGCTTCAGAGTCCAGATGCAACTGACTCAGAGATGCAGAATGCATCATCAGGAAAGTTCTGAGAACTAGAACATAGAGGAGATACGTCTCATGCCATTAAACGGAAAGGAGTAAAGGGGAATAAATACAATGCAGGATGTAACAGCCTCCTTGCATGATCTTACGCTGTGTTGTATGAACATGGGGGCATATTATCAAGGGGGTTTATCTCCGCTTTTTTGGCTTTAAAAGCCAAGAAAGCGGAGATAAAATTATCTCCCTATTATCTAGCTGTCGCTAACACCAGTTAGCGACAGCTAGTAGGAGATAGCGACCATCTTGGGCCCCACTTTGCATGTCAGTGATATTTATCACTAATGAGATGCAAAGTGGGCGTGCCAAGATGTTAGCGACTGGAAACAGTCGCTAACATCGCTATCTCCTATTACAACTTTTGGAGATATTCGCGCTAAGCGCGAATATCTCCAAAAGCTAACACCTGCCCTGAGCAGTTCTTAGCCATGTTATCCAATGGGAGGTGGATAACATGGCTAAGAGCATTAGCTCGGTAATGCATGAATATCGCTGACTTTTCTGCGATATTCATGCATTGCGGCGTTTTTTATCGCATTTGCGATAAACCTTGGTAATACCAATGTTTATCTGCGATAAAAATCGCCGCAGCTCTGCGGTAAATTTTTGTCTCTAACCAAGCAATAGCGATAATTATCGCTATTGCTTGGTAATATGCCCCATAGTTCTTAGATACATACGCCTTGGGGACAGCAAAGCTGGGCAACAGCAAAGGACAAGTTCTGCAGATTCTTAGTGATGTTGGCACAGACAACAGCCGGACCCACTTGACGACCAGTTTTTCCAGTGGGCTCTATAGTCTTGTATTGGCAAAGTTAAGAGCCTCACCCTCATGACATTTTGTAGGGCTTGCCTTCCAAGACCTGCTTTTAAGTAGGACTAGCATGCAGTAGTTTCATGGGACTTGATGAGGCCTTCTGCACCTAGGACTGATCTGATCTGTTCAAGGTCTTGTTGCCTCGAAATGTTCTCGCCACACTTTTTTGACAGGATCTTTAGACTGCACTTTGTTAATAATGTATCTGTTGAAAATTCAGTAGAAAGACCCAGTGTTTTTTTGGCCATCAAGAAATAACTCGCCCAGCGACTATTGTTATCTGTAAAGACCACCTGTAGCGCTGCCCTAAGTGTGCCCGGGCATGCATTGATCACATCATGTTGGAATTTGACTATGTCTTTTTTGCATTCAATGTCCATAGCTGTGATGTTGAACTCTGGTCGAATCAGTGAACGCCTGGTCGTGTGAGGGAGATTAAAGACTTTTCTATATGCCATTGTGTACAGGCCGTCCAGTTTTTTGGTCAGCAAACCAGGGAAGGCGAGGTGGCCATAGGTGAGTGTAGACATTAACTTGGCTTGCATTACTCGTCGGATCCTCTCCGTTGAGTGACTTACAAGCTTGTGGTGTAATTTACACAAGCCATATGTTAGCTTAGCTGCTTTTCCCTCTAGTGCTTTAACTTGCAGTGCCGGTCTGCAGGTATCTATCAATTGTACTCCCAGGTAGGTGTACTTATTGGTCGTAATTATCCTAAGAGGACGAGTAAATTTGACCCCATTGGGTGTCATGGAGTCCAGACACCATCTGGCACCAGTGGAAGGAATCGGATCTTCCTCAACACCTGCCCATTGAGCCTCTGTGAGCCACGGCCGAGTTACCACTAGGCTTCACCCACCATCAGTGTGTGTGTGTTCCGAACTTTCGCGGCCCGCCCCCACTGGCAAGTGGCATACAGTCAACACTGCGCCTGCACTAGAAGGGCCGCGCAGCCGCCATGATGATGACATATATCATATTTTATTATTAATTTGAATATTCATTCTCTTGGACTTGAGCAGGGCTGCCTGCTGCAGGCTAAGTGATTAAGAACTGTGAGCAGTAACAACACTAAACGCCGTGACTCACACTTGGCGGGATACGTGAAAAACAGGCTGCGGGAATGTGGCTACACAGAGTACAATTAAGGTACATTTTAAAAACATCAATGTGGGCGTGGGCAGCAGATGCGTAGACCCGGCCCTGATAATTAAGTGCTGGTGCTAAGCACCGGAAAGCACCGGAACAAATTAAGCACTGGCTTTGCTCCATTCCTTCCTTTCTGGTGATTGGTTGATGGCTTCATGAGTACTTCTGAGCCCCTGCACCCTGGTCTCAAGTGTGGGGTTTGCTTGTGTCCTTCTCCTTTCGTTGCTTGCACTTCTGGCTCCTATGCAGTCCTTAGGGTTGAGGTCCCTTGGCCGGGTCTTGACCCTTAGCTTTTTTGGGAGATGTCTCTCCTTCCTGGTGTTGTCTGGGGATGAATTGTCGTTGCTCTTTCGTTCTGGCCTTGGCGCCCTTCTCTGTTCTGGGCGATGGTGGCAGACTTCTTCACATGCTTTCTGCCCCTGGGGAGGCTGTTGTAGTTGTTTGCAGGCTTGTTTTACAGTAGCTGTGCTCTGTTCTTTCCTTCCAGGACTTCTGGTGCATGATACGTTGC
Source organism: Lissotriton helveticus (assembly GCF_964261635.1). NCBI lineage: Eukaryota > Metazoa > Chordata > Amphibia > Caudata > Salamandridae > Lissotriton > Lissotriton helveticus. Next base: position 392,409,597 of record NC_136068.1, on the reverse strand, counting down.
ACTATTCTGGATGGTGCTGTTCCTTACCATTCGTTTCTTTCCTTTCTGTTTAGCTGATTTTTTCGCACACTGTTCCCGTATTCTCACAGTTATTGTTTGTGATGGCTCCGCGTTGTGGCGCGGAAAAGTTCCCGAAGAAAACTGACGTAGGCGCGCCGGGGTGGGACTTATATATCCTCGCTGATGTCACGGACGCGGATGACGTCAGGGCGGAGTCACGTGGTGCGATTTGGGGGGACACTGATGCCTCTTCTCTTGTGCTGGACAGGGCCCATCGAGTGACCCCCCATGTCGTGGTGCTCTGACCTTACCACGGACATTCTCACGGAGGTGTACTTTTTCACTGAAAGGGAGGCCATTCTTCGTGCAGCGAAATCTTAGGCTGACCTGGTCTCTCGGGTTCACACCGTAAAGCTCATTAAAGATATCTCCCCTCTCATACTGCAACGATATAAAGATTTCAAGCCTGTTTCTGATAAACTCAGAGCCCTCAATATCCGCTACCAACTGGGGCGTCCTTTTGCCATCATTTTCACGTGGGAGTGCAGATGACGAGTTCTCCGCTCTGTGTAAGAAGCCAAGCAACTCTTCAACTTGACGGCTGACTCGAGAGAGGGTAGTTCATTCCCTCCTCATTCACCCTCCTGTGGCTCTTTGAAATGGATGTACGTTGTTACAACGCATGCTTTTACTACGCATGCCTTTACAACGCAGGTTTTTCAACGCAAGTCGTTACAACGACTTGCGTTGGGGGTGCTGGATAGTGAATAGTTTAATTTACTATTCCAACTCCAGTCCCCGTGGATAGTAAGGAAGGTGTTGGATAGTAAATTAAACTATTACCTATCCTAGAGCGCCCCCCAGCGCAATTCGTTGTAATGACTTGCGTTGAAAAACCTGTGTTGTAAAGGCACTGCGTGGTAAAAGTTGCGTCGTAAAGGATGTTTCCCCTCAGAAACCTATCTGGACCATGATGAAAGCTAGTCACCCCAATATACACACCAGAGACCTTGCTTCTCAAGCAGCTAAAAACGACACCATGCAACATCGACACAAATTGGAGAGGAGCTTGTCTCTTGCCCTGTTGACCTCTGCCTTTGTCTAACATGGCCCTCACCAGTCTCTGACAGTTAGCAGAGTCTATGGGATGCCTTGCTTCTCTGGCTTCATTCAACAACTGCCTCGCATCGCAGCTGAGCCCTTCTAAGGGTTTCCCACCATTGCTATTGCACAGCACCCAGTTCTAGTGCTCCATCTTGCCACGGATTGCCCATGACATACTTATTGCGGCCCAACCGGGCTGGTCCCGACAAAGCTATGCCCATGGGGGGTCTCTTGATACTTCCAGCTTGCCCTCGTCCTGGCACCTGCTGACGAAGGTCTGGGACTACTGGACATTTCCACTGTTGCCATGAATGCCCTTGATTCAACCCTTGGGAGAGTTACTACTGTAGAATGCCCATCACACAGATGTTCTGGCTGTTCCAGGACTTGAATGGAGTGTTCTGGCCCGGTTGGCCTTTCACTGTTTATGCTTTGTCTTTTACTCAGTTTCTTTTTAGGTTGTTCAGTGCACCAGAGATACTTGTCCAACAGTGTCCTTCTCCTTGCTTTATATCCACACATTGCTACATCATGGCACTAGCCGCCGGGGTGGTCTTTCATCCTCCAGTTCTCCAGGCATTAGGCTCTCACACTTGCACTCTCACCGTATGCTTGTATGGACTGTTTCAATTTTCTTAATGCTGTGGTAGCGATACCCCGATGTCATATATTTACAGGAGACCCACCTCCTGAGTCATGACACACAATGTATGTCCCACCCAAAATATCCTATTCGCTTCTGGGCATATGCTGCAACTGAAACTGATGGAATAGAAATCATGTGCAAATCTACCTTCTATAGATAGTGTGTGTTGTCAATGCCAGTTTCTTGAAACTCATGGTCCAACGGGGCCTTCGTTTACTCACTCTCCTGAACATTTATGCCCCCATTCATGCCTAAGACACATATCTAAGGGACATCCTACCTGGCCAGGTAGCACCATAAACAGGCGACATTGTGGTCAGGGGATTTTAATCTGGTATGGGACCCTGACAATGGACCGTAGCTCTGCCACCTTTCAGGCAGCTGTTGCGATGTCCGCTGCTCTTAAACGCTACTTTACAGAGTTGGACTTAGTTAAAGCATGGTGGTATAAACATCCTGAGGTTCATTATTATTCATTCTTCTCCCACGTCCATACCTCCTACTCTTGCATTGACTACTTCTTTCTCACCCACACTCTGATCCGCAACCTTGACTCTGCCACTTTCTCTGACATATCATTGTCAGATCATGCCCTCCTGGAGATCCCAATGACTAGAGCAGGGACCCCCACACGCACAGGCTCTCCATGGCACCTCCCTCCACATTTGCTGTGGGGACCCAGTCGATGTCACTGAAATCCAAAAAGAGATCTTTGCCTATTTTACCACCAATGCTAGCCCTGAGATCTCAGACCATACACTTTGGGATGGGTTTAAAGCCACAATACGGGGCTCATTTCTCCTATTTCTATTGCCCATGTGACTCAAGGCTGGTTGAGTTGGGCCTGACCACCGATAATAAGTCCCTAGATCGCTTTGACCACTCTACCCCATCCACTCATAACAAATGCCAATTGGCGTTACTGAGGGGCCTACTAAGGGCACACCATATGAACAAGGCAGAACGTTCACTACTAGCCCTGAAACAGAGATACTGTGAAGGGGGGACAAGGTGAGAACACTACCTGCTCGTAAACTCTGTCAGCAAACCGCACGCACCCACATCTCTACACTAAAACTCAGAGATGGGCCCTGGGCGACTAATAAACTGGCAAAGCAACAAGCATTTCATTACTTCTATTGAGCTCTTTACACTGGGGACACCACATCCCAGACGCTTATTGATTGCCTTTGGGACCACTTAGACTTCCAACATTCAGAACTCCTTGAAGCCCCTACCACTCTTTTGGAATTACAGAGAGCCCCAAGGAAACTACCTAAGGGCAAAAGGGCAAAGTCCCTGGCCCAGATGGTATTCCTCTGTCATTCAATTGTAAATTCTTCCTGCAAATTCAAGACCGCCTTATGTCATTATTTAACAAGTTCACTGCAGACACTGGCCTTACATCCAGCAGCAGCGGAAATAGTGCTTCTTCCAAAACCTGATAAAGACCACTCTCTCTGTGCCTCGTATTGTCCCATAGATCTTCTCAACACAAATGCTAAGATCTATACGAAGATACTTGCGAATAGGCTAGAGCTCTATTTTCCTAGCCTTATCGACCCAAATCAAATTGGTTTTATTTACCAGCAACAGGGTGCGTATAACATTCGCTGAGTGGCCCACCTGGTTGAGAATGTCCACCGCCATAACATCCTTGTCTGCCTGCTCTCACTAGATGTGGAGCAGGGCTTTTACCAGGGCAGCTGGACCTTCTTAGCCCCTTCGCTGCGGGGCATTTTCACCTGCTGTGCGGGGAGGGGGGCCACGCGCGGCGCTGCTGTGCTTGTGACGAGCTCGGCTCGTCATGAGGCACAGTGGAGCTGCACTCATGACGAGCGGAGCTCGTCACAACCACACCCGTTTTCGAACGTTCAGCACAGCGGGGAAATTATCCCCGGGTGTGAACATTCCAACGGTCATGACGAGCTCAGCTCGTCATGAGTGCAGCTCAACCGTGCATCATGACGAGCTGAGCTCGTCATGAGCATGGAAGAGGTTAACAGCTGTCCTTGGCAAAATTGGTCTCAGACAGAACATCATCTCTAGGATAATGGCATTGTATGCCTCCCCAATGTCCATGATCTGTTTTAATGAGCAGGCTTCTTCACCAAAACATCTGGCAAGGGGCACTAGGCAAGGCTGCCCACTTTCACCACTGCTCTTCACCCTGTCTGTTAAACCCATAGCCATTGCTATCCACTGAGCGGAGGACTTGGTGGGCATGCCTTTCGGGGGACAAGCGCCTTGGTACGTCACTGATCACTCCATCTTTCTACTGAGGGTCCAGCTCACATTATACTTTTAGCATACAATACTAATTATTAATCAGCTAAGATGGTGCTGATTACTAATTCCAAAAGAGACACTGTTCATGGTCCTGGCCTTCTTAAAGATCTCTGCTGCAGTGTGCTTTCATATGACTCCATAATTTAACAAGGGAACCCAATGGATACCTTCGGACCATGGGCGGACAATTATTATAAAAAACAAGGGTCCTGAGGCTAACTTGATTACACACAAAATGAAGTTATAGACTTGAATCAGTGCTATATCTGTAATTCCTGTACCCAGCCGGGTCAGGAAATTTTATTCAATACAGTAAAGAGCAATTAAGTGACTTTGAAGAGGGTCAAATTTAAGCATTTGATAGGGTACAAGCCTGTACCTATCCAAGAGTGAACCAACATACAGTTTAGAGAAAGGTAGAGATAGAGAACAACAAACAATAGCAGGCAAAAAACATAGGAGCCACCTGTCACTTGCAAATGGTTAAATAATAAAGCAAGTTTAGACAAACAGTCACTGCAATAAGAATAAACTCAATGGATATATTGCAGAACCGTTTAAACTGTCGACGACGTTTCGATCCCCTGGCTCCTAATTGTAGGAAGGTAGATCCCTGACTATGGTTGCCCCCAACTTTTTGCCTGGTGTTTTGCTGGTTTTCTGACTTAGTTGACCTGGGGCCCTGCTATTCAGGACCCCAGGCCCACTGCTCTCTCTGTAAAATGGATTCCATGTACCCTAGGTACATACCTAATTGGATACTGAGTCACCTTATCAGCCCCGGTACAGTGTACCTTAGGTACCCAGGGCATAGGTGCACACAGGGCCTACCAGGGGCTGCAGCATGTATTATGCCACCCCTGGATGGCCATCCAAAACAGACACAACTGGCTGCTTGACAGCTGGGGCAAGGTGGTGTACACACCCTTTGCTGTAGATATAGTATTCCTATATCTAACCCTAAAATGGACACATATATTCCTATCAGTCACTCCTATGGCAGGCCTTATCAATCCTGAAGGCAGAGTGCTTGGAATAATGTGAAATGGTGCTCTGGCATGAGCTGAGCCCGTTTGCAGCTTGCGGAACCAAGTCCTAATAGCTGTTCCATGATAACGCTATACCATATACTCTTAAGTGCATTATGTACCTCGCGGTCATATGCTAACTTTGGTATAACATTATCAAAACATGTCGAGTAAGGTGTCATACGAATTGGAATACTAACCCCTCGCCAATTCTGGCGACGGGGTTAGCATTCCACCCTTCTAGAGGGACACGACATGTATGTAACTGTGAACCCCGGTTAAAGTCAGACATAGCCTCAGCTCCACAAAATGGATGCAGCCACCGAGACACAAGTCTGCCCTCCTGCTGCTGGGAGTCCTTCCAGCAACGGAGGCATGGACAAAGGGTTTCCTGTCAGGGGCGGTGCCAGCACCATCCCAGACAGGATTTTGTGTATCCCAGGTAGGCAGGGCTTTAGAGGAAGGTGACTGCAAGTGGCACCCCGGTGCTCACTGTGCATAGGCCGGCTCAAACCAGTTCTGGGGGCACACCAGCCCCTGAGCTGGGGAGAGACCGGACAAAGGAGAGGGGTGTAACCACCCCCCTCCTGGTCCCACCCATGGGCAGGACCTAGTCGCGTACCAGCCCCTTTCTTTAGAATAAAGGTGGGAGCGCGGACCCTTCCAAATTAGATCATCTTTGAATCCTGAAACTACTTTCTACGAAAGGAAATCTCGACTTCTTCTCAAGATTTCTCCCTTGTGACTAAGGAGTAGTCACCCTGCATCACCGGAATCAGACCGACCAGCACGACGAGACCCGGACTCCCTGCCCTCTCTGACCTCTACCTGCCTCTACAGCACAGCTGAGAACCGTGGGTGCGACGAGACCAGAGGACCCGACGACCATCAGAACCAGCACGACACTGACCCAGCACGACCGCCGAGGGACCCTCGAGTGGGTGCACTGGGGTAAGAGAAGCCCCAACCCTAAGCAGCACGAGCACCGAAGTCCAGCCCCCCAGCATCCTCCAGATCTGCGTGGGGCCCTTTTGCTTCTGCGCTGCTTGCCACGTTGTCCGGTCACTTGCCCGTTGGCTAGTGACCCTCCAGACGACGACCTACGTTTGTTTCACCCCTGGTCTAGCTCCTCTAGACTAGCCCTAGTCTCCTCCTGAAGGGGACCCTCCTCGGACCCTCCTGGTCCACTCCAGACGCCATTTTGGGTCGCCACATGGGCTTGCCTTAGCCAAGGCTTGTTGCCTACTTCACCGGATCCAGCACCGCCAGCAGCAGACATCCGACGTGGGACAGCTCACAGACCTCCAGCTTGGTCGACATCCTCGCCCTGGTCCGTGCAGCAGCAGAATCCAGTGTCGCCTCTTCACCTGGCTGAGTGACCTCGTCCGGTGCCATCCTGGTTCCCACCTAATCACTGGCTAGTGATTCAAAACTTGGTCCCCTCTGCTTACAGGTATCCTTCTTCACTGATCCAGTCCTTGGATCAGCCCGGAACATCTTCACTGGTCGCCTGCCAGCAACTTTTACTTCAGGCTCCTGGTTCGTCAACGAGGATTCCCGACGACACTTGAACCCTATGCAGCCGCAGCCCCTGGGCTAGGTAAACCGAGTACCACGGTGCTCCAGCGTAGATCCACTCTCTAAGTGTCTAGATCCACTTTCGTTGTTGACCTACCTAGTCGGGTTCGCCCGAGAACACTAACTTTGCATTTACTAGCCTCCATAGACTTTGTTCCACATCCCGCGTGAGAGTGCACACTCTGCACCCGATCCCCCTAGGTCTCCTGCTCGTAATCTAAAGGTTCAGTAGTCTAGCCCTAGCAATCCCAAAGCCTCTGAAAATAGTTACTTACCTGCTAGTAATTCGCATTCCACTTTCATAGTATATGGTTTGTCGTGCCCCTCGGGCATTTGTGTAAATTGTGCGACTTTCAGTATTTCTTTAAGAGTTTTGTATTGTGCTTAGCACCCTGTCCTCATAAAGAGTCCGGGGTTGTTGTGTTATAAATAAATATCCTTTTATTTTCATAACAACTTGAATGAACCCGAATGTTTTGGTTCACATATAGAGACACCGGGATCCACACGATTATTAATTAGTTTGATTTGAGTTTCACAATTTATGGGAACTATGTCTTCTACACTTAGGTGATGATTTTATATTAAATACATTATTCATTTCCTGGTAATTTGTAATTCTATTACTTCAAGTGTAGTATACTATTTCTATTATTTTCTTGGCTTGCAGCCCTGAGGAAGTTAAGTTGGCATAAGATTGATGCCCAAACGAAACACGTGTTGGCTGCAGAGAGTGTCTTTGAACTGTGGATATTTGGAGTCTGTAATAAAGAGGAACAACACACGTCTACTTGAGAATTCCGGGGTCTTACTTGGAAATGGACTAAGAATGGACTTGTGACTATATTTACAGTGGATTGAACTTTGAAATAAGGATCTTTCTTTTGAGTGCTCAGTGAGAAAATCTTTGACTTTTATACATCAAGAGCTCTGTTCCTGGGTAATTTGGGGAGTGAGGTGACCTTCACTCTCTCACTTAGAGCACCAGTGACGATTTGTATCATTTACTTTGGCCTAAGAACACTTGTAGCAGTGCGCCCTTTATCCTGTTGCCTCATAAATTTTGAAAATAAAACCAACTCCTGAGGGATCCCCCTTAAAATTAGTTAGGGACCTCCCACAGATGGACACTGTTGGGCACAGCCAAACCTGGGACCTAAGGGCCCCACACCTGACCTGTCCCTCCAGTAAGCCAAACAGAGGGACCCAACCTCCAGCTTTAGGTAGCCAGAGGTTGACCCTGAGAGCTCAACACAACTCAGTCTTGGAAAGAAAGGCCTCTATGGTGGATAATAGTTGGAGGAAGCTGAGCCCAAAATTAGTGGAGCCTCACTTCAGTACTCCATCTCAGCACCAGCCTTTTACTTTGCCAAAGCACACCACAGGTAGAGATTGATTCCCTATGGTGGAGACCCTCAGATACCCTTAGGGTGAGGGATTGCTTAGTGGACCATGAGATAGGGGGTAACCATGCCAGTGCTGGTACTTCCTTATATGGCCACTTAGGCAATATAGGCTTACCTGGTCAAGGATAGCCTTATCTCCTTTTGTTTGGGGGGGGTTATGTAGGAAGGTAGATCCCTGACTATGGTTGCCCCCAACTTTTTGCCTGGTGTTTTGCTGGTTTTCTGACATAGTTGACCTGGGGCCCTGCTATTCAGGACCCCAGGCCCACTGCTCTCTCTGTAAAATGGATTCCATGTACCCTAGGTACATACCTAATTGGATACTGAGTCACCTTATCAGCCCCGGTACAGTGTACCTTAGGTACCCAGGGCATAGGTGCACACAGGGCCTACCAGGGGCTGCAGCATGTATTATGCCACCCCTGGATGGCCATCCAAAACAGACACAACTGGCTGCTTGACAGCTGGGGCAAGGTGGTGTACACACCCTTTGCTGTAGATATAGTATTCCTATATCTAACCCTAAAATGGACACATATATTCCTATCAGTCACTCCTATGGCAGGCCTTATCAATCCTGAAGGCAGAGTGCTTGGAATAATGTGAAATGGTGCTCTGGCATGAGCTGAGCCCGTTTGCAGCTTGCGGAACCAAGTCCTAATAGCTGTTCCATGATAACGCTATACCATATACTCTTAAGTGCATTATGTACCTCGCGGTCATATGCTAACTTTGGTATAACATTATCAAAACATGTCGAGTAAGGTGTCATACGAATTGGAATACTAACCCCTCGCCAATTCTGGCGACGGGGTTAGCATTCCACCCTTCTAGAGGGACACGACATGTATGTAACTGTGAACCCCGGTTAAAGTCAGACATAGCCTCAGCTCCACAAAATGGATGCTGCCACCGAGACACAAGTCTGCCCTCCTGCTGCTGGGAGTCCTTCCAGCAATGGAGGCATGGACAAAGGGTTTCCTGTCAGGGGCGGTGCCAGCACCATCCCAGACAGGATTTTGTGTATCCCAGGTAGGCAGGGCTTTAGAGGAAGGTGACTGCAAGTGGCACCCCGGTGCTCACTGTGCATAGGCCGGCTCAAACCAGTTCTGGGGGCACACCAGCCCCTGAGCTGGGGAGAGACCGGACAAAGGAGAGGGGTGTAACCACCCCCCTCCTGGTCCCACCCATTGGCAGGACCTAGTCGCGTACCAGCCCCTTTCTTTAGAATAAAGGTGGGAGCGGGGACCCTTCCAAATTAGATCATCTTTGAATCCTGAAACTACTTTCTACGAAAGGAACTCTCGACTTCTTCTCAAGATTTCTCCCTTGTGACTAAGGAGTAGTCACCCTGCATCAGCAGGCACCAACTAAGTATCCTGCGGTTTGCTGCACGTCCTTCCTCCGGAATCAGACCGACCAGCACGACGAGACCCGGACTCCCTGCCCTCTCTGACCTCTACCTGCCTCTACAGCACAGCTGAGAACCGTGGGTGCGACGAGACCAGAGGACCCGACGACCATCAGAACCAGCACGACACTGACCCAGCACGACCGCCGAGGGACCCTCGAGTGGGTGCACTGGGGTAAGAGAAGCCCCAACCCTAAGCAGCACGAGCACCGAAGTCCAGCCCCCCAGCATCCTCCAGATCTGCGTGGGGCCCTTTTGCTTCTGCGCTGCTTGCCACGTTGTCCGGTCACTTGCCCGTTGGCTAGTGACCCTCCAGACGACGACCTACGTTTGTTTCACCCCTGGTCTAGCTCCTCTAGACTAGCCCTAGTCTCCTCCTGAAGGGGACCCTCCTCGGACCCTCCTGGTCCACTCCAGACGCCATTTTGGGTCGCCACATGGGCTTGCCTTAGCCAAGGCTTGTTGCCTACTTCACCGGATCCAGCACCGCCAGCAGCAGACATCCGACGTGGGACAGCTCACAGACCTCCAGCTTGGTCGACATCCTCGCCCTGGTCCGTGCAGCAGCAGAATCCAGTGTCGCCTCTTCACCTGGCTGAGTGACCTCGTCCGGTGCCATCCTGGTTCCCACCTAATCACTGGCTAGTGATTCAGAACTTGGTCCCCTCTGCTTACAGGTATCCTTCTTCACTGATCCAGTCCTTGGATCAGCCCGGAACATCTTCACTGGTCGCCTGCCAGCAACTTTTACTTCAGGCTCCTGGTTCGTCAACGAGGATTCCCGACGACACTTGAACCCTATGCAGCCGCAGCCCCTGGGCTAGGTAAACCGAGTACCACGGTGCTCCAGCGTAGATCCACTCTCTAAGTGTCTAGATCCACTTTCGTTGTTGACCTACCTAGTCGGGTTCGCCCGAGAACACTAACTTTGCATTTACTAGCCTCCATAGACTTTGTTCCACATCCCGCGTGAGAGTGCACACTCTGCACCCGATCCCCCTAGGTCTCCTGCTCGTAATCTAAAGGTTCAGTAGTCTAGCCCTAGCAATCCCAAAGCCTCTGAAAATAGTTACTTACCTGCTAGTAATTCGCATTCCACTTTCATAGTATATGGTTTGTCGTGCCCCTCGGGCATTTGTGTAAATTGTGCGACTTTCAGTATTTCTTTAAGAGTTTTGTATTGTGCTTAGCACCCTGTCCTCATAAAGAGTCCGGGGTTGTTGTGTTATAAATAAATATCCTTTTATTTTCATAACAACTTGAATGAACCCGAATGTTTTGGTTCACATATAGAGACACCGGGATCCACACGATTATTAATTAGTTTGATTTGAGTTTCACAATTTATGGGAACTATGTCTTCTACACTTAGGTGATGATTTTATATTAAATACATTATTCATTTCCTGGTAATTTGTAATTCTATTACTTCAAGTGTAGTATACTATTTCTATTATTTTCTTGGCTTGCAGCCCTGAGGAAGTTAAGTTGGCATAAGATTGATGCCCAAACGAAACACGTGTTGGCTGCAGAGAGTGTCTTTGAACTGTGGATATTTGGAGTCTGTAATAAAGAGGAACAACACACGTCTACTTGAGAATTCCGGGGTCTTACTTGGAAATGGACTAAGAATGGACTTGTGACTATATTTACAGTGGATTGAACTTTGAAATAAGGATCTTTCTTTTGAGTGCTCAGTGAGAAAATCTTTGACTTTTATACATCAAGAGCTCTGTTCCTGGGTAATTTGGGGAGTGAGGTGACCTTCACTCTCTCACTTAGAGCACCAGTGACGATTTGTATCATTTACTTTGGCCTAAGAACACTTGTAGCAGTGCGCCCTTTATCCTGTTGCCTCATAAATTTTGAAAATAAAACCAACTCCTGAGGGATCCCCCTTAAAATTAGTTAGGGACCTCCCACAGATGGACACTGTTGGGCACAGCCAAACCTGGGACCTAAGGGCCCCACACCTGACCTGTCCCTCCAGTAAGCCAAACAGAGGGACCCAACCTCCAGCTTTAGGTAGCCAGAGGTTGACCCTGAGAGCTCAACACAACTCAGTCTTGGAAAGAAAGGCCTCTATGGTGGATAATAGTTGGAGGAAGCTGAGCCCAAAATTAGTGGAGCCTCACTTCAGTACTCCATCTCAGCACCAGCCTTTTACTTTGCCAAAGCACACCACAGGTAGAGATTGATTCCCTATGGTGGAGACCCTCAGATACCCTTAGGGTGAGGGATTGCTTAGTGGACCATGAGATAGGGGGTAACCATGCCAGTGCTGGTACTTCCTTATATGGCCACTTAGGCAATATAGGCTTACCTGGTCAAGGATAGCCTTATCTCCTTTTGTTTGGGGGGGGTTATGTAGGAAGGTAGATCCCTGACTATGGTTGCCCCCAACTTTTTGCCTGGTGTTTTGCTGGTTTTCTGACATAGTTGACCTGGGGCCCTGCTATTCAGGACCCCAGGCCCACTGCTCTCTCTGTAAAATGGATTCCATGTACCCTAGGTACATACCTAATTGGATACTGAGTCACCTTATCAGCCCCGGTACAGTGTACCTTAGGTACCCAGGGCATAGGTGCACACAGGGCCTACCAGGGGCTGCAGCATGTATTATGCCACCCCTGGATGGCCATCCAAAACAGACACAACTGGCTGCTTGACAGCTGGGGCAAGGTGGTGTACACACCCTTTGCTGTAGATATAGTATTCCTATATCTAACCCTAAAATGGACACATATATTCCTATCAGTCACTCCTATGGCAGGCCTTATCAATCCTGAAGGCAGAGTGCTTGGAATAATGTGAAATGGTGCTCTGGCATGAGCTGAGCCCGTTTGCAGCTTGCGGAACCAAGTCCTAATAGCTGTTCCATGATAACGCTATACCATATACTCTTAAGTGCATTATGTACCTCGCGGTCATATGCTAACTTTGGTATAACATTATCAAAACATGTCGAGTAAGGTGTCATACGAATTGGAATACTAACCCCTCGCCAATTCTGGCGACGGGGTTAGCATTCCACCCTTCTAGAGGGACACGACATGTATGTAACTGTGAACCCCGGTTAAAGTCAGACATAGCCTCAGCTCCACAAAATGGATGCTGCCACCGAGACACAAGTCTGCCCTCCTGCTGCTGGGAGTCCTTCCAGCAATGGAGGCATGGACAAAGGGTTTCCTGTCAGGGGCGGTGCCAGCACCATCCCAGACAGGATTTTGTGTATCCCAGGTAGGCAGGGCTTTAGAGGAAGGTGACTGCAAGTGGCACCCCGGTGCTCACTGTGCATAGGCCGGCTCAAACCAGTTCTGGGGGCACACCAGCCCCTGAGCTGGGGAGAGACCGGACAAAGGAGAGGGGTGTAACCACCCCCCTCCTGGTCCCACCCATTGGCAGGACCTAGTCGCGTACCAGCCCCTTTCTTTAGAATAAAGGTGGGAGCGGGGACCCTTCCAAATTAGATCATCTTTGAATCCTGAAACTACTTTCTACGAAAGGAACTCTCGACTTCTTCTCAAGATTTCTCCCTTGTGACTAAGGAGTAGTCACCCTGCATCAGCAGGCACCAACTAAGTATCCTGCGGTTTGCTGCACGTCCTTCCTCCGGAATCAGACCGACCAGCACGACGAGACCCGGACTCCCTGCCCTCTCTGACCTCTACCTGCCTCTACAGCACAGCTGAGAACCGTGGGTGCGACGAGACCAGAGAACCCGGCGACCATCAGAACCAGCACGACACTGACCCAGCACGACCGCAGAGGGACCCTCGAGTGGGTGCACTGGGGTAAGAGAAGCCCCAACCCCAAGCAGCACGAGCACCGAAGTCCAGCCCCCCAGCATCCTCCAGATCTGCGTGGAGCCCTTTTGCTTCTGCGCTGCTTGCCACGTTGTCCGGTCACTTGCCCGTTGGCTAGTGACCCTCCAGACGACGACCTACGTTTGTTTCACTGCTGGTCTAGCTCCTCTAGACTAGCCCTAGTCTCCTCCTGAAGGGGACCCTCCTCGGACCCTCCTGGTCCACTCCAGACGCCATTTTGGGTCGCCACGTGGGCTTGCCTTAGCCAAGGCTTGTTGCCTCCTTCACCGGATCCAGCACCGCCAGCAGCAGACATCCGACGTGGGACAGCTCACAGACCTCCAGCTTGGTCGACATCCTCGCCCTGGTCCGTGCAGCAGCAGAATCCAGTGTCGCCTCTTCACCTGGCTGAGTGACCTCGTCCGGTGCCATCCTGGTGCCCACCCAATCACTGGCTAGTGATTCAGAACTTGGTCCCCTCTGCTTACAGGTATCCTTCTTCACTGATCCAGTCCTTGGATCAGCCCGGAACATCTTCACTGGTCGCCTGCCAGCAACTTTTACTTCAGGCTCCTGGTTCGTCAACGAGGATTCCCGACGACACTTGAACCCTATGCAGCCGCAGCCCCTGGGCTAGGTAAACCGAGTACCACGGTGCTCCAGCGTAGATCCACTCTCTAAGTGTCTAGATCCACTTTCGTTGTTGACCTACCTAGTCGGGTTCGCCCGAGAACACTAACTTTGCATTTACTAGCCTCCATAGACTTTGTTCCGCATCCCGCGTGAGAGTGCACACTCTGCACCCGATCCCCCTAGGTCTCCTGCTCGTAATCTAAAGGTTCAGTAGTCTAGCCCTAGCGATCCCAAAGCCTCTGAGAATAGTTACTTACCTGCTAGTAATTCGCATTCCACTTTCATAGTATATGGTTTGTCGTGCCCCTCGGGCATTTGTGTAAATTGTGCGACTTTCAGTATTTCTTTAAGAGTTTTGTATTGTGCTTAGCACCCTGTCCTCATAAAGAGTCCAGGGTTGTTGTGTTATAAATAAATATCCTTTTATTTTCATAACAACTTGTGTGGTGTCCTTTCACTTGGTGTTCAAGGGGTATATGTGATGGTATAACAGCTGGCTTAACACGCCCTCTAGAGTTTAGCCTAAAGACTGCTCTTGTCCATGCTACTAGGATAGCTGGTCTATCAGGTTGACTTACAACCAATCATCAATAAGGGTCGTTTGGAATGATACATAGTGATCACTAGAATAGTGAGCACTGCATATCGTTTCGATCCCCTGGCTCCTAATGAACCGGGATCATCATCAGGACTTTGTGATTAGTTGCCTGTTTTAGGTTGACGCGCCTGTAAGGGTCCAGAGTTAACCGTGGGTCGGCCCTTTTTGGGTTTAACAATGCTCCGCTTTCAGGAGGAGCTTCACGTGGATCCAAGATGGACGCGTGAGCACAGGGCTCCCGAGACCCCTTCCACCTCCTACGGCTATCCTGTTCAATATCCTGATTTAGACGACGGGTTCGACTGACGGAAGCCCTGCTGATACGAAATTGTCTTTCGGAATTCGATTTGGCCACCGGACACCGGACTTGCTGCATCTCGAACTTTATGGCCTACACCGGCAGATGCCCACGGTCTCGAGTTGCCGAACTACCTGAGTGGTAATTGAATAACAACGGTCACTGAGGCTTGATCGCAACCCTCGTGGTACTTTCGGTTTCGTTTTTGGTCGCTGTCCTCCGCGGCTTCCTGTCTGCCAGTACTGCTGGCCCACATCTTGCAGCCCGCCCCCAGCGCATCTCCTGTCTCTCGTATTTCTCGACTGTACACAGCGGATCTCTGGAGAGTTGCCTTCGCCGTAAGCCTCCCAGAGGTCTGCCAGGACTCCTTGGCCGCCATGTCGGGTAGACCTGAAACCGAGAAGCGGGCCACCAGGATCACGAACCGAGGGGGTTCTACTCAGTCTAATACCATTGATCGCTTCGCCCGCCCGAAAGGCACCCCCGGGGGGGTGGGTAGAACCCCGGGTGAATCTGGAGAGGACCTTCCTGAGACAGACGACCTGAGGCTGCGAGACGTCATGGGCGCCATTGCCAGTGTGAAGACCTCCATGGGCCAGCAGTACGAGACACTGGCCTCGAAGATAGACACTGTAGCTATCGAGGTTAACCTCATCAGAACGGATCTTGCAAAGACTAATGAGCGGGTAAAATCGCTGGACATTAAAACAGCAAGTCTCACTACTGATGTTTCGGACCTTCAGACTGAGGTCCACAATCTCCGGAAATTTAATGACTTGTTTGCTCGTCGGCTGGATGATTACGAGAGCCGGGCCAGGCGAAACAACGTCCGCATCATTGGTGTTCCGGAAAGTTCCGAAGCAGTGTCTACGGATCTTTTGGTTGAGGACCTCGTGCTGAACCACTTGGCACCTAAAGGCCTCAGTAACTTCTTCACTGTGGAGCGTGCCCACAGAGTTCCAGGTGGTAAGCCTAAATTGGGAGCGACGCCGCGGCCCATTATAGCCAGGATCTTCAACTTTCGAGACAGAGACGCTATTCTCCAGGCATCGCGCACTGGTGGGCCCACAAAATTTGACAATGCATCCATCAGTTTTTACCCGGACTTCACACAGTCAGTCCAAAAACAGCGCATGAACTTCACAGGCGTGAAACGACGCCTCCGAGATATGGGCCTAAAGTACATTATGCTGTTCCCGGCCCGCTTGAGGGTCGAATTTGAGGAGCGCACTTTCTTTTTTGATCGCCCGGAGGTTGCTAGTGACTGGCTTGATACTCTGCCGACACAGCGCGACCGATCTGAACACTCCGGCGGTGCTGAAGGTGGCCTGGAGGAATGGGTGGAGTGAGTCCCCACCGGAGGGCCGGCTATATAGACTTATGGCAGCGGTTTGACTATTATTGAGTGCATATATATTGTCTACCCGGGGGTGGGAGGGTTCGGGTTTCTTCCTCCTCTAAGGGGTTCTTCTCTCTTCTCGTAGATTAGTTTAATGGGGCGACAGGCACACTGCAAGTTGGGGTGGTTTTTTAGATCGACGCAGGGGTGCAGGGTGGGGGGGTGTGTGTTGGGTACTCTTTTGGGGGCGGGGGGGTTTTCTGTTTCTTTGTTTACTCCGAGGTTTCATTTCCATGCACGAT
The DNA here is from genome assembly GCF_964261635.1 of Lissotriton helveticus. Taxonomy (NCBI): domain Eukaryota; kingdom Metazoa; phylum Chordata; class Amphibia; order Caudata; family Salamandridae; genus Lissotriton; species Lissotriton helveticus. The sequence goes on along the minus strand of NC_136068.1, from coordinate 392,393,159 downwards.
TCGCTAGATGTGACAGTCCTTATGCGGGGGGGATGCTGGGTGCATTTCTGCAATGGGGGGTAGGGGGCTGAGGGTGTTGAGTTGGAATGTGAACGGGCTGGGTGATAGGATCAAGCGGGGGATAGTTTTGCAATATTTGAAACGTCTTTCACCCGATGTTGTGTTGCTTCAAGAAACTCATTTGATAGGGAACACTTGCCATGCGCTGAATAGGAGGGGGTATCGTCTGGTGGCGCACTCAGGTTTCACCACGGGTTCGAGGGGGGCGGGCGTCTTGGTTCGTAACTCCCTCCCCTTGGAGATAGATGATGTCGTGCTTGACGATCGTGGCCGATACACGGCCATTACGGGGCGATGGGAGGGGAAGACGATTTCCATACTCTCTGTCTATGTCCCACCAGGTCTACAGTCCACTACGTTCTCTGATTTAGGTGGGGTGGTCTTGAGCTTCCCCGAAGGCATGTTGATAATGGGTGGCGACTTCAATTCGGTGGTTAGTGGTGATGATGATCGTAACCCCCCCAGAACTCTCTTGAGATCGCAGTCATGGTTGGGTGATTTTCTGGATGCGATGGGTTTAGTGGATAGCTGGAGGCACTTGCACCCTGGACAGTCACAGTACACCTTTCACTCGGGAGCGCATGGTAGTCTTTCGAGGCTTGACTATATCCTGGTGCCAGCGGTGCAGATGGTCTCCGTAACGGAAGTGCGTCACTTGGCTAGGGGGATCTCGGATCACTCTCCACTTTGGCTTGGGATTGATTTGTCCTTGGGAGCGGAGGGCCGTGTTGCCCCGATCAACCCCTGGCACCTACGCAGCCCCAAAACTAGGGCTGCAGTGGTTCAATGCATGGAACACTACTTTAATGAGAACGTGGGATCGGTGTCCTCTTCCGTTTCCCTCTGGGAGGCCTATAAGACTGTGATTCGGGGTCAGGCCCTATCCTTGATTGCTAGCGTGAAGAAAAGTAAGATTGAGGAGGTTGTTTGCCTTGAAAATGATATCACAGCTTTGGAGGAAGATTTGGGATCTGGGGTTACACCTGAGAAGTTGCATGTTTTGGCCCTTAAACAGGCTGACTACAGGGCTCTGGTGACGGATGCAGCCAGGATGATGTATCGTGTGCAACAGGGGCGGATGTATGATGTTGGTGATAAGGCCGGGAAGTTGATTGCTTGGTTGGACAGGAGAGAGTGTTTGAATAGGGTTGTGCCTGTTGTGGAAGGGGTGGATGGTTCGCGGGTTGTGGACCCTGTTGAGATAGTCGCGGCTTTTGCTCAGCACTTCCAGAAGGTTTACGCGCCGGTCTCGGACAGGCCGGAGGAGGACTCACATTTGCTACTGAGGGATATCGCGCTGCCTAGCCTCTCGGAGTCCGACCGTGCGCTTATGGAGGCGGACCTTTCCGCTGATGAAATAGCGCTTGCTATCCGTTCCCTTCGTTCAGGCAAGGCCACTGGCCCGAATGGTATTCCGGTAGAGCTGTATAAGCTGTGCCCGGATAAGATGGCGCCGCATCTACGTCGCATGTTCTTGGAATCGCGAGATCTCGGACTCCTTCCCCGGGATCAGAGATTGGCGTCCATTGTGGTAATTCATAAAGATGGGAAACCCCGTGAGCAGTGTTCGTCGTATAGACCGATCTCGCTTCTGAATGTTGAACCTAAGGTTCTGGCGAAAGTATTGGCGAATCGTCTAGTTACAGTGATTGGTGATTTAGTACATCCAGACCAGTCAGGATTTATCCCCCACCGTAATACTGCGCTTAACCTTCGTCGTCTTAATGGCGTTCTAGCGCGGGCGGGGTCACTTCGTGAGCCGGCCATCTTGGTTTCTTTGGACGCCTTGATGGCCTTTGACACAATAGAGTGGTCGTATTTATGGGCGGCACTATCGAAGTTCGGTTTCGGCCCGCGTTTCATCGGGTGGGTTCAGCTCCTCTACGCACAACCATTGGCTCAAGTGGTGGTGAATGGCAGGGCCTCGGAATCCTTTGTTCTTGGCAGAGGCACGCGACAGGGCTGCCCGTTGTCACCGTTGCTCTTCGCACTTGCTCTTGAACCCCTCGCCGCGTGGCTCCGATGGGAGCCGTCGCTTAAGGGCATTAGTTGGTCCCCGGAATATGAAGATCGTGTTTCACTGTATGTGGATGATATCTTGTTGTACCTGACCTCACCTCGTAAATCCCTGGGAGTGTTGTTTGACGTGTTGCGCTCCTTCGGGAGAAACTCTGGCTTGTCCATCAATTGGACCAAGTCCTGTATTTATCCGCTCACTGGAGAAATGGCCTTGCTGCCCCGTGTCTGCCCGATACCTGTAGTACGTGACGGCTTTAAATATTTGGGGATTTATATCTCCTTGGACTCTGCGGTGCGGTATGAAAGGAATTTACTGCCGCCACTTCGTCGGCTGCGATCGGATGTCGCGGGTTGGCGTGGCTTGCCGCTGTCCCCGTTGGGGAGAGCCGCCCTGTTTAAGATGATGTCTCTCCCCCGGTTCCTCTATGCCCTTCAAAATACACTTGATCTGGTCCCAGCTAGTTATTTCCGTGAGGTCGAGGGCCTCCAACGGCAATTGGTATGGGGCGGGCGGCCCCGTATTGCGTTCTCGAAACTGACTCTGCCTTGGTATGATGGCGGTATAGCGCTGCCCGACATCAAACGCTATTACTGGGCGTCTCAGTTGAGTGCTATCAACCATGCCATGTTTGGTCCTACCCCTAACCCTGCGTTCGAGATTGACAAATGGCAGCTACCGGGTGGCGACTATAATAGGGCGCTTTACTCTAAAGCTGCTAGGAAGACACTTACTGGTCCTACTGGGGTCGCGGTGCGAGTTTGGACTAGTGCGACGGCTGCCACGGGATGGACAGATAAGCTGACTAGAGCAACGCCGCTTTATGCGGCTGAACGGCTGGGGAATCTCTGGGCGACGAAGGGGTTCGACAAGTGGGATCTTATAGGTATTAGTCGAGTTGGGGACCTCCTGATCAAGGACAGGATCAAGACTTTTGCCGAGCTCCAGCGGGAATACAGCCTGAGTGATAGGGAATACTACCGCTATCTTCAAATTCGCCATGCATTTGCTTCGGTGTTTCCGGCTGGTGCCGTTGTCCCGGAATCCTCCCCCCTGGAAGATAGGGTGCTCGATGGACATGTCCCTGATAGTACCATCTCTCTTATATATAAGAAGCTTATTAACGACCGCTCTGACCTCCTTGTCCAGCTCCGTAATGCCTGGACCGCGGATGGGCTTGAGTTGGATGACGAAGACTGGCAGGCCGCGGTGTCGTCTCCAAAGGAAGTGGCGATTCCGGCGCGTCTACGGCTAGTGCAATTGAAGATTTTGCACTGCGTCTATGTCACGGGTCCACGCCTGATGAGGATGGGTTATTCATTGGATGGGTTGTGCAGACGTGGTATGCTTGCTACTTTTCTCCATATCATATGGGAGTGTCCGGATGTGGTGTCTTACTGGAGAAGCGTGCATGACATTATGAAAGAGGTGACGGGTGTGTCTTTAATGCCGGAGGCTAGGTGGTGGCTTCTGAACGTCTGGGAGCCCAATGATTATAACGTGGCGCAGACTCGGTGGGCCACCCTCGGCAACATGATCGCCAAAAGGGACATAGCCCAATTGTGGGGGTCCCAGAGGGCACCCTCGGCGTCGGCGTGGATGGAATGCATGGATTGGTGTATGTTTAGGGAGAAAACGGGGTATACTGAACGTGGTAGGCCTAGGAAATGGGGGAAGGTGTGGGGTCAGTGGAATGCGTATCGAGGAGAGATTTGTACCCCTCCCTCCGTGGATTCCGTTACTATCCCTCTGTCTCCGTGACCTCGCATTCCATGCATCCTTCTAATATGACACACAGTCTGCTTGTCCACTCTTGGCCCTTCTTTCCTCCCCCTTAGGATCTATCCTTCTTTAGACCAGCCTCATTGGCTGGCTTTCCCCCCCTGCTGGTGGAGATGGTCACTTCGATAACAGTCTTACCTTGGACTTTGTTTCTGTGTTGTTTGCTTGTTTAAAATATAAAATGTGAAACCTTTTTATTATCCTCTTACAGCCGCCGGCCCTGTTTATTGACGTGTACACATTGCGATTGATTTCAGGGGTTGTTGGGCCTTGTACTGTTTTTGATTGTGTTGCGGATTATTACTGACCGGCCCTGTGGGGTTGTAGGTCTGTATTTGTATGACTTTTCCGATAATAAAGGTTTTTAAAAAAAACAAAAAACAATGCTCCGCTTGGCTCGTACTTGATGCGACTCTTTGGACACCTCGTGTTATGGTCTCTAAGCCGGGATGGGTATCCAGGAGGTCTAGATTCCTGATGGGTGTCCTCCTGATAGGGGGGGTTTTGATGATTAGGAGTGCGGTGCTCCAGTTATTTACGGGTGCCACTGCTGGGCGGCGATTCCTCCAAGATAACTTTCGTAGTTTTGGTAGCGTAGACACGGTCCGGCTCCACAATCGGGCGATGTACCGAGCGTCGGTAGACTCAATGGACATTCACCCAAACCACACGGGAATCCGTTTGAGGCTCAAACGGATTCCTGTGTGGTTTGGGTGAATGTCTACGCTACCAAAACTACGAAAGTATTCCCCCTGTTCCAGTCCGCTTCGGAGACATGGATTTCGTGCAGGTTCCTCCCGGCTATCCAATAGGCTAGCCATTGCAGTTGGCAGGCAAAGTTGTATGCCCGAAGGTCTGGTACACCCATACCTCCTGACGCAGTGGGAAGCTGTAGTTTGGCCAAACTAATTCTTCGTCTCCCAGCACCCCATACTACTTCTGTCAGTAGGGTATCTAGTGTTTTAAACATGGAGGAATGACATGCTAGTGAAGTAGTAAAGGAGACGGGGTAGTACCACCATCTTAGATATGGTCACCCTGCCCGACACCGATAGTGGCAGTGCCGTCCAAAAGAGTACTTGGGATTTCAGCGCCGTGATTGCTCTCCCTAGGTTGCCATCTAGCATGTCCTTCGCGCCTCTGTAGACCTGCACCCCCAGGTAGCGGAAGGTGGTCTCCGTCACTTGGAAGATATGCGGTGCGAAGGGTATGTGGGCCTCTGCCTCCGTTGCCGGGAAGTAGAACCCGGAGGATTTTGATGCGCTTATAGTGAGCCCTGATAACGAGCGAAAGCTCTCGAAGATGTCGGGGACAGGGTCAAGTTCCCCCCCCCCCCAAGCCCCTGAAGTACAGAATAATGTCATCAGCATATGCCGATACCACATGCGTGACTCCGTCCCTTTTTATGCCCCTGTGCTGTGCCAGTCTCCGGAGTTTGCAGAGCAAGGGCTCTAACGCCAGTATAAACAATAGTGGGGACAGTGGGCATCCCTGTCTTGTTCCCCTCGCTATGTCCAGTGGCATCAAAATGCATCCATTCGTACGGATCCGAGCTGTGGGGCGGGTGTACAGTAGTTGAACCCATGCGATATAGTCGGGCGGAATGCCAAAACGTGCAAGAGCCGCCAGCATGTAGTCCCATCTGAGGGAGTCAAAAGCCTGTTTCAGGTCCAGGGAAATACAAGCCTCCCTATGCAGCGTCTCCGGTCTGCTGAGCATAAGTTAGCTGAGCCTCCGCAGGTTCATGGCAGTGCTCCTACCCGGTACAAAGCCGCACTGATCGGGGTGTATCAGTCGCTGTATATATTGTGCCAGTCTCGTCACCAGAATCTTACTCAATATTTTATAATCCGTGTTCAACAAGGAGAGGGGTCTATAGTTAGCTAAGTTTAGGCCATCCCTGCCTGGTTTCAAGAGTGACACTATTAGGGCCTGTAGTGACGTCTGTGGGAGGCCCCGCGTCTGCAACGCCTCTCGGTATACCACCTGGAGGCGCGGGGCAAGGAGGTCGATGAAAGCACTGTAGAACTCGGCCGGAAGGCCATCTGTGCCTGGCGTTTTATTTCGTGGTAACGGGCGTATCGCCTGGTGGATCTCCGCAACCATGATAGGGCAAGACAGCTCCTTGCATTGATGATCTGCAAGTCTCGACAAGTCTATCCCCTCCATGAACTCAAACGCTGTGTCTGGCAGTGGTCTGGGTGGGCTATATAAGGTTGCATAGTAAGTCCTAAATGCTGTATTAATGCCTAGCTGGGTCGATGTTTGGGACCCCCCCTGGTCGAGTACTTCCATAATTGGCAAGTGTATTGGGTCATCCCGTACCATACGAGCTAGCAGGGGTCCGGGTCTTTCGGCCTGCGCATGTTGCCTGCATGTGTACTCCCTAAAATCCAGCACTCGCAATTCCTCTAGCAATTCTGCGTGCTGTATGTGCGCCTCCTGAAGTGGTGTGAATGGTATGTTCGTGCCAGCAGCCTCACTCTCAAGCATAGCCAGTCTCCCCTCCACCTCTCGGAGCCTTTCCATGACAATATGTCTCATACCCACCCGAGTGCTCATTGCCTCGCCTCTAATGGACACCTTGAATGCGTCCCATTCCACTTGGCGGGAGCTCGCCGTACCAGTGTTCGTGTCAAAGTAGGATGTTATGGCATCTGCAAGTGTTGTGCGAAAGACCGTGTCCTCCAAGAGATCCGGTGCGAGGCGCCATGTAGGTATTGGTGTTGGAATCCTACCCCATCTGAACGTAATCTCCACCGGGCTATGGTCCGAGAGTGTCTTGCCCATATGTTCCGCTACGGCGACCTCACCCTGTAGTGTTGTAGTGCAAAAGACGTAGTCTATCCTGGTGTGCAATCTATGAGGAGGCGAGTAAAAGGTGTATTCTCTACTTAGCATGTGTTTACTTCTCCATGCATCCGCCAGCCCCCATCCCCGAGCCCACCTCGCCCATGCATCAGCTTGTTTCCTACTCTCAGTGGCCTGTAGGGGTGGATGTGACCTGTCCAATGAAACATCTAACACAGCATTAAAGTCCCTGCCTATTATCCAGCTATAGTCTGCCCAATCCGCCAACACACTGCTGACGTTATTTAAAAAGTCATATTGACCTGAATTGGGAGCGTAAATACTGCCTATTACCACAGGGGAGCCATCCAATATCCCAAGGACAAAGACATATCTACCTTCTGTATCCAGGCGTTTCTCCACCAGTTTAAACGGGACAGAGTTTCTCATTCACACAGCTGCCCCTCTCGAGAATACAGAATAAGAGGTAGCAAACAGTTGTCCTTTCCATTTTTTAAGTAGCTTCCCACCCTCCACATTGTTCAAATGAGTCTCTTGGAGGCAGGCAATCTTAACGTTTCTTCGGTTGAGTTGTGCCAGCAGTCTATGACGTTTGTGGACTGATCCCATGCCTCGAACATTCCAGGTGCACATCTTGTAATCACTAATAGTCCCCATTGCGGTCTTTTGCAGGCAATGCCAGTGGGCTCTGCAACTGTAATAGTACAAATATATTCTGCCATGACCCCAGTGCCAAACCAATCATTAATCCCATAACTCTCAGGTCCCAGAGGAAGAACTCTCGGGGTCCAAACCTTATTGCCCAACGTGGACAATTGCATTACCAAAACATGTCTATGTGGTGGGGAGAGGGGACCACTCGCACCAGTCCAGAGCTTGTTGGTGTTATTGTGTTACGCCCTTAGCCGGTGTGTCCCTCACCCCCGACTGCCCTTCATGTAAAACGTACTTTACCAGTCGGAGTCTTCTTAGGTCGCAGTCAGAGTTAATTTGCCACTTGTGCCGTGATTTTGGGGAAGAACTGCAGGCTATCCGCTGATCCCGACACTTCCGTTGGCGTGTCCGTGCGGTTGTCCGTAGCAGAGTGTCCTCTTGCATCATGTGCCGCCAATGCTGCCTCTGTCAGGTGGCCAATCTTCGCGGTTCTCCCAGACTTGGTTGACTTGTTTCCTCCACTGGCCGAGGATCCTTTCGCGTGTTTCTCAGGTCTGTTAGACGTGTGTCCCTGGGAAGGTCCACCGCCTTGGTCGTCCTCAAATAGGTCTTGGGTAGTTGGCGGTGTAAGCGTCACTTCCATCCATTCAGCCGCATCCTCGGGTGAGTCAAAAAAATAGGATTTATTGCCGTGTATTTTCTTGAGGCGAGCAGGGAATAACAGGGCATATTTAAGGTTTCTGTCTCGTAATTTGCGCTTTACCCCCAGGAACGATGCTCTGGCTCTCTGCACCGTCGGGGTAAAGTCCGGGTACACTGATATGGTTTTGTCCTCGTAGCGTAACGGTGCCTGCTCCCTCGCCACCCTGAGCACGGAGTCTCTATCTTTATAATTCAGCAGACGCGCTATGAGTGGTCTCGGTGGCGCCCCAGGCTTGGGTGGTGTCACCGGCATTGTGTGCGCCCTCTCCACGCTATACAGCGGAGTAAGATCTTGTGGTCCAACAATCTCCGGAATTCCCAAAATTCGCACGTTGTTGCGGCGGGAGCGCCCTTCCGCGTCGTCCACCTTGTCCCACAGCAGCTTGATCTGTTTTTCCATACATTCCAACTTCGTGGAGTGAACAGTATGTTGCGGGATTAAGTCATCCAGGGCAATCTTGTGCTCCGAGACCTTCTCCGCCAGCTTGTTGTGATCTGCCCGTAGGAGTGACAGGCCGGTCGCCATATTGTCCATGCGCAGCTCCAGATCTTCCCTGGATGCCTTTATTTCAGCCAGTATAAGGTCTAGTTTAGTGTCCTGGGTGTTCATACCCGTCGGTGGGATGATCTCCACATTGGAGGAGGCCAGTGGGTCTTCTGATCCCGTAGATTGTAGGTCAGCATTTGCGCCCATGTCCTGCGCTTTGGCCCTGTTTCTCCCCATGTTTCTTGTTGCGTCCGGCGTCAGGGGACACGTATCTATCAGTTGCGGGTCGTGTACTCAGATTACTATATATGTATAAGTGCATATGGTGCGTGTCCTAGCAGTGATTTGTCCGTCGCGACCTTTCCGAGGGGATCCGTGCCCCGCTCGGTGGTACGCCGGTGTCGTCAGCTAGCTCGAGGCCTCGCCTGGCATTGCGCCGGATCACTCTGTTGTGGCTTTGCCCGTAGGATCAAGGCCGGTCTTCCCCGTAGTTGCGCCCGGTACTGCCACGTGTGTTGCCTCAGCCTGATGCAAGTTCCAAGGAAGATGCGTGAGCTTTGTTCCCCCTGTCGGGTGCGGCACCGTGCATCGGGTTCGAGCCTCTGTTTCTGTGCAGCGCCACCAAGTGCATATAGCGCCAGTCCCGTTGGGGTCCCTGTGTTAGGCCCGGTTGCGACGAAGACAAAATGGCGGCCACAGCCGTCTATGGCGGTGAGCAAGCTTCCACTCAGGGCTTCAGCAGTCGACCCACAGCCGGTGCACCAGGTGCCGGGCTTCAGGCTCACCCACTGTCTCCGCGGGCAGGGGCCGCCGCAAGTAGGTCTTCAGCTCCCCTATCGAGGGTGAAGCGGGAACGGGTCAGGTCCCCACCGGCACAGCGCCGTCTCAGTCTTACGGGCGCCGTCTACGTGTGGCGCCCGGAGATCACCCCCTCCACCCGGCTCACACCTCCTCTCCGCTGCTTCCACAGCCCCTGGGCTCAGCCAGCGATGGCGGTGCTCCGGTTCTATGGGGTTGCTCACCCGTCACGCTGTGTCTTTCCGTGCAGCTGCGCCCCGCAGTCATCCAGGTAGCCGGGCTCTATGTCTGCGGCGTGGCGCTCCTACTGTAGTCCGCGGCTGCCGATCGGGTGTCAGGCCGCACCGCCGTCGATCCTCGATTCCGGTCACAGGAAGGACCCCGCAGATAATGATTGCTGTTTCAGGGACCCCTTAGGCTCCCGTTCTGTATAGGAGTGAAGTGGGCAGTCAGGGGTACTGGGAAGCAGGATATTTTGCTTGTATAACGGGCAGTGGACGGAGCTACTCTAAAGCACGTCCGCCATGCTCAGCTCGTGGCCACGCCCCCGAGAGAATTAGTTGGTTGATATGAAATAAGATCATGTGGTGGTCTGACCAGTCGACGGGGAGTAGGTGATTGATTGTGATTGTGTTTCTTTGACCGATGATGGCATCCAAGGTGGCTCCTTTGTAGTGCGTCTCCTCTGTGCAGTACTGGATTAAATTGTTAGCACAGAGGAGACTGGATAGCGAGTGGATTAGCGGGTTGTTAGTCTCATTCCACCTCAGGTTAAAGTCGCCAAGAATTAGACTATTGGCATCTCCGAGTGCACCATGAGCTATCAGGTCAGATACGTGTTCCCCGAATACGGAGGTGTTACCTGGAGGATGAAAGAGAAGGTAACAGAGTACAGTTCTATTATCTTTGGTCTTAATGTTGGTTGAGAGATATTCAAATGTGTTGTAATAGTATGAATCTATTTCCGTGATGACCATGTTGTCTTTATGGATGACAGCTACCCCTCCCCCTCGCTGGTCTTTTCTGTCTTTGTTGATGAGGGAAAACCTTGGGGTACAAGCATGTCTAAGCATGGTGAGGATAGCTCATTGAGCCAGGTCTCCGTGATGAACGCAATGTCAATGTCGTGCGAGAGGATGGCCTCTGCTAGTTCACTTGCATGCAAAGAAGCCGACCTGCAGTTGAGGAGCAAGCAGTTGGTGAAAAGCTCATTGTTGCTGGGGGTCTTTTCTTTAGGCGCCATAGGTAGGGTGGTGAGGATGGGCGGACTCGGGGGTTTTGTGAGGGGAAGGTCTTTTCGGAGACCCGTGATCACTTGGATTTTGGATTCAGGGGGGGTCAAAGGGGGGGGTGTCATATGAGGAGGCTAGAAGGGTTGCTTCATTGTCGGACATGGCTGCTTCTGTTCTAGTGGGTCTTGAGGTCGGGGGTTTGATATCGGTATTTGAGCGTCTCTGAGCCCTAGTGGGAAGGACTGCGATTCTTGAGGCTTTTTGTGGCCACGGTTCCGTGTCCAGTCTTGGGGGTCTCTGAAGCTGAGTTTCATGGGTTTCTGAGGGCCAGGAGGGGATCTTGTGGCTGTCTGTGTTGGAAGTGGGGGGAACCCAGGGAGGAAATTGGTGGGGTCTGCGCGCCTTATCTAGGTTGGAGAGGATTTCGGTCAGGCCCCGGGAGATCGAGTTTATCTGGTTTTCTAGTGACCCGAGTCGCTGCGCCGCGGAGGGGTTGGGTGGATTCGCCTTGTGTGGTGTAGGTCAGGTTGATGGAGTGTTGTCTGTTGCTCATTATGTAGGAGAAGTTGCCCCCTTTTGTAATCCTGGGAGGGGGTGAATTGGGTCATGAAATTAATTTGAGTTTCTGAGATCTGTACGGGAACTAGTGAGGTTAGGGGTCACTGTCGGCGGAGCTCGTTCATGGGGATGCGTTGGGTGGGTCTGATTAGGGAGTGAAGTTGCAAGCAATTTCTCTTAAGTTGGCCCTAATCACTGGCAGGCATATCTGGCGAAGCAAAACCATCCAACCCAGTGATGGCACCCAGCACAAAGTTCATTGCATCTCATGCTGGGCTGAAGAAGTGAGCTAATCCCCCAAATTCGACACAAAGCTTAGATGAGAGCACGATGATGCATTTCACCACTTTTTCATGCAACACCTTTGTACATTTTAGGAAATGTTATTCAAGAAGTAAAGCAATCGAAATATGGAAAGTTTAATACCTTTACCTCCTCATACTGCAGCTATCCATACTCATGCACCTTTTGGAGAATGTGTTCACTGCCTCTGAATCCAGAAGCCAGGTGATTATGTATCTGCGGGGCCTGCCCCACACCGGGTGCGCTGTGAAGGACTGATGCATTCTCTCTACGGCTCAGTGAGTAGAGAATGAGAAGTCCTGAAACAAGATTGGCTATAGATTTTCGTCTGAGTCTTCCATGTTCCCTGCCTGTTCAGTCTCTTCTGCACTATGGATATAAATGTTATTTCATTGGGACCGCCGCTCCAGATCTTCAACTTTGGCCTGCATCTCCAGCATTTTGGATGTTAATCTGTGAATGCGGCCAACCATGGCTACTCCTTTGTCCTCAAAGTCGTTTGTTCTAATGGTCCTACTCTCTTTCTCTATTTGCCCATGGGAGCTTGCAAGTGGTCTGCCTTGAAAGTTAGAGCATCAACTTTAGTGCTTATTCCGTCTTTGCAGTAAGCTTGGAGAACATCACATGAATCTGTACAGAGACCTGGTGCGGACCTCAGTGCTTGTCACTACCTATTTGCTATCCTTCATTTTCTCCCTGTACACTATGGTGCCTCCAATCTTGACATGAGAGCTTAGGTTGGTGTTACAGCTTTTCTCATGAACAGACAATCTAGTTATAGAGCCGACCCAAGCCTGTAGGGGTGTCACAAATGCACCACTGAAAGGAGAGGGCAGACCTTCACGGCTCAGGTAGGCAGTGCCATTAAAGTAGAATGACCCTTGATCGCATCAAGGAGGGTTCATATGTCACCACAGAAACTAGCCACTTCGGAACAGGTCAACAGTGGCAATTGTTGGATGCGCCCTAGATCGAGAGAGTGAAGTGAGTGAAATACCTTCACTTTCGAGTTTGCTGTAAGGACTCTTGCAGCACAGAAATGTTGGCACAATCTATTATATGTTTTTGTTTCTAGTCTTTTCTCATTCAGCACTCTATTAATTTCAGAAACATTATGGGACCAGTGTAATAAAGGGATTTCACCCTTGCAAAAGCCCTGAACCCCAAGGTGGCAGGCTTTGTGAGTGTGACAAACCAAGTAGCAGTGTTTGAAAATGTCATTGCAAGTTGCGAATGTATTTGCAACTCACAATATCCGTATTGAAATTCCTTGCTAATTGCAAGGGAAAAGCAGTCTGTAAAGAGATGCTTCCACTCATTCCTTGATGTTTTGTGACCGCTCATGCTTTGCAAAACATTGATTAATGACTGCCCTTGCCACTCGTAAACCATTTTCACAATGGAAGTGGTCCATTGGTGACCACTCCTGTTGTGCAAATGATGTGTGGGCATTTGAGAATGCAAAAGCAGTATCATGATGCACTTCATGGTCCCCCACAATGTCTCTTTTACAAAGTGTTTCTTCTTTGACATTACAGACACTGTAAGCCCTGTAAGGGACCCTGTTTACAATAATGGCACTTTGTGAATGTGGAAGCAGACATGCTTATCTGAGGCACCATGCAGGCCTCAATCTCTATGTTCACAGCTGGTTCCACTGTTTTGCTGAAGAAATCCATCTTCATGGGTATTGATGAGACCGGGTTTTTGCGACTACCTGCGACCAGATTTTTGGAGCTATCCTGTATTGATGCTTCTAGTGCAACCAAAAGAACTAGTCAGATGGCACTGCAGAAACAACACAAACATATTGTCAGCTAAGCTACCTAGGCAATGGTGAATCTAGCCTGGTGTTAAAGTGGAGTTGAATCTGAATTACTTGGGCGTATTCGCCAAATGACCTCCTTCGTACACTGTTATCCATTCCGGTAACAGCATCAAACTTCATCATCATGGAAGCCGATTCCGCCTATGCTAGCTCCTTTTCACATTGACTTAAAGTAAGGATCTGTGATTTGTGCTGTTATGACATCTTAGTTTCTTATTTCTTCCAACAGTCAACAAATGCGTTTTGGTGGCTTTGTATGATTTTCCATCAGGTGGCCAGGCTGAGACCATCATCAGAATGGGAGAAAGGCTGAATGTCCTCTCTGAGTAAGTCAAACAAAACCTGTATTTTTTCACTTGATGAACTTTGTCCTCATTGTGTATGGCAGAACAGAGGAGTTACAGTTAATACTTATATATTTCATACCTCAAGTTGGGTAACACCCTGATTTTGGTGCTTTGTGCAGGGTAAGAAAGTTGTGTTTTTGTGTGTCTGTGTTGCTCCCCTGTACTCTAGACTCCCTGTGCTAGTTTACACCTTACCTCCGGGCAAGGCCTGTGAGTTGAAAAGACTTTTGGGGCTGGAGCTAACCCCTAGTGCCATTACTTCTTGTAGCTCCCAGTCAACATCTGGAGAGCATCACTCACACATAGGATTTCCTTTCGTTCCACACCAGATACTCTCACACAAGCACCCAGCCAACAGTTTGGGAGGAGTGCCCAGTGGCTCACTCGCATAGCGTCATAAGTGGAACTCGAGGGGGATTCGGGATGGGGTCACCCCAAGGACATTTGAAAAAAAGAGTGAGCAAATGGTGCATTTTCAAGCAATTTTCAGAAAGTGTGAAGGTTAATAAAGCAATTGCGAAAGTGTAGTTATGGGCACCCTACAAGGCAATGTACGTCTCATTCAAGGAATGAGGAAATATCATCACATCCACCCCATCCTGATTGAACTCCATTAGCTCCCCTTGCTGGTACACTACATCATCAATACCAGCTGCATCATTTACAAACATTTCAAATGATGCAGCTGTAGTGAATGAAGTAGTGATGGCCCAGCAAAGCCATGATGACCTGCTGCACCTCTCTTATCTTGAGGACAAGCTTGGGAGCACCACATATTTTAAGTAGTTGTGTAATAGACAAACAGAACAAAGTTATCAAAGATTAAATGTGTGTTTTGGATCAGATAGATAGCAATTGCAAAGAAGGTGCGATGAACAAATCAGCCCACACAAATTATTAAGAGAGGTGCTGCTGAAGCACAATCAGAAAATGAATTACTCTGCAATATCTCAAATGCTCAGAGCAACCATATGGTAAATGTTAGACAGATTGAAGTCAAGCATACTCCAGTGATTTCAGTGACTCCAATATCTGTACAGCAGATGATGAGCAACTAAGCAGGTAGCAAACTACCAACATTCAAGAAATGTTGGGGGGGCGTGGCCGGACCGCGGGCCAAGATGGCCGCGTAGACTCACAGCTCCATTCGATCTCCTGGAAGATATGGCCCTTCCGGTGGCTGCAGACTTCGATTTGTTGCAGCATGGGGAGCCCAGAACTATGCAACCGGGCACCCTCACTCGTGCGGCGTGGAGAGGCCTGGTGTGCTCGGCGGAGCCGGGCCTCGATTTCATTCGTCGGCCCGCCGGACCTCTACTCCCTTGGGCGTGAGGGGGCGCGGGATCTCTGGCCTTGCCTGGCCCACACAAAATACTTTGGACCGCTGCACAGCACTCTTTGAGGCAGCTAAGGAGGCCGAGAGCGCTGAGTGCGATTCTCCCGGTGTGCAGGGTCCCGCCCGATACCCCCTGAGGCCCTGTGGTGACAGGGACTACGGGTGAGACTACGGGTGAGACTGGGGACCGCCCCCCCGGCTGTATCATTGTAGGGGCCCCTTTATTGCCCTCTCCAACCTGTCTGCCTGCTGTTCGGTGTCCTGACTCC
This sequence comes from Lissotriton helveticus, assembly GCF_964261635.1. Classification (NCBI taxonomy): domain Eukaryota; kingdom Metazoa; phylum Chordata; class Amphibia; order Caudata; family Salamandridae; genus Lissotriton; species Lissotriton helveticus. The sequence continues at coordinate 392,377,975 of NC_136068.1, read as the reverse complement.
TCCCTCGCTGCAGCTGGCTGACTGTGGCCCCTTCACAACAGCACATAGGGCTCCCGCAATGCTGCATCATGCACTGTTTAGCTACCCGTGGTGTGCTGAGCCCCAGGCATGGCCTCCATAGAGGGTTCTCCCCTTGCTCAGGTGGGTGCCCCCCAGTATATTGAACACCACCGGACAGGCTACCCCAGCTACAGCCTACTGTGCCGTGCTACTCTTGGTCCCCCTCCTCCTGCCGACTCTGGTCCTCCCCCGCACAGTTTTCTCTTCTCTCCTTCACTGCCATGGAAAAGGTGAACCGTAAACAAAGGAAGCTACCTTTTGAGAAGGCCGCGAGTGGCGCTGTCCCACCTGACTCCACTATGGCAGAGAGGAGTGATTTGGAGAGGCTTCCTTAACCCACAGTGCATTGTAATGAGGCTCTGATGGCTGAACTGCGGGCCGGCTACAAGGCCCTTGACACTAGGTTTGATGCCCTGGACAGGAGGCTTGTCACGATGGGGCTAGACTTGATAAGCATGACGCGAGCTTAGACACTGTGGAGGGCAGAGTTTCTGACCTCGAAGATAGCTCTGCTCAAACGACTAAGCGTCTTGAAATAATGGAGAGGGTGCTTAAGACCGTCGTCATGAACAACAAGGACATGGAGGCCAGGGGGAGACATACCAACGTACGAATCGTAGGCTTTCCGGAGTCCACGAACACTGGGCGGTTGGATGGGTTTGTTGAGGGCCTGTTAAGTGATCTGTTTGGTCGGGACTCTTTCACCTCCACCTTTGTTGTGAAATGGGCACATCGCACCCTTGGCCCCGTCCGAATCTGGGGTGCCCTCCTCGTCCGATCATTACGTGACTCCTTAACTTAACTTGTTGCCCTCCACAGATTTTACTTTGTCAGCTATCTTCTGTAAGTCTACCCTAAGGAGGTTGGCGTCATCCGAGACAGCCTCGATTTTACGTTCAAGAACAGTGCGGAACCTCTGTATAGCTGCCAGTAGCTCCGATCTGGTCGGTTCCGTTTCACTTATTGGTGCATCTTTGACATCATTTGTGCTCAACTGGTGCATTATTGTCTGTGACGGTTGGCGTGGGGTGGTGTATTGCGCGTGTGCTCTCACCGGCCTGTCTTTTCCCATGTTTCAGGGAGTTTTCTTGGCTAGATTACTAGTGTACCAGGGTACCAGGTACCAAGCCTAAAACTTACAGCAGTTTATGAAGCCCTCAACCCTAAACGGGTTGGCTCGAGGGCCAGGGCGACGGCTCAATGCACTCTCCAATGTTGGCACCCGCGACCAGGAGAAAACTATGGGACTGCGGCCGCTGCCGCTTCCCGATTCGGTGATTCGTGGTTGAGCTGAAGTCTGCCGTCAGCCAGTGCAGGCTGCATTGCCAGTCCTGCCTGCTGAAGAGGTCAAGACTCACAAGGGGCTCTCCGACTTTGTCAGTCAACAAGGTGTTCATGACCCCCCAGCCTCTGGGAGCACGACTCAGGTGGACAGCAATCAGGAGATGTGCCCCTTTCCTCGGGACCAGTGTTAGCCGGGTGGGACACGAAGGGCTGACCCACACCCTAGGACCAGATGCAGCCCAGCCCGGTATTAGTGGCAGTTCCTCACCGCGGCCCCCGCAGATGCCACTCACGGCGCTTTCCATGCTGCTGTTGTAGTGCAAAAGTTTTCGGCCTCAGGAACCTTTACTTCAAATGATCAAGATATTTATCCCAGAATAACCTCAGCCACCACAATAATTTCACTAGGTCCTCCGATGGATCTTGTTCAGTGCTGAAAGGGACTAGAATATTTAGAGGGATGAACAATTATCATATGAAGACCTAGAATAAGATACTTGTTAGCATTCATTAACTACTGAATGGATTTTCTCAGACTAAATCTATCTTTAGGACAGTAAATTGAAACAGATTAATTGGCCACAACAAATGAATGAATCAGCAAAATGGGTTATACATTTGCATACCAATCTAATTTATGACTTGAAAGGATGTAATGAGCATTAAAAAGCAGTGAAAATCAATTTTTGTGAGTTATCTTCTTCAGCCGAGGAAGATTGGATCATAAGAAGGGAGTCCTTTTGAAATCAAATATTCCTCATACAAACCCTATAGATGAAAGTTCAGTTATCGCCAAAGGACCAGTTCCAGTTCATGGACAGGATTTGTCTGCCTCTGTCCACTCTGCAGTGTCAATGCCACAGCTGTTGTCGGAAACCTTCCAGCCTGAAAGATTTCACAACACAAGCATACCAGCCGGCAACAACGCAGTATTTTCACCACAGTTTGCGTTGCTTCTGAAAGTCCAAATCATCAGTCTCTGTACCTTAAGTTGGGTTGAGAATGTGGACAAGATAGGGGGCCGCCCCTGTCTGTAATTTGGGCAATTATACTCCATTGATTTCTGCTTTACACCCCTTGACATCACCAATTTGGTCAGACAACTCCATCCAATGGTCAGTTTCAGTAGGATGATGTGATGTAGTGGGTAAAAAGTATACAAATCCAGAAGAATTAAGTAATCCATTATTTTGCCTTTCCTGAAGACCACTGTACTTTACTCATACAATTGGTTTTGTTATTTAGGAAATAGGTGAGACCATGCTCTCATTCTTTGTCAGTTCTATCCCAATCATGCGCTCTAGGAAGTGACAATTTTGTTGCAAGTTCAGTCCAATGAGTTACAAACGTGGAAGGAATGATTGAGTGTTAGAGTGTTAGAGCACAAGTAGAAACTTCATGAAAGGTTCCCATAGACTTCAGTCTATTCAGTTCATAATTTCATACTAGGAAAGAAAAACAAGTATTGAGGCCTTCATGAAACACAGCTTGTGCACGATGAATTTATGCTAAAATGATTTTCACATTATTGATAACCATGCATTAGTTTCTCCAATTAGATAGATTAATGATTCACATCTACATTATGTAAGTATAAAGTACTAATAAAAAAAATGTTAACACTTCATTTCCATTTCACATTTCTATTTGGCAATTTTCTTTTTCACGTTACAGGTTAATACATCACCCAAGATTCAAAAGTACAACATAAATAAACTAGAATAAACTTTTTCATAACGGAAATCATTATAGTATCTATTTTCTCTGAATTGTCAGTGCTAACATGACAAGTTCTAATGTTAACGACCATGTTCATGACACATTACAGTTTTATTCTTCTGTTAGTGTTGTCTATGTTACTGTTTGTTTATTGCATTCATTTATGCACAAAGAAAAGCCTGTGTCATATGTACGTGTGGTATAGGACATACCTTTTGCCTTATGTGGCACAGTTACATGTACAACCCAAACATAGAACCATTTTGTTTTTTAAATGTTCTGCAAAAATGTTCATAATACAGATCATTTTTCTGCACTTGATAAAACATTTTCCTGCACTTTAGATTCCTCCCATTTGAAAAAAATGGCTGTATTTTTCAGTTATAAATATGGCAGCGTGTTTAGCAGCCATCTGGGAGCAAGATGACGGATTAGTCAATATGTATTGCCAGAGCCTCCTATGCCACTACTGGTTGCTTTCCACATCATAGAGCTCTCAAGAGCAGCTAGTTGTACCGTGGGCGTAAGGAATAAGGAGGTACTCTTGGGCTCACCAGGCATCTCCTCAGAGATCTTATACTTGAACAAACCAGCCAGAGGCCCTACACCCGTAGGTAGTACCAAACACAACTGTGCGATTTCAAGCCCAAAGAATCAAATGCGAGAGGAAGCACCCTCATTGTTCTCGATGATCTCATTGAATGTGGCAGGTATTAAGAACAAGTTATTGCTCCCGCATTAGAATGAGTTCATGGATAACTTTGATGTATGCTTATTTCAAGACACTTGGAGCATTGCTCCAGTATATAAGACAGGCTTTGCTAGTTTTTATGTACCAGCAATTAAAAATAAAATGGGCCGCCGGGGCCTTTTAATAAGGGTCAAGCCTGGCCTCTGCAGCAACATATCACAACTATCTGTGAATAATCCAGATATCATGAGAACTCGCCTTAAGCGACATATGACCAATATTATTGACATCCACAATGTTTACATGAGAGGTACCAGAGGGGGTGGACCCTCAGCGACGATTACAACATTAGAGGAGCATCTGAGCAAGAGAAATCATTCTCCCACCCTAATAGCAGGAGACTTTAATATAACCTCTGAACCACTAGATTGGGACGAGATGTTGGAAGCACTAGAAGAAGAGAAGAAGTGGTTGGTGCCACATATGGACTTGAAACCGGTTAAAAAGTGGATCCGAATAGTGCTACAAGTCACAGCTATGACCCTGGAGTTTGGTCTTAGGGCAGCTAATGAGAGGACCAAATCAGATAAGTCTGGGCCAAACACCTTTAATTGATTAGGAGGCCAAAGTTGTATCAACTATGTCCTGCTGGACTTGAGGTTGTGGTTTATGGTAAAAGATATGGCGGTTGGTGACACAATAGATAGCAATCATTACCCTCTTCGTCGAATAATGCTACCCCTGTGGGGTGCTTCAACAGTTCTGTGAAAGACCCAGGGGCTGGTAACAAAAGAAGTCTGCCCTGCTAATGATTGGTGCCGCCTTAAATGGCAGAAGCTGTCCACTGATCAGTACAAATTAAGGAGCATACAGAGTGATCTGGCGACCTTCACAGTCGAGGTTGTAGCATTTAAGGCAAAAGAGGAAGGGAGGCTCGCAGCAACAAGCCTCCATTGCTGCTTCTTTACCCAACTGGGTCGCCACCTCACAGTCAAAAAACACACTAAGTTCATGCGGTCTATTAAGAACAGGACACAGACTTCGTACAACAAGGCTTGCAGGCACTCCAGATCGTTAATAGTGCAAGCAGTCAAAACCAGAGATATAGAGGGGATAAAAAATGTCAGGAAGGCCTACAAGCTAGAACTGTGTAAAGCGAAGAGGATTGGGATGAAGCTAGATGGCAGTCTCTTAAGGACTCATGCCAAGCTAGAGACAGCAAAAACTGTTGGTTGTTGCTGGCATGGGGTACCGAGTCAGGCCATGCGGAATCAGAAAATCACATTCCCTCTGCTGCTTGGTACACCCATTTTTCTAACTTGTACACTGACCATGAAGTGCCCAAGTCATTGACTGTGCAACCCAGACCGTACCCTAAACTTAATGGGGTCCTTTTTTCTATGAAGGACATTTCGACTGTAATTAGCACTATAGTTCCGTCCAAAGTCCTGGGCCCTGATGAGATACCAGGAGACATTTTTCTTTGGGATACTGTAGTGTAAGGTAAGTAATGGAGATTTTTTAGTTTTAGGATGAGTATGAGTTTTGGGGTAGATGGGAATAGTAATTTTTACCTCTACTCTATTCAACACTTTCTCTACTTTTGCACTCACTGGAGTGGGAATAGTAATTTTTACCCATAAACTATCCAACACTTACCCTACTGTTGCCCTAAAAGTATTATTTGTTGTAATGGTATGAGTTGTAATGGTATGCATTGTAATGGAATAATTTAGAGAGAAAATAAGGACTGTAGATCAAGTGTTCCACTTTCCCCTTCTCTGCTGTAAAACAGTGTTAATTGGGAAAGGTAGCTTGTATGTCGCATTTATAAATCTCAAGACGGCATTTGATCTTGTGCCCAGGCAGAATTTGTTAGAGACCTAGGCTTGCCAGAGGACATTGTAGTTCTGCTTATCCGCATGCATGAAGAAAACTCTGCCTGGGTACGCTGGGGCTCGCAAGGTCAGCTACTGACCCAATCTCTGTTAACAAGGGTGTCCGCCAAGGTTGCGTCTTGGCCCGACACTTTTTTCATTATTCATCAATAATGGGGTACTATTTCTTAGCTCAAAACCAGCAGATGTTACTACACTGGTGGGGGGGGAGGTAGTCACTTTTCATTGTGCCAATGATACTTTGTATCTAAAACACCTGGATGGCAACAATGGCTGTCAAACCAGTTCCAAGAATGTTGTCACACCAAAGGCTTAATAATCAATACAACGAAAACCAAATTTATGGCCCTGAACCCCCATAAATCCTACCGGGGTTGACCGAGACTCTGAGGCATTCAGCTCGAAAGGGTCAGCGCTTTGACTACTTAGGCTTAAAGCTAGCAGAAAATTTGTGATGGAAACCCCACATTAATAGGATGGTCCTGAAGCACAAACAGCTGTCTGGGGTTCTAGGGAGAGAACATCGATTGTCTCATACCAAACCGATTGTGCCAGCACTGCAGGTATACGATGCTAAAGTGATGAGCTCTGTGATGTATGGTGCATAACTATAGGGCTTGGAACATGTAGAGGAGCTTAGCAGTCTAGATTTTAAATTTCTAAGAAGCCTAGCGATGCTACACCAGAGTACTCTCCTTCTTCCGCTCATGATAGACATGGGCTGATACTGCCTCCAAAGTAAGATTGCGCCCCTTGCTATTTTGGCTTAGGATTAAGACGACCCCTGAACTATTGCCATATAAATGTGCTTTGGAGGATGTAAAATGCAGGGATACAGCCAATAAAATCAGCTGGTTGAGAGGGGTGAAGAATCTGCCTATAGCAATAGGGATGGGTGACATATGGGAAGACAATGATTCCACCTTGCTCCCCCAGAAATGCGATGTGAAGAATACCTACTGGGGGTGGGTGATTCATGAGGAATGGAGTGGCAGGGCTCAGAAGAAGTTCACTCTAGATTTCATGGCTCATACACTAGTTTGTTCCCTGGAAAGCTACCTTGATTTTATAAAACAGCCTGGGGATAGGAAACGATATAGCCAGTTCAGGTTTGGTACTCTGCCGCTGAATGATTTTATTAGCAACTGGAATTGCAGGAATGAAACTACTCTCAGATGTCCTGGCTGGAAAAACCATCAAGAAACCATGGCCCTTGAGCGTGGGGTCACCGGTGCTGTGGCGCATGTACTACGGTTAAAACAGCTTGAGTATAGGACATTGGTCACTGACGCAGCTAAAGCCATGAGAAGAGAGCAGCAGGGACGCCTATATGATGTCGGAGATAAGGCCGGTTAACTACTCGCGTGGCTGGATAGGAGGGAGAGGGCCAGTAGAGTGGTACCCGAGATTGAGACGGCTGGTGGTACACGGGTTTCAGACCCTATAGAGATTGTTCGACAGTTTGCGGATCATTTTAAGATGGTATACTCCTCCGTGTCTGATAGGCCGGAGGAGGACTCGCATCTCTTGCTACGTGACATCTCTTTGCCGCGTCTTTCTGACGAGGATAGAGAGCTGATTGACACTGCAATAACGGCTGACGAGGTGGCTCTGGCGATTCGTTCGTTGCGTTCCGGGAAGGCGATGGGTCCCAATGGTCTACCCATTGAACTTTACAAGTTGAAGCCTGATAGAGTTGCTCCCTATCTACGAGATATGTTTATGGAGTCCCGTGAGTGTGGCTCGCTCCCTCGTGATCAGCGTTTAGCGACCATTGTGGTGATTCATAAGGAGGGAAAGCTCAGAGACAAGTGTACGTCGTACCGTCCCATATCCTTATTGAACGCTGAACCTAAGATCCTGGCAAAGATCCTGGCGAACAGATTGATCACTGTAATCGGAGACTTGATCCATCCGGATCAGTCCGGTTTCATTCCGCACAGAAACACCGCTCTTAATCTTAGGCGTTTACATGTTGTTCTCGCGAGAGCATCGACGTTGCGTGAGCCGGCCATCTTGGCGTCTTTGGATGCCACGATGGCCTTTGATACTGTTGAATGGCCATACTTGTGGGCTGCGTTGGCTAAGTTTGGATTCGGACCGGGTTTTATTGGTTGGGTTAGGCTGCTCTACGAGGACCCCCTTGCGCAAACTGTTGTCAATGGCCGTGTGTCGGCTTCTTTTTCTCTTGAGAGGGAAACTCGTCAGGGTTGTCCGTTATCGCCGCTCCTGTTTGCCCTGGCTCTTGACCCCCTTGCCGCGTGGATTAGATGGGAGCCTTCGATGAAGGGTATTCGGTGGTCTTCTACCTTTGAGGATCGTATTTCACTTTACGCGGACGATATTTTATTGTATTTGACCTAAAAAAAAAATGTTTTAAAAAAGAAACCATGGTCCATGTAATGTTTGCCTGTCCATTATATGCAATGCAAAGGAAAGATTGGCTTACCCCAATTTGCAAGCTAATAGGAACAGATAATTATCGAATCACACTTGAAGTCCGATTCCAGGCCACTATTTGCTTGTGCGGTGGCAAAATGTTTGGGTCAAATGTGGGGTATTAGAGGTAAGGCCCAGAGGGCGAATAACAAGTGATGTTTTAACTACATTTTTCAGGCTACATCTTTTTAAAAATGTTAAAAGAAGGCATCCTTTGTGGTTGATTATGAAGTATTTTGTACCTTTGTATTTTGATGTTCCTATTACAGTTTTATCACTGTTTTATTGTATCTGATGAATCTTATATTCTGAAGCACTTTATCATGATCTTGCTGCTTTATATAGTACTCACTATGTCTGTTCTTATACAGTATATTATCAAAAGGCATTGGAAAAAAGGAACTGATGTGGACAACTATTGATTTTATTTTACTATCCATTATATTCAATTGCAAATAATTTTATTGTACGATTGTGCAAGGATATTAACCTAGCATTGCTGCCATCCATTTTTGTTGGTTTTACCAGGTCGATGTATACATTTTATGTATTATGATTGCTAAGTGATAACCTAGCAACACATCATTGTTGCACATTTGTATGCTCTAACTTGGCCTTTGATTAAGATTTGCTCTTTATTGTACTATTCCAATTCCATTGACACACTGTAAGCAAACTTTTATGACTTGATGTCGAAATAAAGTAATTGTTATTGAACTAAATGACTGCAGTGTGTAAATGCGACATTTTGAAATAGGAGAAATTCATCTGAAGAGATAACTTTATGTGTATAAGCACAACTCATCATGTTAATTTTTTCCCATGTCAAAGTGTCTTTACAAACAGCAGGTTATTACTCCCAGTGGCCTGTTGACAGGGTGCCATATTTATAACAGGAAATACAGTTTTTTGTTTAAATGTGAGCAATTTAAAGTGAAGAAGCATGCTTCATTAAACATTAGGATTTAATTAGCTTTATTTAAAGGAGAGAAAAACATTAAAACAACATTGCATAGAAACATTTTCTTTACTTTAAATTTCTCCAATTTAAAGGAAAATTCCTGTATTTTTCAGTTATAAATATGACACTATGTCAACCAACCACTGGTTTCAAGATACCTGCTATTTGTCAATGTGACACTGTGAAGGGAGAACATTAAAATCAAGAGTTAACTTAATCAATAAGTTAACTCTTAATTTTACCTCATTTAAAAGCATTCAGAAATATAATTTTGTTTTCATGTTCCAATATTGAGTTTTGAACTCAAGGCTGGGAGGGTAGCTCGCGATTGACTGATTGGAAACACATGTGCGATTAAATATGTGGGGATGCAAGGAAAACTGACTAAAGTAAGATAATACATGCAGGTCCTGTCCAGTTATAAATGTGGTCCTTATTTTATGAAAAAAATGGACACGCTCTACACTGATCTGGCCTCCTCTCCTTATGTTTGGATTGGTTACGGTGTTAAAGGGACCTACTAACACTGATGTCTACGATGGAGTGCGTAGAAATTTGGAATGTTCTAGACACACAGATAAGTTAGCCACATTATCACTGGGTGTCCTCGTGAATACTCACTCAGTGGGCATTGGTTTCCTAGTGGCAAGCAACTATTTCAAGCATTAGGATCATAGTAAGTTTGAAGAAACACATCAGATATGGGGACTTTCCTATGCAGACAAAAACATCTATTGATATTTGGGTAAGTCTTACTTTTATCTCTGATAGGGATGAGAGCACTGTTTAACGATTGATTATCACTGCCAGGTCCAGTTACCAGAACATGGTTGAAAAGCCTGGGCAAATTGAGCCTTAACATATACTGGGATAGTTGCTGTCCTCGTCCGGCAATTATGATACCTATGCTTCCATAGGATGGTGGGTTTGAACATCACAACCTATGTAGATACTACTATTTAACTCGAATACAACTTAAGGTACACTGGTTATATGAGGAAGCACCTAATCTACCTACACAAATGATTTATAATATTATAGGTGATAATGTTTTGGTGAATACTTTCTTACTTTTAAAGTATGATATAGAGCGCACATGTATGTAGCAGCTTGTCTGAAACGTGTAGAAGACAGCCAGTGGATAACCAAGGATGTTCTACTTGTGTGCTCAGCATAAATCGACATAAGATGGCTTTCAGCTAAGTTTGCGGCTCGTAGAAGTTGAGAGCCCACCACTTGTTCTTTAACTCCATTTCAATGGCATTGCCAGAAACACACCAAGTAGGATCTCTGTGATTACTGAAGAAAACACTATAGAGCATGCAGTTCTGATGGGGTTCACAGTGGAGAAGAAGAGATTTTTGTGCAGTGAAGATTTTTGTGTGACAGGCATAAGTGGCAGTAAATGTTCTCATGCTCTAAAGCAGTATACCACAGCTTATGGTGTGGCTTGATCCTCTGTACATACCTAAAATGCATTCATTTCCCCTTCCAACTAAATCCTGATCTTGGGACACGTTGCTTGCAATGCCTGAATTAAACTACTTTGGGGGTAATGCACCACTTTGGTGGGACCACTAGAATATAATGAATATAGAAGTAATTGTAGCTATGTCGTTCTTTACAACATTATCTGAAACTAAGATTCTTTGTTTTGCAGGGATGGTGAGTGGTGGAATGTGGCGTCAGTAGCTTCAGGAAAGGAATGCTACATACCTAGCAACTATGTGGCAAAAGTATTTCACAGGTAACAGTTACTTTGGTGTATATTTGGCTGATACGAGTAGAGCGAACGTGTGACACATATCGTTTTTATTTTCTTCGGGTTTTTAATATCTTTTTACTCCCCCTATGTACTGCTTGCAATACGTGTGAGTATTCCTGCACAGTGTCTTGCCAACAATTGTGAAGTCTTTCTATGGCTCTGGCTTGACTGCAGCAGCAGGTATTGCTCGATAGTGATTGTTCTTTCAAGCCACGTTAAAAAGGTCAAGCAGTTTATACTTGATTACTCTTCTTAACATAAAACCCCGGCCCGAGCATAATATGAAGACCCAGACCCAGAACCATAAACACAAGAGTTACTCAGCAATTTAACGTCATCGACTGTTGTGACATGTGAGCTACTGCTTTACTCATTCACCTCAGGCAAGACAACCTCTACAATTGATTACACTTTAGTCTCCCTCTCACTGTTCCATTATGTATTGGGCTTCAACTTAGGGGACAAGGGTGACAGTGACCATCGCCCTCAAGAAGTCATCCTAGGAGCCCTTACTGAGGCCATACTTTCAAACGCAACAGGACCGCAGGACAGTCACACCATCAATCTCAAACGTATCAAAACTTCGGTCGCAAATACTGTGGAGGTACTTCAAGCAGCAAAAAGTCAATTAAACAATTCAAACTACCCTTCGGGCAATACAGTAGCAGGTTGGGAAAAATTCACGACTGAGTTTGCAAACAATTATTCAACTACCGTACGGCATTTTCCACCTCTTGCATCTGGTGTCACAAGAAAGATCCAGGCACCCAGAAACTGGCCATGAAATCCCACAAAAAAGTGATCAACAAATCCTTAAGACTGTTGAAGAAAAGCCCAGGAGACGGAATACTTCTAGCGCAGCTTCATAAGCATCGTGCTGATCTCAAAAAGCTGAAATGGGTAATCAAAAGAACCAACGATGAAGACTTCTGGGCAAAACTTCACTATGCTTCCAAGGTCAACAACAGCGCCCAATTTTGGTCCATTATAAACAAAATGTTAAATCCGAAAAGTAATGGCATGACATCTTATATTACCAAATCGTCTTGGGAATCGTTTCTTGACGAACACTTCAATCAACAGGTAGGAAAAACAAGTGAGCCCCAGATTCTACTGGAGGGCCAACCACTTCAAACAGTCTCACCACGTGAAGATGCCAAACTTGAACCATCTGCGGTTCCAATCAGGAAATTAATTTCCAAAGGTAGGAAAGACGGCGCAGCCGGGCCTAATGAAATTCCTCCGGCCCTCTTTAAACTCGAACCGGAATACTGGGCTGATACGTTGACCCCCCTTTTTATGTCTGTCAACAACTCGGGCGCCTTCCTGCCTCATGGAGGGGTTCAATCATTTCACCGATTTATAAGGCGGGGGATAGAACACTTCCAAAAAACTACCGCCTGATTGCACTCCTAGACATTGAGGCTAAATACTTTGCATCCTCTTACTGACCCAGCTGCGAGAATGGGCAACAAACCATAGCTTAATACCATCCAGCCAAACGGGATTCTGCAGAGACACCGGAACAACAACAAACCTGGTTGCCATTTCATTACTCATCGACAAGGCAAGAGCGACCAAACAGGCTCTCCATCTCTGCTTTGTGGACTTTAAGGCGGCCTTTGACAATGTCAACAGAGGAATCCTCTGGCGAAAACTGGCCTCTTGGGGGATCCCCTCGTCTTTACTAAGTCTCCTGATTGAATTGCACTATAAAAGGCCTAAAGCAGGGGTGTGTGCTAGATCCTACCCTTTTCAATCTATTTACAGCTAACCTGCCACCCGCACTAGAGGCTTGCAATTCCCACGCCCCCCGGTTAGGGGGCAAAGCGCTGCCCAGCATATCTTATGCTGATGACGTGGTCCTGGTCAGCCACACGAAAGTGGGCCTTCAAAATCTCATTAACACGCTCCATGGATACGCTGACGACAACCAATTAGAAATCAACATCAATAAGACCAAAGTCTTGTCCATAACTAGGAACAAAACGCTGCCCACTTGGTCCCTTGGCACAAAAGTAATCTCCAACTGCTCGGAATATAAATACCTTGGGATCATAGTCGACAAAGCCGGCCGCTACCTAAACCAATTAGAGGCCATTAAGAGGAAAGGGATGTTAATAACCATGACACTGAAACAGCTAAAGTCCAACTTGAGCGGTGAGACTCTACTGCCACTGCTTCGAGTGGCCAAAATTAAAATAGAGTCATCAATCACATATGGCAGTGAGGCCCTAAGAGGTACAGACGCAAAACTTCTAGATACAACCATATCAAAGGCCTACAGACTTCTCTTCAATCTGCCATCCTATACCTCACAAGCTCAGATTTGTTTAGAATTTGGTCTGTTGAGCCAAACGCTTGCACAAAGAGGGTCATACATAAAGTGCTGGCACAAAATAAAGAATTCACCAGAAAACACCTTGAATCAACAGCTCTGGCAACATCTGATTAGCTCCTCTAGAACACCGGCGAAAAAATACTTAGAGGAGTCCCTGAGCATCACAGGTCTAAAAGAGCGATGGGAGATTCCTCTATCGCACGCGCAATTTAAGCACGTAGTGAACAAGAGCTTAAAGAGACACTCGCATGTGGAGGACAAAGCCACCTTTTCTAACAGGCGTCATGCCTGGATGACTCTGTGTACATACAAAACACCGGGGCTCCAAGCATATTTTGGTCTGGGATATGGCTGGAAAACAAAAGAAGCCTTCTTAAAACATAGGCTAGGGATCCTACCTGCCATTCCACACTTACCACCGTGGCTGAGAACGAACTATGGGACTAGATGCCGGCTGTGCGGAACAGGGGTCGAAGACTTAGAACATCTACTATGCACTTGCTCGAGGCTGAACGAGGAGAGAGCAGCTCTGTTAAAAACAGCCTTTAACGAACTAAGTATCCGCTCACGCAGACAAGCAGTCCTTGCTTGCTTCGATCCTGGTCTTCCGCCGCTAAATGGGAAGCTGGTGAAATTCCTGAAACTAGCAGAACGGAAACAACCATGCCAGGTAGTTGGCTAAGAGAAAACCTCGGGCCCTGACCAGCTGCTATGAACAATATTGCAAAAAACACAGTTGATGGACAGAATGTAGAACAATGTCATACATTCACCCCAGTACAAGGATCTGGGCCTAAATCCATCGTTTTTTTGCACTCCACACCACCCTGGGTTAGACACTGGCTATATGCAAATCAGCGATGACCCTGTTCCTCATGGGAACAGTCCAGTCCGAACTACCAAGCCATGTCTTTCCCAGACCGGAATCAAGCATCCAAGGACCGGTTTCTGGCTATCAGCCTTCATCAGCCTGGATAGCTTGACTCCAGTGGTGTGGAGAGCCTGGGACTCACGTCTGAGCATACCCAGCCCACTCGGGGTGAAAATTGCAAAAAACACAGTTGATGGACAGAATGTAGAACAATGTCATACATTCACCCCAGTACAAGGATCTGGGCCTAAATCCATCGTTTTTTTGCACTCCACACCACCCTGGGTTAGACACTGGCTATATGCAAATCAACTGTTTCTTTGCACTGGAGTATGTATTTTGTGTCATTGTCCTTTGTAAATGCTGACTTCTGATTCGTTAATAGGCTTTTTAGTCACTCCTTAGTACCGCCTTGTCTTGATTTGTAACCTCCCATGAGGACTGGCCCTTTTACTTCGGTTGATACATGGTATGTCTTCTTTAGTCTGTAAGCACTATTTTCTTTAATGAGTTTCTTACTGCAGGATGGTCAGGCATTTGGAAAGCAATAGATCTCGCATTTGCACAATATTTGGTATTGTTGTGTTGTGGAAAAGTAAATTTTGTCATGTTCTGTGTCCCTACGCGTCATCCATCATATGTTATGTGTGCATGATTAAATATGCATATGCATTCCCCATGTCTGATTAATGACGCAATTACAGTTGTGTCCCCCTCTAGTATGCCAGTTTCCAGTCCTCGTGAATAATACGAATATCAGGCCTATGTAAAGCTACGTTGCCACGTTTCTCAGTGTGCACGTTATTCCATTATAAAGTCCCCGTTTCTAGGCCTCAAAAGGGCCCGGACACCAGATTCAGCTCCTGTCTCCTGAAGCCTCGCTGAGGAGGGATACAGCCCCCACCTGTATCCTCGACCCTTCACTTACTTCCTGCCTCGCAGTGCCCGGCCCAGCCTGGCTCAGTCTCTGAGTCTGCCAAGAATATGTTATAGTTCCAGTTATCAGTTCAGTCCTCCTTCTCTGCATTCCTAAGCTACTGAACTGCATCAATAGTTTCCGTCATTGTCTAGCCTTCACGTCTCCACGTTAGAGAAATACTGCATTTAATGGTCATTTCATATTCTTCATATTCTTCATCACGCACTACATGTAGAATAATGCATGGTCCAGTCTTAGAATCAAGTTAGCCTTTCCCCTCCTAACTTCTAGTTCATATCAACATGTTCCCTAAACATCAGATACTAGATACTGTTTAGGTACATGTCGCCCTGACTCTCCAGACTTCAGTCTCTGCTCCTAGCACAGAGTTCATAGCCCCCAGCTTCTCCTAGTGATACGTCATTGCTAGTTTGCGCGCACCATCAGGTTAGAGGTCCCGGCTCCTCAGGTAGCCCCCTCCATGGTTTCCGCCCCATTCATGACATATCCTGTTACGTCTGCACCACATGTCTATGTATACGCCCAGTTACACCTACTTTTGCCTTTATCTTTCGCGACTGCTACGCGTCACACCTATTGCTCCACCCACTGCTACGCCTACTGCAATGTAATGCTATGTGTTTGCGTTATGTATATATGCTCATGTATTGTTATTAAAAGCCAGCGCGCTCATCCCAGATCCAGCCCCAGCAGCTGCTGGGCCCTGTCATCCTATTCCCATGCAGGTTGTCCTGTTCCTGTCCTTATGCTGTATTAAACCTGCAAAACTCCTACTACCTCGAATCTTGACTCTTATTTATTGAGCTATCTGTTATGATATACGTCTAGTCAAAAAGAGAGGTATTATTTATTTATTTACCACATAATGGCGCCCGAACAGGGACTCGCCCTTTCCCCACGCGTCGGTGAAGCCACGCCGACCCCCTGACCCTCTGCAGTCGTGACGGAACTCTTCTGCGCAGTGGCAGATATTTCTGCTCAAGTATCCCTCAGGCCCACGGAGGAGACGGAGGAGGCGGTCCAGCATCCAGACGAGACGGTGGAGGAACGCGGCGAGTCCCGACCAGAGCCCAAGCCAAGAGTCCAAGGTCCGAGGTATCCGGAGGTCCACCCGTAACTGAAGTCCGAAGTCCGAAGTTTGTCGTCCGTCGTCGTAGCAGTCCAGTCCAGTCTGAGGCCTTCCGTTCTTGCTGCCCGGTGAGTACCGTTACTGGGGTGGTATCTAGACAGGGTCAATTTAATTGACTCTGGTCTGCGGGTTGGTGGTACACAGTCCCACAAACGAAGTGTCCACTTCGGTGGATGCGGGTCCTGACGTGTCTCTTTATGAGACCGGTAAGTTTCGTACTGTTTCAGCAGTGCATCTAGTTTCTGTTCTAGTCAGTTTCTGTTCTCGAGAAAATTTATGTGTTCTGTTCTCAGTATTTCCAGGTAGTATTCTGTTCGAACTGTTATTTTAAATGTTTTTCATGTATTTCAATGTCGTGGTATGAATGGGGTATAAGTATCGTGTTCATTGTGTATTGTATTGTGTCTAGATTACAGTTCAGTCATGCCCATATTTTCCAAGTTACGTCAGTTAAAAACTAGAAAGGGTCTGCTGGAAGCAGCAGTTCCCGTCCCGCCCAGGGACAGTCCAGGTCACTTTATGTATCAGAAACATGGCATAAGTGCCATATTGTATCTAGATTTATGGGTGGAGTATACCAAACAGTTAGAAGAAAAGTATAGATGGCCCGTATCGGGTACATGGGATGCCGAATGCATCATGCGAGTAGAAGAAGCATTATGGAAAAAGAAAGCCAGACAGTCACAGAAAGATGCCATCGAGTTATGGCGTAAAGAAGCTCATAAAAGAACTGAAAAAGAAATCAGAAAGTCAGAATTAAGTAGAGAATCCTTAGAGCGAGCCCAAGAAAAAGAATTAATCGAGATAGGTGAACAAGTCAAAGCCGAACAGTCAGACAGACAGAGGCATGCCCTTATTAAGGGTATGTATCCTCTTCTTGCCGAGGGCTTGCCAAAGGCGACCCCGGAGGCATCCAGTAATTTCCCGCCACCACTAGTTCCGACCAAGCTACGTCACAAACCGACCGCAGCTGATATTTTTATTTCGTCCTATCTGGACGACACAGTCCCTGAATATGCAGATCCTGTTCGCGCTCCGCCAGTCCCTGTAAATCAGGCACATCCTGCTCCTCCAGACACCGGGGCACCCCATGCAGTACCTGCTACGGTACCCCCGGTCCAGCCAGCATTTCAATTTCCCGCTCCACCACGAAGAATATCAGTCGACGATTCTAGTCTAGGGGCCGCAGGAGGAGGTCCTCCTCAAACCCCGCCGCCACGCAAGCGTTTATCAGCACTCGAATTACATGCTCAAGCATCACAGCGTACTCCCAAGAGTAATAAGTCTGTTGCAGAAATCAGGCAAGCCCTTGGCGAATGTGCCTATGACCCAGTCCCAGGCGAGAATAATATGGTTTTATATTCAGTACGCGTAAGGAGGGTGACCGAGTATCTAGTCACCCTACCCAATATGAAAGAAGATCTAGACAGAATATATCGTTTCATCCGTACAGGGGATGATCCAGAAAGTATTAGTGATGCCATGTCTCAAAGGAAAGCTGAGATCCAGCGTATGATATTAAAGTTTTTAATTAACTGTCTAATAAGAGAACAAGATTACCCGTCTAAAGATCAGGCCGAAATGAAAATCCTGACAAAGTGGAGTGATAATATAGCCGAGGGTAAGCACAATACCATTAGTGCCATGGAGAGTATGTACAAGAAAATCCGTAGAGAAATAATAAAGATACACGAACAACGTAAAGCAGCACAAGTAAGCGAGAAAGAAAGTAACTCTGATACTGAAGAGGTAGAGGACGAGAATCCCGCCAGAATAGCGTATGTAGGAAAATCTAGATTTCCAGATCGCCATTTACGCCTAGAACACAAGTCAATTTTCCATCATTCAGTACCAGAACAAGGTTCCCTAGAACAAGTATTCCAAGCTACCGATCACATTCTGAAATCACGAATCGGTTACAGTGAGTTAAGTACCATGCATGAACAGGAACTAGCCCGATCAGCAGTCCGATGGATTACTGATTCTACCACTTTTCTAGACGAAATAGTGGCACAAATGTTTCTGAAATTGCCCCCAGCCGAGCAGCGACTGGTGGGTATGTATATGATCCAGCACCTCATTACTCTGTATGAGGGTCAGCACTCTGATCCAGGTCCGTTACACGATATCCTGAACGAGTTACTCCAGTATAGATGGAAAGGTCTAGGTACCGACTTAATTAGTGTCATTCTAGAACAGCGTCACAAATATAGAACGTTTTTGAACCCGCATTTTGTTCATGTCTCACCCCCAGAAAGTAAACCATTTTACATGGAAAGACAGAACCCGTTACGAGAAGTACATCCAGTTAAGACAGAGGACGGTGAAATGCAACGAGTGTTTGTTTACACCCCGATTACAAAGATGGAACTCCTCGAAATGAAGAAATTAATTCCCTGTCATGACAAAGATCCAGCAGGGTTCCATAGAGAATTAAAAGACATGCTCCGTATGGGAGAATACACTTACCCAGATATCATTAAAATGTTAAAGGTCCTGTTGCCCGCAGGGGTGTATGAAAAGCTAAAGGAAAAAGAATGGGAGGTGGGAGAGAAAAAGATCGATTGGGCAGTTCTAGAAGCTGAAGACAAGGCACGAGTACCAGGTACTGGTCTAGGAGAGAAATGTAAAGAATTACCAGAATTATTAATACAAATTTTACCCAGATTATTGACAACTAGAAAAGAAGACTGGGATGCAATCTCAGCCTGTAAACAGAAACAAGAGGAAGATATTAGTGATTTTTATTCTAGGTTTGAAAAATGTTTTAGCATCAATAGTGGCCTCAAGACAAGTAGTGAGTCATACCCTCACCTTTTTGTTACTAAATTAGTCGAGAATTCAAGCCCACAAGTTAAAAATCGAGTTTTGAAAGTCGAAAGCACCTGGCAAGCTAATACTCCGTCCCAGATGCTCCAGATGCTCCAGTACCACCAGAATAGAATCAGGGAAGAGCAAGAACACGAGAGAAAACGTATGAAAGACACGAAAATGAAAGTACTAGTTGCACAATCTGTTCCTCAAGACAGTCAGAAGAGGGGTTCGAATCAAGCCAGTCATCCTGCAGCTCCCGTTAAAGGGAACTGCAATTATTGTAAACAGCCAGGTCATTTTATAAACGAGTGTACAGTTCTGAAACACAACATAGCTACCGGTAAGACTAAGGAAAGACCACGTCCGCCTAGACAAGAGCAAGTTTCACAGATTCCTCAGCCACAGAATGCACAACAGATAGTTACAGTACCGCAGCCTATCGCTGCAACACAGCATGTTACATCGCAGATGTACCAGTATGCACAGTCTGAGTATCCAGAGTACCAGCAGTAGTTATGAAACAGCCTAGAGAGGGAGGTAGGCTTGCCTCTCATCGAGATACCTGTAGATCAAGAAGGTCCCTATGTTCACAGTCAAGTATTAGGGAAAGACAGAAAGTTTTTGATTGATACAGGGGCAAGTAGGACCACAATTAGTCATGCCGAAGTTCCAGGGGCTCCGCTCTCAGGCTCAAGAAATGTTTCCCTTGGATTTTCAGGAAAACCCATTATAAATGAAATATCAAAGCCAGTTACTCTAGAAGTAGGTCCATTGTCCCGTACTACTGATCTGTTACTTACTAAGTCATGTCCAGAAAACCTATTGGGCATTAAAACACTGAAAGAGTTAGGTGCAGTTATATGCTGTTCCCCAGAAGGAATACGATTGTTCCTACGTGACTTCAAGGGTCACTATGTATTACGAGATTTTGATTCAAGACTGTCTAATGTTCCACAGCATTTATGGGCGCAAGGTCCAACTGATGTAGGTTACATGCAAATCACACCCTATCGTGTGACTCTCAAGCCAGGTGTAGTGTTACCACGAATCAGACAGTACAGATTGCCACCCGAGGCTGTAGCAGCCTTATCCAAAATTATTGACGAGCTCATCGCTCAAGGAGTGGTTGTAGAAACTGACTCCAACGTATGCAATTCTCCGATCATTCCAGTTATGAAACGTACTGATCCAAATGCACCCCCAGTATATCGATTAGTGATCGACCTACGAGAGCTTAATAAATGTATTATTCCGCAGTATCCAGTTGTCCCAGACATCTCTTCCCTATTGACAGCCATTGATTCCGAAGCCACGTTCTTCACTGTCATAGACCTCAAGAACGCATTTTTCAGTGTTCCTATTCATCCAGACAGCCAGTTCCTTTTCGGATTCTGTTTAAATGGAAGGAGCTATATGTTTACACGCGCTCCTCAAGGTTTCACAGAAAGTCCTAGTATTTACAGTCAAGCACTTAAGAGACAACTAGACAACATTCACATGCCAACTGACACTGCCCTGCTCCAGTATGTCGATGATCTACTGATCACAGCCCGTTCTGAACGTGCTTGCGAGCAAGCATCCCTTACAGTCTTGTATTTCCTAGCCGAGATGGGGCACAAGGTGTCCCCTTCTAAACTTCAATTCTGTGTCCAGCAAGTGGTCTACTTAGGACACTTACTGTCCAAGAGGGGTAGGCAGTTGACACCAGACCGTATCCAGTTAATAGCGAGTCTTCCTCAGCCCAAGACCCAGAAGGAGGTACGTGCTTTTATCGGCCTCACTTCTTACTGCAGACAATGGATTCCTCAGTATGCATTTCTAGCCAAGCCACTGATACAGTTAATGACACAGGAGGCAGCCGTATCGACTGTCCTCCCTTGGACATCTGAACATACACTTAGTTTCAATGAGTTAAAGAAAGCTTTATGTCAAGCTCCAGTTCTAGCCACACCGAACTACAGTAAGCCTTTTACACTTTTCGTTACTGAACGTGAAGGTACAGCATTATCTGTTCTCACACAAGATCAAGCAGGACAATACAAGCCCTGTGCTTATTTTTCTAGCACACTAGATCCAGTCGCCCAGGCTTTACCTGCGTGCCTCAAGTCAGTTGCAGCCACAGCACTAGCTATCAGACAAAGTGATTCCATAGTTTTAGGACACTCTCTGACAGTACAAGTTCCACATTCTGTGGAAGTTCTTCTGAACCGAACACAAACTCAGCACTTGACAATTGCACGTTTAACAGGTTATGAATTGACACTGTTCCAGCCACACATAGAAATCAGACGCTGCAACATTTTAAATCCTGCTACACTGTTACCATCAGTTACTTCGAATCCTGACCCACATGACTGTGTGGAAGTAGTTAACATTACGACAAAGCCAAGACAAGATCTGACAGATACTCCGTTACCAGACCCCGACCTGACACTTTATGTGGATGGTTCATGTATGAGAACTAGTACAGGAGAACTAGTAGCCGCGTATGCAGTGACTACTGACACTAAAGTTATTGAGACACACCGTATTGATACTCTGTCCGCTCAAGCAGCAGAGCTAGTTGCTCTGACACAAGCCTGCATACACGCCAAGAACCTGAAAGTTAATGTTTACACAGATTCACGCTACGCATTTGGAGTTGTACACGACTTCGGAGTGCTCTGGCAGGAGAGAGGTTTCATGACTTCTCATGGAACCAAGATTCAGCATGGTCTCCTTGTTCAAGCTCTGTTAGATGCCATACATTTACCGACATCCATTGCTATCATGAAATGCAAAGCACATACGAAAGTCACTGACATTATTTCCCAAGGTAATGATCTAGCAGATCGCACAGCCAAGCTTACAGCACAGACTCTAGACATTCCAGTTAACATGACACACACTCCAGATCCGACTACATGCATGACAGTTAAGGACCCTACTCAAGATGTCATAGATATCCAGTTACATGCTACTCCCGAAGAAATCAAGAAATGGTCCGAACAAGGAGGGGTCCAGACAGATCAAGGATGGTTAACGAAGGGTAGAGCCACATGGTTTCTCCCCGACTCTATGGTTCAAGTCATTATTAATACCGCACATAGTCCAGCACATTTAGGGGAAAAAGCCATGTTAGACAGTATCCAGAACATTTGGTTCAACAAGCATTTACGAGCTGCAGCTAAGCAGAAAGTCCGTACCTGTATGATATGTTGTCAGTTTAATCCAGGTAAAAGTGTCCCGGTGGAACAAGGTGGTTTCCAGCCCCCTGACCACCCTTTTGAAGTCCTCCAGATGGATTATATTCAGATGGAGCGATGTCGAGGTTTCAAGTATGTCCTTGTAGTTGTATGCGCTTTGTCCAGGTGGACAGAAGCATATCCAGTCCCAGATTACACAGCCGCGACCACTGCCAAGCAGTTGGTTCGTGAGTTCTTCCCCCGTTATGGACTCCCTAGAGTCGTATATTCTGATAACGGCCAGCCATTCTCATCTGAACTCATGAAGCATGTTTCCCTTTTGTTAGGGTACCAGTGGAAGTTCCATTGTGTACGCCATCCTGAAGCAGCCGGTCTCGTAGAGAGACATAACCAGACTCTGAAAATCCGAATTGCCAAAGTATGTAAAGAAAAAGGTGTGGACTGGCTAGTAGCTCTACCAGTCGCTTTATTTTATATGCGCATGGTCGCACATTCCAGATCAGGTCTGTCCCCGTACGAGGTCGTTTTCGGCCGCCCCCCTAATATGTGGGGTACTCCTAGACCCCGAAGTATTACCGATGTTTCAAGTAATATGCTGACAGATTACCTAGCTTCCTTGATGTCTGCCCTCAACTCATGTCGTTCACAGGTTGCCGCCGCATTTCCAGACAATACCGAGGTGGCACCGCATGAAATCGTTCCAGGATCCATGGTGATGGTGAGGAACTTTGACAGATCAAGTCCGCTGGAGCCTCGATGGAAAGAGCCCCGACAGGTCCTCCTCACTACCCGTACAGCCGTGAAGTTGGAAGGACGCAAAGGCTGGGTACACCTTTCTCATGTCAAACTTTTTAATGGACTGAAACCCGTCTTAAAGAACATTTCCCAGGATTCAAAGGATTGCCAGAATATTGTTCTCAAGGACTGTCCCGCAAAAGACATTGCTACAACCCCTCCCCTGTTAGAGAAAACTCCGCAGCAGGAGTATAAACAGAAATTAAGGTCTAGTAAAATGAGTCAGTCAGTTTGATTGTCTAAGTCCTCCCCTAGGTGAAACGGTTAGACTGTTTCTGACATGTATAAAATAGACCCCCATAGTGAGAGAGTTAGTCAAAACTCAATCCGATGTATCGTTTTTTTATGTTTCATATTGTTTTCCAGCCTTATGATTTCCTGCACCAGTTATGCATTTTACCTATGTTTCCCAGTTTCACATGTAAATAAGTCTGCTAATGCTACAGTAGAGCACACGTTTAGTGATCTGCCCCCTCATGAACTGTCTTACCGCCTCGCCATGCGAAATAACTCATTTATCCGCATGTTACATTACTCACACCAGACCAGCAATACCACTAATTGTTGGGTGTGTGGTCGACTCCCCCCTTTCCAGACACCGAAGGGAGTTCTGCCACTTTTTCCTTATCCATTCTCACATAATGGTTCGTGTGGAGCGTGGTCCACGTTGACGTCATCCTCAACAGATATGTCTTTTCTTAACAGTACATGTTTCCCAGACAAGCAAGGTCTCCCTCACCGAACAGGTTTAGATCTAGAAAATGAAGTGTATAATTTAGGTAATTATTCGTCGAATTTCATGGTCTTGAATGTTCAGTCTGATACTACTCCAGACTTACCTGCTATTTCAGTACTACCAGTCAAAGGCGAATTATGTGTCCGAAATAATGGTTCCATACATGTAGGACATAGTGAATGTACTACTATTGTCAAGTATAGTGACAGTGGGAAATCTATTTTCAAAGCTTCACGTCATTCATATTTTATTTGTGGTCAAACCGCATATATTCGTCTGCCCCTCGATTGGGAGGGAACCTGTTACATTGCCTTCCTACTGCCACCAGTTTTCCTAGCCCCACCTGATTATCATAGAAATACACATCTAGTACACGTTAGACATAGAAGGGAGTCCCCAATTGTCGATTATACTGAAACCACTCTAGAACAATATACCGATTTCAATAAAGGTTTCTTCTTCTTTATAGGACCTATCCAGAATAGTAAACTAATCCGTAGATTAACCAGAACCCTTGAAGCTGTGGTAAATGAGACTGCCTCTGCTCTAGGTAACCTAACCGAAGAGCAATCTGCTATGAGATTTGTCGTTTTGCAAAATCGTCTCGTCCTTGACGTCATACTGGCCGATAGGGGCGGGGCCTGTAGAGTCATCGGATCTAGTTGCTGCATTTTCATTCCAAATAACGCGCCGTCTGTTTATTCAGCTATAACCAGACTCCATAAAATTGCCCATCTGATACACCAAGATCCAGGCACCTGGACATGGTCCGGTTGGTTCTGGAATATAATTTCCGCATGGGGATGGAAAATATTGTCCTTTCTAGGTATTGCAGTAGCGATCATATTCAGCTGCTGCCTCTGTATACAATGTGGCCCTGCGATTTGCGGCATTTGTGCTACCTCTTGTATTCCTAGTCCCAAGCCCAGTTCTAAATCCCGTTCCAGGATAATTCGAGACGAGCAAATGATACTGTATGAAATGATAGATGGTATCATGAATATTGATGTTTCCTGATGGAAACGTAGTGACAAGGAGGGAATGTGGAAAAGTAAATTTTGTCATGTTCTGTGTCCCTACGCGTCATCCATCATATGTTATGTGTGCATGATTAAATATGCATATGCATTCCCCATGTCTGATTAATGACGCAATTACAGTTGTGTCCCCCTCTAGTATGCCAGTTTCCAGTCCTCGTGAATAATACGAATATCAGGCCTATGTAAAGCTACGTTGCCACGTTTCTCAGTGTGCACGTTATTCCATTATAAAGTCCCCGTTTCTAGGCCTCAAAAGGGCCCGGACACCAGATTCAGCTCCTGTCTCCTGAAGCCTCGCTGAGGAGGGATACAGCCCCCACCTGTATCCTCGACCCTTCACTTACTTCCTGCCTCGCAGTGCCCGGCCCAGCCTGGCTCAGTCTCTGAGTCTGCCAAGAATATGTTATAGTTCCAGTTATCAGTTCAGTCCTCCTTCTCTGCATTCCTAAGCTACTGAACTGCATCAATAGTTTCCGTCATTGTCTAGCCTTCACGTCTCCACGTTAGAGAAATACTGCATTTAATGGTCATTTCATATTCTTCATATTCTTCATCACGCACTACATGTAGAATAATGCATGGTCCAGTCTTAGAATCAAGTTAGCCTTTCCCCTCCTAACTTCTAGTTCATATCAACATGTTCCCTAAACATCAGATACTAGATACTGTTTAGGTACATGTCGCCCTGACTCTCCAGACTTCAGTCTCTGCTCCTAGCACAGAGTTCATAGCCCCCAGCTTCTCCTAGTGATACGTCATTGCTAGTTTGCGCGCACCATCAGGTTAGAGGTCCCGGCTCCTCAGGTAGCCCCCTCCATGGTTTCCGCCCCATTCATGACATATCCTGTTACGTCTGCACCACATGTCTATGTATACGCCCAGTTACACCTACTTTTGCCTTTATCTTTCGCGACTGCTACGCGTCACACCTATTGCTCCACCCACTGCTACGCCTACTGCAATGTAATGCTATGTGTTTGCGTTATGTATATATGCTCATGTATTGTTATTAAAAGCCAGCGCGCTCATCCCAGATCCAGCCCCAGCAGCTGCTGGGCCCTGTCATCCTATTCCCATGCAGGTTGTCCTGTTCCTGTCCTTATGCTGTATTAAACCTGCAAAACTCCTACTACCTCGAATCTTGACTCTTATTTATTGAGCTATCTGTTATGATATACGTCTAGTCAAAAAGAGAGGTATTATTTATTTATTTACCACAGTGTGGTTGCTTTTTGCTGTTCTTTTCTTTGCCAAAGCGCCGGGATGCTCCTTTGGAGTTGCCGTGCGCTATAAAAGAATTAAAAAAAAAAAAAAAAAAAAAAATTTGCGAGAATTTAAGCCCTTGGCATTGTAAATGACAATGCCTTTTATTTATGTTTAAACCAAAACATAAATCAAAAGCATTGTGGTTTACAATGCCAACAGCTCAAACATCTTAAATACGACACCTATTGCATTGCAGATGCATGTTGTTTTTTTGTTTTTGCGCTGTGTACCTTAAAATTCAATCAAAATAGTTGAACACACACGAAGAAAACAAATCAGAACTCAATTATAATAATTACAGCTGTGTTCTGAGTTCTCACATCACGAATGCTTGCTGCCAGATCCAGCAGCCGAGGATAAAGGCAGGGTAGGTCACTGAGCATAATTCTAGCGGAACAAAAATGAAATGTGGCTTCTCTTTCTTCCTGCTCTGTTTTTGTAGCTGCAGAGTGCCAACCAGAAATCAGATACTTCTGGTAACATGTTCATTTTTTGCACTTCTTAGACAATTATAGAAAACAGTGGCGGCTCCTCGAGGGAGTGCTGCGTGGCGGTGGGGTGGGGTGAGGTGGGGTGGGGCGGGGTGGGGGAGGGACAGGGTGGGGGTAGTAAACTCCAGCATACGGAGTTAAGTAAATAAATAAATAAAACAATTTACATTGCGTGCGATGCAACGCCAATCCGAAGCCTCCGGTCCTGTAATAGAATCACCATTCCATTTTCTCTTCTGCTGGGTTTTAACACAATTCTTTTTTTTTTCTTAAAAGTTGGCTGTACGAAGGCATAAGCCGTGAAAAAGCAGAGGAGTTGTTGCTGTTCGACTGCAACCATGGGGGTGCGTTCATGATTCGTGAAAGTCAAACGCGGAAAGGTAAAAAGAATAGTCTTATTTTTTAGTAAAAGCCAAATAAAATAGGTAATATTTGTTCTAAGGATTGTTTGTCCTTGGCTTTATTTTCAATAGTAATAGAAGACTACTTTTGGGTTTGTTGTGTCTGCAGCGCAGAATTATAGAATACAAATGCCGCGAGGCCATTTTTTGACAGAGCAAAATTAAGAGACAATTGCACTAAGCCACAAGAAAAACGAACTTTATGGGCTACTATCGCACTACAGGGTTTAATGCGGGTTTTGGTGTTGGAATGTGTGACATAGGCAAAGGAGATGCTTTTTCTAATCGTGTTTTTGCTTGAAAGATAGTTGGATGCAGAAAGCAGAAAACTGTAAATGTTTGCTAGGATCAGAGCACGAGCCCCCCTTTCCCTCTACCTACATATAAAAGGCCATCACGACTACATTTCCGTTTTTCTCACCTGTCTACTGGATGCATGGAAAGGTTATTCGTCATGCTTCATCTTTGTGTGCAATTTTTC
Source organism: Lissotriton helveticus (assembly GCF_964261635.1). Classification (NCBI taxonomy): domain Eukaryota; kingdom Metazoa; phylum Chordata; class Amphibia; order Caudata; family Salamandridae; genus Lissotriton; species Lissotriton helveticus. The sequence goes on along the minus strand of NC_136068.1, from coordinate 392,350,668 downwards.
GGTTTTTGCTTTCCTGGAAAGGGCATTTCTTCAGCCTTCGCCACGCACTTCATTAAAGACCAACTATGATCAGGTAAAGCAATACTGATCATTGTAGTTGTGATTGAATAGGTAAATTCGTCTCTCATATTCCTTCGATAACATCAGATATCTGCAACCGGAGTCTGTCCAGTAGCGAGCCATACAACAAGTGTCAATATCATGTGCACAAATATGCCCACGGCTCTGATATCCCTGCAGAATTTCCAATTATATTACCACCTGTGGGTTTAATGAAATTGAAATAGGTTCTTATAGCGGTTCCACTTCTGGTGAGGGATGTCTCCAACAGTGGCCACTGAAAAGTTGAGTGGAGACCATCCTTCACTCATATTGTGTATTTCATTTTGTGTTTTCTCTAGAAAGCAGTAGTAAAAGTAATGTAACTATGGTACAGTAGCCCACTAGATGGACAGATCTTGTTTTGGTACATATTTACAAAAATATTCACTTCTGTGTGACTGTCAGATCCCGCTTGGGGGTTACGGGACAAGCAGGGACTGCTGGACCTCAGTTGTGGAGGTTGGAGGCATTTGCCTCTGATGGCTTGGCAAACTGGTCCAAGTACAACCTGTTTAGGACTTGACTCTCAGTGGTAGTGATGGAGAGCAGTTCCAGACCTCTTAAAGAGGGGGTTTGGGGATCCTTCAAGCTCAGAACTTAACAAACACACAGCAGCGCAATAACATATTGTCCAACCCAATCTTTTACTTTGTTTTATACAGGCAGAAAACTCAATACTACACAAGACAGGCAACAGATACGCATGCTTCGCCATTAGGGGCAACTGTGTACAGGTCGGATGTTCAGATCCTGTTTGAGCAGGTATCAAGCACAGGAGCAAATTACCGTTTTTTTACTAGTTTATGAACGAAATTCATTTAGTTGTCCCCACAAGTTATTTTCTCACCACAACAGAGTCGGTCAGTGTGTTGTGTAGGAAGCTAGGACCCTAGTGTAATTTTCCCGATTCATGCCCATATATAGGTATAAATTACCCGATCCTTATATAGGCATAGAAATCATTACCATATTTAGACTGAGCCTGTGCAGCCCAAATACGTCATGGCTACTTTCACTAAGTTCCGAGAATCAACACCGATTTCTTAGAAAAACCCGCCTTCAGCAGCTAGGGACTACCCCTCTCCTGAATACTAATTTATCTAGGAAATCATGGAGTTTTCAAAGAACGGAGTCTTTGAATGACGTTTTTATGTCCAATCATACGTCAAACTCGGCACCTTCAAGGTATAAATATGCCTACATTTGCCCAGACAAACACACAGTGGTTTGAAGCAGATCGACTAACTACTTGCCTGACGCCCTGCAGCAGCAAGTGTCGAAGGAAGCCGTCCCTCCAGCTGACGCACTGAGAGATGCTGTCTTTCCTCCTGCCGAGAAATCCAGCTCCAGTGTTTCCAGGCTACCCTTGTGGGTTGCTGGGAAATCGAGTCCTGAGAGAGAGATACAAGACCTCCTTCATTCTAAAACCAAGGTACGGAGCTGATTAGACCCTTAAGACAATTCCTGGAATAGATTCTTGGCAAGGAATACTAAACTTAGGCTACACCTCACTTACTTCTTCCCTTGTACTAGACTTAGACTTAGGTTAGGTACACCGGGGTAGGCGTATTTTAGAAGCACCAGTTGAGTACTTTTAGTCATTATTTTATCACTGTATGTATCTTAGGTATTTTATGGCTTAGAAACCATATCATGCCTTTACAGTACTACTTTATACTTATCGTATTATATGCCTTGTACTTTATAACCAGTATTACAATTGTAGCAGTACATTTCTTATGCTCGGGAAAGAAGACTGTTCAATAAATACTTTTTATTGAAAACGCCCATCTGTCTATTTTCTCAGCACCTCTGGTGAAACGAAGCATGCACGATTGACTTTGTAAAATAGTTATCTATTGTTTCCGTGACTCTAGAGATTGATTTCTTATTCTTGGGAAACAAAGTTGCCATGTTTATGCGGTTGTCAGAAACTAATCCCTTCTTGTGAATTCGAGAAAGTTTCTAGTGACCTCTGAGCTAGCTAGCACTCACAATTAAGTCTAATAGATTCGGTAGAGACCTAGTCGACCTCAGTCCTACGTTAAAACTACAGGATATATTATTCCAATGCGCAGAGCCTATTGGGAATATAGGAACTACACTACATGGCGTCCAATGTTTGGTAAGGCGATAATTTAACGCTAGATACTAGAGTAACTCAGTTGTGCTTTTCACACAGACCCCTTTTTCCCGTAAAATACTCCAATAGACGTCTGGAGTGGGTGAAAGGATAATATCCGCAAAAACTGAGTAGGACGAAAAATCCTATGTATTCGTTTTTTGGTTTGTTCAACGTTGAAGGATACAGTGTTCCAAAATATTGTGCACCTAATCTTTGTTTCCTTGAAACTTGTTCTGCAAACTCTTCAGTCAGTAAAATAATGATTACTGACGAAGAATTAACTGCAGCTCAAGCAGTTTTAGAAGACAGAAATCTCCTACAGAATGACCCGGATGCTACAATCATCCCGGTAAATGTAAGAAAAACTATAACTTACAAACTCATAAATAATGGAGTATCATCGAGAGGTGGTAAAGTAATATTTGTTATAGAGGCACATGAATATCGGTAGACAGAAGTGTTCTATTCATGGATTCACTTTCCTCCAGCAGATGGAGGGACACACGAGTTCCACTACTACAAAGTAAAGGAACCTCCAATGGAATACGTTCCTTACGAGGACGTTGAAATTCCATTAACTTACCAAGAGCATCAGCTCTGGTTTAAAGGCGCCCTACAACATGAAAATCACATAACCAGGCTCGGTCCACTAGGTAGACCAGGAGCGACATGGACGGTACTAGCCAGCTATACACCACATCCTGACATTGAAAATATGACAGGTCCAGAAATGTTAGTACAGCTAAAACAGTTAATTAAAATACATAGACAATTGGTTCAATATGTCATGCAGACCTTAACAGTCCAACCTACTGTGAGGATTCCACAGCACACCCCTCACCAGGGGAACACAAACAAAATCACACCACAGACTATACAGTCAGTCATTGGTAAATTGCCCGCAAAAAAAGAACAAATTCCGTTCTGGTTAGCTCAAAAAAATTACTCAACTTGAGGCAGTATTCCCTGATAGTACACCAAATGAGAAACACAGGATTCTGACAATCTGTTTACCAATGGGGATAGCACCACATGTGGAGGACTGTGACACTTGGGGTACAGTCTTTGCTTCAATCTTCACAAAAACACATGGTGTTCCGTCCATGGCGGTAATACCAGACGTTCTGAGACAGATTCAAAATGAATACGGACCAGAACCTGCCTTAAATCTTGGTATGAAATTACAGGTCTCGGTTATACTATTAGCCAACATTAAAGGTGAAGCAGCATCCGTGGCAATCAGCCAAAAGCTAAAAGAAACAGATATAACAGATCAACCATATAAGCTTGCAAGAATTATTGAAAAATCTTATGAAGAACTAGGTAGAGATAGTTTGGGTGGGGAACCATTAATACCCCAACTAACAGAAAATCCTGAAAAGATTTTTATTAAAAATAATCTCACTACCCCTAAAAAGAAGTGGGAAAATACTAAACAGACACTTTCTAAAGAGAAGCGTTCTCAGTCCAGAGGAAGATCTCCCCATCGGGGAGGTAGGTCTCCTCAACGGGAGCACTCTGAAAAAAGATATACCCTCAGAAATAGGGATAATTTGAGAAAACCTGATAGATATCAAGATACTGATACACGTTCCTCTTGTACCTTTCAGACTTCCTCGCAGAAATCCGAGAGGAGAGGACGATCAGAACAAAAAGAAGATTACGTGAAGTCCAAAGACGAACAGCACGTTCCTAAAAATAGGAAAACTCAATTCACCAAGAAGAAGGTAGCAAGCGTAAAGATCAGACATGCCGAGGATCTTGAGGACACAACTCAAGAACGGGGAGTGGGCCCAGACAATGCTAGACAGTGCAGCAGAAGTGACTATAGCTCACAGGATCCTGAAGGATCATCTGGAGACATTGGACTTGAATGAATGCATTCAAGTTGAAACTGCCGACACCAGGGTTAGTGTACCCCACAAGTTATATGAAATAACACTCCGGATGGAGGGGGACATACCAAGAAAAATAAAAGCACTCTTTTGGGAGAAGCTATCTAAGGGTTATGACATTCTTCTATCTGAACAAGACTGGCCACCTGAATTTGTCAGGGAGTGCCCACATGGCGAAGAGATAATTATGCCAGCCTTCTCAAATCATATTCCTATTCATAAAAAATACACCTATGCCAGAAAATGGGCTGTGGCCCACGCTCCAGCATTATATAAAATCATGTGAGATGGGATGAGGACTCTCCTCACCATAAAATCCAGTTAAAAAATCAGCCTACTGCACAGAGGCAGTATCCAGTTAAGCAAGAAGCTAAAAAACAAGTCAGGGAGATTTTAAATCAACTTGAATACCAAGGGGTGATTGAAACATGCTCCTCGTTTCCTGTCTCCAAACCAGACAATTCATATAGTCTAGTTTTTGATTACAGGCACTTAAACTCCTGTTGCAAAACATTTGCAGTACAAAATGCACACAGTGCAGCACTGATGAATAACATTGTGCGTAAAAAATATAAAACCACATTAGATATTTCGAATGGGTTTTTCTGTCAAAACAATGCACCTGAAAGCAGGCATTTGACCGCTTTCTCAATTATGGGGACACAAGGACAATTTTGCCGTCTCCCCCAAGGATTCAAGAATAGTCCAGGGTTATTTTCAGCCAGAGTAACAGAGTTACTACAAATGTACGATGATGAGGCATTATCTTATGTCGATGACATCTATCTTACAGACGATGATTTGGACGTGCACTTGAAAAGAGTGAACACCATAATACTTGGGTTTGCTTCTAAAGGTTACAAATTAAATTTTAAGAAATCACGAATTGCCCATCTCAACGTCCTATTCTTAGGATACGAATTATTAAGTGAAGGCAAAAGCCTTGGGGGAGAACCTGATTCGAGCGGGCCACCAGACTTACCCGCAATGTTGCACCAGTCGTCCCTGGGTTCCTGATGCTGTTGGGCTCCCTGCTGCCGCCAGCAACATCCCGCAGCCGCAGTAGGGGAGACCACAGCTCCCAGGCAGCACAGCGACTGCCCCGCTCACTGCCACGCATTTCGCACGCCGGGAGGCGCTTAAACATTGGAGGCTCCTTCTAAGGAGCGGGGGAGAACCTGATTCGAGCGGGGCCACCAGAGTTACCCGCAACGCTGCACCAGTCGTCCCTGGGTTCCTGACGCTGTTGGGATCCCTGCCGACGCCAGCAACATCCCGCGGCCACAGTGGGGGAGACCACAGCTCCCAGGCAGCACAGCGACTGCCCTGCCCACTGCCACGCATTCCGCGCGCCCGGAGGAGCTTAAACATCGGAGGCTCCTTCTAAGGAGCGGGGGAGAACATGATTCGAGCGGGGCCACCAGACTTACCCGCAACGCTGCACCAGTTGTCCCTGGGTTCCTGACGCTGTTGGGCTCCCTGCCGCCGCCAGCAACATCCCGCAGCTGCAGTGGGGGAGACCACAGCTCCCAGGCAGCACAGCGACTGCCCCGCCCACTGCCACGCATTCCGCGCCCCCGGAGGCGCTTAAACATCAGATGCTCCTTCTAAGGAGCGGGGGAGAACCTGATTCGAGCGGGGCCCCCAGACTTACCCGCACTGCTGCACCAGTCATCCCTGGGTTCCTGATGCTGTTGGGCTCCCTGCCGCGGCCAGCAACATCCCGCGGCCGCAGTGGGGGAGACCACAGCTCCCAAGCAGCACAGCGACTGCCCCGCCCATTGCCACGCATTCCGCGCGCCCGGAGGCGCTTAAACATCGGAGGCTTCTTCCGTGTCGCGGGTCTGAGCCCGGGCAGAGGGCGGGCCGTCTGTGGCCGTCAGGGGCAGGAGGAGGCAGGGCAGGGCCGGACCTTTTACATCTACGCATGGGTAAGCGAAAGAAAAATGCTAATACTGATGAGGGGGGGAGTAAAGCCAAGGTGCCAAGACACTCAAAATCCATTATGTCGTATCTATCATCCGCTGTGGGGGCACTAACCAAAGAGATAGCAAACGCAGAACACGAACTGGGATTGATATCCCCTTCTCTTTCTAATGTATAAAACTCCCAGGAGATACAGTTAACTGTCGCTACTGACGCCCCCCTATTCCTTTGGACCCAGTGGTTATTATTTCAAACCCTATCCCCATGCCACATCGGGCATTGGCCCGATTCAGGACAATACCCCAATATCTCACATACCATCGAGCACCCAGTTAAATGGTCTACCTCCACGAAAGCGGAAACGGGGGAAAAACAATAACGTACCAGGCACATTCATTACACCATTGGACGCACTGGGAGAAAAGCTGGAGGCACTCTTTGTTGCCAGGATTGAGCCTCTGCTTGTGGACATCGCTAAAGACATTGTGGACACATTGAACACTTGCTTGGAAGGTCTCCTAAAGAAATGTTCCTTGTTAGATAGACTCGCCAATGTTCATATCCCGCCCCAAGAGGTCCCTAACATAGGCAGAGCAATACAGGGAGATGGTTGTATGGAGGTGGTCAGCCCCAGGGGAGCGGACCCATCATCAAATGGGGCGGTGCCTGTTGAAGATGGACAGCGGGTCCTTAGAGCCCCTCTCCTGAGTCGGGAGGCAACTGTTCCCAACCCTATAGACTCAGTATGTGCCGGGAACCAGCATAGCACATTTACCCACGGGAGGGCGGTGGCCAGCAAATCCTATTTAGACCTACCCTCGGAGGCAGCCCCACTGGTCACAGTTTTCATTGGGGTCCCCCCACTCAAAGAGGGAGAGCGAGAATCTGCTGCTGACCTTATGGTTAAAGCTAATACCTGGTGCACTGACGCCTGCTGCGGGGAAACAATTTCTAATAAGATTATTTTTGCTAGGAGGGTGGGTTGGATTGGGAAGCAACCAAAGAATATTCAGGGTAACTGTGTAGTAATCAATTTTGACAGGGCCAACCTGGCAGATAGACTACTCTGGGATGGTTCAGCCATATCTCCGAGAGATCAGATGAGACCGGTTCCCCTGGGGTACTTTTATCCCCCCAAAGTGTGGAGCATGGGGAAACATCGACACCCAGTGAGAGGCCGGGTTTTGAGTCCAGCCCAGGGACGGGGTAGCTCCCGTGGGTTTACATTCCCACTCCCTCCAAGGCCTGAGATTGCTCCCCAGGCACCACACCCCCGGGTAGCCCATAGATCGACAGAGGGTAGTGGTCCGATTCTGAGTAATCGTTTCGCCCCTCTGTCAGGAATTGAGGAAATTGATTGACTACCAGACCCGACGCTGCCTCCTACAGACAGGACTCTCGACCCTGAAGAGGACGCAGCCTGTACAATTCTTAGCTGGAACGTGGCTGGTACCAGAGCCAAAAGAGAAGATGAAGAATGGGTTGGCTTTGTTACCCGTCACGAAGTTATAGCATTCCAGGAAACATGGGATACCACACCCAGTTTTTGGTTAGACGGTTTCACTAGCTTTGTTGTCCCTGCAGCCCCCAGTAACGGCGGCAGAGCCAGGGGAGGTCTTATACTTCTCTTTTCATTAAAACTTAAAGGGACCTTAAGAATGGTTAAAATTGCCTCACCAAATATTCTAATAGTGGAAAGGGAAATTTCTCCTATTCGGAGAACCATTTTCATTAATTTTTATAACTCGAGGAACAGGGAGTATGGCAACAATAATATTGCCACCCTGGAATCCTTTTTAATTACGGTCAGTCAAAATAAACATACTAATCCCGAGCTCGTCCTTTTGGGCGATTTTAACATCCATCCCTGTAGTGACCTGTGTGGTATAAGTAAATATGAGGGGTCAGTTGGGCTAGAGGCTCCCCACTTTGAGCATACCAAAGCTGGTGAGGAGTTAGAAGACTTGTTGGCCAATTGTAATGTATTTGAGTCAATTTCTCCAGAAGGGGGGACAAGAATAATTACCTACAAGGGCTCGGAACCCGGTACTATTATTGAATATATATTCCTTTCCCCAGGCATCCTAAGTAGGGTTACCTCCTACAGAACAATTGTCTCTTCACACAGCGACCATAACCCAGTTGCACTTGAGGTGCTCTGGGGGGACTTCATGGGACCTAGGTCTTGCCTTGCTAAATTGAGGCCTGCTTTACGCTCGGTGGATCAGGGGAGAAGGCTAAAGTGGGCAAATGTGGTACCTGAAAACTTTTATGATGAGCTCCTCCCAAAAATAGAGGGACATATGGCGATTTGTCAGGACACTAAGGCCTCAGATCACGACATAATAGGAGCTTTCGAAGCAATTTGTAGTCGAATCTCGCATGATTTGATGACGAGAACAAGGCAGGGAACCATAAATCATTGTCGCTGGTTCGACTCGAACTGCTCTAAGGTGCATAGAGCACTAATATTAGCCCTAAAACATACACCGAGGGACAAGGCAGTCATCACCGCCTTAAGGAAGGAGTACAAGCAAGCACTGAAAGTTAGGAAAGATGACATCAAGAAAGCAGCTTGGGAGAACTTGCTTTGCTCGGATGTCCTGCGGGACAGTAGGCAATTTTGGGCCATAATCAATTAGCCTTTCTTTTCCGACTCGGCTAACCCTGATATGGATTGTGTCATCTTGGATGACAAATGGCTGGGCCATTTTAGAGCAGTGTATGGAGACACGGCCACTGATAGCCATGTGATTCCTATGTTAGCCCTTGAGGCTGGCTCCATGTGCTTTAATCAGAGCGAGGTGGAGAAAGCCATCTTGGCCACAACGAAGAACAAAGCCCCGGGCCCGATGGGGTTCCTGCAGATTTTTATAAACACTCGCCTAAGCTCTGGGCTAGGGTCCTAGCTAATGTTTTTACTGCTGCAAGTGGTAAGTCACGGCCCACCACCTGGGCCTCTTCTATTATAGTCCAATCTTTAAGAAGGCCCATATCGCTTCTGGACTCTGCAATCAAGATCTTAGGCAGAGTCCTTTTGGTCAAACTGAGGGATAGTATTGAGAGCTGTGGTGGGTTATCTAATATCCAGTATGGATTTAGAGAGAAGAGAGGCACTCTGGAGCAGTGCTCCAATTTGCACCTGTTGATCTCTAAATACACGATAGCTAAGGAGGGGTCATTATTTTTGGCATTCATGGACTTCTCCTCAGCTTTCGACTTGGTGAACAGGGCCAAATTGTGGGCCATCCTTTTAAAGATCGGGATAGACGGGGCACTGGTCAATTTTATGGCGTCTCTCCATCAGGAGCTGTTCGCCGCAGTCAGAGTTACCAACGAGGGTAGGTGCACGACTCAATTTAAATCTATGTGAGGGGTAAGGCAGGGCTGTATCCTGGCCCCCCTCCTCTTCACTATCCACATTAACGGACTGGGCAGGCACTTGGAAGAGGTGGAAGGGGAGGTCCCGCGTGTAGGAGACGTAAAGATCCCTGCTCTACTATACGCGGATGACGCAGTCCTCATAGCCCGAACTGGTATCGGTCTCCAGCGCTAGTTGGATGCGTTCGGAGCTTTTATGGACCAACTGGATTTAAAGGTGAATGCGAACAAATCCCACACGATGGTGGTCTGATACCACAGAAACAAGGGCAAACCAAAAACGTTCAGGTGTAAGGGTGAAGGGGTTTCTAGAGTGGCAGTTTTTCCCTACCTGGGGGTGCTCTTCGACGAGAGGGGCTCGTGGGGTCCCCAGGTTAGGGCAAAAAGTCTATCTGTGGCCAGGTCTTCCGCGGCCCTTATGGGTTTCTCAAAAAGGTTGGGGGCCAGACTTATGGAGGCCATACTGAAAGTTATACCAATACCAAATGCATCCCACTAGCAATGTATGGCTCACCCCTATGGGATTATGCACATCTTGAACCAATCCAGAGGGCAGAAAACAGGTTTCTACGTTCCCTATTGTCTGTCTTCCAGTCCACCCCAACTTTTTCAATCCATGCGGAGGTGGGTCTGGTTTACGTTACGGATAAGCTCAATCTAGCACCTTTAATATTTTGGCTAAAGACATGGCTCAACAAGGATTTAACCCTTAATCATGCAATTATGAATGATGCCATGTCTCTAGATTATTCTAAAAAAGTTCCACGGCTGGATTATTTGAGGAAGTCCTTCGAACAATTGGGTCGTCCTGAACTCTTCGCATCTCCATCGTGCATCAGGAAAGAGGACGTAGACCTGACTAAAAAGCACTTTATGATGAGGACAAGACTAGGCCGTGAGGAAAGGGAGATGCAGAAAACTACAGTCAGATCACACTATCTGTTACTAAATTCCACCTCGCTTGAGCCTTACCTCAGCATTGTTACCAGGCCATTTCACAGGTTTTTATTGATTAAGTTCAGATTTAATTTGATTCATTTTTATTTGGGTAGTTATCAGTCATGGGTCAAACCAGAATTAGCTCCACCTTGCATCTGTGATAATTTTTCAACCCAAGACACCATGCATTTTGTTATGTTTTGTGGTTTGTTTTCAGAGATACGGAAAAAATATTTGTTGCCAATTTTAAGGGAGGCAGGCTTCCTCCAAGTGAGGCCGGCACTACTCTACCTCCAGTCATTGAGCAACATTCGTATCATATTCTGCACGGCAAATTATCTTGTGGCTGCGTTTAGAATTAGATCACGTAATGCACCACTGAGTGTATTGTAAGAAGTTTTTATTAACTGTACACTTCATGTAGCTTAATTACAAGACTCAATGTATTGATTATAACCCATTGTACTGATTATAAATGCAAGTGTAATATATATTTTTATATGTACATAAATGTTTTATATCTTTTATGATTTTAATGAAATCGAATAAAGTATTTTGACTGACTGCCTGGCAGCCAACTTCCTAGGTGAAATGTGTGCTGCTCCAACCTCCAAAGAAGCTGAAGAACTTACAGTCAATTCTAGGTTTCCTGAATTTCTGAAGAACGTATGTTCTGAATTACGCAGAAAGGGTTAAACTTCTCTACGAGCTAATCAAACCTGATTTCAAACCAACAAATTGGACTCAAATCCATACAGAAATTTTGCGTTCAGTGCAAACAGACATGTTAGCAAAAACACAGTTAGAAACACGCGATAATGCGCGCAATCTTGTGATCCGAATCATCCCAGGGAGATGTGGATTCACATACCTGACCTTTTATGAAGGTGAAATTGGTACCAATAGCATACAAATCACACTTGAACACACAAGCTGAAATAAAATTCACTTCTACAGGTTCAAACTGCAGTAGCAAAAGAGAGAGCTCTCGCACAGGGTAAACGCATAATGATCGTTACACCTGTACCTGCCTTAGAGGCAGTGACGAAAGCAAGCATTCCCAATGCTAAAGCTTTACATCCGAGATGGATACAATGGGTTAATTCTCTTGCTGCAACAGACGTTGAATACGTCTTTGACCCCTACTTGAAGACACAAGAATTCCTACAATACGAATACGAATGTCCTCTGCCGACCGAGATTCTGCCTCTAGAACATTACGGATGTATAATCTATACAGACGGATCAGCACATCCCGCAATAGGGGGTAAACAAGCCTATAGTGCTGCGTGCGTGATTGTTAAAGGTCGCTGGTGCGAAGGTAAATTTAGACCTATGGGCACTAAAACTCAATCACTCGGAGACTGTACAGCTCAACAAGCTGAACTACAGGCTTTTTTAAGATGGCGCTTGAAAATACCAATCGCGAATTCCCCACACTGATAGTGTGCGATTCGTATTACTGCGTACAATCTTACAATGAATATCTGCAGAACTGGGTTCAAAACGGTGTCAAAGACGCAAAAGGTGGCACAATCAAACATAAAATGCTTTGGAAACAAGTAGCTCTATTACAGAAAGAACTACAAAAGATTCACATTATTCATACATTGAGTCATCAGCGTGATGGCGTTCACGTTGCAGGGAATTCATTGGCTGATGAAGCCGCGAAGGCAGCTGTGCAAACGGCTTCCGTAGCTGCAATCACTCAGTCAAAAACAAAAATAGACAGCGAAATAATGCAAGCTGTCACTGCTTCAGTTAACGATAGTGGTAAGACACTCCAGAAAGGCTTTCCAGTAAAGTACTCATATATAACTGATGTGAATAATGTTCCATTTGCTCGAATCCCTGGAGTGGGGGATAGGGCAATTCCAAACATGGAACATAGGTTAGGACTGATCTTAGCAGCACACGAAGGACTGGCATCTGCACACTCAGAAATTTCCGCCACAGTATCATTATTAAAACAAAGATATTGGTGGACATGCATGATGAAACAAACTAGAAATTATGTTCTAGAATGTGAAATCTGCCAAAAAATAAAAGTTTCAACAGTGAAACGACCTGCACAGACGCCCCTTCTGATTTCAGATAAACCACTAGCGTGTGTTTACCTGGACCACTGTGGTCCCTTACAAAGGGATGGTAACTATAAATATATCATGGTCGCAGTGGATTCCTGCACAAGATTTATTTGGATGTGGCCCCAGCGCTCGGCTGACGCCAGAACTGTTATAAAGGATTTGCGAGTCTTTATCGGCACATACGCAATCGGCACGCTACATTCTGACCAGGGTCCTGCGTTTAGCTCTCGAGCTTACAAGGAGGCCATGGCTAGCTTGGGCGTTGCATTGCGGTATTCTAGTCCCTTCCATCCTGAGGGTAATGCGGTAGTGGAAAGAAATAACATAAAGCAATCCATAACAGCTAAAGTATTAGTTTCGGGTGATGGGTGGGTCAAACACCTAATAAGTGTCCAACGTAGTCTTAGCAATCTGCCAAGAAATTCTCTGGGGGGAATCACTCCATATGAATTACTATTTGGTACTAGAATGATAATCGAAGACCTCGATAGTCAAACGTCAGTGGTGGAACAAAAACCCTTTGATGTCAAAGATCATTTGGCTGTTTTACAGGACTTAAATGAAACAAGAAGAAGTCTGAGTAACACAATACAGAAGCAAACGACCACTGAAGAAAAACCACCTGTCCCAGCAAGACCTGTCTGGATTAGGGATCTAATCAGGGAAAAGATCGCAGTAAAGAAGGAATTTGGGCCTTCTTACAGAAAAGCAGTACCTGTCTTAGCTATTCACGGAACAGGATCAGTGTTACTACCGCCCCTTGCTGGTAAAAGGGAGAACAGAGTTGTGTCCATTGATCTGGTCAAACCACATCATGTGGCCGATAATAAGTAGTAGGCCCAGTGGACTCCCAAGATGTAGCAGACAACCAAATCTTGCTACAATCCAAGAGGTTCAAACTGAAAGGTTTATCACCTTTGATAAACCTGCAGTAAGAAAAGAAGGACTATGCAACAAAGATATGGAACTTGTGCCTCTGGATACCCGAATAACAGTTCGCCAAGAAACACCTGTCTACAATGATGTAGCCTCTGACTATACAAATATAACAAATGAAGAAGCAGCTCCAACGTTTCCGAACAATCCTAATGCTATTCCAACAATTGACAGAACTGCCTCTGGCTATTTCATCAACTTTGATACCTTCTCTGAGGATCCCAGTGAACCTGAAGCAACGCCAGCAAATAAAACTTTCAAAGAACAGTTATTTGAGTTTTGGATTGTGTTAGGTGTACTTTTTCTCCTGCTTTGGCTCATACTTGTGTTAAGTTTGGGAAGGATGGTAGATGGAAAATACAGTACAATGGACACAGCAAGTAAGAAAATCAACTTGCTCCTGAAACCTCACAAGTCATCTCATCGTGAAAGAAGAGACCTGTCATCAGCAAACATCACAGCCGCCCTATATCTGGTGGGATAGCATAGGATAGAACTGATTATGACATCTATGGCCCGGTGGAACTGCTGAAGATTCTACACCCGTTTAAGGTTTCTTTGAGTGACTTTGTCTCACCCAGCACATTTTCTGATGATTGGGACTTTAAAACTGTTAATAACATGATGACAGATTTAGAAATGTCAGCTAAATTCACAGAACACGACTACCTAGATGGTTCATCAGATTATGAACAAATGTATTGTTTTAATCATTATGGTCACCATTATGGGGCTAGAAGGAACAACCTACGTTTTGTGGGGTTTCTGGAGGGGTGTGAGGGCAGTGATATGGAGCACTTTCTTACTCAGTGGCTAATAGAATGTCTCCCCCCGGATTCGCTGTCCCTATGCTTTATCATTGAGAGGGCTCACAGGACCTTGATGCAGAAACCACCCTCTGGAGCCCGGCTAAAACCTGTCATAGCTGAGATATTAAATTACCATGACCGGGACGTGATCCTGAAACAAGCCAGACAGAAGGGGTCTCTTACTTACGCCTCCAGCCGCATCCTAATTTTTCCAGACTATACAAGGCTAGTCCAACAGAAACAGCAGTCCTTTATGGCCGCCAAAGCCCGCCTTCAAGACCTCAAACTTCCATATGCATTGTTATATCCAGCTAGGCTGAGAGTAACATATCAGTCCTGCACATTTTTCTTTGAAACGCCGGAAGAGGTCTTTACCTGGACAGACGCAACGTCGAAACCCGTCCCAACACACCCTCCAGGCTGTAATCTGATTCATCGTCTAACAACACCAGCCGCAGGCCGCAATAACCAAAGCAAAAGAGAGCAACAGGTCGAGATCAAGAAGACGATCCAAGTCCTGCAGCGGCGTCAATAAAGACTCCTTGGATTCCATACACAGGACTGCAGTATCCTGATAGCCGCAAGGGGTGGCCTTTAAAGGAACATATACAGGCAGATGGGGAAAGAGAGGGAGCCAGTACCTCTTTCAGAATTTATATTGTTGATGGGATCGCCCGCTGTCATGCGCTGGTTGTGGAGGAATCATTGGTGGGGTGGGTGGGGGTCTCCCGTTGGGGTCTGCTCGCCACCCCCACCGCAACAGGCACTTCAATAGTTCTGAAGTATAGGGGGGAGAGGAGAGAAGTTGAGGAATTTACATAAAATGTTTGCACTGCTGCAATACACTATATTGCCATAGCCCGCCTAGTGGTCGCTGCACACCACTCACATTTGCAGCCACGGACCTGCCTATAGTGGTCCCTGTAGACAAAGTGCAGGTTTCTGGGGATGAGCTCCGCATAGTCAGCTGAAATGTGAGAGGGGCTTTGGATAAAATAAAACGAGGTGACATACTTCAGCAAGCTAAACGATACCCTGCTGATATCCTTATGCTCCAGGAGACCCACTTGATGGGAACTAAAACGCTGTGCCTACTGAGATACGGATACACCCAAGTGTTCCATTCAGGCTTTACTAGGGGGTCCAAGGGAGTTGCAATCCTGATACATCTCAGGGTCCCAAATAAGCAAGATAAAGTGTGGACCGATACACAGGGATGTTACGTCTTTGTAAGGGGTACCTTGCATGGGGAACAATTGGTGCTGGGGTGTGTGTATGCCCCCCCGCCGCTGTTGTGGGCTTTTGTGGAGCGCCTCACGACTTTTTGGTCAGAAAAGCGGGAAGGGCTGGCAGTGGTGGGGAGGGTGATTGGAATTATGTTATCGATCTCGCAAGGGATAGATAGCGGACAACAGGGGGTACTTCCACACATCAAGTTTCAAAGCTGGGCCCCATTGTGGATGGACTGGGTTGGACAGACTCATGGAGGAGACTCCACAGGGAGGACCAGGGGTTCACCTATTACTTGGGGATGCATGACTCCTTTTCCTGCCTTGATTATATTTTTACACCTACTAGGGCAGATGGCAGAGTGCGGTCCACAGAGATCTTGCCACGGAATCTCCCGGATCACTCCCCAATAATGCTACTGTTACAGATGGGCCCCGGGGGTCTGGCCTTCCGGTGGCGCCTCTCCCATTGGCATTTACAGGAAGAAAAGTACCAGATACACATGCACCAGGCGATTAAACAATATTTGGAGTCCAACATGGGATCAATAAATGCAACTGAGACCATCTGGGAAGCAATGAAACCAATGCTAAGGGGTTTTGATATCTCATATTGCGCAGCGGCGCGTAAACTCCGGCAGGAGTTGCTCCTGATGTCGGAGGCCCAACTGATTGACTTTGAATGGCTAGCCGGGGGGAGGATGGGGGTCCAGTACGTTGCCAGCTGCTATATGTGCAGCAGTCGCATGCTAGTGCATTGCTGGACATGGCCTGTTTAGCTTGGCTGGCATATCGTTGCAGGATCTATCAATGTGAGGACAAGCCCAGCAAACTATGGCATAGGCTAAGCCAAGGACCTTTGCAGCCTGTTTATCCTGAGTGTACTGGGCCCAGATGACGAGGTTCTTAGTGACTCGGTGTTGATTGCAGCGAGCTTTGCGGAGTATTACGCAGAGCTGTACGCTCCCAGGGAGCTTCTGCCAGTTGAAACGATTCAACGCTTTATAGATGATTTGCCGCCTGGGGCCCTCTCTGACGACGCAAGGGCTGAATTGGACGTCTCTATAACCGCAGAACAATTGAGCACGGCCTGGGAGATCTGAACTCCGGTAAGGCGCCGGGACCGAATGGATTCCCCAGCAAATTCTTCAAGACCTATTTCCCCCAGTTGGGATCCCATTTCCTCGATGTCGTGGATGAAGCACTAGATGGGGCCGCCTCCCGCAAGACTGGAGGCATGCTGAGGTGGTTGTATTCCACAAACCAGGTCGTCCCCCGGATCAGCATTTGTCATACCACCCCATCTCCTTATTGAACGTCGAGGCTAAAATACTGGCCAAGGCGTTGGCCAATCGTCTCTAGCTGCATATAGCACATCTGGTTCACCCAGATCAGGCTGGCTTCATGTCCCAGAGGGCAAAGTGTCATAAAATTTGTCGTGCTCATATTGCCATTGCGACCATCAAAGCTTATGAGGATCCCGCCGCGCTAATGCTGTCGTATGTGGATAGGGTGTTTGATTCCCTCAGTTGGGTCTATTTATTCGCCCTGCTGAGTCATCTCAACCTTGGGCCTTGATTTCTATTGTACCTCAAATTATTATATGCGGACCTTACTGCCTCGTGCGTGTGGCGTGTTCCACCTCCCACACATTTGCAATTGGAAGGGGCACCTGACAGGGTTGCCCCCTATCTCCATACCTATTTGCCTTGGCGGCATGGGTGCGCATCAACGCGCAGATGCATGGCATCGAGTGGTCGCATGGGAACTCAGATCGCATTGCTCTTCATGCCGATGATTTTTATTTTTTTTAACAGACCTCAATAGGACAGGCAGGCGACTGCTCCGTATTATGCAAACCTTTGGCTAATCCTCTGGCCTCTTTATGAATCCCAGTAAGTCCACCCTTTGGGTATTAAAGGGGGCCAACAAACTTGGCCCATGGGCATCTGTGGTACAGATGGCCACGGAGGGGGTGAAGTACTTGGGGGTCTATCTGTCAACCACGCAACGCACATCGTGGGATAGGAATATTGCTATCTTCAAAATGGTATCACTTCTGCGTCTGCTTTATCAATTGCAGAATCATCCATACCCGATCTCGCACACCTGGTTTCGACAGGTAAAGGCGGTGCTAGAGTAATTCTTGTGGGGTGGGTGACTGTCCCGGGTCGCCCTACGAACTTGCTTTCAGTCAACATATTGTGGGGGCCTTGCGACAGCGGATGTTCAATCCTATTCTGCGGCTTCGCACCTACTGGTACTAAATGAATGGTGGTACGGAGATAGGCACGACCCCGTATACGCAGTGGAGCGGTGGCAGATGGGAGACGCAACACTTCACACTATCCTATAGTCGGCGTCTCCTACCGCCCGCGACGCAGGTGGTGTTCAACTGTGGAAACAATCTCTCCGCAAGATGGAGTGGTGGGGCAGACTGACCGGGGAGACTCTACTGTGGCATAATGGTGAACTACCGCAACTGGCCGCGTTAGCTGGCTTCCGTGGTTGGGATAACATAGGCATATCTACACTAGGGGATGTTATGAGGGGTTCAACTTCAAAATAATTTCAAGATCTTCAAAAAGAATATAATATGCCCCAAACCCAATTTTATAAGTATCTCCAACTTAGAAATGCCATTTCCTCTAGCATCGCGGGCTGGATGCCCTCCCTTAATTCAATCCCATTGAAGCAAATGTGTTTATGGGGGACATGAGCGAACACAAAACTGCGAAAAGATATCAATCTCTGTTGCCCAATAGCTCCACTACACTGGACAAACTGAGGGAGACGTGGGCACTTGTCTTGGGCCAATTGGAGGGGGATGAGGCGCTAGAATCCTCGCGGGGTGTGGCAATAGCAACCCGGTTACGCTTTATCCAATTTAAGTATCTACACTAGGCCTATTACACCAGACAGCGGTTATGGAGGTTGGGATTAATATCTTCTCCTGACAGTCTGCATTGTGGACATGGGGAAGGGTCCCTCATGCACACAGTTTGACACTGTACGACACTTGCAAAGTTCTGGGGGTCATGGCATGCCTCTCGAAAGTTCTGAGGTGGGCGGTCCCTATTTTACCGAGACTGGGCCTCGTGAACTCAGTGTAAACTACATTAATATTTTTTAAATTCCATATTTGTATTGTTGTCATATTAAAAACATTTCTAACCATATTAAACAAACAATTAGTGTTAAACATAATAAACACAATATAGGAAAGGACAACACTGAAGCGAAACCTAAATAACAGACTACGTTGAATTCATAAATAAATATAGTGAAAAAACACCTAATTTGATATCACAATAACAAAGACAAAAAATTACGACAGTGGCTGTAAGATGAAGACCCATCTTACAGCCACTGTCTTGTCATTGTTTGTCTAATATATGTTTAGAAATGTTTTTAATATGACAACAATAAAAATATAGACATTTTAAAATATTAATGTAGTTTACACTGAGTTCACAATAGCATGTGTGTTCTGATTATCCTTTGACCTTTTGACTGCCTGGGGATTTACCCTTACATGTATTATTGCCCTGCCCTAGGAATCTAAAGTACCTGCAGAGGGTCCTTGTTATTTGCATTTACTATTAATAGTAAATACAGTTTATCTCATATAGTGATTAGGTTAATTGGTGAGTTTCTCCGCGCGGTTAGCACCCATGTTACATTACGTGTCATTTTAGGAAAGTAGAAACTGCTTTCATGGTTACCACCACTTTTTGCTGGTGTCAATGTGTTTTGGTGACTAGTCAGACTGGGAGCCTGCTAATCAGGACCCCAGTCTCTGTGCTTCCTCCCTAAAGTGGACCATGGTGAGTACTTAGGTACACTTGTAAGTCCCTAGTATTTGGTATTAAGGTACCCAGGGCATAGGTACACCAGGGGTCCCCCATGGGCTGAAGCATGTATTACGCCACCCATGGGAGACCACTCAAATTATGACTACAAGCCTGCTATTGCAGCCTGTGTAAGCTGGTGCTAGCACCACTTACAACAGATATAAATGTTCTTATATCTGAGTTCCCTACACTTAAAACCTATAAGTCACCCTTCAGACAGGCCTTTCAATCCTGAAGGCAGGGTGCTCAGTTATAAGTGTGAGGGTGCCCCTGCATGAGCAGGACACCCCTGCAATTCCTGTAGTCCATTCTCCAGGCATTGTAAGTGCATCAGCCATTACGATACATAGAGTGGCCATGCCTCATAAAGCGATGGCTAACTCTAAACTGGCTGTAAAGAACCCTGGCATGTTTGGTATCAAAAAAGTTGGACTCAGACCTCAACACCATGAACAGTGTTGGAGGTACGATTCCATGCATTGTGGGACTCCTCCGATAAGCCCTCCATGCTCCCGGTACCAGTCTTCCAGAGTCTGACAGCCAGCTATGACTGCTGCGGTCACAGACACGATTCTGTCCTCCTGCTGCTGAGTCAAGCTCAAAGAGGAGAAGGTAGGGCAATAGGTTTCCTGTCACAGGGAGGTGTGACCACCTTCCAGACAGGATTTAGTGTATTTTGGCCAGGGTGGGGGTGCTTGCCAGCGCCACTAGACTGCTTTGAAGGGCACATTTGGTGCCCTCCTTGCATACTCCAGTTGGAACCAGTTGAGGGAACCGTTGGCTCCCACTCTCGCGTGAAACTGGACAAAGGACATGGGAGTATCCTCCCCACTGTCCGGCCCCTCCTCTGGGAGGGACCCCTGAATCTGTCCAACGCTTTCCTTAGAGGTACTTATGGGCTAACATGGCGGTGGGTCTTTAGATTCATCATGGGGCAAGAGTCAGATCCCAAACCAATTATTCTTCAACCGTATGGGCACTTTGGACTTCGCTTCGGGAACTGGGACTGCACTGGGAGTATTCCTGCTGCTCCTGGTCTGGTCACCCTGCCAGTGTTCTCTTTGCCTGTGCTCCATAAAGGTTCTTCTCCAAGCATTTGGGCATCCAAAGACACTCAAAGGAATCTCCTTTGGAGTGAAGGAGTCACTCCCCTGCATCTGCAGGCACCGCAATGTAGCTGACCGGTCTGCTGTTCCTGAGCTCCCACGTACTCCGAAAGGTTCAGCAACACAGGGGGTAGTTCTGCAGCTCCCTTGAGCCCTGCACTGTCTTCAAAGCAAGTTTGAAGCCAGTATCCTTCGTTGGAACCGCTGGAGCAGTACCCCTGTGCCCTGCATTGACTTGCCGTTGACAAGGCTTGTTGACTCTCTTCACCAGGGATCTTCGGGCTCCAAGAAGCTCCAGCCTCCAGCATCTCTTGCTAGCAAGATCTTAGTACTCACCACATCGTCTGCACCGTGGGCCTGCATCATTGGTGAGCTGCTCGAGGTCCTTTCGCGACTCCTGTGCCTCCGGCCTGAGAGTCCTCTTGAGGGTCTTCTTTGGCTCCAGTGGTCTCCCCTGTTGGCTAAGGACCTACTCTGACTTAGCCTGCTTGTGTTGAGCCCCTTGGACCTTGCTAGTCCCGACATTGCACCTTTTTTGTCTGCCACATTTGTTTTTCCGCTGCCAAGGCTTGTTGGTGCTCCCTCCAGAATCCAACCCCCTGGCTCTTGACATCTGATGTGGGGATAGTGGAATAGTTGCAAACTGTTGGGAAAACAGCATACCACACCCGTTCTCTTCTTTAAAGAAACAACAGATATACCCCCTGAGGAAGGACATGGCCCGAAATGCATTGGGGTTTGCTGTGAAAATTAAGTGCATATGTTTGCACTAAGTAATGTGAAGACAACATTACAGTTTATGCAATATGAAGATGAAGCCAATGAAAATGTAAATAAGAATAAACAAAGAATTTGGCCAACATTTTGATCTAAGGATTTTTTATTATCAACACACCAGCGGAGTGCCGGAAGGGTGTGATTTACCACGTTAGAGAACGTTTTCCCTACATTGATACTACACTCCTCAGGATCAGGGGTAATACCCACTGGCACCCTTACCATTAGGATTGCAGGAACTATATAACGAATACATAGGGTACACCACGGTGTGCGATTGCAATTTTCAGTTCTTGCTAAATTATCTTTGCAATTTGACAAGGTTAGAGATGCTATAGAATCTTGTAGTTATATTATGGCATCTCTTGTTATGTTGCCCTCTTCATTCTCCTTGTCCCTTTTCCCATTCCATGCCTGTAACTTTGTATTTTCAACATTCCGTCCTGAGCCTCGGCGAAGCGGTCGCTCCCCTCGCTGCTCACCTCACATCAGCTGGTATCGTTTTGAGCACGCTCTGCACGCATTGCCTATACTTATTTAATTATAGCTGCTAGACATTGTAGATCTGCACGCATTGCCTGTACTTATTTAATTAAAGGTACTAGGCATTGTAGCTCTGCACGCATTGCTTGTACCTGCGTGTACTTATTTAATGAAAGCTGCTAGGCATTGTAGCGCCTATCACCTGTCTTGCTGCACTTTAGATTGATCTCAGATTGTAGCGCCGTACCCCATCTCGTCCTATAGCGCTTTTTGGCTCGCTGCCATTTTGATTGTTTGCTTGTCGTTGTTCTGCCTCGACTTCCCGCCCCGCACCCGCCTCCCAGCTGCTCCTCCCTCCCACAGAGAGTATAGCCCTACTCATCCAGAAATAGCGCTGTGACCGTCCTGAGCCTCGGCGAAGCGGTCGCTCCCCTCGCTGCTCACCTCACATCAGCTGGTATAGTTTTGAGCACGCTCTGCACGCATTGCCTATACTTATTTAATTATAGCTGCTAGACATTGTAGATCTGCACGCATTGCCTGTACTTATTTAATTAAAGGTACTAGGCATTGTAGCTCTGCACGCATTGCTTGTACCTGCGTGTACTTATTTAATGAAAGCTGCTAGGCATTGTAGCGCCTATCACCTGTCTTGCTGCACTTTAGATTGATCTCAGATTGTAGCGCCGTACCCCATCTCGTCCTATAGCGCTTTTTGGCGCGCTGCCATTTTGATTGTTTGCTTGTCGTTGTTCTGCCTCGACTTCCCGCCCCGCACCCGCCTCCCAGCTGCTCCTCCCTCCCACAGAGAGTATAGCCCTACTCATCCAGAAATAGCGCTGTGACCATCCTGAGCCTCGGCGAAGCGGTCGCTCCCCTCGCTGCTCACCTCACATCAGCTGGTATCGTTTTGAGCACGCTCTGCACGCATTGCCTATACTTATTTAATTATAGCTGCTAGACATTGTAGATCTGCACGCATTGCCTGTACTTATTTAATTAAAGGTACTAGGCATTGTAGCTCTGCATGCATTGCTTGTACCTGCGTGTACTTATTTAATGAAAGCTGCTAGGCATTGTAGCGCCTATCACCTGTCTTGCTGCACTTTAGATTGATCTCAGATTGTAGCGCCGTACCCCATCTCGTCCTATAGCGCTTTTTGGCTCGCTGCCATTTTGATTGTTTGCTTGTCATTGTTCTGCCTCGACTTCCCGCCCCGCACCCGCCTCCCAGCTGCTCCTCCCTCGCCCCTCCCCCCTCCACCATCCATATATGACAGATGCTCTTGCGCGCAGCGTTCACGCGCAGCGATCGCGCCCCAGTCGCGCCGATGGTGCGCCAAAGGTAAGCCCGTCTACGCCCGTCCGCGACAAGCCCGCGCCCAGCGCCAGACCCCTTGGCCCTCGCCGCTCCCAACCCTCCAGAGTCACATACGATGCCGCTACTCTCCTCGCCCTCAACCCCGGACGCACCCCACTATGCTGCGTAGCCACCCCAGGACGCACCCACGGCCCATTCGCCTGCCTCTCCTGCAAGTTCAACTGCTACAGGACCCTCACCAAACACACTTCCTCCACACACAGCTCCGAACACAACCAACTGAAGTGCATCCTACTGAACACCCGCTCGGTCCACAGACATGCAACAGAACTCTGGGACCTATTCGACACTGCGTCACCTGACACCGCCTTCCTTACTGAAACATGGATGAACGCATCTTCCGCCCCTGACATCGCCATAGCCATACCGGATACATACAAGATCATTCGAAAAGACCGCACCAATAAAACTGGAGGAGGCATCGCCATCGTCCATAGAAGCACCATCAAAATCACAACCAGCTCTGACGACAATCTTGCAACCGCCGAACATCTCCACTTTCAGATCCACACCGACCCCAGGACAACCCTTAGAGGCACACTCATTTACAGGCCCCCAGGCACCCGATCTCAATTCAGCGACGACATCACTGACTTCATCAGCCAGCACGCCCTCGCCTCCGAGAACTATATTCTTCTAGGAGACCTCAACTACCACCTTGAAAACACACTCGACAACAACTCCACCACCCTGCTAGACAACATGGCCAATCTCGGTCTCAAACAAATTGTTGACACCCCCACTCACACAGCCGGACACACGCTCGACCCTATCTTCACCTCCAGCAGGCACATCTCCTTCGATCACACTACAGCCCTCCACTGGACGGATCACTGCTGTGTTCACTTCAGCTACAAAACCACACTGACCCACAACTGTCCACAACCCATTCCCCGAAGAAAATGGAACAAAATCACCACCGACCAACTCCTCACATCACTCAACGAAAAACCTCCCATCCTAGCAACGGACCCAGACCAAGCAGCCACCAACCTCAGGCAATGGATCACCCACAGTGCGGACGAGCTAGCACCCCTGAAAAAACACCAGCTGAAATCATCCAGCAAAAAGGCTCCCTGGTTCAATGACGACCTTAAAAAATCCAAGAAGACTTGCCGCATCCTGGAGAAGAATTGGAGAAAAGAACAAACCTCAGACAACATGGCCTCCCTCAAGACAGCCACCCGCAAACACCACCAACTGATTCGATCCGCCAAGAAATCAGCATTCAAGGACCGTTTAGACAACAATTCTCACAACAGCAAGGAACTCTTCAATATCGTCAAAGAATTCACCAACCCTTCCGCAGCATCCAACGACATCACTAACTCCCAAGACCTCTGCGATGCGCTATCCTCCTACTTCTACAACAAAATCGCCGACATCCACAATAGCTTCAAGAACACTCCTAGTGACCAACCCGCCCCACCTCCTTCAGATCCCACCCCTCCAACTAACTACCTCAACTTCTGGAACCCAATCACCACTGAAGACACCATTCGCCTCATGAACTCAATCCACTCTGGCTCGCCTTCTGACCCCTGTCCCCACTACATCTTCAACAAAGCTGACTCCATCATCGCTCCCCAACTCCGCGATGTCATCAACTGCTCTTTCAACTCTGCCACCTTTCCAGAAATCTGGAAACACGCCGAACTCAGCGCCCTTCTGAAAAAACCCACAGCAGACCCCTCAGAACTGAAAAACTACCGACCCATATCTCTCCTCCCTTTCCCGGCCAAAGTCATCGAGAAAGCCGTCAACAGCCAACTCGCAGCCTTCCTTGAATCCAACAACTCCCTGGATCCCTCACAGAACGGATTTCGAGCCAAACACAGCACCGAAACGGCCCTCATTGCGGCGACCGACGACATCCGAGCACTCCTGGACAACGGAGAAACAGTGGCCCTCATTCTACTCGACCTCTCCGCTGCCTTCGACACTGTCTGTCACAGCACCCTCATACAACGCCTCAACAACATCGGCATACAAGGAAAAGCCTTGGACTGGATCATCTCGTTCCTAGCTGGAAGAACCCAGAGAGTCTGACTCCCCCCATTCTACTCAGAGCCCACCGAAGTCATCTGCGGCGTACCTCAAGGTTCCTCACTCAGTCCCACCCTCTTCAACGTCTACATGAGCCCTCTTGCCTCCATCGCACGTCAACACAACCTCAAGATCATCTCCTACGCCGATGACACCCAGCTAATCCTTTCCCTCACCAAACACCCCAACACCGCCAAAACAAATCTTCACGAAGGTATGAAAGAGGTAGCCGAATGGATGAAACAGAGCCGCCTAAAACTCAACTCTGACAAAACGGAGGTGCTCATCCTAGGATCCTCCCCCTCTGCCTGGGACGACTCTTGGTGGCCTTCCGCTTTGGGATCAGCACCCACACCCACAGACCATGCTCGTAACCTTGGCTTCATTCTAGACTCCTCTCTCTCAATGTCCAGACAAGTCAACGCCGTATCATCCTCCTGCTTCAACGTCCTTCGCATTCTCAAAAAGATCTTCCGCTGGATCCCCCTTGACACAAGAAAGACTGTCACCCATGCACTGGTCACGAGTCGACTGGACTATGGCAACACACTTTACGCCGGAATTACAACAAAATTGCAGAAAAAGCTCCAGCGCATCCAAAACGCGTCAGCGAGACTCATATTAGACATCCCGCGCCAAGAGCACATCACCAGACACCTAAAAAACCTCCACTGGCTTCCCGTCAACAAAAGAATCACTTTCCGCCTTCTTACCCACGCACACAAGGCCCTTTATAATCTAGGACCCGAGTGCCTCAACACCCGACTGTCCTTCTACAATCCCACCCGCCAACTAAGATCATCCAATCAAGCCCTCGCCGCAGTCCCGCGCATCCGAAAAACCACCATGGGTGGCAGATCCTTCTCCTTCCTGGCTGCCAAGACCTGGAATTCACTCCCCACCCACCTCCGCCTTACTCAGAACCACATCTCCTTCAGAAAAGAACTGAAAACCTGGCTATTCGACAAACAGTGAACACCTCCCTCTAGCGCCTTGAGACCCTCTGGGTGAGTAGTGCGCTATATAAATGCTTGAACTTGAACTTGAACTGTTGGAATGTTGGCTTTGTAACTGCCGGAGTTGGCAAAGAGCTGAGGTGTTTGTGAAGCTTTAAGGTTTTGGAGCTGAATAAACGCTTACAAGAATATCTAGGGGGAGGAGCTACGCTCGCAACTAAGATGGCAGCATAGGCTCCCGGCTCCGCTGACCTCCGTCCTCCGCCGGACAATCCTGCTACAAATCCTGAATTTCCACCCTGCCTCCGGGTGCGTGAACTGCTACGTTATATTTTGGTGCAATCCCGGGATTTTTTCCAGCTTTGAGGACTAAGTTACGTTGAGTTTTAGTTTGGGGCCTACACCAGCTTGTGAGCCGGGGACTCGAGTACTCCCCCAGCCGGGTTCCAGTTGAATAACATCAGCTGTGGTTGATCATCAGGGTCCGGTCCTTGGACGTGGAAAATATTTTTAAGCCCGATTTTGACGGCGGTTGTTGCTCTTGTCTACAATCGATGGAGGGTTGACGAGGCACGACAGTGCACTGCGGGTGTGGGTCCCTGGCCCGGAGACCCGGTCTGAACCCCGCCGGTGTGTGCCGGGTTGGGATCTACGCCTGTGGCCCCGGAACCTGGACCGCTACCTTGGTAAGGCCTCGGTCTCCCTCCGTGACAGTCCGTCCCACAATTTGCCGATTCCCCCGGGGTAGGCCGGGCCTCGGGGGACGCGAACATGGGTGTCTTGGAACACGATTCGGTGAGACGGACTGAGTCTGAACCGTCGATACGATCTGTATTCGCAGCGATCGGGGCCTTACATTCCCATGTGGAGTTCATTGTCCGAAAAATGATTGCGGTTGAACATGGACTTGTACAAGTGGGACCGGACCCTACACCGTTTAAAAATACTGATCAGCCTATATCACCCACGGCGGTCCCTGTAGCGGCAGTGTACCCTGTGCCATGAGAGGTGTCGGAGCTTCATGGCAATGTGATGGCCGATAATCGTGTACTCGACGTGCTCTATGGACTGCCAAGCCCACCAACATCGTCTACCGAGTTTGGTTTAATTGTTGCCCCCCTTCCGGACTCTCTTGCTGGGATCCCTCTATGGAATGATTCAGTGTTCTACCCCTCTTTGACGCTTTCAATTTCATCACAGAGACACAGACGTCGTGAGCTTATGTCGACGAGGGTCGCCGTTGATGCTGATAAAATTCCCAGGGACTCTATAACTTTGCCTCGCCTCATACGGAACTATACTGAACTGTTTTCGCATTCCGACTATCCTGTGGAGACGAAAGCCTGTCTGGAAGGGGCTTGTTCGACTGATCGGAAGGGTCAAGGATGAGACTGACTGTTGGGGTTTGGCACCATGGGTTTTCTGAAGTGGGATTTGTTACCATTGTATTTACGGGAGGTAGGGTGGTGGTTATTGTTTCCCCTGTTTAGTTTTTAAATTTGCTTTTCAATAGAGTTATGTGTTTATTATGGGGATTCTTGGTTCTGGCGGGGGGGAGGGGGGACCGGGGGCCTGTATTGAGATGTCCTCCTCCAAGTTTTACTACATTTGGTACCTAGTTAGATGGGGCGACAGGCACTCAGCTAGTTGGGGATAGGGCGCAAGCCATATGCTGGGGTGCAGGGTGGGGGGAGGGGTGTTTGTTTAGATAGTATTTGTAGTTTTTATGTTTGAAATCCTTCAATATCCTGACATAGGTGGTCTTCTTGAGTAGCGGATTTGTGTTATGGGGTGGACGGGTTCTGGTGGAGATATCACTTGCGTGAGTTAGCCAATTGTCGCATAATTTATCATAGTGTTCGGTAAAGTGGACGTAGATTCGTAACCTTCTTATTGCTGCACCCTTCCCCCTCCCTTCTATCCTGGGTTGTTATTCAATGTTTATCCTGCTTTCTTGGGGAGGTGGGGTGGGTGGTAGGCGTTTGTTTTAACTATCCTGATTGTAGTGCAGCCCTATACCAGATGAAACACGTCAGCAGACTTTCTTGATGATTCTCCGTCTATATGCCCTGTATGTATATTATTGATCCTTCATTCCGCGATGTAAGCCACCTGTTATTGTTGTTCTTTTTCTTGGTTCTTAAATAAAAAAAGATTAAAAAAAAAAAAGAATATCTACATTTTTTACTTTCAATAAATCTCTACCTAGGGTTAAGGCTCCTGGGTGGATAATTTCACATATCTAGGTATCCTAATAGATTCAAAACGTTGTTGGCAATTGCTAATTAACTGAAATTCATCCACCAAATCAGGCTGGCCTTAAAAGCTGTGGGCCACAGTGGACGGGATCCACTCATGTAGTACCATTGACTGTGTCCCATTCGCATGCCCCCTTCCAAGAAAGTAATGTACCTTGTAAGATACTTAATGTACCATTGAGATTAGTTCATGCGCTCACCAACAACAGACTAATTCCAAGGCACATAAGTTGGGGAATGGATAATCATGCGGGACTCAGTTATTGGAGCAGAATATTTCATGCATGCAAAAGATGCAACCAATCACAGTCCTGATTTTAGCATTAGCTTTTAACTTTAGCCTTTTATGTATCTATTCTTTTTTATATAAAAGAATTGCTTCATTGTTGATTTTACTGTAATGATTTTAATTAATTACTAGCAGCCCGTCCCGACGTTGTCCGGGAGCAATTAGGCTTCAGGCCCGATGTTGTCCGTGGGTCCCCTGGAGCCTTCCTCCATATATTGCAGTATTATACCTTTATGTTTACTTTGTATGCTTTTGTAACCTGCACACGTCACTTTTTTCTCCTGTAATGCACCGTTTGCTACGCTAATGCACCGTTTGCTAGCTCTTGTATTTTTTTGCCTCACGATTGTTATTGCCGCTACTGCACAAGTCACTTTTTTCTCCTGTAATGCACCGTTTGCTACGCTAATGCACCGTTTGCTAGCTCTTGTATTTTTTGGGCTCACGATTGTCATTGCCGCTCCTGCACACGTCACTTTTTTCTCCTGTAATGCACCGTTTGCTATGCTAATGCACCGTTTGCTAGCTCTTGTATTTTTTTGGCTCACGATTGTCATTGCCGCTCCTGCACACGTCACTTTTTTCTCCTGTAATGCACCGTTTGCTACGCTAATGCACCGTTTGCTAGCTCTTGTATTTTTTTGGCTCACGATTGTCATTGCCGCTACTGCACACATCACTTTTTGCTCCTGTAATGCACCGTTTGCTACGCTAATGCACCGTTTGCTAGCTCTTGTATTTTTTTTGCTCACGATTGCCATTGCCGCTCCGCGCTCCCTAATAAATAAATAAATAAATAACCTATCTCATCCGCCGCTCCTCGCCGCCTGTCCGCCGCTCCTCCCCGCTCCTCCCCGCCTGTCGGCCGCTCCTCACCGCTCCTTCCAGCCTGTCCGCCGCTCCTGCCCGCGCTGATGTCCACCGCTCCTCTTCCGCTCCTGCACGCCGCTCCTGCCCGCGCTCCTGATGTCACCACGCAGGTCGCGGCCGGCTCTACTTGCAAGGGACTACTTTTTTTTTTATCGTCAAATTTTTAAAATAACGTATATATTTTTTATTTATATAGCCTATGTCCATCTGCACACCCTGAGGATTCCAACGATGTATCGGGTGTGTGGATTGGCGCTGTGGTTCCCGAGTTTACCCGCCTCAAAGCCTCAAAGTTCTTCCTTTATAACAGTAGTATAGATACAGTCAATAAAAATTGTCAAATTGCTAATTAAAAAGATTAAGGGCTCTCTTATGAGAGCATGTGTTGGGGCTAATGAATTTTCCTCCCGTTTGGGTCAAAAACCTCTGAAAGTCATGTTGGCTGTTTACAAATCCAATGCCTACCAATTTCCACCTTTGGTAGTGAAATATGGGGCTACGCAATCATAGATTTCCTTGGAATAGTCGAGAAAAAATATCTCAGAGGGCTCTTGGTTTTGGGGCAATATATCACCACAGAAATTTTACATGAAGAACTTGGTCTTAGTTATATCACAGATTACATACAATGGCGCCCCCTTTTGCTCTGGTGTAGCAGCTGGCTAAAAATGTTTTGAGCCTGAATGCATTAATTATACTGGATTGTATGAACTTGGAGAAAGTTTTTAACATACTCTGGCTGGCATATATCCGAGATAGTTTAAATCTGAATCATCTTCTAATGCATCAAATAACACCAAAGGTTGTCAAGCGCCCGCATTGATTGCTCTTCTGAATTAGAGCGAGTGCATTACCCTACACTGATGGATGAGGCCGCTAATCACCAAGACTAGATTGGAGGAATTATCCCAGCGGGTGTGTAACACGGATACCCCACCCACACCCAGGTTGCCCTACCCAGTCCTGAAGAAGACCCGCAGGCCGAGGCCCCAAATTACCCTCTGAGCCCTAAGACTGGTCGAAACGTCAACGCCCATATCTACTTAGCTTGAATCACAGGCGCCCAACTCCAACATGCCACATGACGATATATCTGTGTATTTCAAAAATAAATGTAAATGGATTCCTATTGACTAAATGTGGCCAGGCTATACAAGACTGAGATTTGATTATCAGTCTAACCTATGAACAATTGTACATTTTCTTCTTACAACACCTTCTGGAATCTTTTTCACCCCCTTCACACTAGAGCACTCTCTCTTTCCGCACGTTCCCCTGGAGCAACCTTTCACCTCCCCCCCTTTTTCTGCTTCTTTTTATCCTTTGCAGTAAGAAATCTACTGTTGGTTTAAGTATGATGGAATAAAATTCTTGTTATTTTGGACAAATTTCGGTTGTTGCACTTCAGTATATTGATTGTATTGATTACTGTGAGCTAACTGTGCATGCTCAAGAAATATTTTTTCAAAAAACTATTGTAGGTTTGATTCATATCTTTTGAAAGTGAGATTTAGGACCATTTTCTTTTGTACCACATTGAACCCAGGTCCAAGACCATTATTGGGTCACCCCATTTTTCATAATGGAGCTTCTCTGAATGGGGCTAACCGAATTCCTTTTGTATCTGGGAAAATTCCAACAGGCCCTGTATATTGAAGAGGTCACCTATTCTTTTGCAGTTGGCATCTTATCAACAAGAGCATGATATACTGTGGAAACACCGGGGGGAAATCCCCATTTCCTATAATTGGGGTAAACTGTTCAATGGCGGTAGAGAGTTGCCTAGGGATGCTTAGCTTGTCCCATGCCTCAATCTTAGCCCTAACTACAGGGGAAATATACACCGCTGGTGGACGATGTTTCTGGAGAGCCATGAAATCTTCCAGATATGGATACGTGTCACCGTCTGATCCAAAAAACACCAGTGTATTTCCGTGGTTGGGTGTTGCTATTCGACTAAGAACCACAACTGTGCCGCCTGGTAGTATTGTATCAAATGTGGGATACCCAGCCCTTCCCTAGTCATCGGCTAATATGTGTGCTTCCTTACCAACCTAGGGCGCTTACCTACCCCAAATAAATGTCTCAATGTGTTGCTGCAATTTTTGCTAGACTTTTGGGGGAGGGAGGGGGAGGGTTGGATAGGCAGCATGTGCATAAGATACAAGATCTTGGGTAGTAAAGACATCTCAATAGTGACGATTCACCCAAGCCAAGAAAGAGGCCTCCCATGCCAGGATTGGACTAAAGATCGAGCTGTGTCCACCAGGCATGCATAGTTATAAGACATCGTCTTCTCGGGGTGGAAAGTAGCTGAATGCCCAGGTAAGAAATTCCCTGTATCGCCCAGGGGAATAGGAAAATTGTTGCCAAGGGTAATTGTTTCAAAGCGATACAAAAGGGGATGATGGACGGAGCGTTTGAGCAAATCAAACACTCACCCCCAGTCAACTGATCTGGGTTTAATCCATCACCATTCTTTAGCCCACTCAGCCACCCCATTTCAGACATGGCTATATGCAAATCAGTCTGACCCTGTGCCTCATGGGAACAGTCCAGACCGAACTGCCAAGCCATGTCTTCCATGGACCAGAAACAAGCATCCTGGGACCGGTTTCGGATTCATAATCCTCATCAGCCAGGCTATCTTGAATCCAGTGGCCAAGTGAGCAAGGGACTCACGTCTGAGCATACCCTGCCACACTTATGGCGAACAAAGCGATACAAAAGGGGATGATGGACGGAGCGTTTGAGCAAATCAAACACTCACCCCCAGTCAACTGATCTGGGTTTAATCCATCACCATTCTTTAGCCCACTCAGCCACCCCATTTCAGACATGGCTATATGCAAAACAGTCTGACCCTGTGCCTCATGGGAACAGTCCAGACCGAACTGCCAAGCCATGTCTTCCATGGACCGGAAACAAGCATCCTTGGACTGGTTTCGGATTCATAATCCTCATCAGCCAGGCTATTTTGAATCCAGTGGCCAAGTGAGCAAGGGACTCACGTCTGAGCATACCCTGCCACACTTATGGCGAACAAAGCGATACAAAAGGGGATGATGGACGGAGCGTTTGAGCAAATCAAACACTCACCCCCAGTCAACTGATCTGGGTTTAATCCATCACCATTCTTTAGCCCACTCAGCCACCCCATTTCAGACATGGCTATATGCAAATCAGTCTGACCCTGTGCCTCATGGGAACAGTCCAGACCGAACTGCCAAGCCATGTCTTCCATGGACCGGAAACAAGCATCCTACGACCGGTTTCGGATTCATAATCCTCATCAGCCAGGCTATCTTGAATCCAGTGGCCAAGTGTGCAAGGGACTCACGTCTGAGCATACCCTGCCACACTTATGGCGAACAAAGCGATACAAAAGGGGATGATGGACGGAGCGTTTGAGCAAATCAAACACTCACCCCCAGTCAACTGATCTGGGTTTAATCCATCACCATTCTTTAGCCCACTCAGCCACCCCATTTCAGACATGGCTATATGCAAATCAGTCTGACCCTGTGCCTCATGGGAACAGTCCAGACCGAACTGCCAAGCCATGTCTTCCATGGACCAGAAACAAGCATCCTGGGACCGGTTTCGGATTCATAATCCTCATCAGCCAGGCTATCTTGAATCCAGTGGCCAAGTGAGCAAGGGACTCACGTCTGAGCATACCCTGCCACACTTATGGCGAACAAAGCGATACAAAAGGGGATGATGGACGGAGCGTTTGAGCAAATCAAACACTCACCCCCAGTCAACTGATCTGGGTTTAATCCATCACCATTCTTTAGCCCACTCAGCCACCCCATTTCAGACATGGCTATATGCAAAACAGTCTGACCCTGTGCCTCATGGGAACAGTCCAGACCGAACTGCCAAGCCATGTCTTCCATGGACCGGAAACAAGCATCCTGGGACTGGTTTCGGATTCATAATCCTCATCAGCCAGGCTATTTTGAATCCAGTGGCCAAGTGAGCAAGGGACTCACGTCTGAGCATACCCTGCCACACTTATGGCGAACAAAGCGATACAAAAGGGGATGATGGACGGAGCGTTTGAGCAAATCAAACACTCACCCCCAGTCAACTGATCTGGGTTTAATCCATCACCATTCTTTAGCCCACTCAGCCACCCCATTTCAGACATGGCTATATGCAAATCAGTCTGACCCTGTGCCTCATGGGAACAGTCCAGACCGAACTGCCAAGCCATGTCTTCCATGGACCGGAAACAAGCATCCTGGAACCGGTTTCGGATTCATAATCCTCATCAGCCAGGCTATCTTGAATCCAGTGGCCAAGTGAGCAAGGGACTCATGTCTGAGCATACCCTGCCACACTTATGGCGAACAAAGCGATACAAAAGGGGATGATGGACGGAGCGTTTGAGCAAATCAAACACTCACCCCCAGTCAACTGATCTGGGTTTAATCCATCACCATTCTTTAGCCCACTCAGCCACCCCATTTCAGACATGGCTATATGCAAATCAGTCGGACCCTGTGCCTCATGGGAACAGTCCAGACCGAACTGCCAAGCCATGTCTTCCATGGACCGGAAACAAGCATCCTGGGACCGGTTTCGGATTCATAATCCTCATCAGCCAGGCTATCTTGAATCCAGTGGCCAAGTGAGCAAGGGACTCACGTCTGAGCATACCCTGCCACACTTATGACGAACAAAGCGATACAAAAGGGGATGATGGACGGAGCGTTTGAGCAAATCAAACACTCACCCCCAGTCAACTGATCTGGGTTTAATCCATCACCATTCTTTAACCCACTCAGCCACCCCATTTCAGACATGGCTATATGCAAATCAGTCTGATCCTGTGCCTCATGGGAACAGTCCAGACCGAACTGCCAAGCCATGTCTTCCATGGACCGGAAACAAGCATCCTGGGACCGGTTTCGGATTCATAATCCTCATCCTCCAGGCTATCTTGAATCCAGTGGCCAAGTGAGCAAGGGACTCACGTCTGAGCATACCCTGCCACACTTATGGCGAACAAAGCGATACAAAAGGGGATGATGGACGGAGCGTTTGAGCAAATCAAACACTCACCCCCAGTCAACTGATCTGGGTTTAATCCATCACCATTCTTTAGCCCACTCAGCCACCCCATTTCAGACATGGCTATATGCAAATCAGTCTGACCCTGTGCCTCATGGGAACAGTCCAGACCGAACTGCCAAGCCATGTCTTCCATGGACCGGAAACAAGCATCCTGGGACCGGTTTCGGATTCATGATCCTCATCAGCCAGGCTATCTTGAATCCAGTGGCCAAGTGAGCAAGGGACTCACATCTGAGCATACCCTGCCACACTTATGGCGAACAATGCGATACAAAAGGGGATGATGGACGGAGCGTTTGAGCAAATCAAACACTCACCCCCAGTCAACTGATCTGGGTTTAATCCATCACCATTCTTTAGCCCACTCAGCCACCCCATTTTAGACATGGCTATATGCAAATCAGTCTGACCCTGTGCCTCATGGGAACAGTCCAGACCGAACTGCCAAGCCATGTCTTCCATGGACCGGAAACAAGCATCCTGGGACCGGTTTCGGATTCATAATCCTCATCAGCCAGGCTATCTTGAATCCAGTGGCCAAGTGAGCAAGGGACTCACGTCTGAGCATACCCTGCCACACTTATGGCGAACAAAGCGATACAAAAGGGGATGATGGACGGAGCGTTTGAGCAAATCAAACACTCAGCCCCAGTCAACTGATCTGGGTTTAATCCATCACCATTCTTTAGCCCACTCAGCCACCCCATTTCAGACATGGCTATATGCAAATCAGTCTGACCCTGTGCCTCATGGGAACAGTCCAGACCGAACTGCCAAGCCATGTCTTCCATGGACCGGAAACAAGCATCCTGGGACCGGTTTCGGATTCATGATCCTCATCAGCCAGGCTATCTTGAATCCAGTGGCCAAGTGAGCAAGGGACTCACGTCTGAGCATACCCTGCCACACTTATGGCGAACAAAGCGATACAAAAGGGGATGATGGACGGAGCGTTTGAGCAAATCAAACACTCACCCCCAGTCAACTGATCTGGGTTTAATCCATCACCATTCTTTAGCCCACTCAGCCACCCCATTTCAGACATGGCTATA
This sequence comes from Lissotriton helveticus, assembly GCF_964261635.1. Classification (NCBI taxonomy): domain Eukaryota; kingdom Metazoa; phylum Chordata; class Amphibia; order Caudata; family Salamandridae; genus Lissotriton; species Lissotriton helveticus. Next base: position 392,315,082 of record NC_136068.1, on the reverse strand, counting down.
TGCAAATCAGTCTGACCCTGTGCCTCATCGGAACAGTCCAGACCGAACTGCCAAGCCATGTCTTCCATGGACCGGAAACAAGCATCCTGGGACCGGTTTCGGATTCATAATCCTCATCAGCCAGGCTATCTTGAATCCAGTGGCCAAGTGAGCAAGGATAATTGTTTCAGCGCAAGGAATAGTGAGGTTAAGGGCCTGGGATAAACTTGTGTTCACCTTGAATCCAGATGCCCTACCAATTGGCTTGAGCTTTTCCACCAGCGGAGGCAGTGACTGGAAGGGCTTAGTTATTTCTAAGGACATATAACAAAGCGGAGTGACTCAATTTAGGAAACCAGAAGCCGGAATCAATATACTAACAAATTCTTAAACAAAATACCTCTGGTACCATTGGTCACACTATTTCTTTTAGCCACACTAGTCCTTCTTATTGACTTGAAACATCAACTCATAATTATTATTTACTTCAGAAACTTTTTTCATTTGAGAATTTCCTTCATCGAATATATTTACACATCTCCTATGTTTGTATCAACACATAAAACATTTATGTACAAAAACATTTATATACAAGACATATACACAATTATATTGTTTTTAGACCAAACTCTGAACTAATTAGACAAAAAAATATATATAGACTACTTAACAATACACACTAAACAAACACAATCTCAGTTAATGTTGAAAATAATTTTTGGGTTCACAAACGAAATTGCCTCTTCTCTTTTTTGTCCTATTCTTTGAAAACATACTGTCCTAGGACCATATATCTCCTGGTCCTCAGAACATCCTAAATTTGAAGTCCTGTATGTGGTCGGAGAATATTTTCACAAGCTAGTGTAAGGGAGCAGAGTTATTGCCACTCGACAAATCCAGGATGGATCGATCTCTTCTTTACCTAGTTCGCTCCGAACCAATACACAGTCAGTGCCGACGCGTTTCGACCTTATGTGGTTAGGACCAAAAACTCTGTTTACGTTAAGATCTTCTTCAGGGCTGGACTTGTACTCACGTACCAGGTTAGTACTGCTGTGTGCAGGTGCAATGGCTTCCTGCATGTTTAAGATAAAATTGAAGTGTTGTCTCAATTATATTATGTAGTATCATCTAGACATTTCCAGTAAATAGTCAAGGGTCCAGGCACCTACCAGGTTGTTGTAGGTTATATCCTCCCAATATTCATGCTTCTAATACTCTGAAGTATGTTTCCTGGTGAAGAATAAACATAACTTGATTGGTTTCCCTCTAAAATGATGATGTGTGACAAGCATTCAGTAGCAATTACTTCCTGCTTTGTTTGAGTTTACTGCCATTTGCTCCACAGTAGTGTGTTTCATCATCTGCATTCAACGCAATCCTATGGATTTGACCACTCGTTGAGACTCCCTCCATAAGGGGGTGTCACTGAATTCGCTCTGCCATCAGCTCCATTTATAAAGCAAACAGGAGTGGTGACAGAGGGCATCCCTGTCGCATTCCCCTAGAAATAAAGAATGTATGGGAGAGCAATCCATTGACTTGAAGAGAGGCTACAGGATCAGAATAACTAGCCCATGCCCATTGGCGGAAGTGGGGTCCTAAGCCTATCGAGAACTGACCGCAAAAAGGGCCAATGTACTTGATCGAACGCTTTCTCAGCATCGATCGATATAAGAAGAGTGAGTTTACGCAGGCGTGCAGTTTTGTCGATAAGTTGGAGCAAGTGCTTGCTGTTATCCCCGTAACTGTGCCCTTTTAAATTAATTATATAATCTCTTGTCTCTCTTTCATCATTATATCCTGGCCCTCTTTCATCATAATATAAACAAACTGTAATCTACTTCGATTGATTTCTGGTACAAGGTGAGTCCCATCCCTTGTTAAACTCATTATTAGAATCATTCATAATTATTTTAATTTGCTGCTGGGTCAGGACCATATAACTCTTTACTTGTTGCAATGAAAGCTTGGGTAGTTGTGATAGTTCATCTAAGGGAACTAAATGAATGCCCACTGAAAAAAGCCTCACTCCTATAGAGTGATTTCTGTTGCTAAAGATGTTGGGATTTCCTCATGGTCTTTTTTGTAAATTGTTTGCCAGCTCTATATGTTTAGAAGTCAACTATTTTAATATTAGAAAGTGACTAAATTTTGTTAATAAGTGTTGTGTATTTATAGGCCTGACTTTGTTAATTCTTTTCCCTTTTCTTCATGAACCGAAAAACAAAGCATATGCTTCTACTTGAATTAGCTTGGCCTGGAATACTTTGTCAATATCTTCTTGGGTATTAGCTCTAAATTTCTGGTAGCTTTAGAAATGCTTGCTTATTTTCTGCTGGTATTGGGGGAATTCATGTTTGTTTACATGATTGTTCATTTTGATTCCTAAGCTTTTCAGTTGGTTTATTTGACCCAAGTTCTTTTCTCTGTAGCTATTTTATCGTCTAAGATATTTGTTATAATAAAAATGTTTTTTCTTAATTTGCACACATGTTCTCCCGTTGGTAAGCACACTCTTATCTAATATGAATACTTAACAACACAAGATGGATATTTTGAAAAAAACAAATTGTACCTGAATTAGTCAGATGAGATAACAACTTGGCTAAGTTACTGTTTTGCATGATTAAACCTAATGCCAGGTTTTTATATATAAAAAGTTAAACATACACAATTCAGTGCATACTTCGATTAAAAGAGTATTATGTGGCTGCTTCTGGTTACTCATAGAAATTGGAGTTTTCTAAAATACCTTGGATCAACATAATGGGTCTAGTTAATGTCAAATATACTTGTTCCGAAGAGTTAGTGACTGGCTCTGAAGTTGCTACCAGACTTTTGGGATAGGATGATTAGATCTAGTTGGACCCTCTTGATGTAAATTGGGCAATATTATCCCACTGAGGTTGATATCATGCAAATCCATTATGTGGTTAGTTAAAGGACAGATGATGAGATAGAGAAAGGAGATTACAAGCTGTGTGCAGCTGGGTAGATTATGAAACTTTCATAATTCATTTCTAGGAAATGTAAAGATATAATTAGTGTCACCTTCACACACATTGCCATCAGCATTGCTTGTCTTAAATTTATTTAGTATTTTCCATCAAACTGTTTCATTATATGTTAGTCTATATCAGCTACTTCACTGTTGTGTGTGTCAAGGGATCACAGAATAGGACATGTGCCAGTTGGTACACCCCCCCTAGTTTTACCCAGCATTAAAGGTATGTTGCCCCTATTATATTCATTGCTACTTATTAGTGTATTGTTTTAAAGTGTAGTAATGAAAGAAAATCATACTAACATAAGAATTTGCCTCACACAGACAGGAAATGGAAAGAAAAACCACTAGATTTACCTTGGTCTGTCGGGCAGTTGGTGACGCACACTCAGGTGTCGCTGACACTCTGCGCCATCTTGCTCTCTGATGTGGGGTCAACAGTCCATGGGGCATTGGGCAGAATACAGTTGAATAATTCCAGATGAAGGTAAAACCAGTTGTTATAAGCTATCACTCCAACTCCTCCCTCTCCCACAGTGAGCTAACTTAAATTTCAAAGGTCCCTTTAAGGTGCAACCTGATTTTACAACCACAGCTCCAGTGTCTGAGAATGCTTGCACATTTAGGGCTAGATGTAGGTAGCTAATTACCGGTCGGTAACAGCCAAAAATCGGTAATTATCCTGTTACCGACCGGTATTTAACCTTTTCTAATGTAGGAGGCAGGTTTTAAGGATTCTGTAAATTACCAAATCCTTAAAAGCATGTAGGAGGCACTCAAGTGAGTGCATGTTAGCTTTAAGGATTTGTTATTTACCACCAACTACAGGTTGGTGGAAAATACCGAATACCTTACATAAAGCATTTTTTTGCTTTTTTCTCAGTGCCATGTGGCAGACATACATGCCCTTAGGGCATTGATGTGCGCCACATGTGCACACATGCACGATTCAGGGGTGCAACAGGGTGTCAATGTGACACCCTGCCACCCTTGAATATGTTCCTACTATTACCAATTCGGTATTTACCAAATCGGTAATAGTGAATGGCTTCCCATTCATTCCTTTGGGCCTCCAGACCCATAGGAGTGAATGGGAAGGTGATTCCTTATTACCGAATCAGTATTACCGATTCGGTAATAAGGAATATTACCGAATCGGTAAATTTTACCGATTTATTACCTAAATCACATTTACCGATTCTTAAATACCGAATCGGTAAAATTCGGTATTTAAGAATCAGTAAATTGTGACTACCTACATCTAGCCCTTAGTCTCGTAACAGTCCTTATTTTAAGGGAACATGGCCATTCGTTTCAGTCATGAGGTTCCCAGAAGTGATTCAGTTCACTGTGTTGCGAATACCAGTCTTACTCCCTTATAAAGTTTGTAAAGAATTGTCATTTATCTTTGGCGAGCAAACACTCAAAGCCCAGAGCATAGCAAGTAAAGCGTTTTTATCCTTCTGATACAGATAGATGCATTTATTTTAAATTATACCATAGTAAACTCTTCTATTTACAGCACTTACAAATGGCTAAACTGTGGAAAATGAAAATAAGTTGAAGTTATCATTATTTGAATATCCTGATTCACACATTGGATATGGAAACCCACCAGTCTAATGAGCTATACGCTCCTTTTGATCCCAAGAACTTTCCAAACCTTAACTTGAACTTGTACCAAAATCCATTATTACTGACCCAACTCCCCTACTGCAACATTCTACTCAGCAGGTGGAGAGTGATGAACTTGCTCCACCTGACTGGCATCTTAAATGAAAAATAATGCTTACAAAAGATCTGAAGGTGGAAAAAAGCTCACTTGGTGTACTTTTGGAGGCTCACATACTCTTCAGAGCTAAACCTGCGGATTGAAAACACAGTCTGGGAAGGGTTGAAGTTGAAGACACCCCAAAAGAGGTCTCCTCCACGCATGGATTTGTTGTGTTTCCAATAGTATATCAGCCAGGTGGATATGGAGTGGAAATTACATAAAACATGTTACTTCAATGACATAGTGGGTACTTGGTAACACCTCTTCTTGTTTCTCTGCTCTAATTGGTGTATTTCACAGAAATGTTACTTCTCCTGCAGGAGGCTATTCCTTGTCCATTCGAAGGACCAGTCATGCATCATGGGATTCAATCAAACACTATCGCATAAACCGATTAGAAAATGGCTGGTTATATATCTCTCCCCGCCTCACATTCTCCACTCTTCATGAACTGGTAGAATATTACTCTGGTAAGTTTTCATTTCAACTGTTATATAATTACATGTAAGGATTGATTTGTAAGTGACAACCAATTTGGCATAGTATATTTTAATAACCATAGCTAAACTGTGGGATGAGAATCTTAGGACGCAAGAGGGAGATTGTTTAGGTTGTGATATATTCTCAAACTGTGCTATGTATATACCAATGGTTCTTAACCTTTTGACTTCTGTGGTCCCTCACTTATTCAGTACTAGAACCCAGGAACCCCCATTGAATGATTATTGGAATCTGGGGACCCCCACTGAGTCATTACCTGAAGCCAGGGACCCTGGCCTAAGCATTATTGAGTTGAACCACAACACAATATAGAAAAAAGCATTACTCAAACAAATACGCAAATTATGAAATATTTTATTGGATTTGCAAACAAATATATAACAATATTTTTTTTTTTTAATTTAATAGGACCATTGGAGCTTTTCTAAATTCAATTGAGGCCACCCATGGTCCGTACTAGATTCTGTTTGATGCATTTGCACTGCTCTCACAAATCAATCTGGTGATACTAATATGATTTTTAGCAATTTTTAGCAAATGTACATTTCTTCGCCTTTTCAGACCGTTTACAAAAATGTATTTGTATGTTTTACTTCTGTATTTATACACATTTTATTAATCTGTTAATAATATTTAATTTTCTAAGCTGTCGTGGACCTCATTAGAAGGTTTGCGGACCCCCAGGGGTCTCCATACAAGAACCACTGGTATATACCATTACTAGCATTGAAGTAGTGTTTAAACATTTTACAAAACTTTATTGACCTATAGCAATAGCACTCATTCTGCAGCATCTATGACACATAAGGCTGTAGGACAGAATTACATGATCACATGAAGCTGCAATGCTAATCATATTTGATGAAAATTGTAGGACACAGTAAGAAATCGGAATCATAAATCATAATTTTTATGTTTAGGTTGTTGTCAATCACAATGTTTTTAGTGGTTAGTGAACCCATAAAAGAACTCTTCAGGATAGATTTGATGTTCAGCAGACCCTCTCCATCAAAGAACCTCTTTGACGCCAAGCCCTTTGCTGAGACCTTCATTGTGAAAGCTTTCTTCAATGTTGGTTAGCAATACCAACTGTGAAGGTACTAGATGCTAGACACAACTATTCCAGTCCCAGTGCTTTTCCTGCCACCTACTACTACTTCTCCAAAGGAATGATCTAACACCGTCAAGGAAAATACTGTCCTACCCTAGAATCTTACATCTCAACACAGATCATCGGAAAGAGGGTCTTGAGAGGGCTAGTGGTGCAGATACACTAAGAAGAGCGAGAAGTATATCTGTTTTCACCATCATGTTAAACTGGAGTCACTTTAAATATTCCTTTAAAAACCTATGTAGTTCTGCCAGGAAGATTTCTTTTGTCAACTCGCATGGTAACACTGTTAATCCAGCACCTCATTGTTGGTTCAAATTTATAAGGCAGAAGGTTTTAAACCCCCAACCTATTGCTAAACAAGAAACTGGGTAGCTAAGGCATTGAAGGATTTGAGGTAAAATGTGTGTTCCATTACCCATTAATTAAAAAGCCTTCTAAGAATTTGCCCTCTTCAGCTAATAAGCAACTTATAAAAAAACTAAATAAGGCAATGCACTCCCCCCCCAAAAAAAGCAGGGTTGGTCCTGGATTCTTGTCAGAGTTCACATCATAACAACAAAATTAACATTGAGGCCACCACCAAAAGGATGTCCTGATACACTCAGTACAGTAGGGGATACATTGTAAAAAAAGAGGTTGTAATGGAGAATTTAAATGAGAGATAGGGAAAGATGAGGTTAAATAATGCACAATAATTTGTCCATAGATCCTTTTTGGGAGGGATCATTTTTAAGGTGAACTTTTTTAATATCTGTGAATTACCTGATTCAAAGGCTCACTCTTTGAAAAAACTTGACGACCTCACAACTCTTAGATTTAAAGCTTTCTGACACAGCTGGGAAAATATAGCAATGGAGAGGCCATGCTACTTTAAGAAGCAGTTAACCCTATTGGTCTCCCAGGAACAGACTCTCAGGGGCCTCTGGGTTATAATTCAGGGTTTCAGGAAAACTATTAATGGTGTGCTGGTTAACCTAGCACAAAGCTCAATAGGAAGTTCATCTGTAGAATTTCAGCCAGAGAAAACGTGTCCACGACTATGCCATAAAGCAGTCGAAGTCCTGAACAACCTTAATTTCAAGCAGCATTTAAGGTGATAACTTATGTGGAAGGAAACCTGTTGTATTTACGATTATCCTTTATCCTGGGCTAACCTTAAGATCATATTGCTGGAAGTGAAACCCCCTATCCACCACCACTCAACAGGTCAGTCATCCTGAATTGTTACCATACTCAACCATCTTATTTACCATCAAAAACCATGTATGGTTATAAAAACATATAACCACACTTAGCTTTCTTTAAATCCAGTGTTTAATCTCTCTTCTCAGGGCTTCAGTTGTACCTTTACAATTCTAACTACCAATGTGTATCTCAGACATGTTAATTGCTATTTCCACCAATGTGAATATCTATGCATACTTCAAAATTGGACTTAAAATTAAAAGAATTGAAAAACATCTCCTTGAATCTTGCCATATTTATTTCACTATTTGGCAAACCTTCCAAAACTTGTCAATGGTTTAATTAACCAATGACTTAGCATCTTTAAGACTAGATGACTCTCAGACACCGTTCAGAGGGCCACGGGGCAAGCAGGTGATATTTGTACCTAACTATGGGGGTTGCGGTTGTATGCCTCTGATGTCCCATGATGTCCATCATGTCCCATGTTTCCTTCTATGACTCTGCAAATTTCATCAAGTGCAACCACTTCAGCACTTGACTATCAGTGGTAATAATGGGGAGCAGTAACTGACTTCTCAATAGACGTAGCATGGAGCTGCTTTAGCTCAGTAATTGACAATCTCACATTACTATAATAAACTAACGTCTAACTCAGTAATTGACTTTCAAGAAGAAAAGTTCTGTAATTACTAAATGTAGAAAAATGTACACAACGCAACTTAGTGTCCTGGTACAAGAATAGAGTGCCTCTTGATGCTATTAAGCTGCCCCTCTTTTATGGTCAAGGCAGTTCTCTCCCTGGGTCTGGGTCTAGCGTGATTAATATCAGTACTTACCCCATACTCTTGCATTACCGCACAGATGTTTTTAACTCATTTCACTGGTTCTCACCCTAAGAGTCTCTTTCAGTCCGTTAACAAGCAGGTGCTTCTCGAGCAGTTGCCCGACTCCTCCAATGCTTATTTGCTCACCCTCTTCCAGGCTGCGCCCAAGTGTTAAGGTGAGTAGACATAGGAAAATACTTCCTACAGATATTTGGCCTGCTCTTTACAGAACCTGTAGCCCAAGTTTACGAAAATTGTTTGATCTCCCACCCTCTGTGCATATATCATGGTATAAGGTAGGAATGCCCAATATTGCCTCTCTTATTTCCTATTTCTGTGGAACCACTAGCATGTGCACTCAGTGAATGTTAGTGTACAACCACAGAGGCAACCCACCCACCTGAACCAGGGGTAGTGAATAATTGTTCCAAACAGTAGTTCAGGAGACAGAAAATACTTCAGCACATTTTCAAGAAAAATTCAGTGAAGACTGAAAATTAGTTAAGTGAAAAGATGAAATAAAGTAAAAAGAAAGAAAAAGAAGAAAAGAATAAAGGGACAAGGGACCAGAAATTACAATTAGTGCATCAAAAAAGATCAACAGGAGTTTTAGAAAAATATCAAAAGTTTATTAATCTAAATAATACGCTCATGAGTTAGTTGTTGGTTGCTAAAAATACAATACATCAATAAAAACCAAACAAGTGGCGAACACTACTTCTGTTCGAATAGAAGGGTTTCAATGTAAACATCAAATTATGAGCCCTCTATAGTTTGAGTGCCACCAATGTGTCAAACTCTTCTATTCGAACAGAAGTAGTGTTCGCCACTCATGAGCGTATTATTTAGATTAATTAACTTTTGATATTTTTTTGAAAATGTGCTGAAGTATTTTCTGTCTCCTGAACTACTGCTCAGTGAATGTTAGGCACACTGAGGTGTATACGTACAAGGTGAATCACTCATTTTATCATGATACATGGATTCCATCTCGCTATTCTGTCGTTAGATGTTGGAAAAGCATTCAGTAGAGTAAGCTGGCCTTTTTTTCAATGGCTACTCAAGGAGGTAGGTTTGGGGTCACACATGTTGACATAGATTGACGCCAGCCGTAAGAATCCAGTATCTAGAATATTGGTTAGTGGGCCTAACCAACGAAAAGTCCCTTACATAGAGGTACACTCCACAAATGCCCATTGTCCCTTCTGTTTTTCTTATTAGTCATTGAACCTCTTGCAGCTCATATTAGGTAGCATTCAGATATTAAGCGGATGTAATTTGGGGGGCGAACAACACAAGATCCATCTATTTGCGGACAACATCTTTTTTGACATTGGTGGTATGGCAAACCTCTATTCCGACAGTCTTAGAGGTGGTAGAGTATTTTGTGAGGGGTCTAGGTTAAGGCTTACTTTGGAGAAATCCAATGTTGCTGGATGCAGGATTGCCACAATCAATCAAAGATAGCCTTAAGGGACTCAACCCTATTCACTAAGCCAAGGGAAAAAAATATCTGGGAAACTACATCACACCTGCGCTTCGTAACCTTTATACTGCAAATTATTCCAAGTTTAATGCAATTACAACTGATGTGCATAGACGGCAGAATCTTTTATATATTCTGGCTTAGCAGCATAGCTGCAGTGAAAATAAATGTCTTAACAAGTGGCGGCCAGTATTTGAGTAGGTGGGTGAGCCATGCACACACACTTACATACTCACACTCACCTATCTAAATGCACACTCACTCACACCATACATTCACAAGCATGCATGCATGCATACACCTACCATTCACAAGCACATACCCATGCACACACCTATTCACAGCATGCATGCACTAATACTCATACATTCATACAAACAAACACACGTGCATGCACTAAACCAGAACAAAAAAACATTACTGATTGCAGCGGTGGAGCCTGCAAGGTTCCTGGAGGGTCAGGACTGCTGCCTCCTCCTACTGGCTGACAGTCACTGAGAGGATGCATTAGTCTCTTACTTGTCACAGAGTGGGATGGGGGTCAGGGAGAGTTGCTGGAGTGCCCAGGGTCAGGGCTTTCATTTACGCTCTGCCTTGTCATGAGGGGGAGGACCTCGAGGCGCTTTGCAGGGCTGAGGAGATCATGCCAGGGGGGCTTTGGCATCTTCAGCCTGGCACAGGTCAGCTCAGGTAGACCCGCTTGTGTGCATTTAGCGCATGTCAAGGGCCTGGCAGCCTGACCTGAGCATAAGGAGTGTCTGTCAGTCTGACCTTTGCTCAGCCTGACAGACACTGTTTATGTCTGCAAAAAGGTAGGTGGCCTGGCTCCTCCTCCCTGAAGGACAGGCCACTCATGGTCTTACCCAGACTGCTTTATGTTTTCCAAGCCCTCCCAGTACGAACCCCATAAATTGAATTGATGTCCCTTCAATTGGCCATTGACACTCAGCCCTGGACACTTTAGGACTTAAGTCCCACGTCCGAGGCTATTAGTGACACTCTGCTTCGTCATGAGGGGGAGGAACTCGAGGCGCTGTGCAGGGCTGAGGAGGTCACACCTACAGAGCTGTGACATCTGCAAAGTTCCGTTCAGGCAATCAGGTGCCTACGCATGTATAGCGCCTGGCTGCCTGACCTGAACACAAGGACTGTCTATTAGGCTGACCTTTGCTCAGCCTGACAGACACTCTTTGTTAGAAACTGGGTCTCTATTTGGCAGAGGTATGCACCCTGTCCAAGTAGGGACCACAACCTTAATGAGGGTAAGTCAGGTACAAAACCTAATTGTACCTGTGCCCACAATTTCCAACACTCGTTATGTCTCCAAAAAGGTAGGAGATGGGGCCTCCCTGCCCTAAACGAGGGGCCGCTCCTGGTTTTACCTAGCCTGCATTCTGTATTCCAATCCCTCTCAGCAAGAAACCCAGAAATAGAATTGCAGTCTCTTCAATTGACCATTGATACTTTTATATGAGCTCAAATTTCACGGAAAAGGCTGAAAGCGCACAGTGGATTAGGTGGCCTGGCATTGACGGACATAAAATGCTCTATTAATTTTTCTGACTTAGGGTATTTTTTAGATTTGTCCTTATATGAGACAAAACCCCTAACTAAAATTCGTAGGGCATTGGGTGTGCGCCCCATTAAAACAGCGTCATCTGCGTATAGTAGGGAGGGTAATTTATTTCCATTAATTATTGGGACATCTGTTATTTGGTTGGACAGGACATTATGTAACTCATTAATATATAAGATAAATAAAAGTGGTTCGAGGACGCACCCTTGTCTAACACCTCTGTCTACTACTATGTCCCCTGAAACTGCCCCATCCTTGCTTATTCTCACCCGAGCCCTGAGGTCCCTGTGCAAATATGCTAAAAAATACACCATATCTTTGTCCAACCCATAATCTAAGAGACATTGCCAGAGCCTAGATACATATGGGTGCAACTGCAGTGTGACAAGAACATTAGTAGAGCCTGTGGATGGCCAATCACACAAGCCCTCCTGTATGTATTACTTTGAGAATTTACAATCCACTTTAGAGATATGGGATTGGATTACAAGGAGGCAAGATCTCACCTCTTTTACTCTTGATATACCCCTGGTGATGAAATCCATATTTGTCTCCAGAAAGAACAAGAGAGGGAGTGGGGTGCCGGGAAGACGGGGGCTGTAGAATCTTCACGATTTGCTTGTGTGGAGGGGGAGATTAAATATTTAGACCACTGCAACAAGGAGTTTCAGCTCAGAGAGACTGACCAAATGTAATATTGCCAGTTGTGGCATTGGGCCATGCACTCACCAAATAGAGAAGTGGCAATTATGGCTGTAACTTAAAGAGAAAACATATTTTACACTTATACATCATCTAAGGGCCTAATGTCGAGTATCTACTCAGTCAATCAATCAATCTTGATCTTTATTCGGATAGATATTATCCATAAAAGTACATACATTCCACATAGACCATTGTTAATAAGAAGGTTGTAACTAAACATTGATTATATTACAAGATTATCGTTTGGCATTTTCGTTGTCAGTTACATAATCCTTCATCAATAAAATTTTAAAACAATTGTCAATAAAATATTACACGGATATCGCGCATAACCAATTGCACCTACAATACTAAGGTGCCAAAGTACAATGTGCAAATATGCAGGGGGCGGGCAAATTAATAGATCACATAACCAGTTGCAACTTCAATACTAAAGTGCCAAAATGCAAAGTGCAAATAAGCAAATAGTAAACAAATTAGTAGATCACATAGCCATTTGCAACTTCAATACTAAAGTGCCAGAGTGCAGTGTGCAAAGTACAAAAACACGTAGCCAATTGCAACTTCAATACTAAAGTGCAAGGTGCTATGTGCAAATATGCAAGGAGTGGGCAAACTAATAAATAACATTAAAATTACAAATAGGCATTATACAAAGGTGCCGATGAACAAAGAAAAATTGTAAACAATCAACTCTATGCGCCCCTATATTAATTGTATTGCATATTCCCTCATTTAGAAGTACAATCCGGAGGTATATATAAAGTGCAACCTAGTCCAACATTCAGGGATTCATAGAAGAACGTGAACAAATAGCCATTTTCAAAAAGGTGCATACTCGGTATATTAAATCATCATTATTAACATGCATAATTATTTTATAAGCAACCTTAAAGTCTGTTACCCCTTTGACCTAAAGAACGGTATCAATAACTGCATACTATATTTTTGATAAAAAGTACAAAAAAGCAAGAAATGCAGCATGGACTGTTTTCCTATATTGCCACATGGGCAGACCAGGTCATCAATATTGGGTTGATATCCTAAGGGGAAACACAACAAATATTTTATTGTACCCGATCTAAGGCGAAAAAGAAGGCTTCGCTCCCAGCGAGTAATATCTTTTAACAGATAACTGGCAGGTAAACAAGATGGAAAACCTCCTTCTTCAGCCATTGTTTTGTCCCACGGATATTTTAATAGACTCCTGGGCATATCTTATATCCCCGTAATGTTTATATAATATTTTAAGGATAATCTTTCCGTCAATACTATCTAATTGGTCAGGGTTATAAAAAATGTGGCTAAGATTAACAGCTATCAAACTTGCCCGTACTTCCGCAATCCACGGTATTTCACCACCCCTGTCACATTTTAGGCAATCAGCCAAGATTTCCCTTGTTAATGTGGCTGTTGGGTTTTGCCAAACTTTTAACCAAAACAGGGTAGGGCGAGATCTAATGTAGTCCTCCAAGTAGGGTAAACTTAGCTCATTATGACAGATAAAAGTGGATGATGAAATCGGTAAACCTAAAATTCTCCTACAAAATCTATTTTCTTCTGCTTGGACACTTTTCAGGTTTATGTAGCCCCAAATTTCAGCCCCATAAGTCATAACTGGTACATATTGTGTCCTATAGATTTTAAGTAAGGATAGTACCACCTCTGTTCTTTTGGGTTGAGGGAGGCTAATGACTGAGTTTATTGCTTTTAAAAATTTGGTTGGTCCATATGCCAGATGCGGTGTCCAGGACCCATTATCTGAGAATTGTAAGCCTAAATACGGAAAAGTGCGGGTGCATAGCAAGGAATCTGTGCCCAAGGTAATAGTAGTAATGGAACATTTTTTAGGGCCACACCACATTAAAAAAGATTTCTTAAAATTTGTACAATGGTTCAAACTATTCATAAAAGCTACAAAACCCCTAACTAAAATTCGTAGGGCATTGGGTGTGCGCCCCATTAAAACAGCGTCATCTGCGTATAGTAGGGAGGGTAATTTATTTCCATTAATTATTGGGACATCTGTTATTTGGTTGGACAGGACATTATGTAACTCATTAATATATAAGATAAATAAAAGTGGTTCGAGGACGCACCCTTGTCTAACACCTCTGTCTACTACTATGTCCCCTGAAACTGCCCCATCCTTGCTTATTCTCACCCGAGCCCTGAGGTCCCTGTGCAAATATGCTAAAAAATACACCATATCTTTGTCCAACCCATAATTTAAGAGACATTGCCAGAGCCTTGATCGATTAACAAAATCGAAAGGGGATGTAAGGTCCATAAATGCCAGATAAAGGGGACTGTGTCCAGCGATGGTATATTTCCTGGATGTACGTTGTTACAATGCATGCTTTTACCACGCATGCTTTTACAACGCAGGTTTTTCAACGCAAGTCGTTACAACGACTTGCGTTGGGGGGTGCTGGATAGTGAATAGTTTAATTTACTATTCCAACTCCAGTCCCCGTGGATAATAAATTAAACTATTACCTATCCTAGAGCGCCCCCCAGCGCAATTCGTTGTAATGACTTGCGTTGAAAAACCTGCGTTGTAAAGGCACTGCGTGGTAAAAGTTGCGTCGTAAAGGATGTTTCCCATATTTCCCTATAATTAAGTTAAAGTTCAGACACTGTTCCACCGTTCCAAGATGACTTCGGAAACCCAACTGACATTTATTTAATATATTTGCATCCTCTGCCCAGGTTCTGATTTTATTAAATAAAACTCTCCCCGATATCTTAAGGGTATTATCTATTAGGGAGATTGGTCTATAGCAACTTGGTTTAGATTTATCTCCCTTTTTAAAGATGGGGACGATTACAGATGTGGACCAGGTGTTTGGAATCTTTGTTGTTGTTAAATTGTTAAAAACATTAAGTAGCAATGGAGCCCGAAACTCTAGCCTAGATTTTATAAGGTCTATTGGGAGCCCATCTGGGCCCGGGGCTTTATTTCCCAAGCTCTGGTCTATTGCATCCTCATCTTCTGTCAGAGATATTAAGATTTGGACAGGATTTTGTTTTTCAAGGATGTCTTCATGTTGAGGTGATGAGGCATATATTTTTGAAAAGTGGGCTACCCACACTTCGCTTGTTATATTACAGCTTAACGGGGTAGATACAGTGCCAAACGCTCTTAATGATTTAGTGGCTGACCAGAAACCGTTTGTATTGTTAAGCTTGGCAGATCAAGCCAGGTTACTCTTATGCTCTTTTAAAACCACGTCCCGCCTATTCTTTACTTCACTTTTGTAGGTGTGCCTTAGTACTCTAATTAGGTCAGGGTCTCTTGGGAAAGCTGATAGAGCAGCTCTGGGTTCGCTATTAGCCCGGGAGCAAATTCTATCGAACCACCTTGGGTCAGATTTAAGTATGTTTAAGAAAAGATTGGTTCTGTTGGGTAAGACACATTACTTTGTTACTGCTGATAAATGCAATCAAGAACAAGTACTCTCTGATACACAAATAACTTGAGAAATGAATACTCAAATTGCAAAATCATGAAATAAAATGCTTGTATTATATAATTTATAACATAATGCATTCAATTTATATCTGAATTACTTCATTCAAAGGTAACATACAATGCATGATTGGACTGTCAAGAAAAGTGCAAAAAAGGTGACTTTGAGTGAAAGGTGCTCAATGAGACAGGAAGCTACTGATTTATGTCACTGGTAGGAAGGACTCTGCACCTCCTCCCCCTGAATGATTCCTTTTTCTACACCCGGATACGACTGGCCAGTGCGCCACACGGACTCAGGCTTAGTTTCCCCAGTCTGAAACCAAAAACTGTCATCATTATTCCTGTCTTGAGAAAGACCCGCCTGACCGCCCTCTGGGGCGCAAGAGGGTCGAAACGTCGACGCATGTCATAGGTCCAGAACCACTAGGATCCCAATAGGAACACTAGGACTCCTTGGTTCAAAATCAGCATCTGGACAATGAAACACTTGTATATATTCGTATATAGGAAATCCCCCTGCACTGTATATTTCTTCACTCATTGAGCACCTTTCACTCAAAGTCACCTTTTTTGCACTTTTCTTGACAGACCAATCATGCATTGTATGTTACCTTTGAATGAAGTAATTTAGATATAAATCGAATGCATTCTGGTATAAATTATATAATACAAGCATTTGATTTCATGATTTTGCAATTTGAGTATTCATTTCTCAAGTTATTTGTGTATCAGAGAGTACTTGGTCTTGATTGCATTTATCAGCAATAACAAAGTAATGTGTCTTACCCAACAGAACCAATCTTTTCTTAAACATTAATTACCCAGGTTCTGAAGGACACGGGGTTACCCCTTTTCTTTAATATACAGATTTAAGTATGGCTATGGGTCTAGAAATTAGTTCTTTGATCCCTGCACATAATAAAATTAAGGCAGGTACTACCACTGGGTTGGGATCTGCAAATGTCAAACAACTCTCACAAAGTGATGGATACGTTTTTACCATCTGTTGGAACACCTTTGTGCAGTCCATGCCCTGCCATTTAACTCTTAGGTTATCAGTAGAAATTACTAAATTACCAGACCCTAGCTCCTTTCTATTTTTGGGTCTAGGGGCTGCCCTAAAAGAAACTAAGATAGTATTGTGGTCCCCAAAAGTTGATACCCTGACCTCTGCTGAAACTAAGTGATCTTCCAACTGAGCAGATATAAAAACATAATCTATAATTGACGCTCTTCCGGAACCTCTATAAGTGGGTATTAGGTTATCCTCGTGATTTATGGCTGCAATATCCATGACATTTAAAAAACTACTATTTGATAAATAAGATGTTAATTCGTAACCTCTCTTACAAGGATTAACTAAGGTATTTTTGGGTGGGGCTCACAGTGTTTCCCCCTGCTATTTTTGCGTTAAAGTCACCACCCAAACATATCCCTACCGGGTTATATTTTTCCAGCAAGTTATCCATTCCCAAAATAAAGTTAAAGAGATTAACAAAATTAACATTAGGCGAAGTTAAAAAATCATTATTATAAAAATTAATAAAACAGATAGAAATGCCCCGTGTGTAGACCAAGGCTTGGAAGTTAGCATTATTGGTGGGGATTGATGTCACTCTACCACCTGAAATAATACTGACCAAGATTGATAAACCGCCCGAAGGTCTGCCATGCTTAGGGTGAGGAGATATAATGTTGAAACACTCATAACCTTCAAGGTATAACTCTTTAGTTGCCCAAGTCTCCTGGAGCATAAGAATGTCAAATTGATTGATCATATTAACCCATTCTTCAATATTTAATTTATTGGCCAAACCGGCCACATTCCAGCTCAACACCCGTAATAAGGATGGGTCGGAGCGATCGTCTAAAGTGATAATTTCAGCCCCATTATCGATATTAGTTATAGGAATCTCCATGGGAACAATAGGAACGGAGTCAATTGGTTGGGATTGGGGAAAAGGTCAATCAAGAGTATCTAGATTGGAAATAGCAGTAAACCTGTTTGTCAGCCGGAGTGGTGGACTGCTGAATGGGCACTGTGTAAGCAGTGGTCTATAGAAGAACCCAAGAGGTAATACACAGATATTTGTGGGTAGAGGGCAGTTAATCTCTCTGGTGTTCAGTATAGATCTAACGGTACCTGGGCGACGAAAATTAATGACAATACACTCGCCCCTTATGATTTCTTCTGCTAGTCCCACACATCCCACCCTTCGTGCCATTATATTTTTCCTCTATATCAGATCTCCTGTACCCCTTATATTTTGCCAACCAATCCTTGCATTTGTTCCGTAATTAGTCCCAGGATTCTGATTTGTTTTTCTTTAATGAGGGTACCCCTGCAAGAATCAAAACATACGGACAAGAAGCAGGGGGTAAATTGAAAATATCCTTATTAGGCTCCGTATCCCCACTAATACAATTATCGACTGTATTCATACAGACTGTCGGGCCAACGTGGGCATCACTAGGGGTCAGTGGCGGCTCGTAATGTCGATGAGTAGTGGGGCGGGCACACACAAGCACAGGCACACTCCCTTCCTCCCATCCCTCACAAGCACCCACACACACATACTCACTCCCATCCATCTACATGTGCACTCACACCCATCCATTCACAAGCGCGCACACATACACCCATCATTCGCTAGCACATACCCATGCAAACACCCATTCAAAGCACACAGCACTAATTCACATACATTTTCACTCAGAGTAACCTTCTTTCCGGAATAAAACTGTTTCATAATACCCGATTCTTCCCTTAAGTGCGTCTTCTCGTCTCACACGACGAGAACTCTGGACTTCGCCCTCCCCGGCACGCTGTCTAATTCCTGGCTGTTTAATGCTATTTACAGGAACTGCAGAAGTCAAAACATCAGCGGCAGCAGCTCCTGTGAGGACAAAAGACACCGAGAGATAGGAGCTCGGGAGGAGGTGCGGGTGACGTTTGGCACGCTTTACCCGGCTGTGGGTAGCGGCGCCGGCCTGTGGGGAGCACCAGGCACCGGGCCTTTTTTCGTTCGTGTGAGTTGCAGATTACCAACTTGACATGGAGACCCCAGAACATTCTTGGGCATAGGGGAGCATGGTATAGGGGGCAGGGCGTCATAAAGGCCCTACTAGGATTGAGAATGGAGCCATAACATAAACAAAACATTTATTAGAGCGAAGGCCATGCAACCTATAGGGCATGCATGCATCGACATACCTGCGCCCAGTACACGTTATGTGGGGGCGGCGACACATGGGAGAGGAAGCAGTGGCTGAAGTTGTAGAACATGCAAGGGCACAGCTAGACCCGCATCGTCATTTTTGCAGAACCGGGAAGGAGGGGTGCAAAATAAAGACTGGGGCTTAAATAACTATCTCTCTGGACAAAGTCCGACCTGCACTTACTTCCGCAATTAAACCATGACGTGCCCCCAGTTGCTACAGTTAAAACACGAACTATAGCAGCCCTAAACTACGTGGGGAGTGACTTTGGCTGCGTGAATGTGCAAATTGTTGTAGTGAGATTATGATATTAATGCAAGGTGAGCCTACAGTCTATATTGCCGGGAGCATGTTTTTACAGAAGTTCTTTTGCTCGCAGTGCTCTCACGAGTGTGAAATTTTGTTAAACCCAGTTGCAGCTGGCATTACGGGCGGGTGGGGGGTGGAAATGGGGTCGTCGCGCCGCAGAGGGGATGGGGGAGGAGGGAGGGGTTTAAGGGAAAAAATAAATATATAGAACATAAAAGTTAAACTTACCGTCCCGCTTTTCTTCAAGTCCCGAGACTTCCGCCATCCTGCTTTTTGATTGAATCCTGCAGCGCTCGTCAGAAGGAAGGCTGCCTCCCTCCCCTCTACCAATCACAATGCTGCAATGGCAGCTTTGTGATTGGTCAGGCCGCTGCCCCACCCGCGTCATTTTCTCTCTGTATGCTGCAGCATACAGAGAGAACAGGGGGAGTGGGCGGTGTTTCTCGAGGGCAGGGGGGAGTGGCTTGTCCACTGTTGTTCATAATGACTGTTTGGGCGGCCTCAGGCTGCCCAAACAGTCAGTATTAACAACAGTGAACAAGCCACTCCCCCCTGCCCGCGAGAAACACCGCCCACTTCCAAACAGGAACTTCAGCTTTCTCGCCGTGCGAGAAGGCAGAAACAAATGATAGTTATTACCATTTGTTTCTGCCTTCTCGCACTGCGAGAAAGCTGGGGGGCGGCGCCCAAACGCCCCCATAGAGGAGCCGCCACTGCTAGGGGTTATATTTCGGATTTAGACAGATCCACTGCAATTTTTTGGGACTGTAGAGATTTTAGTTTTACTGTTAAGTGGCGGTTTAGCAGTTTGGGGCACTACTTGAGATGATTTTTTGGGTCCAATACAAGGGGGCTTTACCTTAGTAATTAGAGATTCCAAGCGATTTAAACGCTTCCATACCGTACAAAACTTTTATCTACAAGCCCCTAGACACGTTCATACAGTGTATCAATAATAATGTCCATGGCAGTGTCCCCGAGTGTAAAATTAGTAAAGGCAGTCTGTATGGGTTCCGTCTGGGTGTGTGTCGAATTACTTGAAGTGTCCAGAGAGACTAGGTTAGTAGCATCATTACTAAGGATTGGATCTGCTACGGCCTTTGAGCCCCTGACCCAGTTGTTTAATGTTGAGTTCTGGCGTGATGGTTGTTTCCGTTTGGAATAAACTGGCTTCTCTGACTTCCTTTTCGCCTCGCCCACTTCTGGGTGGGGGGATATGGCCGGGGTAGCCAGAGCTAATGCATCATTCGGGCTGCTTACAAGTACAAAATCTGGATCTGGATCTGCTATTGCTCCTGTATGACCAGGCCCTCCCATATTCAATATATTCTCTCCGGTTAATGGTTGTGCATGGAGGTCATCCTCACCAAGTACCTTTGTTTGAGTATCGCCAATCTCAGTTTGTGATGATAAGTGGGATTTTGTGGGGCCTAGGGACAAACGTCTTTCAGTCAGCTCGATTTCAGTACTGACTAAGTCCATAGCCCTCTCCAGCATAGTGTCTATGGACGTAGTATTACGTACTACAGTACTTGTATTCCGTTTAACCATAATGTTGTTTTAGCCCCAAATGTTCGATAAATATTCAAAAAGTATCCCACTCACCACTACAGGGTCCAGCTGTTTACAGGGTGGAAAAATCGAAAGGGGGGTGGGCCAGCCCAGCCTCGAACGGTCCCGGACGGGCACAGACGGGCCCGCCCTTGGTCCCGGGCTTTGTCCTGGCTTCGTCCCGCGCCGCGTCCTGTGCCACGGAGAAAGGGGAGTGGCTTTTAGGCATGGTGTCAGCACCTCCCCTGACTCGCCGCAGGTGTGTGGGCAGTGATGCACTCTGGGGGCTGTAGTCCAAAGCCCGGGTGTAGGCGGTGTGGCGGTCATTGCTCGGGGCGACAGGTAGCCCTCCTCCTCTCAGCTCAGCCTGCCTCGCTGATCACCTCGCAGGTTTAATCTAGGAAAACTCAGAAAACACTCCGTCATTACCGATGAGGGGCACAATGACATGGGTGTATGTGCTGTGATGACAGCATATTGCATATACGAATATTCTGACATGCCAATGTTGGACACTCTAGCAGATATACACTCCATGCTCAAAAGTGTACAGAATAGACAGTCAATGTATTAACATATGACACTAAGGCACATTATGCCAATGAAACTGAAATTGATGTTCCTGCACACATCAGTCTTATGTTGGAGGGAATGGGGTCAAGAGGGAGAATACCTGCATTTATTGTGCTCCTGTCTCCGGTTAGAGATTCTCTGGAAGGGTCTCCAAATTTATGTGAGGGGGTGCTGGATTGCCCAATTTGACCGATCCTGTTACAATCTTATTGAACTTGCAACCTATGGTTTTGAAGCACCTCACCACTTCAGACTGGGGAATTGTCATCAACATGACTTTAATTGTAAAAAAAGAGCTGATTGTCCATTGTCAGAATCAAATCAGCCTTGATTTGATTCCGACAATGCATGAATGGGCAAGCAAGCTACAGATTTATTAGCAATGGAGAAATTAACATGTGAACTTTATGATTTGGCAAGTAAATATGAAAGCACATGAAGTCCCTTGCTTGACTATTTATCAGAGAAAGCACTGTCTTTGGTATCCCCTCGATCATGGAGATGCCTGAAGCTATCTATGGAACCTGAAGTCTGGCCTACTTTGAGATCATGAACGTGAGATCTTACATATCTTAGAGAGCCCAAAATGTGATGATTTATACTTCTATATTTTCAATACTCTGTGCTGACCCACTAGGGATTAGTTTATGTAGGAGAGAGGGAGTGGTTTCTTAGTTTGGACTTGAAGAAGGCATGTTGTTGTTTGTCGGTGCTTGAAAATACCCATAAAATATTGTTGAAAGAAAGGCAAGAATAGAAAATATAGAAAAGACCAATTATATTAATAATTAGGTAGAGTATGTACCTTTGCTTTAAAAATCTGATAATATAGTCCATAGTAATTGAACGGAGCCATTGCCATGTCCACATCAGACACATCTTTAACGTCGGGCGTTGACATTCTTGGTGATATCACCACATCAGCAACACAACTCACAGTGATTATATTTTTAGAAGTTTGAATAGAAAATATCCCAGATACCAAAACAAGACCACCACAAGGTACTTCATGAAAGAACAAAGTATTAACAAGATCACAAAGGAAGGAACATGTGAAGGACATAACACCATCATCCAATCAGTGACTTGCCTGTCATCTAGAGTGATCATCGAGTCATAAATTACTATCCTCAAAAGAGGGTGGTCATTTTGTCCAACAATTAGTAAACCTAGTAAAGACCAAAATGTATTCAAATTTGTACGCAAGCTAAAACTGCAGGCATTCTTCCACGAAAGAACAACACGACCTATACTGACCCATTCCGAGCGAATTATAAGTGATTTCACAGCTAAGGAACTGAAGGGAATCCTTCTGATTTTGACATTATCAGCCCAACAAAGACAGTACAATGGGCAAAACAGCCTATATTAATGATACTGCCAATGAGTTAGGAATTGACATCTCATATACACTCACAAGTAAATATAAACTAAGCATATCTTTAACTCTGCAATTACCTAAAGTGAACTCGATTGATCTGGTTTGTACATCGGTTGACACAGGAACGTCATAAAGTAGGACGATCAAAGAAAAATCCGAAAATGATCATAAAATTAGCTGACGAGGTAGGAAACATTGTTATCCCCATTGAAGAGGATTACATCTTATAAGCCAGACATTAACTTTCGGACATCACATGCTATGAGAAATGACCTAGTATTCTGGGAAGTGCAATACAGAATGAACTATTACTCCACTGGAATGATTGACACTCGAAAGGTTTCCATCCAAGGGTAGATCCGGCATAGCCAGTATTTATTCAGTCTTGCTGTGACAAATATATAGAGAACTCCAGCTATTTATGAAAAGTTTACCTTCCTACATAATGGACTCCAAGAATGTATATACAAACAATGGGCAATGTAGATTTGCAGAAAGACAATGGGGGCCATTAGGATGACGGGTCATCCTTCTGGTGCATGGGGCCACCCGCCATAAGGGCGGGGGTCCCGTCCTACAGATTAGGATGCCCCGCCACAGTGGCGGGCGCTTCCCACATTTTTAGCATTGCGGCGTAATGCTAAAAATCCACGTTGTGCATTGAAATGCAGGGGGGTACCATAGGTACCCCCCATGTGCACCCCCCACCCCCCCGGAGTCACTGAGGGCCTGCAACGGGCCCCCGCAGGGGAACTCCGCATGCCTTTCCGTGGCAGCATTGCCGCCAGGGAAAGGCATTGAAAAATGCCCATCATAATATGGCTGGCGGTGTCTGATAGACACCGCCACCATATTATTCCTTTTACGCCCCGGCCGCAAGGCGACCGGGGCGGAAAAGCGACGGACGGTCTTTCCGTTCGCCGAGGTCCCCCCGCCACACTAATATGGCGGGGGGGGGGGAGGGGGGAGGGGAATGAGTGTGGATGTCGAGTGTGGATGTCGAGCGGATTGCCCCCGCCAGGCTGGCGGTGGCTACCACCAGCCTGGCGGGGGCAATCCGCCCGACATCATAATGGGCCCCTATATTCTGGTAACTATTGATATACTAAACCTATCTACCTCCATCAAACACAAAGATGAGATTGAAGCAGTTTGAACTTCACTTTCCTCTCGATCCCGCCATTTTGGGGAAACCAATGAAATTGTAATTGCACATGCTGCATTGCTTCCTCGCTCATAATGTTTTTACATTTGACAATGACTTCTACTGACAAAAACAAGAAACTGCAGTGGGGGGCCAAATTAACCCCACCACATCTCTGTATCTTCATGTGTGAATTGGAAAAATACTGGTTATAGGAAGAAAACTTCCAAAACCTTAACAAGCATGTTATCTTTTGGGTACGCTATATTGACAACATCCTCATAATGTGGCAGGTGCTCCATAAGATTCTATATGAATGCATCAGCCAACTGAACACAAACAGATGAAACATATCAATAACTTTGTCTGTCTCTAAAGAACAAGTAGACTACCTTGAGCTGACAGTTTACATTGAGAAAACAAAATTCACTGCAAGATTCAGGACAAAGAAACAGCAGTGAAATCAATATTACACGCCAACAGCTGCCACCCTAGAACCATTATATATGAAACATCCCCAGGAGAGAATTTCTCCGAGCCAAAAGAAGACAGTAAGTAAGTAATCTTTACTGTGTCAATTACTAAAAAATGGTACAATAAACAGCAGGGTAAAAACACCGTTTCATGCATAATATGCAAACAATTGTAACAGTATTAATGTTAAAGTTAAGTTTAAGAGATTGATATGTTTAAAATCAAAGTTTAAATAGGTACTTAGTAAGATCCTTGCTTGAAGTTATGTACAATCAACTCCTTTTTGCTCCCTATTTTATGGTTTCTTCATGGCAATGTACACATTGTTTACAAACTTGCCAAACCATATAAGTCCATCAGCCTGTTGGTTCTTAAACAATTGCTTCGGCTTCTTGGTAGGTTAAAATCCTCTTAGTTAAAAACATTGGCTTCAGTAAAGTGTGACTCGTGGTTAAAAATCCTGGGAAATAACATAGCAGATAGAGCATAGTTTCTTTCCCGTTGTCACAGAGCCTAAAGCTCATTGGGCTGTTCTCATTTAATCAGTTGGATCTGCCCTCAGTTATCGACAGGACCATTAGTCTGGCACAGAGTAATAAGTGTCTATATTTTTTGCTGGTTTTAGATAGGGCTGCATCTTTATCATATCATAGGAGTTGTCAATGATGGCCATAGGAAGCGTTGTGAATCTTATCCAAGTCAGTATTTCCTGACAAAGAGCATCGGTTTTCAAGAATCAATTTAATGGCCTGATGTTTAATCTTCATTGCAGTTACTGTCTCCGGGTATACATTTAGGTTGTTGTCTGCGCTTGTTAAGTATCTTTCCCAAGAGTAGTTTGATGCCCTGAAAATCTACTGTAGGGCTTTCTGTAGAGTTTCAGGCTTGACTACAGCCAGTGAGTGATAATACTTCATAAATGATGCCTTACATTTTAGATCTTGCCTATTCAGACCAAACTCGAGTGGCACCAGTGATTGCCGTATGTAGTTTGGTAAATTACACATTCTCTGTAGGCTTTGCATTGAAGTTTGTCTAAAGCAATGGAATGCTTCCCTGGATAGGCTTGATGACTGTAGGAGATGGTTTGCAGTAAATTTGCTTGCTCTACTTTTATAACCACTTTAGCCATAGAGCTGTGTAGATTACTGTTAGGTTTACAGAGGCAAATGTGACAGTTGTTGCTTTCCTTGTTGGATGCTGCAGTTGCGAGTTGGCCTTTTTGTTTTCAGTAAACCATACTCCTAGTTAGTTATATTTGAGCGTTTGTTCAATTTGTAAATGGCCAAGCCTCCACGACTATTTAGATTAGTTTTTATATTTTCCAAAAATCATAACGTGTGTCGTCTTGACATTAGTGATAAATTTGTTATTTTAAGTCTAAAGGTTTAGCTGCAAAAGCACTCGCTGCCTGCCTATTTTGGTGTGATCCAGAATAATCAGATCATCTGCATACTGAATTGCAGATAATCTATATCTGCTGATAATTCTGAATACTGATATACACTTTGATACTGATGGCTGGAGAAACGGCGCACACTCAGTACTGGTCTGGTAAAATGTCGTGAGTAGATGCACAGTATTGTCATTGGTGCTAAGAAGGAGGAAGAGCCACCAAATCTACTTCAACAGAAAAAGAAACTTCTCCTCAATAGGGTCAGAATTAACTCCAAGCACTCCAGAAGTCAAGATCACAAATATGTGTCAATGCAAAATTGTCCAGTGTCTTTTATTCAGACATCAGGCCTTTCATTCAGTAGACCCCACACCGTATATATATATATATCAATTTATGTTTGTTCTAATCACAAATCTCAGGCTCTGATTATATGTAAATTATTTCAGCTCTATACATAATTTACACACTGAACAGTCTCCACATTTATATGAACCTATATTCTGGGCTGTCAGCCAATCATCTTTTTTCTTTGATACGGGATGGCTCGGGCAAATTAGACCTCTCAATGTCCTGCCTTTCCGAAACATTATGCTAGGGGTCTTCGTGACATATGGTGCAATATTTCTGTCACTAGTTAGTAGATACCAGTGTCTTTTAAGTATCCTGGTAACCTCCCCCCGTATTGTTCCTGAACGCCATAATACGCCTCATTAGATCTTGTTGTTTACTCGTCTTTTTCATATTCTCAGAGAGTGTCACTGTTCTGTTCAATTTCACTGCTTTGTTTAAAGCTCTATTAATCACACGCTCATCATACCCTCTAATTTTAAATCTTGTCCTAATTTTTTCCAAATTTCTTTTAAAGTCGTTGTCGCAGCTGCAGTTCCTCCTAGCCCTAACCATCTCACCAAATGGTATGGATTCAATCTTGTTGGTTAGGGTGGGAACTGCTTGCATGCAACACTGAATTACAATAAGTATCCTTTATGTACATCCTGCTTCTAAGCTGCTGGTTATATATGTACAGTTCTATGTCTAAAAATACAATTCTTTGTCTATTTGAATTCATAGTGAACGCCATATTATATGGGTTACTATCAAGGTATTGCTTAAATTTTCTAATTCTTCTGGTGTCCCAGTCCATATCAACAAACTGTCGTCGATATATCTGCCCCAAAAATGTATATACTGTATTCAGTGCGCATCTCTCCTGCCCCAGATCCACTCCTTCTCAAACCACCCCATGAAGAGGTTAGCGTAAGAAGGAGCGAATCTAGAACCCATAGATTTTCCACTAATTTGTTGATACCATTTGCCATCGAACAAGAAAACATTGTTTTGAAGTATGATTTCAATCATTCTCAATATAATTTCTGTATGTAGCAGTAGTTCTGCTGGTCTTTCATTTAGGAAGAATGTGATCGCAGTCATTCCACATTCTGAAGTAATATTCGTATACAGTGATACGACATCAAGCGTTACCAGAGTCATCTCCTCACCCCACACTATATTAGTCATCATATTCAGGACATGTTTCGTATCCTTGATATACGATGGCAATTGTGGTACCAGGGGTTTAAGGTATGTGTCTACGAAATGGGACAGATGTTCCGTAGGTCCCCCTTTTACCGGAGACAATAAGCCTCCCTGGTGGGAAGGGGGCCTGTTTATGAATTTTAGGCAGGGTGTATAGGCATGGGAATCTAGGCCCATCAATTTTCAAATAAGTATATTCCTCAATAGTTAGCAGTCCTGTGTCAAACCAACCGTTAAGTTCCCTATTCACCATACAAGCAATTTGTGTAATTGGATTGCCTCCCAAAGTTTTGTAACATGCTGTGTTTGCAAGTTGGGAGTAAACCTCATTGTTGTAGTCAGATCTATTCATGATCACTATACATCCTCCCTTGTCAGCCTCCCCGATAATCTATGTCTAATCATTTTTCAGAATAGTCAGTGCATCCCTCTCTTGTTTAGTAAGATTATCTGTACCTCGGTGTCTTCCTATGATTAATTCACCATCTAAATCATCGCATACATTTTTTAAAAACACATCACAGCAATTTTCTAGAGGGCGATTCAGGGTCCAATCAGATTTAGGTTTCAACCCGCTGTCTATAGTATGTCCAAAGTCAATCCCTAGTTGGTATAGTAGTCCTTTGCCACTTGGTGGTGCTCCCTCTTCGAGATCCAATGACAGTAGTAGAACAGTATCTACAGTATCTTGTATAGACATAGTACTCTGTAAAAGACACAGGACAATTTTGCATGGACACATATTTGTGATCTTGACTTTTGGAGTGCTTGGAGTTAATTCTGAATTTGGGAATACTGTTTTAAGTTTGGATATGGCTTGGCCTGTAGCAAACAAAAGGTGTTGTTATGAACTCTAAGAACTTACCAGAAGTCTTTTGTTCGGCAGAAGTACCATTAATACAGAGAGGCTTGCTCTAACTCTCCCAAAAAATACTCTAGACCTAAACAAAGTCTTTATGGATTTCAGATAGTCAAGGGGAAAGTAGAATGTGATAGCAGTGAAATAATATCTACTGCAAGGCTCTCTTCACATCAGACTAGTTTTGGAAAGCATAACTTTTGTGGACCACTGATCTTCACACTGCACAGCGCATCTGAGACTTTACTGCGCAGGACGCATTCAGCACCTTGTGGACTTTGGGTCCCGCAGAGCACTTGAGGATATGCTGTAAGAGTGGGCGGAGCACGGAATTCAGTCCTACATAGCATGCCCTCTAACCACGCAACCCAGAAGGCATTCAGCACCTTAGGGACTTTAGTTTCACAAAACACTTGAGGACACGCTCTAAAAGCACTAAAAGCTTGGTTCCTGACCCCGCTGAGCTGGATGCATTCAGCACCTTTGGGGATTTTAATGCCATGTTGGGGAATATCGTCGTGAATCTTGAGGCTAACATGTTTTAGTCAGTATGAATGGACGGTATGGTACAAGGTATGGACCGCAGGAACTGTGTGCTTGATTCCTATTTGGTGGGTTTTGTCCACTGTAATGCCTTAGAGCTGGTTGACCTCTTTTGTTTCTTTGTTGCCCCATCACTGGTTGGGTTAGTGCTGTGGTTATTGATTATGTCTTTTGAACAAGATCCTTATTAAATTGGATTAGGGATTGGTCAGTCCAGCCCTAGCATCTTTAGTGATCATAATCCCCTGACTATCCCCTTACGGAGGCATGCTGACAATGAAGAAAAGACGGAAAGAGGGTGGGAGTTGGGAATATTACCGCTAGGGACGACAGGAGGAGATAGGTCTGGCGTACAGAGAACATGGCTGATTTACTCCGTTAACTTTGTGCCAACCATTTGGTTTTGATATATAGCGGTCTGTCCCTGAGCAAGGGCTCCTTAAGGAAGTAGAGGCTTATGTCCAACTGAGCTTCATTATTAAGGGTGCACTTTTGAAGCCCAAAGGCCAAGTAGTGATAACCAGACTTCATGGTTTCATAATACATGTAGGCTGTGAAATAAACGCCTCCACAAAGCGCCATGCATGAGCCCGAGAGATAAGGGGATTATTGCTGAATGCAGGAGGGAGTGTAAACAGGCTTTGAGAAAAAGCAAAGTAGAAGTGCAGTTAGGCATTTGGAATGTAGTTAATGGCAATAAGCTGTGTTCAAATAGGTATGGATCTAAAAGTTAAGCACTTTTGTAAGATTTATAACCTGCCAAACTGTTTGACTGAGGACACCGAACACCCTCTGCACAACTTCCCTATTGATAATGTATTTTCTTTGGAGGAGGTGATCGAGGTTGTTAATAACAGCCCCGGTCATGAAGCACCTGGGCTGAATGAGATTCCATGAACTTCCATAAAGTTAACTTAGAAGCATGGCTGCTGTTACTTACTAATTATATACACATTGCTTGCAAGACTAGTCTCACTCTCCCTCGATCCTGGCACTTTATTGTCCCATATTTAAAGAAGAGAACTGTGCGAGCCCCAGTTGTAACCACCGAATTGAACTTTAAGACTCTAAATTGTGGGCAAGAGGTTTCTAGATAGGTTAACAACATGGATGGATGTTTGACAAACATGTTATCTAAAGGGTGCAGTGTGGCTTTAGGGCTGGCTTAGGGGCAATGGGTCACTGCCTAAACTTAAATCTCCTGGTCAGCAAGTATAGTTGCAGGTGAGGGTGGAGCACTGATGCTAAACATAGTTCCATGTACCTAGCCTTTATGGATCTTTCCTGCGCTTTTGATAGTGTTGTCAGATCCATGCGGTGGGCAATGTTAGAATACCTAGGGGTGGATAAGAGCATTGTTGCGTTTTTTTACGTGCCCTGTATTATGACATTGAAGGGGCTAGTGGTGAATCCCAGTGGCGTAATAAAGGCCCTAGCAGTGCAGGGGGCCTACAAGCTCTAGGGGGGCCCTCAACTCTCGTTACGCCACTGGTGAATCAAAGGAGTCTTTTGGACAGTCTCAGGGGTACAGCAGAGCTGCGTTTTTGCCCCTGTGTTATTTTTAGGTCTAGCCTGGGCAGCGCATACACTGCTCTGCTAGCATGCTGTGTACAGGTATGGACTAGACGCTCCGCCCACTCTCCGCCCATATTTTTCATTGGCTTTTGTTGTTGTCCTTTGGAAACAGTGTTCCGATGCCGACCGGCCCAACACCGCAGGAGTGAAGAACGTCCCAATCCTCTACCCTCACCGTGACCCCCAACACCCGCAATCAAAACGGATGGTGGAGAACACGATACTGGGAGAAGGTGGGTAACAAAACAAGGGAACCCAAGGTCTTGGGGAACACAACTCGTCTCCTCTGGCTTCTTGGCAGCTGACAGCTTGACACAGACGAGACCGCTAAAATGAAAGAAGGAGACAAGATTAAACACACCCCTACTACTATTACCAGTGCCAAGTACACACACGAACCACCGACCTCCCTGCTTACCCCAGATAACAAACGGGAGTGGCTTGATACGAAACAGGAATTCTTCCACTGCAATCGTATTGGTTGTTTCTTGCGTAACCCCAGACCAACCACACCCCCTCGGGAAACACCGAGAATGACAAAGGGGGTGGAATTCACAATTCTTAGAACAAAAAAGGACAAGTGAAAAATGGTATCAAAGGGAATACGAAAGACACCCAAAAAACCCCTGGAATCTAAAAAAGAACATAAAGGTAGCACAAAAACGGCCGTTATTCAGCTCCTTCGTGAAACCACCCAAACTCAGCGTATAACAAGATGGTTTGGATACAAAAAAGGGATAATAACGGGACGTTAAAACTCAAAGGAAACGCAGCCGCGAATCCCAGAACGTCACCGAAGATCAAAAACAGGTCCCCAATAAAGGGTTCTGAAATGCCCAAGGGAATAGGAAAACAAGGGAGCAGGGGAAAAAGGGGATCAAAACCCAGCACTAGAAAAGACCGCTGGAACGGAGCTCGAAGGAAGGGAAACAAGGTAGAACCACAGGAACAGGAAACACACGGCAAGGGACCAATAAAGAAACCAAGCACCTGTTTCCTGTTGGCAGCCCCTTTTTAAAGCGAGCTCTAGGGAGCGTCCATAAATTCGCATATGCACTTGGCACTTGTAAGAAAAACCGCTAACGGGGAACTAGACAGAAGGAACCAGGCCCCCTTGAACCCCAACAGTACCCCCTCCCGAAAGCCTCCCTACAGGCCTTGGCTTCCCAGGGTGCAGGTGATGAAACAGACGAACTAACCGGGCAGCATGAACCCTACTTGCCGGAACCCAAGAACGGTCCTCTGGGGGATAACCCTTCCAGTCAATTAGGTAATACAGCCGTCCCTTCATCCGCTTGGAATTCATAACAGTTTTAACCTCATACTCCACGTTATCATCTATTAAAACGGGAGGAGGAGGTGGCAACTCTTGAGAAGTGGTGACGTATGGCTTCAACAAAGGGGTGTGAAATACAGGATGAATACCATACTCAGCCGGTAAAGCCAACCTGATCGCAACTGGATTCACCATCTTCTGGACAGGAAAGGGACCTACAAACCGAGGCTGTAATTTTCTTGGTCCTGGCAACTTCAGATTCTTCGTTGATAGCCAAACCCTATCCCCAACTGCATACAGAGGAGCTGGCCGTCTATGCCTATCTGCCTGTACTTTCATGGCTTTCTTGGACTCAAATAAATGCTGTTGGGCTTTCTTCCAGATTTCAATCAAACCCCTACTCAGGGATCCACTGCTGGTACCCTCTCAGATGGCTGAATAGGAATGGTCTTGAGATGGAACCCCATTGAACAATAAAACGGTGACATGCCTAAAGCTGAGTGCATGCTGTTATTATATGCAAACTCAGCCACAGGAAGGGCTTGTACCCAACTGCCCGTCAGTGACATTAGCAAACAGCGCAAATACTGCTCCATGGTTTGATTGGTACGTTCTGTTTGCCCGTCGCTTTGTGGATGGTAAGCTGTTGACAAACGTACTTCCATCTTTAATGATCGACACAGGGCAGTCCAAAAATGTGAAACAAACTGTGCCCCTCTATCTGAAACGTTGGCAGTAGGAACCCCATGCAGTTGGATCACTTGGGCCATAAACACATCAGCCAATTCTCTAGATGTAGGTAACCCTGGCAAGGGAACGAAGTGAGACATTTTTGTGAATAAATCCACAACAACTAAAATGGCCGTAAACCCTGAATCAAGCGGCAAATCGGTCACAAAGTCCATACTGACCGTATGCCAGGGGGAAGGAGGCACTGGCAATGGGTGCAACAACCCAGACGGAGACATGTGCGAGGACTTACTAACAGCACACACCGGGCATGAGGCCACAAATACCTGTACATCATGGGCCAGAGACTTCCACCAAAACCAACGCATACACAGCTCTTTGGTCTTATTGACCCCCGGATGCCCAACCAAGGACGATGAATGACAATATGTAAGAACCAGTGTACGCAATTCGGGGGCACAAACAACTTTCTTATCACCAGGAATCATAAAACAGGACTCCTCCGTCTTGTTTCCTTGTGACGGATCCGCATAAATCCGAGATGATGCGTCAGATTTCCCCTGTTGAGCAGCTGGCCTATACGTGATGGTAAAATCATATTCATTGAAGAATAGCACCCATCTCATCTGTCTGGGAGTTAAAGCCCTAGCGGACTGGAAAAATTCCAAGTTCTTGTGATCCATATGGATGGTAATGTGGTGACGAGCCCCCCCAAAGGTAATGGCGCCATTCCTCAAAAGACAGTTTATGGCCAATAGTTCCCTTTCGGCAATCGTATAATTCTGCTCAGCAGGTCGTAGTTTCTTTGAAAAGTACGCAATTGGATGCATCAACCCAGATTCATTGTCACGCTGAGACAACACGCCCCCAACGACTAGCTGGGACGCATCCGCCTCTACATAAAACGGAAGAGCGGGATCAGGATGCATCAACACAGGAGCAGATGTAAAAAGCCCAATCAATCTTTCCAAAGCCAACTGTGCCGCAGGCGTCCACTCAAACACCACTCCCTTCTTCAACAATGAAGTCATAGGCGAAACAATGTCAGAGAAATGACTGATAAAACGCCTGTAGAAGTTGGCGAAACCAAGTAGCACCTGTATATCCTTAACACATGCGGGTATGGGCCAGTTAACTATAGCTTCGATCTTCCGGGGATCCATCTTTATACCATCCGCAGATATCAGGAATCCCAAAAACTCAACATGTGTCGCACCGAAAGTGCATTTATCCAGCTTGACAAATAAACGGTGTTCCAACAACTTAGACAAAACCTGCGAAACATGAGCATCATGTTCCTCAAAGGACGGGGAAAAAACCAAAATATCATCAATGTAAACAATCACACTGACATCCAAAAACTCACGCAAAACCTCATTTATAAAAAACTGAAAAGCGGCAGGGGCGTTACACAAACCAAAAGGCATAACACAATATTCAAACAAACCAAACTTAGTACGGAACGCCGTTTTCCATTCGTCGCCCTCGCGGACGTGAACGAGATGGTAAGCGCCTCTTAAATCAAGCTTTGTGAACACCTTGGCATGTCGCAGCTGGTCTAACAACACCGGTATAAGAGGTAATGGGTACTTGTTCTTTATTGTGACCTTACTCAACGCTCTGTAGTCCACGCAAGCGCGAAGATCACCCTCCTTTTTCGGTATAAAAAATATGGAGGAAGACACAGGAAGAAGGCCGAATAAACCCATTCTTTAACATCTCATCCAAATACTACCGTAGATGTTTCTCCTCCGGCTCTGACAACGCATAAACCCTACTACAGGGCAAAATGGCCCCCGGAACCAAATCAATACGGCAATCAAAAGCCCTGTGTGGTGGCAATACACACGCCTGATCCTTATCAAACACCTCCTTATATGCCACAAACGAAGGAGGCAAACCGTTCTGATCGCAACCACTCGCTGCACAAGACAACGGAGACATGCTATCAGTCGCCTCACAATAACAGTGAAGAAGACAATACTTTGAATCAAGCGTAACCAGCCTCCGCGCCCAATCGATTCTGGGATTATGGGCCTGTAACCAGGGTACCCCGAGTACCACCCCAAATGCTGGTGCGGCAATCAGATCGAAACAGACCGTCTCAGAATGCCCATTATCAAATGTCATCAACAAAGGTTCGGTTTGTCGTACAATCGACCCAGAGGTTAGCTCCGTGCCGTCAATAGCCCTCACGGGTTCAGGTTGTTTCTTCATCACACAGGGAACCATCAACGACTCGGCCAACCCAATGTCCATAAAGTTCCCTGTGGCCCCACAATCCAATAATACCGACAAGGAAGCTCTACCACAAGATGAGTAAGCGAAGCAAGCCGATACCGTGAAATGATGCGGGACTCTTTGAACCGCCCCTTGCACGTCATATGGGTTACAAAAACCTCTTTTATGGACTAAAGGACTCTCGCAATCCCTTCCCACGAAAGCCACAGCCTTATTCTCCGGGATCCGGGATGGTTTCACTGGACACTCTCAAGCAAAGTGTCCACCCCTCCCACAATACAAACACAACTGCAACAAACGCCTTCGCTCCTTTTCCTCCTTGGATAAGGGACCCCGCACCCCACCCAAAGGCATAGGTTCAGGATCTGTTTTCACGCCCCCATTCTCAGATGTTTCTCTCTTGGTTACAGTTGTCTTTGGGGAGTGAAACCTGATCTTTTCCTCTCTTCTTTCACTCATACGATGGTTGAGTTTGACAACCAAATCAATTAACTCAACACAATCTTCAGGGGGGTCTACAACCTGAGAGACTATATCTTTTAAGTCCTCGCACAAGCCCTGATAAAACAAAGAGGTTCTTTTTGCCATGGGCCATTGTGTCTCTGCTACTAGGCTATTGAAAGTAGCCACATAACCCAAAAGATCCTGCTTACCCTGCCGGAGCTTTAACAACTCAACATCGCTTGCCTGCATAAAAGCATGCTTAGCAAACAGACTATGCATCTGGTTCTTAAAGGCCGGGAAACTATTCAAAACAGCATCATTGTTTTCCACTAAGGGGACCGCCCAACTAGCTGCAGTACCCGAAAGATATGAGATCACAAACGCTACTTTAGTAGTGTCGTCAGTAAAAGTGGTTGGTCGACACAAAGTGCAAATGGCACTGGTTCATAAATATAGCATATCTGCTACTATCCCCGTAAAACCTCTCTGGAGCTGCTAGAGGCACCGGCACGGGAGTGTTCACTGTAACGGACAAAGGAGAAGGAGACCCACTCTGCCCCCCACTCCTCTCATATTGAAATGTGGCTGGTTGAATCAATGGGGGCTTAGCCTTAACTGAGGGATCCCTCCCTCTTCTTTTAGTGCTTTCCTTCACCTCACTCAGTGTCCCCCGTAACTCCTGATTCTCCTGACGCAGGGATTGGACTTCACCCTGTATGTGCGCTAAAGCCTGCATGATTTCCTGCATCGAAGAAGCCCCCCCTGCTGCCTCCTCAACCATTCTTCACTCGGGCGGTGTGTTAATTCGTGGGCTTGGTTTTCTGTTCCGATGCCGACCGCCCCAACACCGCAGGAGTGAAGAACGTCCCAATCCTCTACCCTCACCGTGACCCCCAACACCCGCAATCAAAACGGATGGTGGAGAACACGACACCGGGAGAAGGTGGGTAACAAAACAAGGGAACCCAAGGTCTTGGGAAACACAACTCGTCTCCTCTGGCTTCTTGGCAGCTGACAGCTTGACACAGACGAGACCGCTAAAATGAAAGAAGGAGACAAGATTAAACACACCCCTACTACTATTACCCGTGCCAAGTACACACACAAACCACCGACCTCCCTGCTTACCCCAGATAACAAACGGGAGTGGCTTGATACGAAACAGGAATTCTTCCACTGCAATCGTATTGGTTGTTTCTTGCGTAACCCCAGACCAACCACACCCCCTCGGGAAACACCGAGAATGACAAAGGGAGTGGAATTCACAATTCTTAGAACAAAAAAGGACAGGGGAAAAATGGTATCAAAGGGAATACGAAAGACACCCAAAAAACCCCTGGAATCTAAAAAAGAACACGAAGGTAGCACAAAAACGGCCGTTATTCAGCTCCTTCGTGAAACCACCCAAACTCAGCGTATAACAAGATGGTTTGGATACAAAAAAGGGATAATAACGGGACGTTAAAACTCAAAGGAAACGCAGCCGCGAATCCCAGAACGTCACCGAAGATCAAAAACAGGTCCCCAATAAAGGGTTCTGAAAAGCCCAAGGGAATAGGAAAACAAGGGAGCAGGGGAAACAGGGGATCAAAACCCAGCACTAGAAAAGACCGCTGGAACGGAGCTCGAAGGAAGGGAAACAAGGTAGAACCACAGGAACAGGAAACACACGGCAAGGGACCAATAAAGAAACCAAGCACCTGTTTCCGGTTGGCAGCCCCCTTTTAAAGCGAGCTCTAGGGAGCGTCCATAAATTCGCATATGCACTTGGCACTTTTAAGAAAAACCGCTAACGGGGAACTAGACAGAAGGAACCAGGCCCCCTTGAACCCCAACAAACAGTGGCTTTTCATTAGTTAACAAGCTGTTGTTTCTCCTTAGTACCGCCTCGTCTCATTTTGTAACCTTCCATGAGAATACCCCCTATTACATGTGTTGTCTCATCATTTTTCAGAATAGCCAGTGCGTCCCTCTCTTGTTTAGTAAGATTATCTGTACCTCGGAGTCTTCCTATGCTCTTTCTGATTGATTGATACACCATCTAAATTATCGCGTACATTTTAAAATGGATACATTTTGTTATTAGTTAGAGACTGTATGTACACAAAAATAAGCTCCCCGCGAATTTTGCAATTATAGAGATATGTGATGTATCCCTCCCTACAAGTGCTGGGCATACAGAAACATGTAAAGGATTGTGTTATGTTTCATCATAGGACAATCCTCGTTCTCCCAAGCCCCCGTTTGATGGAGAGCGGCCTGCGCCATGGAGTCAAGGAGGCACTTCTAATTAGTATTGGATCCGTGATATAAGTATGTTGACAACCAATGTGTCATCCTAAAACAGTTTATTCACTAGACATGGCACTTGCTGATTAAAATCAATTGTGGAGAAAAGGGGAATTAGTACCCCATCACCACTGTTACTGTCAACTTGGCTTCTGTCTTGTGGCTCAATTGAGTCAGTTGCTTTCATCACGATGGGCATACGGAATCCTAATGAGGCAATGTGCTTTGCCTCCAAACCTGAGTGACCTGTGTCTTCCTCTTAACTAATCTCACTGTCCATTATCCCAAAGATGGGTCTTCTACGCCCCATGGAAGAAGGGCACAGGGACCCCTGTAGTCACACTTTCGTCAAGGTGCGTCCCTTATGGCGAGCCTAGATGCAGCTGCTCCTTCTTCCGGATGTGTCACCCATCATTGGGGTACTGGATCACGGATCTATTCTTAATTAGAAGTGCCTCCCTGACTCCAGGTGCAGGTCCACTCACCATAAAACAGGGGTTTTGGAGAGCGAGAATTGTCCTATGTTGAAGCATGACACCTGGTGGTGTGTGAGGACAAACCATTATATTTTTCTGTATGCCCAACACTTGCACTGAGTAGAGGTGGGAGGGATACATCACATATCTCTATAATTGCACCATTGTCTGGGAGCTTATTTTTGTGTACATATGTTGTGTTGGGAGGCCAGCTCACCCCGGAGACCCTAGAGCCTCTAGTTCCCTACCGGGGGTACTTCCCGGGGGAGTGTGTTTATAAGAGATGCACAGGGTTAATAAAACCAATGGAAAATATTGGTTGGATGAATGGTCTCTACCATTTATCCAACCAATATTTTCCATTGGTTTTATTAACCCTGTGCATCTCTTTGTGTTTTGCATAGCGACTGGGGAATGATGCACATTTTGGTCCTTTAAACCGTACCCTTCGACCCTTTTGTATGTGTAAAAGGTATTGTGTTGCCAGGTTGTATTGGTAGTTGAAAACTGCACACAGCCTGCAATAGCAGGCCTGAGACATGTTTTGAAGGGCTGCTTAAGTGGGAGGCACAATAAGCGCTGCAGGACAAATAGTACTTTTTTCATTTACAGGCCCTTGGTACAAGTACAAGTAGTACCACTTTACTAGGGACCTATAGTTAAATTAAACGTGCCAATTGGATATAAGTAATTTTTACCTTTTTAAAAGGAGTAAGCACAAGCACTTTAGCACTGGTAGTAGGGGTAAAGTGCACAAAGCTCTAACTACAACAAAAAGCGAAATTCAGAAAACAGGAGAGGTAAAGGCAAAAGGTTTGGGGGGTGACCCTGCAGAGAGTGCCAAGTCCAACAAAAGTAAGTTCTCCCATAGAGAGAATACCCTAAATCTCCTGCTCTGCTGTATTCAAAGGTCTGCTTCTTAATCCACATTAAACTAGCTTAAATCACACATTTTCTAAAGTTTGATACACCTCCACATAGTTCCCATAAAATAACCCAATCAGGTTGTATTGAAAAAATACAGTAATAAGCTCATTAGTTTCTCAGGATTTGATTAATATTTGTAAAGTGCGATGAATGCCCGAAGGCGTCTTGGCACTGGAGTCTGTATTACTGGGGATCAATAAAAGCATGAACAGATCAAGACTTTAGCTGGGGTGAAA
This sequence comes from Lissotriton helveticus, assembly GCF_964261635.1. Taxonomy (NCBI): domain Eukaryota; kingdom Metazoa; phylum Chordata; class Amphibia; order Caudata; family Salamandridae; genus Lissotriton; species Lissotriton helveticus. The sequence goes on along the minus strand of NC_136068.1, from coordinate 392,276,311 downwards.
GAGAAAAGCCAAGTTTTTAAATGTTTTCTGAAACTCATCAAGTTCGATTGGGGCCTTAGGTACAGTGACATTTGATTTCACAGCAAAGCTGTAGCATGCACAAAACATCTGCCACCCCAGAAGGGTTTGTGGATCTTGGGGACTTGCATAGTCTTAGCAAAAGCTGCTTGCAAACATCTTCTGGAGTGTACTATAAAAAGAATTCCTTCAGATAGACTGGGCATATTCCATTCAGGACTTTAAAAGCCATACAGAGTCCTTTCAATGCAACTCTGCTCTTAATAAGCAACCAGTAATTTTCCTTGAGCCCTTTGGCAGCAGATTAAGCTTTCCCAATATTTTTCAGAAGACGGACTGCAGCAAACTGCAGCCCCTTATGTTTTTTTTTAGCAGACCTTGTTGAATGCCCAAATGGATGGCGTAACAATAGTCTATCCGAGAAAGCACTAATGAAACCACCACTGTTGTCTGAAGATCCGTAGAAGTGAATGGCAGAACTTTTTTGTATTTTCAAGAGATAGAAGCAAAGGAGATCGGCTGATATGTCTTGTCTATGAAAGTTAATTTATAATCAACGATCACAATTAGATTTGTTACTTTGGTGACTAGAGTGGGTAAAGGGCCAAGCGTGGAGGGTCACCAAGAGGGATTTCAAAACGACAAATCTGACCTCAAAAGAAGCTCCTCTGTCTCCTCTGTTACATTTTAAGCATTGGCTTTCCATCCAATTGACAATTGCTGTCAGACAGTTTTTAAATCAAATGGCTACCTCATTTACCTTTGTGTGAATGGACACAACAGTTTGGGCGTCATCTGCATAAGATATAGTGTTGAAGCCAAAGGATTTAATCAGTGCTGCAAGTGAATCCACATAAATGTTCAACACTGTGGTGCTTAGTAAGGACCCCTGCGGAACCTCACACAGCAAAGAAAAAAACTAAAAGTAAAGTCTTCAAAATAGAATGACTGGGTTCTGTTGCTGGGGAAAGATACCAAGAGATTGAGGGCAGTTTCTTCAGTCCCGATCCCATTAGATGGTGAATCAAGACCCTATGACTCAAGGTGTCAAAGGCTGGGTCAAAAAGGGCCACTGCTTCCTTTCCGCTATCCAAGATTCCACAAATCTATTCTGTTGGTACCACCAGAGCGGATTCCATACTGTGATTTCATCCCCCACTTGAGAAACCTACACTGGCTCCCCGTCGACAAGAGGATCACCTTCAAGCTCCTCACCCACGCACACAAAGCACTCCACAACGCCGGACCAGCCTATCTGAACAGCAGACTCAACTTCCATACCCCCACCTGCCAGCTCCGCTCTGCCAGCCTCGCCCTCGCCACCGTCCCCCGCATCCAACGAACGACCTCCGGTGGCAGATCCTTCTCCTACCTCGCCGCCAAGACCTGGAACACCATCCCTACCCACATACGGCAGACCCAAGACCTACTCGCCTTCAGAAGACTCCTCAAGACCTGGCTCTTCGAACAGTAGCAGCACCCCCCTCCCCTCAGCGCCTTGTGACCCTCACGGGTAAGTAACGCACTTTACAAGTTCTCTGATTGATTGATTGATTTATTTCCTGAAGTCAAATTGTGCTCAATCTAGGATCTTGTTCTGCTCCAGAAAGTCAGAGAGAGCCACGTTAAGGTGTCTCTCCTGGATTTTTGCTGGTACTGGGAGTCTTGAGATGGGGCGGTAATTCTTCTCTTCAGCAGGATGTACTGTTGTTGGTTTTTTTAGAAGAAGAACTGACAGTCTTTCCACTTAGAAGGAAAAATTCCTGCATCCATGACATTATTTAATAAAACTGATTGGGGAAGCCAAGGTTCTTGCCAGTTGTAAAACAAATGTTCATGACGGGACAGGGTCAGTCACTAAGGGCCCCAGAATTTGTGCGTTTAATTAACTGGGCCACCTCATCTGTTGTGAGGGATGGAAATTTGTCTCAAAATTGGGTGGTTGTTATTAAGAGCGATGTCTCGGGAGCCTAGGGGATGATCCCCATTTCCTATCATCAAAACCTTGTAAACTGCTTCTACCTTATTCTTAAAAGAATTAGCTAGGTTGTCACAGAAATTTTGGGGCCTATTAGGATTGCGTTTTTTCCGCATCCTCCGGGCCGGCGGAAGCCACCGCCGGCCCAGAGGACGCAGAAAAACCGCAGCGGACCCACCAGAGACCCACCGCCACATTAGGATGGCTGGTGGGTCCTGGTTTCCGTCCGCAGCTATTCCGCCGTGGTTGGCTTACAACCGCGGCGGAAAAGCTCTAATATGGTGGCGGTGTCTCTCAGACACGTCCACCATATTAGGAAATGCTTTAAAAGATGCTTTTCCACGGCGGATTTTCCACCGTGGAAAAGAATGTGGAACTTCACTGCGGGGGCCCGTTGCGGGCCCCCTAGGTGAAGGGGGGGCGGGGGGTGCACCGCGCGGTGCCTGCCGCTTTCTGCATACAAATGCAAAGTATGCATTTTTTACATTGCGGCGGGTGCAGCTTGAAGCTGCACCCGCCGCAATGTTAAGGATAGAGGATGTGACCGCCACCCTGGCGGTCACATCCTAATCTTCACGGGGGGAACGCCGCTGCCCATGCGGACGTTCCCCCCTACTCTATGATGGCGGACGGACTCAGGTCCGTCCGCCATCATAATCGGCCCCTTTGTGTGGGAACTAATGTATTCGCGTTCCGAGGGCGAGAGAGCATCTGAACTGTTCTAAATCATTCCATGAAGGAATTACTTGTTTTTTAAATTTTGCCCGTGAAAAAATTAGTTTCTGCTTGTAATCCTCCACAATATAGTTTCTCTAAGCATCCTTCAGAATTAAATGTATCTGCAACAAAACAAGGTACATACCAGCCTGTACTCTTGGAACCAATTAAAACCAATTAAAAAATTCATTGATTATCACGGTAAATAAAAAAAAAACATTTTACAGGACAAAGAAAGCAAAGGAACATCTCTGTCATTAATTCAGACCTCAGCATTGCATAGAAATAAAAGTTCACGCCTTGAAGCCAGCCACGGCCCGTGCAGGTAAGAGCAGTGAGGCAGTGGTGACGGGCGATTACGACAGACGAAGGCGATGGAAAATTCATTATTTATTAAATTATTTCTAGTTGTCAAACGTCGACATTTTTCTGGACACTGAATAATATGATTTTCGGTCTATTTTAATTAGACCTTGTTTTTTAAAACATTTCTCTTCATTATTATTTTCAATTTAAAAGTGTTCAAAGTAAAGGTTGACTGCCTGCAATTACTGCAAAGCTCAAGAATTTACATGGTAGCCTTGTCAGAAAACATATGAATTCAGTTCTAGCCTGTTCATATACAGGTTCATATTTCTTTGCAGGCCTTCCATTGTAGTGACTTTTGTTTTTAAAAGAAGTTCTTATGACGAACTTTGGCTTATTCTTTTGTATGCATTTCTACATAGATGAAGGTGTGTCTTGTTCATTTTGCTGTAGAGTTGCCCGATGGCTTATGCTGCTCTCTTAAGGAACCTTGCTTTATTGAAGGGTCCAGACGCATCCCTGCATCAAATCTTCCCGAGCCGGTCATTGTGAAGAAACCCGAACTCAACTGGAAGGACCTAGACAGGTGAGTCATTTCCATTCTATTAAAGATCTTATGAAAACGGGTGTGGTCATGACGAGCTCAGCTCGTCATGAGCACCTGAGAGGTATATGCCATGATGAGCATGGAAGGGGTTAATAATGTTCTAGGGGAGAGAACTCTCTGTGAAGTGCAAAGGAAAATACAATGACAATTTTCGGTCATAAAGTTGGGAAGTTCGAAGTATCTAATAGAAGGAAGTTGATAATGTGGAAGGTGTTTCTCTTTGTTTACTGTTTACACCACCATGTCTGCCCAAATATGAGAAAACATATTGTATGTTTTTGTGCAGTATAATATACACTTATTGGTTTCTCCTATTTACAGCTACAGCATTGCAAAGAGTGCATGTTAAAATAAATAAATGAGCTATTAACTATTATAGTAATTCCCAGGAAGACCAAGACCTGAGGAGGATGAAGGGAAATGAGCAATACAATTTAATGGGAGTGTTTGAATGTGTGTTTATGATGAGTTTAAAGGTTTGGAGTCTGTGAAGGCTTTGAACACATTTACAATCTAGTTTAATGAGTGTATTAGTGAATTTAAATTGAGTTATTTTTGGAACCCGGCACTATATGTATCGGCAGTGTATTGGTAAATGAGTATCAGAGAAGGATCATGACATTATTTTAATTTAAAAACAAGCATTGGTAAATGCATAAGGTTTCACCTATGTGATTAATAGTAAGCTGTCTTTTGTTCTAAGTTATAGCTTGCTGAGTAGTTGTACAATGTACGTTACAGAAGGCTGTTAAAGTTTTATGACTTGTTTATGTACAAAAAGGCAATGTATTGTGCTGTTACTAGTAGTATAGCGCGGGTAAGTAATAGCAATATTTTAAAAAATGAAATGAAAGAGGGAAATAATAGAATTAATTGATGTAATAGCAATATTATGTATTAGAGGAGTTATGACAACTTTTGGCTCCAGTGGCGCTGCACCTGCTGCACCATTCAAATCATGACCATGTTGCCTGTAAGGTAACTGCACTTGTGACTGCATGTTTAGTAGTAAAATATTGCAATATTTGGTGTTTAGAGGGGTTTCTAGAGCTTTTGGCCCTGGTATCACTGCACCTGCTGCACCATTGAAACCATGACCCTAGTGCCAGCAAGGTACCTGCTTGTGACTGCTTATTTATCAGTTAAATATAGCAATATTTGGAGTTTAGAGGAGTCCTGACAGGTTGTGGCCCCAGTGCCACTGCACCTGCAGCACCATTCCAGTAAAGCCCCTTATAGCTGCAAGATAACTGCAATTGTTCTGCCTATATAGTAGTAACATATAGCAATATTTGGGTTTTAGAGGAGTTCTGACAACCTATGGGCCTGGTGCCACTGTGTGAGAAGGTGGCCTGGAATATGCTGTCCACTAGTTAAAGTGGGCACCTTGTGCCAGTCCACACAACCCTTAGGATGTATGAGGTCAAAGATAACCTTTAGAAAGCTATCCTAGTGGTAGCTGTGGAGAGCAGCCTTCAGGCTTAATCTTGAAGGAATGTAAAGCAGCTTGTTTTCCCAGAATATCACCTCCTGAGTGACTAAATGAAAGGAGAACCCCACAGTAGTTATATAAATATATCTATTTATCATTAGAACATTGGAATGTTGGGAGCTCCATTGGAAACAATGGAGTGCTCTGGGCTTATAATGGCTAGTATAAGCCTGGAGCTCCAACATTCCAATGTTTCTTTGTTCACAGCTCTGGCTGTGAACAAAGGGTTCAGGGAGCCTGAGGGGATTCCAATCCCCTCACGCTCCCAAAAGGCTTTGTTTTTTTGTTAGAACATTCTGTCCTCTAGTGACAGAATGTTCTAATAGCCTTATAGCCCTTCGTAGATGGGCTATACCGCTATTAAAGAGCCTTTCGGCTCGGGGCCTTTAACGCTGGAGAGGGCCTTTAATAGCCGGTATAGCCCTCTACGGCGGGCTATAAGGCTATAATATAACACTCTCTACTAGTCTCTACATGAGATTAGAACACGAAGTACACAATACTGAGTCAGTAGAACATTTGTATGTAGCACAATACACAGCGGGCTCCAGGCTGAAGAGGGGTGAAACCCCGAAACCGGTCCTAGGATGCTTGTTTCCGGTCCAGGGGGGACCTGGCTTGGCAGTTCGGGCTGGACTGTTTCCATGAGGCACAGGGCCAAGGCTGATTTGCATATGGCCCGGTCTAAACTTGGGTGGAATGGTGAGCAAAAGAATGATGGATTTAACCCAGATCTCTTGACTGGGGGTGAATGGTTTGATTTGTTCTGCATTCCGTCCATCAACTAAGTGTCTTTTGCTTAAAGTATATACATAGCAATTTAAGGGAGAAAGCAGATAGACTGGGGTCCTGGATAGCAGGATCCCAGTCAGACTAGTCCTAAAACAGTGAGGCACTGACAAAAAGAGGGGGTAACCATAAGAAGCAGATACTACTTTCCTACACACTGCACCTGCTACACCATCATGACCCAAATCACAACCCGGTTGTCTGCAAGGTAACTGCCTGTTTAGTGGTAAAATGTAGCAATATTAGGTTTTTAATGGGGTACCTAGAACTTTTGGTCCTGTTGCTACTGCACCTGCTGCACCATTCAAATCATGACCCTATTGCCTGCTAGATAAATGCACTTGTAACTGTCATGTTTAGTGCGCTGGCCCATATTTACAAGACCATGCAAAGCCACCCTGTGTGGCTTTTCACTGCCTTGTGAATAAGGCCCCTTTTCACGCATCACTTTGCGTGAAAGGGGTGTGCCATGGGTGTTGCTGTGGGTGTTCCAAAGCAACACCAATGGATTCTGCTGCATACCAAGATTTGCAAAATTTCGTAAACCTAGAAATGCGTCCGAATCCTACGCCTTCCCAAGGGAGGAGTAAGGAGTTGCAAAGAGGAGAAATACTTTTATTTCCCCTCACTTTTTCCTCTTTCTGTGTGTGTTGCATTTTGCAGCACACATAGAAAGAGAAAAACACTATCAATTATTGTTTTTGTGCAGGAAGGTGCCCCTTCCTGCACAAAAACAGTCATCCCGCAGCGCAGGCACCCTTGCACCGTGGTGCAAGGGTGCCTGTGTTGCTGCATGGCAGTCAATTGTGCACCAGTGCTGAGGAAAGCACAAGGATGCATCATATTGTTGTAAATTTAACGCATCCCTGTGTTTTCAAAATGCCGCAGCTCACTCAGAAAAATTGCTTGTGGCCCAGCTGCATCGTTTTGTTGTAATGAAGCCCCTTGCAGTTAAGTGGAGTTATGACAACTTTTGGCCCTGGTGCCACTGTACCTGCTGCACCATTTAAATCAAGCCCCTTTCAACTCCAAGGTACAATTGTAACTGCCTGTTTAGTAGTAAAATATAGTAATATTAGGTGTTTAGAGGAGTTCTGATAATATTTGGCCTGATGTTACTGCACCATTCAAATAATGACCCTGCTGCCAGCAAGAAAACTACACTTGTGACTGCCTGTTTAGTAGAAAAATATAGCAATATTTGATGCTTAGTGGAGTTATGACAACTTTTGGCCCTGGTGCCACTGCACTTGTTGCACCATTTAAATCAATCCTGTTTTAACTGCAGAGTAACTGCAAATATAGTAGTAAAATATAACAATATTAAGGGGCATATTACCAACGTTTAGCGATATTTATCGCTAACTAGGCTTAGCAACAAATTTTTTATCGCTAAGCATCGCCGGAAATTATCGCTGAGATAACGTGCTATTAGCAACGTTTATCTCCAAAGCGATACATTTTCCGGCGATAGCGTGAATATCGCTGAGAATACCGCGATATTCACGCATTAGCGACAAAATACTCTTAGCCATGTTATCCACCTCTCATTGGATAACATGGCTAAGAACTGGTCAGAGCAGGCGTTAGTTTTTGGCGATAGCGGGAATATTTCCATCGCTGCGCCTGCCTTGCTAATAGGCGATAGTGATCCAGCGGCCTATAGGAAATATATCATAAACAACGCTACCCAACTTCATAACCTATAAACAAAATTCTACACTAACTTATGGACCCATTTATAAACATGACATATTTGGGCCTACTGAATCAGGTGGTCAGATTAAATCTATATACATATTATTTACAAACTATATACAAATTTATACATCTGCATGAGAAATATTGTCATTAGAATAAATCCTAACCATTTAAACGACCACCATTGGCGATGGGATCTAGCTAATAGTAACCTACACTTCTGAATAACCAAGACCAGCTTGTTTGTCAAAAGTAAGATTTTATTTACTAAATTATGGTATTTCAAAATGTAATTTTATAAATGCAATTTTATTAGCATTAAAGTAAGCATATTTGGAAAGCTTCATGAGAAAATTACAGTTTAAGTAAGAAATTCAAAGTTTAAGTAAGATTTTAACAGTTTAGCATTTCTAAAGCCTAAGTCCCTAGCTAAGCTAAATAAATGAAATTAAAGTAAAGTTCAAAGAGGATTCTTACGTGCTCCACGCAAAGTCCAGCAGCACTTCACCCTCATCGGAAAGTCAGAAAGCAGCAGCCAGCCCATCCCTAAGGGCATGACTTTTTATACCTTTCTATGCTAGCTAAACTAAGCGAAGGAAAGTTTTCAAAAATCCACGAAGTCCCATTGGTTGAGAGTGACAAGTGACATGTCACCCACATTTCAAAAGTTCCATTAGGTCACGTTTCTTAAAGACCATTGTCTTTTCCGAATGCAACCAGGAGCTTCCTTGGTTTGCAACAATTGTAAATTAATGTTCTCACAGTGTTCATTTCATTTCCGCGGGTGCCAAGTTAGAGCTGACAAAATTGTCCTTTATCACTTGCTTCCGACCTTGGCCACGTCCGACAAAATGGTGACAGCATGTCAGATTTGCTTAGTGAATGCAGTTTTGACGAACACTTTTTCAGAATGGTCTTCTCGTGACTTTTGCAGAAGTAAATTTCAGCTTTTTAGCAAACTCGAGTAAACTAGGCCCAAAAGTAGGCAACTTATGCTTTCTAGTAATAAACAAACACAAAAAAAGTATTAATGTAAGAAATAATGTTGATTCTGTATCCACCCTAGGTTTATTAATTAATTAACCCTCCCAATTAGTCTAATGTTACCTAGCAAATGCAAACAAATAAAGCAGCGTTTATATCTACCAATCTTCATGAATCCATGAAACTTATGTGCACCTAGAATAGTAGAAATGACATCACATAGACAAGGAAAAGCAAAATAAGCACATGCCTCTTTTAAGTTTGCTGCAGTTAATAATGACAAAAACGAAAACAACAAATTATTTTTATTATTTTGCACGAACAAAAAGATGCAACATTTATGCACGTTTATGAGCACACATGTTAGTCCCCCCATGTGTAAAGTTTAATCTAGGTTGTATTAACACGATACATCACAAATCATTAATATTATTATTCATGTTATGGAAATGTGACTTTGCGAGTTTAAACAAAATTTTGTTTTCTATCTCGCTCCATCAACTCCCTCATCTGGTGATTAACAAATCACCACACCAACACCCAAAATTTTGGTAATTAAAATTTCCGAGAAATTGATTCAAATTCATTTGTATCAGTAATCCTAAAAATCGGTTTCTGCATAATCTTTGGAATTAGCATAACGCTCTCTATGTAACTCCTGTAATTCAATCTCCCTTTCTTCTTCTTTTCTAAGTTTATAGATTCTTTTCTTTTCTTTCAACTGTTTCTTTCTCTTATGCAACAAACAACCTATTTTTGTCAAAATAAAAATGAATACTATTATAATCAAAGGTGCCAAAATCTTGCCAAGAATTGAACTACCAATGTCATGAAACCAATTTTTAATTGCTTGGAATCTTTTTGAAAGTTTCCCTGTAAAATCATCTTCTTCTAAAGGAATTATCTCTGAATGCATTTGTGTAATGTTTTTAATGTACATCTCAATATTTTTACTTTCATCAGGTATATATGTGCAACAATGTTGTACATGTAAAATGCCACAGACTCCTCCCTCTTTTGCTAGGAGTATGTCTAAAGCAAGACGATCTTGAATCACCATAGATCTGATTGCAACTACTTCAACATTCACTAATTGGAATCCATCAGCTGTGTCTGTTGACAATCTGTCAACAATTGTGGACAATTTTCTAATTCTCCCTGCGTTTAGGGTTATACCAACAAAAGGTATCACTGCTTGAAAAATATCTCCCAGAACTTCTGTAAAAGTTTCTCTTTTGACTCTATTTACATAATTATGAATTTTGAACAATCCTTCTGAATCTCTATCAACATGAAACACTTTAGGAAAAACAATTCCCACATAACAAGTTCCATACCAATGGTCTGGAAGGTTGTAGTAGGCTTTGTCACCACAAACAAAATAAATCCCAGGGAAGATTGGATCTTTTCCACCTTTGAATCCCCAACCTCCCAAAATCTGATAAGTATCTTCACAGTTACTTGCACCTACAAAATAATTATCAAAAAGTGTATTATCTCTTCTAATGCAAAGCTTTCCACTAACTGGTTTATCTATGTGTATTGCAACGTTTTCAAGCATTTTGCCATTTAATTTCTCATCCTCTTTTTGCCAAAATTTTGACTTAGTCTGCTTGACTAATTCATTTCTTTTGTAAATTGCTCTTCTCTCCTCAACCATATTCAAAAATTTCTTTCCCTCAGCACTCAATTTGCAGGTTAGATTATTCTTATAAGCATACTCATAAGTGAGTTCATTAGTAACAAGGAAAAATTCTCTCATTTGTTTGGCTTTCTTGTGCTTATTTAAAGCACCCTCAATCTTTATATTCGCAAAAATCTCGTCAAAATCTGAATAGTAATATTCTAAGCGTCCAGTTTGATAAAATAAGCTAGTTAACACACTACATGTTACACCATATGTAAGAGGAAGCATATTGTATGTCACTCCCTCAGAAACAGAAGCAGGTAACTTGACGCAGACATAGCAGTCCTTAGCATCCATTACCTTGACATATTCACTCAAAAGCTTAGTAAATGTATTACTTGAAAAATCACTTATAGATTTATCTTGATGAATGTTAGGTTGATGATCAATAACTTTAGCAGATGCACTATGTTTAGTTTGACTAACCAAAGCTTTGCTTGTCATGTTAACTTTGTGTAATTCTCTATTCATCTCTAATGGGATGATCACAGCTAAAACTAACCAGAGCAGAATTAAAATGAGCAGACACACCAGAGTCATCTTACAGCATCTCTTAAAAACAGAACACTTTGAAGTGCTCTCCTTAACATAAGGCATTTTTGGTTAATTTTGCCTCAAAATTAAAAACAAAATTTATTTTAAAATTTCTAAGAATTAAACTATTTATACCCCCCTTTTAAAATAATTTTATTTTTAAAGCCCTAAACAAGTTTTCTTTGACCTTATGTCATACATAAGATTTCTTCAACTAAACAGTTTTTCTTCGACCTTATGTCAGCTAACAAAATTTCTTCAGCCTTTTGCCAAATTAAAATTTCTGTACTTCAATCATTGTCACTAATTTCCTCTATTTCGTTTTCTTCTTCACTACTACCATAAATGTCAATAACAGGTGGAATTACTAAATAAGTCCACTCAGGAGACTTGTATTTCTGGTTTGGTCTCACTATTCTTTTTCCTTTTCTCGACACCACTTCAATTTTCCTTCCAACTCCCACTTCCTTTCCAGGACTCTTTTGACTACTGATTTCTATAACTTGCTCTTTAGGTTTCTTGATCAACCTGACTCTCAATCTTCCACCAGGCCAGTAGTCTGCTTTTCTCACGTATTTCTTCTTTGGTTCAGAAGCATTTGATTCTGACTTCCAAGCCCTTTTCTTTCTGTTTTCACTTTCACCATCCACGTCACTTTCTTCAGTTTTGTAGTCTGAAATTTCAATTGACTCAGGAACTTCTCTATTCGGCAGTTTTACTCTTTCAGGAACACTTCTCTGATTTCCAATACTGGTACTTGGTAATTCGTCTTCTTCTTCTTCTTCAATTACCTCCAACTTCCCAGACTTTGGATTTCTGTTCCTTACTTCAGAGCTTTTTTTCTGCTTTTCGATACTATCCTGGTCTGAAACTTCTTTTTGTTTCGCTTCTCTGTCTTTAATAGAAACAACTGAATCCTCAGTTATCTTTCCTTTTAACAGATTCTCTTCACCTTCAGAATCTATTTCAATAATTTCCAAGTCTTTTCTTGTTGAATTTTCATTCACAGGTACAGGTTCCAGATGTCGACCTTCTTGTCGATCTTCAGAATCTGGATTTATTTCACCTTCTGCTTCAGAATCAGAATCATCTGTAGTATCACTTTCAACATCAGAACTTTCAGGAGTTGGTACTGGAATAGTATGACTAGGATGAATCCAACGTTTCAATCCTTTGCATTTTACAGCATTAGTAGTGATCAAAATTATTTGCCTAGGCTTCTGCCATCTAGGAGCCAGACAATTTCTTCTCCGATGTACTTTCGTTCTGACCCAGTCACCGGGTCTCAGGTCATGTGTCAAAACTTTCTCATTTGATTGTGCTTCAGTTCCCACCTGATTAGATACAGAAGTCACTATATCAGATAACCTTTTACAGTAATCCAAAATAGCACTGTCATTTATGCTCAACAGTTTACCTACAGGTACAAAAGCTTGCCTCATAACTCTTCCCATTAAAATTTCATGAGGACTCAAACCTGTCTTTTTATCTGGTGTACTTCTTAATGACATCAAAACAAGTGGAAGAGCATCTGTCCACTTTACACCTGTTTCAAGACACATTTTTCCAATTCTGTTTTTAATTGTTCCATTAATCTGTTCAACTACCCCAGATGCCTCTGGTCTGTATGCACAGTGTATTTTCTGCTCAATGCTCAAAGCTTCACAAATTAACTTCATCAGTTTGTTATCGAAATGGCTTCCTCCATCACTCTCAATAGTGACTGGAAAACCGTACCTTGGGATAATTTCTCTGAGCAGTAGTTTTGCTACTGTAATTGAATCACAATGTCTTGTAGGAAATGCTTCTACCCATCTTGAAAATAAACAAACGATTACAAGAACATATTTTAAGCAATTGTGTAAGGGCATTTCAATGAAATCCATCTGTAATCTGGTAAAAGGACCACCCTCTCGACCAATTATTCCTGTCCCCACCAATGATTTTCTGTTTGGATTCATTTGTTGGCATGATAAACACCTTTGACAAAAAGATTCTGCAATTGTTCTGAATTTAGTATTGAACCAAGTTTCTCTGAAAAGTCTAATCATAGAATCTCTTCCAAGATGTGCTGGGCCATGATATAATCTGGCCATATCTGCAATCAAACAATTCGGTAAGACTATTCTGCCATCTTTGTAAACCCACACTCCATCTTCATCACGTGGTCTACAATCTGATCTTAACCACAGATCTTTTTCCTCATCATCTGCTTCATTTTGTAATTCTTTAATCTCATTCCATGTTTCTACAACTGTTGTTAGCATTAATGAATTTGAATCAGTTTCTTTACTCCTTTCCCGATTGTATGAATAACCTTTTCTTGCACAGTATTTTGCCGTTTCATCTGCAAATGCATTGCCTTTTGAGATATAATCAACTCCTTTAGTGTGCGCTGCACACTTGACAATTGCGATTTCTTTCGGCAATTGTATTGCTTCAATTAATCTCCTTATGAAAATTGCATTTTTAATCGGAGATCCTGCTGATGTCATATAGCCTCTCTGAGACCAGAGTTGTCCATAATCATGTACAACTCCATACCCATACTGACTATCAGTAATGATGGTAACTCTTATATCCTTTGATACTTCACAAGCACGAATTAAAGCAATCAATTCAGCCACTTGTGCTGATCGAACTCCTTCAAGACATGATGCTTCTTCAACATCTGCAACTGTGCAGACTGAATATGAGGCTTTTAAGACACCTCCTTCTGATCTCAAACATGAGCCATCTACAAAGTAGACAAAATCTGATTCAGATAGAGGTCTATCTTTGATATCATGTCTTGGTTTCGTGCAGAATTCCATAACATCTAAACATTCATGTTCTGTTACGATGTTATCAATGATCTCAGAATCAGGCAGTAATGTAGAAGGATTCAGATTCAAACATCTTGAAATCGGAACATTATCTGCTCCTAGTATGATTTTCTCATACTTTGTCAATCTGCTGCTTGTCAGATGTTGAGTTTTACCTCTTGTCAGCAATATTTCAACTGAATGAGGCACAAAAACTTTCACAGGAAATCCCATAATGATTCCTTCACTCTGTTCAAGACTAACACTTGTAGCTGCAACTGCTTTCAAGCAACCTGGTAATGCTTTTGCAATGGGATCAAGAACTGCAGAGAAGTATGCAATAGGTTTCTTTAAATTCCCATGTCTCTGAATTAATACAGACAATGCACATCCTTCTCTCTCGCTGCAATACAGTTCAAAATCTTTCTCATAATTCGGCATACCTAAAGCAGGAGCTTGGCATAAGCTCTTTTTCAAATTCTCAAAAGATTCCATCTCAATTTCATTGAGAATAATTGGATCTTTTACATCAGACTTTGTCAGTCTCTGTAGTGGTTTTGCAATTACTGAAAATCCACTTATCCATTGTCGACAGTAACCAACCATTCCTAAGAACATTCTGACTTGTCTCTGTGTTCTTGGAGGTTGCATTGCTTGTATCATTTTAATTCTCTCAATTGTTACTTGCCTTTTTCCCTTTGCAATTCTGTGACCAAGATATTTTACTTCTTGTTTGCAAAACTGTAATTTTCCTGGAGACACTTTATGTCCCTCTTCTGCAAGGCGATTTAACAGTATTATTGTGTCTGTCACACAATTTTCTTTTGTCTTTGCAGCTATCAACAAGTCATCAATATACTGCACTAACGTAGACCTACCTGGTAAGTCCAAGTTTTCCAAAGATCTTTTTAACAATTCGTTAAAGATTGAAGGACTTTCTGTATAGCCCTGAGGGATTCTAGACCATCCGAGGGTCTTACCTTGGAATCTGAAAGCAAAGATTTCATAACTGTCTGGATGTAAGGGAACAGTAAAGAATGCATTGCAAAGATCAATGACAGTGTACCATTCAGCATCATGTGGAATCTGGTACAGAATTACTGCTGGATTTGGAACCACAGGACAACATGGAACAACGATTTGATTAACCTTTCTCAAATCTTGTACGATTCTAAATGTTCCATTTGACTTTTTAACTCCCATAATTGGTGAATTACAAGGACTACTCTCCATTTCTTTTAATACACCTTGTTTGATTAATTTTTCAATTATAGGCGTATTACCTTCGATTGTTTCTGTTTTCATTTTATACTGTGGAATATTAGGAAATTCTATTCCCTGTTTCAATGTAATTTTTACTGGATCTACGTTTTTCATCAGACCCATCTCGTTCCCAGTAAAATCCCATATATCAGGTTTCACTGTTTCCTTGAGTTCTTCAGGCAAATCTTTCTTTTCAAATGCAGGAAACAATTTTGTTTCTTCTGCTTCCATCATCATCATTGTCATTCTGTACAAACCATCTTCCTCCATTGTTTGTAACTCAACTCCATCAGGAGAACAATATATTCTGCAATTCATTTTACACAGAATATCTCTGCCTAGTAAATTTACTGGACTACTATTACAAACCACAAATCTGTGTTTATCTCTATAATTTCCAATTTCAACTGGAACTGGATCAGTTAAATCAGTTTTAATTTGTTGATTGCTTACTCCAACAACTTGGATGGTATCCCCAGAGAGAGGTAGGTTTTCGATTTCTACTGATCTAACAGTAGAACGGGTAGCGCCAGTGTCCACTAGAAAAGTGATGTCTACATCGTTAACTTTCCCGTTTACAAATGGACCGGACTGGTCAACCTCAAGAGTGGCTCCAACAACACACTCTTCCTCCTCTCTCGGGCACCGTCAGCAATAATCATCAGAATCACTGTCTTGGCTTTCTGTTAACAAAAATTGTTGTGAAGCATTTTGCATTTGCACCCTTTGTTGCTTTTGCTGTTTTTGCGGTCTTATTACCTGTTCGTTTCCCTGAAATCCCACGTTTGGATTATATTTTTGAACTCCCCCACAATTCGGAAATGGTGGTTGTGGCAATTGATCCTGACAGTTATTCACCTGTTGTTGTTGCTGTCGCTGAATGTTTAACTCGTTTAACCCCTGTTGCATCTGTAGCTGTTGCTGCAGGTCAACACCATTCTGCATCTGTGGATTTAATAAGGGATTCTTTAAGTTTCTAGGAGGTTTAGGACACTCGTCTCTCCAATGTCCAATTTCGCCACAATTAAAACAAGGTAATCTTTGTTTCAACTCCTCAATTTTTGGGCTAAATTTTCTTGGAAAAATATTACCTTTAAGCTTTCCTTGTATCTGGTTCGTATTTCCAGTTTGAACAAAATTTGTGTTCTTATTTCCCATGCTGGCAATTTGTTGCTCAGCCACCTTTACCTGAGCCCACATGGCTTTCTCCTTGAGTTTCTTTTGTCTCACCTCTAACTCATCACTGCAATACTTAGCTTTTCTCAGAATATCATCCACAGAAAGTGATTGCCATCCTACAATGCTATTCCTGATCATATCTGCAATTTCAGGTTTTAGTCCATAAACGAATCTATAGATAAAATGACTCATGTCCTTTTCATCTAATTTTTCATAGCCACTGTATTGTTTAAAAATTAACAGTAACCTCTCATAAAAAGAATGAACTGATTCTTTTGTTTCCTGATTTGTCCTCTCTATTTTAACCCAATCAACTTCTTTGGGTGGAATTTTGTTTTTCATCCAAACGATCACTTTTTCGTAAAAATCCATTACAAGAGGATTTGGGGCACCTGTTTCTTTGATTCGCTCAGGTTCTGTTTTTGGCCAACTTATTGATATTTTGCATTCTGTCCAAAGATCTGATGGTACGACAATGTCGAAAAATCCATCTAAATCAATCCACAGAACTTTTGACACTTTGATAAATCTATCCACTTGTCTATACCACTCTACTGGTTTCTCCCTCAATTTTGGAAAGTCATTTGTGAATAGCAGTATGTCCTGTCTTGACCAAGGGACATGAACATATCCTCCACCTGCAATCTCTCTCATTGGAAATTGTTTTGACAATTTTTCCAATCTTTCATCTTCCTTCTTTTTCGTCCATTTTACTCTCCACTTATTGAGTTCTCCCAGCTTTTTGATGTAAACAATCAAATCTTTTATGTGCAGTATTCTTCCCATTGAGTTCAAACTCTCAATGTCACTTTCTGAAAAGTCTAATCTGTAATGCTTTGCAAAATTCTTTTGTTTACTCACATCGATTTCAAGTTCCGCTGCTAGTTCCTCTAACTGATCATATTTATTTTTAGTTTTCCACTGAATACTTTTACAAATGAACAGTAGTTCATCATCTCGATAATAATTCAAACTATCCGGACCAATTGTTCCAATTATTAATTCTTCGATATTTGCTTTTAATTTAGCCACATCAAGTTTCGGAGTAGTCACCCTAACTTCAGGACTCCCTACATCTGAAATAGCACCCATTGGTGTTTTTGGAGATAAATCCTCATTAAAAGTTAAATCTGGCATTCTCGATCTTGAAGAGTTTATTTCAGATATGTCTGAGTAAAATTTTTCAGCAACCTTTTGAATTTCTGCATTTAAAGGAATAGTTAATCCTGTTTTGTTTGATTCTCTTTGGTCAAATACAGGCTGAACAGGACCAATCGTTACTGGAACTGTCACAGCTTCCATGCTTTTTGTCATTCGTCTAATTAATTCTTCTTTAGATTTAAAATATTCAGCAGAGTCAACAGCCTCAACGTTTCTTGTTTCTCTTGCATAGTCTTTTGGAGCTTCCCTTGCTCTTGGAGTCATTGTAAAATGTCTACCTTCATTTCGAGCATTATCAAATTCTGGTCTTCTTGGAGTTTCAATAATTTCACAATTATTTGGATAAAGTTTTGGAGTTTCATTTATTGGAGGTGCACTCGGTGAAGTTTCAGTAGAAACCACCGGAGTAGACCATGATCTAGGAGGTCTCAAAGGTTGATTCTTTCTAGCAGTAGTGTATATTTCTTCCATAACTGCATCTTCAGATTCGCTTTCTATAGATTTCCCAGCAGGAGTACCCATAACCATTTCCTGAATTAAATACAATCCTTCACTCATGTTTCCCTGCCTCCACATTCGCAATCTGTCTTCATGAGTATCTCTTCTCCAAGCTGGAGTTTTAGTAGGTCTTTTAATTCCACTAGCTTCTCTTTGTAACTGATACATCTCGTCTTCCCACTCAACTAAAGCTTCAAATTGAGTTGGTCTTGGTTTTGGAATAAGAGCATTCATTTTCTCTCGTAAATTTCTCAAGACTTTTACGTTAAATGAACCATCATCAGGCCAAGTTAAAACACCGTCGTTCTTTGTATAGCGTTTCCAGCTATCAAACCATAAAACAGTATGATATCCATATTCACCTTCCATGTACGCTGCAGGTGTTTTATACTTATGAAGTAATTTACCACCTCGCGTTTCGATTTTCTTGTCAGGTGAGAATACATTTTTAAGTTTCTGAAATAATGTTGGCTTTTTCTCAACATGTTTAAAATGATAACTCATTTTTAAAAGTTAAATTTAATTCGTAAAATCGTTCGTAAAATATTTTCGGGATGTTCCGCAAAGCAACCAATCCGTGCGCGAAACACACCAACAAGCCAATGACAGTTGAGCTACGTCACTTTCCTGCTCAACGAATAAAATTGAAGTTTTTCTGAAGGACCAATCAGCTTACAGGTCGTTAGAGACTCAAGAGCCAATCAGAATATAGCTTGTGACGTAGGTCACCCAATCCCAGCGCGGCTCTGTGACGTACACAGCAGCTGCGGTTTCTCGCTTCTCACTCCTAGCACTTACCCCTCCTTCACAAAATCTTTTCACAGCGCCATTTTAAGGGCACTTTTCAGTGTAAATTAATTCTTAAACAATGACAATAAGGACTCATCTGTTTGTTTCACTATTTAGGATAGTTTACATACATTCAAGTATCCACACTTCGGAATAGTCGGCGCTATTCACACTAAGGATAATTTTCAATTGTCAGTAGAGTAACTCTTACCCCACCCTTCTAACACGTAAAATTATGAACTCGTTTTCCTCTGAACGCACCGCGAAGTGACAGTTCTAAGAGTTCCGCTTGAACATAAATTACAAATCAAATTCGCACTTTCACACGGAAAATTCCCTAATTTCAAACACACATGAAATCCGTACAGGACTCACACCTGTTTATAGAAATCATGCACCGTTAGCAAAATAACGACGTTATCCGTACAGGACTCTAACCTGTTTATAGATATAAAACATGTACCCCTACAGGACTCTAACCTGTTTATAGATAATCATGCACCGACGCTACTCTGCCCTTCATTCAAGCTCGGATATAACTAATACTTTTATCACAGTGAGTTTTATGGAAGGCGCTTTGTCCCTATTCTCATGCTGCTCTAATTTCTTAGAAAACCCTCACTTTACAAGATTCACACCTAGCCCTAACACTGTGCTGCACGGCGACAACACTATGGTACTCGGCGATACCACTTGTGATACTCGGCGATATCACTGCAAACAGAACAGATGACTTGCGTGACTAATTTCTCGCCACACAATCTATACCGGTATAGCTTACAGATAGCACGAAAAACAAACTCGACATGTGTTAAAACATCGATCCTATTTCCATACCATAACACTTTAGTAACCCTTAGCAACCAACATATTACTTTGGTTACCCTTAGCAACCATCAATTTCTGCTACCAGAGAATTGATCCAGCGGCCTATAGGAAATATATCATAAACAACGCTACCCAACTTCATAACCTATAAACAAAATTCTACACTAACTTATGGACCCATTTATAAACATGACATATTTGGGCCTACTGAATCAGGTGGTCAGATTAAATCTATATACATATTATTTACAAACTATATACAAATTTATACATCTGCATGAGAAATATTGTCATTAGAATAAATCCTAACCATTTAAACGACCACCATTGGCGATGGGATCTAGCTAATAGTAACCTACACTTCTGAATAACCAAGACCAGCTTGTTTGTCAAAAGTAAGATTTTATTTACTAAATTATGGTATTTCAAAATGTAATTTTATAAATGCAATTTTATTAGCATTAAAGTAAGCATATTTGAAAAGCTTCATGAGAAAATTACAGTTTAAGTAAGAAATTCAAAGTTTAAGTAAGATTTTAACAGTTTAGCATTTCTAAAGCCTAAGTCCCTAGCTAAGCTAAATAAATGAAATTAAAGTAAAGTTCAAAGAGGATTCTTACGTGCTCCACGCAAAGTCCAGCAGCACTTCACCCTCATCGGAAAGTCAGAAAGCAGCAGCCAGCCCATCCCTAAGGGCATGACTTTTTATACCTTTCTATGCTAGCTAAACTAAGCGAAGGAAAGTTTTCAAAAATCCACGAAGTCCCATTGGTTGAGAGTGACAAGTGACATGTCACCCACATTTCAAAAGTTCCATTAGGTCACGTTTCTTAAAGACCATTGTCTTTTCCGAATGCAACCAGGAGCTTCCTTGGTTTGCAACAATTGTAAATTAATGTTCTCACAGTGTTCATTTCATTTCCGCGGGTGCCAAGTTAGAGCTGACAAAATTGTCCTTTATCACTTGCTTCCGACCTTGGCCACGTCCGACAAAATGGTGACAGCATGTCAGATTTGCTTAGTGAATGCAGTTTTGACGAACACTTTTTCAGAATGGTCTTCTCGTGACTTTTGCAGAAGTAAATTTCAGCTTTTTAGCAAACTCGAGTAAACTAGGCCCAAAAGTAGGCAACTTATGCTTTCTAGTAATAAACAAACACAAAAAAAGTATTAATGTAAGAAATAATGTTGATTCTGTATCCACCCTAGGTTTATTAATTAATTAACCCTCCCAATTAGTCTAATGTTACCTAGCAAATGCAAACAAATAAAGCAGCGTTTATATCTACCAATCTTCATGAATCCATGAAACTTATGTGCACCTAGAATAGTAGAAATGACATCACATAGACAAGGAAAAGCAAAATAAGCACATGCCTCTTTTAAGTTTGCTGCAGTTAATAATGACAAAAACGAAAACAACAAATTATTTTTATTATTTTGCACGAACAAAAAGATGCAACATTTATGCACGTTTATGAGCACACATGTTAGTCCCCCCATGTGTAAAGTTTAATCTAGGTTGTATTAACACGATACATCACAAATCATTAATATTATTATTCATGTTATGGAAATGTGACTTTGCGCGTTTAAACAAAATTTTGTTTTCTATCTCGCTCCATCAATAGCGACGTTAGCGACTGCTTTCAGTCGCTAACAGGTTGGGTACGCCCACTTTGCATGTCATTAGTGATAAATATCGCTGACATGCAAAGCGGTACCCAAACCGCTCGCTATCGCCTAAAGCTGTTGCTAACTGCTGTTAGCGACAGCTTGCTAATAGAGCGATAGAATTATCGCCGCTTAGCGGCCCAAAACGGCCGCTAAAGCGGCGATAATTGCCTATCGCCCTGCTTGGTAATATGCCCCTCAGTGTTTAGAGGAGTTCTGACAACTTTTGGGCCTGGTGCCACTGCAACTGCAACTGCTGCACCATTCAAATCATGACCCTGCTGTTTGTAAGGTAACTGCACTTGTGACTACCTGTTTAGCAGTAAAATATATCAATGTTAAGTGTTCAGTGGGGTGTCTATAGCTTTTGGACCTTGTGTAACTTCACCTGCTGCACCCTTTAAATCATGACCTAGTTGTCTGTAAGGTAACTGCACTTGTGGCTGCCTGTTTAGGTTTACATTTTAGCAAGAATGTGGGTTTTAGTGCTGTTCTTGGAGCTTTTGGACATGGTGCCACTGCACCTGCTGCACCATTTAAATCAAGTCCCTTTTAACTGCAAGGTAACTGCAATTGTGACTGCCTGTTTAGTAGTCAAATATAGCAATATTTTGTGTTTAGAGGAATTCTGACAACTTTTGGGCCCAGTGCTACTGCACTTCCTGCACCATTCAAATCAGGACCCTGTTGCCTGCAAGGTAAATGCACTTGTGCCTGCTTGTTTAGTAGTAAAATATACCATAGCTCTTAAAAATTAACTTTATTTTTAAAGTACAATGTTTATTACAATATTTAGAATTTGATCATAATGATCAAATAGATTAATTTGAAAAAATCAATCTGATAATGCCTCCAAAGTGCAAAGAAAGGTACTGAGGCATGAATAGGGAATGCCAAAAACTTTTTAAGGCTGAAGCACCTTCTTTACACAAATGAAAATGCAAGCATTCCAGCATACTGTTAGAAGTTGTCTGCGTTTGTTTCTGTAGGAAGAAAGCTTATCTTGACAGTGAATGGGGCTTAAACAGTATGAACAGCTTTAGTAGAAGTATCGTAAATGTGTGCAGCCAGTGGAAGTTAACAAAATAAAGTCCACTCAAAAGCGAATGAACACAGCAATTTGGCTGTGGGAACTGATAAGAGCCCCCTTTTAAGATACATTAAAAATACAAGAGATTTCACAAGCACAGCACAAGCAAAACCTCAAAATGCTGATCTACACACTACCAGTGAATTTGCACTGTTGGTGAATACCCACTCCATGTAATCATCCAAAAATGCCAATATTTTAAGCAAGTACATTCTGTCAGAACTTTCTAATAACTCGTAAAATTCTCCACCATCTCGTCGTTTTTAGTATTAGGAAACATTACCATATGCCACCCCTTGTGCTGGATGCACAAGTGCATTCAGCAGATGCATTTTTACATTTTTATTCTTCAAGCATTATACGGTATGCTATGATATGATAGATAGTAAACATCACCTAAAAGTCATTACATTTATATTGTAGTATTTTCTTTCACCGTATACATTTATCAAATTGAGCAAAACAACACGTGCAATCAGCATTGTCACATTTTCCTATTAGAAAAAACCTTTTTGGCAGTGCAACATTGGCAGCACTGACCCGGCCGACCGGAGGTACAAATGAGGTTCTGGAACTGCGCGATGATGACGGTGCACTAATTAATGGTGCAGCGCAGTTTGCCGATATGTTTTGCAAGTATTATACAGACCTATATACTTCACGCCCTTCTAGCACAGAAGAAACAGACAAAGACTACTTAGCGTATATAGCAATGAAGTGGCTGTCCAACTCTCGCATAAAGCATTTCATGGCGCCTTTACGCCCAACTGAGATAACCTCGGCATCAAAATCTATGCCTAATCACAGGGCTCCTGGGTCGGATGGGTTAACAGTGGCGTTTTACAAAGCTTATTAGGATCAGCTGGTCCCCCATCGGGTTAACTTATTTTAAGAGATGGCGACCGATGGAGTCATGCCTCCAAGTATGCGTGAGGCCACCCTGGTCATGCTACTCAAGAAGGACAGGCCCCCAGAGCACTGTTCCTCCTATAGGCCTCTATCTCTGCTCAATACAGATATAAAGATCTTTGCCAAAATTCTGGTAAATCAGTTGACCTCTCTGCTGCCGATAGTAGTGGCTCCGGAGCTGTCTGGGTATGTACCCAAACGATCACTTACTAGCAATCTGCGCACGCTGTACCCACATTGACCCGGAGATGCATGCCGCTGCGATTGTCTGGACGCCGAGGGCTTTTGATCCTGTGGAATGGTGTTTCCTGAGGGCAGTGTTGAGATGAGTGGGGGTAGGCGAAGTGTTCATACAACCTGTGAACGTGTTGTATGTGAGGCCTACTGCCCGTATGCGCGTGAATGGATTGCTATAAGACCTGATTGCGATCACGGGAGGGACAAGAACTAGCAACAATGTCTCAACCTGTTACAATGAGAAAGGCAAATATTCATGTATGTATAAGACATTACAAGAAGGAAAGAGGGAGACACGTGGTAAGTTGACCATCTGGCGCAGGTATATTGACGACATTCTGATACTATGGAAAGGGGACCTAAACACCTGTACAGCCTTTTGTAATTGGATTAACACACAGAACCGTTTCCTTAAGTTTTCTAGCACAGTTTCAACACCAGTATCCCTTTCCTTGACCTCAGAATCTGGCTATCCAAGAGTGTTATCATGACAAACCTGCATAGGAAAGAAACTGATAGAAACAGTCTCCTCCTCTACAGCAGCCACCACCCCAGATCCCTTAGGGAGAACCTCCCTTTCGGACAGTTCCTTAGGATCAGGAGGAACTGTTCGACTATGTCCGACTACAAAAAAGAGGCGGAGACACTTCAACACAAACTACTGGACAGGGGTTACCCCTCCAGAAATATCCATAACTCCTATAAACGGGCTATGAATAACCCCCGATAAGTGATGCTAGAGACAAGAACCAAGGACCAGACCGACACACTCACTTGTGTTACATCCTTTACCAGAAATTCCTCATTCTTGAAGAAAACCATTAATAAACACTGGGGCATTGTGAATTCGAGTGAACTGTCCATCTCTCGCCCCAGGTTTGCTTTCAAACGCACTTCAAACCTAAAAGAAGCACTGATACACACCAGACCCAAGAAAGAGCCAGGGAACACACAAAGAACCCTTTGGGCCCTTCCTACAGTAACAGGCCATTACCCCTGTGGTGGTTGTGCTATCTGCAACTTAACCAGTCCTTGCAAAGAGATAAAACTCACAGACGCCTTTATCTGGCACCCTAGATCGCACACTAATTGTAATACCCCTAGGTGCATCTATCTCCTCATATGCCCATGCGAGAAAAGATATGTAGGGATGACCATGAGACAGGCCAAGCTCCGGATCACCGAGCATAGGAGCAATATTAGGTGCCAAAAAACCCACACGAGACTCTACAGCTACTACAAAGAAAAAAAACACTCAGTGGACAGCTTGCGATGGACTGTACTTGAAGCCCATCCGAACATCACACAACATGCGCTCTTCCGGATAGACCAGAGATGGATTCACCGTCTGTCGACAGATACTGAGGGTTTAAATTACTCAATCCTGTGGAGCTCCTTAGCCTTGACACATTGACCTACTTCAAATTGATGTTTCATTCGTAATCAATTGATGGTCCTTATGACTGGGTGATTGGCCTCATGTCCCCCGAGACCCGGACCACCTTTGAACATCACTGTTACATAATAATTTTTAAGTTAAGTTGACTTCAGTGTGTTTATTTAATACCGGCAGAGTCTCCAAATAATCTAAGCACGCTGGCTTCTTATTACCAATACACTACTCTGGGTGCTTACATCAATATGAGTGATATCCACCGTGACGCCCACTGCCACACCTAATAGCGAATACAGATGGCTTTTAGAATACTTTACCAAGTGTGACAAGGCTTTGCTTACCTTGTTCTGTGCAAACAAATGAGTTGCCCTACCTTGTTTGCTTTGAATGTACCTTGTAATATGGCCGCCATGTTGGTGTAGCCTTCCCATGGCATTCAGCCTGATTGCCACACCCGACAGCAAATATAAATGCCTTTTAGATAACTTTCCTAAGTGTGACACCATTTTTAGTACTTTGCCCTGTAGAAACGGGCGAGTTCACCTGCCGTGGTTACTTTGTATACACCTTGTAAAATGGCCATCGTGTTGGTGATGAGTCTCCATTGCATTTAGCCTGAATCTGCGGCGGCCCAGGGACCCTCTACCACGCATGCACCGTTACCTTCAGACCGGCAGCACGTGACAGGGGCGTCTACGTGAATGCCTCAGACATACAGTTTAAAAGCTGCAATGGCGGCTGAAAGACTGTTTCCAGCTTCTCCGACCTCCTGACGCTCCTGACGCTCCTGCAGGTAGGTTCTTGGCCAGCGTCCGACATGCGGACAGGTGAGTTCCCCCCTGGGCGCGCCTCTAATTACGTGACGGCAGTGTTATGACTGGCTCTTCTTTAAATATACGGCTTACCCTTTTGAGTCAGCCATTGTTGCGGTCAGGTTTTACGTGACTTCTGGACACTACCTGCCCTCCTCCCGCCCTGCAACGATCACAGTAGGGGGCGAGTGCGGGACCTGCGGCGGCGGCTTGAGCGCTCATAATTACTGTGACTATGTTTTATGCAGGTACTATTATGCCCACTTGGCATGCTCAGGATCCGGTACCTTGACCCCTCTTGACCAGGGCTTTACTACATTCATACGAGCGGAGGGAGCGGCACGGCACAGAGTTTTAGAGTGCTCATGTAGTTCTACGCATATGGTGGCACTCCCCGGGGTCTGGCAGTAATTATGGCCCGTATTTTACAATGTTTGTGTTATTTCCTTATTTCTCCCTCCCCCTTTATACCATTTTAGGGTACCTATGAATAAGGTGCCTGGACAAGGGAGAAGACTGCTGACGCCAGTGTTAGCGTCAGATAGGGTGAGAATTGAACTACACAGGTATCATCTTGTTACCACTGTCCTTTTAGTCACCTTATGCTACAGTGTTCTAATTAACTGTATTTTCTCCATTTCTGTCACTGGACATTGTCCGGATACACCCAGCCTCGCTGTGTGTTTTTATTTCCCTCCACCCATGCCAACACCAGGCATTTTTATTGAATAATGAACCATTTACAGAGGATCTAGCCCTGCCATTAACAGGGGCACCATTCTTTCTCTAGGTCCCATTAGGAATGGGCAGGACCGACCGGCCTGCTTACTAGTATCCTGGGGAAGGTAATATCCTATCCTACCACAACGTGTAGCACTGTTTAAGTTCTTGGTCCTGACGAATTGCTATAAAGAGCATGAAACATGTTGACCACTAGGTAGAACGTACACTTTTGGATCATTGCACCAGCGTGTAGGTTCACCCCACCATTTTTACTCAGGTAGTTAACCACCCTATTAAAAAGACTTATTGGATTAACTAACCTGTTTTAAAAAACACTTGCCTTTCACGTCTACACACCCACTAGAGCCCTCACACCCACATGCACCAACTGGCAGGAACAAAAGATCTCCGATAAAGAGCCCCTTTACGGGTGCCCGTCAGACATTGAAGCGCCAGTCTGACGAGGAGCAGAACCCAGATGAGGAAGCATGACACCTCGCTTGCTGGGTGTGTGAGGGTTTTAGTTCCAAAAGGGGGATTACCCCCCCCCCCGGACCCCCTTTTCCCACTTTACGTAGTTTGGTTTATCTATTCTTTTATTAGTTATTTTCCCTAGGGGAACAGTGTATCCTTTTTGCTTACTTAGTTCCAGGGCACATCAACTGTCTGAAGTAATGGGATTTTGACAGGCTTGGTAGTAAGAGCTGTGTCATTGTTGCAAATTTGTATGTCTCCCTATGTGATTGCAAGTTCAATTACAGTGTTGAGAGACAAATCGTTGGGAATACAGATGGCAATCCCTGTTATTCCTAGCTAAATTCTTAACAATGTATCTAGAAGGAAAGAATTTAAAAAAAGATATGATTATGCTATATCTATATTTAATATTTATATTCGTAGAAAGTTACCCATAGCTTATATCCAACACAATGTTTACAGGTTGGTATTTTGGAGGCTTCAAGGACTATATTGCTGGGGATCTTCACAACCTCTAGAAATTTTAAAGTATAAACTGTTTAATTTTGACAGGCTCATCAAAGGTCTATAGTGAGCATCAACGCAGAATTTACTCAGATAATACACTCTCACCAAAAAGCTGCTATTTACCACACAGTGCCAAGCAGGTAAAATGTGCCTAAAGGGAAAACACAAAGGATTTGTTTAAACAAAATAAATAATGATTTAAAAAAATTCAATATGTCAAATTATGACATCCATACATCACTTTAAAGTTGATTGAAACATCCAATTTGCGAAGGAACATTACTTGTCAAACGAAAAAATTCAATGGCAGGTGTTATTGGTCAATATTTGATATTCAAAACATATTTATTAATGTATACAAAATGCATACAGTGGGGTTCAAAATCGATCAATCTAGAAAAAACACACATTCACCATGGTTTTAGGCACGTCGACTTGTGGTTTTGAAAAATATGTCAAGTGAATCTACAACCAGGGTAAATTTGTGTTTTTTTAAATCATTAATTATTTTGTTTAAACAAATCCTTTGTGGGTCCTTTATATTGAATACTTTATTGTTTGCCCAAGCCCTCAAGGGAATACTGGGTTGCCCTTTTGCTTATTATAAAGGGAAAACAAGCACTTTCTATTGGTAAATATGTTGGGACAGATTTACAAGCCCCTTCTGACGCACTGGCGGCACATTTTAGTGCCCCATATTTACAAGCACAGGAAAAGTCACCCTGCGTGACTTTTCCTGTTCTTGTAAATATGGACCCTTGGCATGCAGCTCTGTGCTTGAAAGGGGCGTTCCATGAGTGTTGCTGTGTGTGTTCCCACGCAACACCCATGGAACCAGACACATTTCCAGATTTACTAGACATCCTACATTTAGAAATGCGTCTGAATGCTACGCCTCCCCAGGGGCGGCGTAGTGAGGCGCAACGAGTAGAAATGTATTAATTTCTCCTTGTTTTTTCCCTCTTTCTATGTGTACCGCATTCTGCAGCGCACATAGCGAGAGGAAATCACCTCTGGTGATTGTTTATGTACAGGAAGGTGTCCCTTCCTGCACGTGAACCATCAGTAAAACAATGACGTTTTGCAAGTTCTGTGTGTGCTAATGGAGCACACATAGAACTTGAATATTGCAACTTATGATTGTTTATGCGCAGGAAGGGAACCCTTCCTGCACATAAACAATCTCCCCACGACGCAGGCATCCTTGCGCCATGGTGCATGTGCCGGCACAAGGCAGCAGTCAGTGTGTCAGGGCAGGGGGAAGCACAGAGATGTGATATATTGTTGTAAATATGTCGCATCCCTGTGCTTTGAAAGTGACTCAGTGCGGAGCGTCCAAATGGATTGCGGCAAGTCCTGAGTTACTTTCCTTGTAAATCTGTCCCGTGGCGCGAGCCCTACAATGTACACACTTTTATGCGAATCCAAGTAGGAGGTGGTAGTGCACTTGTATAGGAGCAGTTTGTGGACAGGTGCTGTTTCCTGGCTTCACAGCACCTTTGATGATTTCATTGTATGATGAGTGGACCATGGCGCACATGACCCATACTCCATTTGTACCGAGCACTTTGATAGTCCTTCGTGCACCGTATCAGAACATGCAATCTTTACAGAATTTTCTCACAGTGCATAATCGTTGTCAGTGAAGGTGCTAGGGCAAGAGACCGCTAATGGCTCACAAATGGATTCATAAATTAAAAAACTGAGGGGCATATTATCAAGAAACAGCGTTAACATTAAACTGCTGCTAAAGCGGCGATAATGGGCTTGATAATACGCCCTTGTTAATTCCCGTAGAAGCCCATGTTCTGGTGTAAACATGGGCTTCTATGGCAATTCTCTACTGCGTATTATCAAGCCCATTATCTCTGTTTTAGCGGCAGTTTTCTGCCGCTAAAGCGGCGATAATGTTAACGCCTTGCTTGATACTATGCCCCTGAATTTGTTTAGTTGCAACAAATTTCTGAACTTTTAATTTTGATTTTTTTTTCTCACAGTGCCGTGTTATTCAAAGAAGGTACACAGTTGGAGGAAGAGTCTCCTGTAAGCCTTGGACTTCGCGAAGCAATAAGTTCCTATTTATTCATGACCGATGGCCAAAACCTAATATGACTCACTGGCATTGAAAGCCGATGGAAAGCATGTCCAAAGACTTCTGTGTAAACAAACAATTGCAACGGCAAAAAGAACGGCAAATGGACAGTGTAAAAAAGTATATCGCAGGGCCAGTGGCTACCTTGAAAGCAGCCTTACATTTGCAGTTAAAAAGGATCCATGTCTGAGGGTGGCTTGCAGTTTGAATCTTGGGTGTTCAGTGTTACTACTTGTAAAATGGTAATACATGTTGTCCTGAGTTAGACTGCAGAACCATGACGGTGAGTGAACAGCCTGGTGCAGTCCCAAAGCACAGTGAGTGAAGAGGATTTCAGATATTGTCGAAAAAATCAAAGCGAGGAGGTAGAGGAGGTAAGAGGGACTCGTCCACCAGGTAGTTGTATTAAAAAACACAGACTCTCTCGTCAAATAGATGCTGATTGTATCGGTATTTAATATTCATTTTGAAAAGAACATGTATTTAATCACGTACTAGCAGTAGTGGTATCATGGAGCATATATACTTTTCCTTGGTCTGAAGAATAGCCTTGGGGTAGGGCTAGAAACATGTCGACCAGTGAGGCTCGAGGACATTATCCCTTTTGCATCTCCAATTTCCCCATTTTTTACCAATACCAGATAGAGGTCCAAATAAAGAGTATTTTTTCCTGCTAACCAGGTATTTTTTAATCTCTACCAAATACCACTCCCCCCCTCCAACTCCTTTCTCACTCATTTGGATTTACCAAAACCTATAGTGCTCCCACGTGTCCGTAGGTTGTAGGTTGTAGCACGCCCGCCCCGCAGCGGGATAGGAAGAACCCATTGATGAAGCATGCCACCAGGGGTAACCCTGGTGGGTGAGGGTTATTTAAATACATTTTTCTACCTTCTAGAACTCTTGAAGGGGAATCAAATTAAGCATCTAGGGACAGATTTCAAATTTATTGGACATAAGGCGAACTATTTGCTTCACATCTTTAGAAGGGGATGTGTGGAAAAAACTGCAGGTCGCATAGGCTGTGGTTTCAGAATATTTGTCACATAGCCCCAGATGAGTGGGCCCCTCTATTCCCCATACGAAAAAATGGGCAGGTTCTCGGACTATGGGTGACCCAGACGCACATTCTAATTGTTGTGTGTTCCGACACTTCACCTTTTACCCCACAAAGCACACATTCCGACGTGAGGAGGAAAATAAAGATCCTCAATAACATCAGCACCCTTAGGTGGGAATGGTCTCACGCCCAATAAACTGCTGCAGGTGTTAACCACATAGATTTATTAATACATATCAGAATCAGTGCAACAATAACCGTGTAGTCAACAATAATAATGTAGAACTGAATGCGCCACCAGTATGTCACTTTTTGTGACGTACTGGTGGCGTATTTCTCTGCCCCATATTTACAAGGACAGGAAAAGCAACTCTTCGTGACTTTTCCTATCCTTGTAAATATTGCGCCTTTGCACGCAGCACTTTGTGTGAAAGGGGCTTTCCATGGGAGGGGCTGTGGGTGTTTCCACGCAACAACCATGGAACAAGACACATTTCCAGATTGACGAGGAATCGAAAATCTGGAAATGTGTGTAAATGCTACGCCTCCCCAGGGAAGGCGTAGGTGAGGCGCAACGGGGAGAAATGTTTTCATTTCTCCTCGTTTTTTCCTCTTTCAATGTGTGCTGCATTCTACAGCACACATTGACAGAGGAAAATGCCTCTAGTGATTGCTTTTGTGTAGGAAGGTGCCCCCTTTCCTGCACAAAAACAATCCCCCCATGGCGCAGGCA
The DNA here is from genome assembly GCF_964261635.1 of Lissotriton helveticus. Lineage (NCBI taxonomy): Eukaryota > Metazoa > Chordata > Amphibia > Caudata > Salamandridae > Lissotriton > Lissotriton helveticus. The sequence goes on along the minus strand of NC_136068.1, from coordinate 392,245,266 downwards.
TCCTTGCACCATGGTGCAAGGGTGCCTGCGCCGGCGCATGGCAGCTGTTTGTGCGCGGCACAGGGGAGAACACAGGAATGCAACATATTATTGTAAATAGGTCGCATTCCTGTGCTTTGGTAGTGAAGCAGAGTGGCGCAGCCAATTGGCTTGCGGTGCTGCGCTGCGGAAATTCCTTATACATATGTCCGTAATTTTTTTTAACGATTTCCTAAACAAAACATGATTATGAAGGTAGCATTTTTGTGTCTTTTTTATAGTACTAGCTAGTTTTCAAATGTAAAAAATCACATTTGGCAACTGATACTGCTCTTTCAGAGAATCCACAGTTAACGGAATGCAGAGTCACCCTTGTTTTTTCTTCTAAGTACCAGATTCTTTTACCTTCTCTTAAGATCGTAGAACATCCACTACCTGTCAGCTTTGATGTTAAGATCTGTAGTTTCAGAAATATTGTGATTCCTTCTTTACCAAGGCAGGTGGATTGGGTGTTCATGACCACAAGAAGGACGACTTCCAGAGACAGATCTCATGCCAGAAACAGAGATAAATGTTCACACCACTCCAGACACTGTCCCAGAAAAGAGTAAGGAGGCAACACAGATATGGCCCCCCTGACACAATAAGAGACAGTGCAGTTTTTCTAACTGGAAACGTAATTTTTCCATAGCAAGGGCCGGTTCTATGATTTGCGAGGCCCTGGGCCACAAGGGAATGCGCGAGGCCCTTCTAACTTAAGTGACCCCTTGCAAGGAAACCATTCAAAGACACCGCGGGAGGCCCATTGTACAGGATTTTATCGCCCCCACAGTTTTAATTTTTAACCCACAAGCAATTCTCACACCTCCAACCGATAGGTGTAAGAATTGCTTGTGGGCTGAGAGTTAACACCGTGGGTGCGCTAAAATCCTGTACAATGGGCCTCCCACAGTGTCTCTGAATGGGTCTCCTTGCAATTGGGACAAGGGGAAGAGTCCCCCCCCCCAGGCCTCCAGACACCATCCCAGAGAGGCCCAGGGAGGGGACCCCTCCCGACCCCTCCCATAGACCCTAATTGCATGGAGACTGGGAAACAACAGGGGACACGATCGGTGTGGGCCCCATGCTGGTGGGCTGAGTGCGAGGCCCTGGGCAGCTGCCCACGCTGCCCATGCCTAGCGCCGGCCCTGCATGCAGCAGCAGCTTCTATCTTAGGGCTCCAGAGCGACCCCCCTCTGAAGTGCAGGCATGATTCTTAACATTTGCAGTTCATCCTTTTTAAACCATAACATAATTCTTTTGAAACACATCTGGCTGCCTGGCCCAATGTTTTTGGTAAGACAGCCAGACACTGGCAGGGTGGTAATGTGCAGTTGCATATGCATCAGTTCTCGATGGCCGGGTGATGTCATGACGCAGGGCTTACCTCTTTACAGCCCGCATTTGCCATCTGGAGAACTTGGGGGCATATTACCAACAAATAGCGATATTTATCACTAAGTAGGCTTAGTGGCAATATTTTTATCGCCGCGCATCATCGTTTTTTATCGCTGAGATAACTTGCTATTAGCAAGGTTTACCTCAAAAGCGATAAAAATCCAGGCGATAGCAGCGAAATGCATGAATCTCGCTGAGAATACAGCGATATTCACGCATTAGCGACGAAATGCTCTTAGCCATGTTATCCACCTCCCATTGGATAACATGGCTAAGAACTGGTCTGGGCAGGTGTTAGTATTTGGAGATATTAACGCTTAGCGCAAATATTTCCATCGCTACGTCTGCCTTGGTAATAGGCGATAGCGTCGTTATTGACTGCTTTCAGTCGCTAACTGGTTGGGTACGCCCACTTTGCATGTCATTAGCGATAAACATCGCTGACATGCAAAGCGGGCCCCAAACCGCTCGCTATCGCCTACAAGCTGTCGCTAACTGCTGTTAGCGACAGCTTGTGAATAGGGCGATAGAATTATCGCCGCTAAGCGGCCGAAAATGCCCGCTAACGCGGCGATATTCGCCTATCGCCCTCCGTGGTAATATGCCCCTTGATCCTTTGTGTTGTTGACGCCAATGAAACTTAAACCTGATCAGGAACTGCAGTCTGAAAGCCCTACGTGCTATAAACCATGTCACGCATTGGCAGTCACTCCACACTCCTTAAACTAGAGGAACACATTGGACTCCCACCCAACTCAACCCCAGTCTATCTTCACTTTCCTCTGCATCTCCGATTGTCTTTGCCATGTTGCACCCGACCGGTAATGCAGGGGGGGTTTATAAAAGGAAGGCCTACATCAGAGGCCAAGAGAGGGAGCCTGATGGTGGGACTGGGTACTTTTTTTTTCCACCTTAGACAAAGCTACTTTGATGACAGTGGGTACACCGACAGAGCTGTCCCAGGTAAGACTTCTTCAGCAGTAATGCATTGCAAGAGACAATCCATGAGTGAAGCTCAACCTCTTCCCAAAGAATCAACGCCTCTGTAATTAAAAAATGCTTTTTGGCCTCCTCGCGCTTGCTACTATGTTGCTATTTACTCCTCAAATTGCAGGCCTTCAAATAATAACAGCAAAGCCAGATTTTGGATTCATAAAAAAATTGAAGCCGCAAACCCAAGCTCACTCGCGTGCAAGTTTTTTGCTTTCATACCCGTCTCTTCTCTCCTCTGCAAGCCCTCTCTAAAAACATTCGGACTTTCTGTGGCCTGCACAGCCATTCACTCTCCCTCTCTTCAAACAATAAACCTAATGGCTTTGTGACTTGGAATACAATGGAAATATTCTATTTGCTGACAGTGGCCTTGTACAGCATGGTTGAGCTCACTGTATTGTAGTCTGTGTCTAACAGTGGCATTGCCCTGCAAAGTCTGCACTCTGACTCTGGTTGAAAGACTTTAAGCACTGCTTTGTGAAAAGACTTTCTTAGAAGAACTTTCACAATCATGCCACTCTTCCAGTCTGTATATATTCCCAAGTCGGGCGTGGTGTTACGGATAGAGGCGCCGTCTTTAGCACTGTAGAAGCAAGTTGGAGCCTCAGCCCCAAGACAACACATCTTGTGATTCTAGACAAATCACCTAATCTCTCCAATGCCTAAAAAATGAATCTGACTTTGCTTAATGTGACTGTTGCCGGGGTAGACACCCCAGTGCTCTATGTCTAGGTTTTTGTGCTATACAAAACTGGAAAAAACAGTTTCATAAAGTGTGCTTTATGGGGAAATAGGTGAAGTGCAGGAACACATGGCTCTTGGCATTATATTTCCTTTTGAAGTTGCAATGACATTTCTTAACAGACACATTCCTGACCTCAGATGTCGTGCATCTCTATGTGAAAGAAGTCATGCTAATTTCAGGTTCTTTATGGGCAGCTGTCTGATAAACAATTTAATTCAACTCTGAATGGAAATTACATTACAAAGTCCACAGTGTTGCCTCTGTTGTGAGATAATTTTTTGTGGACGTTTGAAGACCCTCTCGTGAAGGTAAAGCTTGCTTGGTACAACACAAAAATATCTCTTCAGAACCTCTGGATTTTGTAACAAATGTATGTGTAAATTGTGTTGTAAATGACCCATTTTGTCATGCTTGTTACTGGACAGAACTATACCCTCTCTCAAACATTCTACAAGGAATTCCATTTCACTCTCTTCACTTACTTGTTCCAGGTTGAGGAAGGGATTTACGCCCCGCCCTCCCCCCCCCCCCCCACCACTTTGGAAGTTCAACAGCCGCCACTGGTCACATGAGTCTATTATATGAAGGATTATTCCATGAGGTCACTAATATGGCAGCAAGGTATATTGTCTTTAAGACAATGCAAATAAGACCATTTGTGTCTCTAGTTCCCTACCTCTTGTAACTCAGCAAGGGGTTGTTATTGATACAGGCATCTGTCGGAATGACAAAGACAACAGAGATTGAGTTAGGCTGATCACAACCCTTTCCTTCAGGCACACAAGCCCCCTGCAGATTTGTTATTTAGTTTTACAGTGCATAAAAGACTTAATTCATCTTGCTCAAATTACCCATACAAAGATTATATGCACAGACCTCCCGGGCAGTAATGTTTTTCAGATTGTCTATATATTTCTTAAGATTACCAGATTCACAATTCCAACATGATAGCTAGAGCTGGCCCCTAAGGACCGAATGGAACTGTACCAACTGCCAGGAAACCAAGGGGAAGATTTTTGAGCAATTCATAATTAGAAAAAGATCACACTGGGTCAGCTGAGGACCTGAAAGAGTTCTCAGTTTATGGTTGATGACTCGGCTTGTCAACGAGGCATTCCACATGGTTGAGACTCGCTTCTTAGTTGAATTGCTCCTCCGAAAACTCAAGTCCTTTCTTTTTCTGGGAATACTGATTTGGGTTTACACAAGTGGAGAAATCTAGATGAACACCAAAGCTGAAACCTTAAATTAAACAGATTGTAAAAGAGAAAGTGTTTTTAGAGAGGCTTCTCTCAACACAGGTTCATACATCTTAGTGGCATATGCACCATACCAGCCAAACCCTACTTTCCGCTGGCAAAGGTAAAAACAAAAGCAAGGCACCAGGATTAGAATGAGCCAACGGGTATTAACAGCTCTGGGTACAGGGCCCAGCATATACAACATAGTGAGCATCTTTCTGGACTTCAGACGAAAACAAAGTATAAGTGGGTGCTAGATTTTTCACTGACTCAACAAAGACGACTGAAATGCTTGAAACCGATTTTTCTGGAGCAGATGGTGTATGAGGTCAATCTTTTTGTCTAGAAAAAGATAGTAAAATATGATTCCAGATATTAAGGAACAACGAGATAAATTAATATTGACTGGTAAAGGCAAAAGGTTAGTACAGTGATGTTTACCCCATCACCTCAAGACTGCAGGCAAGTGGGTCAAGTAAGAGAATTTCTGGATGCTGCAAATTTTAGCCCACAGACAAGCCCTTATTTAATATTTAAAATGGTAAAATGCTTGTGAGATCCTGCATTCACTAGGAAGTGATTATGGCCTACTGCACCACAGGGAAGTTATCTGTATGTAAATAAGCACTTGCCAATAATTTAAGTTTAACACATACATGTTTATTTGGGACCCTGCAGAATTATGAAAATACATTCCAAATTCAGTTGATACAAAAACTCTTCATTCCCATGCTTTCAGCTTAATCTTGCAGTTGAACAGCCTTAATGATGAATAGTAGGACAGCCCTTTGAGGATTCATACTCTAATGTTGTAATTATGAGGAGACAGATAGTATCTCAATTTCTAAAGTAGCTGCCAGCACCACCAGCCAGTTCTTCCATGTTCCTATCTGCCCTTTTTTTTTTGCAGAGTTTTATATAGCGCGAACTAGACCCGAACCGAATCAGGTATCAGAGCGCTTTACATATTTTCCAGTTACGTTACATGAGGACACACTTTCTTTTTTTTTTTTTTTTTTTTTTTTGTTTGAAAACCTTTATTGAGACAAAAAACAGAAGATACATGCGCGAGCCCACAACCATCACGGCCGGCCGCAAAGATAGGCGAAAAATAACAGGAGAACAGTATATCAGTATACCATCAGGATATTACAAAATACGCCAGAAGCGACAATGGGGCGCGCTACACAGGAGAGGAGGTTTTCATTTTTAAGTCAGAAGGAAGCGAGGGGCTGCAACAGGAAGAATTGTACACCTTACATTAAGGGACACAAAGAAACGCGACAAGAGGGGCGTACCCCATTTACAAGGGAAAGTGGGCTATACATACAGCAACTATATAGGCTATGCTTCCGCAACAATAAATCAAGCAATAGGCAGCAATACACGAAATAACGATTCCAAGCGGAATCCCAGAAAGCCCACCCCCAGAACAGAAAACAAAGATTCATTAAAACACAAGGAGAAAAAAGGTGCGAAACCCCGAAGCAGCCAACCCCACGAAGAGGAAAGAACCCTCCCAAAGCCGGAAAAGAGCGATAGGGACCATAGAACAAAACAAACTAAAAGAACAAACCCCCCCCACACCCACCACCCCGCACCCCTGTAATGGCTACGGCCAAATCCACTAACAGCGTGCCTGTCGCCCTGGAACTGCCCCACAGTAGGGAAAGATATAAAAAGAGTGGAGGAGGAGAGAAACAGACCCGCTCCGGGATGCAATATTCGGGCCGCCCATCCCTAGACCCCGCCATCGATACAAAATAAATGTGGAACATCCCCGGCTATCCATCAACATACCAGCAGTAAGAACAACAACAAACTTAACATGGGAGGGGACACCCTCCACCCCGCCTCCCGCAGCCCGGCGTAACGACAAAGTCCAGCTTTATAGTACCGTCCATCAATTCTAATCCCAACAGTAAACGGTACTCAGTGCTTGATAGGGGGAGCTCAACCCTGGCCCCTGCGATCAAGAACAACGACGTGGTCCAGCTGCACAGTAGCCATCTTGAATGGGACAAACAAACCGTGTGACCCCCGCAGATCAGAACGCCGTCGAACAAAGTCTGTCCAATCAAATGTCAAGTGTGCAACCGCGATAGAAGTGTAGACATCGCACTGGAACAGCCCCCCCGGCCCGGGCAATAGTAGCAACCACAGAATAACGTAGGAAGCGTCTCCGTAGATCAACAATGGAGTGTCCAAACATGGCGTCCGAGGACGAGACCCCACACATTGAACCAGCATACAGACATCAGACCGCTGCATCTCCGTCGCAGACAGCATCACGGGGATATCGGGAGCACAGACCAACAGCACCTCCGGGCGCATCCGGGCAGGCAGTCTACAGAAGTCGGGCACAGGATGAGGCTCAGCTTCACGCAGTCGTAAATGTGCTTGGTCAGGCAGGGGCACAACAGATAGAACAGCATCCAGGCTGTGCCCTAGGTCACAGGCATTGGCACAAAAAGCAGTACGAAGAGTATCCAGGGCTCTCATAATGTCCACAATCCGCACTGGTGCCTTAGGAGAGAAGGATGCATCGGATCCATGCACACGGGGCTCAGAAACTCGGTGCAGCCCACAAGACTGGCCATCCACGTTATCATCACCAAGCTGAGCACCAGTCAGCGTCGGGCAGCGTCCGGGAGGAGGCGAGGACGTCCCAGCGTTTCCACCGCAGGGAGCACCAGGTAAGACACACCAATGGAGTCGGGGTCACCTCCCGAGCCCGAAAACACCGCTTAGGATCAGGATCGATGCCAGGATAGGTCGCGGGACGGGAGGGAAGCGAAAAGGTCGGCGGAGCCGAAGGATTAGGCGGCCATCATGGTCGCAGGCTAGGCTCCTCCACACTTTCATTTAAGTGATTTGCCCAGAATCACAGGAGGTTTTGGCGTCGTTACCGAGACTTGATCCCCAGGTCCGAGGTCAAGCGCCTTAGCCGTTAGGCCAACTCCTCTCCCCTTTGTTCCTTCTTTGACAACAAGGCAATAGTGGCAGCTTCTGTGAGTCCTACAGAACGTGTGTATACCTGTGCTTGGGCGGCTGTTTGTTCAAGCCATTTTTTCCACACAAATTAAAGATTTAGAGATGGATCTGGGATTCTGAACAATCTCATGAAGTTGACTACAATGGAAGTGCAAGTAATCCAGTACTTGGGTGCAGTTATGAGAGGGGCTCCAGACTGCTTTCTGTTTACCAAATGGATTCACCTTTGTCGATTGCTTGATTGACCTCTACCTCTACTCTACTTCATACCATCAATGTGACCCCAATTAGAGACTCCACATGAAGCCTCTTAGAGGTCCAAATATTGGTAGGGAACAAGGGATAAACGCTGAGGGTCCCCGTCCATTCATAACTTATAACTAAATCTGTAAACTACCAGAAGCAGGTCCAAATACATACAATACGCATTCTACTAAGGAGAGGCGAATTCTTCCATAAGTAGTAATCCACAGACCACCTGCTTATCAATGGGACCCCATATTTTGGGAGAAAGCTGGTGTTATCCCTGCCTCCTATCCGCTGTCCCTGTATCTGCATTACTGTGGTGCACTAGCACAAAGTACTTCTGCTGACCCACATTTCTAATCAGCAAAAATTGCAAGAACATTGCTTCAATGCTATAATACAGAGTACAAAAGCAGTGCATAAGTACTGAAATAAAAAGGCTAATATCACTTGAGTTGAGGAAATATTTCTACATATTTAATTATTTCAATTTAATTTACTTTATTCGGCAAAAACATATATATAAAAGAACAAATCATATTTCAGCATATCATTTAATTATCTATATTACTCACACAGTTATAAACAAGATTATATACTCATCCAAATGATATTATAGTCGCCATAGTTCACTGCCTCAGGGCATGGGGTGATTACATGGGAACAATGAGAATGTGAGCAGTGCAGAGCAGACACCACTTTTTAGGTCTCGCACATGGCGATTACAGCGCCGAAGCGCTGTATGGCCTACGAGACCTATAGTTACCGGCTCTACTTTTACCTCCTTATGGAAGGCAGAGCAGTCCAGGGGCAGACTGTGAGAGGATGAAATAGGTCAGGTTGTGAGAGTGTCATGTTGAAGCAATCATGAGAGAGACATAGTTGGCATTTGTGTAGGCAGTAAAGAACTTTTTGTAAGTGCTAAACATTTGGGCTGTTTACAGTGCAATTGTGCATACTTTGTTACCATGTGCTTCGCCAATAAACCTGTCAAGTTTAACATGCAAAATTTCGAAAAATGCCTTGCACATCCTATGCCATTGTTTATTTCGTATACGTGTAAATAATGTAACATATATTTAATGCTCATAGCATCGTGAAATATTTATTGCTGCATAACTGCTTAATTTACTGTACATAAAATGTTTATTAAAAAAATTCCACAAGTATGTGAGAACACATTTTACTGGTGTTTTTGAAACTTGGACTCTTTGTAGGCGCTTAGTTGTGACATTTACAAGTGGCCTGCAATAGCAATAATAATTCGAGTTGAGTTTCAAAAGGAATCCGAAGTTGTAGTTGCAGCATGTCATAGGCTTATAATTCAAACTTTGCATAAGACCTCCTGCGGGCAATTCGAACGTCCAAAATTACATTCTTATCAAACTGTACACAAGGAGGACAACAGTGCGTGGTGTTAACTCTGTTCTGTATGGCTTCTTTGTTTTTTGTTTTTTTTCCAATCTGTTTTTATTGTTATTTCGTATGCAAACGCATTAAAACAGTTACAAGCGCAGGTAATGAGTACTCCATTGCAAACACCTTTGTCAGCTACAATACAGATTGTCGTACTGTGGTAAATAAAATATTACCCTGGCATAATTTCTAGGCATTAACAATTAGCATGTATCAAATGAGAGGCAGAGAGTCCGTGGTGTCCAAGTTAAAAGGGCTTTATTCCAATAACTCGAGTTAAGGGAGAATCTGTTCCATCACCACTGAGGTTCAGGAAGGGTCTTCTAACATTATTTACAAAGAACAACACATATATACATTTTTTCTTGTACATAGGGAGGAACGCTCCAGGCAGTGCAAGAAAGAAAGAGATAAGAGCATGTGGGCGTGCATGAGGGTGTACACTTGATGAGTCACAGGTGGGTGATAGGTGGGTGGCTACATAGAGGAGGGGTTACATGGCAGGCTGGAACTTTGCCCTCCTTGTGCACGCAATTTGAGCATGACGTGCAATTGACGTGTAACTGGGAGGAGAGCTGACTTTCAGTCTAGTAGAGAGATCTTTAGTGTCAAGGCGACCAGCACGTCTGGTACTAACTGATATCTTAAGTCAGGGGATGTATTATCTGAAGCAAAGGTTGCTCATCGCTAAGAATCAGAAAAAGCATATATTTCTTCGTTCATTGCGTGGGGGCTGTGAGCTTTCTATGGATGCAAGCACTGTGATTTACTTTAATGGAGACAGAGAGGCTAGGCCCTATCTTCCGCGGACGGGTTCTGTTTACCTTCCTCACTGGGCAGGAATGTGACTCTGTACAGCAGGCAGATAACTGTTATTCATAATACAGTCTTGGCAACCCTTGCTGGGTCTCTTTCGGCTGAGCTAGAAGTATGCGAGGTCAGAAATACGTAACTGCAGCTTTCAGTGTGTCAGGAGTCATGAAAACCCTAATTCAGAAAGTGGCTCAGACTGAACCACAAAAAGGGTTCATTACGATATTTATTTAAAAGTGCACAATGCAAAGACATGGGCCTTCATGTTAGCTTAACGTTTGGGAAACTTGATGACAGGCACCTTAATGCAGGACGTGATTGCAGAGGCCTTGTGATTCAAGCCACTGAGAGAAATATGCATGGGTGACATGCACATACATGTAACATAGGGTACACGTAGGGGGCATCTTGGTCAGGCAAAATTTCATTTTCCACATTCCCTCCTTGTCCCCTACTTAACCCTTCAGGATACATCTATATTCATGAGACCGTATAGTTGATCATACAGCATCATTTGTTCGTCCTTACCCTTTGTATACTTGGATGTGGAACACATGCAGTTGCACACAGGCCGCAAATGGCCGGGCCACACTGCAGACAGAGACAGCAACCAAATATCATGAGTAGGATCATTCCTAGGAAGGACAACACTTTCCATCCCCAAGCAGATATCACACCCCAGAGCCAACTGGACCAAGTCCATGTGCCTGGGTCTTGATGTATGCCATGAGCAATCTTGTGGAGCCTTGTTATCGCTGCATACACAGATGGCGCGTTATTTGGGATGAAAACGCAACAACTAGATCGGATCACGCTACAAGCTCCGCCCCTATCCGCCAAGATGACGTCTAGAACGAGGCGATTTTGAAGAACAACAAGTCTCATAGCAGACTGTTCCTGGGTCAAGTTCGCCAGGGCAGATGCAGTCACATTCACTACTGCCTCAAGAGTCCTTGTTAACTTGCGTATCAGTTTACTGTTTTGGACGGGACCTATGAAGAAAAAGAATCCTTTGTTGAAATCTGTATATTGCTCCCAAGCTGTTTCAGTCTGATCAATCCCTGAGGCATCTGTCTCTCTCTTTACTCTAACATGTTCTAGTCGTGAATCTCTATGATAATGGGATGGGGCCAAGAATACAGGTGGCAATAAGAATGCTATATAACAAGTCCCACCCCAGTCTAAGGGCAGATGTACATAGGCTGTCTGACCGCAAATGAAATAGGTATGGCGTGATGTTTTGAAAGAAGAAAGTCCTTTATCATTAAACTCTACTACAACTTTACACTCGCTGTGTCCCATATGTACTGAGCCTTTCTTATTAACACATAAATCACCTTTTGCTGGTAGAACTGAAATAAACGGTGGACCTGTATTTTGCTTGGGCTGAACGTTTAACATAATAAAATTAACGGATGCATTTCCCTGCTCGTACTCTTCATTCTCTAGATCGGTTCCCTTTCTTTGGGGAAATCCGTCTTTGTCTGGAAAACATGCTTCATTCATTACTTTATTCAGGTTTCCATATATCCAGCCACCTGGATAAGCTATGTACTTTCTATCTATTGAGGTCATTAAGGCAAACCATGCTCCACATGAATCATTGTGTGAGAACGGTAGAGGATAGAAGGGCAGAACTCCCTTCGCCCTTTGATAAGGTGGCAGTTGGCCACATACCCAGCAATCAGTCGCATTGCTGGTCTGGTGAGAATGGTGTAACATTTGAATAAAAGTATTGTCACGCAATGCAAGTCGATATGACAATTCATGAGGTGGCAGTTCACTAAATGTATGCTCTATGGTGCTGTTACTGGAAGAGTGTATATGTGAGGAAATAGGAAAGAAAACATGTAGTAATAAACTGACACAGATTATAACAATGCACAGAATAAAAAGAATGATCAAAGTAACTATACATCTACTGCGTAATAGCTTGCAGTATTTTGCTTTCATGTTTTTTTTCTTACTATTCTCGTATGTGATCTTATACATGTCAGAAATCTAGTCTAACCGATTCACCACCGAGTGGACTTAAACAATTAAACTACGTCTGACTTACTAGATCTCAACTTAGACCTATACTCCTGCTGTGGAGTCTTTTCTAGTAAAGGCGGCGCAGGCGGCGCAAAGTCTGTATTGTCTTTAATGTTTTTAGTGTCTGTATCTTTTACTAAAGTACCAGATTGTCCAAAGTGTCTTTTACAGTGCTGAGCGTGGATCCATCCTTTGCGTCCCTCCACCTTCAGCGCGGTCCTTGTTGTAAGAAGCACTAATTTCGGGGTCTTCCAGCGAGGCTCGAGGGGGCTTGAACGATCAAAATTCCGGACACATACAAAATCGCCTGGTGATATGGCATGCTCCTTGACCTGGGTGTTGTCAGGGAAGGCGGCAGCAACCTGTGAACGACAAGAAAGTAGTGCAGACATCAAGGAAGCCAGGTAATCTGTCAGCATGTTACTGTCAACATCAGTTATTCTTTTAGGCATAGGCGTACCCCACATATTTGGCGGTCTACCGAAGACTACTTCATACGGGGATAGGCCTGTTCTGGAATGAGCTACCATACGCATGTAAAAGAGGGCAACCGGTAAGGCTACCATCCAATCCACGCCTTTTTCTGCACATATCTTAGCAAGTTTTGTTTTGATTGTCTGATTATGTCTTTCTACAAGGCCTGCTGCTTCAGGGTGTCTTACACAATGGAATTTCCAAGTATATCCTAACAGAAGAGACACTTGTTTCATTAATTCAGAGGAGAATGGCTGACCGTTATCGGAATATACGACCCGAGGCAATCCATACCTGGGGAAGTACTCGCGCACTAATTGCCTGGCTGTTGTCACAGCAGTATAATCTGGAACTGGATATGCTTCTGTCCATCTAGATAGTGCACACACAACTACCAAGACATACTTGTAACCTCTACATCTGTTCATTTGGATATAATCCATCTGGAGGACCTCAAAAGGGTGGTCAGGAGGATGAAATCCGCCTTGTTCCACCGGAATGCCTTTACCTGGATTGAACTGGCAACAGATCATACATGTTCGTACTTTCTGTTTCGCTGCTGCACGCATGTGCTTGTTAAACCAGATATTCTGCAAGCTGTCTATCATTGCCTTTTCTCCCAAGTGTGCTGGACTATGTGCTGTGTTTATGATTACTTGTACCATAGAATCTGGAAGAAACCATGTACCTTTTCCCTTAGTCATCCAACCTTGTTCAGTCCATTTCTTTATCTCATCTGCAGTGGCATGTGTCTGTATGTCGAGTACATCTTGAGTGGGATCCCTGACTGTCATACATGTTGTCAGTAATGGTACCTCTGTCCTTGTCGTGTCTGTTGGTGTCTGGGCTGTCTGGGTTGTAAGTTTAGCTGTTCGGTCTGCCAGGTCATTACCCTGGGAAATGGTGTCTGTAACTTTGGTGTGAGCTTTGCACTTCAGGATAGAAATGGCTGTAGGTAAATGTATTGCTTCCAACAGGGCTTGAATGAGCTGGCCGTGCTGGATCTTGGTCCTATGGGAGGTCAAGAAACCCCTCTTCCTCCATAAGACCCCGAAATCATGAACAACGCCAAAAGCATATTGTGAGTCAGTATAAATGTTTACTTTCAAGTGCTTAGCTCTTATGCAGGCTTGTGTCAGAGCGATGAGCTCTGCTGCTTGTGCTAATAGTGTGTCTATTTTCTGTGTCTCTATGACTTTAGTAGCAGTGGTCACAGCATATGCTGCTACTAATTCTCCTGCACTCGTTCTCATGCATGATCCATCTACATAGAGCGTTAAGTCTGGGTCTGGAAGTGCAATATCTGTCAGGTCTTGTCTTGGTTTCGTCACTATATTCATTACTTCCACACAGTCGTGTGGCGGTGCATTTACTGTACTTGAGGGCAAAAGTGTTGCAGGATTCAGAATATTACAACGTCTGATCTCTATGTGTGGTTGAAATAATGTCAGTTCATATCCTGTCAGTCTTGCTATAGTCAAATGTTGTGTCTGTGTCCTGTTTAAGAGAACTTCCACTGCATGTGGTACCTGTACTGTCAGAGGATGTCCAAGCACTATCGAGTCACTTTGTCTTATGGCTAGGGCTGTTGCTGCAACCGATTTCAGGCACTAGAAAAATAAGCACAAGGCTTGTGTTGTCCTGCTTGATCTTGTGTGAGGACAGATAATGCTGTTCCATCCTGTTCAGTTATGAAAAGCATAAAAGGTTTACTGTAACATGGAGTCGCTAAAACTGGCGCTTGACATAATGCTCTTTTTAATTCCTCAAATGCCAAGGTGTGTTCTTGTGTCCAAGGGAGGACAGTCGAAGACGCTGCCTCCTGTGTTGTCAATTGTATGAGTGGTTTGGCTAGATAGGCATACTGGGGAATCCATTGCCTACAGTATGAAGTGAGGCCAATGAATGCACGTACTTCTTTCTGTGTCTTGGGCTGTGAAAGGCTAGAAATGAGCTATGTATACGTTCTTGTGTTAGCTGTCACCCATCCTTGGACAGCAAGTGTACAAGGTACACCACTTGCTGTTCACAGAACTGTAACTATGAAGGGGACACCTCGTGCCCCTTGTCAGCCAGAAAGTGTAAAACTGTCAGTGATGCATTTGCGCATTCTGGTTCTGAACGTGCTGTAATTAGGATGTCATCTACGTACTGTAGTAAGCAGTGTTGGGAGGCATATAAATACTGTCCAGCTGTTTTTTTTTAATGCCTGACTGTAAATGCTAGGACTCATTGCAAGAGCAAAACTCCTGCCAATTATTCTGTTTACACTACGAGGGAAAAAACTATTCATTTGCAAGCATGCCTTATCTGAAGCCAATGAAGCTTTCAGTGCTGGCTGTAAGGAAGAGCAACTTGACCCCCCCCTTATATAAACATTTCTCTGCGGCTCATCAAGTTTTTTTTTCTCTTTTTTTTTTTTTTCTACACTGCCTTCCCCTTCATCGTGATGTCACCCACAGGGCTGTTCCTCCACCCTTTCAAAACACTGAGAGCTAAGAACAGTTGCCAAGTTACTGGAGAGAGAACTTGGTCAAATTGCAAGCATCCTTTATCTGCATGCGAAGGAAGCCTGAGTCAGTTGGAGGACTGCCAACAACTTGTCCGCGGAAAAGAATTGGAGTATGGCCAATAATAACAAGACAGGCACTGCTCGGTGCTCCAAGAGGGAAAAGCCCTCCCTTTACAAAATATCTTTCCCCGGGAGTCAGGCCACCTCAAGGTCGAAAAAACACATTCTCTGCAATTCAAAACACATCTGTACCCAGGCCAGAGAGCTAACCAACATTCTCTAACTTAACTGAAGCAAATTTAAAACGTGATAAAAAGCATCCTAAAATCAGTAATTAATAAGGACATATTTTATTTCGTAACCTAGACACATGCTAGCATTTTAAAATAATTATATCATAAAATATTGTTACTAGCTGCAAAGGAAAAAAAGAAACAGAACAACATGACATGGAAACACATCACATTTTACTTTTTGAAAATAACATGTGAAACACCATAATTTTGCATTGCAGAACTAAGATTTTCATAATTAAGTGTGCAAGCTCCTCTATTCTACCTATTAAAAGGGCCAGATTCATCATTTTTCAAAAAGCCATGTTTTCCAATTGAGTGGATTAACTGTCACGCTATACTAAAGGGCAGCTTGTATTGGGAACAATAACAATGTATATTTTGTAGAACACATTTTTAATTTAAAAAACACACGGTTGCATTACACTAATTAAAAGCACATTCTATGATGGGTCTGTTTTATATTTTCTTCTCAACCGTGAGAACATTAAAGCACCCTGTGCAAACCCTTATCTCAATCCGACTGGTTTATTTACAACTTACCGACCTCTGAGTCAAACACATTAAATCAAATGTTCCAAGGCAAACCCACACAAATACACGGACGCATTTGAAATAGAATGTTAAATGAACACTTCTTTACTCTCCATGCAAGACGTTACCATTTCAGTCAGCAAACTGACAAAGCACATAGGCAGACCCAGCAACCAATGAAAAAGTTAAATCAAACCATCATTCATCTACACACTCACTGACTTTTAGTGTCAGCTCACATAACCATGCATGTTAAACAGCATGTTAAAACAAATACTGCCTTCTCAATACAAGATATTAACCCTTTGGCAGCTGAAGCACAATCATTCCCCAATGACTGCAGTACATGGGAAAGTCATAACTCATCTCTCCACGTTATCACATAACACGTACGCACATCTCCAAAACGTTTTCTCCAAGCACTTGAAAGAGATCCAGCTCTCTCCTGCCTAACGTAATGATAACATGCTCTGCACAAACCATAACTACATGGCGCTATTCACAAGCCATATTCACAAGAAACTCAACAAGTTATAATAATGACATGCTCTTCATAAACCATATTTACAAGGAGCTATTTACAAGGAACTCCACAGTAAACTTATATATATGGGGACTCTTCTAGATAGGAGGAAATAATAGCCTCTGATGCTGTCGGCTTCTTTCTACATACTCTAAAGGGTACAGGTGGTGGCGTTCGCGACCTACTGGGTGTTTCTGAGGTGGTCACTCTAGCTAGTTCTTCTGAGAGGACGGGATAAATACCAGTAACGACGGCATTTCTTTCTCTATCAACCTGTTCTAATTTGACCCGTTCCCCCTCCTCTCGCAGTTCTTTTTCTTTGGCTTTTTTCGCTGCTAGTTTAGTTCTCTCTACCTTGTTCAATTCTTTTTCTGTTCTCCTATGTGACTCTTTGCGCCATAATTCAATGGCATCTTTCTGAGAGGGTCTTGACTTCTTTTTCCATAACGCTTCCTCTACTCTCATAATGCATTCTGAATCCCAAGTTCCTGAGATAGGCCATCTATACTTTTCCTCCAGGTCCTTTGTATAATCTACCCATAAATCTAAAAACAAAATGGCGTCTAATCCATGCTTATTATACATATAATGACCAGGTGTGTCTCTAGGCGGGATGTTAACTGACTCTTCTAGTATACCTTTTCTGGTCCCTATCTGACGCAATTTTGAAAACAGTGGCATGTTGAAACCAACACAATGGAAATACAATACACAAAAATAGATTGAACCAATCAACAATCATTCACACTAAAACATCATAACATTAAAACAAACATGATCTAAACCAATACAGAGAACTAAACATGTACTTGAAAAACTATATGCACTGGGATACAGTACAACCATACCGGTCTCAAAAATGAGACACGTCTTTACCGTGCCCACGTTTTACCGTGGACCCGTCTTGACCGTGCTCGTGTGAACGAACCCGTCTTTACCGTTTTCACGAATAACGTGAACCCGTCTTTACCGTGCCCACGTTTTACCGTGGACCCGTCTTGAACGTGTTCATATAAAATTAACCAGTCTTGAAACTTTATGCATTCCCCATAGTGGTACTCACCGAGAAACAAAACTTGAAACTTGAAGGCCTCGGACTTCTACGCATCTACGTCTACGTCTACGCATGCGCCTCGGAACGGGTGGACCTCTGGAAACCTCGGACCTTGCTCTCTCACAAGTCGGGCTCTGGTTGAGACGATCTGCAATCCTCACCGCCTCGTATGGATGCCTGGTCACAGTCCGTCCTCCTCCTGGGCCTGAGGGAGTAACGGGAAATCCCGATGGCGTGTACACTTTAAAGTCCGTCACGGCTGTAGAAGGGGGCAAAGCTGGACCTACAACTCCGGCGCGTGGGGAAAGGGATATGTTCCTATTCGGGCGCCAAATTAATGTGGTAAATAAAATATTACCCTGGCATAATTTCTAGGCATTAATAATTAGCATGTATCAAATGAGAGGCAGAACCGTGGTGTCCAAGTTAAAAGGGCTTTATTCCAATAACTCGAGTTAAGGGAGAATCTGTTCCATCACCACTGAGGTTCAGGAAGGGTCTTCTAACATTATTTACAAAGAACAACACATATATACATTTTTTCTTGTACATAGGGAGGAACGCTCCAGGCAGTGCAAGAAAGAAAGAGATAAGAGCATGTGGGCGTGCATGAGGGTGTACACTTGATGAGGCACAGGTGGGTGATAGGTGGGTGGCTACATAGAGGAGGGGTTACATGGCAGGCTGGAACTTTGCCCTCCTTGTGCACGCAATTTGAGCATGACGTGCAATTGACGTGTAACTGGGAGGAGAGCTGACTTTCAGTCTAGTAGAGAGATCTTTAGTGTCAAGGCGACCAGCACGTCTGGTACTAACTGATATCTTAAGTCAGGGGATGTATTATCTGAAGCAAAGGTTGCTCATCGCTAAGAATCAGAAAAAGCATATATTTCTTCGTTCATTGCGTGGGGGCTGTGAGCTTTCTATGGATGCAAGCACTGTGATTTACTTTAATGGAGACAGAGAGGCTAGGCCCTATCTGCCGCGGACGGGTTCTGTTTACCTTCCTCACTGGGTAGGAATGTGACTCTGTACAGCAGGCAGATAACTGTTATTCATAATACAGTCTTGGCAACCCTTGCTGGGTCTCTTTCGGCTGAGCTAGAAGTATGCGAGGTCAGAAATACGTAACTGAAGCTTTCAGTGTGTCAGGAGTCATGAAAACCCTAATTCAGAAAGTGGCTCAGACTGAACCACAAAAAGGGTTCATTACGATATTTATTTAAAAGTGCACAATGCAAAGACATGGGCCTTCATGTAAGCTTAACGTTTGGGAAACTTGATGACAGGCACCTTAATGCAGGACGTGATTGCAGAGGCCTTGTGATTCAAGCCACTGAGAGAAATATGCATGGATGACATGCACATACATGTAACATAGGGTACACGTAGGGGGCATCTTGGTCAGGCAAAATTTCATTTTCCACAGTACAATATACAGTATTTCCTTTGCAATGCATTCATTTTCAACTTTATTTCGGTTCAAAGAACCATATAAGTGCATGATAACAGCTCAATAAAATACATGTCAGAAGAAAAAGGTACCCAATCCATTAAAATACATCTCTATGATAAATTAATATCATAAAAGGTCTGTGTACAAAGGTAGGGCACACAATACATTTAAATAATAAGTTGATTCCATACCAGATGGTACATAATTCATTACAGGAAACAGTTTAAAATATAAAAACTAATTACAAACGTTTTGCATCTTTTTATGCTAGAACACACATGAGTAACTCAGTGCTAAGCAAAATCCAGGTAAGGCAATAACCTCAAGAAGGGACTATTAATATAAATAAATAGGCGCTAGGAGGGTCTGCTATACTGACTGTAATATCTTGCAGTGTGCACTGATTCGTGAATACTCGGGCGTTACCTACATAAAGTGCGTAGTGCATAGATAAAAATGTTAAAACATTGATCAAGAAAGCTTTTGTTTCGGTAGGAATCACCCTAAAAACACACTAGCATATAACATAGAATAAAACTGACCACGACTGTTAGCAGATATTCGAAATGTATCATTGTGTGGTATGGTGTCAGAGATGCCGTGAAACAGTAAAATATAATGTGCTTTGCAAATATTACAATTTCAATCTTCTCTTCTTCCATATATGGCTCACAGCAAGCAAAAATCTACTGACACCAAATACAATTAATCGTGAGCTATCTGTTTTCAAAATTCTTAGGCCCCCGAAAACATTTCTAATCCTCGGACCCAAGCACATTGGCTTTATCCATTTCCTTCTTGTGACAACATATTCTGGTCAGAAACATAGGATATGTGCAATGTTTTCTTCAGCATCTAGCGAACATAAAGTGCATTTGGTATCCCTTTCCACTATTTAAGCAAGTGACCATTTGTCTGTAATTGAGTTAATCTGGAGAGTCTCGTATCGCAACTGCATAACAAGAGTTTTTGTTAGTTGGGGTTGGATTTCATCCAGATAAGGCTCAAAACTTGCCAATGGTTTAAAATGTGGCAATTGTGTAGTGAGTCTTCCCATTCTGCATTCAAGAATAACCTTGTCCGATATGAAATCCCAATAAATGCGCTTTAGTTTGTTCTTAGAGTTTGTGGTCAATGAACTAGGGTCAGTCCAGAATCTGCTCAGGCCCAACTTATAGAACAAGTTGTACATGTAACGGAACCAGGGAAAGGTAAACTGGCCGTCAAGTTCCAATAACTTCCTCAGTCTGGTCAATAGGTGTTTATTTTTTTCCGTGACCAAGAATCTTGTCCAGTTTAATAGAGGTCTCAGTATGGCTAAATGTTCCAATTTCTTTATACCAATATCATAAAACAATGGAATCAAGGGTGTATTTTGGGGGAGAAACATTAACAACCAAATTACTTTGTTTTCTCCCACAACAATTGAATTCAAATTCTCCACACCCCATAGCTCTGCCCCATAAGAGGCTGCTGTCTGGGCTCTGTATCTGTAGACCTCCAGAGATGGGGAGATCGTCTTGGTGTCGGTAGCTTGCTGCTTTTTAACAATTGGCGAAGGGTTTTGAAGCAGGACTACCTTAGCCTTGTTAATATGTAGTTTCCATGACAGTTTTGAATCAATTGTTATATCAGGATAATTGACATTGGATACGTGCTCCAGTTTTCAGATCAATGAATGCCACATATAAGTGCCCAGCCTTTAATTTGGTGCATTTCCAAGCTATACATAACAGTCTGAACACCTGATCAGTCGTGCTTGTCTTGGTACTAAAGCCCGCCTGGCATGTTGTGAGAATATCGGGCCATATTATCAAGCCTGGGCGATAAAATAACCGCTGCTTTATCGGCAGGAAACTGCTGCTAAAGTGGCGATAATGGGCTTGATTATAGGCTCTATGGAATTCCAATCGAAGCTCATGTTAGATGTCCTTCACATCTAACATGAGCTTCGATTGGAATTCCATAGAGCCTTTTGAAGGATGTCTATTAGGCTAATTGGCTTATAATTGGCTGGGTCATCCTTGCTGCCCTTCTTGTGGATGAGGACATTTTTGGCCCCCTTCCATTGATCTGGAATAGGCACCCCTGAAGCCATTACGTTACTTAATAAGTTGACGTACGGTAGCCATATTTCTAAATCATGCTTCACTAGGTCCCTGGGTATTTTGTCAGGTCCGGGGGTCTTCCCTGATTTGATGGAATCTATAGCAGCCCTTGTAACTTCTTTACTAAAGTGAAGGATCGATTCTAGCAGTTTGTGGGATGGAGCCTCGAGGGGTTCAGTAGGATTTATGCGAGACTTGGGGGGTAGAGTATAATTCAGGGAAGTGTCTGCACCAGGTGTCTGGGTCCAGATAATGGTCTATGCTAGTCCTGCCTCTTTGTATCCATGTGATATTATTCTCCAGAAAGTGGCATGGTCTTTAAATCTGGCTGCAATTATAAGATCGTCCCAATTGGCATCTTCCTAACTCTTTACTGCCACTCTAAATACCTTTTTGTATTTTGCCTTATCTGCACCACATGTTTGCTCTTCAGTGCCACTACTGTTGGTTAATGAGCACTCCTTGTTATACCAAGGGGTGTTAGATGTGCTCCTGACAGCTCCTAGGATTGTTCCTGCTTTTTGAGGCTTAGTCAGAAAAATGTTCATGCTTTCGACCTAGCAGTGGTGAACTTTTACAATAGGGTTTACGTTCCGAGGTCGATCTTATTCGCACAAGTGGATGTTATATGAAGTTTGTCATACATGGGTGCTTGCATCAGCAGATGCCAATAGTAGTACAAGACGCATCCTTTTGCATTGAGTACGACATATCTGTTCCGTCTGTACCTGTAGGTAGTGGGAGGCAGTTGAGTAAGGGTTGGACAAAGCAAGAATAACTGGGGAAACTTGGGCCAACTGGGGTGTTGACTGACCCCATATGTGTTGATCACAAATGGGGCACGCACGCTTGCGGCCGCAATTGTCAGATATAGGCTTTAGTGAGTAGGGGCGAGCACATTGCTTTGTTATGTATGGCTTCTTTTGGACGCCTCTATATACAATACTAAATTTAAAGCCCAGTTGTAGGAAATAGCCATCTTTTGCACGGTGTGCCCCCCGGTTTTTGCCCTAACTGTTTGCTGGCTGTAGAACTCTGTGCTCTTTACACCCAGTTAACCAGGGTTAAAGTGCCTGCGCTCTTCCTTTCAACATGATGAAATTGGTGTGCACCTGATTTGAAAATTTTACTTACCTATGAAACCCTAGGATATAGTACAGAATGTACCCAGGGCCTGGACGTTAACCTCTTCGACGCTGATGATGGCTCCTGACCATCATGAGTCATTGTGGGTGTGTGCTGATGACAGCCGGGAGCCGTCATGACCACGCCCGCGATTGGAATGCTCAGCACTGCGGGGAATTGGACTGCAGTATCTATTGTCCCATCCACTATAGGGCCGGTACAAATATGGCTTTAGGCTTACTAGTGTAGCCTCATAGTAGTAAGGAAAAACTGCTATTCAACCTGTCAAAATAGGCGAATAAATTGGGCCAAAATGTCTCTTGAAAACGTTAACAGGTGTCCTCTATATAGGCGCTGTCACCCACAAGGCAGGGTGCATCATATTTAAAAGTAGGACTCGTAGAAATTTAAGGGTAACATGTCCCTACAGTGACTAGCACTCCAAACCTATTTTTCACTGGGTGTCCTTGCTGTCCCATGTAGAAAACCAGAGTACAGATTAAAAATCCTAATACTATATCACATGAATGGGACTATCTAGAAAAATTATTAAACAGCTATTTTAATAGTTATTAAAAATCCAATTTTGTGGTGTAGTCTGATTTTTAATAACTATTAGATTAAAAAAAACTTTTATAAAGTTACCATTTCCCTGTCTGAAGTTAGTGGTTGCCAATTTGAATTTGTTCTCAGTTTTCTCCCAGCCAGGTATTAGCATTTGAATAGGTGTATAAATTGTGTAAAATGCTTCCCAAGAGCAAGCAATAGGCTGACCTGAATGACAGAGATGACTTCTCTGACCCTCGTCGAATATGCAGGGGGGAGCAGGTTATTTGACATTCCAGTGTCAATTCCTGCTTGAATGTTAATTCCTGCTTGACAGGTTTGCTGGGGTTACATATAACATTGAGGGAGCACTTGAAAAGGAAGGGAAACAGGATGCCAAAACAATTCTTCAGTATCCACTGTCTGGTTGCTGGAACACCCTACATTTCTTCTCTAAGACGTCTGTCTCTGGGTTTATTGTGGGGGCAGTGGCTGCCCAAACTGGGTTTTAGTGTTAAATGCAGGAGCCCACTAGGATACCCACAGTACATTTCCCACACACATCTCCAGCTCCCCGAGACCAAGTTTAGTGTGGCCGAATACTTTCGCCATCTGAAATTCCAAAAGTGGGACGGTTACAAACATGGACCACATCCCACTAAAAATACATATTTTAAAAGCGTAGAAAGAACAGAACAAGTTCTCTAGGACTGTACTTGAGCATAGCTATTCACTCAGAAGGAAACCAATGCCATTTTCTTCCTAAGGCACTTCTGCTTATACCCACTTTCAAGGATAGTTATTTCTATACTACAAAAAATCCATACTACAGCCCACCACTGATTTGTAGGGGGTTCTGAACAAGCCATACCTGTGCTCTACATAGATGTCCCGTTTTTATAGCAACAAAAAAAATGCCCTTAAGCTCAAGTAACTCATGGTTGGTTGTGGAGAACATAAAAGGTTTACCATTGGATGGAGTAATTTCGAACCCAGTTATTATCCTGCATTGTGTAAACAACCTAATCCAAAACTGCTCCAAGCAATAACAACTATGGCTGTATCAGGCTGTGCATGTGGACAGCTGGAATCACATTGGCAACCTCAGGTACAGAGCTTCTTGGGCGTGTGATAGAGATCATGAATGATTTTAAAGTGCTGCAACTTTAAGTTAGCAGTTTTATCAAGCTTGTGACCAGGGGGGGATGGGGGGGGGGGGTGACAAACAAGCCAAAATGGTGGACTCCATTTGAAGAGGTTGGCACTTGGTACTCAGCAATTCGGCTGGTCCACTACCCGGGGCGGTGGGGCAGAGGGGCTAGTGTAGGGACATTTCAAGAACTCTGCATTGATCTGGCTCCATTGTGTGCTTGGAACGACTGGAGAGATGAAAGACAAGTGTTGCAGAGCTGTTTTTGATAAGATCACAATTTGGCTGTGCCCTGTATGGAGAGCCTGAAATATCCACAAACGACACTGCCCGGTAAGATGAGGTGATATGGGGGTGGGTGTTTGGTTCCTCGCCCACCCCCTCCTGAAAGACCAAATTACTTGATATGGAGGAGCAGGCCATGATTCTGTGGTGCATCTGGAAGCCCCTCCTCCCCCACCATTAAGCCCCTGACAAGGGCCCGGCCTTGGGCCCATGAGAAGCGGACGGAACCTACCCTTCTCCAATACTAACGGCACATTGCTCTCACCAAGACTGACTGATCCTCTGGGTTACTCCGGCTAGGACAATTCCTGACATGTAGGACCGCCGGCTGACACACAGGAAGAGGACTGAAGAGGGGGCCCTGGCAGCATGAGGTGTTCTTTCCTCTTCATACCGCCATACACCATGGAATGCCTACACCTGCCTCCCCCTGGGAAGAATTCACCGTTGCCCCCTGATGTGACTCCATACTCGCTTCCCTGCTGCTAACAGCTTAAGAACTCTGCAGTGGGGACACTGTGCTCACCGTGATCCTTCTGAGCCGGGCCGGGCTTAACCGACTGGAGGCAGTCCAGCAGAGGGAAGGAGGCCCATTGCAGGGCTCACCACAAGGAAGCGAAGGACAGCGAGGACTGGCCACAAATCAATTGACCCCAAAACTGAAGACCTGGAGAGTCCCCGGGAAGTCATGTTTTGAGGAGTACACCAATAGGCCAGGAGAAACCAAATGGGGATGGTGGGCCCAGCTGCTAGTGCCATCTCTGACCCAACTGAAAAACATTCACACAGAGGAGGGTGGGCCAGACTGACAGTTTAAGAGACAATGAGTGAGGCATTTCACAGGTGACACAATAACCTTGACTGACCAGGATAAGAGACAATGGGCAAATCGAAGCCAAACAGAAGAAACAGGAATGTTACGGAAACCTTTTGGGCTAATAATGGGCTAAGCTGTGAAGGGTCTCCAGATAGTGATCATTGTGTTATGGCACAGGATACAGACAAGTTGAATCAGGTGCTAGAGGCTATAGCAGCCTCCAAAGGTGCTGCGACAAAAGCAAACTCCTTGGAATAGATGTTGATCCCCCTTTGAGAAAATCAAAGTAAATGTGTGTTGTAAGCTGAATCCACTCTCTAGCCACAAACATCTGACATGAAAAGTAAATCACCAAATTATCAGACAGAGTCCGTTTTCTGGAAGGAAGGGCCAAAGATGCAGAAGGCAGCACTAGGTGCAGCAATTTATGTGTGATGGCTCTTCCAGAGAGGATAGAGGGATTCAACATGGTAAGCTTCATGGAGCACTGGATAATCAAAACAGTTGCTCCACAAGGCTAAACTCTCTTTTTCTGTTATGTACATTTGTAGAGCATACTAATTACCCATGTGGGTAACCAGGGGTTTGTCCAGGTGAGTGGGCATGTTCCTCGCAGAGTTATTAGAAGAGTCAGCTCTTCAGACTCTTGTGGAACTCAAGAAGTCAGGGTGAGGCACTCACTGATGTGCTGAGGGAGGTTGTTCCATGTTTTAGGTGTGATGTAGGAGAACGAGCAACCTCTTTCTTTGTTTTTGTGAATGCAGGGGGGTTGCGAGTCAGAAGGAGGCTGAGCGTAGGTGTTTGGTCGGCGGGTGAAAGTGTATGGAGCTGTTAAGGAATGCTGGTCTAATGTTGTGTAAGGTTTTTTATGTGTGAGTAAAGGGCTTCAATTGACTGCGTTTGTGAATGGGGAGCCAGTGGAGCTCCTTAAGGTATGGAGCTATGTGGGTGCGGTGCAGGAGGTCCAGTATGAGTCTTGCAGCAGCATTCTATATGGTCTAGAGTCTTTGTAGGATTGCGTGGAGATTCTGGCATAAAGTGCATTGCAATAGTCGAGCCTGCTTGTGATGAGTGCTTGGGTGACGGTCTGTCTGGTGTTGTGTGCATGCTGCTTCAAAATCTTTCATAGCATGCATAGGATGTGGAAGCAGGATGGGTTCACTGCAGTGGCCTGTGTTAATGGTGAGTTTGTCATCTAGGATGATCTCCAGGATTCTTGCATGGTCTTTGGGCATTGGTCCTAGCTCTGATGGCCACCAGGTGGAGTCCCATAGGGAGGTCTGGTTTCCAAAGATCAGAATTTCAGTCTTGTCGGATTTGAGCTTCAAGCAGTTTGGTCTCATCCAGTCTGCTACCATGGTCATACAGTTGATGAAGTTGTTTCTGGAGGTGGTTATCTTGTCCATCAGGGAGAGAATGAGTTGGGTGTCGTCAACCTATGAGATGATGGTGATGCTTTAGGATCTGATGATATTGGCTAATGTGGTCATATAGGTGTTGAACAGAGTGGGGCGGAGGGGCAATTCTTGGGACTTAGCATATCAGTTTCTTAGTCTCTGATGTGAATGATGGCATTCTACCTCTTTGGGTTCTTCCCCTGAGGAACAAGCAGATCCAGTAGAGAGCAAATTCTTGGATAGTGTTGTGGAGTGTTGTAGGAGACAGTCTTGAAGGCCACAAACAGGTCCAGTAGGATGAGGGCTGCAGTTTCTTCATGGTCTAGAATGGTCTTGATTTGATGGTGGCTGCGTTGTGTGCCGTTTCTGTGCTGTGGTTCTCTCTGAATCCTGATTGGGTGTTGTCCAGTCGTTAATGAAGCTCAAGGTGAGTTGAGAGCTGCTTGTTTATGGCCTTCTCCATCACTTTGGCTGGGTACAGGAGCAGGGATATCGGACGGAAGTTGCAGTTGGTTAGGGTCTGCTGAAGGTTTTTTGAGGAGGGCATTGACTTCCGTGTGTTTGCAGTCTTCTGTCAATGTGGCGGTTGTGATTGAGGTGTCATTGATGTGGGTGAGTGCAGTGCCTATTTTTACGATTCCAAGTTGTTGATGTGATGGGGGCATGGATCAGTGAGGGCCCCTGAGTGAATGGTCTGCATGATTGTTGCTGTTTCTCAACTAAAAGAGCCCATATGTGCCCGCTTGTCACCCACCACCAGAGGAGACACTCAAACCTGTGGTGATCAAACTATCCCGTTGTAAGGACCGGGATGTGATCCTGACTGCTGCTAGAGAAGCAGGTCATTTTGATGTTGCCAGTAACAGATTAATGGGCCAAGACTACTTGCTTACGGTGCAGCACAAAGATGTTATGTTATGTGGTGTTATGTGTAATTGTAAAGAGCAAAGGTATCCTAATGGAATGCCTGTGTGCCCAGCGCTGCCTATGGTAGGTTGGTTAATTGAAGTCACGTCTTCAGCTTCTTATGGAATTCAAGAAGAGAGGAGAAGGCTCTGATGTGGAACGAGAAGCTGTACAATACTTTAGGAGTGATGTTAGAACCAGATCAGGGGGACAGGCGTTCTCTGTTTATGCGTGGATGTTAGCGAGTAATGGTCTTGTGGAGCGGGGTGTCTGGGTAGTTGGTGAAAGGAGATGCGACTGATCAGATAGGTGGGGGATTATGTTGTGTAGTGCCTTGAAGGTGTGTGTGGGGAGTTTGAAGTGATCCAGTTTGTCTAGTGGAAGCTATTGGAATTCCGTGAAGTGTAGTGTGATGTGAGTTCTGTATGTGCGGTTGAAGATGTCTATTTCTTTTGCTCAATGGAGGATCCTGGCAGAACTAGCATATTTTGTCTTGACCACACAAACAATTACCTTTAGAGGTGTAGTTGTGATGTGTAAACAAAAAAGATGGCACCGCAAAGAATAGGAAGTAGATATGAAGGGCCACTGGGTGATTGTGAAGGCAGTTAAGGGAAAAGCAAAATTGGTGACCTGTTCAGTTTATGGTTCTTGCACTGAAAGCCTAGAGATATTTGAGTCACGTCTACTTGAACTACCAAATTTGGGAATGACCCTACATAATCTGTGATTTTAAAATTCTGCTGAACCCATCACCTAGATAGCGCTACTAACAAAGAGTAATAAATGTTGGTGGTCACAGTCTTGATTTTTTAAATAATTTTTGTTGGGGGATTTTCATATCGAGATACATAGTTACATAGTTTTTGCACATGATACACCATTGTGTTATTAGCTTGTTTGTTCAGCTGTACGCTGTTCCTAGCTCCATCCAAATGGTATATTCAGTGCAGTCTTACATCTTTGTCAGACCATTACAAATTTAAAAATTGCAACCATAAACAAAGTTAACCTGCTAGCAATTTTCAGTAGCATTTTGCATGCATTGGGGAGTGTATTCCATGAGAAGTAACTGATTTATATGGTACTGGGAAATACTGAGGTGTGGGAGTGTGGAGTAGGACTTGAGCAACTGCGATATAGAGTAGCAAGAATGGCAGCCCGTAGTGTTGGTAGTATCTCAATATAGGTGGTGCTCTTGGACCATTTCCCGGCTTGGTGGGTACTCGGGAGTCCCTTTGATGCTATTTGCGCCACTGAAACTTTCTCACTAGATGCATACTGTGGCTCGTTGAACAACCTCCACCATGCCCTTCTAGGGGTCTCTCATTGTCTTTAGTGGCCTAATAAAAAGTTTGTAATAGTTTGTGGCATATGTGAGAAACTGGATACTGTCTTAGAATATGGACTTCTTCCCTGTGTAGTGCTCTGCCCTCCCAATTGGCTGTTATCAGCACAGCCCCCTCCCAGTGTCTAATCAAAGGGCTGTTCACAGACTTCCAATTCATGGTGGTGTTTCTTTTAGCCACTGGTAGCAGTAATTCTGCAAATTTAGTGTGTCGTGCTCTTTGCCCATTTTCGGGTAGGGAACAAGGCCCAATATGCAGTTCTCCAGGGTTGTGTGATGTTCTCAACCCACTGCTGGTTGCATATATGTACCAAACGTCTGTCAATATTGATGTAACTCAGGGCACTCCCATATGATATGCTTACACCCAGGTTACTCAGCATTACACTTTGGGCAGGTTGTTACACTGCTCGGGGTTCAATATAAGCACAGACAGATAATGAAACTGAATAAGTTTCAACCTGGTGTTCGGATACTTCATGGGGAGAGTCTCTCATTTTGTCACATTTCCTGTCATGCAAAGCTCTCTCCGTATCCTCTACCTATTTCTCTTACATTAGCTTCAATAATGTTGTTATGTGCCCGAGTTAGGCCCATGTAGCACATTTTCCTACATTTGTCACTTTACTGCACAATAAAATTACTGCTGAGACTTTTTACACACATTCACATGTGTGACAATGTGAGATTAGTTTCTCTGAAACTACTTTTGTTTACACATCTGGCTTCGCACATCATTATTACGATGCCTTGAACACCGAGTACAAGGCCTTTACTCATGATGTACAAATGTCATTCTATCTTCATACACAGGGCGACGGGGCAACAGAGCTATCTGCATATTGTGGTAAATAAATAATTAATTACGGTACTATTTTTCAGGATACTCATACAAATAGATAGCTCAATAAATAAGAGTCAAGATACGAGGTAGCTAGAGTTGACAGGCTTTAATTAAGCATAAAGGACTGGAACAGGACAGCCTGTACGGGGATGGGATGGCAGCTGCCTGGGGCAGGGACAAAGGAATGGTAACTTTTAATAACAGTGCACAAGTATATATAGTTAAAACATTTTCATGGCATTCAATACAATAGGCGTAGCAGTAGGCGGAGTTTGTAGCAGTCGCGAAAGATAAGGGCAGAAATGATGTAACAAGAAGGCGTGTACAGGGCGTATACATAGACATGTGATGTAAACGTAACAGAATATGTCATAAAAAGGGGCGGAAACATGGAGGGGGCTACCTGAGCAGCTGGGACCTCTAACCTAGTGGTGCGCACAAACTGGCAATGACGTGTTACCAGGAGGACTGGGGGCTATGACTTCTGTGCTAGAAGAGGAGACGAAAAGTCTGGAGTGTCAGGGCGACATGTACCTAAAGCCTATCTAGTATCTAGTGTTTAGGGAACATGTTGATAGAATCCAAGTTATCAGGGCAAAGGCTAACAGACATTAAGACTGGTGCATGCATAATCCTATATGTAGTGTGTGTGCGAGGAATATTCTATGAATATTAATACAGTATTTCTCTTACATGGAGACATAAAGGCTAGACCATGACGGAAACTATTGATGCGATTCAGTAGCTTAGGAATGCAGAGAAGGAGGGCTGGACTGATAACTAGAATCATAACATACTCTTGGCAGACTGAGAGGCAGAGCCAGGCCGAGCCGGGCACTGCGAGGCATGAAGTAAGCTAAGGGTCAGGGATACAGGTGGGGGCTGTATTGCTCCTCGGAGAGGGTTCAGGAAACAGGAGCTGAATCTGAGTCCGGGCCCTTTTGAGGCCTAGAAACGGGGACTTTTCAATGAATTAACGTGCACACTGTGAAACGTGGCAACGTAGCTTTACATAGGCCTGATATTCGTTGTATTCACGAAGACTGGAAACTGGCATACTAGAGATGGACACAACTGTAATTGCGTCTTTAATCGATCAGAAGGGGAATACATGCATATTAATCATGCACATATAACATAGGATGGGGAACACGTAGGCACATACAACATGGCAAAATTTACTTTTCCACATTCCCTCCTTGTGCCCTACGTTTCCATCAGGAAACATCTATATTCATGATACCATCTATCATTTCATACAGCATCATTTGCTCGTCTCGAATTGTCTTGGAACGGGACTTAGGACTAGGAATACAAGAGGTAGCACAAATGCCGCAAATCGCAGGGCCACATTGTATACAGAGGCAGCAACTGAATATGATCATTACTGCAATACCTAGAAATGACAATACTTTCCATCCCCAGGCAGATATGATACTCCATAGCCAACCGGACCATGTCCAGGTGCCTGGATTCTGGTGTAACTGATGGGCAATTTTATGAAGTCTGGTTATAGCTGAATAAACGGACGGCGCGTTATTAGGAATGAAAATGCAGCAACTAGATCCGATGACTCTACATGCTCCTCCTCTATCGGCCAGTATGACGTCAAGAACGAGACGATTTTGGAGCACAACAAATCTCATAGCAGATTGCTCTTCGGTTAAGTTACCTAGAGCAGAAGTAGTCTCATTCACTACTGCTTCAAGGGTTCTGGTTAATCTACGTATTAGCTTACTATTCTGGACAGGTCCTATAAAGAAGAAGAAACCTTTATTAAAATCTTGATATTGTTCTAGAGTAGTTTCAGTTTGATCGACAATTGGGGACTCAATCTCCCTTCTATGTCTGACGTGTACTAGATGTGTGTTTCTGTGATAATCAGATGGGGCTAGGAAAACTGGTGGCAGTAGGAAGGCAATGTAACATGTTCCATCCCAATCGAGGGGCAGACGAACATATGCGGTCTGACCACAAACAAAATAAGAATGACGTGAAGCTTTGAAAATAGATTTCCCACTGTCACTATACTCGACAGTAGTAGTACAATCACTATGTCCTACATGTGCGGAACCATTATTTCTGACACATAATTCGCCTTTGACTGGTAGTACTGAAATAGCAGGTAAGTCTGGAGTAGTATCGGATTGAACATTCAGGACCATAAAATTCGAGGAATAATTACCTAAATCATATACTTCATTTTCTAGATCTAACCCTGTTCTATGGGTGAGACCTTGCTTGTCTGGGAAACATGTACTATTCAGAAGGGACATATCAGTTGAGGATGACGTTAACATGGACCATGCTCCACACGAACCATTATGTGAAAACGGATAAGGAAAGAGTGGCAGAACTCCCTTCGGTGTCTGGAAAGGGGGAAGTCGACCACACACCCAACAATTAGTAGCATTGCTGGTCTGGTGTGAATAGTGTAACATTCTGATGAATGTGTTATTTCTCATAGCAAGACGATAGGATAACTCGTGAGGAGGCAGATCACTAAATGTGTGCTCTATTGTAACATTAGAAAACTTATTTACATGAGAAATTGGAAAACATAAATGCAATGCATAACTTGTGCAAGTAACCATCAAACTTAGAAACAATAGAAAACTTAGAAAAACGATACATCGGATAGAGTTTTGACTAACTCTCTCACTATGGGGGTCTATCTCATACATGTCAGATACCTGTCTAACCGTTTCACCCGAGGGGGACTTAGACAATTAAACTGGCTGACTTATTTTACTAGACCGTAGTTTGGATTTATACTCCTGCCGCGGAGTTCTCTCTAACAGAGGAATTTTTAGTTCTGGATTTGAATGAATGTCTGATTTAGAGTCTGGTTTCAGGTAGTCCTTTGAAATGGAAATGTCTGTAGAAATGTCATTAAAAGTCTTGTTTCTGAGTCCGTGAAATTTCTTGACATAAGACAGATGGACCCAACCCTTACGGCCTTCCAACTTCACGGCCGTACGGGTGGTCAAGAGGACTAGTTGAGGTTGCTTCCAGCGGGCCTCCAGCGGACTTGAACGATCAAAGTTCCTTATCAAAACGAAATCCCCGGGGATGACCTCATGCGGTTTCACCTCGGTGTTGTCTGGAAATGCGGCGGCAACCTGTGAACGACAAGAGTGTAGGGCAGACATCAAGGAAGCTAGGTAATCTGTCAGCATATTACTGGAAACATCTGTAATACTGCGGGGTCTAGGTGTACCCCACATGTTTGGGGGGCGGCCGAATACGACCTCATAAGGGGACAGGCCTGATCTGGAGTGTGCGACCATGCGCATAAAGAACAAAGCAACTGGCAGGGCAACTAGCCAGTCTACACCTTTCTCTTGACATATCTTAGCAATTCGAATTTTCAGGGTCTGATTATGTCTCTCTACGAGACCGGCTGCTTCAGGATGGCGCACACAATGGAACTTCCACTGGTACCCTAACAAAAGGGAAACATGCTTCATTAGCTCAGATGAGAATGGCTGGCCGTTATCAGAATACACGACCCTAGGGAGTCCATAACGGGGGAAGAATTCACGAACCAACTGCCTGGCAGTGGTCGCTGCTGTGTAATCTGGAACTGGATATGCTTCTGTCCACCTGGACAAAGCGCATACAACTACGAGAACATATTTGAAACCTCGACATCGCTCCATCTGAATATAATCCATCTGGAGGACTTCAAAAGGGTGGTCAGGAGGCTGGAATCCACCTTGTTCCACCGGGACACTTTTACCTGGATTGAATTGACAACATATCATACAAGTACGGACTTTCTGCTTGGCTGCAGCTCGTAAGTGCTTGTTAAACCAAAGGTTCTGGATACTGTCTAACATAGCTTTTTCTCCTAAATGTGCAGGACTATGTGCGGTATTGATAATGACTTGAACCATAGAGTCGGGGAGAAACCATGTGGCTTTTCCCTTCGTCACCCATCCCTGATCTGTCTGGACCCCTCCTTGTTCGGACCATTTCCTGATTTCTTCAGGAGTAGCATGTAACTGTATGTCTATGACATCTTGTGTAGGGTCCTTAACTGTCATACAAGTAGTCTGTTCTGGAGTGGATGTCTGTGTCTTGTTAACTGGAATGTCTGGTGTCTGAGCTGTAAGCTTGGCTGTTCGATCTGCTAGATCGTTACCTTGGGAAATAATGTCAGTAACTTTCGTATGTGCTTTGCACTTCATGATAGCGATAGCTGTCGGTAAATGTATTGCATCTAACAGAGCTTGAATGAGGAGACCATGCTGAATCTTGGTTCCATGAGAAGTCATGAAACCTCTCTCCTGCCAGAGCACTCCGAAGTCGTGTACAACTCCGAATGCGTAACATGAATCTGTATATATGTTTACTTTCAGGTTCTTGGCGCGTATGCAGGCTTGGGTCAGAGCAACTAGCTCTGCTGCTTGAGCAGACAGGGTGTCAATACGGTGTGTTTCAATAACTTCAGTGTCAGTAGTCACTGCATACGCGGCTACTAGTTCTCCTGTACTAGTTCTCATACATGAACCATCCACATAAAGTGTCAGGTCGGGATTAGGTAAAGCAATGTCTGTCAGGTCTTGTCTTGGCTTAGTCATAGTGTTAATGACTTCCACACAGTCATGTGTGGCAGGATTTGAAGTAACTGACGGTAACAGTGTAGCAGGATTTAAAACGTTGCAGCGTCTGATTTCTATGTGTGGCTGGAACAGTGTCAGTTCATAACCTGTTAATCGTGCAATGGTCAAGTGCTGAGTCTGTGTTCGGTTTAAAAGAACTTCCACGGAGTGTGGAACTTGTACTGTCAGGGAATGTCCTAATACTATGGAATCACTTTGTCTGATAGCTAGTGCTGTGGCTGCAACTGACTTGAGGCACGCAGGCAGAGCCTGGGCTACTGGATCTAACGTGCTTGAAAAATAAGCACAAGGCTTGTACTGTCCTGCTTGATCTTGTGTGAGAACAGATAATGCAGTACCATCACGTTCTGTGACAAAAAGTGTAAAAGACTTACTGTAGTTCGGTGTAGCTAGAACAGGTGCTTGGCATAGGGCTTTCTTTAACTCATTAAAACTAAGTGTATGTTCAGATGTCCAAGGGAGAACAGTCGATACGGCTGCCTCCTGTGTCGTTAACTGTATCAGTGGCTTAGCTAGAAATGCATACTGAGGAATCCATTGTCTGCAATAGGAAGTGAGGCCGATAAAAGCACGTACCTCCTTCTGTGTCTTGGGCTGTGGAAGACTCGCTATTAACTGGATACGGTCTGGTGTCAACTGCCTACCCCACTTGGACAGTAAGTGGCCTAAGTAGATCACTTGCTGGACACAGAACTGGAGCTTCGAAGGGGACACCTTGTGCCCCATCTCGGCTAGGAAATACAGAACTGTAAGTGACGCTCGCTCGCAAGCTCGCTCAGAACGGGCTGTGATCAGTAGATCATCGACATACTGGAGCAGGGCAGTGTCAGTTGGCATGTGAATATTGTCTAGTTGTCGTTTAAGTGCTTGACTGTAAATACTAGGACTTTCTGTGAAACCTTGAGGAGCTCGTGTGAATTTATAGCTCCTTCCATTTAAACAAAAACCGAAAAGGTACTGGCTGTCTGGATGAATTGGAACACTGAAAAATGCATTCTTGAGGTCTATTACTGTAAAAAATATAGCTTCAGAATCAATAGCTGTCAATAGGGATGAAATATCTGGGACTACTGGATACTGGGGTATGATACATTTATTGAGTTCTCGAAGGTCAATCACTAATCGATATACTGGAGGTGCATTTGGATCAGTGCGTTTCATGACTGGAATGATAGGAGAATTACATACATTGGAGTCAGTTTCTACAACCACTCCTTGAGCAATAAGCTCGTCAATAATTTTGGATAAGGCTGCTACAGCCTCAGGTGGCAATCTGTACTGTCTGATTCGTGGCAAGACTATACCTTGCTTGAG
Source organism: Lissotriton helveticus (assembly GCF_964261635.1). Lineage (NCBI taxonomy): Eukaryota > Metazoa > Chordata > Amphibia > Caudata > Salamandridae > Lissotriton > Lissotriton helveticus. Next base: position 392,210,054 of record NC_136068.1, on the reverse strand, counting down.
AGTCACACGATGGGGTGTGATTCGCATAAAACCTACATCAGTTGGACCTTGCGCCCATAAATGCTGCGGTACATTGGACAATCTTGGATCAAAATCTCGTAATACATAGTGACCTTTAAAGTCCCTTAAAAACAAGCGTATTCCTTCTGGGGAACAGCAAATAACTGCACCTAATTCTTTCAATGTCCTAATACCTAACAAATTTTCTGGACATGACTTCGTAAGTAACAAATCAGTAGTTCGGGACAATGGACCAACTTCTAGAGTAACTGGCTTTGATATCTCGTTTACAATAGGCTTTCCTGAAAATCCAAGGGAAACATTTCTAGAGCCTGAGAGCGGAGCCCCTGGAACCTCGTCATGACTGATAGTAGTCCTACTTGCCCCTGTATCAATCAAAAACTTTCTGTCTTTCCCTAATACTTGACTATGAACATAGGGACCCTCTTGATCTACAGGTATCTCGATGAGAGGCAAGCCTACCTCCCTCTCTAGGCTGTTTCATGAATATGGCTGATACTCTGGATACTCTGTCTGGGCATACTGGTACATCTGCTGTGTAACATGCTGTGTTGCAGCTATAGGCTGCGGTGCTGGAACTGTCTGTTGTGCATTCTGTGGTAACTGAGAAGTCTGTGAAACTTGTTCTTGTCTAGGCGGACGTGGTCTTTCTTTGGTTTTACCAGTAGCTATGTTGTGTTTCAGAACTGCACACTCGTTTATAAAATGACCTGGCTGTTTACAATAGTTGCATGTCCCTTTAACGGGAGCTGCAGGATGACTGGCTTGATTCGGACCCCTCTTCTGACTGTCTTGTGGAACAGATTGTGCAACTAGTATTTTCATTTTCGTGTCTTTCATACGTCTCCTTTCGTGTTCTTGCTCTTCCCTGATTCTATTCTGGTGATACTGGAGCATCTGGAGCATTTGGGACGGGGTACTAGCTTGCCAGGTACTTTCGACTTTCAAAACTCTATTTTTAACTTGTGGACTTGAATTCTCGACTAGTTTGGTAACAAAAAGATGAGGGTATGACTCGCTACTTGTCTTCAGACCACTGTTAATAATAAAACATTTTTCAAATCTAGAATAAAAATCACTAGTATCTTCGTCTTGTTTCTGTTTACAGGCTGAGATTGCATCCCAGTCTTCCTTTTTCGTGGCTAGTAATCTTGGCAAAACCTGTATTAACAGTTCAGGCAATTCTTTACATTTGTCCCCAAGACCGGTACCTGGTACTCGTATTTTATCTTCAGCTTCTAGAGCTGTCCAATCTATCTTTTTCTCTCCCACCTCCCATTCTTTTTCCTTGAGTTTTTCATATACCCCTGCGGGCAACAGGACCTTTAGCATTTTAATGATATCTGGATACGTGTATTCTCCCATACGGAGCATGTCTTTTAATTCACGGTGGAACCCTGCTGGATCTTTGTCGTGACAGGGAATTAATTTCTTCATCTCTAAGAGTTCCATCTTTGTGATAGGGGTGTAAACAAATACTCGTTGCATTTCACCATCCGCTGTCCTAACTGGGTGTACTTCTCGTAACGGATGCTGTCTATCTATGTAAAATGGTTTACTTTCTGGAGGTGAGACGTGAACAAAATGCGGATTCAGAAACGTTCTATATTTGTGGCGCTGTTCTAGAATGATACTAATTAAATCGGTACCTAAACCTTTCCATCTATACTGGAGTAACTCGTTCAGGACATCATGTAACGGACCTGGATCAGAATGCTGACCCTCATACAGTGTAATGAGGTGCTGGATCATATACATACCCACCAGTCGCTGCTCGGCTGGGGGCAGTTTTAGAAACATTTGTGCCACTATTTCGTCTGGAAAAGTGGTAGAATCAGTAATCCATCGGACTGCTGATCGGGCTAGTTCTTGTTCATGCATGGTACTAAGTTCACTATAACCGATTCGTGATTTTAAAATGTGATCGGTAGCTTGAAATACTTGTTCCAGAGAACCTTGTTCTGGTGCTGGAAGATGAATGACTTTCTTGTGTTCTAGGCGTAAATGTCGGTCTGGAAATCTAGATTTACCTACATACGCTATTCTGGCGGTATTCTCGTCTTCTACTTCTTCAGTATCAGAGTTACTTTCTTTCTCGCTTACTTGTGCTTTACGATTGTCGTGTAACCTTATTATTTCCTTGCGAATTTTCTTGTACATACTCTCTATACTACTGAGTGTCCTGTGTTTACCCTCGGCTATATTATCACTCCACCTTGTCAGAACTTTCATTTCGGTCGGATCTTTAGTCGGACAATCTTGTTCCCTTACTAAACAATTAATTAAAAACTTTAATAGCATGAGCTGGGTCTCAGCTTTCCTTAGTGACATGATTTCACCAATACTTTCTGAATCGTCTCCTGTACGGATGAAACGATATATTCTGTCTAGATCTTCTTTCATATTCGGTAGGGTGTCCAAATACTCGGTCACCCGTCTTACACGCAATGAATATATAACCATATTATCATCGCCTGGGACTGGATCATAACGGCATTCGGTAAGAGCTCGTCTGATATCTGCAACGGACTGATATTTGGGCGTACGCTGTAACGCACGTTCATGTAACTCGACTAACGTTACACGTTTGTGTGGCGGCGGGGTACCAGGAGGACCTCCTCCCGCGGCCCCTAAACTGGAATCGTCGACTGATACTCTTCGTGCTGGCAGAGTGACCGATGTAGCGGGAACTTGTACTATGGGCTGGACCGGGGGTACCGTAACAGGTGCTGTAACAGGTGCCCCGGTGGCTGGAAGAACAGGAATTACATTATTTACAGGAGCTGGCGGAGCAGGATTTGCATATTCTGGGACTGTGTCGTCCAAATAGGACGAGAGAAAAATGTCAGCTGCGGTCGCTTTGTGACGTAGCTTAATCGGAACTAATGGCGGCGGAAAATTACATGGTGCTTCCGGGGTTGCTTTTGGCAAGCCCTCGGCAAGAAGAGGATACATACCCTTAATGAGGGCATTTCTCTGTCTGTCTGACTGTTCGGCTTTAACTCGTTCACCTATTTCGATTAATTCCCTTTCTTGGGCTCTTTCTGAGGATTCTCTACTTAATTCTGACTTTCTGATTTCTTTCTCTGTTCTTTTATGAGATTCTTTGCGCCATAACTCGATGGCATCTTTCTGGGACTGTCTGGCTTTCTTTTTCCATAATGCTTCTTCTACTCGCATGATGCATTCGGCATCCCACGTACCTGATACGGGCCATCTATACTTTTCCTCTAATTGTTTGGTGTACTCCACCCATAAGTCTAGATATAATATGGCACTTATGCCATGCTTTTGATACATAAAATGACCTGGACTGTCCCTAGGCGGGACAGAAACTGCTTCTTCGAGCAGACCTTTCCTAGTTCTTAGCTGACGTAATTTTGAGAACAGAGGCATGACTAGACTGGAGTCTGGACACAATACAATACACAATGAACACAATAATAACTGCCATACGAATCATTCATACCACGACGTTGAAAACACATGAAATAACATTTAGAATAACAGTTCGGACAAGATACTACCTGAAATACTGAGAACAGAACACATGAATTTCTCGAGAACAGAACTTACTAGAACAGACTAAATGCACTGCTGAAACAGTACGAAACTTACCGGTCCCATAAAGAGACACGTCAGGACCCGCATCCACCTAAGTGGACACTTCGTGTTGGATCTGTGTACCCAAACCCACGGACCAGAGACAAATTAATTGACCCTGTCTAGATACTACCCCAGCAACGGTACTCACCGGGCAGCAAGAACGGAAGGCCTCGGACTGGACTGGACTGCTACGACGACGGACGGACGAACTTCGGACTTCAGTTACAGGTGGGCCTCCGGATACCTCGGACCTTGGACTCTCGGCTTGGGCTCTGGTCGGGACTCGCCGCGTTCCTCCACCGCCTCGTCTGGATGCTGGACCGCAACCTCCGTCTCCTCCGTGGACCTGAGGGATACTTAAAGCAGAAATATCTGCCGGTGCGCAGGATGGTTCCGTCACGGCTGCTGAGGGTCAGGGGGCTTGCGTGGCTTCTCCGGCACGTGGGGAAAGGGCAAGTCCCTGTTCGGGCGCCATTATGTGGTAAATAAATAATTAACTACCGGTACTATTTTTCAGGATACTCATACAAATAGATAGCTCAATAAATAAGAGTCAAGATACGAGGTAGCTAGAGTTGACAGGCTTTAATTAAGCATAAAGGACTGGAACAGGACAGCCTGTACGGGGATGGGATGGCAGCTGCCTGGGGCAGGGACAAAGGAATGGTAACTTTTAATAACAGTGCACAAGTATATATAGTTAAAACATTTTCATGGCATTCAATACAATAGGCGTAGCAGTAGGCGGAGTTTGTAGCAGTCGCGAAAGATAAGGGCAGAAATGATGTAACAAGAAGGAGTGTACAGGGCGTATACATAGACATGTGATGTAAACGTAACAGAATATGTCATAAAAAGGGGCGGAAACATGGAGGGGGCTACCTGAGCAGCTGGGACCTCTAACCTAGTGGTGCGCACAAACTGGCAATGACGTGTTACCAGGAGGACTGGGGGCTATGACTTCTGTGCTAGAAGAGGAGACGAAAAGTCTGGAGTGTCAGGGCGACATGTACCTAAAGCCTATCTAGTATCTAGTGTTTAGGGAACATGTTGATAGAATCCAAAAGTTATCAGGGCAAAGGCTAACAGACATTGAGACTGGTGCATGCATAATCCTATATGTAGTGTGTGTGCAAGGAATATTCTATGAATATTAATACAGTATTTCTCTTACATGGAGACATAAAGGCTAGACCATGACGGAAACTATTGATGCGATTCAGTAGCTTAGGAATGCAGAGAAGGAGGGCTGGACTGATAACTAGAATCATAACATACTCTTGGCAGACTGAGAGGCAGAGCCAGGCCGAGCCGGGCACTGCGAGGCATGAAGTAAGCTAAGGGTCAGGGATACAGGTGGGGGCTGTATTGCTCCTCGGAGAGGGTTCAGGAAACAGGAGCTGAATCTGAGTCCGGGCCCTTTTGAGGCCTAGAAACGGGGACTTTTCAATGAATTAACGTGCACACTGTGAAACGTGGCAACGTAGCTTTACATAGGCCTGATATTCGTTGTATTCACGAAGACTGGAAACTGGCATACTAGAGATGGACACAACTGTAATTGCGTCTTTAATCGATCAGAAGGGGAATACATGCATATTAATCATGCACATATAACATAGGATGGGGAACACGTAGGCACATACAACATGGCAAAATTTACTTTTCCACAATATCCACAACAATGCTAATCTGCGTGTACATCAGAAGGAAGCTTTTAATTATAAATAAAGAAGCATTTCCGGGGGTTAGCAGAGGAGGCCCTTCAGCTGACACCGAAGGTCCCTGTATGCTGCATCTTTGCAGAACAGCTGCCTGACATCTCCCTGAAGGTGTCCAATTCGTGATCAAGACGGGGTCCTACATTCTCTCCCACCAGGTTATGTGGTTGGATCATCCTGTGGGGGAATTCTTGGCTCTACACCTACAAACACTCTAGACATACCTAGACAGCGTAGGAGTATGCCTGATTACTACCTTGTATTATTTTGGTGCTTGAAATCACTTTCATCTGCTTCTGTCTACTGATTATTGCAGTACATGTATTTCATACAAGAATATTTTTGGTTCAATAAGTACATTGGAAACGCCCCATTGTGTATTCTCTGTATATTTTCTGAGAACAAAAAAGCACCAGTGACTGAGCGGAAGGGTTCTGATTTGTTACCACGATTCCTGGGGGTCAGGGTTGTCTTGTCCAGTTGATACCAGAAACCATTCGCTCCATGGTTGTCGGGAGGGGGGCTTGTGGCACTAAGAGCTAACTGGTCTCTAGGCCAAAATATCCTGCGGGTGCTTGTAATCAATGTTCCCTCTAATTTTTTTCCTCTATGTGCAGCAGTGTAAGGACTCTGTGCGCTGCAGCCAAGGATATGTGCGCCAGGAACCAGACCACGCGTGTGGGTGCAGCGTCTAAAGAAAGGGGCGTGGCCAACATTAAAGTGAAAGTGCGTATGGGGTACTTTTACACAAAGTGTATTAAAAATAAAGAAAGAAAGCTTTTGTAGCATGGCCGCTAAAGTGAGTGGGTATGCTGTGAATTAAATAAATAAATAAGGCCCTCAGGGCACTGTATCTAATGTGAACCCCAGGGGCGGTTCGTTTTAAAGGCAAGAGGAGCGTAGCCCTGCCTGTGGCGACTCTCACCCACCCTTTAGACCATAACATTGTTACTACTTCATAATTATAACAGGCTGCTGGTGATATTGTTGTTGCTGCCCCTCGGTTTTGGAGTGTGAGCTTGCCTCTGAACTGAACTGGACCAGCCGGAAAGAAACAATCCAACAATAGAGCTGGTGCCCATGTGCCCTGCCAGATAAGAGGAGTCACTATACTGCATGGTTCGAACTGCTTCTTCGAAGAAAAGATTGTTACAAATGTCTGAGCTGAACACTAGATAGCAGGAGTATGCAGTGCATGTGTATTTACAGCCACACATACTACAAACAAACCTCTCCTAACAGTCTCAATTCTTTCTCAATGTTTTTTTGCCTTGCCGCATAAAAGTAATTTTTTTTATATGTTATGTACATAGGGTGCAGTGTCAAATACAATGGATGTTGAGGTGGAACACCCACCACAACACCCACTGCACGCCCTGCGTGAAAGGGTGCTTTATGTACAAGGCAGAGTTAAGCCACATTAAGTGGCTTAGCGCTGCCTTGTACATAAGGAAATGCCTCTATTGCCTTGAGAATGTCACAAAAAGTGACTTTCCCATGGCGATAGGGGCTTGTACATATTCCCCCATATGTGACAAGCGAAGAGCGAAAAAAATTGTATCAAAACTAAAATTAGAGACTCTGGATTAATGCAGCAGCGAGGGCGAAATTATGCGGCAAAATAGCAAATTATGCAGCGCAATTAACCACTCCTTCTGGCAGAGTTCTTTCATTATTTTATCATTTTTACACCTGGTAACCATGCCTGGGCAAATATTTCACCTCCCTGGTATCAATGTAACACCTAAATGCATCCATCAATAACTGAAAGTCGACCTTTCACTTTACAGTAAAAACCTGCCTCTTGCTGGCAGCATTTGTGGTATAGTTTGATCCACAAGCATTTTTTTTAACTGACAATTATTCAGAAGTAATGAATTAAGTGGCAGGTGTAGCAAATCCATAATTAAGTTGAAAACCCCACAGTTGCACAATAACTCAAGCCCAGTGCCCTGCCTGTAGTATCTATCTAGCTATCTATCACTCTGTCTTTCTCTGTCTCTAAACTATCTATGTAATATATCTGTCTCGGTTTTGTATTTACAATACTGAAGCAGAATCAGCAATGCAACATTATGCTGATTTGCACTATTATCATCATCATGACCAGGTAAAATTATCCGTCTCACAATCACTCTTTTTAGGTTGGGAATTGCAAGATTCATAGAAAAATCAAGGTAGTGGTCAAGGAGAGAATAACACACGAACTATAATGACTTGTAAATCACATTATGTGGAGGTGAAAGATTCAGTGGTAACAGTTGTGCAAAAAGCAACTTGGTTTTGTCTGCGTCCGTTACCAAGGAGTTTTTGTCCACCAGTCTGAGGACTTCAATTGCAATGCTTATTGATTCAATGTGGACAAAAATAATTGAAGTCACGTGTCAAATTTATTAAACATTACACTTTAGTTGCATTAAGAAAGCCTGCAAAAATAAACGGCATTGCTCATTTTGTGCTGAATCAGACCCTATCAAACAATTTTCCGAACAGCATAACCACTACAGGCACTGAGGAGCAAAGAATTTTGAGAAACAATTTTTTTTGGGACATGAATGCTGATATGCAGTCTCTTCCGTAAACCAATGTACCTTTTGCCATGGACACCACATTGAGCAGCAAGACTGTACATGTCCTAGAACAACCGATTTTATTTACGCCAGGAGAGCTGCCAACAGTGCGGAGTGTGCAGCACAGCTCCAAGAGTCGCAGGAAACAACACTTCTAAGAAATGCAAGTTGACTACGTCTGTAGAAACTCTGGCTGTGTCCGGGCCACTTCCCTGAACTCCTCATGTGCGTCTGCGGGCACTGTACCTCACACCAGCTGATGGGCACCTACTGCACTCCTGCTAAGAGAAATAACTTTTGCCAGGACGATGTCACAAGGTCGGAAACTCTTGTACACTTTAACCGTGTCTTTTTCAGTGGCTCGAATTTCTTTCTTTCGTATTATTGATCTGAATATATTCTTCAATGAAGTGGATGCAATGTAGAGGATATGAACTTTGGCAAAGCGGGAGTTAATGCTGCACATCTTACAAGTAACAGTTGCACCCACATCAGGTAGGAGCTGGGACTGTGCATCTCTCACCACAGAAACCGTAGGCAACATTTCATTATCACTTTTCTTCATCATAAACCCTGAGAGGGAGGCATAAATATACCCATGCCTGCTGTATGTCCCACCGCCAGGGTAAAAGTCTTCAAGAATGCACAACGATTCTCCAGGTATACAGTACCGTGCAGGAGCCATGACCACAAACCACTCTGCTGGTCCCAAACACTCTAGCGCAGTGACGCATGCTGTAACGAGCGTGAACCAACGTGATTGACTCTGTCACACAGCCATTTGTCATGCGCTGCAATTGAGGAATATTTTCACAAAAGCTCAAAATCAGCCTGCAGCAGCGCTCCACTAACAAAACATGCATCAAGTCCAAAAGCACGATGTGTAAAGCACACGTCGTGGTTTTGGACTTGCTACATTTAATTTCTTAATGGAGCGCGACTGCGGGCTGTAAGTGGGCCTTTGTGAAAGTATTCCTTTTAATCGCAGCACTATCATGCGCTGCAATTAACAGAAATATTTTTACAATGGCCCACAATCAGCCCCCAGCCGTGCCCCATTAAGAAATGAAATGCAGCAAATGCACGAGCTTCTTACTGCTGAATGGGTGCACAAGCTGCCAGTAAAAAACGCAAACTTTCCTCCTGCCAGTCCTGGTGACGTGAACGCTTCGAGGGATCTGCTGTGTGTGCGCTTCAAACAGGAGACTGCGCGCTCGGAATGAAAGATGTGCGCGCCCGCACTTGCGCGCAGCTTCTTGGGAACACTGCTTGTAATTAGTCTAGGCACCTCACCCAAAGATTATGTTGTCTGCAAATGCGCAGGTACTACAGATTAGTGAGAACTACACAACATGGCGCCACCGACGTTGGTTGGGGGTATTTTATAGAGAAACCTGGGCAGTTCAATCATGCCTTCTCCAAGATTCCTTCTCACCTCCAAACCAGACATGTCTGTGGTAATAGGGTACACCTACTCAGCTGAGGCAGATTTCTCTATGTATTGGCCGTAGGTTATTCAAGCTTGTAGGATAAAACGTCTCACATTGTGTTTACCTTATCTCCATAAATTCATCTAATAAAATCTTTTTTTTCCAAAAAAATGTCTATAAACTAAGAAAACATTGAAGAAGTTGAAGGAGAATTAAACATAGCAGAAAAATGCAGAAATGCAGTTACTCTCAAGTTACTACATTATGGTCCCCTAGCTACAAGTGGAGACTTTACCTTGGTGGTTGAGGCACAGGAAGCATTCAGGACAGAGGTATTCTATTCTTGGGCTAAATTCTCAGCTGCAAATGCCCACACACAAATGTTTCATACCTACATTAAGAATGAAACACCAGTGGAATAAACTTCATACGAAGAACTAGAAATTCCTCTCTCTTACTAAGAGCATATAAATTGGTTTAAAGGTGCCCGCCCACACACTACACAAAACATGAGACTCGGTCCGCTCAGCAAAGAAGGAGCGACATGGACGGGTTTAGCTCAATACAGACTGCATCCAAACACTGCTAATTTAACTGCAGCTGAAATGTGTGCCTTATACAGAGATTTTGTAAAAATGTAAAGGAATCTTACACGGTTTATAATGCGAACACTCACAGTTATCCCTGCGCGGGTATCAGCTCACAGACGTAGAATGTCGTTATGGGATAGATTGCCACCAGTCTGGATCACATTTGGTTCTGGATAGCACAGAAAATGAGCCACCTTGAAGTAGTATTTCCTCATACAGGCCAGCAGGATAAACACAGAAAACTGATTATTTGCTTGCGGATGGGGATGGCTCCCCCAGTAAAAGACTGCGCCATTTGGGGTACAGTCTTCACTGCAGTGTATACCAAAACACATGGTACCCCTTCACTGGCTGATTTACCTGACGTATTGAAGCAGCTTATGAATGAGTACTGGCAGCACCCACCCTGGACTTAGGGATGAAACTGATGGCAATTTTGCCACAGTATCCACCATTATGTTAAGTAACATAAAACAGAGGCAGCTGTATTAGCTATAGACCAACGCCTGAGGGATTTCACTTCTGCCCAATACAAACTGGAATTACTGAAAATTATAGAAGAAACGTGTGCTATAAATGGTTATCGAATACCTTATTGATATCCCGCCCATCAGAATCAGCTGGTCAGGGGAGGTCATCAGTTCCATCACTACTTTGCGGAGGGAAACTCCTGCCCCTCATTAGGCGTATAAATAGAACCAAGAATGAGGGTACAAATGTTGCAGGTCACTGAGAGGGCCAGGAGCCGTCCCCTAATCTCAGCTAATTACTCACCCACTTTTCCTCTGAAGGTTCAAGAGAAAAGGAAGGCTACTCCAGCCGTCTCGTTCGTATGTGAGGAGAAGTATTGGTGCGGGAAACCCTTTGATCGGAGCCTATGTGTATCTTTAGAGAGGAGATGCGTTTTCTGCAACAGACATATGTGTGCACCTAATTGCTCAAGGTAGGATAAAATAGCTTGTCTCTTGATCGGGTTATTCAACCCCTTCACATTTAATGTGAGAATTTTAACATAAGGGACTGGACCGTGACCCGGAGCTACTTGATGGCTTGGTAGTTCGGGCTGGACTGTTCCCATGAGGCACAGGGTCAAGACTGATTTGCATATGGCCATGTCTGAACTGGGGTGGTGTGGTGAGCAAAATAACGATGGATTAAAGCCAGATCTGTGACTGGGGGTGAATGTTTTGCCATTGTGCAACATTCCGTCCATCAATTGTTGTTTTTGCAACTGTCTTAGCAATGGCACCAACAAGGTTGTAAACAAGCATTTGCAATGCAAATAGGTCTCGCATTTGTGAGTTTAAGCTATTGGCATTGTAAATGACAATGTCTTTTATTTAGGTTTTAAAAACCAAAACATAAATGAAAGGCATTGTCATTTACAATGTCAATAGCTCAAACTCGCGTAATTGCGAGACCTATTGCATTGCAAATGCTTGTTCTTAAATGAGGTCCTAGGTATGTTTTGAGGATTAGATCATGATGGCGCAGATCAAAACGCGCACTAATGAGTATTGAGCGCTACGGAATGAATGAATGTTGCATTTGTGTCCATGCAGCCAAGATGTCTTAAGTTATGGTGCAAATCTTAAAATATTAGAATGCAAACTGGAACACACATTCAAAATTAATGAGTGATGGTTCGAATATAAATGCACACTCAGGATTACTGAGAGATGAGGCAAGTCTATCCATGCGCTCAGGATACACCAAGACTACTGAGTGACGAGGCAGATCTGAACATTCATATCGGTAGCAATACATGACCTATGCATGGTAGCGCCCACCTCTGTTAATGCTTGCACTGGCAAAATATCGGTATGCGACGTTTACAACGCAACCGTTACAACGCCGTTCCATTACGACGCGGTCATAACAACGAAAGTTGTTACAACGAATTGCGCTGGGGGGCGCTCAAGGATAGTAAATCATTTAATTTACTATCCCAACACCTTCCCTACTATCCACGGGGACTGGTGTTGGAATAGTAAATAAAAAATTTTTAATTTGCGCCCCCCCAACGCAAGTCGTTGTAACGACTTGCGTTGTTACAACCGCGTTGTAATGGAACGCGTTGTAAAAGTGTGCGTCGTAATGACGTACATCCCAAAATATCTAATTTTTGGCAATTTTATAACATCATGACTACTGCTCAATGAGGCCTGTACCTGTAAGATCGGTCTACCTTATCAGTTCATCAATGGACTCACTCTTTCATCCATCATGCACTTACTCTTTTATTCAGGCATTCATCCATGCTGAACTCCCTAATCCGTGCAGCCTTTGACTCGCGCGAGATTCTCCCATTCACCTCTTCACATGGCCACACACAGAAACTCCCCAAGCAATGAAGAATCCATTTCACTTATAAAATAGTTGATAAAATGACTGTGCCAATATTTGTTTTTCAGTGCCTGGGAGACATTCTGTGTTTCCCTCCTTTTCTAGCAACATGTATTAGTTAACTGTCTGTGACTTGCACTAAACAGCATAAGAATTTGTTCTTTCCCTCCCCCATTTACCACACACATACGCACGCGAACACACACACACAGACACCCACCTGCCCACTCGGGCACAAGCTATCGTTCCGGAACAAGCTCTTGTAAAATGTCATCCTTGATGCAGTGGTGACAGGATGCACTGCTATTGTCACAGCAGTCCTCGTCGTTTTACTCAGATGCTTTCAGACTAGAGTGGGCGAGCCAAGTAGCAAAGAGAGCCGAGCCAAAGGGTTCGACTTGGCTGTATAGGCGCTTGCAATAACAAAGCTAAGAAAGCTTTTGCCATTTAAATCAGGCAGCAGTCATGTAAAAACATGATAACATTTCTTCAAAATAAATAAAAGTGACCCTTCAAAAAAGAAAACATTTGCGTAGGCTCACATAAATTGGTCCGGTAGGGAAGGCGGGATTGACAGATGCTGCCACCCAGGCGCGCAACACCCATTGGCCTCAAAAGGCTTCAGCCCCACCCCGTCGTGTGTAGCAGCCCGGGATGAGACACTTCCCGGGCCCGCTCACAGCCGTACCCCGAGCACTTTACAGGTCTTTAAAAGACCTTGTGCATGTTAATGGGGCTTTGTTGTTGTTTCACCCCTTCTAAGAGCCCCTGCAGCTCGACTCTGCCGATTGCCTAAAGATTCAGCCCCCCCCCAAAAAAATTCTTAGCCCCCCCGAAATTTGACTCTAGTTGCGACTCTGCCGCCACCCCATCTCCTTTCAGTGCCTTGAACGTGAGACACAAGGCGCTACAGCAAGAGGGAGGAGCTCTCTCAGCCCTGACAGCAAAGCCCTTGCCGCCTCATCCGTGGATAATGAAGTCAGAGCGTCGTCCCATTGTTGCCGCTTCATGAATAACCTTCGTGAATCTTGCAGTACATCTTCAGTCGTCAGATCGGCGAGCCGCAGCAGCAGAAACTAGCATTGGCTCTGTTAGTGAACGCAAGCTTTGGGGTCCGCTGGTGCACCTCAAGCGGCGCGCACAACTGAGAGAGACAGTCATTAGCGGAAGTGTCACACTAGCTTGTGTTGTGACAGTGTCCCGTGTGCTTACATACCTCAGGACTCACTCCCCGCCCTCGGAAAACTCTGATCCGGGATAGGTCAGCAGCAGCTCAAGCCCAGAGGATGCCGATAAAGATGGCAGTGATGTCACAGAAAATGCCGTCATTTAACAGTTGACTTGGTAACATCGGAGGAAGAAACAATAGTGAAGTTAAAACAAATTAATATAATAACAACACCCACCTCACTAAAATAAACTAAAATCACACAACTGCGTGTGAAATATATGTGTCGAAATATGGAAAAGGTACTGCGACAATGAGGATTAAAATATTGGGGGGTTGTGTGATCGCACCGAGTAATGGCACAACTCTTTTTTTTTAAATTTCGGCCGAAATTCGCGCTGGGTGCGCGAATCTCGCAGATTCTTTTTTTAATTTAAAAGCCTTTTTTGGCCCTGGGGGTCCTTGTGGGACCCCATAAGAAGGCCTAGGGGGTCAGGGTGTTTTTACCATGCCCCCTTTTTGCATGTTTTTTTCTCTGCTTTCTTGTGCCTCGGTTCTACCGAGGCACAAGATGGCTGCCAACACTTCCTGGTTTGAAATGTTGACAGCAATTAGCATAAAGCTTGTGCTCGGGAGGATCTGCAGCCCTAGATATATATGTGTTTTTACTTTTGAATTTCTCAGCAACTACTGAACGGATTTACACCATTTAACAAAAAGGCACCTTTCTGAACCAAGGGCTACCTCTTTGCCAAATTTGGTGTAATTCCGTTCAGCAATTCAGCTGTAGCTGCGATTAAAGGTTCCTATGGAAAATTGTATGGGGAAAACATGTTTTTGGGCCCCCCTTTTTTTCTCAGCCCCGTGTGACCAATCTCCCTGAAACTTTCAAGATAGGAGCGGACCGGAGCTGGCCAAATGTTTTGAAAATTTCGCCAAGATTCGTCAACCAGCGCCAAAGTTATTGGGAATAGAATGTTGCATATTTCCTATAGAAAATAGGACCTAACTATAACTATCTACTGGCGACCGGCAGTAGGTAATATATATATATATATACATTTCGCTCCGTGGGGATGGTCCTAGAAATGAGTCTCACTCGAGCAAAATAAAGCTTTCCCCAGAAGCTTGTATTTTCGGTAAAACAGTCCTTCCTGTCAGTAAATCAAGGCATCGGACCACAGCCCTGACGTGTTTCGAGTTAACCTCTTTTTCGAAGGGAATGCAGCCAAGGAACGCTTAATTGGACCACACCTTTCTTATAAGCGCTATCGCAGGCCAGTCATTGGACAGCTCTGAATGAGTTCTGTGCGCTGCTTGTTGGGAAGTAAAGTCCCGATATTTCCTGAATGGAAGCGCTCCAAATTAAAATGCAAGTTTCAGGCTCTCACATGAACCCTGACAGTCACGGCTGTTATAATCCATTTCTTGTGCCCCACACACAGAGCCCCGTGGATCACGAGCTCCGTGGCCCCCTTGATTTGAAGTGGTGCGGACTCTGCGGCAGGACAGCCGCACAAACATTTCGCTCCGTGGGGATGGTCCTAGAAACGAGTCTCACTCGAGCAAAAGAAAGCTTTCCCCAGAAGCTTGTATTTTCGGTAAAACAGTCCTTCCTGTCAGTAAATCAAGGCATCTGACCACAGCCCTGACGCGTTTCGAGTTAACCTCTTTTTTTAATTGGACCACACCTTCCTTATAACTCGAAACTAAAGGCTTCTGGGGAAAGCTTTCTTGTGCTGTCCTGCCGCAGAGTCCGCACCACTTCAAATCAAGGGGGCCACGGAGCTCGTGATCCACGGGGCTCTGTATGTGGGGCACAAGAAATGGATTATAACAGCCGTGACTGCCAGGGTTCATGTGAGAGCCTGAAACTTGCATTTTAATTTGGAGCGCTTCCATTCAGGAAATATGGGGACTTCACTTCCCAACAAGCATCGCACAGAACTCATTCAGAGCTGTCCAATGACTGGCATGCGATAGCGCTTATAAGGAAGGTGTGGTCCAATTAAGCGCTCCTTGGCTGCATTCCCTTAAAAAAAAAAAGGTTAACTCGAAACGCATCAGGGCTGTGGTCAGATGCCTTGATTTACTGACAGGAAGGACTGTTTTTACTGAAAATAAAAGCTTCTGGGGAAAGCTTTCTTGTGCTCGAGTGAGACTAATTTCTAGGACTATCCCCACGGAGCGAAAAAAATAAATATATATATATATATACACACACATATACATACACACACACACACATACATATTAGCAAAAAATTGCTCTTGTATATAAAATAAAAACTTTGGCCCAATGTTTTCATCTTCATTGTTGTACCTCCTTTACTTATTCCTCAAACCACCTCCTGTGAGCAAGACCATTTATTACACAGCAGTGTCTTGGGAGCCCAACTCTCTGAACTACTTAGAGGCAAACAGCAGTAATCTCATCCCTGAAAATTGCCAGGTAGTTCCTGCAACTTCAAGGATCAGGGAAAAACCTGGACAACAACAAAAAATGAGTCCTATACTCTCGGTAATGTGATAAATTCTGCTGAAGCAATATCTTCGCTAGTAGATAATTTAAGTTGAGGGTCTTGGTCTTATGTTTAAAAATTGGATTAGGTCACCATATGCTACTGCTTTTGAGATCAATAAACATTTTGTGTATAATATGCTATCAAATTCACAAAAGGTCATTTGGAGAAATCCTTGTAATTAGAGTAACCATTGGCAATTGGTCAGGGTAGCATTGAAACCCAAAGTTCTACTGCCCACTATGCCACCTCCGATTGGACCCAGCAATATGGTGATCAGCCTTGATCCTTCTCTAATAGGACCAGTCCAGTCTGAACTACCAAGCCAGGTCCTTTTGGTGCAGAAACACAAGCAAACCAAGATCTGTTTCGACCTGATTGGACCTCTTCAGTCAGGTGCAGCCTGGGTCCAGTGGCACTGTGAGCAAGCGACCCTCATTTGAGCATACTCATGGCCACTTTGGGTGTTACATACAATATGCAAACTGTGATGCGAGAAATGCTTACAATTAGTTTAACCATTGGCAATCTCTCATGGCAGCATTCCACCCCATTGTTCATTTGCCCACCATGCCACCTCAGATTAGACCCGGCCTTACGCTAATCAGCCTTGTTCTTGCTCCAATAGTAACATTCCAGCCCAAACTGCCAAGCCAGGTGGTCTCTGAACCTCAACACAAGCAACCCAAAACCTGTTTTGGTCTGACTGGGCCTTTTCAGTCAGGAGCTGGTTGGTCCCAGAGGACACACTGATCAAAGGACTCAAATCTGGAAACACTCCTGGCCACTTAAAACGTTACATCAAATATACAAAATAATATGCTGATCTATTGCAGCAATATGTACCCAAAAATGAAACTACTTTCTCAAAAGTTCCTATGTTTACTCTGAAAAACAATGTTCAAAGATGACCTCACTCTTTATACCACACTATTTATCATCAGTGGGTATAGTTGACAAGTAATACAAATATCAGTCTTCTTTCCCCTGGTTGAGTGTCATCTTCAATTTCCCTGAGCATTACCTAATTTCTCAAGGAAGTGGCGGCTAGGCAAAAAACGGTAACATGTTTTCTTACATATACACTCTCGGGTGCTATAATGTTTAGAATTACCTTCTTAAAGATAAATACATATTTACCACTATAGATGAAGTACAAAGAATGAGCAAACTCACATGGTCTATTCAGTTACACAGCATTCCACAAATAAAGTGATAATGGAAACCATCTACAAAAATGGAAGACAAATGAAAAATCTACACGTAAGACAGGTGTGTGCGTCTGGATGTTGATTTTTTTTCTCCCAGCAGTAGCATGTCACTGGTGCAAGGTATCACAGTACGTTGTTGTCCATGGAGTTGCACAAAACCACGATGAGTCACGTTGGGGAACAACATGGGCCCATAAGAACTGGTGATGTCAGATCTACTCCAATTGTTTGCATTCCCATATAATCTTAAAACAGAGGGCTGAGCCCAAGACAAATAAGATAATCATTAGGGCAGGAGGGAGTTGTCATATCCACCAGACATAACCTTATCAAAGTTAAGTAACTTGTTCCTTTGATGGGTATTTGCTCCTAATGATTCCTCATGTGAACGCGTATCCATGCAACTGTGAAACAGATGGGCTGAAGACGCTCACTTTTGATTCAGCCGCCACGGTTTGCCGCAGCGGCCTTTTCCTGCTTTCCTGGCAATGAGGAAGGGTTGCGACATAATCGACAGGGGCTGGAGTGCCATAGAGACAAGGGAGGCGGGCAAAGGTCGGGCCAAGACAGGCCCGTCTTAGGCTGGGCAATCCCTCTGAAGATCTACATTTGGGACAGCAGTGAAGAGGATCTATTATACAGAGGTACTGCTACACCTAATTGTTTGCTTTGGTAGTGTGGGTCTCTTTATATTCATGCTGCATCATATTTGTATCACAGCTGGCTGTTGGAATATCGGTAAAAGGAAGGGCACTACTGAGGTCCCTTGCGTTCCACCACCACAAACTCGCTCCACAATCGATAATTATCTAATGCAGGCCGTGGATATGGTTTCCAATGAAATTAGACTGGTGGAGCAACGTTTTTCCCTCACTTCCCCAGGTCACTCAATGTCTCGGCTGCACTGACCCCCCCACCCGTGCCTTCTCCGTCGAGGTTATCTAATGATCCTGTGCCAAGCCCACTAGTTGCTCCAATTGCTGTCGCTCATATTGCTGAAGGCCTAGTTAATGATGACACGCTAGCTGGCACAGGTGACAAATCACATTCTTCTGCAGAAGGCCAAGTAACGGAGTTAAATCCTACCTGTTCGCTGGGCCCAGACCAAGACTCAGACTTAGAAACTGGGCCACAATCAAAGCGTTGGAGGAATTCTGTGAAACCTGTGAGAGACAAACCTTCAGCAACTAAGGGCAAACCTGCACCTCGCAAAAGGCCTTGTAATGAGGATGTGCTAGTGTCAACATCTGTCATCTCAGAAGAATCCTGGAAGCAATTGAGAATTCATATAGGTGACTTGTTGGACATCAGATTTAATCCTATCCTTGATCGCCTTGTACACATCAAAGCTACACTGGCAAAGATATCAGCTACCAGGGCCCCAGTGACTCCATCAACTCAGGTCCATGATAAGGGGGAGGCAGGGCGGCTATCAACCAAGTGTTTGCTCCTGATAATAGTCTAGAATTAAATGGAGTTTCACAGCTCTATGGAGAGCAATCCTCAACAGCTAAGCAGGTTAGCAAGCAGATAGAAAGACAACATCCTAGTCCAGCCCCTCTTCCTGTACCTGACCTCCCTCCTGCATCCTCCCCTATGTAATTATTCTAACTAACGTACCCAGCCTTCCAGCTGACGGTGTGGAAACCACAAGGGGCCTCATGAACAAAACTATACACTGGTTGAACACTAATGTGTGTGCTGATTGGGACTTAAAGAGGTTTTGCTGGCAAGACATGTGGGGAGGATTGGTGGAATGGGCAAACGGTATAATGGTGAGGATATAGTGATTAACTTCTGCAATGCCCCCGTCAATGAAATACTGGGCCGAGCTCGGGCTGGCATGGTTAAATCCAGTTCTAACAATGCAGAAAAGGGAGTGGACCTCAAACGAGACAACACCCACACCGTTGTAACCCTACATTTCACAAATTTGATAGTGTTTCAGGTTTAGTGCGCATAACCCTGTATGCACCCTCTGCCCAACAAAGGTGCTCCCCTCCCTGTGAGGAAATATGTTCAAAAACAAAGTCCGGGGGTGCACCACATACAAACGGGTATTAAGCACAAATGTTGTTTGGAAGCAGATGGTAATGAATTTCGGACAATACAGTAAGGTTCTTTTTTAAATTTTTCTTCTTATGGGTGTTCTTAAAAGCAGCCAACGCGTTTCATCCACTAGCAAATGGACTTCTTCAGGGAAAAGAAATATAATCTGGTCAAATGAAAAGTGCTCGCCTTATCATTTGCAGCATTAGAGAAGCCACCTCGTGAGAAGCTGGACAATATTTACGAAGTGCATTGCACAGGGCGTTTTTGCACCATTCAAAATATGAAAAAGGAATACCAATGAATTATACTCGTATACAGATGGGACAGTTCATCTCTTCTCGTTTGTACTTATATTGACAAACAGCTTGCATTGGGTTTTGCGCCATTGGAAAGTTACATCTGTGTGAGAAAACTATTTATTGAGGTTGCGACAGGACTGGATTTTACCTTGACCAGAATATATTTCTTCGCTCTGAAGAAGTCCATTTGCTAGTGGATGAAACGCGTTAGCTGGTGATGGAGCAAGGTGATGAACAATATTTTGTTCAAACTTGCAAAGTTAATCTTCCATAATAAGTATAACTGAATTAACAAGCATGTGATGAAATTATTAATCAACTTAGTTTTAACATCCATTTTTCAGAAAAACACGTGGGATTAACATATGTGCTCTATGTTGCAAATGCGAAGAGAATAATAAACTAAACTTGTCTATTGTCTTTGTCAGTATTAAATGTGGCTGTTTAACTAATGGCATGTGCTTATTTATGTGCTTATGTTATGTCTTTTTGAGATAAAAACACATAAAAGAGTTCCTGAAGAAGGTAGATATAAATGCTGCTTTGTGTGCTTAGCTAGGTAACATAAATTAATGGGTTTTTAATTTAGCAAAGGGGGTGGGTAACAGAATGGGTCTCAATTCTTTAATTAATTGATGTCTTGTGTTTGTTTGAATAATAGTTTCCGAGAGAGGCCTAAGACTGCAAAGAAATGGCTGTGGTCGTGAAACTTGTCCGGAGTGGAGCCTTGCACTTGGTGCAGAAGTGGAAACTTTTACCACGTTGACATTTTTGTCAGAAAATGCAGTCTATTAACTGTGCTGAATGTGCTCTCGGAGAAAAAGGCTCAAGGACAGGAAACAAGGCGACATTGCCAAGGTTAGGAAGTCGTGGACTATCTCGAAAGAAAAAGTAACTCTTTTGAGGAAGCCAAATGACGTGAATGCAAAGGACAATAGGGCTTAAGAAAAAGCCTGAGTTTGATCAAGAAGCGGTGATGATCTAATATGGACTGACATAAGACAGCCAATGGGAAACCTGCATTTCTAAGAAAGTATACAATTGTAGAACGTTTAGCTAGATAGAAAGGTATAAAACCTGGCCTCATGGGCAGGAGGGTGCTCCTCACTTTCCGTGTCCTGATTGACGTGACATGCTGTCGGACTTCTTGCTCACGTAAGGACAGCAGACTTAATTGATTTTTCCCTTCTAGGTGAAGAGAGAATAGTCAGGGAAATAGATTTAGGGAATGGAAACTGTTATTAACTAATATTCATGTTTTCTGATTATGCCTTTAAAATGTCAGACTAATTGATCATTCCTCATTAAAATGCTGCTTTCCTTTTGCTAATAAAATAAAGATTTATTAATGAAAATGCTCTTTCTTTGAAGAATAAAATTAACAAAAATTAGATTTGAAAAGACAAGCTGGTCTTGTTTATTCATGGTCTAGTTGCCATCCGTTGATCCATTCGCCTTAAGTGACTTAATTAAAATGTTATTTGTTTAAAACCATGGTAAGAAATGATAAACTGCAGTTGTATATAAATATGTAAATAGTTTGTGTATAGTTCTGGATTAATTAGGTCACATGATTCAGTCGCTCAAAAATTGTCTCCTTGGTTTATGGGCCTTAGTAAGTGATTTGTGATTAATGGTGAGTAATGTGGTGATAGATAGCGTTGGTGAGACAGTTTTTCATTCAGAGCGCTGGATCAATAACTTGGTAGCAGAGTTACGGTTACTATGGTAACTGACATGCTACATGGTAATTACATAGGATACATAGCTAAAACATGTTAAGTTTGTTCGGTTGTTATATTTAGTTGTCGAAAGGTTTTTTCCAGCAGTGTGAAAATTCCTGGTATGCCGGCTAAAGTGTAGTGTAACGGGTGAAGTTGCACAGTGCATTTGTTTTGTTTCAAAGTAGTGGTATTATCATGTATCACTAGTGTTGTGGACGTACAGCACACGTTTAGGGATTTTAGGTGTGCTAGGTAGAATGCATAGTGAGGATTGTCTATGAAATCGTAGCTTTCGAGTATAAGGACCGGTGTCCTGTTTTAAAACTCACTGTGAAAAGAGTAGTAGAATTTATCCAAGCTTGAGTGAAGGGTAAGAAAGCGTCGTCTATCTTACTGGCGAGTGAGGATATCTATGGTGGGTTAAAGTCCTACTTAGGTTTATGTATGTTTGGTTAAGGATTTTTCGTTTGGATGTGCGTAAATGATTTGTAATATACGATTGAGTCAAACTTTGAATTGTTACTATATGTGCATTCGGAGAGAAACGAGTTCGTTATTACTTGTTAGAAGGGTAGAGTAGCCTTACTTTATCAACTAAACTAAATATTCTGTGAAAATAGCGTTGTCTATTTCACGCAAAAGAATACTTGAGTGACTGTAAAAGCTATCACTTTATTTTAGCGAAACAAATGGTTTGTTTTTGTGGAGTTACTAACTGAATTTCATTGAAAGATTTGTAAAATATGGCACTGTGAAAATATTTTGTAAAGGAGGGGTTAGTTCAAGGAGCGAGAGATAGAGAAGCGGCAGTGTATGTCACAGGGTCCGCGCTGTGATTGGCTAACATACGTCACAGTAGGCGCACTGATTGGTTCATGTGACTAAGACGAGCTGACAGTTCATTGGTTCATCCTGAAAGCAGTAATTCTATTGGTTGACCAACGTAGTGACGTAGCTTAACCTGATTGGCTTGTTGGTGAGTTTCGCGCACGGATTGGTTGGTGCGGCGGAATAATAACTTCCATGTTACGATCTTTTCCGAAGTATGAGAAACAGTTTAAAAACATGGATTTTTATTACATGAAAGAGAAAAAGAAGCTTTCATGGTTTCAGAAATTGAAAAACAAACTTAAACCTGACAAGAAAATTGAAACGCGAGGTGGAAAGTTACTTCATAAGTACAAAACACCTGCAGCTTATATGTTAGGTGAATATGGTTATCATACTTGTCTTTGGATTGAGAATTGGATGGAATATACCAAAAATGATGGTGTATTAGCATGGCCGGAAGATGGATCGTTTAACATTAAGGTTTTGAAAAACTTAAGAGAAAAGATGATGAATCTTGTACCAAAGCCTAGATCTACTCAATTTGAGGCTTTAGCTGAATGGGAGGAGGAAATGTTTGAATTGGAACGAGAAAACAGAGGTGTAATAAGAGGCACAAGACTGGATATTAATAGGGAAACACATGAGGATAGAATGCGTCGATGGAGACGTGCAGATGTGTCATGGTTTGTACCCAGCAAGAATCATGGTCACTGAGGAGTCTGGTCAAAAGAGTGTTCAAAAGAAAAATAATAATGATGAAGAAAGTGAATTAGAAGATCCGGTTTTAGAAGAGATTTATATTACAAAACCGCCACCTTATCAACCAGTTTGCTCATGGTCTTCCCCAAGAGTCCCAATCCCACCAAGAGCTACCCCAAGTGCTCCTCCAAAGGAAATTATTGATGAGACATCCCCTAGATCAAATTCGAATAATGGAAAAACAACCGAAAGAGTAGAAACAAGATCTAATTCTAGCATATCAGGTGAAAATAGAAATTACACAGAAACCCCAGTTCAGAGAAATGAAATCCCAAGAAATGTAATGAGAACAGAAAGATGTGAGGAAATACCAAATACTTCAGAATATTTCCGATCAAAAGATGAATTAATACAGCAGTTAACTAAAAGCATGGAAGCAGTAACAGAACCAGTAACAATTGGACCTGTTCTTCCAGTATTTGATCAAAGAGAAGTTAGACATTCAGCTTTAACAGTTCCATTAAATGCAGAAATTAAAAAAGTGGCTGAAATATTTTATTCAGATTTATCAGAAATACACCGAGAAAAAACAATGATGCCCGATTTAACTTTTAATCAAAGTTCGTCATGTAAAACTCCATTTGGTGCAGAATCTGATCCTGCAACTCCAGAAAAGAGCATAAATAAAATAGATTTAACAAACACCCCACAAACCAGAGCAAATAAATGACTTGATGTTGCAAAATTGAAGGCAGATTTAGAGGAATTAATTATTGGTACAATTGGAACTGACAATTTGAAGTTATATCCAGATGATGAATTATTATTTATTTGTAAAAGTATACAATGGAAAACTAAAACCAAGTATGATCAATTGGAGGAAATGGCTGCTGAATTAGGAGTAGATTTGAGTAGACAGAAAAATTTGCAGAAACAAACATTACAGGGTGGATTTCTCTGAAAAAGACATTGAAAATATGAATACCACAGGAAGAATCATTCATATAAAAGATTTAATTGTGTTTCTAAAAAGATTGGGTGAATTAAGTAAATGGAGAGTAAAATGGACAAAGAAAAGAGAGGAAGACAGAAGAGAAAGAGGAGAAGTAGCAAATGAGTTTCCAATGAGAGAAATACCAGGAGGAGGGTATGTGCATGTCCCATGGACAAGACAGGACATTTTACTGTTTACAAATGATTTTCCTCGGCTGAGAGAAAAACCTGTGGAATGGTATCGACAGGTAGACAGATTTGTTAAGGTCTCAAAATTTCTGTGGGTTGATCTTGATGGATTCTTTGACATAGTTGTTCCATCAGATCTATGGACAGGATGTAAAATTTCTATAGACTGGCCTAAAGAAGAACCTGCTCGAGATAAGGTAACAGGTGCTCCCTCATCAGATGTTATGAATGTGTACGAAAAAGTAATTGTATGGTTAAAAAACAAATTTCCCCAAAAAGAAGTAGATTGGGTTAAAATAGATAGAACAAACCAAGAGCCAAAAGAATTAGTACATTCATTCTATGAAAGATTACTGCTGGTATTTAAACAATACAGTGATTATGAAAAATTGAGTGAAAAGGATATGAGCCATTTCATTTACAGATTTGTTTATGGCTTAAGACCTGAAATTGTTGGCTGGCAATCGCTCACAGTAGATATTTTAAGAAAGGCAAAATACTGCAGTGATGAATTAGATGCTAAACAAAAGAAGCTAAAGGAAAAAGCTATGTGGGCACAGGTAAAAGTGGCTGAACAACAAATAGCAACTTTAGAAAATAAAAATGTTCATCAGAATCAAGGGAAATTTAAAAGTAATCATAATAAACCAAGATTGATGGGAAATATTGAAGAGTTAAAGCAGAAACTCCCCAAGTTTTAATTGCGGCGAAATTGGACATTGGAAGCGCAAATGTAAGAATCTGCCCAGAAATTATAAAAAAGCATCATTAAATCCACAGATGCAGAATGAGATAAATCACAGCAACAGGTAGTGAATCAGCAAAGTCAGATACCACAACCGCCACTTCCAAACTGTGTAAATGTGCAGAGATACAGTACAGAAACAGGATTCTGCGGAGGTGAACAGGGAACAGATCGCCAAGAGTGAATGTGTCAAATGTTGCTCAACAATTTTTGATGAAAGAAGATGGAGGGAGTGATTCTGAGGATTACTTCTGACGGTGCCTGAGAGATGAGGAAGAGTGTGTGCTTGGAGCCACTCTTGAGGTAGATCAGTCTGGTCCATTTGTAAATGGTAAAGTGAATGATGTAGAAATCACTTTTCTAGTGGATACAGGTGCTACCCGTTCTACTGTTAGATCAATGGAAATAGAAAACCTGCCTCTCTCTGGGGACACAATCCAAGTAGTAGGTGTAGCTAAACAACAAATGAAAACAGATTTAACAGAACCAGTTGAAATTGGTAAATTTAAGGACAGGCATAGGTTTGTAGTTTGTGACAGCAGTCCTGTAAACCTGTTAGGAAGGGACATTCTTTGTAAGATGAACTGTAAAATATATTGCTCACCGGATGGTATTGAGCTCCAAACTCAAGAAGATGGGCTTTACAAGCTAACAATGTTAATGGTTGAAGCAGAAGAAAATTAATTATTCCCTGTATTTGATCAAAAATAATCTACCTGAAGAATTAAAAGAAACAGTAAATGCTAAAATTTGGGATTTAACTGGAGATGAAATGGGTCTGATGAAAAATGCGGATCCAGTTAAAATAACGGTAAAACAAGGAGCAGATTATCCAAACATTCCTCAGTACAAAATGAAAGCAGAAGTTATTGAAGGTGTCATACCTGTAATTGAAAAATTCATAAAACAAGGTGTCCTGAAAGAAATTGAAAGCAGTCCATGTAATTCACCAATTATGGGAATCAAAAAGCCAAACGGAACTTTCAGGATTGTTCAAGACCTGAGAAAGGTTAATCAAATAGTTGTTCCATGTTGCCCAGTTGTGCCAAACCCAGCGGTAATTTTATATCAGATTCCGCATGATGCAGAATGGTATACAGTTATAGACTTATGTAATGCATTCTTTACTGTTCCATTGCATCCAGAAAGCCAGCAAATGTTTGCGTTCAGATTCCAAGAGCGCATATTAGCATGGTGTCGTATCCCTCAAGGGTATACAGAAAGTCCATCTATTTTTAATCAGTTGCTAAAGAAATCCTTGGAAGATCTAGATCTGCCTGGAAAATCTACGTTAGTGCAGTATATTGATGATCTCCTTGTGGCTGCATAAACAAGAGATAATTGTGTAACAGATACCATTACCCTTTTGAATCATTTGGCAGATGAGGGACATAAAGTGTCTCCTGCAAAATTACAGTTTTGTAAACAAGAAGTAAAATATCTTGGTCACAGAATTGCAAAAGGAATCAGACAAGTGACAACTGAGAGAATAAAAATGATTCAGGCAATGCAACCTCCAAGAACACAAAAACAGGTCAGAATGTTTCTAGGAATGGTAGGTTATTGTCGTCAATGGATTAGTGGTTTCTCAGTAATTGCAAAGCCATTGCAGAGACTGACAAAAGCAGACATAAAAGACCCGATTACCCTAACAGAAACTGAGTTAGAAGCTTTTGAACAGTTAAAGAAAAGTTTGTGTGAAGCTCCAGCATTGGGAATGCCAGATTATGAAAAGGAATTTGAGCTATATTGCAGTGAAAGAGAAGGATGTGCATTATCAGTTCTGATTCAAAGACATGGAAGACTGAGAAAGCCAATAGCATATTTCTCAGCTGTTCTTGATCCTGTTGCAAAAGCATTACCAGCTTGCTTAAAAGCAGTAGCTGCAACTAGTGTAAGTTTGGAACAAAGTGAAGGGATTCCCTGTAAAAGTATATGTACCACATTCAGTTGAAATTCTCCTTACTAGAAGCAAAACACAGCATTTGACAAATAATAGGCTAACAAAATATGAAAAAGATATTCTTGGATCAGATAATGTATCGATTGCAAGATGTGTGAATTTAAATCCTTCCACATTATTGCCTGATGGTACTGTAACAGAAATTAGAAATGAAAATTATATTGATCATGAATGCTTAGATGTATTGGAATATTGTACAAAACCTAGGCAGGATATTAAAGATGTCCCATTGGCTGAATCAGATTATGTTCTATTTGTTGATGGTTCATGCTTAAGAACAGATGAAGGTGTTCTGAGTGCAGCATACTCGGTGTGCACATTTGCAGATGTAGTTGAGGCCTCTTGTCTCAAAGGAATTCGTTCAGCTCAAGTAGCAGAATTGATTGCTTGGATTCGTGCATGTGAAAAAGCAAAAGAGTTAAAAGTTACCATAGTGACTGATAGTCAGTATGGATTTGGTGTAGTCCAGGACTATGGCCAGCTCTGGTCTCAAAGAGGTTATTTAACCTCAGCAGGAACTCCAATTAGAAACGCAAAATTGATTAAAAGGCGGATAGATGGAATTCAGCTACCAGAGAAAATTGCTGTTGTAAAATGCACAGCTCACAAAAAAGGAGACGATTACATGACAAAAGGAAATGCATATGCTGACACAATTGCAAAATTCTGTGCAAAGAATAATATGTCCATTAATCGGGAAAAAGACAATGAACATGTTTTGAACTCTCTTATGCTAACATCTGTAGTTGAGACATGGCAAGGAGTGAAAGATTTGCAAGATGAGGCAGATGATTAGGAAAAAGACACATGGTTAAAAGCAGGTTGCAGAGAGAGAGAGAGAAGAAGATGAGGGTTGGGTTTACAAAGATGACAGACCAGTAATGCCAGATAGCATGATTGCTGACATGGCTCGAATGTATCATGGTCCAGGACATATTGGAAGAGATTCAATGATCAGGTTGTTTAGACAGACATGGTACAATCCAAAGTTTAGAATAATTGCAGAATCTTTTTGTCAGAGGTGCTTAGTTTGCCAACAGATCAATCCAAACAGAAAAACAGTTGTGAGCATGGGAACCATAGGACGGGAGGGTGGTCCATTTACAAGATTACAGATGGATTTCATTGACATGCCACCCCATAACAAGCTGAGATATGTCTTGGTGATAATCTGTCTGTTGTGATGGGTGGAAGCGTTCCCAACACGTCACAATGATTCAGTTACTGTGGCAAAATTGCTTTTGAGAGAAATCATACCAAGGTATGGATTTCCAGTGACGGTCGAGACTGATCGTGGAACACATTTTGAAAACAGATTGTTAAAATTGATATGTGAAGCTCTGAACATAAAGCAGAAACTGCATTGTGCCTACAGACCAGAAGCATCAGGTGTTGTTGAGCAAGTGAATGGCACAATAAAAAATAGATTAGCTAAAATGTGTTTAGCTTCAGGAATAAAGTGGACTGATGCACTTCCACTTGTTCAAATGTCTTTGAGAAGTACTCCAGATAGAAAAACAGGTTTGAGCCCCCACGAGATTCTCATGGGCAGAGTCATGAGGCAAGCATTTGTTCCAGTTGGTAAACTATTGAGCATTAATGATAGCGTCATAATGGAATACTGCAAGAATCTGACGTGGTGACTTCTGTGTTCCATGAGGTGGGAACTGAAGTGATAACCAAAGAGAAAGAACAGGCTCATGATCTGTTACCAGGAGACTGGGTGAGAACAAAGGTACACCGAAGAAGAAATTGCCTAGTACCCAGGTGGCAGAAGGCAAGACAGGTGATACTTGTCACAACAAATGCAGTAAAGTGTAGAGGATTGAAGAGATGGATTCATGCTAGTCACACCATTCGTGTGCCAGCTCCTGAAAATCCTGACGAAGGTGATACAGCAGATGATTCAGGTTCTGAAGAAGAACCTGAAAGAAATCCAGATCTTGAAGATCGACAAGAAGGTCAACATCTGGAAGATTCAAATACGAATGAGGCATTGAATGAAGAAAATGAAGAAATTGTGATACAAGACTCTGAAAATGATGAAGCGCTGCTAAATCAAGAGGCAGAAGAAGAGTCTGAACAAGAAGTGATTCAAGATCAGGAGAGTATTGAAAAGCAGATTGGAAGCTCTGGCAGAAGGAACGAAAATTCTGAAACTAGTGGACTGGAAGTAATTGAAGAAGAAGAAGATGAAATTCCAAGTACCAGCTATAAGGATGATGTTCCTAACAGAGTGAAACTGCCGAGTAAAGTAGTACCTGGATCTAGAATTGATATCACAGAAAGCGAATCAGATGAAAGTGATGATGACTCCAAAGTAAAAAGATCAAGGAAAAGAGCTTGGAGAGTGGGGTGTAACCCGTAGCTGTTTGGGGATACTTTGTTAGACCTACCTGACTTTTCCTGCTCCCTCCGGGCCAAGGCGCCACCAACCAGCCTCATCCCCGCCTGTAGTCCTCCCGCCGCCCCTCTTTCCACCAGCGGCCGCCGAGAGGAGGACTACGTCTCCCAGGGGCATAGCGGCAGGAGCCGCCAACGTCATCTCCCGGCCTCGGAGGCGCTACAAAAAGCGCGCACTACCGGTGGAGCGGGTGTAACCCGTAGCTGTTTGGGGATACTTTGTTAGACCTACCTGGCTTTTCCTGCTCCCTCCAGCCAAGACGCCACCAACCAGCCTCATCGCCGCCTGTAGTCCTCCCGCCACCGCTCTTTCTACCAGCGGCCGCCGAGAGGAGGACTACGTCTCCCAGGGGCATAGCGGCAGGAGCCGCCAACGTCATCTCCCGGGCCCGGAGGCGCTACAAAAAGCGCGCACTACCGGTGGAGCGGGTGTAACCGGTAGCTGTTTGGGGATACTTTGTTAGATCTACCTGGCTTTTCCTGCTCCCTCCGGCCAAGACGCCACCAACCAGCCTCATCCCCACCTGTAGACCTCCCGCCGCCGCTCTTTCCACCAGCGGCCGCCGAGAGGAGGACTACATCTCCCAGGGGCATAGCGGCAGGAGCCGCCAACGTCATCTCCCGGCCCCAGAGGCGCTACAAAAAGCACGCACTACCCGCGTCGCGGGACGCCGGGCTAAGCCCGGGCAAAGGGTGGGCCCTCTTAGGCCCTCATAGGCCCGATGAGGCCGGGCTGGGCCCCCTCTCTGACATCGCTACTACCAGGGGGTGAGCCATTATCATGAACATTAATTTGACTTTGCTTACGGATTGATATACTTGGTTGACAAGACTGTTTGTTCTAAACTGGGAATAATATATCCTCTGAGATGGCTAAATCATTATCTAAAGCAAGCTCTGGGGGTGGGGGGTTGGGACTTTGGATGATTTCCTGAAACGTGCAGAAACAGCTGTGGCCAAAGAAATTGAACTCATTGAGAGAAGGCCATCGTTAGAACCACTCTGTCAAATACCTTTGCCCGTAGTAACCATAGAGCCCCCCCCCCCAGAAACTAAGGTTCCCCTCATTCGCCATATTACAAATGGGGCCGTTGTTGATGTTAGTCTGTCTATTGCCTCTAATTCATCTCATGTGTCTAGTTTACTAACTTCTCGCATAGTCACATGTACTAGGCAGTTACGGTCTACCTCAGTTACCAACAATAATGATGCGCCAGGGAAAAGAAAGGCAAGTGACCCCCTTAAAAATACCTGGCGAAAAGCGAAACAGCCCAGGAACAGTAAAAATAAAGGTATTTCGTCTGGGAGGGGTAGACAGGATGGAAGTATCACAAAACCGACTATGGAAGATAGAAGGAAGGGAGGTTCAGAGTTAGGTAATCATGTAAATGACAAGACGGGGGACAATATGGGCCACTTTATTGCAATAATGGAAGAACGGTTGAAAGCATTCCTTACCCCAGTCATGGTTGAATTGGAGAAAATAGGCGGAAGACTAGATACTATTGAAAAACATCTCACTAAACAAAAATTTCCAATGCAAGTGGAAAGCCAACATGATACACTTTCTTTAAGTGTAATAACAACGAGGGTAACTGACCTTGTAGACTCTATGATGGTCACTGTACCCCAAGTTGTAGTGCCAACTATTCCTGCGTTGGCTGTGGGTGGGGGGGGGGGGGGGGGGGGGGGGACAGTCAAGGCTCAAAACAAGGGCCATCAGGCCAGTCATGGAGAATAAGCCCTTCTGTTCGGGCCTTTCCTCGCGAAGCACCGCTGCACCTCCCCCCAGAAGCCAGTCCTTACTCCATAATTGTGGCAAATGTTCCGAAAACAAAGGATGGTAAAGAGGAACATTGGACCACCCTCAGAAATAAGGCCCTGCAATATTGGAGTGTTAAAACTGTTTTGGGTGAACATCTGTTTAACAATTTTAAAATGGTGAGAAGGGTATCCTGGGTGGGGACAACAAAGAAAATTCTCAGTGGTGACTGTGTAATTGTAAGTTTTGGCTGCCCAATATTGGTTGATCATATTCTAAAGCAGGCAGGCTCATATAGGATAAATCCTGATTATGTCAATGTTCTTCCCTTGGGCTTTTTCTATCCCCCAAAGAATTTCGGAGGGTATGGGGAAAGCAGGGAAATTACTCAGTTAGCTCCCCGCGCTGGGCCCATTGAGCTGACCAATAGGTATGAGGCATTAAGTGGCTTAAATACGAATGATTGACTCTGTGGTGCGGAGACCCTAGACCCAGGATCAACCAGCTCGGTTAATGATCATAAAGTGCGCTCATCCACAGAACTGGACTTTCAGGATCGATTTTGCACCCAAATGATAGATAAGACTACTCTCTCTCCTGATAGATTTCAAATTTCTCAACCAAATGAGGTGGTTCCTGAAAGAGTTAACCATGAGGTGCAATTTGTAGGAGACGGGTCTTTTGATGAAATGGCTGTTCAGACCTTAAGGTCCACAGAGGTTTATGGAGTTACTAACTCAGCGACATTAAACTGGGGGGTTGTTGAAGCTGGTGACTCTATGAAGTATAGAGCCAACTTGAATAAGAATAAGATTGCGTTTCTATCTTGGAACATTGCGGGGTTGCGCTCAAAAAGGGGGGACCCAAACTGGGAGGCTACGCTTTCTTCCTTTCATATAATTGCACTGCAGGAAACCTGGGACTCCGAAGAAGGTTATCATCTGGACGGTTATCAATCATTTAATAAATTTGCAATACCGTCACCAATGGGGAGATACAGGGGGGGGGGGGCTGTTACTACTTAGCCTTAAATTACTGTATAGAGCTGAGTTAGTGGTGTCAAGCTCCCCAAATATTTTGGCGGTCAGATTGGAAGGTGAAAACTTGCCCAAAATTCTGGTGGTAAACTTTTATAATTCCTTCACCAGGATTGATGAAATAGAACATTTGAGAGCACTGTCTGTATTTCTGGAGGATTATAACACGGGTAACGAGGTACATTATAATCTTTTAATTCTTGGCGATTTTAATACTCACGTTTGTCCCCTTAAGTGTTTGCAGAATGTTGACTATGAAGTTGACCTGTGGGGTGGTACTCATTTTGAGCACACCAGAAGCGGGATGTATCTTGAGTCTTTTATCTGAGTTTTATTTGGTTGCCCTATCACAAGGGGACGTTTTGTGTCCTGTCCCGACTTTTGTTGGTCAAGGTCACCAGTCCACTGTGGACTATATCTTTGTCTCATCCCCTCTGATGGCTAGCATAGGCTCATTCAGTGTAATATAAAATGGATTTAGTGATCATAATCCCCTTAGCCTGGATATCAATATCAGGGCTCTTAAAGGGGAAAATGCGCTGGCTCTTATTAAAAATTCAAATATAGTTTCTATATGTCAGGGGAGGAGAATAAGGTGGGAAGCGGTTACCCCCATGGACTTTTTAGAGGATCTGTATAGGTGTAATGTGGAGGAACTGAATGTATGTATAGGAGTAAATTCAGACCCAATGGAAATTCTGGGTGCTTTTAATCGTATAACAACTCATGTAGCAGAAAAGCTAAGTAGGAAAAGCAAACCTAGAAATAAAAAATTGGAAAGTTGGTTTGATCAGGCTTGCAGTAGCACGCATGTAGCCCTGTTAGAGGCTCTGAAAGAGTCCGATAGGGACCCACATAGGATTGCTGTAGCTAGAAGGGCCTATAAAAATGCCACCAAACAGAGAATAAATGAGCTAAAAAATATGGCATGGGAAGAACTAACCAAATCGAGTGTTCTGAAAAGCAGCACTCAATTTTGGAAAGCGATAAACAGTCCATTGTTTAATGAGTCAGATAATACAAACAAGGACTGCCTCATTTCCCCTGAAAAATGGGTGGAGCATTTTAGTGGTCTTTATGCTGAGATAACCACATCTTCCGTTACATCTAGTGGGGTGAATATACAAGCTGGGAAAATCATTTTCACCGAGGAGGAAATATTAGAGGCAATTGAGTCCACTGCAATTGGGAAAGCTCCAGGCCCGGATGGGGTCCCTGCGGACCTGTACAAGGCGGACCCAAATTACTGGGCAAAGATTTTAACTTCTGTTTTTAATGCAGCTGTTAATGCTGGCCTACCAGCGTCCTGGGGTAGAGCAGTTATTGTCCCAATTTTCAAGAAGGGCTCGAGGGAAGATCCGCATGTTATTGGCCGATCTCACTCTTGGACTCGGCTGCGAAAATTATGGGAAAAGCTGTTTTAAATCGATTGTCAGACTGGTTGGAAGAGAATAATGTTGTCTCGGACCTGCAGTATGGGTTTAGAAAAGGAAGAGGTACTGCTAGCCAATGTCTAAATTTACATCTTGTCATAGGGAAATATACAGTCGCAAAGCAGGGGGACATACACCTAGCATTCATGGATCTGTCGACTGCTATCGATCTGGTAAATCAACAAAAATTATGGACTTCCTTGTGTGACATGAGGCTGGATCCTGTACGAATATCCTTCCTAGCAGAAATCCACGAGAATACCAGTGCAGCAGTCCGCTACAACGAGAATGGAAGTCTGACCGACGCATGGCCTGTAGAGCGGGGGGTACAGCAGGGCTGCATTCTGGCGCCCCTGTTGTTCACGCTTTATATAAACGATTTGAGTGATGCTTTAACCCTAGTAAATAAAAATATTCCGAGAGTTGGTTAAAAAAAAATCCCAGCTTTACTTTATGCGGATGACGCTATTTTGCTAGCAAGAACGGCAAAAGGCTTGCAATCACTTTTAGATTGTTTTATCAATTTTATGGACTTTCTAGACTTAACCAATTTTAAAAAATCACACGCTATGTCAATTGGTGGAGGGCGGGCAAAGGAGGCATCTTTTTTCTGTAAAGGTCAGGTTCTCACCAAAGTACCTACATTCCCGTATTTAGGTGTTGTCTTTGATGATAGAAGGTCGTGGGTTGCGCAACGTGCATTGAAAAAGAATATATTAGCGAGAAAAACAGGCGCCCTGTTGGGGTTTACAAAACGATTGGGTTGTAAGCCCTTACCGGCTCTTGTGAAAATCTATGATGCCAAGTGTGTACCCATGGTCCTTTACGGGAGTGAAGTTTGGGGTTATTTGAACATGTCTGAGATCCAAACCACAGAAAATTTCTTTTTAAGAAAATTGTTGTCGCTCCCTCAAACTGTAGCTGCTTTAAATGTACATGAAGATCTAGGGGTGGGTTATATTTCAGATCAGATTGCGGTAGCCCCGTTGTTGGGGTGGCTCAGAGTATGGGCGCAGCAAGCTCCAAATTAAAACCAGTTAATTATCCAAGACTGTCTGTCTCTAGACAGGGCCCTGGACATCCCTTGGATCAGCTATATTAAAACTCAAACTGATTTAATGGGTTGTCCCGAACTGTTTACGAACCCTATGGCTTTAAGCAAAACTGCCAATAAAGCTGTAAAGGCCCTGTTTCTGAACAGGAAACAGTCACAGAGAGAAGAAGAGGAACTGGTGAAACCATCGGTGAGGAGTTTTATAATGCTGAGTATATGTAAAGACATCCAGCCGTACTTAACTTATATAAACAAGCCGTACCATTGCTACGTGCTGATAAGGTTTAAATACAATATGCTCCCATGGTTATTTTACCCAAAAGGTTTTGCCAAAGTTGGGACTTTGGGGCATTGCCCATGTGATAATTGTTCTGATCAGAATACCCTTCATATGATCTTTTTTTGTAAGTTTTATGTACCCCATCGTAAAAAGTTTATTGTCCCATTGTTTCGGGGACAAAATTTTGAACAAGTCAGACCGGCTCTGATTTTTTTGCAAATGCTTGGGTCTCCGGTGGTTTGTTTTGGGGTGGCAAGTTACATTATTGGGGCGATCAGGAGCCGAAACAAAACATTGTTACCTTAATTTTGCTATAGCCCCCCTGTGTCTGGGTGCTTTTGGAGTAAGTTTCTGCGGGTGACTAAGTGTTTTTAATTGTATTTATTTTAGCCAAATTTGTAATTTTGTAATGTTTTTAGAGGTACCTGTTATCTGTATATAATCATTTAAAATGCGAAAAGAAACTTTGACTTGAGTGTAATCTTACTGAACCAAAGAAGAAATTATCAAGAAAAGGAGATAATTGGCCAGATGGAAATGAAGGTCTAAAATTCAAAATAGCAAAAGATCAGGTTAATGAGATCTCAAGTCAGAGGGGAGGAGACTCAGATAAGAAAAATCGAGTAGGAAAGAAAATAGAAGCGATTAGTAGTAGAGCAAAAAGAGTGGTTAAGTCAAATCAAAAGTATAAGTCACCTGAATGGACGTACATTATTATCCCACCAGTAGTGGAAGTGAAGAACAAGTTACTTACCTTCGGTAACGATATATCTGTAAGAAACAGTAGTTAGTATTAGATTCCTTACCTTAGAATATCCCCAGGCGTCAGTCTGGATCCGGAAACGTTTGCGTAGCAGTACCCCTGCGCGTCGGTAGGCGTCGTCTGCAGGCGTCCCCTGCGGCTCCGCGTCCGTCGTCGGCGTCGTGCGCCGTGATGACGTCGCTGGAGTATATAGACGCCGCCTCCGCGCGCTGACGTCAGTTCTTTGTACACAGCTTTTCCGCGCCAGAACACGCAGAGCCATGTGAGAACCAACACTGGTGCCATTTGAAACTAGGGCCCTGAAAGGGAGGTCCTTAACCCTAGGTATCAGTTCGCAGAACGGGGAGGATGGGTGGGGCGGTAAGGAATCTAATACTAACTACTGTTTCTTACAGATATATCGTTACCGAAGGTAAGTAACTTGTTCATCTGAAAGAAACAGGTTAGTATTAGATTCCTTACCTTAGAATAGATACCCCAGCAATACCAACCCCGGTGGTGGGTCTGCGAACCAATACAATCCTACACCAGAAAGTCCTGGAGGACCGAACGGCCAAAGAAGCCATCCCTCCGGACTTGACTGTCCAGGCAGTAGTGCCTCGCAAAGGTGTGCAGCGAGGCCCACGTAGCCGCCTGGCAAATGTCCTGCAAAGGGACTCCCCGGCCCAGGGCAGTAGTAGCCACCGTGGCCCGAGTGGAATGGGCCCTCAGCCCAACCGGAGGCTCCTTCCGAGCCAAAGAGTAGCACGCTTTGATGCACAGAACGACCCACCGAGAGATGGTCCGTTTATGTACCGCCCTTCCCTTCTTCGCACCCACGTAGCCAACAAACAGTTGGTCATCCACCCGGAACTGGCGTGTGCGATCCATATAAAATGAAAGCGCACGTTTTGGGTCCAGACGATGGAGCCACTCTTCATCCTTTGAAGGATGCGGAGGCGGGAAGAAGGAGGGTAAGGTGATGGACTGCCCGATGTGAAAAGCAGAGACTACTTTGGGCAGGAAAGAAGGTCTAGTTCTCAGAACCACCTTGTCTGGATGAATTGACAGGAAAGGAGGTTTGACAGAAAGAGCCTGGAGCTCACTCACCCTCCTGGCAGAGGTGATGGCAACCAGGAAGGCCGTCTTTAAAGTCAGGAGACGGAGAGGACAGGAATGAAGCGGCTCAAAGGGAGCGCACATCAAGAAAGTCAGAACCAGGTTCAAGTCCCACTGAGGCATCACGAACGGAACAGGTGGATACATGTGCGTGATGCCCTTC
Organism: Lissotriton helveticus; assembly: GCF_964261635.1. NCBI lineage: Eukaryota > Metazoa > Chordata > Amphibia > Caudata > Salamandridae > Lissotriton > Lissotriton helveticus. The sequence continues at coordinate 392,173,382 of NC_136068.1, read as the reverse complement.
AAGAATCTTGTTACAATAGGGGACCTGAACAAAGAAGGTTGATCAGGCAGCCGTAGAAAGGCCGAAAGGGCAGAAAGGTAGCCCTTGATAGTGCCCAGAGCAGAGCCCTGCTGGGCAAGAGAGAGAAGGAAGAGGAGAACCTCGGAAAGAGGGGCAGAAAGAGGTTCCACAGCCTTTGCTGTGCACCATGCCACAAATCTGTTCCACCGGCAGGCGTATACCGACTTTGTGGAGGGACGCCTGGCTGCCAGAATCACATCACAAACCTCAGGAGGCAAGTCAAATGGCCTCAACTGTCGCCGCTCAATCTCCACACATGGAGGTGGAGACTGGACAGGTTCGGGTGGAGGACCGCCCCCTGCTGCTGCGACAGAAGGTCCTCCTGAAGGGGCAGGCGGATCGAGGGACCGACTGACATGCTGAGTAGCTCGGGATACCAGTACCTTCGAGCCCAGTCCGGAGCCACAAGGATAACTTGGGCCCGGTCGCGCCTGATCTTCTTCAGCACTCTGGGCAGAAGTGGTATAGGCGGAAAGGCGTACAATAGACTGCAACTCCACTCCCGCCGAAAGGCATCGCCGAGCGAGTGCCGTCTTGGAAACTCCAACGCGCAGAACTGATGACACTGCGCGTTCTCTTCTGTGGCGAATAGATCTAACCAAGGCTCTCCCCATTCCAGAAAGAGGCCTTTCGCCACGTCCGAGTTCAGACGCCATTCGTGATCCACTGAGCACCGACGGCTGAGTTTGTCCGCCCTGGCGTTCAGAGAACCTGCCAGGTGTTGAACCGTCAGAGTCACACCCTGACGTTCCAGCCATTGCCAGAGACGCAGAGCCTCCTGGCAAAGGGTCCACGACCCCACTCCGCCCTGCTTGTTGCAGTACCACATGGCGGTGGTGTTGTCCGTGAACACCTGCACTACACTCCCGTTGACAAAGGGGAGGAATGCCTTCAGTGCTAGGCGAATCGCCCGCAGCACCAACATGTTGATATGGAGCCGGGACTCCGCCGGAGACCAGATGCCTCTGATCTCCGCCTCGCCCAAGTGGCCTCCCCAGCCCTGGAGGGACGCGTCCGTCACAACTACGTGCTCTGGTTGGGGAAGGGAGAGGGATCTGCCTCTGACCCAATCGCGGTCCGTAAGCCACCACTGCAACTGTCTCGCAGTGCCCTCCGAGATCAGGACATGGTCGGATAGGTTGCCTTGATGCTGGGCCCACTGAAACTTCAGGTCCCACTGCAGAGCCCGCATCCGCCACCGGGCGTGATGCACCAGAAGGATGCAGGAAGCCATCAGCCCCAGCAGCCGCAGCGTCAACCTGACCGAAACCCGGGATAACGGCTGAAAGATTGGAATCAGAGCCTGAATATCCCGGACCCGCCGTTCCGGAGGATAAACCCGAAACTGCGCCGAGTCGAGAACCGCTCCGATGAAAAGGAGCTTTTGAGAGGGACACAGGTGTGATTTCGGCACATTGATGGAAAACCCCAGCTCGTGCAGGAGGTCTGCCGTCATCTGAAGGTGGTGGACGACTGTCTGGGGCGAGCCCGCCTTCAACAACCAGTCGTCGAGGTAGGGGAAGACTGAAACCCCTAACCGGCGCAGATGAGCTGCGACCACCGCCATCACTTTCGTGAACACCCGTGGGGCGCTGGTAAGGCCGAATGGGAGCACGATAAACTGAAAGTGCTCGTGGCCTACCGTGAACCGCAGGTAACGTCGGTGGGCCGGCAGGACGGGGATGTGAAAATACGCGTCCTGCAAGTCCAACGCCACCATCCAGTCTTGTGGGTCCAGAGCAGCCAAGACCTGAGCCAAAGTCAACATCTTGAACTTCTCCTTCCGGAGGAAGCCGTTGACGTTCCGTAGGTCCAAGATAGGACGTAGGCCCCCCTTGTCCTTCTTGGGTACCAGAAAGTAGTGGGAATAGCAACCACACCCTACTTCTGGCCCAGGAACGCGCTTGATGGCCCCCTTGGCCAAGAGGGCCGTAACTTCCTCCTGCAGAAGTGTCAAGTGGTCCCCCGACACACGGTGGTTCTGCGGTGGCATGGCTGGAGGAGTGCTCTCGAAGGGGAGGGAGTAGCCCCTTCGGACGAGCTGCAGCACCCACCTGTCCGATGTGACGGTGCGCCAGCGGGAGAGGTGATGGCGAACCCTGCCACCCACTGGCGTCACATGGGCCTGAAAGCTCGGACTAGGAGGATTTGGAGGCTGATGCTGCGGGGGGAGGTGTGGCCTGACCTCGCCGCTGTCCCCGACCGCCTCCACGGCGGAATCCACGGCCGCCACCGCGTTGAGAAGTGTTCTGCGGTGCGTGGCTGGCAGCACGTGTGGGACCGCCCCTTCCGTGGCCACGAAAGGAGCGAAACGAACCCGTTTGCTGGCGCTGGGTCGAGAGACCCAAGGACTTGGCTGTGACCCTGGAGTCCTTGAAGCGCTCCAGCGCGTGGTCCGCTTTGTCGCCAAACAGGCGACTGCCATCGAACGGCATGTCCATCAAAGTATTTTGGACATCCGGCGAAAAGTTGGCGGATCTCAGCCAGGCGTGGCGACGAATCGCCACCGTCGTGGACATCGCTCTGCCTAGCGAGTCGGTCGTATCGAGACCACACCTGATGGAATATCGTGCTGCGTCTCGGCCTTCAATCATAGCCTGACCGAGCTTTGCCCGTACCTCCTGCAGGCATTGTGGCAGACACTCTGCGACCGTATCCCACAGAGAGTGGGTGTAGCGGCCCAAGAGGCATGCGGTGTTGCAAGACCGCAGTCCCAGACTCAGGGACGAGAAGACCTTCTTCCCATACTGGTCGTACCTCTTAGATTCCCGGTCGGGCGGGGCCGACGGGAATGCGGTTTGGGAAGTCGAGGCCTGGATCACCAGACTCTCAGGGGTGGGATGGGTGGACAGGAACTTGGGGTCATCCGGACACGGACGGTGGCGTCTGGCCACGTTCCTATCAACAGGCGAACCTGAAGCGGGCCTGGACCACGTGCCCAAAAGAACGTCTGTCAAGGCTTCGTTGAACGGCAGCAGAGGCTCCTGTGGGCATGACTGCGGTTTGAAGACCTCAGTGAGGATGTTAGGCCTCACGACCGCGACGGGGAGCTCAAGGCGCAAGGCCTTGGCAGCCCTCATCAACACCACTGAATAAGCAGCCCCAGCCTCCGAGGCCACAGTAGGAGGCGAGACAAAACCAGGGTTAGGAGAATCGTCCAGACCACTGGCATCACCCAAGTCACCTGTCCAGTCCACGTCGTACTGACACTCGCGTGAGAGAGGGTCCTCAGACCCCTCCCAACCCTCTCCATAATCTGCATCCTCACCATATTCTGAGTCAATGATGTAGACCGGCTCCTCGGGGTCAATGGGCCCCATCGGCGCCGGACTCGGCGTCGGACGACGCCGGTCCGACTCCGCGTCCGGAGTAGGAGAGGGAATGGGGGTGGCGCCGCCCGGAGCCGGCGCCGGAGCCCCGACGCCGGCCGGAGCCGGCGTCGGAGTCCCGGCGCCGCGCGGAGCCGGCGTCGGAGTCCCGGCGCCGCGCGGAGGCGGCACCATGGGTTGCCCCGATGGAATCGGCGCCGGAGAGGCCGGTGGACCAGCCGGCGTCGACCCTGAAGGGCCCAGCGGCGCCGGGGCCGGAGCCACCGGCGGCGTCGGGGCCGGAGCACCCGACGGCGTCGGGGCAGGAGCACCCGAACCGCTCGGGCCCCCGGACGGGACCACCGGGCCCGCAGGCGCCGTAGGCCCCGGCGGAGGAGACAGCGCCCTCATGGCCATGAGGAACTCCTCTATATCTCCTCGCACGACGCACCTTGCCCAGGGACCGTCGGTTATGGAGCAGGCAGCGCCGGCGACCCACGCGGAGCCGCGGGGCCACCCGAACCCCCGGCCGCATCGCGCGAGCGTCGGGGGTACGATGACGACGCCCCGACTTCTTGTGCCTCTTACCTGAGGAACCAGAGGAATGGTGACGACTTCCGGAGCGCTCGTGGTGGCTCCGCGACCGCTCCCTCGACCGCTCCCTCGACCTCCGGCCGGACCGGGACCGCTCCTGACGCGGGGCCGACACCCGCAGCTCGAGTAGCTTGCGGGACCGCTCCCGTCTAGCCTTACTCGTCAAGGCCCGGCAGTCGACGCAGGACTCCACGTCGTGGTCGCGCCCAGGCACCGGAGGCAGAGTCGGTGGTGGTCCGTGACCGACATCGTGCGGTCACACCCGTCACAATTCTTAAACCCGGGCATCCTATCGACACCTTAGAGTTAGAAAGAATCAAAAAACTTTGGTCAAAAGACCGGAGTACTGCTCTTCGGATCTGCGCTAACTGGCGAGGAAAAAAGAAGAACTGACGTCAGCGCGCGGAGGCGGAGTCTATATACTCCAGCGACGTCATCACGGCGCACGACGCCGACGACGGACGCGGAGCCGCAGGGGACGCCTGCAGACGACGCCTACCGACGCGCAGGGATACTGCTACGCAAAAGTTTCCGGATCCAGACTGACGCCTGGGGATATTCTAAGGTAAGGAATCTAATACTAACCTGTTTCTTTCAGATTAGTAGTAGCCAAGAAGATTTAGATGACAAGTGATAATGATTGATTTTATTCTGACACAAGGTTGAAGAAACTGTGTTAGGTGACACAAGGTCGAAGAAATTGTGTTAGCTGGATAAACACATTGATGTAAGACATAAGGTCGAAGAAAAACTGTTAGAAAATAGGGTTTTCTTTAAAAAAAAAAGTAAAAAAGAGGGGTGTGTATATTTAGTAATTTTTAAATTTTTGTAATTTTTAAATTTTTGATTTTTTAAAGGCTCTTGTTTTAAAGTAAAGATGCCTTCTACTAATAGCAATTCGAGATGTTCGATTCTAAGAAGATGTTGCAAGTTGTCTTCAATATGTGTAGTCTTAATCATTTTGGTTTGGTTGGTTTTAGCTGTCTTTTTTCCTTTTGGAATTGATAAAGAAATGTACAAAACTAACATGACTAGTAAAGTTGTGGTTAAACAAGATAACCATGATTTAGTGGGTAAGACTAATAGAATAATTGAGCACAAACCAGTGATTCACCAAGATAGATCTGTAGGAGATTTTTCTAGTAATACTTTTTCAAGACTTTTATCTGAATATGTTAAGGGGATGGATGTGAAAGATTGTTACATTTGTGTGAAATTACCTACTTCTGTTTCTGAAGGCGTCACCTACAAAATGCTTCCTCTTACTTATGGTATTACCTGTAGTGTAATAGCTAGTTTGTTTTATCAAACAGATCGTTTAGAGTACTATTACTCAAACTTTGATGACATTTTTGCAAATCTAAAAGTTGATAACAGCTTGAATAAACCGAAACATGCTAAACAGATGAGGGGATTTTTCATAGTAACTAATGAACTTACTTATAAGTATGCTTTTAGAAATAATTTAACATGTAAATTGAGAACGGAGGAAAAAACATTCCTAAACATGGTCGAAGAGAGAAGGGCAATCTACAAGCGAAATGAAATGTTAAAACAGACCAAATCTAGGTTTTGGCAGATTGAAGATGAAAAGCTCAATTGCAGAAACGAAAATGTCGCAATTCATATAGATAAACCTGTTAGTGGTAAACTTTGTATAAGAAGAGATAATACTCAATTTGATAATTACTTTGTTGGTGCTAGTCAATGTGAAGATACTTATCGTATCTTAGGGGGATGGGGATTTAAAGGAGGCAAAGATCCAATTTTCCCTGGAATCTATTTTGTGTGTGGGAACAAAGCTTATTTCAATCTCCCAGACCACTGGTATGGGACTTGTTATATTGGTTTAGTTTTTCCAAAGATTTTTAATGTAGATAGAAATGCAAAAGGTTCATTTGAAATTAGTAATCATCTGAGTAGATTCAGAAGGGAAAGCTTTTCAGAAATATTGGGTGACATATTTGGTGCATTAATACCTATGGTAGGAATAACCCTGAATGCAATCAAAATCAGAAAAATGTCCACAATTGTTGATAGATTGTCTACTGATACTGCTAGTGGATTCCAATTAGTAAATACAGAACTCATTGCTAAGTGAACAATTGTAATGCAGAACCGTCTTGCATTAGACATTCTGCTAGCTAAAGAAAGAGGAATCTGTGGAATTTTACATGTCCAGCATTGCTGTACATATATTCCAGATAAGAGCCAGAATATAGAAATGTATATCAAGAATATAACAGAATTACATACTGAGATTGAACCTTTAGAAGATGAAAAATTTTCAGCACTTTTGAGCGAAAGATTTGCAGCAATCAGAAACTGGTTTCAAGAGATTGGTAGTTCAATCATAGGTAAAATACTTTATCCTTTAATAGTCATAGTCATAGTGATGCTTTTGTTAAAAATTAGTTGCATGATACACAAGAGAAAGAAATATGTAAGGGAAAAGAAAAGAATTTACAAACTTAGAAAAGGAAAAAGAAATAGAATTAGAAGAGTTTCGTAGAACTCAATATGAGAGTTGCAGACAAACAGCTGAGTCAAAAGTTTAGAAATACTAATACTGAGAGGGTCCAAAACATGTTCAAGGGTTGAAAATTTTTCAAAACTTTTTGGGTATTGTTTGGTGATTTTGAAATCACCAGATGAGGGAGTTGATGGAGCAAGGTGATGAACAATATTTTGTTCAAACTTGCAAAGTTAATCTTCCATAATAAGTATAACTGAATTAACAAGCATGTGATGAAATTATTAATCAACTTAGTTTTAAAATGCATTTTTCAGAAAAACACGTGGGAATAACATATGTGCTCTATGTTGCAAATGCGAAGAGAATAAAAAACTAACCTTGTGAATTGTCTTCGTCAGTATTAAATGCAACTGTTTAACTAATGGCATGTGCTTATTTATGTGCTTATGTTATGTCTTTCTGAGAGAAAAACACATAAAAGAGTTCCAGCAGTTCCTGAAGAAGAAGGTAGATATAAATGCTGCTTTGTGTGAATGGGTCTCAATTCTTTAATTAATTGATGTCTTGTGTTTGTTTGAATAATAGTTTCCGAGAGAGGCCTAAGGCCTGCAAAGAAATGGCTGTGGTCGTGAAACTTGTCCGGAGTGGAGCCTTGCACTTGTGCAGAAGTGGAAACTTTTACCACGTTGACATTTTTGTCAGAAAATGCAGTCTATTAACTGTGCTGAATGTGCTCTCGGAGAAAAAGGCTCAAGGACAGGAAACAAGGCGACATTGCCAAGGTTAGGAAGTCGTGAACTGTATCTCGAAAGAAAAAGTAACTCTTTTGAGGAAGCCAAATGACGTGAAAGCAAAGGACCATAGGGCTTAAGAAAAAGCCTGAGTTTGATCAAGAAGCGGTGATGATCTAATATGGACTGACATAAGACAGCCAATGGGAAACCTGCATTTCTAAGAAAGTATACAATTGTAGAAAGTTTAGCTAGATATAAAGGTATAAAACCTGGCCTCATGGGCAGGAGGGTGCTCCTCACTTTCCGGGTCCTGATTGACGTGACATGCTGTCGGACTTCTTGCTCACGTAAGGACAGCAGACTTAATTGATTTTTCCTTTCTAGGTGAAGAGAGAATAGTCAGGGAAATAGATTTAGGGAATGGAAACTGTTATTAACTAATATTCATGTTTTCTGATTATGCCTTTAAAATGTCAGACTAATTGATCATTCCTCATTAAAATGCTGCTTTCCTTTTGCTAATAAAATAAAGATTTATTAATGAAAATGCTCTTTCTTTGAAGAATAAAATTAACAAAAATTAGATTTGAAAAGACAAGCTGGTCTTGTTTATTCATGGTCTAGTTGCGATCAGTTGATCCATTCGCCTTAAGTGACTTAATTAAAATGTTATTTGTTTAAAACCATGGTAAGAAATGATAAACTGCAGTTGTATATAAATATGTAAATAGTTTGTGTATAGTTCTGATTAATTAGGTCACATGATTCAGTCGCTCAAAAATTGTCTCCTTGGTTTATGGGCCTTAGTAAGCGATTTGTGATTAATGGTGAGTAATGTGGTGATAGATAGCGTTGGTGAGACAGTTTTTCATTCAGAGCGCTGGATCACTGGTTTTAAGAACACCCATAAGAAGCACAAATAAAAAAAAGAAGAACCTTAACTGTATTGTCTGGAAATCATAACCATCTGCTTCAGAGCAACATTTTTTTGTAATTTTTTTTACTGATAAACAGACATCAGCGATTGAATCACATTTCAGAGGAAGTGGTACATCAGGCTTCATGGGGACAGCAGGTAATACACGTTGTAAAGAATAAATTATGGAAGGCCTAGGGTGAAGGGGGATCTACGTTACCGAAAACCAGGGGAGGTTGACATATATCCACTTGGTAGGAGTTCCACAAGCCCCAAACACGGGTCCATTTCTTGGGACATCCACGCGCCACATATACCGTTTTTTCCCGAAACATTGCCGAATCCAAGTCTTTTTCCCAGTCTTTCTCTTGGCAAGCATTAATCCCAAGGTAACCCACTGTGTCAAGCAGACATTCAAATCTGTAGGCTCCCATATATTTAATAAACACCTGCGGGCTTCCATACGGAGTTGTGTTTATAAAACAGTGTTAATAATATCGTGAATGTTACGCCAATAGGGTTGGATCAGTTTGCATTCCCAAACTATGTGAATTAAAGTACCCAACTGGCCACATCCTCGTCTACAGTCACCCCGGTTAGCCCTCCCCATCCGCACCAATTGAGGCCCGTCACATATAGCCTGAGTAGGATATTTAGCGGGACAAGTCGGAGACAAGCTGGTATTGCCACTACTTTGGGCAAGGAGACAGCCTCCTGCCACTCCTCATCGTCCATCTCAATGCCATGTCTGGACCACTTCTACCGAAGGGCCCGGAGAGGATCTAGCATGTTATTGACCAGCTTTTTGTTTATCAATGAAATGATACTGTCAGGAATACGGCCGTCCAATATTCCATCCTCTAGCGGGGAAGATTCAGGCGGCTTGGCATCGGGCTGCAGATGAGTGCGTAATGCATGTCTGACCTGTGTGTTGCGAAAGAGTCAGAGTCGGCTAATTTGATTTGTTGCTGCAATACTGCGAATGACTTAATGTCTTGATTTTTCCCCACAGATCACCTATACGAGAATTGCCTATTAGGTCCCATTTGTCAAACCCCCTACTCCTCCACAAATTACCCAATTGTTCAGAGTCCCATAATGGTGTTTCGAGTGTAAGCTTCCGCCCCCAGCCAAGGCATTTAGGGGCAGTGTGCCAGACATGTACAGCGTGTTTAGTGGGGCCCATTAGTGTGTAGCGCCGGGACCTAGAGTAGAGGGCTCTGTTGAAGTTCCCCCCAGAAAGGAGTCATCTATCCATACTGTAACCCAGGTCTCCTGGTTGGGCGTACGTGCAGTGGTTGATAGAGGACAAGTGGGCCGCCCAGCCTAGCAACATTTGTGCTGAATACCTGTTTGTATGTGGTGCACCCCTGGACTATATGTTTCTAAATCCAGTTTGGTTAAGATCCTGTCACTAGGTTTCTTATACAGGCATCTGGTGACTTCTACACTCAGCTCAGAAGGATCAACCGTACTAAAGAGACCCCTTTAGACCTTTATTATACCCAACAGTACCCCTGAGAAATAGATTGACGGTGTTGTAAGGGTTGGAGGACAATGATTGAATGCATAGTAAGGAGCTTGACTGCATTGGCGCTTTGGAAACTGGAGGTATGCTTAGTAGAGAGATATCTGTGGCTCATCTGCCTACTGCCGCCCCCCCTCCCCCTATTATGTGATGGTAACTTGGATAGGGCGGCGGCCTATGTCGATCACCCAAATATACAGGAAGGGCCTGATATGAGAGTATCTGTGGTAGCGGATGGTGAATATACCTCCTGTGTCAATTTCCTAAGCAGAAATGTTGCCGGCTTAGCTTCAAATGTCTCAATTGAAGGTTGCCAATCTTTTATTATTGACTATGACATCATTTTCATGTAGGAAACTTGGGACCTGAAAGAGGTAGCTTTTAATGAATATATATGTATTAGCCTGCCAGCTGTAGCGTTTCCAGCTGGACGAGCCAAAGGGGGGCTGTTGGCGTGGTTTAAAGTTAATATAGGTTGATCACTCCTCTACCTCCAGATGAGGGTGAGGTACAGGGTTTTTGCCTCTGTTGGAATGGTAACTATAGGGTACATATGATACACTTTTACAATACCAACTTTTCTAGCAAGGCTGACTAATTTAGAGGGTCTGTTTTCTGTAATCGACCTGTTAGTTAAAAAGGAGGCTTGGGCAGGCGATTTTAATGCTAAATTAGGGTATATGCCCCCTTTATCACAAACTATTTTTGATCCACTTGCCTGAGAAACTGAGCAAAATGCCATAGATGTCAGGGGTCATGTTTTGTCCTCTTTACTGGCGAGCGTGATCTATTTAAAAAGGTCTCTAACATTGCTGGCCCTGAAATCCCAACCTTTATAGGGAGGGGTGCCGGGAGCATTATAGATTACATCTTTACGTCTCGGGGTATGTCATCAGCCATTATCAGTAGCAAGGGGCCTGCACAGATATATAGTGATCACAAATGTATTGCAGTGCAGACTGTGGCCCTGCAAAGACGATATAAGCCTAGGCCTACGCAAGTTTTAACTGTAAAGGATGAAGAGCGCAGAGTGGCTTGGCAAACTGCAAATTTGAAGCATATCATGACCCAGGTTGTCTACAACAGTACAGCATGGATAAACTGCTGCAATTTAGAAATATGTGAACCAGCCCTTACCTTAAGTTATTTTATTGATCTTTTAACGCGGGTCAAAGGGATGTTATGTAGACCTATTACCCAGCCATGTTTTCATGTTAAATCCTGGTTTGACAAAGAGTGCACAACCGCAAATGAATCTTTGCATTTGGCATGGAAGCAATCCCCAAGAGACCAGTGAGTTATTGTAGCCTGCAGAAGGATGTATCAACTGGCATTTAAAAAAAAGGTAACTGGCCATGAAGGAGAAGAAATGGGAGTCTATAGTTAGAGCTTGCCACCTTAAAGATTCCCAAGCTTTTTTGAAGGTAGTGGGGTCAGTTTCATCTCCTCCGACATCACAAGATAAACTGATGGTCTACATTACGGCAGAGGCTTGGTTGGCGCATTTTTCAGGGATGTATGCCACTAATAGGGCTGCTGAAGAAGCGCCCAAGGTTGGTCCCTCTTGTTTTAAACTTGATATCAGAGAGGAAGAGATGCATAAGGCAATTGCTGATAGTTGGTGCAAGAAGGCACCAGGCCCGGACGGTGACGCCCTTGATTTATTTAGGGAGAATACGGGATTCTGGACACCTGTGCTCACCTGTGTATTTAATGTTGTTTGCAGTTTGGGTGTGCCTATGTCATGGCGCACCTCAACAATCGTCCCCATCTTTAAAAAAAAAGGAAATGTGCATGATGTAAAGTGTTACCGCCTGATATCCCTTCTTGAATCCACAGCCAAAATTATTGGGAGAGCAGTTTTGGATCGTCTTTTAGTTTGGATAAATAAATACAATATCCTCTTCCAAACCCAATCTGGGTTTAGAAAGGGGCTCGAGACCATTGAACAGTGCCTCAACCTCCATTTAATCATCGCAAAATATAAAAACGCCAAGGGTGTCTTTATACACCTGGCGTTTATGGATTTGTCAAACGCATTTGATTATGTATGCAGATCCAACCTGTGGTCTATTTTAGAGAGTATGGGTGTTGATGGGGGCCTGGTTTCATTCTTAAGACTCCTTATCTATGACCTTAGAGCAGTAGTAAGATTTGGTAATGTAGATGAATGCACAGAATCCTTTAGAGTTGAGCGTGGGGTGCGCCAGGGATGTGTTCTTGCCCCGATCCTCTTCCTGCTATACACAAACAGGTTGGACAGGACATTGGCTTCTGTTGGGGTGGACGTCCCTTGTGTCGGGCAAAAAGAGGTGCCCACGCTTCTATATGCAGATGATGCAGTCCTCCTGGCAAGGAGGGCTAATGGCCTTAAGAGCCTGATTTTTAGCTATGCTAGTTTCTTTGAAAAATCTAGATTTGGAGACTAACCTTGCTAAAACATTCACAATGGTATGTGGCCCCAGTAACACCAAAACCCTACCTTAAATATAGATGGTAAAGAATTAGATAGGGTAAGCTAGTTTACATATTTAGGCTTGGAGTTTGAGGATAGGTGCATCTGGCCAACTTGCATCAAAAGGAAAATGCTACTTACCCAGTATGCATCTGTGCTTGGCATGTAGAGCTGTAGAGTCACATGCTATGGATAGATCGCCATCTGGTGTTGGGCCCAGATGTTTGCACTTTGTTTTTGTTCAAAGAAGTCTTTACAGTAAAGAGGTAGGTGACTCCTCCTTTCGGTGATAGTGCGCATGGTCTTTGACTCCATTGTTGGATTGTTTTATTCTGCCATCGGGCTCGGACGTAAATTGCTGTGCTCCAGTTCAACACCGTTCTTGTGTTCCCCTCGGTGCGCAATCCACTACCCTCAACGTTATTGTCGCTCGATCGCGTATTCCTGCCTCCGCGTATCCAATCTATTTCACAACTTCGATCGAAAAACATCGTGCAATGCCCTTCGGCCTAGCCCCGTCGACCGAATTTGCAGTAGATGGAACGGATTTCATTCCAGTTCTGCCCCGGGTGCCACTCCAAGTACCCCCGCGCCGATCTTCACAATGTGTGCAATTTGTGTTTATCGCCTGAACACAACAGCGAAACCTGCCGATCCTTTTGATCAAAAAAGACGCTCCGTGACCGTCAGGCTCAATGTCACGTGATGTAGCAACATAAAGACTGCAAGGACTCCGCTCCAGACCTGTACAGAGAAGATGTCGGCCAAGAGATCCTCGAAGAACATGGAGCCGAGGCAGAGGAGGAACAACAAATTAATGTGTCAGAGGAAGACTCGGGCATTGAGGAAGGCATCACACCGGGTCAGCGTACCGTGAGTAAAGACACTCCTCTGTCCCAAAAAGTACCTTTTGAAAAGGCTTCGGTCCCTCCTCTGCCTTCGGACCAAGGTCGGCACCGAGAGAAACTAGCTTTTCTCATTGCTATCACATCACTCAGGAGAGCGAGTGAGCTTCAGGCACTAACCATAGAAGAACTATTTTTACACGTACACCTACACAAAGTGGTTCTTCGTACTAAGCCTAAATTCTTACCCAAAGTAGTTTATGCATTCCACATCAACCAATCTGAGTTGCCTCTCTTCTTTCCTCAACCAGATTCTGTGGCAGAACGTGCTCTACACACTTTAGATATAAAAAGAGCATCTGAAAGAAACAAGTTCGTTATTGATTCCTTACCTTAGAATTACCCACAGGCGTCAGACTGGATCCGGAAAGTTTTTTCGTCAGCAGTACATCTGTGCTTCGGCGGTGGCGTCGGTCAACTCTGCGTCCGTCGTCAGCGTCGTGGTCACCGGGATAACATTGTGGCAGCTACTTAGACGCTGAAGTCAGTTCTTTCTTTTTTGCGTCAGCCAGCAAAGATCTGGAAAGAGCGGTACCTCAGTCATTTTTTTACTAACTTTTTCTCGGCTTTTGTCGACTTCTTTTTTCGAGTTATCAACTCCTAAGGTGCACAAGGGATGCCCGGCTTCAAGCGATGCGGTTCATGTCATCGGGTGATGCCGCTGACGGAACCGCACTGGTGTGTGGTTTTTTTGCCTGGACCACGACCCCAAGTCGTGCTCCGACTGCCGGTCGATCGCACCAAAGGCTTTGCGGGAGCTGTCCTGAAAGCTGCTTGAGCACCGGCAGTCGGCTCCGTGCCGTTCGAGGTCCGGGTTGCGAGGGAGGTCGAGGGACCGGTAGCGGAGCCACCATCATTCCAGTTCCAAGTCTTCGAAGTCTTCACACTCAGGGTCAGGTAAGTTGAAGCATAAGAAGTCTACAGCTCACATGCCTCAAACATAGGATAACTCGCTACACATGAGCAGTAGGCACTACTTCTTCGCTCACCATGATTATTGGTAAAAAACCTATTGCACCAATTTTGGAGAAATATAATCAGAAATGTATGCCAATTTTAAATTATGGAATGGGTATTTGGGGATGCAGGGGTTAAGCAGGAGGAAATTCTGCTGCCTGTTACTGGGCGTTCCCTCCTCGACCCCGCATTTTTCCCTGCACCAGGAGTTAGTCATGAATTATGTGTAGGATACTATTAATGCTGCCCCTTTGTCCCTCTGGTGTGCAATAACGGCAAATAAGGAAGCTGATCTCAACCGGGCAGTCACTAGAGATTGCTTGCTTTGGGACTGTGGTTTGGCAATTTCTTGGCTAAAATATATTAAAGACTGCTTCCTGATCCTTGGTTGCGCCCATCTGTTTGTGCACCCTGAGACAATCTTGAAAAAGGATAAACACTGGGTACAGGATAGTTTTGTCAAGCATAGACAGGAAACTAGGGAATTAATGGAAGTGGTCAAACCCCTGGTTAGGGATTATTGCATTATCCAGATGGTGCCAAAGATTGCCCCTTATCTTAAATATGTGACAAACGTGTACAAGATAACCTTATTGGAAAGATTATGGTTAGATTCCACCTGTTGGCTTATATGTTTTCTGCTAGGTCAATACTCCTCAACTTGCATTAGCAATTGCTCATGTGGGGACCAATCCAGTCAAACTTTATTACATTTTGTATTTTTGTGCAAAATTATCTGCCGTTTACAAGGAGGTTTTTAATTACCGCTGTTGTGTAGGTGTACATTTTCGAAGTGTTAAGCTGCTCTATTCTTTTTTACTGCAACTCAATAATTGTGATACATGTTTTTCAGTTGCTCATTTTCTGAAGTGCATTCTAGCACAAAGAAAGCACATGATGTTTTAACAATTGTGTGTATGTGTGTGTGTGTGTGTATATATATATATATATATATATATATATATATATATATATATATATATATATAAATATATAGTAGCTTTTTAGATTATCTGTGGTGGCACTTTATTCTTTGCACTTACACTTTGCTGAATGGACATAGAAGGATTAGTATCAGCCCACTTGCGCACATTTGTGATGTTGGAGCAGAGACAAACACTAAGGCAAGGCCATTTTCAGTTTACAGGTTATTAGGAGAGTGGGTATAACTATACATTATACACTCTTGCTTCATTTAGTACTCCTACTATACACACTGAATGGGATATGGATTATACAATGATATGGTCACTTACAAGTTATAGTTGGCCTTTGTTGGTATGTCCTTTATCTGTAATGAATGTATTTAACATTTTTCAATATTTATGAATTAATGAATATTTATTTTTGTATGTGGTTTTAAGTTTTGTACAATCAGATAATATGATTACAACTGACCAACCCATATCCACATGTGTTTAACCCACTTGGGTATTATTACAATGCACCTTGCACTTTGAATATCGACCTTTTTAAATTTGTTTTTTTATTCTTGGTATAAATCTGCTCTTAAACATTTTATTAATTCTAACATTTATGAATTAATGTATTTTTTAATTATACAGTGCCTTTAATGTTTTTGCTTATTTGCACACAATGTTGTTAGCCGCCTGTGTAGAACTTTCTACTATGTCTATTTTCGTTGATAGTATCACGTGACCAAACACTTGCACTTTAAAAATTGGTAAACTCCTCATGCGCGTCATGTGACCAAGGCCTCCTGGCGGCGGAAACGCGTCAGGGCAGTAGCGCTGGGTGTTACAAAAATAAACTAACCTTGCACGAATTTCAGGGTCCGTATTCGTCTGTTCCTGTTGAGCTGGACTTGCTGAGCGAAATACGCCGCATAAGTAAATATATATATATATATATATATATATATTTATATATATATATATATACATATACACACACACACACACACACACACACACACACACACACACACCCTCCTGTATTATGAATTGCCATTATTTTATTACGATGTTGCGCTTGGCCATGTGCACTTTAAATTCTCCAAAGCAGCAACTGGTAGACAGGAGTATTTTTGCACAAAAATGTTGCCCCCTCATAATTGAGATCTCTGAATTAAGTTCGAAGTATTTTTAATGTTTTCTATGCAGGTTAAAGGTTTTATTGTGTGAATTTGTAATTCTAATGCTTCTATTGTATGACTTTGTTTGTGTATCTTTTATGATCTACCATCGGAAGATCGAATAAGGACAATGATGATGATAAATTGAAACTTCTATGAAAGTGGCTCTGCCCTCTATCTAACTCAGTCAAACTGTAGTGCTCAGCAAAAAACTAAGAGGCCTAGGTCGCTGCTGGACAAATGGATTGGAAAACCTTGCAGAAGAGCCAAGGAAGCATGGAAGCCCTCAGGGGTGGGGTTTTGAATCTTTACCCGACAAATAGTAGTATTTAATCTACAGTGAAACCTAGCTAGAGATCATTTGTTTTTTGACCAATTTATTGTCAAATGAAAATTTAAGGCAATAAAAAGATCACTGTTGATCCTGAAGTCTGCTTATGGATTATGTGATTGCGTGCCAATCCAGGACTCAATCTGAGCATTTATAGTGCTTATTGTGGTTTCTTCCAGGTAGACAACAGCATGGCCTCAGAGTAGGGTTAAATACATTCAGTGATGATCATCAACTAAGATTGTGTACAAAGAGTTGACAGTATTGGTCTGTGTGCATGGAGAATCTCTGGGATACAGCAGCTATTTTGATTAGCTGAAACTGGTCCAACACTAGGATAGTGCACAAACCAAAGGTGTTTTGGAAATCAGCAAGTCATCAATTTATCAATTTGCATAAAAGAAAACAAGTTCTCCCCCTCTTTATTGTTGGCTTATATCTAGGCACATATACATTTTGAAACTGCATCATATCAGAATTGCTACTAAAACGGCCGAAAAGACTGTGCACAAGATTCACTAACACACTCCATCAGTCGGTACTGTCCTGATGCATACTACATAAGTATACATCTGTGGATCAATTGATTTACCCAACTGATAATAATAATAATAATCCACATTTGTAAAGCGCACAATCACCCGTTAGGGTCTCTAGGCGCTGGGGGCCGTCGGGAAGATTAAGCAAGCTATTGCCCAGAGTCACATGGTGCTGGGCTAACCTGCCGCCGGCGCTGGGGATCGAACCGTGATCCCCAGATTCCAGCGTCAGTCGCCCTGGCCGCGGCGCCACACCTCTCCCATAACTGATGGAGCATGCTGGTGTTTGCTTGCTTTGGGTGCAGGGAAAAGCCCATTTAGGTGTTGTCTTTTTGTTGAGCATTTACAACACTGAGTCTTGATGATGGTCTATGGGACTGTGTGGTCATAAGAGACTGAAACATCAACGTTTTTTCCTCTATAATTATATGGCTGCATCATTCATCAGTTCACATCACTGTTTGATTTAGCGTAAACTCAATATGCAACTCTGGATTAATTAACGTGCATGGTTAAGAGGACTTTGTTTCCCAATGATCCATTGATTTGACCGATTATTATTAGTGAGATCATATGGGTGGCGTCACTGTTATGATGATGTTTTTGTCTACGTAATATGTTTTATTTACTGTATGTAATGTATTATATGCTCTAATACATAAATAGTTTTGCAGAAATAACTCCTCCAGGAACATATTCTTTTTGTACATTGATTACTGAGTTCCATGGGGGAATATTGGGTTGCCCTGTTGGCTAAGTATATATGCCCGTGACATCACTTTTGGTTGCGCCCAGACTTTATTGGTAACACTGTAGATCACCACCTAACAACAGTGACATGTCACTTCAGGACAATTTTCCTGATCCAGCCGGGAGCCTATGAAGTATGATCATATAAGGAATTAGCACAGGCCATTCGCCTTTAGATATTAGCCTTGCAGCACACATTTTACCACACACTCAAATTATCCAGGCGCTTGAATATGCACAAGAAGAGCAAAAGAAGCCAAAATGTTGTGTTATTATTTCATTCTCTTAGGTTTACATAGTAAATCATTTGTTCAGTTTATAAATATTACAGACACATTACATGTATCCATAACTTTGCACACGGTGGGCTATAAACAGAGGCTTTGGGATTAAACTAGGGTGGATAGCATTACAAACCAATGTGCAGTAAAAGGATGCTAAGAACAAATACATTTCTCCTGGGCAACCAAGCTATGCACAAAACGCATACCAGTCACCTGAGATGAAACCACAGGTTACCCTTTATGTTGAAAATAAAGCAATCGGAAACATGCACCACTAAGGGTCATATCAGAAATGCAATACAACACCATTTCAGAAAAGGTTCAGAACCCTAAACGTAAAAAAACAAAACAAAACTAAAAAAACACAACAGAACACAAAGCAACAAACTGGAAAAACATTTTGAAAGCATGATGCGGAACATGTTACACAATTTCAATGTCATTGGAATGGCAGTTTTACTCATGCATAGATTGTGGGTTATTATTCAAAAACAACACAGTGGGCGCTGCAAAAGTTTTTTTTTCTAACAATTAATAGGGTATAAAACTGTGAAAAACTAAATTTCAAAATAACACCAGTAACGAGATGGAATGCAAAATATTAACAAGTACAAAAACATGTAAACTGAAGACCCTGCTTACGTGGGCATATTGCCCCTCCATACCGTCCTTTCTCGAAGTCTGAAATATTAGCAAAAAGATTTGGGAACGAAAAAATGCCATACACAGATTGTCCATACAACACCATGATCATATTCTCCCAGCAGTGTAATGTCACCATTTAGCTCTGGAGGAACAACCTGCCAAAATCAGATTAGTGATATTAGGTAACATGTTAACCTAGTAACTAGTAACATTTCTAGTTTCAAAAATTCACAAGAGCCATGACGATTTCAGATACCTCTGTATTATCTGGAAGGTGTGCACAAGCTAGCCCTGCCATTATTTTTAAGGAACAATCCTTAAACTATTCTATTAGAAATTAAAAAGTAACAGTATATTTTGAAAAGAGCTCATTTATACTTGTTATGAATGATAACTGTATTGATGGACTATTGATTAAATATTGATCTACACATAAACAAAGAGAAACAAAGCAAGGTATCTAATTTGATACACATCACTTAAATAAACAATAAAAATGTATTCTACAACCATTGTCAAGAAAATGTTTTGGCTCTTCAAGCTTCTTCAAAAGTGGCACATAGTCGTCATCTTTACGGGTCTTCAAAAGACCACTTATCGTTCCATTCTACTGAACTGCTTGGCTGTGGAGATAATTTAAACACATTTGACCAGCGGCATTCTAAGACTTGAAGACCTCTACAAAAAGACGCAACAAAATTCAAATCAATGTTTCAACATTATTATTTTCCTGGTTAGTAAATTTCACAGCCATCCTTTATGAGACAATCTGTTGAGATATTCCAAAGTTCATTCTCTCACAGATCCCTGAAGTCAGTCTGTAGCACGTGCAATAAGGCATGCCTGGTGCCACTGAATTTTCCGGAGCTCTGTTGTGCCAACAACTCCAAAATCGAGGTCAATCTCTGAATGCCAGCACTAGCCAAAGAATCTTTTCACTAAACACATGTTGAACAGCAAAGTGCAATCTGCTGTACTTTCCCAAGGTCCATAAGAAGCTGTTTTACACGGTGCTTTAACTGGGGTAACCTCGCCAGCGGTTCTGGAGGTTCTAGTTCTCCTGTATAATCCAAAAAACTTTCCAAAACTGCAAATAAAAGGAAAATAAGTTTAGAAAATAGTAACTATTTGTGTATGTTTGTGACTGAAAATAATAACAGGTAACACATACCCACTTCCACCTTGATTACTCAAGTAACTGACTGATGGACTTGCACCTATTTGGGTATTCTCAAGTACTGTGAAGACCATAAACCTTTTTATACAGATTTATTACACAGGAATGTTAAGCCTTTTGATTCCTCCCACTATACGTCATTAGTATGCTATTGGTTCTATGAAAATTAAATAAAGACACAAATCTCTATTTGAAAAATGCTTCTTACTCTTTAAACATCTGTTAGTAACATGTAGTGCTGTAGATTGAAAAGCTTAACATACTCTTGCCATCTAGAGTTGGACTCAGACATTTGGAAGTTGTTTTTCTTTTAAGAAATGTCTCAAGTCACAAGATACAATGTGACTCCTCCTCTCAATTTACTTTGCAATGGACGCCAAATTCATGTTAGATTGTTTTCCGCACAGTAGATGTAGGGCTGTATGGAGTGTGAATGAAAGGTAAGGTGTATTATTGCAATACACAGAGAACACATTTATTTTATAGATGTGCCTCGCTGTACACTCATCCAGGGAGGAGGGTGGGTGCATGTGAATCTACATCTGTATACTCTAGGAACACCTGCTTACAGGGTAAGTAATGATTGCTGTTCGTAGCATGTGTGGCTGTAGATACCCATGCTTAACAAATACTGAGTAGCTGCGGTGGCTAGTGTGTGGATGATGCAGAGGTGTGAAACAATTTTCTTAGTACTACCCAGCCAACTAAGGCTTGTTGGTGAGCTAATATGCCCGCAGAATGATTCTTAGTTAATGTATGTGGTGTTGACCATGCAGCTGCCTTTCAGATGTTAGTTAAGGTGATGTTGCAGAGAAAGGCAATAGTGGCTCTTTTCTTACAAATGGAGTGTGCCCTGGAGGACTGTGAAGTACCATTTTGGACTTGAGGTAACACGTTTGTATAGAGGTTACAATCCATCTGGGTATGACAGCTTAGGAAATGGTCTGCCCCTTATGAGGTTTGGCAAATGAGAAACATAGTTTTATATGAGGAATGGTTAGGTAATATCTAAGTAATACATAGGAGAAATGTTAACATCTAAGTATGCAATACCTCTCAGCAAGAGTCAGGCTGTGGAAAGAAAACTGGTAGTTTAATACTTTGATTGTGATTGAAAGGTGACACTAAATTGGAAAGCAACTTTTACTGCAGTTAGATGAAGGAAGATAGATGCCTAAGCTAGCTCTGACTTCTGTAGGTGGAGAAGGTAAGTAACTATCTCCTGTACTGTAGGGTTTAATGAGTTACATGTATATGTGTTGCAGTAATAGACAAATCTTTTCCACTTTGTTGCATAACAAGCATGAGTTGTAGGATGCCTAGCCTCCTTAAGAATGTACATGCATGCTTGTCGTAGGTGCAGGTATCCAAATTCTAGTACCTCAGGTGCCAAATTAAAAGATTGAGCTGTTCTGCGTCCGGGTGTCTGATCCGTTAGTGTCTCTGTGTGGGAAGCCCTGGTCTGACAGGAAGCATCGCATGGGGCCTGATGAAGAGCTCTAGCAGGATGGAGTACCAGACTTACCTGGCCCAGGTTAAAGTCACTAGAATGAGGGTGAGGTAAGTTTCCCTGAGCTTCCTAATGATAAATGGAAGAAAGCATAGGCAAATACACCTGAACAGTTCATCCACAATACATTTCCTACAGACTGTGGGTATCTGGTGTCAAAGCTTGGGCATTCTGCGTTTAACTGAATAGAATAGGTCTGTTTGCAGAATGCCATACCACTGGAAGTATGTGTGAAGAACCTGGGGGTGGTGTTCACACTTGTGGACTTGTTGATGCGTCCTGCTGAATAAGTCTGCAAAGCTGCTGCCTACTCCAGCGAAATGTTATCTCATCAGGTGAACACTGTGGCGAAGCACACAATCCCGGAAGATCTGTGCTAGGTGAGAGGCCTGCGGTGAATGAGTGACCCCTTGCTTCTGCCCCTTATGAGGTTTGGTAAATGAGAAACACATGGCTTTATAGGAGGAATGGTTAGGTTATATCTAAGTAATACATAGGAGAAATTTTAACATCTAAGTATGCAATGCCTCTCAGCAACAGAGTCAGGCTGTGACACTGGAAATCAGGGAGAACAGATCAGAAAACTGCCCCAGCAACTGGTGGCAGTCATTCTGTTGCTCAGGGGTCAGGGTGGAAGAGAGGTTCACACCATCCACTGACCCATCTCTCTCTGCCGCAGACAGGAGGTCAGGAAGAGACTCCGTCTCCTATTCCATTCCAGCATCTGTCGCTGTGGAAGAGGTGTGGCGCAGCGGCCAGGGCGACTGATGCCGGACGCTGGGGATCACGGTTCGATCCCCGGCACCGGCGGCAGGGGTCTGCCCAGCACCATGTGACTCTGGGCAATAGCTTGCTTAATCTTCCCAGCGGCCCCCAGAGCCCGGGAAACCTACGGGTAGCTGTGCGCTGTACAAATAGAGGATTATTATTATTATGTTATACACTGCTGTCATGCTGTTTGTTTTGATTAAAACCACCTTCCATCACATGAGCTGGAGAAAAGCCTGGATAGCGAGTTGTATGACCAGGAGCTCTAAGTTGTTCATGTGATGACACGGAAATTGAGAGGGTCACTGCCCCTATATTGTGTGGTGCTGCAAGTGAGTGTCCTATTCCAGGAGAAAGGCCTTCATGGCAATAGTCACATGGGGGATTGGGTTGGCTAAAGGCTTGCCTCAACATATTAGTGGGTGTCCACCATTTCAGAGTGGTTCACTTTGGCCTGAGCAAACACTAGTTCCTCCCCATAGCTTGTGAGCACTGGACTGTCAAAACTCTCTTGCAAGGGCCTTATGTGCAACCTTGCATAAGGTACTATTGCGATACAAGATGCCATCATTCTCAGAAGGGTATTGTGCGCACAGAAACAGATTGGCTACTTTGAAAAAGAGGCAGCAATTACTGTAGTTTGATCACCTTTTTATGGGGATACACCTTTACAGTGACTGTGTTGAGTAGGATGCCAGTAAACAGGATTTTGTGATGTTTATCGTAAAACCCAGTCCGTGAAGGCCGAACACTGTTGCCTGTGAGTGTGCTGGGCACTGTATTTTGCTGCTTCTCCTGATAAACCTATCATCCAGGTATGGGGATATGTAAATTCCTTGGAGGCGAAGGTCTGCCACAAAGACGTATAGACATTTTGTGAATAGCGATCGGGCCATGGTGCCCCCAAAAGGTAATACTCTGAACTCATAATGATGGACACTTAACACAAAGTGGATGTACTGGTGATGCGCAGGGTGGATGGGAATTAGAAGCGCCGTCATGAAGTCATCTTGCTTCTGAAGAGGGATGACCATGTCATTCTTGAAGTGTTCTGTTAGGATGTAATGGTTGAGGTGCCTGAGATTGAGGTCTAGCCTGAGGGATCCATCCTTCTTTGAGATGAGGAAGTACAGTGATGTTATCACTGTCACTGTAGAGTCTACATACTGTCTTTTAATAGGAGTAAATTGTCTTCTTGGAGGAAGGGAATGTGTTTGGTACAAAGCTTGTATGTGCTGGAGTGGGACGTTGGGAGAGTTGGAATGTAACTGTGCTGTATAAATGGCTATCACTGATTGGTCAAAGGTGATTTGTTTTATTTGGTTTAGGAAATAGCCTAGTCTCCCTTTGATAGGATATGTGCTATTGGCTGTGGTGGGGGGAGGAATTGGCATTTGGTCTCTCTTGCCTCATCCTTTGTGAATCCCTCTGTAGGCCCCTCTATTATACTGTCTACTGCCCAATGTTGGTAGGACTGCTGTTTCCTCTGATAGGAGTGAGCTTTCGCAGGGAATGCAGGCTTTAACACTCCCCTAGACTGGTGTTTGAGAAAGGTCCCCATAAAAGTGGTGCGTCTTAGAGGTCCACTGACGAAGCAGTCTCTATATCCTTTATCTTTTATTAGTTCCAACATATCGAAAAACTGCAGGTTAAAGATATGTTCTCTGTTGGATGGCAGGTTGATGAGATGAAGTTGTAGTTCAGATTTAAACCCAAGATACAACGATTGGTATGGCGGCACAGGATGTTTGTGTTCATGCCTCTAGAGGCGATTTCAGCAGTGTCCAATGTACAGCATATGTTCACACTGAAAAGAAATATCCCTTCTTACACATTTTCTTCCCCCTTCTATGAAATTGCTCCTGGTGATGTTTGAGATATTCCATCTCCTCCCACTATGCTCGATCATATCTGGATAGGAGGGCTAATGAGTTGGCGATTCGCCAATGAGTAGCTGTTCCTACCTCAACTCTCTTGCTTGCCACATCTATCCTTTTACTCTTCTTGTCAGGTGGAGGAGTGTCACCTGTGGCCTAGACGCAGGCATGTTTGTGTGTAGTATGTACGAGGGAATCTGGGTGAACATGCGCCTTGATGTATGTAAGGTCATTAAGGGATGGTTTGAACTTTTTTGTCCAACCGAGGGGTGACAACCCTGGCTCTAACAGGGTCTTAAAACATTTCTGGGGCAGACATGAGCATCCCTTTTAGCACGAGTAGGAAAGAGATGGCCCTCTCTGACATGGAGTGTGCCTCAACCAGGAAGACTACTACTTCCTGAAACAGATGAATGTCTACTTTATGGTAGGAGGCAGCATATGGAATGACCTCATTTTATCAGGAGGTATTTTCTGGAGATGAGGATCTAATAGGGTAATGAACTGTATCCCCTGGTGGATCTTCATTATAATATTCTTACATATGTTAATGTTATCGATATTTCTATAGTGCAAACTAATACCCGAAGGTGTCCTGGGGCAGCATACGATGTCCTCAAGAGTTACTGACAGGGGTCATGGGGGAACGTTATTAGATCGCATAAAGCCAAGATTTAAGAGATTTCCTTAAGTCCAGATGGTTTGTCAGGCACCTTAGCTGCAAGGGAAGATCATTCCATGCCTTGGATGCTCCCAGCACGAAACGTCTGCCCCCCCCCCACCCCCCCAGTTGGACCTCTTTACAGAGGGCACGGATATCAGTTTGGCTGTAGAGGAGCGCAGTGATCTGCCTGGAACATAGGGCTGAAATTGTAGTTTAAGATGAAGGGGTCCATTACCTTGAAGGGATTTATGGACCACACAGAGGACTTTATGTGACACGTTTTTTAACAGGCAGCCAATGGAGCTTCCTAACCTCAGCCGAGATAGAAGCATGCTTGGGTAAGCTGGTGAGTAATCTGGCAGCTGCATTCTGCAGGATCTGAAGTTTCTTCACAAGGCCATCCTGAATATTAAGTTATAGACTATTGCAATAGTCCAATCTGGACATAGCTAAGGCAGTGATAACTATCCATTGGCTGTCTTTAGGTAGAAGGGGCATAATTTTTTTTACAGGATCTGAGAACAAAGGACGTAGCCGAAATCACCGAATTTACAGATGACCTGTTGGTCCCTCTCCTACTGGTCTGACGTAAAGATCAAATGGTCCATATACCTTGCTCTATGGAGAGATGTAATAAGGTGACCCTGGCTGGAAGTCTGACAGAGGCACAGATATCAGAGAAGTGGGGGAGGTTTGGAAGGCAGTGGTGGCTGCGTGCTTGGCAGAGGTATAGGGCTGGCTGCACTGACCCTGTATTTTTGTGTGAGGAAGGCTTTGGAACAGTACTTTTCTTGAAGGCCAGTTTTCTTTTGGGTGGTGTAGGGTCAGATAGTAGAGACACATAGTTGAAATCTTTCCTGTGAGTGGATCAATCAAGACACGCTCTTGCCTAGTATCCAGTTCTTTCAGAAGTCGCTTAGGTATAGGGGCTTCAGCATCCCCCTAATGTGGGATGGTTGAGGCTTGATCAGATTTGTCTCTTTTTGCGCCTGTGAGTGATGCCATATCAGAGCACAGTTCAATTGCGGTGTTGAGGGCGTCTGCAACGTCAATGGCTGTTTGGGTGTCAACGAATACCATTGAGCAAAGTAAGTGGTAGACAGAACATGAGGCTTCGGAGCAGAGGAGGGTCTGATCGCAGAATGTGAAGAGCTCACTCCACATGGTTTTGGAACCAAAGACTTGATGTGGGTTGCTTTGGTGCTGAAAGCATCTTCTTCCCAGACGTTGTATGGAGTAGCTGAGAGGTCTTCTTGCTGCATGTAAAGTATTCAGACACACTTCCTTTGATACTGAAAGGTTTTCTTCGACTTGAATGCTACGCATATCAGGCAGCCTGCGTGGTCGTGGTAGGACGAAAAGCATAGACTGCGGACCTGATGGTGATCAGTCCATGGGTACTAAGGGCAGCATCGAGGACAGTATTCAAACGCCGACCGTTCCATAAACCATGCTCATTCTTGAAGGTGATGCCACGTGGAGGGAAGACGTGAACTCCTAAGGGGGGATAGGGTTTTACACTGCTCAACCGAGACTCAGAAGGACAAGTGACGTACCTTCGGTGACGCCTTATCTAGTAGAGACTATTTAGCCACAGATCCTTTACTTATCCTAGAATTATACCCAGGCGTTAGCATGGGTCCGGAAATTTTTCTGATGAGCAGTATCCCAGGACAACTGTAGGTGGCGTAGTCCAGCGCTGCGTTTTCCCCGCCGGAAGTGACGTTTGCGGTGCCTATATAGGAGCAGCGTCGTACAAGTTACTTACCTTCGGTAACGATATATCTGTAAGAAACATTAGTTAGTTATAGATTTCTTACCTTAGAATTACCCCCAGGCGTCAGACTGGATCCGGAAAGCTTTTTCGTCAGCAGTACCTCTGTGCGTCAGAAGGTAGCGTCGGTCGGCTCCGCGTCCGTCGTTGCGGTGGTCGGGATGACGTCGCGGCAGCTACTTAAAAGCAGCCCTCACGCGCTGACGTCAGTTCTGTACACGCCAGAAACGCAGAACCATGCAAGACACTGACCATTGGTGCACAAACTAGGGCCCTAGAAATCAGTTCGCAGAACGGGGAGGATGGCGGGGCGATAAGTGTGGCTCAATGGTTAGAGCGGCAGACCCGGATGCAGAGGTCTGGCCCGGGACCAGGGTTCAATTCCTGCCTTGGCTGGTCTCGTTGGATCTTCGGCTAGTAATTCCTCTGACCGGATTTCTCGCCTCGGTGCCTACTCTAAGCATGGGTCCCACGCTGCAACTCTGGGCAATAGCTTGCTTACTCTCCACAACAGCCCCCTACAGCGCTAGGGATGCCTGGTTGCACCCTGGGGATGCCCAGGAGTGGACATTTCACGGGGAAAAACCAGGAAGGGTTCCCTAGCGGTATGAGGACACTCAGGAGTATCAGTGCGCTTTACAAGTACGGCTACATTTACATAAGGAATTTATAACCAGCAAATCGTTCTTACAGATATATTGTTACCGAAGGTAAGTAACTTTTGCATCTGAAAGAAACACGCTAGTTCTAGATTCCTTACCTTAGAATAGATACCCCAGCAATACCAACCCCGGTTGGTGGGTCTGCAAACCAGAATCACACCAGAAAATCCTGGAGAACAGAACGTCCAAAGAAGCGGTCTCTCCGGACTTGGCTGTCCAGGCAGTAGGGTTTGGTGAACGTGTGCAGCAATGCCCACGAAGTTGCCTGACAGATGTCATTTAGAGGCACTCCCCTTCCCAAGGCATTAGTGGCTGCTGTCGCCTTGGTGGAATGAGCGCGTAGCCCGACTGGAGGCTCCTTTTTAGCTAGAGAGTAACAAGCTTTGATACACAACACGACCCATCTAGAAATGGTGCGTTTGTGTAAAGCCTGACCCTTCTTTGCACCCACGTTACCAACAAACAGTTGATCATCCACCTGGAACTGCTTTGTGCGGTCCAGATAGAATGAGAGCGCACGTTTTTGGTCCAGACGGTGGAGCCTCTTCTTCCTTTGAAGGATGCGGAGGTGGAAAGAAGGTGGGAAAAGTAATGGTCTGCCCAATGTGGAAGGCAGAAACCACCTTAGGAAGAAAGGATGGATGGATCCTGAGAACCACCTTGTCCGGATGAACAGACATGAAAGGAGGTTTTGAAGAAAGAGCCTGGAGCTCACTCACCCTTCTAGCAGAAGTGATGGCTACCAGGAAAGCAGTATTAAGAGTCAAGAGACGTAAAGGACAGTTGTGAAGCGGCTCAAAGGGAGTGCACATTAAGTAAGTTAGCACAAGATTAAAGTCCAACTGAGGCATAACGAAAGGGATTGGAGGAAAAAGATGAGTTATGCCTTCTAAGAAACGGTTAACTACCGGGGACATGAGAAGAGAAGGCTGATCTGGCAGCCGAAGGAAGGCAGATATGGCCGAAGGTAGTCCTTGATAGTGCCCAGAATAGAGCCCTGTTGGGCTAAAGAGAGAAGGAACAAAAGTACTTCAGAGAGGGGCAGAAAGAAGATCCACAGCCTTTGCTGTGCATCATGCCACAAATCTGTTCCACCTGCAGGCATGTAAGGTCTTAGTGGAGGGATGCCTGGCTGCCAAGATTATGTCACAGACTTCGGGAGGCAGGTTGAATGACGTCAACTGCCGCTGCTTAATCTCCAAGCAAGGAGGTGGAGACTGGACAGGTTCAGTTGGAGTACCGTCCCCTGCTGCTGTGACAGAAGATCCTCCCGAAGAGGCAGTCAGATCGGAGGATCGATGGCCATGTTGAAAAGCTCGGGATACCAGACTCTTCGTGCCCAATATGGGGCCACAAGAATGCCTTGCTCCCGGTCGCGTCTGATCTTCAGCACTCTGGGCAGAAGTGGTATAGGCGGAAAGGCATACAACAGACCGCAACTCAATTCACGAAGAAAAGCGGCATCAAGCGAGTGCTGCCTTGGAGATTCCAACGTGCAGAATTGCTGACACTGCATGTTCTCTTCGGTGGCGAATAGATCTAACCAAGGCTCTCCCCACTGTTGAAAGAGACCTTGCACCACCTCCAAGTGAAGACGCCATTCGTGATCCATCATGCACCGGCAGCTGAGTTTGTCCGCCCTGGTGGTCAGAGAACCTGCCAGGTGTTGAACCACCAAGGAAATGCCTTGATGTTCCAGCGATGTCCAGAGGTGGAGGGCCTCCGCCCTGTTTGTTACAATATTACATGGCGGTGGTGTTGCCATGAACACCTGCACTACTCTTCCCCGTACAGCGGGCAGGAATGCCTTCAGTGCAAGACGAATCGCCCTGAGCTCCAGAAGGTTGATGTGAAGCCCGGACTCAGTTGGAGACAAGAGGCCTCTGATCTCCGCCTCTCCCATGTGGCTGCCCCATCCCAGAAGGTAGGCGTCCGTCAACACAGTGTGGTCTAGTTGGGGAAGGGAGAGGGATCTGCGATTGAGCCAATCCTGGTTCATAAGCCACCACTGCAGTTGTCAAGCAGCGCTCTCCGAGATCTGGACGTAATCGGACAGATTCCCCCGATGTTGCGCCCACTGGAACTTCAGGTCCCACTGCAGAGCCTGCATATGCCACTTGCCATGATCAATCAGCAGGATGCAGGAGGCCATGAGGCCCAGCAGCCTCAGGGTCATTCTGACCGAAACCTGGGACAGAGGCTGAAGGATCAGAATAATAGCACGAGTATACCGGACTCACTGTTTGGGAGGATAGACCCGAAACAGTGTTGTGTCCAGAACCGCTCCGAAGAGGAGGAGCTTTTGAGAGGGAATCGGGTGCGACTTCGGCACATTGATGGCGAACCCCAGCATATGCAGGAGGTCGGTCGTAGTCTGGAGGTGGGAGACGACTGCTTGGGGCAAGCCCGCCTTCATCAACCAGTCGAGAAAGGGGAAGACTGGAACCCAGGAGCTCTGCAGATGGCTGCAAACGCACAAGTTACTAGACATTAGTTAGTGATAGATTCCTTACCTTAGAATATCCCCAGGCGTCAGACTGGATCCGGAAACTTTTGCATAGCTATATCCCTGCACGTCGGTAGGCGTAGTCCGCGGCTCCGCGTCCGGTGTCGTTAGCGCCGGAATGACGTCGCAGGAGTACTTCGACGCCGCGCTCCAGCGCGGACGTCAGTTCCGATGCACAGCTTTTACGCGCCAGATACGCAGAGCCTTGATAGAACCAACACTGGTGCCATGAAACTAGGGCACTGAAAGGGGACGACCTTAACCCTAGATATCAGTTTGCAGAACGGGGAGGATGGGTGGGTCGGTAAGGAATCTATCACTAACTAATGTCTCTTACAGATATATCGTTACACAACTAGTAACTTGTGCATCTGAAAGAGACACGTTAGTGATCGATTCCTTACCTTAGAATAGATACCCCAGCAATACCAACCCCGGTGGTGGGTCTGCAAACCAATAATCACACCAGAAAGTCCTGGAGGATGGAACGGCCAAAGAAGCCATCCCTCGTGGGTTGACTGTCCAGGCAGTAGTGTCTCGCGAACGTGTGCAGCGAGGCCCACGTAGCTGCCTGACAAATGTCTGCAAGGGGACTCCTCGGCCCAGGGCAGTAGTAGTCGCCGTCGCCCGAGTGGAGTGGGCCCTCAGCCCAACAGGAGGTTCCTTTTTAGCCAAGGAGTAACACGCCTGGATGCACAATACGATCTACCGAGAGATGGTCCGCTTGTGCACCGCCTGTCCTTTCTTAGCGCCCATGTAACCAACAAAGAGTTGGTCATCCACCCGGAACTGGCGTGTGCGATCCAGATAGTAAGAGAACGCACGTTTTGGGTCCAGACGGTGGAGCCTCTCTTCCTCTTTCGAGGGATGCGGTGGCGGAAAGAAGGTGGGCAAGGTGATGGACTGCCCGATGTGGAAGGCTGCGACTACCTTTGGCAGGAAAGAGGGCCTTGTCCGCAACACAACCTTGTCCGGATGGACAGAAAGGAAAGGAGGTTTGGAAGAAAGAGCCTGGAGCTCACTCACTCTCCTGGCAGAGGTGATGGCAACCAGGAAAGCAGTCTTCAGAGTAAGAAGGTGGAGAGGACAGTTATGAAGTGGCTCAAAGGGAGCGCACATCAGATAAGTAAGTACAAGGTTCAAGTCCCACTGAGGCATCACGGAAGGAACAGGAGGGAACGTGTGTGATGCCCTTCAAAAACCTATTTACAATAGGGGACTTGAACAAAGATGGCTGATCAGGTAGCCTTAAGAAGGCGGAAAGGGCAGAAAGGCAGCCCTTGATAGTGCCCAGAGCAGAGCCCTGCTGGGCCAGAGAAAGAAGGAAGAGGAGAACCTCAGAAAGGGGGGCAGAGAGTGGATCCACAGCCTTTGCTGTGCACCATGCCACAAATCTGCAGGCGTATACCGACTTTGTGGAGGGATGCCTGGCTGCCAGAATGACATCTTAAACAAATGAGAGGGGCTCTGTTATAACCAAAAGGATATAGAGCACCTGGTTACTATGGAGTAAAAAAAGGTTTTTCCATTTGGGTGAATCAAATATCATCAAGATCAAGCTCATTCACTCACTGCACTTAGTCAGAATCCCATCAAAGGATTCAATCCATCTACTCCATCCTGTGAAACACTTACAAAGAAAAACGCTAGTTATATCAAAACAGACTATTTATTAGCACGTTTAAAAAATATTCCACTGAGTGTACAATCAATATAAAACATTCATTTAATTTTTTTTTTTTACTTTGTCTTATCACTGTTAATTTAGACCATTTGTGGGCAACACAGGGCTGGGATTCCCTTCCCTATACCCAATTGCTTGCTGACCACTCCAAATTTAACAAGTATGTAATGCGTTGGCGCAATTCGGAGGCTTTTACTGATTATAGCCACCTTTTTCAGGACAATAGCTAATTATTGCTCCATATCCATTGTGTCACCTGTGCAATCGCACATCGGTGAAATGCTAATTAGGTTCCGCTCCACAATGGGGTTGTCTATATTTCACAATTGCCCAAGCTGCTGGAATAGTCGATGACGTGGGCAAACGTGACTCGATTGTGCATATTTCTCTGTCACAATGTGATCAAATGAGGTCCAGTATGGCCCTCGAGATATGGAGTCTTTTAGTTCATCCTGTTTTTCATCACTTAAAAACGATTTTTGTTCTGCGGTGATGGACACCGCGCCTGGTTCCTGGGGAGCCGATGTATCGTGATTTTATTACCTGACCCCGGGTAAACTTGGCTCGTGGCTTTTCAATCCGACGGCAAGTTTCCCCGGCGTTACTCCTCCGCCTCTGTTGGATCGCGGTGAAAATCAGCAAAAGCTAGCCAGAGTTCAGGAGGCAAGTCAAATGGCCTAAACTGTCGCCGCTCAATCTCCAAGCTTGGAGGTGGAGACTGGACAGGTTCGGATGGAGGACCGTCCCTGCTGCTGCGACAGAAGGTCCTCCTGAAGAGGCAGACGAATCGGGGGATCGACAGACATGCTGAGTAGCTCTGGATACCAAAATCTTCCTGCCCAGTCCGGAGCCACAAGGATAACCTGGGCCCGGTCGCGCCTGATCTTCAGCACTCTGGGCAGGAGTGGTATAGGCGGAAAGGCGTACAATAGACTGCAACTCCACTCACGACGAAAAGCGTCTCCGAGCGAGTGCCGGCTTGGAAATTCCAACGTGCAGAACTGAGGACATTGCGCGTTCTCTTCTGGCTCTCCCCACCGCTGAGAGAGGCCTTGTGCCACGTCCGAGTTCAGACGCCATTCGTGATCCATCATGCACCGACGGCTGAGTTCGTCCACCCTGGCGTTCAGAGAACCTGCCAGGTGTTGAACCACCAGGGTCACGCTCTGATGTTCCAGCCACTGCCAGAGGCGCAGAGCCTCCTGGCAGAGGGTCCACGACCCCACCCCGCCCTGTTTGTTGCAGTACCACATGGCGGTGGTGTTGTCCGTGAACACCTGCACTACACTCCCCCGGACAGAGGGGAGGAATGCCTTCAGTGCAAGTCGGATCGCCCGCATCTCCAGAAGGTTGATGTGGTGCTGGGACAACGCCGGAGA
Organism: Lissotriton helveticus; assembly: GCF_964261635.1. Classification (NCBI taxonomy): domain Eukaryota; kingdom Metazoa; phylum Chordata; class Amphibia; order Caudata; family Salamandridae; genus Lissotriton; species Lissotriton helveticus. The sequence continues at coordinate 392,140,804 of NC_136068.1, read as the reverse complement.
CCAGAGTCCTCTGATCTCCGCCTCTCCCATGAAGCCCCCCCCCCCCCCAGCCCTGGAGGGACGCATCCGTCACAACTACGTGCTCCGGTTGGGGTAGGGAGAGGGATCTGCCGCTGACCCAATCGCGGTCCGTGAGCCAGCACTGCAACTGTCTCGCTGTGCCCTCCGAGATCAAGACATGGTCGGACAAGTTGCCCTGATGCTGGGCCCACTGAAACTTCAGGTACCACTGCAGAGCCTGCATCCGCCACCGGGCGTGATGCACCAGAAGGATGCAGGAGGCCATCAGCTCCAGAAGCCGCAGCGTTAACCCGACCGAGACTCCGGATAAAGGCTCAAAGATCGGAATCAGAGCCTGAATATCCCGAACCCGCTGTTCGGGAGGATAAACCCGAAACTGCGCCGAGTCTAGAACCGCTCCGATGAAGAGGAGCTTCTGAGAGGGACACAGGTGTGACTTCGGCACATTGATGGAGAACCCCAGCAGGTGCAGGAGGTCGGCCGTAGTCTGGAGGTGGCTGACGACTGTATGGGGCGAGCCCGCCTTCAACAACCAGTCGTCGAGGTAGGGGAAGACTGAAACCCCTAACCTGCGCAGATGAGCTGCGACCACCGCCATCACTTTCGTGAACACCCGAGGAGCGCTGGTAAGGCTAAAGGGGAGCACGGTGAACTGAAAGTGCTCGTGGCCTAACGTGAACCGCAGGTAACGCCGGTGGGCCGGCAGAACGGGGATGTGGAAATAGGCGTCCTGCAAGTCCCACGCTACCATCCAGTCTCCTGGGTCTAGGGCAGCTAAGACCTGAGCCAAAGTCAGCATCTTGAACTTCTCCTTCCGGAGGAAGCCGTTGACGTTCTGTAGGTCCAAGATAGGGCGTAGGCCCCCTTTGCCCTTCTTGGGTACCAGAAAGTAGTGGGAGTAACAACCACACCCTACTTCTGGCCCAGGAACGCGCTCGATGGCCCCCTTGGCCAAGAGGGCCGTAACTTCCTCTTGCAGAAGTCGCAAGTGATCCCCCGACACGCGGTGGTATTGCGGCGGCATGGCTGGAGGGGTCGCCTCGAAGGGGAGGGAGTAGCCCCTTCGGACGATTTGCAGCACCCACATGTCCGACGTGACTGCACCAGTGGAAGAGGTGATGGCGAACCCTGCCCCTCACTGGCGTCACATGGGCCTGAAAGCACTGACTAAGAGGGTTTGAGGTGGGTGCTGCAGGGGAAGGTAAGGACTGGCCTCGCCATTGTCCCCGACCGCCGCCACGGCGGTTTCCACGGCCGCCACCGCGCTGTGTAGTAGCCTGCGGTGCGTGGCTGGCAGCACGTGTGGGAGCGCCCCTTCCTTGGCCACGAAAGGAGCGAAAGGCTCCCGTTTGCTGCCGTGGGGCCGAGAGGCCCAAGGACTTGGCGGTAGCCCTGGAGTCCTTAAAACACTCAAGCGCATGGTCTGCCTTGTCGCCAAAGAGGCGACGGCCATCAAACGGCATGTCCAGAAGGGTGGCCTGGATATCAGCCGAAAAGTTGGCGGTCCTCAACCAGGCGTGGCGTCGAACCGCCACCGTCGTTGCCATTCTCTGCCCAGTGAGTCTGTGGTATCCAGCCCACACCGGATGGAATAGCGTGCTGCATCTCGACCCTCTGCAAGGGCTTGGGCGAGTTTAGTCCGGGCCTCCTCCGGACATTGTGGCAGCACGTCCGCGACCGTGTCCCACAGAGTGTGGGTGTAGCGGCCCAAGAGGAATGCGGTATTGACTGACCGCAGTCCCAAACTCAGGGACGAGAACGCCTTTTTACCGAATTGCTCGTACCTCTTGGATTCCCGATCGGGCGGAGCCGTTGGGAATGCGGTCTGGGAAGTAGAGGCCTGGATAACCAGCCTCTCTGGGGTGGGGTGGGTGGACAAGAAGCAAGGGTCGCCCGGAGCCTGGCGGTAGCGTCTGGCCAAGTTCCTATCTACAGGCTGACCTGTAGCGGGCTTGGACCAAGTGCCCAAAAGAACAGCACACAAGGCCTCATTAAACGGCAGCAGAGGCTCAGCCGAGCTTGCCTGCGGTTTAAGGACCTCAGTGAGGAGGTTAGTCCGCACGGCCGCGACGGGGAGCTCTAGGCCCAATGCCTTGGCTGCCCGCGTCAACACTACACTGTAGGCAGCCCCCTCCTCCGTAGCCACGGTTGGAGGGGAGACAAAACCAGTGTCTGGCGAAGTGTCCAGTTCACTGGCATCCCCAAGCTCATATGTCCAGTCCTGTTGAGACTGGCACTCCTGTGCCAGAGGGTCCACAGACCCCTCCCAATCTCCCTTGTCACCCATCACCTGAAATTCAGGCTCAACGGATGGGGCCGGTTTGTGGAAGTAAAAGTCTCCATACGACGTCGAGAGCGGCGCCAGGAACCAAATTAAGGGCAGGATCGGGGAAGGCGTCGCCCGTAGGCGACACCCTGAGGGCCGGCGTCGTTGAGGTCATGAGGTCGACCGGCGACGACCCGGATCCGTAACCGGATCCAGTGAGGGCCTGCGGCGGCGGGACCAAAGTCGCCGGCTCCGCCGGGGCCGAAGCACCCGACAGCGTCGGAGCCGAAGCACCCGGCCCACTAGGCCCTCCAGCCGGGACCGCTGGGCCCGAAGGCGCCACGGAGCCCGGCAGAGGAGGGAGAGACCTCATGGCCATGAGGTACCGCTCGATCTCCTCTGGCGTCGCATCATGCCCAGGGACCGGAAGGTATGGGGCAGGTTGCGACTCCCGTGACTCCGTCGGAGCCGCGTGGGTGGTGTCACCCGAACCCCCGGCCACGTTGCGCGAGCGTCGGGGTGGGTCGGAAGAACGATGACGCCTTTCCGACCTCTCATGCCTCTTACCTGAGGACCTGGATCCTCAAGACCGATGCCGACTCTCGGAGCTACGAGGGCTCCGACCCCTCGACAGGTCCCTCGACCTCCTGTGGGACCGGGAGCTTGAACGGCGTGGGGCCGACTGCCGGAGCTTAAGCCGCTTGCGGGACCGCTCCCGCCTATCCTTAGACATCAGGAGCAGGTTCGGTCGTGGTGGTCGAGGCCTAGACACTGAAGACACCGGCGAGGGGGGTCGGTAACCGACATCAGTCGGCTGCACTTGGAGCAGGGTTTGAACCCGGGCATCCCTATCGGCACCGTAGGAGTCGAGCGACTCGAGAGAAACAGATCAAAAGATCAAAAAAGTTTAGTCAAAAAGTGACTAAGGGGCTTCTCCGTATCTGCACTAGCTGGCGCGGAAAAAAGAAGAACTGACGTCAGCACGCGAGGGCGGCATCTAAGTACTCCGGTGACGTCATTCCGGCGCCAATGACGCCGAAGACGGACGCGGAGCCGCGGATGACGCCTACCGACGCGCAGGGGTATTGCTACGCAAAAGTTTCCGGATCCAGTCTGACGCCTGGGGATATTCTAAGGTAAGGAATCTATCACTAACTTGTCTCTTTCAGATACCACAATCACCTTCGTGAACACCCAAGGGGCACTGGTGAGGCAGACAGGGAGCGCAGTAAGCAAGGTGCTCGTGGCCCACCGCAAAGCACAGGTAGCGCCAATGAGCAGGCAGGACGGGGATAAGGAAATAGGCATCCTGCAATCCCAATGGTACCATCCACTCTCCTAGGTCCAGGACAGACAGGACCTGAGCAAGAGTGAGCATCTTGAACTTTTCTGAGGAAGTAGTTAAGGGCTCTGCGGTCAAGGATAGGATGAAGCCTCCGTCCACCTTTGGAAACAGAAAATAGCAACCACAGCCTATTTCTGGTCCAGTAAGAAATGCGTTACTTACCTGTAACTGCAGTTATCCAGTATTAGTGTCTTTCATAGATTCACATGCCTGAATCATTCCCCGTCGTCGAGACGGGAGCCTCCGGTATATAAAAAAGTAATGTCCTAGAGACATACATAGAAAAGAATAGGCCTAAGGATCTCACCTTAGTGTCTTATCCACGACCTTATGTAAAAAGGACCAAAACAGAGTAGGCCCAAGGGTCCCACCCTAGTGGCCTATCTGTGTCCTTTTGTAAAAAGGACCAAAGTAAAGAAACCAACCAATCAGCTACCACCTCCTTCTCAGTGGCGGTGCGTCCATTGGGGGCATTCGGGCGTTGCCCCACTAGCCTGGACGAGACGACCGCCGACTGCACTGAATAAAAAGTATTTGCAGTATCACTGTCAGTATTATTTAAAATTAATTTAAAACTGAGCGCAATAAGGGCCGGGAAAAGCCCGACAGGGTCGGGACGGCATAGGGAAGTGGGCCGGCGGCGTGGGGGGCGGGGCTGCGTCAGAGTGACAGCCAGGCAGAGCACAGGCAGAGGGGTGCGCATGTAAAAGGCCGGAGTAGTCGAGATTTCGACTGGCCTGCGCATGCGCACAGTTGAGACCTCCACCCCCCCCCCCCCCCTCTACCAGTAGTGTCCGACATAGGCATGGACCCGGGGCCCGGGTTTTAAAATGGGCAGATATCAGTTTGTTCTTTAGCCAATCCTGGCGCAGTGGCGCTGCTAACGCCGCGCCAGGATTGGCTACTCCAGCAGGATGGTGCAGAGCGTGGGTGTTGAATGCTCTAAGGCTTTGTCGTTGGTGATTGGCCACACTGCGCGTGCTGGAATCATGCCACGAGGCCCACGAGTCCGAAAACAACAAGTAAGTCAAAATGAAACTGAAACTTAACTTTAGTGATGATGTTCATGAGATGAGTCATACTAGAGTCAGTGGGCGCGTGACTGTTGTTGTCGGACTCGTCGACTCAACTCGACTCGTGACCACCAGACGTGTGTGTTGTGTATGTCACTGACTGACTGGTGTCTGCCACTGGACCGCCTGCCTGCCCTGGAGGGACCTCACCTACCTAGTGCGACTGTGACATCGAGACCGGCCGCGTCCCCCCCACCCACGTAAGTTATGCCACCACCACAATAATGTACTACTACTACCTTGAGGTTTATGATGAGTCATGAGGAGTGATGATTTTATGTGTGTGTGTGTCTATACTGTACTATTGATTTAATTTATAATTGCACGACGGGACTGGGACGAATAACTAATATCCCCCACCCTCTGCATCCCCCAAATAGGGGTGGACCCATGGGTCACCTGTTTTAAATCAGCATGAGTTTGCCTCTGGCCCATCCAGTTGCTGAGAGTTGGTGTAAATACACATCTGTAGTGCCAGAATAGCCTCACTGCAGTGCAGAGTTTTAGAATCTCTGGTTTAGAGGGTCCGCCTGAAAGCCCCTTTGAGTGTGTCCGAGTCCACACCAAATGCAATGCCGGCGCGCCTGCGGGGTCTCTGTAAGATGCCACGTACGGTATGGTCATTGGGTCACCCTGGGCCCTTCAGCAGCTTTCTGCAAGCTCCCTCGCCATTTCCTGCAATGAATGCTTTAATGGATTCTGTATGGGCTGTGAACCGGTTATTTTGCTAACAATTGTTTTTGCTGCTTCTGCAATAGGGGTTTGACGTACTGAGCGGTGTGCGATATAAAGGCAGTCTCATTTTCTTGACGGCTGTTATCTTTTGCTTCCACATTATTTGTTTTTTCTTCTTGTAATCAGCAATTTTGATTTTCTGAAATGAGCCCAAACATATCCTGTCACTCTTCGTTGTCCCTCTCATACCCATTGGTGCAGTTTCACCTTCCGAGATGGGGGTGGGGCTGGAGGGGGGTGCGTGATAACTACTGTGTGATGAATGGCTTGCCTTGCCTTTCAGTGCATATGTGATGAGAAAAAAACACATCATGGCTGTGTACACAGCGCATTGATAATTACCAGCTTCTGTATCTCTAGCTCTGTGGCTTCGGGCGAAACCTGTGGGATGTGCAATGTTTACTAATTCGGTACCATTGGCATATAAGGCAGCACAGGGAGCTACACAACCTATGCCTGGGACAGCACTGACAAGGGGAAAGCGTTCTCTGAAAGCAACACGTCTTTGTGTTTTCTTCAACACACAAAGGGGTTTACAGTCTTTTCCATTTGGCGATTACCGGGTAGAATGTTACCATGCATGTCTTTACCACATATGCCTTTACCACACATGCCTTTCCCACACTGCCCTTTTTCTGGTATTTTGCCATGTGATACTTTAGAACCTGTTTTTTTAAAGATATAATTACTATGTCATTTATAAAGTTTAAGGACATTTGGGTATTAGGGGATGGGTAAGGGTTCAGGATAGGAATGGGTTTAAAGGGTTTTTTATGGTTCAGAGTTGAGTACTGCTTAGGTTATTAAGGGGTTTAAAAGGATTTTTAGGGCTCAGGGGCAGGTAGTAGTAAAAATAGTATGTATGGCACTTTTAGGGTTCAGGGGCGGGTAGAGGTAAAGGGCGGTAATGGGTTTATAGGGTTCCAGGGTGGGTAGTGTCGAAGAGCAGTAAGGCATGTTTAGGGTTTACAGGCAGATAGTGGTAAAGGGAGGTAAGGGATTTTTAGGGTTCAGCAGCAGATAGTAGTAAATACAAAGCATTGTAAAAGTCAACTCATTGTAAAACGTTTGGTAATGACTGATATTCACACATAGGGTGTGTGAGCAATTTCAGAAATTTGCTTTCGTGTAATTGCATGAATTTTTTTGTACTTGTGTAATGAGGCAAATGCAAATCTGTCATTTAGCACATATTTAACTTAAAAATGCATCCTTTCATCAATTTGTGATGCAAGGATGCATTTCATGTTAAAAAGCACAAAAAACAAGTGCCATAAACAACAGAGGAGTTGGTCTAACGGCTAGGGCGCTCGACCTCGGACTTGGGGATCTGGATTCGAGTCTCGGTAACTTCCTGTGATTCTGGGCAAATCACTTAATCTCCCCGTGCCTAAAATTAATGTATGTCCGTCCCGTAACTGGTGCTATGTAAAGCGCTCTGATACCTGATTCTGTTCGGGTCTAGCTAGCGCTATATAAAACTCTGCAAAAAAAAAAAAAGTAGTGAGGGCGAGGCCCGTGATTAGAACTGGCTACGTACGTCGTAATGTTTTCATACGTATTAATTTGCAAAAAAACTTGACTATTAGCACCCAGTGCTGCTGACTGCAGGGCCTGCGAATCCGGACACAGTGTGTGATGCTGGGCGCTGTATTACCGACCCCTGGTGAGAATTTCACTCAAATTTTTAAAATGTCACACATAGCAATCTGAAACCTTGGTGGCAGCTATGGCCTAGGGGTAGTGGCACTGGCACCGTCACCGGTCGAGGAGCATTGGCACGCCCACGGGCATTAGCACACCCATTGGTATACATTTCCACCTATTCCTGGTCCCTGTTTCTGAAAAACATTGCGCAGTGTAGGTTACTTCCTGGCTAAACGCGCGTGTGGCACATTGTTCCCATAGAATTTGTAAACTGAACTTGTCCGTCACCTGCGGTTACCAGCTGAAGCGGATTACAGGTCGAATTACTTCCCATCTCCCATAGGCGCAGGAAGTCTAACTCGTCACTTCTATTTACCATTTTGTAATCCGTGCTAGAAGTGAAAGTGAAGGTACTCACTCCCTCCGAGTCCTTTACCCCCACCACCCCACTGTTTGCTGCTGATTCGTTCTGTGCACTGGCTCCCACATTAAAAGTATTGCGCCCCGGCAGAGAAGTGAAAGCAGTGCCTCTTTACACATTTTTTTTTTTTTTTAAAGCACAGGTACTCATCAACTGTATTATTAGGCTACAGAAATACAAGGGATTTCACTGTCCCGGACCCTAGCTCCTCCTGCCATGAGTAAGGCTGCACCAGTGAGATCAGACACAGAGGACACAACTTACAAGTGGCAGCCGTAAGAGTTTACTGGAGGGCCATAAAATACGAATTGAAATTTACAAGTGCAAGTGTTATCCTCCTGTCATGAATAGGCACAGCACAGTTTATGAGCTGGCTGAACCGCCAGGGAGGCTGCTGCCCAGGGCTGAAGTTGAAGACTGCGCTTTTGCCGTGATATTATTGGAGTGCATTGAATGAATGAGAAAACTTAAAGGTACTTCAGATCAGTATTTCGCAAGGCTTAGTGTCGCCATCTTAGGGGGTCTGTCAAGCTATGCATCTCTCAAATCGCTGCATTGCGTTACTGTGCCCTGGGAAGGCGTCCCAGGGGTGTTGAGTGGCTCTTCCTCTGGTGACTTGCTGCTCTGCGCTACGTTGCATTACTTTTTGCTAAATATGCCCCTTAGTTCCATTGCAATTCTGTACCTTCATTTCTAGGCACATCAAGTCACTTCGCACCTGAAAAAACTTAGCACATTTTGAGTAGATTGATTCCATCCCTGGCCTACCTCATGTGAAGGGGATCTTACAGCTGGACAGATGCGTCGTTACATTAATTAATAATTCAGAGAAGGACCTGAGTGTAACACATAATCTAATGTTTCTTAAAGCAACCTCTGTCAACGTAATTATACCAGTGACTCTCGACAGTGCCTGCTCTCCCATAACACTAGTTTTTTCACTTTGTTTTATTCTATAGCAAATCGTGTCATATTTTTCTAATACATTCTAAGTTAACTCTACAAAAATATTGCTTGGTGTGAACCTTACATATATCTGACAGTTCTACCTGTGGTTGGCTTTTAATGGTTTCCTCCCTTCAACCACATTATTTGTTGAGGCGATGTGGGAAACTTTCAAGAGCTGGCGTCCGTGATGAAGTTGATTGCAAATGTACTGGTGTAGGGCTCCTCTAAAATAGCGTATGTTACATAGATTCTGCAACCTCCTCCTTGTGGTCCATCTAGTGGCACCACTTCTCATGTCAGTTTGTATAGTATTCTGCCTAGGTACAAACTCAATGATCAATCACAGACCACCCCTATAAACAGAATCTCTTGTGATAATTCAGTGCATCATAACTATTGTTTTCAGTGAAGCACTCAGTCATCTGCCCACCTCCCCCAGCCTCTCCTGCTCGAAACCTCTCGGAGGAGCCCCACCTCCACCCTCGACTGCTGCAGGCATCTTGTACCCCACATGGAACCCGTGCTGATGTAAAGCGCTCTAACACATTCGGGACGAGTTTGCGTCATATAAAAAAAACTTCAAAGGACTCCGTTGGAGAACTTATCAAGCGCCCAGAGTAAAGAATGATGCTACGATTAATCAGGCGCTATCAAATACATCATGACTGGGGTCCGATCAGGCCTTTTAGAACCCACAGTCTGGGGCCAACAGCCTTCTACGCGTTCTACGGATGTCTTGAATAATAGCCCCTCACACCTCAGCATGCGCTCTCACTGTATTGGGGCTAAATCCTCTGAAATAACACCACCCCTCCAACATATTTCTGCAGGCTGTCTGCTGGTTTGAGACACTGGTGGGCTTAGGGTGTCCAATTGTCTTCTTTAGACATCTGTCTTCTTCTCAAGTCTTCAATTTCTTTATCCTCCTAAGCCCTATCCAATGGAATGATATATGGTAAGGTAACGGAGACCAAGTAGTACAGTGTAGGCATTCATGGGGTGTACTCTTCCCCCTACAACCAGTGTGGGATCCAAATAAAATGCTGCACTGCAAAGATTCACAGCCTCGACAGTTGTGGAATGATTGTGAATCGCAAGCAAGGTGGGCACTATGAAAAGGAACAGTGGTGGAAAGAAAAAGCAGCATGCAGAATGACCATAATCTATATTCCAACTCTCCGCCGTCCTCGTGCTCTCTTAAAGAGGTGGCCCTCGTGCAAGGGAAGCGGACACAGTCTCCAGTGCCACCATATTCACATTGGAGCGATTAGTGTGGACGTGTTAAGAGTAATGATTGTTTTTGAGAGCTCAATAACTTTATTATGATTTTTACAGAATAATATCATGTATCAGTGGCCATTGCAAAACACTTGATGGTACTAGTGTCTCTACTACTTTTGTAAACTTTAATGTCTGTGGAGCTGCAGGTCATATTACACCCTGTTGTCCGGGGTGAGGTACATCCTACCAATGCAAACTCTCCTCTACAAACCCCCTGCAGTGGTGGTTAGGTGGCAAAACCATGAGTGCCCAGCCTCAGGGATTCCAGTCACAGGTACACACACACTCATACAACACTCACACAATCACCAAATAAACACACAGGCAGACAGTTACAGTGGGACCCCAGTGGGACGCTCACAGCCCCATTAAAGAAAGGGCAGCGCCATTAAAAATTATCCAGCATTAACGCCTTAATCGTGGCATTGTGAGATTGAGAACAGATTACTATAGGAATAAGTTCCAATGTCGTGAGTCTTCCTTTTGCACTGGAATGCGAGTCTAATGAACAGAACAAGCATTGGCATAGCCAGCCTACATGTCGCGCCTTTGGGGCCTTATAAATGTTTAGCCATGCAACACTTGCAGTTGCACCAAGGATATTGTTAATGTTTTTCCGAGAGAGAGATCAGAGTTTTGTCTAATGGAAGGTTTGACTCATGGAAAGGTAGCACAGAAGGTTAATGGGCCTGCTTCAAAGAACATGTACCTGATGCAGATCACAAAATTCTGTAAATAGGTCAATGGGTCACTGCATTTGTCAGAGAAATCATTTTGTCACTTGCCGTTCGTAAGTACACAAATGCTAACATACAACTGTGAGCTATTGAAAACTGCAAGGTAAAAATTGTACCGTTAGGTTTCCCCCCCAGTCTTTGTTTGATTACCCCAATGTCTGAAAAACAAATTGTTATATTTTTATTTCCAGCACCTGGTAAAGCCTGACAAGTCACAACCTCAACCTAAACCTAACTTTTTGGGCAATTTTTGGACAAAGAACAAGAGGCCCCAACCTCATTGCTGCTCTTTCATCCCGGCTACGACCCAGCAAACAACCGTGTTCAAGGTAAGGAAACTGATGATATTTTTTGTAGCTTAGAGTTAGGGCTATGTTTGTGGTCACTCACTCTACATGGTGGTTGGGGTGGGTGCACATTCTGAACATTGTACCGTGACTGGATGGAATTTACTAATACTGACCCTGCCCGTAGCCCTGTGCTTTGGCAATAACGGTTATTAAAGGCACTATCTATCCTTGCCTTGTTAAAGGCCCTCAAACAGTGTCTGTTTCAGTGCCACTATGGCACACAGAGTAAGCAGCCAGTCAGGCTGTATTTTTTACCTATCGTGTTGTCCAAAGGGGAGCATTATGTAGGAGAGTAGGGTCTACTTTCCTATGGTCACCCCATTTTTTTGATTTTTGCTTTACTGGTTTACAACTTAGAAAGGCTGTGGTCCTGCTAATCAGACCCACAGCCCAACTGTTCTCTCTCTAAATTCACAGAATGTACTTTAGGTGCATTGCCAATTGGGTATTGGGTCACTCTTGTGAGCCCCTGTATAGTGTACCATAGGTAGGGCGGAGGTGCACCCAAGGCCTACCAGGGGCTGCAGCATGTATTATGTGCCACCCCTGGCTGGCCATTCAAATGAGCTGTTGCAGCTACATTGCTGTCATGCACAAGATATATGTATTTGTACCTGAAATTTGATATTATTGCACCAAATCTTATACGTTGTACTTTGACTATTGACAGGCTTCTTTCATATTGGTAAGGACAGCATCGACAACATGAATACGGTACAAGAATTAATTACACGGTCATTCCATGCACGCCCACTGGAAGATAATCTACAGATAAAGAGGTTAGGACCTGATCGACCTGACCTACAACTCCAACAAGTTACCCAGGACAGAGGAAAATCTTACAACCGCACATTCTCAAACACCTGGTACACAAAAGCTGATTGGCTTACAGGGTGCCCTTCAAAAAACAAACTGTTCTGCTTCCCCTGCTTGCTGTTTAATGGTGACTTTCCTTGGACAAGAGAAGGAGTGACAGACTTGAAGCATCTGTCTGAGAAAATAAAAAAGCATGCACACACAAGAAAGCATATGGAAAACGTGACAAGACTGGGAATGTTGGGAGACGCACCGATTGAGCAGCACATAAGCGATGCATATCGCCAAACAATACAGAAACACAATGAAACAGTTGATAGGAATAGACACATACTATCAAAAATAATAGATTGCATTCGTTTCTGTGGTGCTTTCGAACTGGCATTGCGAGGCCATGATGAATCGGAAGGTTCCACAAATCCTGGAATATTCATGGGTCTTGTAGATTTAGTAGCAAGCATAGACAAGGAAATGGAAGCACATTTAGCAAGTGCTACAGTCTTTAAGGGCACCTCTAAAACGATACAAAATGAACTCCTGGAGTGTATGCTAGAAATTATAAGAAGCCATATTGTGCAAGACTTGCAAAACACAGACTTTGTGGCTATTGAGGCTGATGACACCACTGATGTGGCCACACAAACGCAGTCCGTATTAGTCTTTCGGTACCTGGACAATGGCTATAATGTTGTGGAGAGGTTCTGTGGATTTACTCATTTAAAAAACTCCACTGCAGAAACCATTACTGCAGCTATACTGCGTCAACTCAACTTCATTTTTCCAGAGCTGCAGCAAAGAAAAAAACGTATTGCACAAAGCTATGATGGTGCGTCCGTAATGAGTGGAAGCCATGGTGGCATTCAGAAAAGAATTAGAGATGCCTACCTGAATGCTCATTATGTGCACTGTCACGCCCACCAACTTAATCTTATTATGCAACAGGCAGTATCAAAGATCTCAGAGACACGAATTTTCTTTCAGGATGTAGGAGGCATGGCAGCATTCTTCTCACGTTCCCCAAAAAGAATGGAAGCACTTCAGGAGATTGTGGACAAAAGGGTTCCGAGGGGAGCCTCAACTCGTTGGAACTATAATATACGTACAGTCCAACTAATATTTCAATATAGGGAGGACCTTGTGCAATGTTTTGAAGCCATAGAAGCCAATGAAACCTTTGATTTCAAAAGTCACAGTGAAGCTCGTGGCTTTGCTAGAACACTAAAAGATAGAGAGTTTCAGTTCTTTCTGTTTTTATTTGAAAAGATAATGACAAAGGTCGAGAATTTATACAATCAGTTGCAAGGACGAGACGTAGATACTGTGTCTGTGAAAAGATTTACCACAGAGTTTGTCGCAAGCATAAACATAGTGAGAGATGAGGTTGACAATTTAGACAGCCAATTGCCAGCGGCTTCAACTTTTTCAAACCACAGGAAAAACATCACCACTCTGGTCCGAAGTGCAAAAGAGATCTGTGACATTGTAATTGTGCAGGCACAAGAGCGTTTAGCTTTCACAAAACATTTGGGGAGTGCCGCATTATTGGAAAGTAAATACTTTGAAAAATATAATGAATCATTCCCTGAGCATGCTCAGCATGAGGCTGTGGAAGCTTATCCGATGCTCAACCAAGAGGACCTGAAAAGTGAGTTGACAGTAATGTACTCAATGCCTGTGTACCAGAAGGCCAAAGATGGCAGGTCTTTGCTGTCTTTAATTCATGAACTTAATATGGAAAAGACATTTACAGAGACTGTAGCTTTACTAAAAATCGTCATTACAACTCCTATGATAACCTCAGAGGCAGAACGATCTTTTTCCGCCTTAAAGAGGATTAAGACATTCCTGAGGAACACCATGCTTCAGGAAAGACTCAATGCGTTGGCAATGCTCTCTATAGAGAGCAAGCTTGTTCAAAATATTGCTGACTTTAACGTTCAAGTAATTGAAAAATTTGCTGCGCTTAGAGACAGACGTGCTGAATTTAGATACAAAAAGTAAATATGTTGAATGGTGATAGTATGTGACCTGTTTAGCTGGTTCTTTTCTTGTTTACAGTTTAAATAAAAAAAGTGGTTTGTTTTGTTGTTTGCAGTTTAAATAAAAACAATCTGTGAGGTTCTCATCATTGTATCTTGAAGTCTGTTATGAAGCTCTGTTGTTATACTGAATAAGCAGCTACCTAGTATGTTATATGACAGCTCTTTAATAATGTAATACCTGCACTTTGACAATTGCTTTATTAACCTTCCTGCTTTCTCAAATTTGCTTGAAAATGCACAATTTTTCCACTATTTTTTCAAAATTTTCTCGGGGGGGATTCCCCCCGAACCCTCCTTAGGGGGTTCGGGCTCGCTCGCTACGGTGCAGTATGATTATCACTTTACGCCTCACCACTTTCAAATGTCACCAGCCGCCACTGCTCCTTCTAGAACCTTCCTGTCAGGAGCCCAAGTCTCTCAGATTTTCGTACGCACCAAGCTAGGTAGGCGTAAAGTTGGTAGAGAGATAAGTGAGTCCTTCCAGGGGAGGCGGGAGGGTGCATGTGAATCTATGAAAGACACTAATACTGGATAACTGCAGTTACAGGTAAGTAACGCATTTCTTATCCAGTATTTGGGTGTCTTTCATAGATTCACATGCCTGAATCAGAGTAGCAAGCAATGTATAATGCACATTTGTGATGGAACATCATATATGAGTATGTAGGTAATACATATCACACGGTTGCAAATCAACAAATTGCAAAGACATGCAAGTAATAGCAAAGAAATGTGCATACCAGCAAAGGATGGAGGGATGTAGGAAGGCTCACCTCACTGGAATAGATGGCGAAGCACTGCTCGGCCCACTGCTGCATCCTTCATCAGCTCAGTATCCAGGCAATAGTGCCTGGTGAAGGTGTGCGGGGACTTCAAGGTCGCCGCTCTGCAGATGTCCAACACCGGCACTCCAGCGAACAGCGCCGCAGACGTGGACATGGCTCTTGTCGAATGAGCTTTGACTCGTGAGTCTAGAGGCCGTCCGGCCTTGTCATGGCAAAAGGTGATCGCCGAAGAAATCCACCTTGAAATACTTTGTTTCGTCAAAGGCATGCCTTTCCGTGGTCTACTAAAGGCAATAAAGAGTTGAGATGATTTTCGGAAGTGTTGTGTCTTGTCTATGTAGAATTTAAGACATCTCTTCAGATCTAGGGAATGCAGAGTTTTCTCGGCTGCAGTGGTAGGATTTGGGAAGAATGACCTGAGTACCACTGGTTCGTTTAGGTGGAAGACCGAGGGGACTTTCGGAATAAATCGAGGATTAGTACGTAGAATGACTCTGTCCGTCCTGAATTGCATAAAAGGATCTTGGATTGAGAGGGCCTGCAGCTCACTGACCCTTCTGGCAGAGGTCAAAGCTAGGAGGAGGGCCGTTTTCCATGAGATGAATTTGATCTCCGCTTTATGGATGGGTTCAAAGGGGTGCTTCATTAATTGGTGAAGGACCACATTGAGGTGCCACGACGGAGGGATCGGTCTTGGTCGTGGGAAGGACCTGAAAAGACCTTTAAGGAATTGTTTTATAAGTCTGTTTGCCCACAGGGATGGACCCGTAGAAGTCCTTGTGAATCGGGAGATCGCCGCTAGATGCACTTTGATGGATGCGTGTGCGAGGCCCGATTGCTCTAGATGCAGTAAGTATAGTAGCAGCTGCTGTGGAGTGATGCGGAAGGGGTGGAAGCCTTTAGCCACACACCAAGAGCAGAACCGCTTCCATTTTAGTGAGTAGGTTTTATTAGTGCTGTCCGCTCTAGCTTTTGCAAGGACGACTCTGCACTCCTGCGGAATGTTTAGGTGGCTGAATTTGCGGTATTCAGGAGCCAAGCTGACAATTTTAGAGAGCTCAGATTCGGGTGAAGTACCTGTCCTTGGGACATTGTGAGCAGAGCTGGATGTTGATGCAGGCGAAGAGGTGGCCGGGCAGAGAGGCGATGAAGGTCCGTGAACCAGTGCTGCCCCGGCCAGAATGGAGCGATTAGAATCAGCGTGCAGGGCTCCGACTTCATCTTCCTGAGAACCCTGGGTATCAGTGGAAATGCGGAAAGGCGTACGCAAATACGTTGCGCCGTGCAATGGAAAATGCATTTCCGAGGGTTCCTGGGTGGTGATGCCTGCTTGCGAAGCTTGGGCATTTGGCGTTCTCTCTGGTGGCGAAGAGGTCTATTCGCGGGGTTCCCCATTCCGCGAAGATGTGTTCCAGCACCTCCATGTCCAGCTCCCATTCGTGGGATGGAGACACCTCTCTGCTCAGGGCGTCCGCCAAGACATTGTCCTTGCCCGGGACGTACTCCGCTTTCAGTGTAATCCCATGTTCCAGAAGCCAGTTCCAGACCTTTTGCGATTCTCGAGAAAGTGAGAGCGATCGCGTACCCCCCTGTTTGTTCAGGTAGTGCATCGTCGTGGTGTTGTCTGTCCTGACGAGCACTGGGGAATTTCGAATGCGTGGTAGAAAAGCTTGAAGAGCTAGGAAGACCGCTCTTAACTCCAATAGATTGATGTGGAGCTTGGTTTCCTGTTTCGTCCACTTGCCGTTGATCTGGAGTTCCTGGAGGACCGCTCCCCAGTCTTCTAGGGATGCGTCTGTTATGACGTGTGGTTCTGCAGGAAGCAGGAACGGCAGTCCCTGTGACAGGTGTTTGAGCGATCTCCACCACTGTAAGTGGTTGACCATGGTTCGAGTGACTCGTACGCGGTCCTCGAATGATCCCGTAGCTTGTGTCCATTGTTTCGTCAGCTCCTCCTGGAGTGGGCGCATTTTGAGGCGGCAGTAGGGAATGAGCATGATACAGGAGGACATCATGCCGAGGAGGGACTTGAAGGTGCGGACCGGCAGAGTCTTCCGTGATGCCACTGACGTGGCCAGGGAGATGAGTTTGACTTTTCTCTCCTGAGAGGGGAAAGCTCTGACGCGTTCCGTGTCCAGAGTCGCTCCAATAAATAATGATCTTGTTGGGTTCCAGTGCCGATTTCTCGTGGTTGAGGGTCAACCCTAGGCGGTGGAAAATATTCAGACAGGCGCTGGAGGATGTGGCTGCGGCGGTATCGGATTGTGCCTTTACCAGCTAGTCGTCCAGGTATGGGAAGACCTGGTGTCCTTGTTGACGAAGGAAGGCTGCCACAGGGGAGAGGCATTTGGTAAATATCCGTGGAGCCGATTTGAGGCCAAACGGAAAGACACGAAATTGGTAGTATTGTCCAGCTACCGCAAACCTGAGGTACTTTCTGTGCCCTTTGAGGATAGGAATATGGTAGTAAGCGTCCTGCAGGTCTAAGGACGTCATGTAGTCCCCCTCCTCCAGGAGTCCCAGGATTTTCTGGAGTGTTGCCATACGGAACGATTGTTTCTTTAGGAACACGTTGAGTGCCCTGAGGTCGAGGATTGGTCTCCACTTTTTCCCTTTCTTGTGGATCAGGAAGAAGTGGGAGTAGAAACCTTTTCCTTTGTGGGTTGGTGGAACTCTCTCTATCGCTCCCTTCTGTAGCATGGAAGAGATTTCCTGAAGAAGCAATCGTAGGTGCCTGTGGGACCGGTTGCGAGGTGGTGTTGTCGGGGGAATTGTGACAAATTCTAGAGAATGTCCAAATTGAATGAGCTGGAGCACCCACCGATCTGTTATCATTTTCCAGTTGTTGAGGAAGTATGTGAGTTTCCCTCCAATTTTTTAAAAATGCAACAGTGGATGGACTGGCCATTGACACGAGTCATTGACGGTTGCCAGCAGGTCTTCTCTGGTTCTTCCCCCTGTGCCGTAGGAAGTCGGACGCCCTTGTTGGTTTTGTCGCGGTTGGTATTGCGGTTTAGTTTGGTTGTACGAATAGGAAGACCTATTCTGGTAGGTGCCCCTATATGAGGATTGTCCTCTACCTCTGTTGCCACGAAAGGACTGGTTACGGAATTGTAGTGTTCCAAGGGCCTTGGCCATGTCCGTGTCCTTTTTAATGGTGGTTAGGGCCTCATCAATCTTTTCACCAAAAAGATGCACCGTCGAAGGGCATATCTAGAATTTTCGTTTGCACTTCCTGGCGGAAAGAGGTGGCTTTGAGCCAGCCTTGTCGTCTGAGTACAGCGGCTCCTGCCAGTTGCCTGAAGCTGGTCATGGCTACATCCATTGCGCAGTCTATGAGCTCGGAGGCAGATGTTTGGCCTTCCAAGAGAAGCGAATGAGCCTCCTCCTTTAGATCCTCTGGCAGATTAGACAGGTAGGGTGCAATATCCGCCCAGAGTTGTCGATTGTAGCGGCCCAGTAGTGCTATGGAATTCGCGACCTTCACCGTCATGGCCGACGTGGTGGAGAACCGTTTGCCAATAGTGTCCAGTTTTCTGCCTTCTTTGTCGGGTGGCGTTGACAGAGGCGATGCTGGGTTGCGTGAGTTTTTCTGTGCCGCTTGGGTTACCACAGAGTCTGCCTTGGGGTGACCTGTGAGGCATGCTGGCGCCGATGAGGTTGCTTTATATTTTTTTATCGAGCCTGGGTACCACAACTGGGATTGAAGCTGGCGTTTGCATCAGTTGTTTACCTTGTTTCCAGATAAAGTCAATGATGGAGATTGACCTGGTTGTCTTTTTAGTAGGCTCCTTGAAGTCGTAAAGGAAGCACTCAGTTTCCTGAGTTTCCATAGACATATGGAAACGTTTGGCAGCTCGCTCTACAAGATTATGGAACCCACCAATGTCTGCGGGTGGTGATTCCGAAGACTGTGGTTCTGGGGAGGCCGGAGAATGTGCGACATAGTCCTGGTCTACATCTGGGTCTGACTCATCGTCACGGACCTCTCTCTCCTCGTCCTCAGATGAGTGGATTTCTTGTATTGGCTCCTGGTCTCTACTAAGCACCAGTGGTGGCGGCTTGTGTCAAGACAAAGGAGTGGGTATCTGTGCAGCTGGAGGTGTAGGTGTAGTGTGTTTCTCTGGAAACCGCTGCTTGTAGTCCGTGAGTCCTGGGCGGTTTGCCTAACCAGGTCAATCTGATGAGAAGAGTGTATGGAGACTTAAAGAATCGATTCGTCAGAGGGACGGGGATATTGTTGAATACAGGAATTTGGACAAGACAATCATTTTAATCAGTGCAACTCGCCCGGCTATCGAAAGTGGGAGTCCTAGCCACCTATCTACTTGCATTTCCAAGTTGTGCACTGCCATGCTGTAATTAAGACCGTATGATTTCCGTAGTCTTCAAGTGTATATTAATCCCCAGATACGTTACTGAGTCCGAACACCAGGCCAGTGGGTATTCGCATTCCCATCTAGTGGTACCCGTAATAAGGGGGAATATCACAGACTTGTGCCAGTTTCTACCAAGGCAGGAGAAACTGCCAAACCTGATGACCTCTCTGATTAATGGCTCTAGATTATTTTGGGGGTCTCTAACGTATAATATAACATCGTCAGCGTATAAGGACACCAGTAAGGTCCCGGTGTTGAATTGGAGCCTCCTCTGTAAGTGTCGCTCTTGGAAGTGTCTAACAAGGGAGTCCATTGCTAATATGAAAAGGAGTGGTGACATGGGGCAGTGTCTAACAAGGGGGTCCATTGCGAATATGAAAAGGAGTGGTGACATGGGGCAATGCCTGTCTGGTGACTCGGGATAATGTAAAAGAGCGAGACAGCTTGCAGTTTAGTTGATGTCTGGAGGAGGGTTCTGAATACAGTAGCGCAATGAGATTTACAAAACCAAAGGGCATACCTGGCCTCCGCATAACTATCCACATAAATGGCCACTCCAGGGAATCGAAGGCTTTTTCCGCGTCCAGCAACACTGCTGGTGCCGGAGTCGCCAGGCTGATTCGGTGTAAGACTGCAAAGAGGGTGCGAAGATTTAAGGAACAAGATCTATGGGGCACAAACCCGGACTGGATCGGAGATATTTTATCCAGTGAAAGAGTGAGCCGCAGAGCGATCCTTTTCCAATATTTTATAATCTAAATTTAATAATGACAAAGGTCTTTATGACCCGCACTGCAAGGAGTCTTTGCCAGGTTTGGGCAACAAAACAATCACTGCTTCCCGAAGAGTGGCTGGCAACTGATTCCATTCTAAGGATTCGTTGTAAACTTCTAGGAGCTTCGGGGCTAAGATGTCCTTATACTTTTTATAAAAGTCACCCGTAAAGCCATCGAGACCAGGAGCCATAGAGCCGTTCAGTGCATCAATAGCACACATTTTTTCGTCGGTGGAAAAGGGCTCGGCAAGGAAATCCTGCATGTATTTTTCCATGTATACCAGTGCAATCTCAGCGAAATAATCATCTCACTCTGAGGAGTTGTGTACAAGCTTGGATGTGCACAATATTTCATAATATGTTAGAAATGCATCTCAGATGTTTCAGTTAAAGTGAGTCCAGAGTCAGCCGGAGTTCTGTGATGTATGATCTAGAATAAGGCAGTCTCAACAACTGTGCTAGTGTGCGACCCGGCCTTTCTCCTTCGCCATACCTACGTGCTGTTGTATATTTTCTAAGGAAATGTATTTGCCCATCAGCGGCTTCCCTGAACTCCACCTATAACGCCAAACAGCGCTTTCCTACCTCAGCCACTGATTGTGAGGTGAGCAAGGAGGCTTCTAGATCCGTCAGTTGTTGTTCGATATTAGCTAAAGTTTTCCTCAGATCTTTTAGAACCCGGCATGTTTTGCTATGGCAATACCCCTGATGTAGGCCTTAAAGGCCTCCCAAAGCATCACCCATGTATCTACTGACCCCATGTTTAGCTCGAAATAGCCCTCAACTGCGTCTCTGATCTCAGAGTCAAATAAATTATCTTTCAACGCACTGCCGGGGAATCTCCACTGATGCTCACAACCCTCTGGTCTCGGGATACAGAGTCTAAAAAACACTGGGGCGTGATCTGATTATGTCTTAGGGAGTGACATCATTGTTGTGCACCACATGATTGGTTGCGGGGTGAGAAGCCAGTAATCCAACCTAGTCCAGGTGTCGTGTTGTGCTGAATAGTGTGTAAAGCCTGGGTTTGTCGGGTTGCGGACTCTCCAAATATCTGAGAATTGGAGTGTCTCGCAAGTGTCTAACAATACCGGACGAGTGCGAGGCTTAGTGTCCACGGATTCTTAAGAGCGATTTAGTGTGCGGTCTAGAAGTAAGCTGAAGTTCTCCCCCAGTAGCCAGCTGTCAGTGCCCAAGCGTAGAATTGCGGCGTCTAGTTCTCGAAAGAAATCAAGACCGTCAGTGTTAGGAGCGTAAATGCATACCATTGTAACGGTGCACCCCATGAGTCTGCCCTCAACAATAGAGAGCCGGCCCTCCCTGTCATTATGGCTGCGGATCAAAGAGAAAGGGGGTATCTTATAGATTAAGATCGCTGTACCTCGAGCATTTGTGCTGTGATTAGGAAAAAAAACTATGTGGGCCCCAGCTAGCTGCAAACTCTGTGGTTTCTGATTTGGGCAGATGCTTCTCCTGCAGAAAGGCTATATCCACATTATACCTCTGCAAATACTGCAATACATGTTTGCCTTTTTTGGGGTTGTTGAGTCCCCTTACATTCCAAGTGATGACAAAGATTAGAATGGGTTACTAAATTAGGGGCAATAGACATTAAAGCCTTCATTCAATACGATGAAACTGTAGTGTGTGGCAAAGAACCACTGACTGTAATATATGGAACATATAGTATCTAGCAAAGTGAAACACATCCCCTCCCTCCACCCTCCTCCCAACCCTGCGTCCCAATGTGCAAGGATCCCTCCCAAACAACCAATAACCTAATGCATCCTATAAACATCTCGTCTGGAAAAAAAGTCTCAGGAAAATGCATTGTGCTCTGTGAATTCAACATTGTGCTACGCACCTGGGGGGAGGCAACGCACCAAGGGCGCTCAGCAAAATTAAAGCAGTGCAAAAATGTAATAGCTAATACTGTCTCAATTTTGTTATTAAGCTTAGACTTGCACATAATTTTGCCATCTACGAGGAGATTCATAACGCTAGCCGGGCAGCTTTTATAGGACCTACAAAAATCTTGGGCCTCTGTTGGATTGTCAAATATGTGAGACCTGTCCTCAATGTCAACTCGTAGGCGTGCAGGGTACAACATGCCACAGTGGAGACCTAGAGTACTTTCGGCGAGCTTCTTGAACTATAATAGTGAAGTCTGGGAAGAATGACACAGTGGAACCCTCCAAGTTAAGTGCACCCCGCTCTCTGGCCAGCCGCAGAGCAGTATCTTTATCTCGGAAGTTCATGATGCGTGCTATGATAGGCCGAGGTGGACAGCCAGGGTTAGGACGGGGCCTAAGGAGTGATGGGCTCGCTCCACAACAAATCCAGGTGAAGGCCTCCTTTCTGAACATGTCAACGAGCATTGTTTCAACAAATATATCCATTCTTCATGTGTCTGTAGACTCCGGGACCACAATAATGCGGAGGTTGTTGCGGCGACTGCGAACCTCTAAATCCACGTTTTTAAAAGCAATATCTTTTTTAATTTTTTCCATTCGCTCCAGGCGTTTCGTGGACTGTGCGGCCCTGTCCTCTAGATCAGAGACTCGGCCTTCTGCTGTGTCTAGGCGCCGGTCATGGATGGCTATCCGCACCCCTAGTCAAGGCGTTTGTCCAGAGAGTCTGCTGTTCAGCGATTTAAACCCTGATCTGAGTTCTGCTAGCCACGCGGAGTGGGAAGAAGCAGAGTCTGAAGCCGTGCCGCGCAGGCCTTCAGGCACCTGTACAACCATCCACCCAGCGCAGCAGGTCAACACCCTCTGCTTGGGTTCTTTTTTGCCCATGCTTGTGTGACGTTGATCTGAGGGTAAGTCAGCTGATGGGTACCGGAGTTAGACAGATGAGGCAATGAGGGACCGACCGGTTGATGCAGCAGGCCCACCATGCCAAACCCTATGCAGGTAGTAGTGCGCTGCCGTCTCGCAGGCCTTCAGGCACCTGTACAACCATTCGCCCAGCGCAGCAAGCGCCATGAGGAGTACACCACGGATATGGCCAAATATTGGAGGGCGTGGGTGGGGGGCGGGACCGGACGAGCCGCTGTCAGGTGGTGGGGCGTTCCAGGTCTGACCAGCGGGTTAGGACTGCAACAGGACTTTGCTGAAGAAGGCAGGGAAGAAACAATATTCGTGCGGGCACCTTGGCTGCTCCTAGGATATGCAAAGGTGTTCACTCCCAGTTGAAGAGGCCAACCTCCCCTTCGTTCCGCTTCCTATTTACTGCCTGTAGAGGAACCAACGCCACATCCCCACCGCTCTGTGGATCTAGATATGGGAGGGGGGGTGGGGGGTTGGATGGGGGTGGAAGGGCTGTAGAGTGTCCAACCGTGCAGCCGGCGCTTTGCTGCTCAGGAGGGGGCGGGCCCGTGGTATATCCACCCATGCACTCCCCACAGACCCAGCATACAGCTGGATGGCTGCCTCCATGGCTCGCCCGAGGCCCCTGTCACCTCGGGGCCTCCGGGAGCGTCAAGAATGACTCACTTCCTCCAACCGGATCTAGGGAAGGGAGCACAAAGTAACGACAAAATGGGTCTAGGGGAGCGGGGGAGTCCCAACAGGCGTCGTACTCACTGCAGTAGGCCCCGAAGGCGGCAATTCCAAAGCGGGCTCCACTGGGCGGCTTGGGGAAGATCTTGATGCCGGCGGCCTGGGAGCTCCAGCAGGCTGTGCCGGAGGACGGATCAGGCACCTCCCCTAGAACTCACAAGGCGATTTTCCAGGGCTTGCAGGCAGCGTCGGGGGTTCAAATGAGCTACACAGCTGCATCTTCGATGGGAGAATCAGCGCAGCTGGTCCAAACTTCGAAGCGATCAGGATTTCATGGAGACAGACAGATTTTGCTGAGCACTTGGACAGAGCTTCAAAGCTGCGCGGCCATCTTGGTCCGCGGCTTGGCCACACCCCTAATTTTAACAGGTAAATTGGGATCACTTAGTACAGCAATGGCTTATCTGGGGATGGTGAGGCCATGAGATGGTCAACCGACCTACCCTCTTACTAAGAACAGTGATCTCCTTTAGATCCTCCAGTTTCCCTTCTAACCGGTCTAGGCCCGCCAGTAGTGGGGCAATCTCAGCTTTCAGAGTAGCCCTAAAGTTTCCAGCAAACGTACTAAGAATTTGTCCAGGTGCTCCTGAAGAGAACGCGTGGGCCACGGTAGACACATGCAGGAGTGGTGAGTGTACGATCATAAGGCTGTAAAGGAAAATGCTACTTACCAGTATGCATCTGTTCTTGGCATGCAGAGCTGTACACTTTTGCATAGATCGCCATCTGGTGTTGAGCTCGGATGTTTGCATGTTGTTTTTGTCTTCAAAGCAGTGTTGTAGTCACAAGATTGGCGACTCTTCCTTCTGTTGACAGTGCGCATGGGCTGCGGCTCCATCGTTAGATTGTTTTTGCCACTAGGGTTAGATGGAGTAGTGAGAAATATATTAAGATGTCCATGAGTGATGTATCTAAGTAAGATAATACTGGAACAGATAGAGGTACCCGGGGAGGCGGGTACAATTCTGCAGCTCTACATGCCAAGAACAGATGCATACCGTTCGAGACATATAAGCTGCAGATTGTACACTTTTGCATTAACTATACAGCAGTTACCTCTTTAGCGGTGGCTACCTGTATCTGTTGCAGTAGTTTGAAATAGTGTTTTCAGTACAGCGTAGCCCGCGCTAGCTTGTTTTGCCTGCACATATACACAATAGTGTTTTGTGAAGGTATGTGGTGTAGCCCAAGGTACTGCTTTGTAATGCCATAGAAGCCCCTAGTTTGCGTGTAGAATGAGCTCTAGGGGGAATGGTTAACATGCGTTTAGCTTTGATGTAACATATTTGTAAGCATTTTACAATCCACCTAGCAATTCCTGTTCTGGATATAGGATTAGCTTTATGAGGTGGGGAGAAAGACACAAAAAGTTGTTTGGTTTGCCTAAATGATTTTGTTCTTTCAATGCAATAGAGTATTGCTCTTTTAACATCTAAGGTGTGTAGAGCTCTTTCTGCCACAGAGCCTGGTTGAGGAAACAATACTGGGAGTTCAACAGACTGGTTTAGATGGAAGGCAGATTCTACTTTGGGTAAAAATCTTGGATTAGTTCCAAGAACTACCTTGTTAAGATGGAGCTGTAAAAATGGTTCTTGTATGGTTAATGCCTGGAGTTCACTTACTCTCCTGAGAGATTTGATAGCAACCAAAAAGGCTACTTTCCAAGTGAGAAATTGAAGTTCACATTTGTGGAGAGGTTCAAAAGGAGGACCCATTAGTCTGGTAAGGACTATATTAAGGTTCCACCCTGGAGAGGGTGGAGCTCTTGGTGGAATTATTCTTTTAGGTCCTTCCATAAAGGCTTTGATAGCGGGGACTCTAAACAAAGACAAGTGTTGTCTATTTTGTAGGTAGGCCTCTATGGCTGCTAGATGTAACCAAATAGATTTATACACTAGGTTACATTGTTGCAGATGCAAGAGATAACAGATGATGTTCTGATTGGAAGCATCTAGTAGGTTGATGTTGTGTGTGCAATAAATGACAAACCGTTTCCATGTTGCCGCTTAGCATGCCCTTGTTGTAGGGCGTCTGGCCTCTTTGATAATGTTCATACAGTCTGGCGGGAGATTAAGGTAGCCAAACTCCAAGATTTAAGGAGCCAGATCACAAGGTTGAGTTGATTGGGATCTGTGAGTCTTATCTGTCCATGGTTCTGAGTAAGAAGTTTGGGTGAGAGATGTAGCTTTTGATGTGGTACTACTGATAGTTCCAATACAGTTGTGAACCATGGTTGTCTTGCCCATGTTGGAGCAACTAGGATCATTGAGAGGGAGTGTTTGCGTTTCTTCACCACTACCGGAATGAGTGGGAGAGGCGGAAAAACGTAAGCAAATTTGTTTGACCAATTCATCCATAGCGCATTGCCTTTGGACAATAGGTGTGGATACCTGGACGCGAAGTTTGGGCATTTTGCGTTTAGGTGTGTGGCAAACAGATCTATTTCTGGGTGTCCCCACATGCGAAAGAATGGAAGAAGAACTTGAGGATGAAGTTCTAATTTGTGGATCTGTTGTGCTTGATGGCTGAGCAGATCCGCTATTTTATTGTGTACCCCTGGTAGATGTTCTGCCAGGAGATATATTTTTTGCAGAATGCCCCAGCTCCACATGCTTTGAGCTAGGTGTGATAGCTGTAGGGAGTGTGTCCCCCTTGCTTTTGTATGTAATACATTGATATCCTGTAGTCTGTACAAATGAGGACAGCATTGCCTAGAATGTGCAGTTGAAAAGATTTCAACGCAAGAAAGATTGCTAACAATTCCAGGTAGTTGATGTGAAATTGTTTTTGTTGGGGGGTCCAGATATCTTGAATGGGATGGGTTTGATGATGAGCTCCCCAGCCGGGGAGCGATGCATCTGTTAGCACTACCTGTGGGACTGGCTTGAGGAACAACCGCCCTTTGGAAAGGTTCTGTGTGTTCCACCATTGCAGAGAGCGATGGGTGTGGTCGTCCACCAACACCAGATCTGTTAGTTGACCTTGAGCCTGGTTCCACTGATGTGCTAGGCACTCTTGTAGTAGACGCATTTGTAGTCTTGCATGAGGAACGAGAAAGATGCAAGAGGCCATCATCCCTATTATTTGCATGAACACTTGTGCTGGTAGTGAGTGTTGTGGTTGAAATCTTTGAGCTAGTGTTTGTATAGCTATTATCCTGACTTGGTTGGGATATGCTAGGGCTTTTGAAGTATTTAGCATAGCTCCTAGATATTATTGTATTGTGGAAGGTTGGAGATGGGGTTTGTCCAGACTGTGAAGCAGTTGTATTGAGTGTGTGTTGAACACAGCTGTTGTGGGATTTTGCTTTTATTAGCCAGTCGTCCAAATAAGGGAATAAATGAATTTGCGGTCTTCTCAAATGGGCTGCAACCACTGCGAGGCACTTGGTGAAAACCCTGGGTGCTGTGGTGATCCTGAATGGTAGAACTTTGAACTGGTAGTGTTGCCCATCTACCACAAACCTGAGATATTTCCTGTGAGTGGGATGAATGGGAATGGGGAAGAAGGCATCCTTTAGATCTAGAGTGGAGAGAAAGTCGCCTTGCTGAAGTAGTGGAAGAACTAGTTGTAAAGTGACCATGTGGAAGTGGTCTGATTGGATGTAGTAGTTGAGCGGTCTGAGATCTAGTGTTGGTCTGAGAGAGCCATCCTTTTTTGGAATTAGAAAATAAAGGAAATAGACCCCTGTGCCTTGATAAGGCAAGGGAACCGGCTCTATTGCATTTTTTTGTTATAGTGCAACAACTTCCTTGTTTGAGAAGTGTCAGATGTTCCGATGACATTGGACGCTGTTAAGGAGGTATGTCAGGAGGAGCAGAAGTGAATTGCAGGCAATAACCATACTGGATAATTTGTCTTACCCACTTGTCTGTTGTGATGGAATTCCAGACAGGCAGGAACTGGGAGAGGCGTCCCTCGACAGGAGTGGGATAATTGGGGGGGAAGCGCAGGGAAGTCACTGTTTGGTATTAGGGGAGCAGCTGGTGTTATTACCCCTGCCTCTGCCCTTGTTGTTGCTCCCCCTATAACCTCATCTATTGTATCCTCTGGAAAAGAAGCATGTTGGGACTTTTGTAGGATGAGGAAGGGTGTTCTGTAGTATTTGTTTTGGAGCCTTCTCTATAAAAGGAACGCCGAAAGGAGCCGGTAGGACGGGGATATGAAAATAAGCGTCCGGCAAGTCCAGCGCTACCAACCAGTCTTGCGGGTCTAGGGCAGACAAGACGTGAACAAGTGTGAGCATCTGGAACTTCTCCTACCAGAGGAAGCCATTGAAGTTCTGACGGTCTGAGATAGGACGCAGGCCCTTGCCCTTCCTTGGAACCAGGAAGTAGTGGGCATAAACCACAACCTACTTCGAAACGCGCTCAATGGTCCCCTTGACCAAGAGGGCCGTAAATTCCTGCTGAAGTGACAAGTGATCCCCCGACATGCGGTGGGACTAAGGTGGCAAGGCTGGAGGGGTAGTCTCGAAGGGGAGGGAGTAGCCCCGTCGGACTATCTGCAGAACCCACCTGTCCGAAGTGATGGTGCACCAGTGGGGGAGGTGATTGCGAATCCTGCCATCCACTGGCGTTTGGGGGGCCTGATACACCAGGCTAGGAAGGTTTGGAGGCAGTGGCGGCAGGGGAGGTGGTGGACTGACCCGTCCGCTGGCCCCGTGACCCACCTCGGCGGATCCCATGTCCGCGGCTGCGCTGAAACTGTTGCTGTGCAGGTCTGTGGCTCTGAGACGAACGTGCTTAGGTGCCCCTTCCCTGGCCACGAAAGGAGAAAAAAGCAGAAACGTAAGGAGTGCGCGTGGTTGAAAGGTCTAAGGACTTGGCCGTAGCAAGTGTGTCCTTAAAACGCTCCAACGCACAGTCTGCCTTGTCACCAAAAAGGCAGGGGACCCCCAGTCGGACCCGCGGGGCCCGAAACGTTCTAGCGGGCCCCGATGGGCCAAAAAAGCGGGCCATGGCTGACAGGTAGTCCTGTAGCTGGGCCGGAGTCGCTGACGGACTCGAGAAGGTAGGGTAGGCCGTCTGCAACTGTGCAGGCTCCGCCGGAGACGCGGGGGTGGCACCACCCAAACCCTCAGCCATGTCATGCGACAGGCTAGGGGAAGGCGAAGAACAAAGACGCTTCTTCGACTTTTTGTGCTTCACCTTACCTGACTCCGAGTGCGAAGACTTCGACGAATGATGGTGGTGGTGGCGGCGGCTCATCGACCGGTCCCTCAACCTTCTACGGGACCGGGAGACTTTGAACGGCGTGGAGCAGACTCCCGGGACTCCAGCAACTTTTGGGATCGCTCCCGCTAAGTTTTCGGAGCCATGGCCCGGCATTCGGGGCACGACGAGACACTCACGGTGCGGGTCCATAACCAACATCGTGCGGGGACAAGCCGCGCAAGACTTAAAACCAGGATCCCTATACACCAGTACTCAAAAAACAGAGACACAAGTCCCAAAAATAACTCAGTCAAAAAATGACAGGGGGTACTTCTCTATCCGGATCTGTGCTTGCTGGCGCGGAAAAAGAAAGAACGGACGTCAGCGCGCGTCGAAGTAGCTCCAGCGACGTCATCTTGGCAGCTACAACGCCAGCGACATACACATAGCCGCACGACGACTGCTACTGACGCGCAGGGGTACTGCTGACGAACACTATCCGGATCCAGTCTGACGTCTGGTGGTAGATATAAGGTAAGGAATCTATCACGAATGTGTTTCTTTCAGATAACCACAATATAAATTTGCTTCCTATGGGGTTATTCATGGAGTTCCCAATAAGAACTCCCTGCCTAGTGTATCCATCACAAAGTACAAACGCATCCATGTTCATCATGGGGTTACAACACGCTAAGCCCTTTTTAACTGTATTTCACACAATATGAGCTGGGGTCTGCATTAATAATGTTTGTTTGGTTTAGGAGCAATAGAACTAATTCACAGGTGGTCTAACATACCTGCTGCTTAACTAAATTCCAGTAAAGACGAGGCTAAACAAAGGGATGGACATTAAGTCCTAGGAACACATTAATATCTGACCCTGAGCACCAAGTATAGCCCCATTTAGCCCTACATCAAAGTAGTGAGGCACAGCAAATAAAAGCGCAATCAAAAAGGTGGTGTAGATTAGAAAATACACAATCAAACTAAATAAAGCCAAATCCAGTCAGTTTGTTTAAGTTGCACACAACTTACACAATGAAACCACACTTCTGTAGCCTCTCCTGAACAAGAAATGTGTAAGGTCTCTCAGTGGTAAACAATACTGAGACCGTTATTATGCTGTTCGTCACAGAGATTACAATATAAAATCCCTTCCTACTGTATAAGTGTGGTTGTCCAAAATGTATACCACGTCCTACTGTGTTAAGGGTTACACCAGGCAAAGTCCTTTCCTAATATATTTGACATGGCAACAATTTAAAAAATGGCTATTGTTCATAGTAAAACACACAACTGCTAAATGCCCTAAAGAATACCAACAAATCGCCTGCACCAAGCCTCCTTTCACCCAGTAAAACACACAACTGCTAAATGCCCTAAAGAATACCAACAAATCGCCTGCACCAAGCCTCCCTTCACCCAATACTGCATTTTAAAGTGGTTTGCTTTAATTCACACAACTACACTGCATACAATTATAAATGCGCTCAAAGAATACCAGACCTCTCTGGCCTTAAGTAGCTAGAAAGCTGTGTAAAAAAAGTCACTCAGTGTTGAGCAATGTAAAGCCCCTTCCTACGGTTTACGTCAATGTAGAACCCTTTCTTTCCGTATTTGTCAGAGTTCATTATGTAAACCCTATCCTATGAAACTTGGGAGAGAGTTCACAATGTAAAATAGTTTCCTATTCAATTTTAATTCACATTGCTATTTTATCTGATAGTGGGTTTACGTTACCAATGCAACTATTACATCAAAGAAAACCGAACAACTATTGTGTATTTCTGCATAAGGTGGTCTATCATTGTTAATGCTTCTTCCTATGGGGTCTGTCAGAAAATGCACAAATTAAAATTCCTTCCTGTTGTTTTTGTCGTGGGGTCTAATATGGAAATGCCTTCTGACGATATTTGAAATGCGATCTACGTTAGCAATGTTTATCATCTGTAAGCAATGGAACTACTTCATAGGCAAGCTAACAAATGATGCCTAATAACATCACTGTAAAGAAGAGCTCCATGGAGTGGAACCCGACTTCTTTTCTCAATACAGCTTTTTAAAGATTTTTTTGATGATTACAAGAGGTATGGCAACCACCTATCTTTCTAGTTTCTATCTAGATGTAAACATCATCCATCAAAATCAAGCTCAATGACAGACATCAGTCTACGGTAACCAGCTAAAGCGGTTTCTAGCTAGATCTAAAAATCACCCATCAAAATCAAGGCTCAGTAATAGTCATCAGTCCGGAAACTAACATTTTTCATGCAAAAGCTGCACATTTTTGACAAAGTGGACATATGGAAAACCTGTTTCTTTACCGTCAAGTTCTTTTTCAATGAAATCCATTCTGTGAGTGACTTCGTCTTGTAGAGATTCAACATGGTTGATGAGGTTAAGTTTCCACTGAAGTTGCGTATTCCGGACACCATCACCAATGTTATCCATTAGTTTCATTTGCATAACTTCTCCTGGAGAAGATTTCTTAGGAGCGTGCTCTCTTACCTGAAGAAAACAAATATAAATTGTTTAATATTTATCCACTAACAACTGACAGTTACTTTCAGTCAATACTGTGGACTTGCTTCCTGTTTACTTCAAAACAGTGTAAGTCTTGTGCACATCAACTACAACTTAGCAATGATAAACCTCACAGCAAACCTAACAATCATCCCTCCTGAAACATCAGGCTCATGGTCTGAATATTCTGACACTGTAGGCGAGGCGGGAAGACATTGAGGGAGAGTGAATCCAGCTCTGCTCCAATGAAGAGGAGCTGGGGAGAGGGCCAAAAATGTGAATTTTGGAGGTTGATGGAACTTCCCAAGTAAAAGAATAGGGAAATCATGGCCTGCAGGCATCCAACATCAGTTGCAATGATCTTGCCTTCAGCAACAAATTGTTGATGATTGAGTTTAGTATTTATATAACATAGCTATTACTCAGGTTTATCTGACCTACTGCTACAAACAGGTACCCAAACCAGTACTAGCAGGAAGAAAAAAGCCAAGTCTTTAATGCTTTCATGAGCAATGCAATCACAGATTCTGAAAACAGAGCGGTAGGCCAAGAGCTTCACAAACTAGCAGCTACAGAAAATGCTCCCTCACCCAGGGAAGTAGACCGAAATCTGGGAACATGTAATAGAAAATCCCTTCTCTGATCTTAAGTAGCAGCTTGGAAAGAAAGTCGTAAACTTTTGAGAAAGGATTATTATGATCATTGTAAAATACTTTAGAAGTCTTTCATCAGATAAATTGCTTTAAACCTAATCTTCTTTTGACATATTACCAGTGAAACTTGGATCGAGAAGGACAGTATGATTTGTACTTTTTTTAACCTAAAAACTTTATATTGGTTCTGTTCCTAATATACATACCCTTCAGGCCTATGCACTCTTGTTCCCTAACATTACTCAGCATCAAGACAGTATTTCTCATTGCAATTAATTCTGTGCACTGTGTTACTGGGCTACAGGCACTGTCTGTACACCACCCTCTTCCCCAGTTAAGTTAGTGTTGCAAACTCATGCATTCTCTTTGCCAAAAGAGGTATTGTCCTATCATATGTGAAATTCCATCACTCTCCCCACTTTTTTCACTCTGCCTCAACCCACTACTGAGCAGATGCTTCACCTACTGTACCCAAGACGGGCTATTCATTTTTCAAGTGAATGCACAAAAGAGACTGAGTGGGTGACCAGCTTTTTAACAGCTTTGTCGATGCTATGGTAAAGGTAGTACAGATGCACAACCTTGCCTAGATGGACTACCCTGTGCTTAAAAGCATGCTATGCCCTGTAAAAAATGAACCTCCTAAGTTCCTTCAGGCCCTCTCCACTGGTGCCAAGTCTGACACAATGGCATTGGCAAGAGATGTTCCAGTGCTGGGCATCTGCTAGGCTGCTATGCACATCTGTACACACCTCACCTTCACCAGGGATTACTGTCTTGACAAACAAGTCTGCAGGGAGGACCATTTAACCTACGAGGCCCTTATTTCCTGGTGTAATCCCCCTCCTCAGACCCTTCACCTATGAGGTACTGGTTTTTCATCTATTCAAAAGAAATCTGCAATTGAGTATCCATTAGAAGAACAGTTACTTACCCTCGATAAATCTCTTTCTGGTGGCTATTCTAATTGCAGATTCCTCACTTCCTTGCCTACACATCATTCTGTGGAGTGGACTTTTAGTGTTTCTAAAAACGGTCCAGAGTTTGATTTTGTACATTGTCATTCTTCCAATTTATCATGGATGATCTGGATCCGAGGGTGATGTATCGTTCAACAGTAAACTGATGTACTCATGTAGCGGTGGCACCCAAATACAGCTCTGCACCCTCACTTCCAGAGGCAGAACGAGGCGACCAGGGAGGCAGATGACACCAACTACTGTAGGATCTATTGCCATGAAAAGTTCTGGATACAGTATGGCACCTGGGAAAATTCAAAAGGTTAGGAATCTGTGGTCAGAAGTACCACAAAAAGAAAGGAATCTGCAGTTAGACGAATGAGAGCATTACTGAAAGTTAGGTAACTTGTTCCTTTAGCTATGAGTTTGTTGGCGTGTCAATGAAATGTTCGATAAGTCCACAGAAAAGCATACACACAGTGTGATTCTAGTTGAGAAAGTGTTGTGCCATGATTGTGGCCAGGTGCCTACACCTTATGGCGCTCCTATGTTCATCAATCCTAATTCGCATGGGCCATGTATTTAACCTACTATTCCTTTTTCGGTCTCATGTTTAACAAATGGTCCCTTAAATAGCGCAACTGTTTAAATGCAAAAATGGGTTTTGAGATTGCATGATTCTTAGTGTTCACAATGACTCACTTCTTGTTCATGATCTCCTTCATTTTCTTCAACATGGGTGTACAGGTGGTAACATAAGAGGGAATTTGCTATCCCTTTTGAG
This sequence comes from Lissotriton helveticus, assembly GCF_964261635.1. Taxonomy (NCBI): domain Eukaryota; kingdom Metazoa; phylum Chordata; class Amphibia; order Caudata; family Salamandridae; genus Lissotriton; species Lissotriton helveticus. The sequence continues at coordinate 392,107,545 of NC_136068.1, read as the reverse complement.
GTTTATCTTTGAGAAGAGTTTCTTTGTTTATATTCTTTGATCTTATCCTTGATTTCTGTATGATATTTCCCGGGTAGTTTTTCCCCTCTCATTTTATTTGCCAGTTCCTTAAGATTGAATGTCATGGTCGCTCATTTCGCTGCAATTCCTCCTAAATCTCAAGAATTGACCGTAAGGTCGGATCATTCTCAGATATCTAGCATGCGGACTGTCATAACGTAACAGATTGTTGCAATCAGTAGTCTTATAATGTGTCTTTCTTATTAGATAAACTTCTTCAATTCTGATGGTGATATCTAAGAAAGTGACTTCCTTATCAGAGCATGTATGTGTGAGCCTCAAGTAAGGATCCAGCCTGTTGATCCAATTAAAAAATATATGTATTTTGTTTATTAACCCACAGGACAATCATTTGGCCATTACATTGTAAATTATGCTAAGTAATGGCATTGCCTTTGTGCAAACGTCTAGGATTTTACTGAGAGGCACGTGTGTGTCAATGCCTCTGAAGCAGTGGACATTAGTGGTTAGCCCTTTGCTAAGGAAAACCTGAAAATGAAGTTATGCTGCAAGCTGTTTCTGGAAGCAGTCATATGTAGTTGTGTGCGTCTTTAGAAAAATAATTTAGGTAATTTGACTGTTGCACTGCCAAACAGCTCAATATTTTACTTTCCAATTTTTTGCTTTAAAGAGGTTTGAATGTTTATTTTTCATCAACAATATTTGTATGTATACACTTAACTAATGCCTGGCAAATATTAGAAGCGGAAGGATAGCATGAATCATGCGACAGTTCATACAGTCTGCATGCTTTCCTATTAAGAAATTGGTAGAGGATAAGGCTAGTTTTTTGTTTTCATGACTTAATAAAATTTTACTCTACATCAAGCATAATAAGAGTTACTGCTTGATATAGTGCTAAATACTGTACTGTTGCAGTTTCTAAGAGCTATAAATAACACATATTACATTATAGGTGGTGGAAGGTTTTATTTCTGTGTGTTCGTTTACTATGAAGGGTCTTGGAATAAACTGAACCACTGCAAAGAAAATGTTGCTGGCGGTCAAGGCCAAACCCACTGGGCTTTGCCAATACTGGCAAGAAGTTTGAATGAAGAAAAAGACACAGAAGTAATACATATTTAAACAAGTTACAAATTAAATGTAAGCCACGCCCAACATACAGCTGATGCCACTTTTAAACCTGTACTGCCTTTGTTCACATCGCACTTTATATTCCATCAATAAAAAATGGGAGTGCAAACCGACCCCCTCACTTGGACTTTCGGTGCTGCTGTAACACTCAATGCACACTAATCCCTGGATACTTTAATGAACGTGCCCTCACAACACGACTCTTCTACAGACTGGCTTCCGAGGCAGAGAAGGTCATATTGAAGTATCTGTGACAGATGAAAGTGAAAGGGCAGAACTAGCGTGTCTCTACCAAACCTGCTTTGTCGACTGGAGTGAGTAGGGAGACAAAGATTTGATTTCCCACACAGGTGCTGACTTGGCGGTCATCCTCGTTCACAGATCTGCATTCATGATTCTCCTTATATCTTTGTGCCAGCAGAGCAGACTGGATGTGTCTTAGCCTGCAACTCGATCACTGAACCACCAGAAACAAGCACACCTTACCTAATTATAGATAGGCTGCAATCAGAACAAAATCCTAGAACACTGCTGGACAATAGAGGTTCAGTAAACCTGGGCCCTGAACTTTGCTTCGGCTAGGGGATCATCGATGCAAAGGAAATTTAGCAAGGCAGCTTTGAACAACTATAGGTGTCTGTTGAACACATTCAACTTTACTTTTCGTATGCACATTGGAGAAAGATCACTGTGGAACAGATTCATACATGTGTACGCTCCCCCCCCCCGCTCGTTTATCATGGCATATCGTTTTTTCAAGCCCACCCACAAATCTTTCACATACGCAAGTGAAACAATCCGTGCCCCATGTTTTCTGTTCTGTATGAATACAAACTTAATGTCATATAGATAGTATGGCATATTAAAGAATCTGGCAAACACAAGGAGATGATGGACGGAGCGCTGAAACTTTTCAGACACTCAGCCCCAGTCACAGATCTGTGTTGAAACCATCATTCTTTAGCTCACTTCGGACACCTCAGTTCAGACCCAGCTATATGCAAATCAGTCTTGACCCTGTGCCTCATGGGAACAGTCCAGTTCGAAATGCCATGCCAGGTCTTCCCTGAACCGGAAACAAGCATCCTGGGACCGGTTTCTGGGTAACACCCTTCATCATCCAGGCTAGATTGAATCCAGTGGCAAAGTGAGAAAGGGACCTATGTCAAAAAAACGATGGATTTAGGCCCAGATCTCTGTACTGGGGTGAATGTATGACATTGTTCTGCATTCTGTCCATCAATTGTTCTTTTTGCAATTGTCCCCCCGAGTGGGACGGGTATGCCCAGGCATGGGTCCCGTGCTCTCCATGCCACTGGAGTCAAGCTATCCTGGCTGATGAGGGCTGAAAGCCTGAAACCGGTGCAAGGATGCTTGTTTCCAGTCCAGGGAGGACCTGGCCTGGCAGTTCGGGCTGAACTGTTCCCACTGGGCGCATTTGTCAAGACTGATTTGCATATGGCTAGGTCCAAACTGGAATGGCATGGTGAGCAAGAATACGATGGATTTAGGCCCAGATCTCTGTACTGGGGTGAATGTATGACATTGTTCTGCATTCAGTCCATCAATTGTTCTTTTTGCATTTGTCACCCCGAGTGGGACGGGTATGCCCAGACATGGGTCCCATGCTCTCCATGCCACTGGAGTAAAGCTTTAGTTGATGTGTAGTCCAATGTTTCGATTTCTAAATAAATGATACACCAAAGAGCCGGAACCGTTACAGAAAAATAATCTTATCACATAAGTGCCAATTAGTTTGCAAACATTAAAAGGCCCAACTACACTTACCTTACAGTAATTATGCTTGGAGTCTCTTTCCATCATGCTTTTGTCCTTGTCCAGCTCCCATCCCAACATTTGAGCTATTGCATCGTCCCCATTCTCCCTTACTCGGTTTACCCCTTCGTCCATAGCAGAGCCTCTTGTTTCTACAACTAGTCTTTGCTCTATTGCAGGATAATAAGCTCGAGGTTTTTGGTAACAGTGTTCACTGGTAATATAGGATTCCTCCACAGAAGGAATAGAAGGCCTCTCAACTGCCCCATTGAAAGTCCTATAATTTGTGGAATCTTCCTTGCCACAAATGTCAGGATGAAAACGGTGTCTTGCATAACATTTGTTATCCGCTGTACGCTGTTTCCAAGGTAGGCACCAAAGTTTCAGATCTGGGTGATCTTTGCTTCTAATGACACAAGAAAACAAAGAAAATTATTATACCGTAATCAAAAAGGAATCCTGGTGACTTGCATGAAGAGAAAGTTACTTGACTGCTGTAGCTGTCTTTTTAATAGACACATTCTTCGTACTCCAGGATTCATCATCATTTGAAATTTGAAGAAAATATTTTTATAACTAGAGACATATCCATACACACACAGTCACTCAAGTCTTCTAATCTCAGTTGCGATGTGCCTTAAGAATAGGGGGACTGGGACCAATCTTGTTAAGTGCAAACATCTACACAAGTTGAAGAGAAATTATGAATATGTGGGAGGAAGAATGTATTTAGCAGCAAGATTGTTACCAGACTGATAATGTATAGAGCTATTCTGCCGGCTGCCTTTTTTTAACACCCCCCAAACAATGACAATTTGTCTAGAAATGAAATAAGAGAGACACATCAAGAACACTAGGTCTAACCTAGTGAATAGTAGTACAGCTTCTCCCAAAATAATTAATCCTGCCACAAAATGTAGGAAGCACTGCTTGGCAAACACGAGAACTTATTGTGGCCTAATAGATGTCCAAAAGAAGACCAGATCTCTGCAGGATGAAAGCGGCTTCTTAAGCTTGGTTCAAGTAGACTCTACAACTTCATCATCGTTGACAATAAACCACAAGAGATGTCTTTGCTTTTATGAAGTGAAACCTCACCATGAGGGAATGATTGGGAAGGGAAAAAGAAAACCGGCAGATGGACCTATAGGCCAGGTGGAACTCAGACACTAAGGAATGACCAGACTCACAGCAGTACCTTGCATTTCAGACACATCAGGAGTGGTGGTACCTATACAAATATGGCATTTCACTAATTCAGAAGAAAGCAATACATAAGACACTTTGTAATGAACAAAAGCACTGAACAAGAATACAGACTTTAAAGGGAGCAGACTTCAGAAAAGTCAAAACCACATTAAAGTTCCAGGCTAACAAAGATGTTAAGAGAGTCCCTATAAAACCGTTGAATTGTTTTGAGACATCTTTTTTACTTTTTCGAGTTTCATATATTGCGAACTAGACCCGCTAGTTTCAGAGCGCTCTACATGAGCACCAATTGCATTACAGACTGACACATTTGTTTTTTTTGTTAGGCGCAAGAAAATGAAGTGATTTGCCTTAAAAGAAATTGCCCATAATCACAGTATGTTGAGCGCCCCTGTCGAGACTCGAACCCAGTTGCCCAGCTTCAAGATCAACCACCCTAACGGCCACATCCTCTCCCCTAATCTTGTGTCAGAGATGATGAAATACTAAAAAAGTGACTCTTAGAACAATGGATGAACAAACCCCTTTAAATCACCACCAACTTGAAAATATCTTCCAGCAACTGGCACATACTGGCTAAGCTGCTCTGAAGAATTCCCCCACTGCATTTGCCTGATATGAGATGTTCCTCCTAAGTGGAGTTTAGAATAAGGGCAGACAGACTAAGAAAGTCTGTCTCCTCCAAGTACCTGGCTGTTTTATTAGCGACTGTTAGGACTGAACTTCGGTCAATACTTTACTAAAAACATAACAGAGGGGCCCGCAGAGAGTATTTCTCTGGCCATTGCGCTATTGGCTGATGTGTATATGTATATATTACTCCGCCCTCTAGGGAGGGCTACATATACAATGCATAAGTTGTACTGTTTTCAGGAAGAGCAGCAGTTAGTTGTCTGGGACTATTTGGTAAATACACCTTCGAAAAAAGGACTTCTACGATGATTCGCCGTGGCAAACTTCCAGAAATATATAAAGAAGTATGTAAATGCATTTTACAATTTAACAATTTGCACTTTTCAATGCAACTATTTTTTCTGTGAGAAAAAAGTTACTCACCCGTGGTAATGTTCTTCCTGGTTGATACTCCATCTACCTGCAGGCTCATCACCATTTCAATATCCACAGTTCTTCTACTCCCATAGATGGCACTGATTCCATGTTGATGCAGGAAGGGCGTGCTCAAGACTTCGCGGAGCCATAAAGCACCTACTCTGTGCGGACACCGGTTTTCCTACGCCAATGAGGTGAAGAGAATAATATCCTCTGAGTAGAGGTACAATGCAACAACATTCTTCGAACCTTATTAACTATTGTAAATGACCATCCTTCTAGAAGGCCTTACAATTTTAACATTTAACTATAATTAAAGAAGGAGAGGAGGGCAGGAATAGTGAGGAATAGGTAAGTAGAGTATCAACCAGAAACAATGTTACCAAAGGTAAGTAACTTTTTCTTCTGATGGGTACTTGTACCTGCAGACTACTCACGGGGCTTGAAGAAAAGGTCAGAGTCTAAAGTTAGAGAAGGAAGTCCTGAAGGAAAGAGCAAGCAAAATGGCAGTTCTAAAGCACTTCTAAATTCAAGCAGTAATGCTTAGCAAAAGTGTGGCGGAACGCGCATGTTGTCTGTCTGCAGATGCCACCCACAGGGCATCCTCTAGCCAAGCCGGAGGTGGAAGACTTGTATCTGGTACAATGGGCCCCCTTGCCTTCCGGAGGGTCTTTTTGTGCTAAGACAAATGAATTTTAATGCATGGGATGGTCCACCCTGATAATGTCCCCTCTGGACATCTTCGCCCTTCTAGGTGCTTGCGTACCGGACAAAGAGATGGTTGTCAGTCCAGAAATCCCTGGCGCGGTCGAAATGGAAACAGTTTGCCCTCTCTTGGTCCAGCCTGTGCAGCCTCTCCTCCTCCATAGTCGGATGCAATGTTGGATATAAAGGAGAGTAAATGACAGACCAAGATGGAAAAGGGTAACAACCTTGGAAAAGAAAACCGCTCCGGTTCGAAGAATCAACTGGTCAGGAAAAAAAGGCAGCAAGGCTGGTGAACGCTTAGTGCCTGTAACTGAATGGATGTCTCACCAGAGTAATGGCAACCAAAAATGCAGTTTTAAAGTTCAAATTAAATTGAGGTCCCATTGGGGCATACCAGAAAAGGGTAAGCGGAAACATGTCGGTCAATACCTTAAGGAAGCATAGACCAATGAGGTGACAAACCACGATAGTTGGTACAGAAGACAGAAGAATGACTAGGCTGCCAAGCAACCCTTTGCGACCCCCAACACACAGCCCTTCCTGTAGAAGGATTAGTTAAAATCCTAGGGTACCCGAGAAATGGGCCATCAGGAGGTACACCTTGTACACAGAACACCGTGCAACAAACCTATTCCATCTTCCAGAGTATATCTTCTTGGTGGAATGAGAGAAAGCAGACAGCCTGGCAAAGGGAATGTGGCTAAACTGGCCAGCTCTATCTCCAGGCATGAAGGTGAAAGCTCTGGAAACTGGGATCAGGACTTGCCCCCGGGCTGAGATAGGAGATCCACCATAAGAGGAAGATAGAACAGAGGCCTAGGAAAAGGAGAAGAAGGTCTGTGTACCACATCCTTCACGGCTAATCTGGGTCAATTAAGATGACTTGGGGCTGGTTTTGGCATACTTTCCTCAATACTCGAGGAATCAAGGGGCTTGGGGCTATTGAATAGTGAAGAGAAAAACTCAATTTCAATTGAAGCACTCACATGGCTCCTAGCAGAGGATACTGGGGGACACTACACTTTGGGGAATACACATTACTGTAAGTCACAAACAAGTTCAAATCAGGATGCTCCTCTGAGTGAAGATGTCTCCAACCACCTCTAGATGGTTGGCAAGGTGACACTGACCGAAGCTGCTGACTCTGGTGTTCAGAGTCCACCAGATCCTTGTTTGAAGAGCCCAACACCAGAGTCACAGAGCATCCAGACAAAAAAGACGCAACCCTTCTTCCCCCTGCTTGTTGATGTACCACATCATGATCTATGGTCTATCGAGATCTGGACTGACCAATCATGAAGAGAAGGAAGGAATGCCTGGAGCACCAAGCAATCTGAACCAGCTTCAACAGACTGATGTGCAAAATCTGCTGTCATGGAGACCAAGAGTCTTTGATCTTTATTTCCTCCAGAGGAGCAGACCATTAGCGTGGAGTCATCAGCTAGCGGCGGCTGGAAAGACATCTCCAACATCAGGTGCTCGATGCCCCATCACACTAGGTCTGTTGCAGTGACGTGGGATACTGTGATGGTATCCAACAAGTCTCCCCTGTGATGGAAAAAACTGTCTACAGAGGCACCACTGGAGAGACCTTGTGTATGCATGATAAGCAGCATGTAAGAAGCCAGCAGACCTATAACAAGATCAACAGGATTGGAATATGAGCAAATTCCCAAATCAATAGAATGAAAGATGGCAAGTCTTAAATCTTCTGAGGAGGCAGAAAGCCTCGGAGGGATGCAGTATTACATACTTGCCATATGGATGAGAGGTGCAGAGAGTGCTCCAAGTGAGATATGGACACATTGATCGAAAAGCCCAGGTTGAACTGTCGGGATGTCAGACTGCAAGTAGCACAGCACCATCTCGGGAAACTAGAGACTTCAGGAGCCAGTTGGTTCAGGAATGGGAAATGGAAATACTTTACTACTAAACGGAGATGTGCTGCTACCGCCGCCATCACCTTGGTAAAGACTCAGCATGCTGACGTCATCCAGTACAGGAGGACCACAAACTGATAGTGGGTGAACCCCACTACAAACCACATTTCTCCTGTGTGACTGCAGGATTGGAATATAGAAATATGCATCCTGCAAGTCGAAGGACACCATTCAGTCTTCTGCTTCCAGTGCCAAAAGAAGTAGAGCCAGGGGCAGCATTTTCAATTTCTCTTTGCAGACAAACGGATTTAAGAGCATGAGGTCTTGCATCGGAATGTGACCGCTGCCCTTCTTTGGCACAAGGAAGTACCATGAATAGCACTCATCCCAAATCTCCTGCTCCAGCACTAATTCTACTGCTCCCTTCAGCAGCAAGGTTGCAACTTCTGACTTCAGGATGCCTAGCTGGTTTTCTGTCTGAGAAGAATGGAGAGAGAAACGCAGGGAAGACTTTGCTGTTAGAGTAGGGCATACCTTCTTTTCATAGTCTCAAGGACCTCTTGGTCCTAAATAATGGCCTTACAGCTGTGTAGAAAAAAAAGACACCCGGCCTCCCACCATTCTCCAGTATGTTGACAAAGGCAAACTAATACTGCTACCCAGTAGGAGCACGGGAGGGGGAGCAGGCTGGTCACTGTGTGAGATGGCGTCTATATTGTCAGAGCAAAGAGTTCTGGGACTTTTGCTTTTTTGTTGTTTTAGTCTGGCGACGGTGGAAACTTCAAGCCTTGAGCAAACCCCACAAACCGCCTATTGTCTTCCATATTCTCCAATTAACCCAGACCTATCAAAAGGTAAATAAATCCATGACTGTGGTCTACAGATCAGTGGAGACGCCAGCAGTACCAAGGCAGGCATACCAAGGCCGGCATGACGTCAGTCACTTAAGGTCCTACTGCTTTGCCCAAAGAGTACGCTGAATCTAAACTAGACTCAATCTGCTGGAAAGCTGCCTTGCCATCCTGGACCTGCTCGCAGAAATACCCTTGCAAGGGTTACGGCAAGTTATTAATAAGCAGGTTTGACATATCTCATAGAGTGGGGATGGCATCCCAAGAGACTGGTGTCGTTGACCAAGTTACTTATCTTTGGTAACACCTTATCAGTTAGAGACTATGGAGCCGCATATTTCTTACTCACCCACACATCCTCCCCAATTTGCGACCGGTTTATAAAGTTATGAATTATCTCTATAGAGCCAGAGATTAACCACACTAGTGATCAGTGTTCCTCATGGCTCAGCACTTCTAGCGTGGGAAGTCGCGAAAGAAACTGACGTCAGCGAGATGGGGTTGCGCCTATATAGGAATTGAGCAGGTCACTTCTGGAGCAGCCAACTCCACGCGGAATCGAATGACACCACCTACAGGTGCACAGGGGTACAGCTCACCATAAGTTTCCGGATCCAGTCTGACGCCTGGGGAATATTCGAATGTAAGGAATCTGATAGACATCTAGCCGCAGATTCCTTATCTTAGAATAGATAACCAAGCAATAACTCCCTAGAGGCGGCGTTGTAATACGGACTAAACTAGGAAATCCTGTAGGACTGAATGGGCAAAATGACAGTCTAGCCAGACACGTCTGTCTAGGCAGTAGTGCTACATAAAAGGTTGTATAGAAGCCCATGCTGCTCCCTGACCTATCCAGAACAGGTACCCCATGAGCTAATGCGCTGGTAGCAGCCCTGGCTCTGGCAGAACAAGTGCACAAACCCTCCAGGGGCTGCTTCTTTGGCAGTGCATAACCGACTTTAATGCAGAGAACCATCCATCACGAGATGGTCCACTTTTCCACTGCCTTCCTTTTCTTGGCTCCAACATACCCTACGAAGAGTTGAACTCAGAAGTGCGATCAAGGTAGAACAACAACGCTTTTTCTGGGTCCAGTCGTTGGAGTCTCTACTCTTCCTTAGAGGGATGAGGCAGAGCATAAAAGGAAAGAAGAGTTATGGATTGGCCTACATGGAAGGGGAAAACCAATTTTGGTAAGAAAGTTGCCTTAGTTCGAAGAAATAGTTTGTCAGTGTAAAACATACGGTATGGAGGATAGGCAGAGAGCGCCTGTAGCTCATGACCCTTCAGGTAGATGTTATCGCCACTAGGAAAGCAATAAGATAGTGAGAAGTCTGAGCAGGCAGTTGTGGAGTGGCTCATAGGGAGCACACATCAGAAATGTAAGAACCAGATTTAAGTTCCACTGTGCTGTGGCATAATAAAAGGTGCTGGTGGGAACATGTGTGAAGACCTTTTAGGAAACTATGAACAATAGGGGATTTGAAGAGGCATGGCTGATTTGGCAACCACAGAAATGGCAGATGGTAACCTTTAAATGTGCCCAGAGCAGAGTCCTGATGGGTCAAGAAGGAATAAACAAGAGAACCCGGGAAAACGGTGCGGATACAGGGTAACATGCTCATCTGCATACCATGCCAATAACTTACTCCAATGGCAGGCATATACCTTCTTGGTGGGGGAAGCCTGGCTGGCAGGTTAACATTGCAGACTTTGGGCGGACGGTCGAAAACGGCCAACTGTCGCTGCTCAATCGCCACGCATAAAGGCAAAGTGTTTTATGGTTTGGGTGCAGGACCCTGCCTTGTTGCTGGGAGACATGATCATCCCGAAGAGGCAGCCTCATTGGAGAACCAATGCTCTTGCTCAACAGCTCTGGATACCAGACTCTCCGTGCCCAATCCAGAGCCACAAGAATGACTTAGGCCCTCCGTCGTTTTGGATATTCTTGGGAATGCTGGCAGGAGTGGTATTGGCAGAAAGGTGCAGAGGAGGCTGGAGCTTCACTTAAGTTGAAAAGCGTCTGAGCGAGAGCAGCCTTGGAAACTCCAGTGAGCAAAACATGCTGACGTTGCACGTTCTCGGTGGAGGTGAACAGATCTAACCAAGGTTGTTTCCACTCTTGAAGGAGACCTTGCATCACCTCCAGGTGGCACCGCCATTCACGACCCTTTAGGCACCAGCAGCGGAGTTCATCCACTCTGGCATTCAGAGAACCCGTCAGGTGTTGAACCACTAGGGTAATGCCCTGGTGTTCTAGCCCAGTCCAAAGACACAGCTTCTTCACAAAGGGTCTGCAACGCCATCCCACCCAGTTTGTTGCAATATCACATTTTGGTGGTATTGTCTGTGAACACCTGTAGTAGCCTTCCCCTGATTTAAAGGAAGAAAGGCTCTGAGTGCCAATCGGATCGCCTGAAGCTCCAATAGATTGAGGTGGAATCCAGATTCCGCTGGAGACCTTTGATCTTCACCTCTTCCAGAAGGCCTCCCTAGCCCAGGAGTGACTCATCTGTCACTACACTCAACTCTGGTTGAGGAAGGGGGAGGGGTCTGCCATGGACCTCACTGGGGCACATTAGCCACCACTGCAGAACCTTTGCAGGTCGCTTTGAGATCTGGACCATGTCGGAGATTCTCCTTATGTTGTGCCCACTGGGACTTCAGGTCCCACTGCAGAGCCCGCATATGCCAGTGTACACATGTTACAAGCAGCATGCAGGAGGCCATGAGGCCGAACAACCTCAGGGTAATTCTCACAGAAATCCTGGATAGAGGCTGAAACATTGGTATCAAAGCATGAATATCCTGGACTCGCCGCTCTGGAAGATAGGCCCAAAACTACACTGTGAGCAGAACAGCTCCAATGAAAGGGAGCATCTGAGAAGGAGTCAGGTATGACTTTGGTATTGTGATAGTGAATTCCAGTGAGAGCAGAAGGTTCGCTGTAATGGGGGGTGGGAGATGACTACTTGGGGTGAGCCCACCGTCAAACCCAATCACCGAGGTAGGGAAAGACTGAAATCCCTGACCTCCACAGATGAGCTGTAACCACCTCCATCACTGTCATGAACACTAAAGGGGCACTGGTAAGGCCGAAAGGGAGGGACTAGCCCCCTTGGACAAGCTGCAAAACCCATCAGTCAGATATTATTGACACACAGTGGTGCAGGTGAGGACGTATCCTGCACCCCACTGGATGCCCAGGATGGCTGGAGGGCAAACTGAAAGGGTTTGGAGGCTGTGGCTGCCCTGGGGAAGGATTGTGAAACTATCTGTCCTATCCCTTTTCCCAGATCTGTACATCGACACACCTCAAATGCTTATCAAAGAGATCAAACCAGGCTCCCCCACAGATCCAGCGCCTCCACACATCCTTACAAAGGCCATGGAGGTCCTCCTGCCTTCAATAGTTGATATGATAATTTTTTCCCTTCAGACAGGTAAAGTCCCTGCTGCATGGAAACAATAGTCAAACTGTTGCTAAAGAAACCGAATTTTGGTGCATCTTTACCAGAAAATTTCCGTCCAATATCATTGCTCCCATTTAATAGCAAACATTTTGGAGAAGCATGTTAACAAAACTTTGTTACAATTCCTGGCAGATCATCTCCGGTTACACCCCACAGATGGGATTCCACCCGCAGCACGGAATCGACTCTACTAGCAGTAACTGAAGAATTAAAGATGACTTGATCAGTGGGGATCTGCTGCAATACTTCTGCTAGATCTAAGTGCAGCATTCAAAACGGTGGATAATGAATTGCTGGCACATAGACTAAGTGAAATAGGCATCCAGGGCAAGGCATTGGAATGGCTAAAATCCTTCCTGGAGGAGAGATACTTTCAAGTCAAGGAGGCCAACTTCTTGTCGGACAGAAAGCCTCTGACATGCAGCGTACCACAGGGCTCGTCACTAGGCTCCACATTGTTTAATGTTTATAGCAGCCGTTAGCTGATATAGTACAGGAACATGGTGTCTCCGTTACTTTCTATGCTGACAACACCCAGATGGTGGTGTCATTGGGCTCCAGGACCAATGGGGAGTCAGGTCAGCTGGCCCCTTGTCTGGAACAAGTAGTTAAATGGATGACGGGGAGCTGTCTGAAATTAAACAGGGACAAAACCGAATGGATGGTCCTTGGTAATGCAGGGATACCCAGGCCCCTCAAGCTGCCCATGCTGTTTAGGGAGTGCTGCAGTCTCCAGTACGGCCATTAAGAAAGAATCACTGCTTTTGCTTGGATCAGGAGCTGACCATGGAGACCCAAGCACAGAAGGTGGCAGACACATGCTTTGGGCTATTAAGAATGCTCCACAAGATCCTCGAGCTCATCCCTACACAGCTAAGGAATATGGTCATACATTCTTTGGTCACCTCACGATTGGACTACTGTAACTCGCTCTTTCTAGGCTCGCCCAAAGTAACTATGTACCTGGTAGAGAAGATTATTGCCGCAGATTCCTTAACGTAGAATTACCGCCAGGCGTGAGATTGGATCCGGAAAATTTTGCAATAGCATCTCTGCGCGCTGGGGGACAGCACCACGTGACTCCGCCCTGACGTTGTCCGCGTACATGACGTCAGCAAGGTAACATACGTCCCATCCCAGCGCGGACATAGGTTTTCTTCTGAGAACTTTTCCGCATCGCAACGTGGAGCCATCAGAAACAAAACTGTGAGAGCATGGGAACAGTGTGCGAAAAAAGCAGAGGAAAAGGTCATGACAGACAGAAGTCTGCAACCACTATCGATGACACTGAAGCAGCCACAAGATGAGTAACAAGACACCTCACGACAACATCATCAAAGAGTGTTGTACCCTCTGCAAGAGCTAAAGTGGGTTGAGGCACAGTCAAGAGACCCCAACCCAGAGTCCTGCAGAGGAGTGCGAAGCCTGAAGCAATGAAAAAAGATTACGAGTAGGCCCCACACTGAAATAACCAGGGTGTAGAAGTATACATGAACCTACCGTCCAAGTACTAGAAATAAAACACAGAAATTAATATGCTACTTACCAGTATGCATCTGTTCTTGGCATGTAGGGATGCTGACATTCATATCTATAGCATAGATCGCTGCCTAGTGTTGGGTCCGATTGATTGCACATTGTTGTCCTGGAAGAGTCTTCGAAGTATCACGAGGTAGGTGGCTCCTCCCCTGGACTACAGTGCGCATGGGCATCGACTCCATCCCCAGGATGTTTTTAGCCATTGTGGCGAAGATGGAGTGTAACAGTGTGAGCGATGACCATGCTAAGAGTAAGTTTGAATTCTGCAGCCGCTACAGGCGTCGGGGAGGAGGGCGGGCGATATGAATGTCAGCAGCCCTACATGCCAAGAACAGATGCATACTGGTAAGTAGCATATTCAGTTCGAGGCATGTGGGCTGCTGAATTCATATCTATAGCATAGAATATATAGCAGCCCCTCCATTAACGGCGGCCGCCTGTGCCAGCTGCAGACGTTTGAAAAAGTGTCTTAAGAACAGCCTACCCCACAGCTGCCTGCTGCTTGGAGTGCACATCTACACAGTAGTGTTTAGTAAATGTGTGTGGTGTAGACCATGTGGCTGCTCTACAAATTCCTTCCAAAGGGATATTACCAAGGAAAGCCATGGAGGCCCCCAACTTGCGGGTGGAGTGGGCTCTGGGGGGGACCGTTAAAGTGCGCTTAGCTTTTTGATAACAAATCTGGATACACTTAACGATCCACCTGGCTATACCTGCTTTGGAAATGGGGTTGCCTTTGTGCTGGGCTGAAAAGGCAACAAAGAGTTGTTGTGCCTTCCTAAAATCCTTGGTCCTATCGATGTAGTACATCAAAGCTCGTTTGACGTCAAGAGTGTGGAGCATTCTTTCGGCTACAGTCACTGGGTTTTGAAAGAACCCGGGCAGTTCAATGGTCTGATTGACATGGAACTGTGAAACCACCTTAGTAAGAAATTTAGGGTTAGTGCGCAGCACCACCCTGTGTGAGTGAATTTGTATGACTGGCTCTTGGACAGTGAGCGCCTGGAGCTCACTAACACGGCGCAAAGACGTAATGGCTATTAGAAAAGCCACTTTCCATGTTAAAAACTGAACCTCGCATGAATGCAGAGGCTCAAAAGGCGGGCCCATCAGCCTGGTGAGGACCACATTAAGGTTCCATACAGGAGCTGGCGGGGTCCTGGGAGGGATGACCCGTTTCAGCCCTTCTAGGAAGGCTTTAATGGCAGGCACTCTGAAAACGGAGAGATGCTGCCTGTTTTGGAGATAAGCTGCTATGGCGGATAAGTGTATCCGAATGGAAGCATATGCCAGCTTGCATTTGTAAAGATGTAACAAATAACAGATGATGTTGTGAGTGGATGCATCAAGCGGGTTGATGTTGTGTTCTGTACAGTAAATGACAAACCGCTTCCATTTTGCTGCATAGCAAGCTCTGGTGGTGGGCTTTGTTGCCTCCCGTATGATATCCATGCAGTCGGGAGGCAAGTTAAGGTAGCCAAATTCTAAGACTTCAGGAGCCAGATCGCCAGGTTGAGCTGTTGCGGGTCTGGGTGCTGAATGTCGCCATGGCTCTGCGTCAAAAGCCTGGGCGTGAGGTGCAGCCTTTGATGCGGTACCACGGAGAGTTCTAGAAACGTGGTGTACCATGGTTGGCGTGCCCACGTTGGAGCAACCAGGATGAGTGTCATCGAGTGTTGCTTTAGCTTTCGTGCCACCAGCGGTATGAGAGGTGCTGGGGGAAAAGCGTACGCAAATCTGCCTGACCAGTTCATCCATATCGCATTGCCCTGCGACTGTGGGTGAGGGAACCTGGCGGCAAAGTGTTGGCATTTTGCGTTTTCCCTTGTGGCAAACAGGTCTATCTCTGGATTACCCCACTGCTGGAAGTACGGGTGGAGTACTGATGGATGTATCTCCCACTCGTGCATTTGGTGGCTGTACCTGCTGAGCAGGCCCGCCATCTGATTGTCCTTGCCCGGGAGGTGTTCCGCCATGAGGAAGATGTTTCTCTGAATGGCCCACTTCCACATGCTCTGAGCCAGATGAGACAACTGTGGAGAGTGTGTACCTCCCTGCTTCTGAATGTAGTACATGGCTGTCATGTTGTCCGTTCGGATCAACACGACTTTGTTGCACAGATGTACTTTGAATGCCTTCATTGCCATGAAGATCGCCATCAGCTCTAGGTGGTTGATGTGCATCTTCCTTTGCTGAGTTGTCCATAGTCCTTGCACTGTGTAGTGGAGCACATGAGCTCCTCAACCCTGTAGAGATGCGTCCGTCGTTAGGATGATCTGTGGCACAGGCTCCTGGAACGGTCGGCCCTTGCAAAAGTTGTGTGGAGTCCACCAATGCAGAGAGTTGTATGCCCGACCGGTCACCAACACTAGGTCCTTTAACTGTCCGTGAGCCTGATTCCACTGAGGTGCCAAGCACTCTTGAAGCGGACGCATATGGAGCCTCGCGTGCGGGACTATGAAGATGCAGGAGGCCATCATGCCTATCAACTGCATGAACACTCTTGCTGGAAGCGAGTGTCGCGGCCTGAACCTCTGGATGAGCGACTGAATAATGTTGATCCTCACAGGATTCGGCTGAGCCGTGGCCGCCAGAGTATCTATCGTCGCGCCCAGATACTGCCGCACATGGCTGGCTGAAGGTGCGATTTGGGATAATTGAGTGAGAATCCCAGACTGTGAAGAAGGTGAATGGTGTGGGACATGTTGGCGGCGCACAGCTGGGCCGACTTTGCTTGGACAAGCCAGTCGTCCAGATAAGGGTAAACGTGAACGTTCTGCCTTCTGAGGTGCGCAGCCACTGTCGCCAGGCATTTTCTGAACACCCTGGGCGCCGTGGTCACTCCGAATGGTAGGACCTTGAACTGATAATGCCGACCCTGAATGGTGAATCTGAGGTATTTTCTGTGTGATGGATGTAGTGGAATGTGAAAGTATACATCCTTGAGATCTAAGGTTGCGAGGAAGTCTCCCTGGTTGAGCAACGGAAGAACTTGCTGCAGCGTCAGCATGTGAAAGTGTTCTGAGAGAATATATTGGTTTAGGGGTCTGAGGTCCAGAATGGGTCTGAGGGACCCGTCCTTTTTTGGGATTAAGAAGTACAGGGAGTACACTCCTGTGCCGCCTTCTTCCACCGGCACGAGCTCGATTGCCCCTTTTTGCAGCATGACTGCTGCAATAAGTGCAAATGCTCTGTGGACATAGGACGGTGTTTTGGTGGCATGTTGGGTGGAGTGGACGTTAACTCCAGACAATAACCGAACTGTATAAGTTTTCTGACCCACCTGTCTGTGGTGATGGATTTCCAGACTGGCAGGAACTGCTGGAGTCTACCCCCCGACAGGTGTTGTGTGGTCGGGGGGCAGTGGCAGGGCGTCACTGTTTGGTGGTGGCAGAGGAACGGGAGTTGTTATTTCCACGGCCTCTGCCCTTGGCACTGTTGCCCCGATAGCCGCCTCTACTCTGCTTGGTGTAAGAGGACTGCGCTCCACCTTTAGTGTATTGCGTTTGCTGGGACATCTGGCCTCTGGAAACGCCTCTATTGCCTGAGCGACGAAAAGTATTGGACCGAAACTGTTGGGACTGGAGAGCTCCCATGGACTTTGCAGTCTCGGTATCCTTCTTTATTTTTTCCAGTGTGGTATCCACCTCAGGAGCAAACAACCTATCAGGGTTGACCGGCTGATTGAGGATGGTGGTTTGTATCTCCGGCTTGAACCCGGAGATTCTGAGCCATGCCTGATGCCTCAACATCACACTGGTGTTAATGGCCCTGGCCGCGGTGTCCGCCACGTCCAGCGCACATTTAATAGAAGCGTTGGAGATGAGCTTTCCTTCCTGAATGAGCATTTCCGCCGCCTCTTTATACTGATCGGGTAGATGTTGTAACAGGGTCTCTAGTGTGTCATAGTGCGCCCTGTCATATCTGGCCAAGAGTGCCTGAGTGTTTGAGATACGCCAGATATTGGCTGCTTGAGCCGCCACCCTCTTTCCTGATGCCTCCAGCACCTTAGATTCCTTGTCTGGGGGAGGGGCATCACCAGTGGTTTGCGAATTCGCCCTCTTCCGGGCATTAGAAACGACCAGAGAGTCCAATGGCAACTGGCCCTTGATGTAGGTAGGGTCTCCAGGTGCCGGCTTATATATTTTTTCAATTCTAGGGTTGACCACCCTGGCACGTGTGGGTTCCTTAAATATGTCTGCAGCATGTTTGAGAACCCCTTTCAGCATTGGGAGAGTTTTGACAGTCTTTTCTGCTGTGGAAAAGGTATCAAAAAGGAAGTCCACGTCAACAGGGTCAGCGTGCAGCTCGACGTCGTGGTTTTTAGCCGCCCTTTCAATGAGAGCATTAAATGCTGCAGAATCCTCAGTAGGAGATGTTTTAACATTGTACACTTCAGTGTCTGGGGCAGTTTGCGGATCCCCTGGGTCCCCTGCATCTGCCCAAGAGTCTGGTGACCCTCAGGATCAGTGTTGGCAGGAAAGTTATACCCTTCGTCATCACCTTCCCCAGCCTCCACATCTGAATAAGTGGGTGAGGGTGTGGCAACTCTAGGAGTCTGTGGAACAAGGGGCTCAACCAGAACCGGGGAATCTGTAGAAGGCTTCTTGCGCTTCAAAGGAATAGTGTAGGACTCAAAAGGCTGCGTTGCCGTGATTTTTCTCTTGTAGAGGGTAAGTTTACCGGTGTCGGCGTCGATAAAGTGTTCCGACTGCTCCTCCATCAAGGGTTGTCGATGCTTGAAGCTCTCAAGCTGCGGAGAAGGCTTCGACCCTGCAGACCCTTGCACGGGCGCGTTGGCGGCCGACCTTGGTGCGAAGGCCTTCGGTGCCACCTTCGGCCGCAACGTAAACAGGAGTGGCGTCGAAGACTTTGGCGTTCTGGCAGCGGGCTTCGGGGTGGAAGCATCCTTCGGATCGACCGCGGAAGCCTTGTTCCTGATGCGTTGCAGTGAGTCCGACACCGGGCGGTTTCGTCGACCCGACAGACGTCCTCGGTCCACCAGCGTGTGAAGACTCGAGCGTTGATGTCTTGGTTTTCTCCAGCCAAGGCACAGGAGCAGCTTTCTTAGGTGCGCCGTGTCCTCCTTCGGCGCCGATGACTTCGGGTCGGCGGCCTTGACTCCCGGGGTTGGGGCCCCAGTCTTCGGCCCTACGCCCTTGTTCGATTTTGGCTCGACGCCTTGGGTCGACTTCACCGGGTCGACAGGCTTCTTCGGCTGCGGCCGCCCCGACATATCGGAAGACGAGGAAGCGGCCAGAGGGACAGACGTCTTCTGTTCCGTTGGCGTTTCCATCACTTTCGGTTTCGTCGACACAGAGGGTTTTACTTTCGGTTTCGTTTTGACGACCGGCGGCTCCGCAGAAGTGTCCGTAGCCGGGCCCGTAGGCGAGGCCGTGGATTTGGGTGCAAGGTCTTGGGTAAGGCCGTGTGGCGATCCCGCGACCTGAGCCTTAGTGATTGTTCGAACGGGGCATAGCTCTTCGCCTGAGCTATCTTCCATGGCCCCATAGGCCTCATTGTCGTCTCCTACCTCGTCGACGACTTCTTCTGCATCGAGCGCCTCGACATCCGCGTCGTAGTCTATCTCCTCCGCAGGAGGTGAAATTTGCAGATGAACTTCTTATTCGTCGGCGTCTTCTCTCTCGAAGATGTCCACCGGTGCCGGGGCCGACTGCTGGGCCTCCAGTTGCGCCACGCGCCGAAGCCGAATAGTCTTCTTCGATCGAAACCGGGAACAAGCCATACAGTTGGCTTCATCGTGGTCCGGCGACAGGCACTTGTTGCACAATGGGTGGACGTCGATGTGGGGATATTTCGATCCACACACAGGACATTTTTTGAACGGGCTCCGTTCCATGATGTGTCGTTGAAAGTCTTGCTGCGTCGACTGGGCCTCAAGCACCAAAGAGTCACGCGACTCCTTGGGACGTCCGACTCGGGGACTGAGCCGGAACAGAGTTGGGCACCGAGCGCAAAAACAATACCGACGGTATAGGAGAAGGCCTTCAGGCCTTAAGAAAGTCTATATCGATTCCGAACTGGAGATAACTAATACACATCCGAACCCAATGGCGGAAAAAACAATCTGGAGATGGAGTCGATGCCCATGCGCACTGTAGTCCAGGGGAGGAGCCACCTATCTCGTGATACTTCGAAGACTCTTCCAGGACAACAATGTGCAATCATCCGGACCCAACACTAGGCGGCGATCTATGCTATAGATATGAATTCAGCAGCCCACATGCCAAGAACAGATGCATACTGGTAAGTAGCATATTCATTTCTGTGTTTTATTTCTAGTACTTGGACGGTAGGGTCATGTATACTTCTACACCCTGGTTATTTCAGTGTGGGGCCTACTCGTAATCAGAACGAAGCACCCTGTCAGGGAGGAAGTGAAAGAGGGCACTCGCAGAAGACAAGCCACCCGAAGGGAGGGGAGTGCGGAAGACCAAGCTGAAGGTCCTCACAGAACAGGGAGGAAGGGCAGGTCGTGAAGTAATCTGCGGCTAGAATTGTCTCTACCAGATACATCGTTACTGAAGGTAAGTAACTTTTACATCTGATAGAGACTACTAGCCGCAGATGCCTTAACGTAAAATAGATACCCTAGCCATACCCAGAGGGAAGGAGGGTCTGCGAGAGAACCTCACCAGCTTGGCAGAACACAGGGCCCCAACAGGGGATGTGTCTTGGGGGACAGGGAGGATGGCCCAGCCCCCACCAAGCAGAGATAAACAAGAACAAGCATTGAAAATGCAATAGGTCTCGCAATAGAAGAGTTTAACATTTTTCGTTTTGCAAATAGATGAGTGGCGTTGCGTGGCTGAGTGGCGTTGCGTGGCTGAGTGGCGTTGCGTGGCTGAGTGGCGTTGCGTGGCTGAGTGGCGTTGCGTGGCTGAGTGGCGTTGCGTGGCTGAGTGGCGTTGCGTGGCTGAGTGGCGTTGCGTGGCTGAGTGGCGTTGCGTGGCTGAGTGGCGTTGCGTGGCTGAGTGGCGTTGCGTGGCTGAGTGGCGTTGCGTGGCTGAGTGGCGTTGCGTGGCTGAGTGGCGTTGCGTGGCTGAGTGGCGTTGCGTGGCTGAGTGGCGTTGCGTGGCTGAGTGGCGTTGCGTGGCTGAGTGGCGTTGCGTGGCTGAGTGGCGTTGCGTGGCTGAGTGGCGTTGCGTGGCTGAGTGGCGTTGCGTGGCTGAGTGGCGTTGCGTGGCTGAGTGGCGTTGCGTGGCTGAGTGGCGTTGCGTGGCTGAGTGGCGTTGCGTGGCTGAGTGGCGTTGCGTGGCTGAGTGGCGTTGCGTGGCTGAGTGGCGTTGCGTGGCTGAGTGGCGTTGCGTGGCTGAGTGGCGTTGCGTGGCTGAGTGGCGTTGCGTGGCTGAGTGGCGTTGCGTGGCTGAGTGGCGTTGCGTGGCTGAGTGGCGTTGCGTGGGTGAGTGGCGTTGCGTGGGTGAGTGGCGTTGCGTGGGTGAGTGGCGTTGCGTGGGTGAGTGGCGTTGCGTGGGTGAGTGGCGTTGCGTGGGTGAGTGGCGTTGCGTGGGTGAGTGGCGTTGCGTGGGTGAGTGGCGTTGCGTGGGTGAGTGGCGTTGCGTGGGTGAGTGGCGTTGCGTGGGTGAGTGGCGTTGCGTGGGTGAGTGGCGTTGCGTGGGTGAGTGGCGTTGCGTGGTTGAGTGGCGTTGCGTGGTTGAGTGGCGTTGCGTGGTTGAGTGGCGTTGCGTGGTTGAGTGGCGTTGCGTGGTTGAGTGGCGTTGCGTGGTTGAGTGGCGTTGCGTGGTTGAGTGGCGTTGCGTGGGTGAGTGGCGTTGCGTGGCTGAGTGGCGTTGCGTGGCTGAGTGGCGTTGCGTGGCTGAGTGGCGTTGCGTGGCTGAGTGGCGTTGCGTGGCTGAGTGGCGTTGCGTGGCTGAGTGGCGTTGCGTGGCTGAGTGGCGTTGCGTGGCTGAGTGGCGTTGCGTGGCTGAGTGGCGTTGCGTGGCTGAGTGGCGTTGCGTGGCTGAGTGGCGTTGCGTGGCTGAGTGGCGTTGCGTGGCTGAGTGGCGTTGCGTGGCTGAGTGGCGTTGCGTGGCTGAGTGGCGTTGCGTGGCTGAGTGGCGTTGCGTGGCTGAGTGGCGTTGCGTGGCTGAGTGGCGTTGCGTGGCTGAGTGGCGTTGCGTGGCTGAGTGGCGTTGCGTGGCTGAGTGGCGTTGCGTGGCTGAGTGGCGTTGCGTGGCTGAGTGGCGTTGCGTGGCTGAGTGGCGTTGCGTGGCTGAGTGGCGTTGCGTGGCTGAGTGGCGTTGCGTGGCTGAGTGGCGTTGCGTGGCTGAGTGGCGTTGCGTGGCTGAGTGGCGTTGCGTGGCTGAGTGGCGTTGCGTGGCTGAGTGGCGTTGCGTGGCTGAGTGGCGTTGCGTGGCTGAGTGGCGTTGCGTGGCTGAGTGGCGTTGCGTGGCTGAGTGGCGTTGCGTGGCTGAGTGGCGTTGCGTGGCTGAGTGGCGTTGCGTGGCTGAGTGGCGTTGCGTGGCTGAGTGGCGTTGCGTGGCTGAGTGGCGTTGCGTGGCTGAGTGGCGTTGCGTGGGTGAGTGGCGTTGCGTGGGTGAGTGGCGTTGCGTGGGTGAGTGGCGTTGCGTGGGTGAGTGGCGTTGCGTGGGTGAGTGGCGTTGCGTGGGTGAGTGGCGTTGCGTGGGTGAGTGGCGTTGCGTGGGTGAGTGGCGTTGCGTGGGTGAGTGGCGTTGCGTGGGTGAGTGGCGTTGCGTGGGTGAGTGGCGTTGCGTGGGTGAGTGGCGTTGCGTGGGTGAGTGGCGTTGCGTGGGTGAGTGGCGTTGCGTGGGTGAGTGGCGTTGCGTGGGTGAGTGGCGTTGCGTGGGTGAGTGGCGTTGCGTGGGTGAGTGGCGTTGCGTGGGTGAGTGGCGTTGCGTGGTTGAGTGGCGTTGCGTGGTTGAGTGGCGTTGCGTGGTTGAGTGGCGTTGCGTGGTTGAGTGGCGTTGCGTGGTTGAGTGGCGTTGCGTGGTTGAGTGGCGTTGCGTGGTTGAGTGGCGTTGCGTGGGTGAGTGGCGTTGCGTGTGTGAGTGGCGTTGCGTGGCTGAGTGGCGTTGCGTGGCTGAGTGGCGTTGCGTGGCTGAGTGGCGTTGCGTGGCTGAGTGGCGTTGCGTGGCTGAGTGGCGTTGCGTGGCTGAGTGGCGTTGCGTGGCTGAGTGGCGTTGCGTGGCTGAGTGGCGTTGCGTGGCTGAGTGGCGTTGCGTGGCTGAGTGGCGTTGCGTGGCTGAGTGGCGTTGCGTGGGTGAGTGGCGTTGCGTGGGTGAGTGGCGTTGCGTGGGTGAGTGGCGTTGCGTGGGTGAGTGGCGTTGCGTGGGTGAGTGGCGTTGCGTGGGTGAGTGGCGTTGCGTGTGTGAGTGGCGTTGCGTGTGTGAGTGGCGTTGCGTGTGTGAGTGGCGTTGTGTGTGTGAGTGGCGTTGTGTGTGTGAGTGGCATTGCGTGGTTGAGTGTCTCGTCTTCATAAACGTTGGACAGAGTAGCGGATTGCCTCGTTGACAAAGGCCACATAAATTAGACAAACGGAAATCCAGGTAAGCACACACTGACACGGGAACTGAACAGAAAAAGACAAGCATGCACATGCATTAAAGGACATACACACAAGCCTATGAAAACACATACAATGCTAAACTAAAGCACTAGTTAGTCAGATGAGACGTTATGCAAACCTTCTTTACACAGTAATCCCGCACCAAAATTAAATAGCAGGGCTAGATTTTCCTAGAGGTTAGAGAAGCTATGTGGCCTTTAATTGAGATAGATGGCCGCGTATGACAACTCCATGTTTGTTCTGGAGTGGTTTATTGTCCCAGGAGAGCCGCAGAGTCTCATGTGAAGCAGAGGGTTGAGGAGTGTCCGCATTTTGGCAGCCCCTTTATAACAAGCATGAGATGGGACCCGAAAACACTGGAATGAGAAGGGGCTGAAAGGAGCTAGTGACAGAGTTCAACTGGAGGAGAGGTGGGCAAAAACAATGAAAAGGTGGACAAGGGAGGAGAGAAGGAAAGGTGACAGAGAACTGCTGGAGGAGCAAAGAGGAGAAAAGAAATGCGACACGGCGGGCAGGGGAGGGGGCGGAGCGGGTAAAAAAAAAAACAAGACGGAGGCAAAGGCAGATAAGGGGAGGGGGGAGGAGAAATGCCACACGGCGGGCAGGGGAGGGGGCGGAGCGGGGAGAGGGTGTGAACAAATATGTTTACTCACAAGTTAAGTAATTTCACTCCATACCTTCTGGTGCTAGCACATACAATTACATTAAGAATATTACAGTGAGTGGATTGATTTTGTTACGGTAATTTTAGCAACATATCATCTTCGAGCAGCGTTTTCACTAGACTTCAATGGAATTAACAATATTTGAGGATTCTGTCAATTATTCAATCGTTTTAAGGTCTGTTTCTTTCTGATGTAAACAACGAGAACACTAGCAAAGGAGTAAAACGTGATGTGTGCGAGTGATTAATCAATGCTTGTACTGCGTCTGTGTGGTGTTTCCTGGTGCGTGTCTGTCCGTTTTCCCGTGCATTTGCAGGCAAAGGGAGCTTAACCCCAAGCATGAGATGGGACCCAAAAACACTGGAATGAGAAGGGGCTGAAAGGAGCTAGTGACAGAGTTCAACTGGAGGAGAGGTGGGCAAAAACAATGAAAAGGTGGACAAGGGAGGAGAGAAGGAAAGGTGACAGAGAACTGCTGGAGGAGCAAAGAGGAGAAAAGAAATGCGACACGGCGGGCAGGGGAGGGGGCGGAGCGGGTAAAAAAAAAACAAGACGGAGGGAAAGGCAGATAAGGGGAGGGGGGAGGAGAAATGCGACACAGCGGGCAGGGGAGGGGGCGGAGCGGGGAGAGGGTGTGAAAGCAGCAGGGGACTGGAGTGCGGCTGAGGGAACTGATGTGCACGCGCTTTTAAGCTCAATGAGCATGCGCATTGAGCTTAAAAGTCACGGGCACTGCAAGGAATCGCCACGATTCCTTGCAAGTTAGTTAAAGAGTGGTTAAGCCCCAATAGTCTCGCAAGCTCGATGCGCATGCGCATCGACAGGCAGACCTAAAAAGGAGAAGGGAAGGCCAGGAAACCACAAGCCTACCCGGGGGCAAGGGTGTCCGCAAGAAACCTCGGAGGGACCGACGGCACCAAGAGAGTACCAAGTAAGAAGGAACCACCGGCAAAGTCCAGAGGCAGAGGTGGAAACAGAGACAGAGCCCGCCGCAGGAAAACACATCTACAGTAAAGGGGAAAGCGGGACTGGCACCAGCCCAGAGGCAGCGGACGATGCCGGAACGGGCACACCGCCGAGAAGCGCAGATATGAGAAGGTAGACCCAGTCGCGCAAAGCCCCAGTAGAGCACGGGACAGGAGCACACGAGTACTCACCGAGGCCCACGGAGGTGGACCAGAATGAGTATATATATATATGCACAGCAGGCAACAGGTACATACTAAAAAGTAGTGTGCCCAGAACAAGCCGAGCGCAATACAAGACAGAGGCAAGAGAACCCCAGAACAAGCCCCAGAAAGAGGCTGTCCCAGGGCACAACCAGGGCACAACCCGACCCACGAAAAGAAGTGGGACCGGCCAGAAGATAAAGAAGAGAAATATGGAGTACAAGCCTAACACCATCAACCAGAACACAGGAGAACATCCCAGCCCCACCTGGAACACAGGGCAGAGGACAAGGCCGAAGCGCAGGATAACCAGGTGGAAACACCATGACAATGCCGTAGGTGGCACTCTTCACTCTTCTGGCGCTCCAGAGGCTGAAGAGGGCCCAGAAGCAGACCTCCCGCAGGGCAGGGACAAAATGCACGACAGGGAGGCACTGTAGACGAAGGATAGAAACACCATCAGACACTGAGAAGGACAAGACCTGGAGCAGCGCAAGCTGCACTGAGACAGAAGAAAAAAGGGACCGCACCAAGCGGTATACAGTGACGCCAGGAAAAGCGAGGCACCGAAAGGGTATCCACACCTGCCCAGCTTAGTACAGAGCCATACAATAGCCAAAAAGTCCCCCACCTAGGGTATGACACGTCCCAACAAACCATGGGAACACCTCTTCGGAAAACCCCCTCAGCAGAGGACAAGAACAAAAAGGGACCTGTGGGTAGCACCACAGACTGCTTACCAATCAGCCACAAAATACATAGATGGTCTAATCTGAGGACCTATACGGCTCCACTACCAGCCAAAACACACACCCACCACAAAAATCAAAGGGCTGAACCAGCAGCCAACAGGACAGAGGGGCCAATGTAAGGACACTGAAGGGACTCACAGACGGGTCAACCGAAACACAAGGCCTAAGAGAAGGAGGATTAGCGCGTCCTATAAGTCACCTGAAGACAGACAAGTCAAAGCTTACGGAGGGGGAGGGGGATGGAGCCCCGCAAGGAGTCGTTGAATGGTGGAGTCCGCATGGGTGTTAAATAGAAGAATCCCATCAAAAGGCAGGTCAACAAGACGCACCCTAACATTCTCTGGAAAGATACCATCCCGCAAACAAGCATGGCGGCGGAGAGCCACAGAACTCGCCATAGTACGGCCGAGAGAATCCGAAACATCCAAGGCCGAATGGAGAATAAATGCAGCTAACTCCGGTCCATCTAGCACATGGTGCTGCAGATCAGCGCACACCTCCATGGGAGGGGCGAGACAGAAGGGATTCAGCAGAATCCCACAGGGCGGAGGTAGCCATGGCCAACACACAAAGAGTGTTGAGCTGCACAAAGCAGCACTATTGGAGGCGAAGATGTTAGGCCACCAGGAGTCCAACCACCGGCCCTCACGTGACAGAGGGAGCAACAGCAAAGCCAAGGAAGGGAAAGCAGACTGGCGGACAGGGCTCTGGGCAGAAGGGTGAGAAGAAAGGCAGACTGGATCGTTCGGAGCAGAACGATGGCGGAGAGGTTGAGGCACCAGATCTCCCATAGCAGGACACCCCCAGTAGAGAGTTGTGGAGCGTAGCTTTGAATGGAAGAAGCAGCTCCCCTCCACCAGAGCCCTGGTGGAGAACCTCCAACAAATGGTCCGTTGGGATTGGAGTGACCGGGGCGCCCATGCGCAAAATACCAGCAGCCGTAGAAATGGCACGGACAAAAGCCACACCCTCCTCCGTAGGGCGTTGCTGGGGAGAGAGCAACTCTTCTGTGGGCGAAGGCTGCAAACTAAGCCGCCCGTCCCAGAGTCCAGCTGGAGGAGGGAACGGCCAGCCCCTGTAGGATGGAAGACCCATGGACGAGTGAGGGGCCTGAGGGGTCTCTGGAGAAGGCGGAGAAGCCTTCGGGGAAACCAGCGAGGTGCGGGAGATAGGGTCCGGGGTCTGCGACCGCAGAGACTGCATGGAGCCCGCCCTGGAAGACGCCGGGGAAAAAAACAACGACGCAGTGTCCAGTCTCCGGTGAACAGGAGACAAGGAGATGGACCTCCGGAGACGACTCGACATCGGGACGGCGCCGTGGAGTCCGCCATGGGCACCTGTGTGTCCTCGATCGGTGCCAGAGCGGCCTCCAGAGGCGCCAAGTCGACCTCTGCCACCACGTGCTGCACAGGAGAAAGGGGCGGGGTAGGAGCCGAAGTGCCTAAATTAATGGTGCCGGCTCGACGTCCGACGAAGCAGCCGCCTGCACCGAGGGTTGAGAGGGACTCGGGGAGGCGCCCCAGGTCCCGGCCTCCACCCGCAGCGCCGCTAGGGCCTGGGAGGAAAGCCACCGGTGCCAGAAAGGCGTTGGCTCGGTCTCCGGTAAGACAGCCGCCTGCCCAGAGGACCGCCCGGTGACTTCCTGCGACACCACAGGGAACCCCTCGGGGCTTTACGGCGAGGCAGGGGTGCCGTGGGTCGAAGAGGGGAACCCTGTAGTGCCGCAACACGACAACACCACACCTCCAAGACCTGAAGCCGAACTCGCCGGGGCCGAAGCCGCCGGCAAGTCTGCAGAATGCCCCACTCAGGGCGAGTTATCCGCTGACGTCTCAGGAAGAGGAGGGCCTAAAGAAGCCTGCAGAGCCGCAGCATAGGCTTCCATTTAGGCCCTAGTCGCCCCGCCACGTATCCAGCCTTTTGGATTCCCTCTCCGAACAGGAGGTATGAAATGTGCCAGTGTTAATTTGGGATGTGGAGGTCAGGACTACCAAGCTCTCCGGAGTGGAGTGCTGTGTGAGGAAACTGGAGTCCAGTGGAGTGGGGCCATAGTGGCCGGCATTTGTCCTGTGCACAGGAGCCCCTCTGTAGGGCCTCAAAACGGTCCCGAGAAGGACGTCTGCAAGGGCTTCATTAAATGAGAGTAATGGTTCTGTTGGGGTAACTCCTGGATGAAGCAACTCCGTCAAGATGTTTGTCTTGATTGCCACATAGGGCAGCATAAGGTCAGAACAATAGCAAATGAGGAATCCTGCTCTATAGCCATGGTGGGAGGAGAAACTGGGCCAGTGTCTGGGAAGGTGGTCAGGCCACTGACATCCACCAGATCCTCATACCATGTGTCCTCAGCATTTTCTGTTTGATACCCATAACATTCCGCAGACCATTACCACTCATTAACCAATGCTGGCCTGTCAAAGTAATAAGGCAATTTGCATTAGATATGGGGAGTCTGCCCCCAGTCGCTGCCTGAGTGGGTGTCAGACCACGCACTTTCAGATCGGTATCGGAGTTGGAAATCATGATGGGGTGGCGCTGGCACTTGTAGTGGGTGCCAGGGAAGGTTGCGGTTGCTCAACCGGCGCTGCTCCAGACCCATCAAAAGATCCCTAGAGCCTGAGTGGCATTGAGGGCGAACCTACCGGCAGAAGATCAGTAGGGGCCTCTCCCAGACCTGTGGGGCCAAAAGATGCTCCAGAGGGGTCGGGCCACCCCAAGGTGAGGTGGATTACATCATAAAATTCTGTTAGTGGGGTGGGGGACGCTCCGGCTCCCGGAAACTCAGGAAGGCTCGGGACGGCCCAGGCTTCACCACAGAGCTAGCTCTCTAGCACAGACGGCATCACGACATTCTAAGGCTTGGAATGAAATGAAGTTTGCAGAGAACGACTGAGTGATATCAGGATCTTACAAGGCTTGAAACCTGGACTTCTGGGAGGAGACATTTTAGCACTGCATCTCCGAGAAGATTTGGTTTAGCTGAAGAAACTCCAGATAGAAATGTTAAAGAGCGAGTTCCAGATCAGCACGGAAAAAAGGGAACTGACGTTAGCATGCCAAGGTGATTGCTTTATGGCTCCGGTGACATGATGACGTCTTTCTGACATCTATAGAGTTTGCACCACCTACTGGCACGGAAGAGCTATGGAAATGTTTCCAGATCCAGTCTTGCCTGTGGGATATTTAAAGGATGAGGAATCTGCAGGCATCTATCGGAAAAATCATTTATGAAGAATGAAAATCAAATGATTTTATTGAAAAAGCGGACAGTTTATGAAGTTTTGGTACTTTAAATAATACTTGAAATAAGCAGTTCGTTTAGATGCTTTTTGTACAGAAGTTAGTAAAACAAGTACTAGCAAAGCCTATAGGTCTGGCGTTGGCCATCAGTCTTGTCTTTGGCATTGCTTGCCATGTTGTGTTTTGATATTTGTTAATAAAGTTTTTTGTCGGGGATGCTGCTGGGCCCTCATCTATTTAGAAAACAAACACTTGCAAAGCCAATAGTTCTGGTGTTGGCCACCAACCTTTCGACAATTCTGGTTGTCATGGTTTTTGCAAAACGTTATTGTTCGAGAAGCTGCCAGGCCCTCAATATAAAAAAAACATTGGCTAAAGGCAAATTTATGGTTTTGGTTTTAAAAGAGCACACATTGCTATAATACTCCTTGGCACTGAAGGGAACTACATTTTCTGTGTCTCATTGAGAAAGGGCAGAAGCGCAACTCATTGTGAGGTCAGTCAATGGTCAAAGAGGGCTGAAAATGAATATGCTACTTACCAGTATGCATCTGTTCTTGGCATGTAGGGCTGCTAACATTCATATCTGATGCATAGATCGCCGCCTAGTGTTGGGTCCGGATGATTGCACATTGTTGTCCTGGAAGAGTCTTCGAAGTATCACGAGATAGGTGGCTCCTCCCCTGGACTACAGTGCGCATGGGCATCGGCTCCATCCCCAGATTGTTTTTAGCCATTGTGGCAGTGATGGAGTTAAATAGTGTAAATGATGTCCATGCTAATGATGAATGCAAGAGAGTGTCTGCAGCCGCTACGGGCACCGGGGAGGAGGGCGGGCGATATGAATGTTAGCAGCCCTACATGCCAAGAACAGATGCATACTGGTAAGTAGCATATTCAGTTCGAGGCATGTGGGCTGCTAAATTCATATCTGATGCATAGAATACATAGCAGTCCCTCCATTAACGCCGGTTGCCCGTGCCAGCTGCAGAAGCTTGAAAAAGTGTTTTGAGAACAGCCTGTCCTACAGCTGCTTGCTGTTTGGAATGCACATCCACACAGTAGTGTTTGGTGAACGTGTGTGGTGTAGCCCAAGTGGCTGCTCTACAAATGTCTTCTAAGGGAATGTTCCCTAGGAATGCCATGGATGCCCCCAATTTGCGTGTGGAGTGCGCTTTTGGGGGTATTGATAAAGTGCGCTTAGCTTTTTGGTAACAGATTTGAATGCACTTAACTATCCATCTGGCTATCCCTGCTTTGGAGATGGGGTTGCCTTTGTGCTGTGGTGAGAAGGCAACAAAAAGTTGTTGTGTTTTTCGAAATTGTTGAGTCCTGTCGATGTAGTACATCAACGCCCTCCTAACGTCTAGTGTATGAAGCATTCTTTCCGCCACGGTTTGTGGGTTTTGGAAGAATGCTGGCAGGTCAATAGTTTGGTTGATATGAAACTGTGACACCACCTTGGGAAGGAATTTGGGGTTAGTGCGGAGCACTACCCTGTTAGAATGTATTTGGATGAAGGGCTCTTGGATTGTGAGCGCTTGCAGCTCGCTAACACGTCTGAGCGACGTGATAGCAATGAGAAAAGCCACTTTCCACGTTAGAAATTGAATTTCGCAGGAATGCAGTGGCTCGAAAGGTGGGCCCATCAGCCTAGTGAGGACTACATTGAGGTTCCACACTGGAGCTGGTGGAGTTCTTGGAGGAATGACTCGCTTCAGTCCCTCCAGGAAGGCTTTAATGGCAGGCACCCTGAAAACAGAGAGGTGCTGCCTATTCTGGAGATAAGCCGCTATGGCGGATAGATGTATCCGAATGGAAGCGTACGCTAGATTGCATTTGTAAAGATGTAACAAATAGCAAATGATGTTAGGGATGGATGCATCTAGCGGGTTGATATTGTTGTTAGTACAGTAAATGACAACCCTCTTCCATTTTGCTGCATAGCAAGCTCTGGTTGTGGGCTTTCTTGCCTCTCGGATAATGTCCATGCATTCCGGAGGCAGGTTGAGGTAGCCAAATTCTAAGACCTCAGGAGCCAGATCGCCAGATTGAGCTGTTGCGGATCTGGATGCTGAATGTCGCCATGGTTCTGCGTCAAGAGCCTGGGTGTGAGATGCAGCTTTTGATGCGGTACCACGGAAAGTTCTAGAAACGTGGTGTACCATGGTTGGCGTGCCCATGTTGGAGCAACCAGGATGAGAGTCATCGAGTGTTGCTTTAGCTTTCTTGCCACCAGCGGAATGAGAGGCGCTGGGGGAAAAGCGTACGCAAATTTGCCTGACCAGTTCATCCATATCGCATTCCCTTGCGATTCTGGGTGAGGGAACCTGGCGGCAAAGCTTTGGCATTTTGCGTTTTCCCTTGTGGCAAACAGGTCTATCTCTGGATGACCCCACTGCTGGAAGTACGGGTGGAGTACTGATGGATGAATCTCCCACTCGTGCATTTGATGGCTGTATCTGCTGAGCAGATCCGCCATCTGATTGTCCTTGCCCGGGAGGTGTTCTGCCATGAGGAAGATGTTCCTCTGAATGGCCCACTTCCACATGCTCTGAGCCAGATGAGACAGCTGTGGTGAGTGAGTACCGCCCTGCTTTTGGATGTAGTACATGGCTGTCATGTTGTCCGTCCGGATCAACACAACCTTGTTGCACAAATGCACTTTGAAGGACTTGAGCGCCATGAAGATTGCCATCAATTCCAGGTAGTTGATGTGCAACTTTTGTTGATGGGTTGACCATAGTCCCTGCACTGTGTAGTGGAGCACATGCGCTCCCCACCCTTGGAGAGATGCGTCCGTTGTTAGGACAATCTGTGGCACCGGCTCCTGGAACGGTCGTCCCTTGCAAAGGTTGTGTGGATTCCACCAATGCAGAGAGTTGTATGCCCGACCGGTCACCAACACTAGGTCTGTCAGTTGTCCTTGAGCCTGTGTCCATTGATTTGCCAAGCATTCTTGGAGGGGACGCATGTGCAACCTTGCGTGCGGGACTATGAAGATGCAGGAGGCCATCATGCCTATCAACTGCATGAACACTCTCGCTGGCAGGGAGTGTTGCGGTCTGAACCTCTGGACTAGCGACTGAATGTTGTTGATTCTGACTGTGTTTGGTTGAGCTATAGCAGTCAGGGTGTTAATGGTCGCGCCCAGGTACTGCTGCACATGGGCTGGCTGAAGGTGCGACTTTGGGTAGTTTAGCGAGAACCCCAGGCTGTGAAGGAGGTGAATAGTGTGGGACATGTGTGAGGCGCACTGTCTTTCCGACTTTGCTTGAACGAGCCAGTCGTCGAGGTACGGATAGACATGTATGTTTTGTCTCCTGAGGTGCGCCGCCACTGTCGCTAGACACTTCGTAAACACTCTGGGGGCAGTAGTCACCCCGAAGGGTAGGACTTTGAACTGATAGTGCTTGTTGAGAATGGTGAACCTGAGGTATTTTCTGTGGGATGGGTGGAGTGGGATGTGGAAGTAAGCATCCTTGAGGTCCAAGGTTGCCAGGAAATCCCCTTGGTTTATAAGGGGAAGGATTTGTTGCAGTGTCAACATGTGAAAATGTTCTGACAGTATGTACATGTTGAGGGGGCGCAGATCTAGAATGGGTCTGAGCGATCCGTCCTTCTTTGGGATGAGGAAGTACAGGGAGTAGACCCCTGTTCCTTCCTCCTCCACTGGCACGAGTTCGATTGCTCCTTTTTGCAGCATAACTAGCACTTCCTGCTGCAATAAGTGCAAGTGCTCTGCCGACATAGGACGTTGTCTTGGGGGGATGTTGGGAGGAGTGGATGTTAACTCCAAGCAATAACCGTACTGGATTAGTTTTCTCACCCACCTGTCTGTGGTGATGGACGACCAGACTGGCAGGAACTGCTGTAGTCTTCCCCCGACAGGTGTTGGATGGTCGGGGGGCAGCGACAGGGAGTCACTGTTTGGTGGTGGCAGAGGAACGTGAGCTGTTGTTTCCTCTGCCTCTGCCCTTGGCATTGTTACCTCGGTAACCCCCTCTACCTTGCTTGGGGTACGAGGATTGCGCACCACCTTTTGCGAATTGTGTTTGTTGTCCCAAGTGTCCTCTGGTACCACTACGTGCACCTGAGCGACGAAAAGTGTTGCCTCTGAACTGTTGTGATTGGAGAGCCCCCATGGACTTAGCAGTCTCGTTGTCTTTCTTAATTTTTTCAAGTGTGGTGTCTACATCAGGGCCAAACAGTCTGTCAGGATTGACTGGCTGGTTTAGGATTGTAGTCTGGATGTCCTGCTTAAACCCAGATATACGAAGCCAGGCTTGGCGCCTTAGCATGACGCTAGTGTTAATACCCCTAGCCGCTGTGTCCGCGACATCAAGTGCACACTTAATGGCAGCATTTGATATAAGCTTCCCCTCTTGAATGAGCATTTCGCCTGCTTCTTTATACTCATCAGGTAGATGTTGAAGGAGCTGTTCTAGGGTGTCGTAATGCGCCCTATCGTAACGCGCCAGTAGTGCTTGTGTATTTGCTATACGCCATACATTGGCAAGCCTGCGCAGCCACCCGCTTGCCAGAAGCCTCAAGCACTTTCGACTCTTTGTCCGGGGGAGGAGCTTCACCCGTTGTTTGGGAGTTGGCCCGTTTGCGGGCGTTTGCGACCACCAATGAGTCCAAAGGCAACTGTCCCCGAATATAAGCAGGGTCTCCAGGTGCTGGCCTGTATTTTTTCTCAATACGTGGGTTTACCACTCTTGCCCTTGTTGGTTCCTTAAAGATCTCTGGTGCATGTTTAAGGACACCCTTCAGCATGGGGAGTGTTTTGACTGTTCTTTCGGAGACAGAGAAAGTGTCAAACAGGAAATCTTCCTCCACCGGGTCAGAGTGCATGTCTACATTATGAGTTGCAGCTGCCCGTTCTATTAAAGCAGTGAATGCTGCTGAGTCCTCAGTAGGTGATGTACGTGTTCCAAAAACCTGAGGGTCATGTACTACTTGATGGCTGTCCTGGTCCCCAGCGTCATCATATGGGTCCTGGTGTACATCAGGGTCAGTGTCAGTAGGGAAATTATATTGGTCATCCTGTTCATCATCCTCACCCCCTGAGTGGTGGGGGGAAGGTGTTGGACTCCTCCTTGGTGGAGGCTGAAGAGGTTCAACAAGTGGAGGTATGTCCTGTGCTTGTTTTTTCTTTTTCAGTGGAATAACAAATGCTTCTAAAGGTTGGGAAGTGATCTTTCTTTTATAAAGTGTCAATTTCCCTGTGTTGGCATCGATGTAATGCTCTAAATTGTCCCCTGACGCCTTTGGCCGCTGCAAATTGGGACTGGGCGTCGAATATTCCGACGTGTCGGTGTTCTTCGACACCGTCTTGGCCACAAACGCTTTGGGCGCCACCTTTGGTGGCAGGACGTAGAGAAGCTTGGAGGACGACTTCGCCGGTATGTTCACCGGTGTCGGATCCGATGATGCGGTAGACGTTGACGTCTGTGCCTTCTCCCGAATCCTTTTGAGGGAGTCGGTGACCTGTTTTGTAAAAGAAGCCGAGGGTTTGGTAACCGATGCTTCATGTTTGTCTGCTTCGGAGGACTTCGGCGTAGCAGAAGTGGGCACCGATGATTCTTGGCCTCCCACGGGACGCTGCTTTGCGGTTGGTGTAGGCGCCGGCGATGCCGACCCGGCATCCTTGTGCCGATGAGTAGCGGCTCCGGTCGTCGGATCTTGGGCCTTAGGCGCCGAGGTGGGATGGACGACCTTCTTTGAGGACTTGTCCTGAGCCACAGTTTGTGGCGCCGATGCGTCGACAGTCTTCTTGGACTTCGTGTGGCTGGAAGCTGACGGAGTTGAAGACGGAGTCGGCTTTGCTGGCTTGGACGGGACGTCGGCCATTTTAGATGTTGTGGAAGCCGTAAGTTTCGGTTTCGCTTTTGCTGAGTCGGCGGCCATTTTTGGAGCCGTGGAGACCGAAGGTTTCGGTTTCGTTTTCGGTGTGATGTCGGCCATTTTAGGCGCCGTCGACAACAGTAGTTGCGGTTTCGGTTTCGATACGCGCAACGGTGGCTCCTCCGGTGTATCCGTAGCCGGGCCCGAAGGCGGGGCTGGGGATATCGGTGCAGGGTCGAGGGTAAGGCCGAGTGGCGATCCCGTGACCGGAGCCTGAGTCGAGTAACTTTCGGGGCATAGCTCGTCCTCTGAGCCATCTTCCGCGGCCCCATAGACTTCTTCGTCGTCCCCTACCTCCTCGACGTATTCAAGGTCTTGGCTCTGTCCTTCGATGTATTCCTCTGGATCCGCCTCGACCTCCGTCGATGGTGGTGAGATCTGAAGTTGATGGCCGTGGCCTTCTTCTGCGGGGTCGTCGAATATGTCGTCGGGTGCCAGGGCTGCGTGGAAGGCCTCAAGACGCGCCGCGCGCCGATGCTTGAGCGTCTTCTTCGACCTGAATTTGGAGCAGGCCATGCAGTTGTCTTCGTCGTGGTCCGGCGAAAGACATCTATTACAAACTGGATGCACGTCGATGTGTGGGTATTTGGACCCACACACGGGGCAGCGCTTGAACGGGCTCCGTTCCATGATGAAGCCGTCGGGGTCTTGCTGCGAGTACAGGGCCTCGATGCGGGAAGGGTAAACCACTCCGCTGAAATCTGACCGGAAGAGTCAGACAATGCTCGGGACCGTTCGCATACAATACCGACGCGAACACCGAAGGCCTTTTGGCCTTGAGAAGGAAGGTTTTTCGATTCCGACAGGGAGCCGTCGAAATCACATCGGAACCCAATGGCGGAAAAAAACAATCTGGGGATGGAGCCGATGCCCATGCGCACTGTAGTCCAGGGGAGGAGCCACCTATCTCGTGATACTTCGAAGACTCTTCCAGGACAACAATGTGCAATCATCCGGACCCAACACTAGGCGGCGATCTATGCATCAGATATGAATTTAGCAGCCCACATGCCTCGAACATTTCCCCTCGATGCATGTGATTGGGTGGAAGAAAAATTTGAATGATAAACAAGGACTAATAGCGGGAATCGGGGCGAAAACCCCTGTGACTAACTATGGGCCTGATTTAGGCCTCTGCAGACTCGTTATTCTGTCACAATGGTGACAGATATCCGGTCCACCTAAATATAAATCCCATTAAATCCTACGGGATATATATTTTGGCGGATGGGAGATCTAATCAGGCCCTATGTTATAAACATAATTTTAGTGAAATCAAAAGGTCCTGACTAACAGACTTAAAAACTGCAATAGGTCTGGCATTGAAGGCAGCCTTTTGCCTTTGGGAAAGAAGGAGAGAAAAGCAAAAGAAATAATAAAGGTACGAAAGAACAAAAGGAAAGAACAAAAGAAAGAAAGAACAAAAGAAAATTGGACGACAAGAAATGAGGAAGGAAAGAGGAAGGCAGTAAAAAAAGGGGAAGGCAGTAAAGAAAGGGGAAGGCAGTAAAGAAAGAGGAAGGCAGTAAAGAAAGAGGAAGGCAAGAAGGAAAGGGAAGACAAAGAGAAAGGTGAGACATAAGGAAAACAAAGAAAAGGGAAGAAATGAATAAACAAAAAGAAAGAGGAAAGAAAGAAAGAATGACAGACAGACAGGGTTGCAAAGATAGAACACCCTCATGAGGTTATACATCCAGTTTGTGTGAGCTGCTGATATTGTGTGAAAAAGCAGCAGTCACAAACAGGACACATCAAATGGAATTTACAACCGCATTGGCATGAGACAAGAACTGATAAAGCTGGAACGTGCCCTGTGTCCTGCTATCACATAAGGTTATACAAATAAAGGTAAAACTAAAGTAATGTTGAAGTAAGAACAAAAACATTAGCACTGAATTGACCCACCTTGTGTGTGGGTGTGCTGCTTGTGAAAGGGCTAAATGCAGCCAGTCAAAGTGAAATTAGCCAGAGGCTGTGAGTAGGCTGGACCATTGTCCCATGCTGTATGTAGTGGGATGAAGCGAAATGTGAACGACAACAAACCAATGGGTAAAAAGAGGTGGCGTTAAAGTGAGTATTTTATACATATAATTTTAATAAAATCAACAGATTTTGGCTAATGCCAGACTTTAGGATTGTTATACAAACATAGCCTCATTACGACATGGCTTTACACAGCTCAAGGTTTGGCCATGATGTTACAGCAAACAGCCTTTGGATGAACAATGGAATTGTTACAAAAGTGCCCTTTTGATATAAATATGCAAGTTAAAGTACTGCAAGCGGTGTACCTGACCCACAAGTAGAATGTGCTCTAGGAGGTATAGGTAAAGTTCTTTTAACTTTAGCATAGCAAGTTTGAATGCATTTAACAATCCATCTAGAAATACCAGATTTAGAGATAGGATTGCCTTTGTGAGGTGTAGCAAATGCAACAAACAGTTGTTTAATTTTACAAAAATCTTTTGTCCTTTCAATATAGTACAACAACGCCCTTCTGACATCAAGTGCGTGAAGAGCTCGTTCTGCTAATGGATCAGGTTGAAGGAAGAACACAGGTAACTCAACTGATTGGTTAATATGAAAAGCAGAAACCACTTCTGGGAGGAATTTTGGGTTGGTGCGAAGAACTACTCCATCTTTATGAAGCTGAAAGTAGGGTTCTTCTAAGGTTAATGCTTGCAGCTCACCAACTCTCCTTAATGAAATGGTAACGAGGAAGGCAACATTCCATGAAAGAAATTATAATGGACAATTCTGTAATGGCTTTAAAGGTGGACCCATGGGTCTTGTAAGCACAATGTCCAGATTCCAAACTAGTGCAGGAGGTAACCCTGGGTGGTATTACTCGTTTAAGGCCCTCCATAAAAGCTTTAATTACTGGAACCTTAAACAAAGATAATAGTTGTCTGTTTGCAAATATGCGGCTACTGCCGCAAGGTGCAATCGAATGGATGTGTTGGCGAGACCAGTACGCTGTAGATGCAAACGGAAATAAATAATATTTTGGATAGAGACATCTAGCGGATCAATATTGTTGTTGTTATAATATACAACAAATCTTTTCCATTTTGCTGCATAACATGCTCTGGTGGTGGGCTTTCTTGCTTCCTTAAGAACAGTCATGCAATCTGGTGGCAAATTTAAGTATCCAAATTCTATGACTTCAGGAGCCAAATCGCTAGATTAAGCTCCTTGGGATTTGGGTGTTTGAGTGAGAAGTGTGGAATTGAGATGCAGCTTTTGATGTGGAACCACTGATAGTTCCAAGACTGTGGTGAACCGCGGTTGACGGGCCCATGTGGGAGCCACGAACATCAGTGTGCGGGATGTTTGCCTGAGCTTCCGAACCAAAAATGGAAGGAGACGGAGAGGCGGAATAGTGTAGGCAAATATCCCTGACCAATTCATCCATAGGGCATTGCCTTTAGATAGAGGATGTGGTAACCTGGAGGCGAAGTTTGTCCACTGTGCCGAATAGATCTATTTGTGAAAATCCCCAATGTTGAAAGTGTGGAAGGAGAACTTGGGATGAAGTTCCCGTTCGTGTATTTGTTGCTGCATCCTGCTGAGGAGGTCGGCAATTTGATTGTTCACTCCTGGGAGGTGCTCTGCCAGAAGATTAATTCTGAGATGGATTGTCCAACACCCAATGGTCTGAGAGGGGCGTGACAGTTGCAGAGTGTCACCCCTGTTTTTGTACATAGCTGTCACTGTCCGTGTGGACTAAGACAACTTTCCCTATGAGGGGAGACTGACAAGTTTTCAGTACTAGATACACAGCTAGAAGCTCTATGTAGTTGCTGTTAAGACTTTTGTGCTTGTAGTCCCATAGTACCTGAATTGTCAATTTGTGGAGATGGGCACCCTAAACTGTGAGAGATGCGTCTGCTGTTAGCACGATATGTAGAACAGGGTCCATGAAGAGCCGCCCTTTTGATAAGTTTTGTGCGCTCCACCACTGCAAAGAGCGATGGGTGAGGCTGTCTTACGACGCTAGATCTGTTAATTGACCCTGAGACAGATTCTACTGACGTGCTACTTATTCTTGTAGGGGACACATGTGTAACCTTGTATGAGGCACTATTGCAATGCATGATGCCATCATTTCTAACAGTTGCATGAACGTCCTGTCTGCTAAGTATTGGTTGGTCTGAAACTGCAGAAACAGAGTTTAATATTTCGAAATCTGACTGTATTGGGAGAGGCTAGAGTTGTGCAAGTGTTTAGAGTCACTCCCAGATAGGACTGCATCAGTGAAATCTGAAGATGAGACGTCTGTGCATTGACAGTACAACCCAATTGGTAGAGTAGGTCTAAAGTAGTCTGAGTGTGTTGTAAACACTTTTGGTGTGTGCTGGCTTTGATAAGCCAGTCTAGGTATGAGAAGACATGAATCTGTTGTCTTCTGAGATGTGCTACCACTACTGCTAGACATTTCGAGAATACTCTGGGAGCAGTAGTTAATCTGAATGGTAGTACTTTAAACTGATAGTGTTTTCTGAGATATTTGCAATGTGCTAGCTTAAACGGAATTTGAAAGTATGCGTCTTTTAAGTCCACTGTGGACATAAAATCGCCTTGCTGTAGAAGTGGAAGTACTTGTTGAAGTGTGACCGTGTGGAAATATTCTGATAGTATGCACAGATTTAACATCCTTAGATCCAATATTGGTCTTAAGGAGCTTCCTTTTTGGGGATTAGAAAGTACGGAGTAAACCCCTGAACCTGGGTACTGTAGCGGAACTGGTTCTATGGCTACTTTTGCTAAAAGAGCTTGTACCTCTTATTTGAGAAGCAGCAGGTGCTCTGATGAGAGTTTGCGTGTGCAAGGTGAAATATTGGGAGGATTGCTGGTGAGCTCCAGGCAAGAATCATAATGGAGAAGGTCTAGCACCCATTTGTCCAGTTTTGAACCCTCCCCTATAAAATGAGTGACAAAAGGAGCCTCTGCTTGATGGAGACCGAAGTGCTCCCATGGATTTCACCACGCCCCTGTCTTTTTTAATCTTTTCTAAAGCCTTATCAACTTGAGGTCAGAAAAGATGTTGCTTGTCAAACGGGGTATTTAAAATACATTGCCGGACTTCTGGTTTAAAACCTGAAATCCTATGCCAGTCATGTCGATGGTGTTTACTTCTCTCGCTGCAGTGTCAGCAGCATCTAGAGCACATGAAATACAAGAATTATATATATGTTTTCTTTGTTGGACTAGCTCTTGTGCCCTTGTGCTCTCCTGGGAGGTACTGAAGTAGACCTTCCATCTCGACCCAATGTGCCCTGTCGCACAAGTTACTTACCTTTGGTAACGATATATCTGTAAGAAGAACTGCGTTACTTACCTGTAACTGCAGTTATCCAGTATTAGTGTCTTTCATAGATTCACATGCCTGAATCATTCCCCGTCGTCGAGACGGGAGCCTCCGGTATATATAAAAGTAATGTCCTAAGACATACATAGAAAAGAATAGGCCTAAGGGACTCGCCTTAGTGTCCTATCCACGTCCTTATGTAAAAAGGACCAAAACAGGGTAGGCCCAAGGGTCCCACCTTGGTTGCCTATCTGTGTCCTTTTGTACAAAGGACCAAAGTAAAGAGAACCAACCAATCAGCTACCACCTCCTTCTAGAACCTTCCTGTCAGGAGCCCAAGTCTCTCAGATTTTCGTACGCACCAAGCTAGTTAGGCGTAAACTTGTTAGAGAGATAGGTGAGTCCTTCCAGGGGAGGCGTGAGGGTGCATGTGAATCTATGAAAGACACTAATACTGGATAACTGCAGTTACAGGTAAGTAACGCATTTCTTATCCAGTATTTGGGTGTCTTTCATAGATTCACATGCCTGAATCAGAGTAGCAAGCAATATATTATGCACATTTCTGATGGAACATCATATATGAGTCTGAGATAATACATATCATGCGACTGCAACCCACCAAAATGCATTGTCATGTAAATAGTAGTAAAAGAATGTGCATACCAGTAAAGGATGGAGGGATGTAGGAAGGCTCACCTCACTGGAATAAATGGCGAAGCACTGCTCGGCCCACAGCTGCATCCTTCATCAGCTCAGTATCCAGGCAGTAGTGCCTGGTGAAGGTGTGCAGGGACTTCCAGGTCGCCGCCCTGCAGATGTCCAATACCGGCACTCCAGCAAACAGTGCCGCAGACGTGGACATGGCTCTGGTCGAATGAGCTTTGACTCGTGAGACCAAAGGCCGTCCGGCCTTGTCGTGACAAAAGGTGATCGCAGAAGAAATCCACCTCGAAATACTCTGTTTCGTCAGGGGCAAGCCTTTTCGTGGTCTACTGAAGGCAATAAAGAGTTGAGAAGACTTCCGGAAGTGTCGTGTCTTGTCGATGTAAAATTTAAGACAACTCTTCAGGTCTAGTGAATGCAGTGTCCTCTCGGCTGCAGTGGTAGGATTTGGGAAGAATGATCTAAGCACCACTGGTTCGTTAAGGTGAAAGTCCGAGGGGACTTTTGGAATGAACCGAGGGTTAGTCCGCAGAATGACCCTGTCTTCTCTGAATTGCATAAAGGGATCTTGGATGGAGAGAGCCTGCAACTCACTGACCCTTCTGGCAGAGGTGAGCGCCAGGAGGAGGGCCGTTTTCCAGGAGAGGAATTTGATCTCCGCTTTATGGATGGGTTCGAAGGGATGCTTCATTAACTGATGAAGTACCACATTGAGGTGCCACGATGGAGGAATTGGTCTTGGTCGTGGAAAGGACCTGTATAGGCCTTTTAGGAATTGTTTTACAAGCCTGTCCGCCCACAGGGACGGGCCCGTAGCAGTCCTCGTGAACCTGGAAATCGCCGCTAGGTGCACTTTGATGGATGCATGTGCGAGGCCTGATTGCGCAAGGTGCAATAGGTATGGCAGCAGCTGCTGTGGAGTGGTGTGGAAGGGGTGCAAGCCATTATCCACACACCAGGAACAGAATCGCTTCCATTTTAGTGAGTAGGTTTTAGTAGTGCTGTCCGCTCTAGCTTTCGCAAGGACGTCTCTGCACTCTTGCGGGATGTTCAGGTGGCTGAATTCGCGGTATTCAGGAGCCAGGCTGACAACTTCAGAGAGCTCAGATTCGGGTGGAGGACCTGCCCCTGGGACATCGTGAGCAGGGCTGGAAATTGCTGGAGGCGAAGAGGGGGCCGGG
Source organism: Lissotriton helveticus (assembly GCF_964261635.1). Classification (NCBI taxonomy): domain Eukaryota; kingdom Metazoa; phylum Chordata; class Amphibia; order Caudata; family Salamandridae; genus Lissotriton; species Lissotriton helveticus. Next base: position 392,065,460 of record NC_136068.1, on the reverse strand, counting down.
CGGAGAGGCGATGAAGGTCCGTGAACCAGTGTTGCCTCGGCCAGGATGGAGCAATGAGGATCAGAGTGCAGGGCTCCGACTTCATCTTCCTGAGAACCCTGGGTATCAATGGGAATGGCGGAAAGGCGTACGCAAATACGTTGCGCCATGCAATGGAAAATGCATTCCCGAGGGTTCCTGAGTGGTGATGCCTGCTTGCGAAGCTTGGGCATTTGGCGTTCTCTCTGGTGGCAAAGAGATCGATTCGCAGGGTGCCCCACTCCTCGAAGATCTGCTCCAGCACCTCCGTGTCCAGCTCCCATTCGTGGGAAGGAGACCTCTCTCTGCTCAGGGCATCCGCCAAGGCATTGTCCTTGCCCGGGGCGTACTCCGCTTGTAATGTTATTCCATGTTCCAGAAGCCAGTTCCAGACCCTTTGTGATTCTCGCGATAGTGAGATCGAACGGGTGCCCCCCTGTTTGTTCAGGTAGTGCATCGTCGTGGTGTTGTCCGTCCTGACGAGCACTGGGGAGTTGCGAATGCGCGGTAGGAACGCCTGGAGAGCCAGGAAGACCGCTCTCAGCTCCAGTAGATTGATATGGAGCTTGGTCTCCTGTGTCGTCCACTTGCCGTTGATTTGAAGTTCTTGGAGCACCGCTCCCCACCCTTCCAGGGATGCGTCCGTTGTTATGACGTGTGGTTCTGCAGGGAGGAGGAACGGCAGTCCCCTTGACAGGTGTTTGATTGAACTCCACCATTGTAAGTGGTTGATCATGGGTCGAGTGACGCGAATGCGGTCCTCGAAAGATCCCGTAGCCTGCGTCCATTGCCTTGTGAGTTGCTCTTGGAGAGGGCACATTTTGAGGCGGCAGTGGGGAATGAGCAGTATGCATGAAGACATCATGCCGAGGAGGGACTTGAAGGTGCGGACCGGCAGAGTCTTCCGCGAAGCCACTGATTTGGCCAGGGAGATGAGTTTGACCTTTCTCTCCTGAGAGGGGAAAGCTCTGACGCGTACCGTGTCCAGAGTCGCTCCAAGGAACGTGATGACTTTGGTGGGTTCCAGTGTCGACTTTTCGCGGTTGAGGGTCAAGCCTAGTCGGCGGAAAATATCCAGACAGGCGCTGGAGGATGAGGCTGCGGCGGTCGCGGATGGCGCTTTTACCAACCAGTCGTCCAGGTATGGGAACACCTGGTGGCCCTGTTGACGAAGGAAGGCTGCCACCGGGGATTGGCATTTGGTAAATATCCGTGGGGCAGATTTGAGGCCGAATGGAAGTACACGAAATTGGTAGTGTTGTCCTGCCACCGCAAACTTGAGGAACTTCCTGTGCCCTTTGAGGATAGGAATGTGGTAGTAGGCGTCCTGAAGGTCTAAGGACGTCATGTAGTCTCCTTCCTCCAGGAGACCCAGGATTTCCTGTAAAGTTACCATGCGGAACGATTGTTTCTTGAGGAACACGTTGAGTGCCCTGAGGTCCAGGATTGGCCGCCACTTTTTTCCTTTTTTGTGGATGAGGAAGAAGTGAGAGTAGAAACCTTTCCCCTTGTGGGCCTGTGGAACACTCTCTATCGCTCCCTTTTGTAACATGGAAGCTATTTCCTGAAGAAGCAACCGTAGGTGCCTGTGGGAACGTTTGCAGGGTGGTGTCGGTGGGGGAATTGAGACGAATTCTAGGGAATGTCCAAATTGAATGAGTTGTAGTACCCACCGATCCGTTGTTATGGTTTGCCAATTTTTCAGAAAGTTTGAAAGTTTTCCTCCAATTTGTAAAGAATGCAATGGTGGGTGGGCTAGCCATTGAGACGAGTCATTGGCGGTTGCCTGCAGGGCGTTTTTGCCTCTGTAGTTAGACTTGCCGTAGGAAGTCTGGCGCCCTTGTTGGTTTTGCCGCTGCTGGAATTGTGGTTTGCTTTGTGAGTACGAATAGGACGATCTATTTTGGTAGGAACCTCTATATGAAGGTTGTCCTCCTCCTCTGTTGCCACGAAAGGACTGGTTCCGAAATTGCAGGGTACCAAGAGCCATGGCAGTGTCCGTGTCCTTTTTAATAGTGGTGAGGGCCGCGTCAATTTGTTCACCAAAGAGGTGCTGGCCATCATAAGGTATATCCAGGATTCTAGTTTTTACTTCCTGGCGGAAGGAGGTGGCCTTGAGCCAACCCTGTCGTCTCAGTAATGCAGCACCTGCTAGATGCCTAAAACCAGTCATGGCAGCGTCAATCGCGCAGTCTATGAGTTCGGAGGCAGACGTTTGGCCTTCTAAGAGGAGCGAATGAGCCTCCCCTTTGAGATCTTCTGGCAGATTAGAAAGGTAGGGTGCAATGTCTGCCCAGAGTTGGCGATTGTAAGGGCCCAGAAGCGCAATTGAATTCGCCACCTTCACTGTCAGGGCCGACGTGGTAGTGAAGCGTTTGCCAACTGCATCCAGTTTCCTGCCTTCCTTGTCAGGTGGCGTCGACAGAGGCGATGCTGGGTTTCGCGAGTTCTTCTGTGCCGCTTGAGTCACTACAGAATCTGCCTTGGGGTGACCTGTGAGGCATGCTGGCGCCGAAGATGTTGCCTTGTACTTTTTGTCCAGTCTGGGCACCACCACTTGTATAGAAGCTGGTGTTTGCATAAGTTGTTTGCCTTGCTTCCAGATAAAGTCAATGATTGGGATAGATCTTGTAGACTTTTTAGTGGGCTCCTTGAAATCGTAAAGGAAGCATTCAGTCTCTTGTGTTTCCATAGACATATGGAACCTCTTGGCAGCCCTCTCTATGAGATTGTGGAATCCACCGATGTCTGCGGGTGGTGATTCCGAAGACTGTGGTTCTGGAGAGGCCGGGGAATGTGCCACATAGTCCTGGTCTGCTTCCGGGTTCGACTCGTCGTCCTGGACTTCACCCTCTTCCTGTTCTCTTTCTTCTTCCTCTTCAGAAGAGAGAACATCTGGTATTGGCACCTGTACCTTCTCAAGCACCAGTGGAGATGGTCTATGGCGAGGCAAAGGAGCGGGCACCTGTGCAGCTGGAAGTGCAGGTGCAGTGGGTTTCTCTGGAAACCTCTCTTTATAATCCTTTATTAGGAACTGGAGATCCGAGACGATGGATGCAGGGAGACACACCATAGGAGTAACCTGTGGCTGGGTGTCGACCAATTGTTCTACGCGGTCATCCTCTTCCGGCTCCTCATCTGTGGTTTGGCACTTAAGCACCAAGTCTGATGGGCTAGTTGCTTGTACATACGAGTCCTCATCCGACTCCTGGCCTTGCAGAATACAGGCTGGAGGTAGCTGTTGCACCATACTGGGCGACGTGAGGACTGGCGTAATCGGCCTTTTTGTGATTTTGACCGTGACATGGCTTACTTGAGGTGGAAAAGCATCCATGGCATGTGATAAGAGTGCAGACTCTTTCCATGGCCCAGTGGTCGTCGACGCTGGAGTCGACGGCTCCGTGTCATGCGCCTTCGTCAACGGTAATTTACCCGTCGTCGGCGGTGTCACTGTCGACAGTGTCTTCGTCAACGGCAATTTTTCCACCGTCGACGGTTTACCCGTCGTCGCCGGTTTTCCTGTCGTCGACGGAATGCTCCTCGTCGACGAGGTAGGCTTCGTCGACGGTGTGGTTTTCGTCGACGGTGTCGTCGTCGCTGGCTTCGACGACGGTCTCGTCGTCGACGGTAATATCTTCGTCGTCGACGGAGTGACTGGGATGGTCGACGGCGTAGGTCTACTCGCCGACGATGAAGGTGTCGTCCTCGCCGTCGAATAGGTAGCCGACGATGCCGTCGTCGACGTCGAGACGGTTTTTTGCACTGAATAAACCATCAACGATGTCGTCGTCGTCGGGATCAGCTGCTGCTTCCTGGTGACAGGAAGTTCCTTGCCAGACACTGAGGTCTTGCCCTCTGAGGACTTTTTGGAAGTCTTCATAGGAGGGGTGTCTGAGGGGCTAGGGGAAGAAACCCTTGGCCTCTTCAAGGAAAAATGGGAAATACCAGAGACACTCACCTTCCGACACCAAGTCATCTGTTTTGTCCTTGAGTCTGTTGAGCCAGAGTAGTAGGCGTCCTTCTCGGTCCTTGAGGGTCTTATTCGAGAAGGTCCTACATATCTTGCAGTCCTTGGCCCGATGGTGAGGGTAGAGACAGTATAAACAAGTTTCATGTTTATCCTCAACATGAAGTCTTTTCTTGCTGCAGGAGGAACAGGCCCTAAAAAGACCTTTCTTCTGGCTGTCAGACATGATATCCAAGTTGAATAAAGTCACTGAAGGAAAGAAGTTTCCTGAGGAGAACTCAGGTGGAGGCTCCCTAGCACAACGTGCGGTGGAAAATCTGAGAGACTTGGGCTCCTGACAGGAAGGTTCTAGAAGGAGGTGGTAGCTGATTGGTTGGTTCTCTTTACTTTGGTCCTTTGTACAAAAGGACACAGAGAGGCAACCAAAGTGGGACCCTTGGGCCTACCCTGTTTTGGTCCTTTTTACATAAGGACGTGGATAGGACACTAAGGAGAGTCCCTTATTCTTTTCTATGTATGTCTTAGGACATTACTTTTATATATACACCGGAGGCTCCCGTCTCGACGACGGGGAATGATTCAGGCATGTGAATCTATGAAAGACACCCAAATACTGGATAAACAGTAGCTAGTGTTAGATTCCTTACCTTAGAATATCCCCAGGCGTCAGACTGGATCCGGAAAGTTTTGCGTAGCAGTACCCCTGTGCGTCGGTAGGCGTCGTCTGTGGCTCTGCGTCAGTCTTCGGCGTCAGTCTTCCTCACGCGCTGACGTCCGTTCTTGTACATAGCTTTCCGCGCCAGGAACGCAGAGCCATGCCAGAGACCGACACTGGTGCCATAAAACTAGGGCCCTCAAAAGGAATACCTTAATCCTAGATGTCGGTTCGCAGAACGGGGAGGATGGGTGGGGCCGTAAGGAATCTAACACTAACTACTGTTTCTTACAGCTATATCGTTACCGAAGGTAAGTAACTTGTGCATCTGAAAGAAACAGGTTAGTGTTAGATTTCTTACCTTAGAATAGATACCCCAGCAATACCAACCCCAGTGGTGGGTCTGCAAACCAAGATCACACCAGAAAGTCCTGGAGAACGGAACGGCCGAAAAAGCCATCTCTCCGGACTTGTCTGTCCAGGCAGTTGTGTCTGGCAAACGTGTGCAGCAAGGCCCACGTAGCTGCCTGACAGATGTCCTGCAAGGGGACTCCCCGACCCAGGGCAGTAGTAGCCGCTGTGGCCCGAGTGGAATGGGCCCTCAGCCTAACAGGTTGCTACTTTTTAGCCAAGGAGTAACAGACCTTGATGCACAACACGACCCACTGAAAGATGGTTCGTTTGTGCACCGCCTGTCCCTTCTTTGCGCCCATGTATCCAACAAAGAGCTGGTCGTCCACCCGGAACTGGCGTATGCAATCAAGGTAGAAGGAGAGCGCACGTTTTGGGTCCAGACAGGTGGAGCCTCTCTTCCTCTTTCGAGGGATGCGGAGGCAGAAAGAAGGTGGACAAGATGATGGACTGCTGATGTGAAAGGCTGTAACCACCTTGGGCAGGAAAGAAGGATGCGTTCTTAAAACAACTTTGTCCGGATGGACAGAAAGGAAGGGAGGCTTACAAGATAGAGCCTGGCGCTCACTCACCCTCCTGGCAGAGGGGATGGAAACCAGGAATGCAGTCTTAAGAGTTAGAAAACGAAGAGGGCAATTGTGAAGTGGCTCGAAAGGAGCGCACATCAGATAGGTGAGAAAAAGGTTCAAGTCCCACTGAGGCATCACAAAAGGAACAGGAGGAAACATGTGCGTGATGCCCTTCAAGAATCTATTTACAACAGGGGACTTGAAAAGAGAAGGCTGATCAAGAAGCCTCAAGAAGGCAGAGAGGTAGACCTTAAGAGTGCCCAGAGCAGAGCCCTGCTGGGCAAGAGAAAGAAGGAAGAGGAGAACCTCTGAAAGGGGGGCAGAGAGAGGATCCACAGCCTTTGCTGTGCATCATGCCACAAATTTGTTCCACCTGAAGGCGTATACCAATTTTGTGGAGGGATGCCTGGCTGCCAGAATCATATCACAGACTTCAGGAGGCAAGTCAAAGGCCTCAACTGCCGCTGCTCAATCTCCACGCATGGAGATGGAGGCTGGACAGGTTCGGGTGGAGGACCGCCCCCTGCTGCTGTGAAAGAAGGTCCTCCTGAAGAGGCAGACGAATCGGGGGATCGACTGACATGCTGAGTAGCTCGGGATATCAGTACCTTTGTGCCCAATCCGGAGCCACAAGGATAACTTGGGCCCGGTCGCACCTGATCTCTTTCAGCACTCTGTGCAGAAGTGGCATAGGCGGAAAGGCGTACAACAGACCGCAGCTCCACTCGCGACGAAAAGTGTCTCAGAGTGAGTGCCGCCTTGGAAATTCCAACGCGCAGAACTGATGACATTGCACGTTCTCTTCGGTGGCGAATAGATCAAACCCAGGCTCTCCCCAATGCTGAAAGAGACCTTGCGCCACGTCCGAGTTCAGACGCCATTCGTGATCCATCATGCACCGCCGGCTGAGTTCGTCCGCCCTGGCGTTCAGAGAACCTGCCAGGTGCTGAACCACCAGGGTGACGCCCTGGGGTTCCAGCCATTGCCAGAGGCGCAGAGCCTCCTGACAAAGAGTCCACGACTCCACCCCGCCCTGTTTGTTGGAGTACCACATGGCGGTGGTGTTGTCCGTGAACACCTGCACTACACTCCCCCGGACAGAGGGGAGGAATGCCTTCAGTGCAAGTCGGATCGCCCGCAGCTCCAGAAGGTAGATATGGAGCGGGGACTCCTCCAGAGACCAGAGGCCTCTGATTTCCGCCTCTCCCATGTGGCCCCCCCACCAGCCCAGGAGGGATGCATCCGTCACTACTACGTGCTCCGGTTGGGGTAGGGAGAGGGATCTGCTGCTGACCCAATCGCGGTTCGTGAGCGACCACTGCAACTGTCTTGCAGTGCCCTCTGAGATCAAGCCATGGTCAGATAAGTTGCCCTGATGCTGGGCCCACTGAAACTTCAGGTCCCACTGCAGAGCCCGCATCCGCCACCTGGTGTGATGCACAGAAGGATGCAGGAGGCCATCAACCCCAGCAGCCGCAGCGTCAACCTGACCGAGACACGGGATAAAGGCTGAAAGATCGGAATCAGAGCCTGAATATCCCGTACCCGCTGTTCAGGAGGATAAACCCGAAACTGCGCCGAGTCCAGAACCTCTCCGATGAAGAGGAGCTTCTGAGAGGGGCACAGGTGTGACTTCGGCACATTGATGGAGAACCCCAGCAGGTGCAGGAGGTCGGCCGTAGTCTGGAGGTGGCTGACGACTGTCTGGGGCAAGCCTGCATTCAACAGCCAGTCGTCGAGATAGGGGAAGACTGACACCCCCGATCTGCGCAGATGAGTTGCGGCCACCGCCATCACTTTCGTGAACACCCGAGGGGCGCTGGTAAGGCAAAAGGGGAGCACGGTGAACTGAAAGTGCTCGTAGCCTACCGTGAACCGCAGGTAACGCCAGTGGGCCGGCAGGACGGGGATATGGAAATATGCGTTCTGCAAGTCCAACGCTACCATCCAGTCTCCTGGGTCTAGGGCAGCTAGGACCTGAGCGAAGGTCAGCATCTTGAACTTCTCCTTCCGGAGGAAGCTGGCGACGCTCCGGAGGTCCAAGATAGGGCGTAGGCCTCCTTTGCCCTTCTTGCGTACCAGAAAGTAGTAGGAGATGCAACCACTCCCTACTTTTGGCCCAGGAACGCGCTCGGTGGCCCCCTTGGTGGCCCCCTTGGCCAAGAGGGCCGCAACTTCCTCCTGCAGAAGTTTCAAGTGATCCCCCGACATGCAGCGGTACTGCGGTGGCATGTCTGGAGGAGTCGCCTCGAAGGGGAGGGAGTAGCCCCTTTGGACGATTTGCAGCACCCACCTGTCTGATGTGATGGTGCGCCAGTGGAGAAGGTGATGGCGAACCCTGGCAGATGCTGCGGGGGTGGATGTGGACTGGCCTTGCCGTTGTCCCCTGGCACTGCCACAGCGGTTCCCACATCCGCCACGCGGTTGGTTTTACGGCCTGTGGCTGGCAGGACGTGAAGGGGTGCCCCTTTCTTGGCCACGAAAGGTGCAAAAGGCAGAAGTTTGCTGGCGCTGGCCCAACAAGCCCAAGAACTTGGCCGTAGCCCTGGAATCCTTGAAACGCTCAAGCACACCATCTGCCTTGTCGCCAAAAAGGCGACGGCCATCGAACGGCTTGGACATCAGCAGACAAGTTGGCGGACCCGAGCCAGGCGTGGCGACGAGCCGCCACCGTCGTGGAAATCGCTCTACCTAGAGAGTCCGTGGTATCCAATCCATATCGTATGGAGTAACGCGCTGCATACCGCCCTTCGACAAAGGCTTGAGCGAGCTTTCCCCGGGCCTCCGCCGGACACTGCGGCAGCACGTCCGCAACCGGATCGCACAGAGGGTGGGTGTAACGGCCCAAAAGGCAGGCGGTGTTGACAGACCGCAGCCCCAAACTGAGTGAGAACAGCTTCTTACCAAACTGCTCATACCGTTTGGATTCCCGATCTGGCGGGGCAGTCGGGAATGCGGTCTGGGAATTAGAGGCCTGGATAACCAGACTCTCAGGGGTGGGGTGGGTGGACAGAAAGCATGGGTCGCCCGGGGCCTGGCGGTGGCGTGGGGCCACGTTCCGATCTACAGGAAGGCCTGTAGCTGGCTTGGACCAGGTGCCCAGCAGAACGTCCGAGAGGGCTTCATTAAACGGCAGGAGAGGCTCCGGGGAGCTTGCCTGCGGAGCACCTCAGTGAGGAGGTTAGTTCTCACGGCCGCGACGGGGAGCTCAAGAGCCAAGGCTTTGGCCGCCCCCGTCAACACCACGCTGTAAGCAGCCCCCTCCTCCGTAGCCACATTAGGAGGGGAGACAAATCCAGTGTCGGGCAAAGTGTCCAGTCCACTGGCCTCCCCTAGCTCAACTGCCCAGTCCTGACCCAACTTACACTCCTGTGCCAGAGGGTCCTCAGACCCCTCCCAGTCCTCCCCGACATCTATCTCCTGATAGTCAGGGTAAAATGATGGAGAATTGCTCATCCCTCGGCGTCGAAGCAGGCACCGGACAGCGCCGGTCCGACGCCGGATCCGGGGACGACGTCGTCGGCGAAACCCTTGGTGCCGGCGCCGGCAGAGGGGTAGTGAGGTCAACCCGCGTCGTCACGGATCCAGGCCTGGATCCTGAGGGGCCCTGCGGCGTCGGGACGAGTCATCGACGGCGCCAGGGCCGAAGCACCCAACCACGCCGGGGCTGGAGCCGCCGGCCCGCTTGGGCTCCCAGACGGATCCGCAGGGCCCGAAGGCGCCTCAGCGGAATCCGACGGAGTGAAGCGCGACCTCATGGCCGTGAGGAAGGCCCTGATCTCATCCGGCGTCACGTGCAACCCAGGGACCGGCGGGTATGAAGCTGGACGCGGCGCTTGCAGGTCCGGTGGAGCGGCGTAGGCGGTGTCGCCCGAACCGCCGGCCCCGTCACGCGAGCGTCGCGGGGAGTCAGAAGAGAGATGTTGCTTCTTCGACTTCTTGTGCCTCGACTTACCTGAGGACTTTGAACCCGACGGGTGGTGTCGACTCGCCGAGCTGTGATGACTGCGGCTCCGCGACCGGTCCCTCGACCTCATCCTGGACTGGGACCTCGAGCAGCGCGGGGCCGACTGCCGGAGCTTGAGTCGCTTACGGGACCGCTCCCGCCTAGCTTTCGACGTCAAGGCCCGGCAGTCAGGGCACGACATTTCATCATGGTCAGCCCGAGGCAATAAAGGCACCGACGGTGGGGGTCGGTAACCAACATCAGTCGGCTACAGTCGTCACAGGGCTTGAACCCAGGCATCCCTACTGGCACCGGAGTCGATAAATGACTCAACAAGATCCAAAATAGATTGAAAAAAGTTAGTCAAAGACTAAGGAGTACTGCTCTTCTGGGATCTGTGCTTGCTGGCGCGGAAAAAATAATTACTGACGTCAGAGGGCGAACGTGGCGTCTAAGTACTCCGACAACGTTAATTAACTGAAAAATGCATGTGCCTAGCAGGATTACTACATTTGCAGCACAGAAGAAAGGAGATAATGTTTGCAACACTTTTCTTCCCAGCGAATTCATGCATCTGCTTATTTTTCTGAAGGTAACATTAACGCAGATGCGGAGGTGCTGCATCTACTCCTAGTCAATGAACCTAACGAATCAAGAGGATGACTAACAGATCCGATTCTTGTACTTTGTACGTTTTTCCTGCTACCTGCTCTCTCTGGGTTTTATAAACTACAGCCTAAGGAAAATGGCCAGGGTAGTTTCCAAAATGCCTGGAGAAGTGGACTCAAGTTCTATTATCTCAAAGGCTGTGGTGGTCTCGGCCAGTGAAGGAGTTCCATCGATATTTAACTTTCAAGCAGTCCTATTAATTGCCTTATGAAAACAGATGATTTCAGGAAACCTGCATGATGTTTTAAATTTTGTAGATTGAATGGTATCCACTTGAATCAGAAATGGTTGTCTCCATAGTTAAAGTTCTAGATTTTTGCTTAAGAGCGAGACCTGCAAGTAGTGCCTTTGAAGAGGTGGGACTCCTGCCTCTGAGAAAAGGCCTTTATCAAGCTGTTAGCACACTATTCTCTCTCTTTGTTCCCTTAGCCTTCCCTACAGAGGAGGCACCAATAATGCTACAGCAGCATAACTGCCTTAGCTGTTTCAGGCTCAGGCAGCAAATGCTGAATGGGACTGCCACCGTCTTGTGACAGTATAGGCAGTCTGTTCTCAGAAACAGGGTTGTAGCACTTGGAGGAAGGAGAGTTGGACTTCCTCTTCTTACTCCTATGCTATGTGCTGCTAAGGTCATTTTCAGAACGGACTGACAACTTAACAATTAAGGAAATGCTGCTTCCCTTGATGGGAAAAGGTTCTCTCAAAGATCTTAATGTCAAATCGTTTGTGGTCAACAGAGAGCAGGATCGTTCTTTTTCCTAGGAACCAGTCAGGGTATTAGAAAATGTCACTGCAAGTCGTAAAGAAGAACCTTTTCCTCCGACACCTTGTGGTGAGTTAGGCATTCATATAAGACTGCAACTTCTATTTATCCAGCTGGTTCACTGTAGTTCTAAGACTATTGCTTAGGTTGCTATTATATCATTTTGTGCCATAATCCACACAATGGAACACAGACTACACAAATGCTGAGATCTTCCTTCTGGGTCTTCTTGCCACACAGGAAGATCACCTGTTAAAGAAAGCCAGAATGTGACACGAGAAATGGAAGCAGGGATATTTCAAGAGAAATGGAATGCAATCTGCTTTCAAAAAACAAAAATTGATTTTTGGGCTGGTCATTTAGCCAAAACAACTAGAAAGAATGTTCAGTTAAATAGCCAAAACAAAGGAAAACAGGCTTAGCAATCCTGACTCAGAGTCAAAACAAAACTACCCGAGTGACCCGGCAATTCATTATGGAGCCCCCTGGAACTCGTCAGTTACAGAGTTCACACATTTGAAAGAGCAAGCATTGGCAGACCATTTCCAGATTTTGTGTTTTTTTTTTTAAATCGTGTTTTTGAGTGGTATTTTCGATTAAATATACTTTAATAGTGACTGATGTATTTAGAATTGTCTTGAACACACATTAAAAAAACCCCAGTAAATATTGCTTTCAATGAGCATGTTTTGCTTCGAACATTGCTTTTCAACAACCAAAAGGTATATGGGATAAACAACTTGGCCACCTACATTACAAGGATATTGCAAGTCCTTGGGGAGTTCTGTGACTTAATAGAGGAATGATGCTGAATGCGGAGCTCCTTTATAGGGTCTCTGAGGTGATGCACAATATCTTTATAATGCACGTCCGGGATACTTTATTGCCTTATAATACATGTTGAACACCATCACTCTTCCCACAAAGAGGTTAAACTCCTGCCTGTAAAGAAAATCCTGCCTGTAGCGTGACAGGCCAAGGGGACAAGATCGAGAAGGGGGTAGTAGCACAGTACATAAAACGCATAGCTCCAGACATACGTTTTCTACGGGAAACGCACGGTGGAGTCGGGCTGCCCAAAGATGGAGTGGAGGGCTTCGTAAAATGCACAAAGCTAGAGGGCACACGGCAAGATGGCTGAGCTGTAGTGCAGCTCCGCCGGGCGAATTTACAATCCGTTAACAATCCTGCTTTCCCGATCGCATCTACCACTTGAAACAGAAGGGCAGTAAAGCGGAAATAAGCCGGATGGATTAGAAGCGTCCGGGTTGTGGAATGCTGCCCTAGTCATCGAGAACCCTGCATTGACAGATTGAGGGCCCGGGGCGGCACCATGGCAGCCCACCAGAGACCCTGAAAATCAGATTGGCGCGGATCGGACCGGCTCGCCGCAAGAAATAAGCTGTGCTACTCACTGCAAGCGATCCCCGACAGAGGCCCCCACCATTGCTGCTGTAGTCATCATCCTTCGGGACGGTCGGTGAGTGAGCAGGAGGCGGCATGGCTGATCGGGGAGTGCTGATCAGGCTGCGAGCCCTCTCCTTTACCAGCCGCCGTGCAGCGATTGCGAGGACATCAGAGTGATGTAGGCCCCTCCAAGAGCTGAAGTGGGCATTGCTGTGCAGACAACATCTGCCGGTGAGTGCTGGGACACGCACTGCGGACGGCCTATGCTGGTGGCATCTGTAAGCGCGATTCAATCTTGCCGCCCCCTGCGTAGCCCGAACTGAGACTGGGTGTGTAGGTGAGCACTGGATTATATGAACCCAGGAGCACCCCGGCGTGTTTCCGTGGCACAGGTGTGAACTCACTGATAAACCAAATCATCACTGTGTATGGATAGTGCGATCTCAATGCACGATTATCGATCTGCTAGGCAGAGTGAAAATGGCCCCATGTGTGCTTGCAGCAAAATTGGGGACTCCGCTCCGAAATAAGGGCGTTGGTGCAGCTGACACTTTAGGCCAACATTGAGGTGTGTGCTCTGGGAGAGTGGTGGAAACACGCATATTGGATGTGGAGGATGGCTTACAACAAACTGCCTCCAAGACCCTTGACATGGAAAAAGTGCGAGCCATTATATAAGCTAAAAATGAGGACCTGGAGGCCAGATCCAGACGCAACAATCTAAGGATTACTGGTCTGCCAGAATCCACAAACACCGAGCGACTGGAGTCCTATATAGAGGCGATACTACATGAGATCTTTGGGGTGGAACATTTATCCCAATAACTGATCGTGAAGCGTGCGCACCGTTTTCTGGCTGCTCGTCCTCCCCAGGTGCCCCTCCATGACCGATTATTGCACGCCTGTTGAATTACAGGGTTTGTGACTCAATTCTCCGTATGTCAAGGGAAAAGGGTACTATAAGCTATCAGGGAAACAACCTGGCTTTCTATCCGGATTTCACTGCCACGGTCCAAGCTGCAAGAAAAGAGTACCAGGCAGTCAAGAAACTCCTAATGGCAGAAAGAGTGCCATAGGCCATGCTATGCTAAGCGAGGCTGTGCATTGGTGCAGAGGGAAACACTAATCCTAAGGCTGCGATGGAATATGCCAAGACTCAAATGCAGGGACCGGGAGGCCCCAGGCACAGCAGAACAAGAAGACTGAGAATCTCAGAACCCTAAGCATGGCTATGTCAGCTGGGCACCATGGTTGGGTAGGGGGTTGAGTCTAGTTCCCAGTTACGATTGTTTTTTTGAGGACAGATGAACGTGGAAGTTGTAATATGGCACTCTTGTGTGTTGATCAGACTGGCTGTTCAGATTATTGCTACGCAGATATGATATCAAGTTACTGCTCAAACAAATGATAACCACTGCCCTTCTCTAGCTTGAAAAGTAATAATTTTGGGAAAACCACTGTTGCAGTTTGGCCGCCTCCCTTTGCATCTGGAAGGTTAAATGTGCTCCAGCGTTCCCCCATGGGTGTTCCCCACAGTTACCTGCAGACATGTTTTGCATTTGTGAGTTGTTCTGGAGATTTTGGAATGGCTTTAGCAAGTTGGGGGCGCTGAAGTGGGCGGGGGTTGGTACTGGGAGGACGGGAACTATGGAACTGTTTTACGTGGCAAATTACAATTCAGACCTCAAACTGACTATCGAAGTTTTGCCTCAATCCTATGATGCAACACGTATGTAGATCACTAGGCTTACATGACACTACAAGATACTGAAACAATCACGTTTGAAGTGGAATGTGCGTGGGCTTAACTACCCTAAAAAGATAAAAAAAGGTGCTAGTGTATTTAGATAGACATGATCTAAAGATCGCCCTCATTCAGGAAACACATCTGACAAAGCAATCTGAGACCAGAGTAGGTACGCAATGGACCAGATATAGACTGGCATCCTCCTATTCTTCATACGCAAGGGGGGTAATCACACTAATAAAGAAAAACCTTCCTTTCACCATGATCAAACACTGTACAGACACTGCTGGCCGTTATGCAATCACACATGGCAAACTAGCCGGTTCACAGGTGACTATAGCGAACGTCTACGGACCTAACAGACAATCCCGGCTTCTTTGAAAATATATTTTCTATACTGCTCGATTGATTGGCCCGAAGCTGAAATAATATGAGATGGGGATCTGAATACACATTTGGACCCCAGCAAATATAAATCGAGCAGGCAAGGAGGACAATCACCTAAAGCAGCTCAGGTCATTAATGATGGGATGTCTGAGCTGGGCCTCAGAAACATGGCGCCTTCATAATATTGAGAGATTGGAGGGCACACATACTTCTACCGTGCATGGCACCTGGTTGCGGCTGGACTATTGGTTGCTGAGTGGGGGCGCGAATGCCTGGGTCTCCGCAATAGATACGTTACCCAGAACGCTAACAGATCATAACCCCGTTAGGCTTACACTGCGCATTCCACAAACCATCCATCGTCAGTTCACATGGCATTTTAGATCTGAAGCGCTACTTGATCCATTATACGCTACCACAATACGGGAGGCTATAGTACAATATTTCGACCAAAATAATGGATCTTTTGACAGTGCTGCCGTTCTCTGGGAGGCCTTCAAGGTCGCTATTAGGAGAAAATGCATTGGCACATCAGCGGGAATCCTAAAGGATATTCGTGTCAATTGAAAAAACACCGGCTCAGCTTGAGCGAGACTCTCCAATGCACACGGACGTTAGCCCAAATCAAGGACTCTCTACTTGAGGATAATGAACTGGCGGCCGGAGAAATTCGCTATCTGTCCATGAGACATGTGGCCCGCACATATGGTGAAGGTGGTCTAGCAGGACATAATTTCGCTACTAAGATCAAAATTCGAACAGAGACACAAACAATAACTAAAATACAGATGATGCCAGGAGGGATCATCATACCACACAAGATATTCTCACACATCTCCGAAATTGCTACGCGGAACCGTATACCTCAAAGGGAGGCACTAACTTTAAGGAACTGGATGGCTACCAAGCAGACATTGCAATTGCATGGCTGTCCGAAGGACAAAGGGAGTATCTAGGTCATCCAATTGCCGCGGCTGACATCCGTGAGGTGATTCGAACTCTACCCAATAAGAAAGCACCGGGGCCGGACGGACTTACATGTGAATTCTAAAAGGAATTTTCAGATGAACTGATACACTACGTTAGAAGCGAGGAAGCTTATGAATCAGGTAGGCTACCACTAACGGAAGCCCTGATAATCATTTTATTGAAAAAGGACCAACTGCCTTCCCGCTGCGACTCCTATCGTCCATTGTCTCTTATTAATATAGATGCAAAAATCCTGGCCACCAGACTTCAAACGCTGATGCCGAACTTGGGCCTCCCAGACCAATCTGGATAGGTCCACATCATACAACTTGCAAACAATATTCGCAATGTTCCATACACTCGATCCTGATCTACAAGCTGCAGCAGTGATGCTTAATGCGCCCAAAGCCTTTGACTCTATGGAGTGGGGCTATTTATTCCAAATACTAAAACATATGGGGTTCCCTGACATTTATAGCAATTGGGTGTGACTGCTGTACACTGACCCCACGGCATGGGTTAGTGTGGATGGTATTACATCGGACCCTATCCAAATGGGCAAGGAACCAGGCAGGGATGTCCCCTCTCACCACTTATTTTCGCCCTGGTGTTGGAAGCCCTTGCATGCATCATTAGACAGTGGCATAGTGCGGTGGCCATGAGTTTTGTACATCGCCCCGTGAGCATATCGATATACGCGGTAGATATGCTGCTTTTTATTAGGGAACCACAACCTTTATGGCACCAGTGCTATACGAATATATCCAGTTTGGGCTTTTCTCTGAAATTAGCATTAATTGGAACAAATCTATGGTAGTGCCGCTGACTGCAAATACCACCCCTCATACTCTGGAGTTTCCCCTTGTATGGTCGTCAGAACCTGTTAAATACCTGGAGGTATGGGTTCATTGGGATTCCAACACAGTCATAAAGGAGAATTATGGCACTGCATGCACTGTGTTGGAGCAACTGGTGGCTAGATGGTCAACGCTGCCTTTGCACTGGCAGACCGCATAGCCCTCATTAAGATGGTTGTCTAACCAAGATATTTGTACCTGTTCAGCAACATACCCATAAAACTGACAATTTCCTTTTAAAACTCTGCATGGATATAGGACCGTGTGTACTGTAGGGACAATCTTGTACTATATGCAGAGGAGCTGCCTGCCCCCTCGAGACCCAAAGACATCTGGGAGCCCTTATTGCAATCTCACGGTCCACTGAACAAGAAACGTCATCTGAAAATGCAGAAAAGTAGTACTGTACATGTATACTGATGGTTCAGCAATTTATCACACTGAAGAAGGCAAATGATTAATTGTAATATATAGCCACGGGTGGTTTGTTCTACTAGGTTTTCGTAATGTATGTGACGTTGACCTTGTATACAATGTATGCATAAGAACTAAAAATAAAAAAATTAAAAATACAATTTATACTATGTTCATTTTAAAACAAAATAAAAATTTCTTAAACAAAAAAAAAAAAAAAAAAAAAAAATTAAAATAAAAAAAAAAATGCACAAAGCTGGGCAGAGGGCGCTCCGGCTTCCATGAAGGGAGGGAAGCTCAGAACCGTTCCAGTAGGCTTCGTGGCCGGAGGCGAAGGACGACAACCTTCCGCATCCCATGTCGCGTCAGCTGATTGATGGAGAGAAGGCGAAGAACGACAGTGCTTCTTCGCCCTCTTCTTGTGCTTCGATTTACCCAATGATGAAGACTTCGAGGAGGAATGATGGTGGTGACTAAAAGGCCAGTCCCGTGACCTTCCTCTCTACCAGGACCTCGAGCAGAGCTGACTGCCGGGCCTCCAGAAGCATTCGGGCCAGCTTGCGCAAAGTCTTCGGGTTCATGGCCCGACAGTCGGAGCATGACTTCAGGTCGTGTTCGCGTTCCAGGCACCAGAGGTGCAGGCCGTGACCAACATCAACTTGTGACAGGAGTCACAAGGCTTGAAGCCGGTCCAACAATGGGACATCCCTATGTGCACCAGGAGTCAAACGACTCGAAAAAAGTCAAACAAGTCTGCGCTGGCTGACGCGGAAAAAGAAAAAACTGCCGTCAGCGCACAGTGGTTGGCGTCTAAGTAGACTCCGCGACGTAATTCCGGCGACCACGATGCTAACAATGGACGCAGAGTCGACCGACGCCACCTACCGACGCGCAGGGCTACTGCTAAAGAAAAAAATCTCTGGATCCAGTCCGACACCTGGGGGTAATTCGAAGGTAAGGAATCTATAACTAATAATCTCTTTCAGATTTATGCAGTAATACATTTACTAAGTATACTTCATGAGGAGCAAGAACATATTCAGATAGAGGCAACAAAGTAGAGAATGCTTTTAATGCCAACACCCCTTTTTTCATATTACCCTGTACAACACCTAGCTCTGCACGATGTTGTATAAATAAACAGCAAATAATTTGAACCTTTTTTGCAGGGCCTTTTGAACTAGGCACAGTTTTTAAATTTATAATTTCTTTCAACTAAAACACAAGTGACTGAAAAGCACTTACTGTAAAACGCTCATCTTTAATTGGAGTCCGTGCAGTAATTCTATTACACGATGCACATCACCAAGAAGCTGGTGAGTGGCTATAATTTTCTTGGCGTTTTGATGGGAATAGTTTTCCTCCAAAAATGATAAGCCATGCAAGTGTCCATTCTTCAACCACTCTTTGTCATACCAATATTTCAAGCCAGATCTCTGACCTAAAGGCAAAACATTTAAAGGTCTACAATAAAAATTACTGACTTTTTACCATAATCCTTTTTAAGTCTAACATAGTGCATTGTGTGTCCGACAGCTGTATAGGACCAAGGCGGCTACACTCAGATTGCCTGTTGTGTGTGTATGTATGTACATTTTTAGTGCATGTTAACTATTAACATATGATAAAACATCTATATATATATATATATATATATATATATATAAATAAATAAATAAATGTAGTCATTAACAAATGTTGCTGTATATAATATATAAATTACTATTCCAGTATAAATAAAACACCTTAAATAATGTAAATTAGACAGAAAAATGAAGTTTGTTTTAAAAGACAGTGGAAACAGTCATGGACTGCACAATGTTCACAGTTTCAAACAATTTAAATATATAATTAAAAAAAAAAGGAAAATATTTTTGTGGACTTGTTTATTGCAGCAAAGTGAAGCAACACAGGTGAGGAAGCTGCAGTATAACACAGGTGAACCAGCTAACAGACTGCTGTTGCAAGTACATTTTACTCAGCATATTGGACATTTATCTCACATGAATCCAGAAAATATTTGTGAATTTACAGAAAAAGGACCCGCGCTTCTAGAGCACTTTCTATTTTTCCAAGAGATAACCATGATAAAAAATAATTTCCTTGCAAACATGATTCATCAATTCCCAGCGATGAGAATAGCGATCAGAAGTTAAGAGCTTACTATCACATTACAACACATAATTCCTTAAATCAGTAGGATTCCACTAATAAATTATTTATATTGTGACTAAAATCTGAAATCGTCCTTTTTATATGCTCATCATTGTGCCCTTAAAGCCAGTCATTAACTGTAATACATTATTGGAGCCAAAAAACAGCAGAACTTTATAACCAAAAAAAAATCACTCTGGTATGCTTCTTGTAACTTTCCATCTAAGTAATCCAATGAAAAACTTCATATCACAATTAGGTGAAATTCCTGCTATTTTTTTAAGAATTTGAGTTAAAATTCTAATATTGTCCGAGGAGGGTTGCTGACACTCCCAGGTAGCTGCTGACCACGGTGGAGCAGACTCCACTCAATCAATACCTACCTAGGAATGCCCACCCACCACCTCAGATAATATGGTTTACACACTATACTCTTCCTGAAATAGGAAAATGTAGCCTGTCCTTGGTAATAACTGAAATAAACAACGATCATCTAAGGGCAACACTTCATTTATGCTAAGGAAAGATGAATACCTCGGACTCCTCTTAAGGGGTGACTAGGTTCGCATACCTACAGTGGAGGTTGACCACCTATGTGCTTTTTATGGCAAGAAGAATTGTCTTGCTTGACAGCTTCATTGTGCCCATTTCTGGGATACTAAATATTCTATAACTTTCTAAACATGTATATTTAATTGGGGTGGGCAAATAATTTCACTCTCTCAGCAGAGTATGCCCGACTGTGTTCCACCTGGAACGAGGAGTTCCGGCAAACTCTGCCAACTGCAGCGTTGTGGATTTTTTTCTTGTATGCGTCTCGCCAACATTAAGTTGGCGAACGCTAATTTGCATCCCCTATTGTGATTTTTGGGTGGCATGTGCCACCATGCACGCTGAAAAGCTGCCAATCGAGTAGAAAATCTACTTTGCTTATCCCAACACAGTGGTACAAGCCTTGGTCTCGTATGATGAGCCCACAGTGCTTTCAAGGATTGCTTGATGTCTAGTGTGTAGCAGACATTAATGCAAATGATTATCCACCTTGACTAAGTCTTTTCATGCAAAGCCCTACCTTTGCCCCCGAGCACCCCAGAAAAAGCTGTTCCGTGCATCCGATGGTCTTTGGTGTGATCGATGTAAGAGCTTAAGGTCCCTTTTGGGGTCCTGCGTATGGAACCTTTCCTTCTAATTCAAGGGCTCAGATTGGGCAAAGAATGTTGGGAGGGTGATACACTGCCAAACATGTTAAGGTGTCCCGACGTAGCAAAAAGGTCACCCTGGTCCGTAACATCAGTTTATCCAAGGGAAACATGTGGTAGTGTGATTGTATAGAGATAGCCTGGAATTCACTTATGCGATGAGCTGGCAATCATAAGGGAGAAAGATTTGAGAGTTAGGAGATGCAAAAAGCAGAGGCACCTCGCCTCAAAGGGGATGACCAGAGGAAAGTAAGTACCAAATTAAGATCCCACTATGTCATCACAAACCGTTTGGGAGGAAAATTATATCAAACATTTAATGAACCACATCACAACATGTGAATAGAACATGGATGGTTGGTTGGTCAAATGCAAGAAGGGCAAAAGCGCCGACAAATAACCTTTACCTGTGCCCACTGCAAGACCTTGCTGAGCCAAAGACAAAATAAACAATAAAACATGCAACAGTTTTTCTACCAAAGGATCAGTTTTGTAGATTCCACACCATGCCACACTTCTTTCCTAGTGCCCAGCGTAAATGGACTTTGTAGATGCACTCCTGGCCGTGAGAATGACATCTACACAGGTGCTGGATCAAAAGCAGTCACCTGGCATTGCTCAATCTCCATGCATGGTGGTGTAGATTGTACTGGTCCGGGTGGAGAATCCAGCCATGCTGTTGTGACAGAAGATTGTCCCAAAGCAGTAGACAGATTGGAGGACAGATGTGCATGCCCAAAAGTTCTAGGTACCATACTCTCCTGGCTAAATTTCCAGCCACTAGGATCTTCAGAACTCTGGGCAGGAGAGTCAAAGGCAAAAAAGGCATACAGAAGTACTGTGCTAAGCTTTAGTCTGAATGCGCCTTCTAGAGAGCGTTTTTGTGAACTTCAACGTGTTGAAATTTTTACACTACACATACTCAACAGAGGTGAAAAAATCCAGCCAGGGTTCTCGGCAAAGTCACAAGATACCCTACTCCACCTTAAGATGCACCCCCCCCGCACCCCCCATTCGTGATCCCCCAGGCATCGCTGACTGAACTCGTCCACCCTGGCGTTTAAAGATCCCACCAAGTGGTTCAAGATCAGGGAGATGACCGGACACTCCAACTGACTCCATAAGCAAAGTGTCTTTCTTTGCTTATTTAAAAACAGGGAACAGTGAAAACAGAGTGGTGCCTACAACCCTAGCCGGGCCGGCAGCATAAACCCTGAGGATGACACCCAACCAGTAAGCCGAGAGATACACAGCAAGTCACCTACAACAACTTCGGGCTGGCTGCTTAAACAATGATATTGCTCACAAAGTAAGGGGATCTGGGGGATATGAAACCATATGAAGCAGGGGGGCCTGAGTCATGATCTGCAGCAGTAAACGTGATGTACGAATGTCTTCATGCCAGCATTATCTGGGCACATGCTATCCTGAGTCCTCACTGTGACGCTGAAGAGGCGGCTACTCCCAGGTATCCCCCCCCACCAGGCGCGCAAAGATGCAATGCAAGGGCAACATTCAGATGAACGTGTGTGCAAAGTGTCCTTTAACACAGTACCTAGGACCTCACTCCACTCTTCTTGTGGCAGTAGCACAAGGCGATGGAGCTGTCCACAAGAACCTGTACTAGCCTTGCTTTAGCTGATAGTAGGAAGGCCTTCAATGCCAGACAAATGGCCTGCAGCTCCAACAGAACAATGTGAAGCCAGACTTCCACCGGAGATAAGAGCCCTCTGATCTTCATCCTCTCCCAGATCACCTTTATAACTCAGCAGTAACACATTTGCTACTAACGTCAGCTCTGAATGTGGATGGGAGATGGGTCTGCCAATAGCCAGGTTATAGTCAAGGAGCCACCACTCCAGAACGTGTGCAGTCTACTCTGAAACATGGAGGACATCTGACAGGTTTTCTTAGTGCCGAGCCCACTGAGACTTCAGATTCCACTACAGAGCCTGAATATGTCACCTGGCAAAGAATAGAAGCAGGATGATTGAAGTCAAGCGGTCAATAACCTTCATCGCTGCTCTGAATGAGATGCAGGACTGAGGCTGAAACATCATGATCCTAGCCTAAATGTTCTTGACTTGTTGCTACAGAGGAAAGGCCCTAAAAAGTCCAGTGTCCGAACTGCTGCTATGGAATCTAAAGACCCAGTTCAAATCAGTCTCGCTAGGAAAAGTTACAAGAAAATTCAAGCTGTGGCACGGGAAGCACATGAATTTAATTTCTGGAGAGACCTAATGGACGCTAGCTCCAAAAAAGATAGGAAGGGCTTCTGGAATTTGTTGAGAGGCAGGGATAGGCCTGTCGATTCACAATTGACTTGTAACATCACAGGGGAGGCCTGGTTTGCTCATTGTTCCCCGCTCTACTCCATTCCTTCAGGGGGACCAAGACAGAACAGGGGTCCCAGGCATAGAGTGCCGGCCGGTATTACAGACACTGACCACTCTTTTGCAGCTAAGGAAGTTGAAGGAGCAATTAGATGCCTTGTTGCCAACAAGGCTGCAGGTCCAGATGGCGTCCCGGGTGATTTGTTACGGGTCAACTCAGAGGCGTGGAGCACACTTATTGCCCTACTTCTGAATGAGGCCATGTCTGGTGGATGCCTCCCGGACTCTTGGATGGGTGCGGAAGTCGTCCCGATTTTTAAGAAAGGCTGTAGGGACGACCCAGCCAACTATCGACCCATTAGCTTGCTAGACTCCACCCAGAAGGTAGCAGGCAAAGTTGTCTTAGGAAGGATTTTGAATTGGGCCGAAGAAAATCAGGTTCTGTCTGACCTTCAGGCTGGTTTTAGATCAGGAACTGGCACTATTGAACAGACATTCCGACTTTTAATGCTTTATTGGAAAGTGGTCGTACTGGGCAAAGGCAGTCTGTATCTCGCATTCATAGACCTGCGGACTGCCTTTGACCTAGTCCCACGCGACCAATTGTGGGATGTCTTAGTGGGTTTGGGTATCCCTCCGTATTTGCTGGCTTTGCTTATCAAGTTCCATGAAAGCAACTTTGCACAAATCAGATGGGGCGAACAGGGCCAAAAAACATCTCGCATCTCTGTAGATAGGGGTGTCCGCCAGGGGTGTGTGCTAGCCCCCACTCTGTTTTCACTCTACCTAAACGGAGTGGTGGAGCACCTTCTTAAACAACCATCAGACGCACCCTACCTGGCGGGCAGGAAGATACCATCTCTCCTATTTGCAGATGATACCCTGCTGATCTCGAAAACTCCGGTTGGCCTTCAAACGTTGCTTTCTAGGTTCCAGGACTTTTGTGACTCTAGGGGTTTAGTCATTAATATAAGCAAAACAAAATTCCTGGTCTTGAATCCCCCTAGGAAGACAGTCTATCCTCCAACCCTAGACTCAGTCCCACTTGAAAGGGTAAGGGAATTCGACTATCTAGGCATCAGACTTTCCGACTCCATGAGTTGGAAGGCTCATCATCAAAAAATCATCCTGACTCATAGGAGGGTTACAGGGGCATTGTTAAAAGAACATCGCGCCTCACCCCTTAAACCCATTGGGGTGATATTAGATATTTATAGGGCCAAGGTGGTGAGCGCGGCGCTGTACGGGGCCGAACTGTGGGGTACGCAGAAAATTGACACCTTGACCCACCTCGAGAATAAATTTCACAAAGAGCTATTGAGGCTACCTCACAGTACTCCCACTCTCCCTCTTTTACTTGATGCAGGTACACGCCCCATATCCGAGCAAGCAAAGCTACGTCCTCTCCTACTGTGGGCTCGATTATGGAACGTACCAGAACTCTCAAGCTACGCAGATGCTCTGCGTGAACTCCTCTCAACCCCGGGATGGCACATTATCGGTTGGCTCAAGGAAGTAAAGTGGCTCCTTTGTGAACTGGGCCTGGGAGACGCTTGGGCCAACAGAACATCCCCACCTAAACAGTTGTTAAAGAAAATATTTTGGGCTTGGGTGGCAAATGAGAGAGCGAGTAATTCCAAACTATGTAGATCTGCTGTTGAGTTCTTGCTAATTAAAGATCTCCCCTCTAGAGAACCTTATCTGGACTTGATCTCCAACTCGATGGATAGGTCTCTGTATTTTAAATTCAGGGTTGGAGTTCTGCCTTTAGGACAGTGGACAGCAAGCTGGAAACCACCTTGGCAAACCATACCGTTCTTTCCTTTTTGTGTTAACAGGGTTGAGTCTATTGCCCATCTAATGTTCGAGTGCCCAGCGTATGTAGCTCCCCGCAGGAGATGGTTGAAACCTCTTTGTATGAGTCTGGGCACTCGGTCGCACTTGGAGGCCCTACAAATCCTAAGATCGGATGCCTGCCCTCTGTTTGCATGTTGCTTGGCAAAATTTCTGGGCTGGGTATGGAGGATAAGATCTGTGAGGAAATTACTCCTCCAGTAAGGTTATCCCCATAGACTCAACTTGTTCTAACCATCCGATGCTATGTTTCCCCTCCCTTATCCTTCCACCAACGTCTGTATATTAAAGTTTATTGTACAAAGTGATTAGAGGGTTGAAATGTTAAATTGTTTTATATTTTTATATCGGTCTTGTACTGTAATGCTTTTATGAAATGACAAATATTTCGAAATAAAGCTATTCAAACAAGCTATGGAATAAAGACTCTGAAGGAGTCAGGTGTCACTTTGGCTGGTTGATCAAGAACCCAAACAAATGCCAGGTTTGCATGCTTCTAGAGGTGTCTACAATTAATTGTGGCAAGCCCCCCCCCCCTTTTCATTTAGTAAGTGTATTGTCTTCGTTCATAATCGTACAGTACATAGTTCAGACAGCATATTACAGTACTTTATGCACTGTGCGTCCAATATTCATGTAATGTCACACTATAAATCCAATAATTATGAGGTCATCATACTGGTCCCTACCACTGTCAGGAGAAATGCATTAGATGAAGATCAAGAATAGAAAAATACAATAGATAAGTCAGCATCAGCGTGTTTATGAGTACAGGCGCTTAAATGGAGTCTGGCACCATCGATTGGGGCAGGCATCTTTGCATGTGGGGGTCAGATCATCCCCATTGTATGGCCTTTTCGGTAGTCCAAGGGGCTAATAATTCAATAGCTCAATATGGTTAAATTATTTCGACATCCTGTCATCCACTGGCTCAGCAAGCGTTGGACTACGCAAATATTCCTTGAGTGGGGACCATATATCTTTCGGTCTTGATGGTACAGGCATGAGTTCCCAGTAAGCCGCAAGCTGTTCCCAGCAATATGCGGCATCTTTCAGCCAGTCTGCCACCTGGGGCAAAGCGCGGCGTCCCTATCTCATCGGCGGAGTCCCCTTTCATCCCTACGTTTGGCTAGCAGTAACAGAAGCACAGCCAGTTTGCGCCTATCCGGAGGAACCGCTCTCACAAATCCTAATAGTGCCACTAGGGGAGAGCCCTAGTATGTCACCCAATCTAGTAAAAATCTCCTCCAAGTAGGTAGACATCCCGGCATGTCCAGGAGCAGTGTAAGAAGTCATAGGCAGAGCACCTGCCACATTTGAAGTCTCCCCCAATCCCATTTTGAGCTTTCCCACAGGGGTATGATACATTCTGTGTAGAAGTTTGAAGTGTATAAGTTGAAGATGGTAGTTCAGGGATAATGAGTGTGACTGCTAACAGCAGTATTGCCATTGTGTGTCTGTGTCCCATGCTGTCTTACTGTTAGGTATGTGCACTGGAGCAGTGCGTTGCATGTCAGCGTATAGTCTCCTGATAAGTCCATGGTGCAAGATAGTTGTAAGAAACATCCCCAGTACATGGAATATCGAAGTAGCATCGGGGAACTCCACAAATAGCGTGCGCACTTGAAAATATGTGAAGGTAACAAGAAAGGTAGTAGCGCCGGCCTGGAGGGCGTCCTGTGATAAATATAGGTGTTTTTGGGGAACAGTGCGTCCGTGGATGTAAGTCCAAGTTTCTGTAGTCCAGCGCACGAGCCAGAATCAGATGAACTGGCAATAAGGGATGTTCAATGATGGGCATCGAAGGTTCAAAAAAGTGTTCTAGTAGGGCGTAGTGCGTCCCATACAGTGCAGGACACTGTGTCCACGCTATTGCACAGGAGCACCAGAGTCTTAAACAAGGCCATCTGCAATGGACAGTGCACTACCCAGTCGCACTCAGGGACATTGTGTGCCATAAACGAGTTAGGGAGCAGCAAATGATGTGCAAATTGAGCCTGGGTGTAGTAATAATCCAAGCCTGGAGCTCTGAGACCACTCTACTCAAAGGGGGGTGTCAGAACCTCCCAGGCAATACGTGGTTGCGATAAAGGCCAACTCAAGTGAAATGAGTCGTGAGCAAAGTTGCTTGTGGAAGCAGAGGGGTAAGGGAAGCAGCAAATTTAGGAATAGGGATAAAAATAAAAAGATTGGTAATCTATTCATTTTACCAATGGCCAGGCGTCCTGTAAGTGACAGTGGAAGCCAGGACCAACCTGCAAGCCTATTGTAAAGCCAATTTAGTATCTACTCTGAGTCAGAAAAAGAAAGATTGCATCAATGACTAGATATTCGCAGTGCCTGCATGCATGCATGCTTCCTTGACCTACAATTCGGTAATGTCACTCGCTCATGGCTTCCACATTAACAGGGTTAGGGTCCTGCTCCTTCAAATAGCGGCACGCCCTTGAATGGCGTCCGATGTAGTGCACCTCCCGCTGAGTGGCCTCCTCGTATTCTGACAATTTTCCCTGTATGCCTGCAAGGATTTTCAGGGTCCCCTCAGGAAAGTGTACCTATCGATCTCAGATTTCCCGTTAAAGTTGTGATATATCACCTGGCAGAGCCCGAAGCACGCCCCTCTGTTTGGCTACGAATGCCCCCTGGATGACTACTTTGAAGGCCTCCCCGAGGGCGGCCCTCATAACACCGCCCTTATCGCTGTGGGCAAAGTATGTTATGCTAGCTGCCCTAACATCCTCTTAAAACACTTAGTCCCATAGCGCGCCCGGTGCAGTCACCACATGAAGGCCCGGGACGAAACACCTAGCAGCTTCAGTTCTGAAAGTACCATAGCATGAGCTGAAAGAGTGCGCAGGAGGCAAGATGACTGTGCTGACCACGCCACCACATCCTGCACCACCAACCCAGTAGTCTAAATGTGATCAGGTAGAATGTGCAGTATTTATGCATGTTCCTTCCCCGAGTGCTGCGTTTCTGTAGCGCCAAATGTCATCTAAATCAAGGTCCTTCATTAATAGGCACAGCTGTGCAGACACCTGCGGGTGAGGTCGTCCCGGGGTAGAACATTAAAGTCACCCTCCCACAAGGTGGCCCCCGGCCCAAGTGTCTCAACCTGCCTCCAAATATCTGTAAAGAATTGGGGTGTCTGTGTTTGGTCCATAGACCGCTATTGTTTTGATAGGGTGTCCCATGATGTCATCCATAATCAATCACATATCTGCTCACTGTGTCGCTCTTAGCCTTGAGAGTCCGCCAGTACTGCGTGTCGCTTTTAATATTGCAAGACTGCCACCCCAACCCCTTTCTAAAAATGATTGCCCCCTTCCACCCGGCTGTAGTTGGAGTATCAAGAGAAATGTTTCTTGCCCAGCCGGCTCGACCTAAGCCTGGATGTGGAGCTCTTGGTGAGAGGCGCAGCAGGCGCATATCTATTGAGTGTCGCTGGATATCAGCAAAAACTTGCCGGGCCTTTCGGTGGTCAATGAGACCCCGAATGTTCCAATTGAGAAATTTAACACAAGACATCAATCAGTATGTGGTAAAGTGCTATGGTGCGAGTGACCTGTTATTCCCCACACACAAGAAGCACGCCAGAACTGTTCCTTATCTGAATCTGCTGAAACCTTCAACAACCCTCTCCCTCCCCACCCATAACAATCACCCAAACTTGGTCATGCTCCAACCCACCAAGAACCTGATTATGAAACCATAGCTCAAGGGGACTCATCCCATGCATCAGAGCAAACCCTGGTTAACAACCCCTACCAGGATGGCAGGGTGGCAGAGATCAACATTATCAAACAGACTGGTAATAACGGTATCAATCTGCATAGGCTACTCGTCTATTCAGTGTTAACATTCATGTGTGTGGGTAGCTTAAGAAGTGGTGAACAGAAAAACAATGTGGTCAGCTTCTCAGCTACCAACACGAGGTCAAAGCATGCAAATAAGTACATCCATTACAGCAAGTTACATGGAATACATTGTTGTTGCTCAATGTATGGTCAGACCGTTTAGTTGGGGAAGACTTAGATGAGCCCTTGTGTGCTGTAATTTGTTTAGCAAATTTTAATGAAGCTTTACGTCATTAAAGAACTGCTGTTTGCCCTGCTCTCCGGCCATGCGTCGCACTACATTCCGGTCACAGTAGTTCAGTAGACGTGCCACTATTGGGCTACGCCCAGTGACCTATATGCACGTTCCACCGCAATCATAGGTGGCAGCCTGTCCCCATAGAGGTCTCTAAGCATGTTTTCAATAAAGACCTACATTTTTGTAATATTGGTTGACTCTCGGAGGCCTGTGATTCTACGATTAATGCGGAGGGATCGCGCTTTGAGATCCTCGTTATTGGCTCTGATGACCTCCAGAAACTTGCACATTTTCAACAGTTGCTTCATTGCCTCAGCATTTATATCGTCCATGTTAGATACCCGTTGCTCCAGTTGGTCAATGCAGTAGTCATGTTTGTCTACTTGACCTGTTCCAGGCCGTTAGTAACCGATCAAACTCAGCGTCAATAGTATTAAGACTGGAGCAGACCTCAACATGAATCTCCTTAATGTCTATATTGTGTTGCAGCGGACAGCCAGAGCATTCCGGGGATGTTTCAGAATGCGTGCAGGGTAGCCCTTGCATGGTGCTGAGCCTGCTGTCAAATTGTAGTTTCGCGTGTTTGGCGTTGTTTTTCCCCATGGGGAATCTGTTTTGGCCTGACGTAGCTGCTGTGTTGTCCAGTGGCGCTAGCAGTAATATAGAAGGGTGGATGATTACTGACAAGAGAAAAGGAACACTGAATCAACAAACAAGTTTACGGTGCAGTTAGGTTTCATATCTTTTGTATTTTATTAGACAATCATATATCAAAAGAAGGGGAAGAAAGGGAGGGACCAATATATTTTATACATTCATTATTATATGGTCTCCGTCATATTCTACAACAGCATAAAGTTATACACATTTGTTGCTATGGACAACTTGTTTGGGATTTACATTTGTAGTGCTGTGTAGAAGATTACATTAAAATACATGGCTAAAGATTAGAGTGTTACTACGCGCGTTTCGGCTATTTAGCCTTCATCAGGAAGCCATGATGAGTATTTCTGAAGTACCTGTGCATCCATAGAAAAGGAAAAATAGAGAAAAACATATGTATGAGATAACGGTTCCTATCAATGTCAGTATAGAATCCTAAGCTATTTACAATCTAATATCTAAAAACATCACATCTCTTCAAAAAGTTGATGAGATGACGATTTAAAAGGAAAACAGTACTAATATACATGTCAATACATCACTTCTATCTATTACACATATTTACAACTATTTACATGATATTCTATGCACAATATTTGTATCTATGTGAATTTTCACACATTCTACATTATTATGCATCTGCTAGTGGTCATACCGTGTCTGTACATTTATATACTTTTCGAGTTTAATGGGCTGATGTGAAGGGTATGCCTTCAGGGCTGGTAGTTGAAATCACATACACTTGTACATAATAAGGGCCAAAGTGGTGGGACCAAATTGTGTATACTTTTGTGAACCTTTGATCGGTTATAAGAGTGAGAAAGCTGAGATAGATTGGAACCCCAAGGAACACCTAGATAGCAGGTGGGTAACCTAAAATAATTGTAGAGGTGAGGGGTAGGGGAGGAGAAAGAGGAAAGAGATACAGGATAAAGAATGAAGATTAAAGAGTGAAAGCTCACCCGGGACTTATTGATGTAACGTCCTGCAGTATTGGCACAGACGAATAATGTAGATACTGTTCGGTTGCCAGTGGAGGGAGATAAAGTTCTGGTAGAATGGGGCGAGAGTATGATGGTTAGAGCATAAATTAGAAACACAGCGGAATTATATGATTATGAATAATGGTAGCGAGAGGTACCTATATGATAACGAGCTTGCCGACCGTCTTTAGTAGTGCGTGAAATTATTTAGTTGCACTTCATGATACCTCTCTGTAGGTATGGTGGGTCCTCCGTTTGGAGCGATCACTGGATGTTTGGTGGCAGTAATGGCACTAATAGATCGTGCCTATAGAAATAGAAAGCGGTGCTCGCTTGATTAGTCCAAGAGTTAACTGAGAGGACTAATACAGTTACTTATGGAAGCTGAAATAGAACGAGCATACCTTGTGTGGATCACTGGTATATTGGCTGGTAGCCGGTCCTTTCTGCTTACAGGGTTAGCAGGTGGAGCTATAAAGATAGAAAGCGGTGCTTACTTGGTAAGTCCAAGGATTAACTAAGAGGACTAGTGCTGTTACTAGTGGGAGCTAAATAGCTTAGGATTCTATACTGACATTGATAGGAACCGTTATCTCATACATATGTTTTTCTCTATTTTTCCTTTTCTATGGATGCACAGGTACTTCAGAAATACTCATCATGGCTTCCTGATGAAGGCTAAATAGCCGAAACGCGCGTAGTAACACTCTAATCTTTAGCCATGTATTTTAATGTAATCTTCTACACAGCACTACAAATGTAAATCCCAAACAAGTTGTCCATAGCAACAAATGTGTATAACTTTATGCTGTTGTAGAATATGACGGAGACCATATAATAATGAATGTATAAAATATATTGGTCCCTCCCTTTCTTCCCCTTCTTTTGATATATGATTGTCTAATAAAATACAAAAGATATGAAACCTAACTGCACCGTAAACTTGTTTGTTGATTCAGTGTTCCTTTTCTCTTGTCAGTAATCATCCACCCTTTTATCTTGTTCCTAATTATTGTATTGACACACGGTCACATATCCCGAAATTAGGAACTCTAGTCGGGGATACCCCTCTCCTTCCTTACATACATTATCTCCACAGCCTGTCTGTGCGGGGGTTTATTTAGATTTTATAGTTAGTATTGTTATCATTGTTGTTTATATTGGCGCTTACTTTTTGACTCTGCCAGGGATTCAGTACCATATACACCCTTTTCTTCATACCAAACATCAACTTTGTAATTCTATACACATTTTCTTCCCCTATACACTGTGAAACCTATTTCTAATATTTCACCTTATCTTCTTCTGCATTTCTGCCCCTACCTGTTTTCCAGACCCAGACATTATGGACAAACTTCTCACCTTTGGGTTTTCGGATGACGATTTCGTCTCCATGGTTGGAGATCTTGCTACTGCAGACAATCCAACCAATATTGATTTACAAACTAATACCGAATACCAACAACTCTTAGCATTGAAGAAAAAGACAAAAAGAATAGAGCTGCATGGCCACTTCATGCTTCAATACCTTAAGGCAGGAGTTATCCCTCAAGGCCTAAGAGTGAAAAATATTCCCGGGCTCTTCGTACAAATACGTAGATTCCTGGAAAGATGGTCCCTCATAGCAAACAGATGCTCCAGGGACCTCATGATGTTGATTGTGGAAACAGCAAAACATCTAGTGGAAACCCTATTGACAGAAATAAAAGAGCTTGAACTCAAACTTAAAAATTGTTCTGCGGTTGAAGACGCAGTAAAAAAACTAGAAGGTATGGAACAAGAGATGCAATCTTACAGCGACTACCTTCTCAAAAGAAAAACGGACAAACTTAAAAAAGATGTCCAGTACTTCAGCCAAGAAAAAGTTTATCCTTATCTAGCAGATAACTATTATCAGCCAGAACCACTTGGTGATACATCAAACACACCCAATCAACATCAAATTCCTAAAAAAGTTACCACCTTTTCAGATACTTCAGGGTCTGATAATGGTAGCAATAACGGTGACAATGATCCTAGAGGAGGATACAATAGAGGCAATAAGCCTTTTTTATCCAGGCGAGGAAATTCCCGGGGACGATGGAAACCCCGATATCAACCGAGATTCAGAGGCAACTACCAACAGCCCAATCAATACTACCCACCTCCAAATCAACAATACCCTGGACCACCCATGCATACATATGCTCCACCTCAGAACTTCCAGGAAGCTCCAGTCATGTATCCCAACCCCAATCAATACTTAGTGACGCGCCATGCACAGTATTGGCGCGATTAGAACAGATTCCTATTTTCAATCTCAGCAAAAATCCATTGAATTCCATAACTGAAAAACTATTGACTAAAGGTTTAAGCTTTGTTCCACATTGTACCATCAACAAGTTTGAACTTTTTAAGGATTTAATGAGCTTCTTTAGGAAGATTAGATTGCAAAACTTTTTTGAAAACACCAACCCTGATTCAGAAGGAATGATTAACTTATCAGGACTTAAACCTCGGTCAACTTTCTTACCCTCTCTAGAACAAGTCTCTCCAGAAATAGCTATATTTGAGCATACGGTTTTTAACAAACTGACAGCCGCGACCAAATACATACCACCACCGAATTACAATATCACACATGATGAACATCAAGCGCTAACAGCACTTAAAACAAATAAAGATATTACCATCAAATGTTGTGACAAAGGAGGTGGCATTGTGGTCCTAGATACTGATACATACATCCAGAATATGGAGAAACTGTTGCACGATGAGAGACACTACGTCGCGATCAAAAAAGATCCGACCAAACGAGTTCAGTCCTTGATTCTTGATTTGACCACGAAAGCACTCAATGACGACATCATTTGTGATAAGGAATGGCAATTCCTTAATGTAAACCAACCAAAGATGGCTGCGATATACGGAGTCCCCAAGATTCATAAAAATAGTACAGATCCACCCTATAGACCCATAGTGACCACTATTGGGTCTAGTACAGAACCCTTGTCCAAATATCTGGACACCATCTTGAGACCACACATCTCGAGAATTCCGTCCCACATAAAGGACACCAGGGACATCATCAATACAGTGGAAACATTGTCCTTCAATTCAGAAACACAATGGCTGATCACTATGGATATCGAAGCCCTATATTCGAATATACCGCAATCAGGAGCGATTACAGCTGTAGCCTGGTTCATAGACACATATGAGGTAGAATGCTCTAAAACCTTTATTTTAGATTGCCTCAAAATAGTCTTATCTGAAAACACGTTTGAATTCAATGGCTCCCTATACCAACAAATGAAGGGAGTCAGCATGGGGGCTTCCTGTGCGCCCACTGTGGCAAATATATACATGGCCTCGTATGAATCTAAATTCATCCATAATGATGTTGCCCCCTTTAGCGAGTCCGTTTCATCATGGTCTCGCTTTATTGATGATGTCTTCTTCATTTGGTCCTCTGAAACAGAATCAGTTCACACCTTTGTATCATGGCTAAATCTCTGTGATGAGAACATTTTTTTCACAGCCACAGCTAGCCAAACATGTGTAGAGTTTCTGGACATTAGTATTTCTAGTAAGAATCGACAACTCATTGTTGATCTGTTCGTGAAGCCTACAGCCCGAAACACATTACTTCACTTTACCAGCTATCATCCGGTGACTCAAAAATCAAGTATTCCATTTGGGCAATTCCTCCGAGTTCGAAGGAATTGCACCACACTTGCAGACTTTGACACCAGAGCAGAAGAAATGAAAAGAAAATTCATTTCGCGAGGCTATCCGAAGCGCTTAATTCGTGAATCCTACAAAAGAGCCAGGTTCTTTGACAGACAACATCTCTTAACTCCACAAATCAAAGAACCCAGCCCTAAAATGGTGTTTGTCACTAGACATTCCACTATGAATGCCAAACTGCAGCACATTGTGTTTTCTAACTGGCATATTTTGAATGCCACAAAACCAAAGGAACATCAACTACCCAAACCAGTGTTTGCGTACAGGAAGAATAAGAACCTTAAAGACTTGATCGTTCGGTCAAGAATGGAACAGAAAAACACCACACCTGTACAAAGATCTATCAGTGATATGAAACCAGTTGTGGGCAATTTTAAATGCTCCACATGCACAGCATGCGATTCAGCCATTGAAACAAAACAATGGACCTTCAACACGAGGACCCTCACGTCCCAAACGTTGACGAATTGCAAAACCACTAATGTGGTCTACCTACTGCTCTGCCCCTGCAATTTGGGCTATGTGGGGGAAACCGCCCGCATGATGTCCACCCGCCTATCTGAACATAGATCGGCCATACGCACGGGGAAAACCCAAGCACCTCTAGTGAAACATTTCCAAGAGGCTAAACACCATCCAAATGACATACGGTGGTATATCCTGGAAAAAATACGCAAATCCTCAGGCACTTTGAGCACTCAGACTCGTAAATGCCGAGAAGTGTACTGGATTTTTTCACTGGACACATATGCAAAAGGGCTAAATAATGAATTACCCTGGGATCAGGTACTCAAATATAACTATGGCTGATATACCCACTGTGTCTCTTTGCCTACCACCGGCACTTCAAATCTTGAAATGCTAGATATCCGGCCCACACCCTGAAAATATGCTGTGGGCTACATACACAGCCATGCCATCACAGGTAGCCTTAAGTGAACCACAACACAGAAAACTGCAATAAATTAAAGGCAGAATTCTATCCTTCCCATCTTCAATAGATGGTATTGGTAAGCCATTATTATTGTCTGTCATAATTAAACAATCTCCACCCTTGGTCGCCATGAGCCCCACAAATACCAGCTAACACCCTGGGCCCATACATCGCCCTAGAGTCACAGGCCATGGTCCTATTAGAGACAGCCGTTATGCCCTCTTCATCAGTTTCAATCTTATTATCAATTCTGATTGGGCCATCACTCACCCCATGGATAAACAATAACATAAGCATAAAATATGTCTTATTATCAATACTTGCTAAATTTCTTCCAATATGACCCCAATGTTCTGCATAGAACATAAGTATAGCATTGTTCCAAGCTTTATACTTATATTAGCACTTACATCCTGTTCCAACATGGCCGCTATACCACCACGAACCCCTTAAGAAACACTCCTTGCAGTTCCGCATTTGCCGGTTCCATACATTGCCTTTTAATTAGAATTCAATACATATTTCTCAACTTGACTCTACCTCTATGTAGAGAACACGAACAGAGTACCGTTACCGGCTTCTTAACATCACTAATACGCTTAACCCGTTCCAACATGGCCGCCGCGTTACTTAGAACCCTCCTCGGAATCCCGGGCTTGTAATCTGCCCACATTGACCTTCCACCGAGATGCGCGCGCAATCTCCACATAAAAGGAACCATCATCCCTCTAGACTTTCCCTTCTCATTTCACACCGGGACGCGGGTCTCTGCAGGACACCACGATTGGAAGGCTCGCTCAGCATCTCCATCAGGTACGCATTCGTCCAGCTGCGCGTCTACAGTTAGAGTGCTCATGGAACAGCCTGTAACGGAACACTATTATTCTTATTTTTCTTTTAACTAGCGGCTGGCTCGCAAAATAATATATACCCACCAGTGGGACACGCACCGGCCCGCCTAAACAGGTAACTTTGCGCGGTCCCCATTAACCTCAGACCATCTATGCCAAACAAAGTAACACCCGGTTAATTTTAAGTGTTTTTCCCCCCCTGTTCCCAGCGCCACAACAGGAGAACCTTGCCCCACATGCTAACTCTCATAAGCGGAAAGGACCGGCTAACAGCTTATACACCAGTGAATCACACAAGGTACGCTTGTTCTATCTTAGCTCCCACTAGTAACAGCACTAGTCCTCTTAGTTAATCCTTGGACTTACCAAGTGAGCACCGCTTTCTATCTTTATAGCTCCACCTGCTAACCCTGTAAGCAGAAAGGACCGGCTACCAGCCAATATACCAGTGATCCACACAAGGTATGCTCGTTCTATTTCAGCTTCCATAAGTAACTGTATTAGTCCTCTCAGTTAACTCTTGGACTAATCAAGCGAGCACCGCTTTCTATTTCTATAGGCACGATCTATTAGTGCCATTACTGCCACCAAACATCCAGTGATCGCTCCAAACGGAGGACCCACCATACCTACAGAGAGGTATCATGAAGTGCAACTAAATAATTTCACGCACTACTAAAGACGGTCGGCAAGCTCGTTATCATATAGGTACCTCTCGCTACCATTATTCATAATCATATAATTCCGCTGTGTTTCTAATTTATGCTCTAACCATCATACTCTCGCCCCATTCTACCAGAACTTTATCTCCCTCCACTGGCAACCGAACAGTATCTACATTATTCGTCTGTGCCAATACTGCAGGACGTTACATCAATAAGTCCCGGGTGAGCTTTCACTCTTTAATCTTCATTCTTTATCCTGTATCTCTTTCCTCTTTCTCCTCCCCTACCCCTCACCTCTACAATTATTTTAGGTTACCCACCTGCTATCTAGGTGTTCCTTGGGGTTCCAATCTATCTCAGCTTTCTCACTCTTATAACCGATCAAAGGTTCACAAAAGTATACACAATTTGGTCCCACCACTTTGGCCCTTATTATGTACAAGTGTATGTGATTTCAACTACCAGCCCTGAAGGCATACCCTTCACATCAGCCCATTAAACTCGAAAAGTATATAAATGTACAGACACGGTATGACCACTAGCAGATGCATAATAATGTAGAATGTGTGAAAATTCACATAGATACAAATATTGTGCATAGAATATCATGTAAATAGTTGTAAATATGTGTAATAGATAGAAGTGATGTATTGACATGTATATTAGTACTGTTTTCCTTTTAAATCGTCATCTCATCAACTTTTTGAAGAGATGTGATGTTTTTAGATATTAGATTGTAAATAGCTTAGGATTCTATACTGACATTGATAGGAACCGTTATCTCATACATATGTTTTTCTCTATTTTTCCTTTTCTATGGATGCACAGGTACTTCAGAAATACTCATCATGGCTTCCTGATGAAGGCTAAATAGCCGAAACGCGCGTAGTAACACTCTAATCTTTAGCCATGTATTTTAATGTAATCTTCTACACAGCACTACAAATGTAAATCCCAAACAAGTTGTCCATAGCAACAAATGTGTATAACTTTATGCTGTTGTAGAATATGACGGAGACCATATAATAATGAATGTATAAAATATATTGGTCCCTCCCTTTCTTCCCCTTCTTTTGATATATGATTGTCTAATAAAATACAAAAGATATGAAACCTAACTGCACCGTAAACTTGTTTGTTGATTCAGTGTTCCTTTTCTCTTGTCAGTAATCATCCACCCTTTTATCTTGTTCCTAATTATTGTATTGACACACGGTCACATATCCCGAAATTAGGAACTCTAGTCGGGGATACCCCTCTCCTTCCTTACATACGCTAGCAGTAATATAGGTCAGCACGGTTAACAACACTAACCCCTCAGCATTAGATCAGAGGGGCATGAATCTGTATTCTCCTTGTGGGCAGTCCGGTACAATCCCAGCTTGCTGCCCAAACGCCAGCGAGGCCATGGAACCAGCACCTGCATTCAGGCATCAACTGCGAAGCTTCACTTATGCCCTTCACCTCACCGGGTGTTTCTCCTCTGTTACCAAGGGCCGAAGGGCTTCACAGGGGGGAGGGGGGATTTGGGTGAGGACAACATAACTGTAAGGGGAGGCCCACGACCATTATGCACCAAATAGTCTCCAAGTCCGAGGCTATGTATCAACCCCAGCGTTTCAAAAGGCAGGGCATGCAGACCAGGAAGCCCAGTGAGGGGAGAGAAGGTCCCTGCAAAGATCGCCAACGATTAAGGCGCCGCACCCCTTCTCCATACTCCAGAGTGTGGGCCGCTCTAGTATCAACACTGGAGGTTCCTAGGGCTGCAAGCGTCGCCGCCCTCTAGTAGATGCAGATCCTCTGTGCAGATCCTCTGTGCAAAGAGTTAAAACCCACAATATTGAGAGTTCTATTGAAAAGCAATTATTCAATTATAGCCTCACTTCACTGCCAACATGTTTTGGCCCTTACCAGGAGCCCAATAGGGTCTAAGATGCCTAATCCCCAGCACCGTCTAAACTTCTTTTAGGCTGGGCTTGTTTCATCAGTGATGTATACGGAGGGAACACGGTATAAGTACACTTATCCTCCATATTGTTCCTGTAATTTGTCTTTTAAATGTGATAGTTTGCACATTGTGATATGTCTTATGTTTCCACAGCTCCATCACACATTTTAAACCGTTTTTTAATTGATTCCATTAATTAGGTTAGGCCAGCTTTTCTGTTTCTACAACTTCCTTTTAAATTCACAGTTAATATGTTATAACGTATCAATGTTTCTTATGGGGGTTTATAAAGCGGTACAATAGGGGACACTACCAGTGACAATGTATGCTGTATAATCTATTCATGTACTTTTTCTATCTTGATAAGATTCTCTTATGTACTTGTAGGATTTTATTGCAAAATTGAATATAGGTCTTTTATCATTATATTAGGACAAGAACAGCTGGGAGAAATGTATCAGTATACTGACATCCAATTATGTTTTATTGCTTGAAAATTCTATTCTTTCAATCATTGCAGTGTGCATTTTTACCCCACCTATTTCAGTGAGTATTTCTGAGCTGCCAAAACTAAAATAATATAGATCATACCGGTGATATAGCCTACCCTTAATGAGCCCACTTCCAAGGACTTTTTTCTTAGGTTTTTGTTACTTCGGTTTTTGTCTTCGTAGTGTGGTAGCATTTTGACAATCGATGTATTATGACTAATTGTTTTTTATACTTACACTGTTATGATCTTTGGTTTCTATCTATCATGTATCTATGTATTTATAATGCTTTGGTACTGTGTACTTTTATGGTTAGTTGAACTGAAATAAAGTTGGTTGACTGACTGGACGGACTGAATGCCTAGCTCTTACACTCGCTACAGATTAACTGCTAGCCTAAGCAAGTTTCCAGACGGTTCGAATCCTAATTTATAAATCTTTTCAACTCTCTTGTGGCCAGTCCTGGATGTCTCAAGAAATTGTGCCTTTGTAGAAAACAAACAGGCCATGCATGCACTGCATCAGAAGAAGGATGAGAAGTCCGGAGAGTGTCAGTGAGCCACGGTTGTGACGAGGCTCCGGCAGCCGATGACTATCAACTGAGCTGAGTGCTGCCCAGCCCGCCTCGGCACCAGTGCAGCCTGAGGGGAGCTGTGAACTACAGGCTCAGGTCGCTGTAAAATTAAATATAATATTTTCAAGAAGTTTGGATCTAACAGACCTGAGAGTGACGGTAAGCCACGGCTGCAACAGCCACGCTCCAACTACCATAGTCCACCAGTGCCAGTGTGTGTGTGCAGGCCAAGCTTCCATACAGGATTTAACGAGAAGGGTCTGCAAGAGCGGGGGGACCCCCGCGGAGCGACTGACCTCTGCCTCCACCCGCAGTCGCACCTTCCTGGAGGGGCGTGTAGCAACACAGGGGCAGCCACCACCCTCTGTCAGGCAGGCACTCACCAGGGTCAACCGGGGAAGGGCCTCATGCGCAGCTCTACGGGCAGGCCACGGGGGAATCCTTTACAGCGTACCCCTTCACCTACCACCGGCATGCGCCCCTCACATCTCCCAATGCACTCCTCGTCCAGAGCAGAGGCAAAGCAGTTCACCGGTGGGCCCTGAACTGCACCTCTCCTCCTCGCTAATGCTGCCAGCCAGAGCAGCACCACCGCAGCCTCCTCCATCACCGCTGTCTCAGCTCCACCCGCAGGCCAGACCACGCAGACACCATGCTCACTCCTGTCACCGTCTCCACCGATGGTGCTGCACGCCTCACTGTTATAAATTGTGTCCTATTGTGACCACTAGCGAGCCATATTCAAAGTCCTGCAGTCCGTTTCACATGGATTTCTGTCAGATTACGATTTCGCCTGGCGGAGCACTCTCAAGGAGCATCCATCTTGCTGCCCAGACAAGCTCCGCCCCCATGGCAAGCCCCCTTTAACAGCCAGTTTTCAAGGTAGAAGAAATGCGTCTCAACCTCAGGGTGCATGAGGGTACATTTGACACACAGCTTTGAGTCTTGTCCCGGGCCCAACTACCAGAGGCACACCTTGTGCAGATCCATCACCAGCATCAGTTTATGACAATTACTGCATGGTTTGGACCGTTAGTTTTAGGACAGGACGTCTTTCAATTGAACAATGGAATTCAGTTTGAAAAACTTGTTAAACCAGTGAAAAAAGAGGAGCTAAGCGCCAAATCTGCGTAGGTAACTGTGGAAAGAAAGGAACAGACATCAGCACGAAGGGGTGTTGCTTGTATATGGCGCCACTCCAACACTCCTAAGTCAATGCGGAGCAACATAACACCATCTGGCAGAGGCAAAAGCACTGCTATAAAAATGTACTGATCCAGTTTGGCACCTGGGTAATATTCTAAAGATGAGAAATCTGAGGTTAAGAACATTTGTCAGAAAGATGAGGCATTAGATGAGCATCTGAACAAACACAGCTGCTAAGTGGAACTTAATGAAGGTGCACTTGATAGCGGATTGTGCCAAGTGAAACTGATAAAGCAAGAAACCGTGTGCAGTCCCTTAACTTGAGACAACAGACAAAAGGGTTTCCATCTGGCTTTTTGAGTTTTAATGGCAAAAGAGGCACTGACCTGACCTAAAATATCTCAGAGTATGTCTAGCTGTGATAACTTCCAATGTTCAGGAGCTATGCCTGAGCTATCCAGCTCAGGGATGCTGGATTGCGTGGCAGAATATGCCAGTGGTCTCTTTAAAACAGATTGGGGAACAATTACAGCATCGAAGAACCTTGTAAGGTTTACGTCGTGGAAATCTCATCTTTCAATCTTAGCAAAATGCATCAGTTTGCTGCTGCAATAAGCAGCCACAATAATCCTTCAGTGACTAAAGAACAAAAAATACTAAGAAGTGTAACAAACTATAGGGTGTGTAGGTGCTGCCAACCATGTAAAAAACTCTTTGGATTTCATTGAAAGTTATATGGAAGTGGTATCAATATTTGCCAGGACCGTAGCTAGTATTTATTCCCCAAAGAACAGAGGATGGCGGAAAGGAGAACTTGAAAGGATTTCATTCTGAGACACGGAAAAAAGAACAGCTTTGAAGGAAAAAAGTGTGTCAAAAAGAAGAATCTTATTTATAGAACCAATCTTTTATTTGTTTTAAACAACATATCAGCATGTTACCATTACACAGCTATTAGGCTACAACCAAAAAGGCGGTAGCATTGATCGTAGACACACTACTTGTACACAGCTTCTTTGCCTACAACCGGGAGGCTGGCAGCGGATTAGGTTACTTGTGTCAGCTGAGCCACAAATACAATCTGATATATTTAAAAGAAACACAAAAAGGAAAGAAAAACAAAACCCACCTGTCCCTCCCCGCTAGCCTACAGGAGACAAATGAAACAAATAAATTTTTTTTTTTAGTCGGGCAGGGGGGGGGGGGGGGGGGGGCTGGGTTTCACTGGGAAACCGCACCTGTCAGGGAGCAGCTCTCTACACAACATCTTATTTAGAAGAACATGCTTGTCATGAAAAGGAAGTACACCACAAAAAAAGTAAATTACCAAACAACTGCAGCGTGCATCTATATGTCTATCTAAATGTTTGAGACTATGCAGTCCATATAAGCAGTATAAAGGAGAATATATCAATACAGAAATTTTGCGTCTTAAAACTTTAGCAATACCATCCTCAACTGTACGAATATATTTATAACAAAACAAAGAGAAGGTGTATATAGAACATAATATAATAGGAAAACAGACGCCAACAATTTATCTTTTGAGATGTCATACTTGCATCCACCACTATTTATAGTCTGCCTACTTCTTCTGAGAGAATATTACTAAAAGGGCAAACTTTAATCTAATCTGTATATGCCTATGTTCAAGAGTCAAGATTCAGGATACTATTACTAACATGCAAATAAATTTTTATAATTCACTCACTGTGTTAACTATTTCTTCCCTTCACCCTCACAATTGAAATTCTCCATAGAAAATGTTATAAGCACATTTTCTTTTAAATTCATTTGGTTTCTCCCACTATCCAGGAAAGACAAATTTTGACACACAACAGATAATTTTTAAGGGAAAAAAAATCAACACCTGGAAGCTATATTTTTTCAGCCCATATAAAGTCTTTGTCCCAAAAGGACCTTAAACAAGCACTTCTGACAAATAAATGACCTTTCTCGTACAAATTGTGAAAAAAGATAAAGCCAGCATGTCAGCAGTAACATTTTTGTAAAGTACTATGCAACCAAGATGGTCTAAGCACCGTACATAGTTGCAAGGTGCCCCTTCCATAGGACCCATAATGGGACCAATCTCATCAGAATGCATAAACGATCATCATTAACAAATCAATAGTAACATCTGGAAAGATGAAGGCATAATGTAGTACACATAATAAAAAATGTCAAGTGCCAGAAAGTGGACCACGAGATATAGAGAGGTTTTCTGACTAAGACAGGATGTACTAGAGAGGAAGGAGTTTAATAGTGTCAGAAGTTGTATTTGTTTCCAGAGAGAGTAGGGAAGAAGTGAAAGAGGGAAAACTTACATTTGTAATCTTATGTTGATTTGGAGAAGATCTTTAGAGGATATCTAGTCGGCTGGAAGTCAATTACAGACAAAATAGGCTACAATCGAGAAAGATTATTTGGCAGCTTTGCAGGATTTGAATAATTTGGTTTCCAGTCCCAGCCTCCAATGAATCTCCCACTCTTGTTGCTATCTGAGATTTTAAGGGAAATCCTAAGGTACCTTGGGGTGCCAATTCTGAATGACCTTAAAAGTGATGCATGCTAACTTAATTATAATTGGATTCTGATTTTAGTTGATTGTGGGATTTGTATAGCGCACGAATGCCCATAGGCGTCTAGGCGCTGCCCATGATTCTAGAGGGAGACTATGTAATTCTTTTAGCATTTAGATATATTACTGTTTCTGACAATCACCCTAGCTACCGAGAGGAAAACTGCTTTCACTGGTCCTAGGAAAGAGTGCGTAATGCCCGAGATAACGGAGTGGGTATAGTCTAGCCTAGCTAGGAAAAGGGCCTGCACTGCTGTGTGAAAATCCTTAAAGTACAAAAAGGGTTTGAGATTTTCTAACAAGTGAAGTTGACGTTCTTGCAAATTTAGCAGTGTGAGTAATGTGGAAATTCATTGACAGAAGGGCATCACTTCACAGATGGTTTTGGGTCCTCCAGGACAGGGTTGAGGCAGTCGATATGGACAAGTTTATGATGAATTTTGACTTGTAAGCCGGCCTAATACAGATCACTTCAGTTTTGTTCTGGATTTAGCCTGAGCAATTTTAAAGGCATCTAGGTGTGAAGAGTTACTATATATCTTTAGAATATGGATATTCTGCAGTGATGCTACTTTCAAACGTATTTTTTTTGTTTAGAACCTTCATTTTTCAGTTTTATAAAACAACCCACAAATAAATAAATGCAGTCCGTGATATGCATGGTACAATACTGTACACACGTAATGTGATATGAGCTTTCAACAGACATGGGCAATATATCTGGAGTTCTCAACCTATGGAAATCAGGAGTAGCGTCCTTGTGCCGCTGCTCTTCACACATTCCCATGCATCATAACTCATTTGTTTGTACCATTACTGTCTTCCGACACCATATCAGAGTCCGGGTGCCGTAATGTAGTACACAGATCTCTCCAATCAGCTAGATTGTCTATCACCCTCTCATTGCGCCTATTGAGCTGATAGTGAGTCTCTTTCGTCAGGGCCCATTGCATTACATCCTTAATCCATTCTGTAATCTCTGGAGCCCTCTGCCCCATCCATGTGATGGCTACCCTCCATTAGGCTAAGACTAACACAAATTGTAGGAATTTATACAGCATCTTGTTGCCTTTCACGCACTTAATGTTGCCCAACAGACAACACTGTGGTGTGCATGTTCTATTTACATGTGTGACACTGTAGATGTCCGCGACCACCTGAGTCCAGAAGTCCTGTACCAGCCTGCACTGCCACGCTAAATGCAGGAAGGAGTGCGTTACTTACCTGTAACTGCAGTTATCCAGTATTGGTATCTTTCATAGATTCACATGCCTGAATCATTCCCCGTCGTCGGGATGGGAGTCCCCGGTATATAAATAAAGTAATGTCTCAGACATATATACATAGTAATGGGCTGGAGGCCTCTCATTAGTAACATATCCATGACCTTTTGTGAAAAGGACCAAACTTTGGCGAAGAGCCAATTAGCTATCATCACCCTCTGGAACCTTCCTGGAAGGAGCTCTAGTCCCTCAGATTTTCGTAAGCACAGTGTTAAGTAGATGTATTACTGAGAGAACTAAAGTGAGCCTTTCCAGTGGAGGTGGGTGGGTTGCATGTGAATCTTTGAAAGATACCAATACTGGAGAACTGCAGTTACAGGTAAGTAACGCATTCCTTATCCAGTATTAGGGTATCTTTCATAGATTCACATGCCTGAATCAGAGTAGCAAGCAATGATAAGCACATTTCAAATGGTACAATATGAAAGATCACCAGATAATAACATATCAATGTGAAACGCAAAAGGTACCAAAATGCAATATCAGAGAGAAATGTGCGTGTCTACAAGAGGAAGGTGGGATGAAGAGAGAAGGCTCACCTCTAGTGAAATAGA
Source organism: Lissotriton helveticus (assembly GCF_964261635.1). Classification (NCBI taxonomy): domain Eukaryota; kingdom Metazoa; phylum Chordata; class Amphibia; order Caudata; family Salamandridae; genus Lissotriton; species Lissotriton helveticus. The sequence goes on along the minus strand of NC_136068.1, from coordinate 392,020,644 downwards.
TGACGGAGCACAGCTTGTCCCACTGCTGCATCTTTCATGAGTTCTGTATCCAAGCAGTAATGCCTGGTGAACGTATGCAGCGTTTTCCATGTTGCTGCTCTGCAAATGTCTGTAATGGGCACTCCATCAAAGAGCGCCATGGAAGTCGAGACAGCTCTAGTGGAATGAGCCCAAACCTTGGAATGCAGGGGTTGCCCTGCTTGCTGGTGACAGAAGGTAATAGTTGCAGAGATCCACCGAGAAATACTCTGCTTAGTTAATGGAAGACCTTTCCTAGGTCGACTGAAAGCGCCGAACAGTTGGTTAGATTTGCGAAATGTCTGTTTTGTCAATGTAGAGTTTAAGGCAGCGTTAGAGATAGAGGGAGTGGAGAGTCCTCTATGCTGCCGTTTGAGGATTCGGAAAGAAAGAGCGCAAGACTATGGGCTCATTAAGGTGAAAGTCCGATGGGACCTTGGGTATAAATTTAGGATTGGTCCTCAGGATCACTCTGTCGTGTTTGAACTGAAAGAAAGGGTCCTGAATTGAGAATGCCTGAAGCTCACTCACTCACCTCGTCAAAGTAAGGGCCAGTAGAAGTGCAGTTTTCCAGGAAAGATATTTAAGATCAGCTCTGTGTATCAGCTCAAAGGGATGTGAGCAAGAACTGTGTTAAGTTGCCAGGTAGAAGGTAAAGTCTTCACTGGAGGGAACGTTCTGAATAAGCCTTTAGGAAATTGTTTAATTAGTCTATTAGACCAAAGAGAAGGGTCTGCAGAGGGTCTTCTGAAGCGAGATATTGCTGCCAAGTGAACTTTAATGGAAGCATGTGCAAGACCTGAGTTTGCCAGATAAAGATAAGGCAGTATTTGTTCCGGAGAAGAAGAGAGAGGGTGTATCTTTTTAGATTTGCACCAGATGCAGAACCTCTTCCATTTGTGGAGAAGTGTGGCTCACTGGTTAGAGGAGGCAGACCTGGAAGCAGAGGTCAGCCCGGGACCAGGGTTCAATTCCCGGCTCGGCGGGGTCTTGAGTCCTAAAATGTCCATGGACTCGACAATTCTTGCTCCGGTGCCTACTCGATTCACGGGTTCACACTCTGCGACTCAGGGCAATAGCTTGTTTAATCTCCACAACGGCCCCTCGCGGCGGGATGCCTGGCTTTCACCTTGCGGATACCCTGCTGGGGTTATCTCACAGGGGAATACCAGGACGGGTTCCCTAAGCAAGCGCTTAGAAACCGCTCGGTGATTTGCGCTATATAAATTCCTGTACATTTACATTTCAGGGAATATGTTTTGTTGGTACTGTCAGCCCGAGCTAGAACAGCCCTACAATCCGGTGGGATGTCTAGGCTATGGAATTCTCTGAACTCAGGAGCCAAGCCGATAATTGGAGTGATGCTGGATCCGGATGTTGGACTTGCTGCTGGTTCATTGTGAGGAGAGAGGGAAGCGGCCTCAACAGGATCGATGGTTCCAGTGACAGCAGATGAAGTTCCGTGAACCAATGCTGGCGAGGCCATGCTGGAGCTATCAAGATAAGAGTGCAATGTTCCGCCTTCATTTTCCTGAGGACCCTGGGAATCAGGGGAAATGGAGGAAATGCGTACGCTAAGACTTAAACCATGCGATCGAAAAGGCATTCCCTAGAGACCCCTTCTGGGGGCGCTAGCTTGCGTAGTGTTGGCATTTGGCGTTCTGTTTGGTTGCGAAAAGGTCAAGGTGAGGAGTGCCCCATTGGGAGAAAATGCGATTGAGAATCTGCTTCTCCAACTCCCACTCGTGGCAAACTGTTCCCTGTCTGCTCAGTGAGTCTGCGAGGACATTGTCCATTCCTGGGACGCACAAAGGGAAATGTTGCGAAGAAGCAACCAGTTACAAATTTTCTGCGATTTGTGAGATAACATCAGGGAACGGGTCCCACCCTGTTTGTTTAGATAGTGCATTGTCGTGGTATTGTCTGTCCGCACGAGCACTAGAGAATTTTTGATCCGTGGGAGGAAAGCCAAAAGGGCTAGGTAGACAGCTCGCAGCTCGAGGAGATTTATGTGTAGCTTCCGCTCGGAAGGGGACCACCGTCGGCTTATCCGGAGCTCCTGGAGGAACGCGCCCCAACCTTCCAGGGATGCATCTGTTGTAATGATATGCGGAGAAGCTGGAAGCAAGAAAGGCAAGCCTAGCAAAACGTTTTGAGGGTGTAGAGCTTTGACCATGTGAGAGGTAATACGGATGACATCTTCGAACGATCCTGTACACTGGAGCCATTGAGCTGACAGCATTTCTTGGAGAGGGCGCATGTGAAGGCGACAGTGTGGGACTAACAGGATGCAGGAAGACATCATCCCAAGCAGAGATTTGAAAAAGAGTACTGTGAGGGACTTTTTGGATTGTATGCGAGCTGCTAAAGAAATTAGTTTGTTTTGCCGCTCCTTTGATGGAAAATCTTTTCTCTGGGTTGTGTCGAGAATGGCGCCCAGGAAAGTTATACGCTGGGAAGGTTGAATGACAGACTTGTCCCGATTGAGAGTGAGACCTAAGCGGTTGAAAAGCTGAGGACCTGGTCACGTCTGCTAGAGTAGGTGCCTTGACAAGCCAGCCGTCCAAGTACGGGAAGACTTGGTGATGTTGTTGTCGGAGATATGCGGCCACTGGAGACAGGCATTTCGTAAAGATGCGCAGCGCTGATTTTAGACCGAAAGGCAGGAACCGAAATTGGTAGTGTCTGACCGCCACAGCGAACCGGAGGAACTTTTTGTGATTCCGGTGGATTGGGATGTGAAAATAGGCGTCCTGAAGGTCTAAAGACACCATGTAGTTGTTTGTGTTTGAGAAGTTGAAGCACCTCTTGAATAGAAACCATGCGAAACAACTTGCTTTAGATATTTGTTGAGACTCCACTAGTCCAGTATAGGTCTCCATTTCTTCTCCTTTTTTCGGACCAGGAAAAAACGGGAGTAGAACCCCTTGCTACGTTGACCAGGAGGAACTCTTTCTATAGCTCCCTTCCGGAGCATTAGTGAGAGCTGAAAGAGCAGAAGATGCAAATTCTTGTGGAGCATTGGACAAGGAGGGGGTCTGGGGAGGAAATGCTATGAACTCCAGTGAGTGTCCAAACTGAGCTAGTTGCAGGACCCATCAATCTGTAGTTATCTTTTTCCAATTGTGTAGGGAATGAGAAATTCTTCCTCCAATCCTGGATGGTGGAAAGGAAGTGCGGCAGAGAGAAGTCATTGTCGTCGAGCTGCGTCCTTTTGCCTACCTCCTTTCCCTCGAAAGGAGGACTTAGTGTAAGACGACTGTTGTTGTTGTTGACGCTGCTGGTATTGCGGTCGATATTGTTGATTGGAAGAGTAAGAGGAACGGTAGTGTTGATAATCTCCTCTCGTAGAAGATTGTCCTCTCCCTCTTGAGCCACGAAAGGAAGGGTTTTTGAACTGAAGGGTACCCAAAGCCCTAGCAGTATCAGTATCCTTTTTATTGCCCTGAAGAGCATCATCAATGTGTGTGCCGAAGAGAAGCTGGTCATAAGGCATGACAAGGACTTTAGTTTGTATCTCCGGACGGAATGCTGTCGCTTTCAGCCAACCCTTGCGTCTTAACACCGCAGCCACCGCCAGTTGACGAAAACCATTAGATGCGATATTCATCGCACAAATCGATGATCTCAGAGGCCGAGCGTTCGCCTTCTAGTAGGATCTTTTTTGCCTCTTCCTTTGCCTCCTCCGGCAAGGATCCAAGATATGGGGCAATGTCTGCCCATATTTGTCGGTTATAACGTCCTAACAGTGCCAAAGAGTTGGAGGCGCTCACTGTTAACGCGGACATAGATGAGAAACGTTTCCCAATATTATCTAGTCTTCTCCCGTCTTTATCTGGAGAGGCAGTTAGCGTTGCATTAGGATTTTTAGATTTCCGCTGCGCAGCCTGTGTGATAACAGAGTCAGCTTTGGGGTGGCTGGTCAGGCAAGCTGGAGCGGTGTCCGGAGCCCTATATTTCTTGTCTAGCCTAGGCAGCACCGGGGGTAAAGAAGAAGGGTTTTGCATAATCTTAACACCCTGGTCCCAAATGTAGTCGATGATAGGTATAGACCTGACGGAGTTCTTGAATGGTTCCTTAGAGAAGGCATAGGTATTTGGAACACTGAGCCGCTCTCTCAAGGATATTGTGGAAGCCCCCCGATATCCTCAGGGGGTGAATCAGCCTGAGTAGGTATAGGGGATGCAGGACAGGGAATTACATAATCGTTCCATTCATCGTGTGTTGATTGAGAATCTTGAAGCTCCCCTTCTTCATGTTGTTCCTCCTCATTATCATCATTCGAGGAAGGTGGAGGTTGTGAAGTAGAAGGGCCAGGCTGTATTACCAGAGGTGAAGGCAGAGGTCTAGGTGGTGGAGAGACCACTGGAGGAGGGGAGGCGTAACCGTAGATGGAAACCTCTGTTTGTAATCAGAAATCAGGAATTGGAGGTCAGAAACCAGAGTCGCTGGCAGGCAAACCATTGGAGGTTGAGGGGGATGGTACTCCTCATGGTAATCCACCTGGTCCTCCTGCTCATGTTCATGTTCATCATAGTCCGAGCTTTCGTGGTATTTGACATGAAGTTCAGAAGGGCTGGTAGCAGTTCTGAACATACTGCAGTCATCAGAGTTTTCCTCCTCCAGGAGGTGGTAAAGGCTGGACTCTGCTTGGGGAAGTCAAGGCCGGTGTCAGCGTGCGTTTTGTAATTTTAAGATGTACATACGCACTTTGCAAGGTAGGTTCAGCTGCCGTCGACGAGCCCGTCGACGGAGTGGTCGTCGACGATGGGGCGTCGCCGGGTGTCACCGGTGGTATCGTCGACGGTGGTATCGCTGCGACGCTGTCAGCGATGCTCACGTCGACGATTTTGTCGTTGGCGGTGTCTTCCCCGTCGTCGACGGAGAAATAGATGTCGACGAGAAAATCTTTGTCGACCGCGATCATAAGGACGTCGACAGTTTCGGCAAAGACGACTATTTCTTCATTTTAATCGTCGACGAGATAGACCTACTGGTCACCGACGAAGTGGTCGACTGGGATAATGCAGAAGATGCCACAGAAGTAGATATGGTCGTCGTCGACGAGTTAACAGGCAAAGTCGACGAGGTGGAAACCGGTTTCTTGAAGGTTGGAAGTCTCCCGAGGAGAAACCTTCGCCGGTAAAATCTTGGAATGCGCCTCTGAAGACTTTTTATGTGTCTTCTTTTGAGGTGGCTGCGTTGAAGGACCTGGAGAGGCCATCAAAGGTCTCTTTTGAGAGGAATGTGAAGTCCTGAAGGAACATTCACTCTCTTCAGAAGATACTGCTTGGTCTTTATCCTTTAGCCTCTGCAGCCAAATTAAGAGGCGTCCCTCCCTGTCCTTGAGGGTCTTTCTAGAAAAGGTACGACATACCTTACAGTCCTTTAAAGAATGATCCGGGTAGAGGCAATAGAGACAGTCCTTGTGCTGGTCATCCACATGAAGTCTCTTTTTACCACATTAAGCACAGGACCTAAAAAGTCCTTTTTTAGGAGTATCAGCCATGGGTAACCTGAAAACTCCCCACAGATAAAGAGATTTTGATGGAAAAAGTACTGGAAATCCAGAAACTAAGGAAAGCTGAGCAGAGCTCAGTGGAGACTCCCTTAGCACAACATGCGGTAGAAAATCTGAGGGACTAGAGCTCCTTCCAGGAAGGTTCCAGAGGGTGGCGATAGCTGATTGGCTCTTCGCCAAAGTTTGGTCCTTTTCACAAAAGGACATGGATATGTTACTAATGAGAGGCCTCCGGCCCATTACTATGTATATATGTCTATGAGACATTACTTTATTTATGTACCGGGGACTCCCATCCTGACGACGGGGAATGATTCAGGCATGTGAATCTATGAAAGATACCCTAATACTGGATAAGTCTGCATCACCCTGCACCACAGCGAGGACAGCTATTAGCTCAGGGTGGGTATGCGATGCAGGTCCTTGGGCGTAAGATAAGTCCTGTGAAGGAACTTTTAATGCATCAGTTGAAAGCGGGCATTACACGAAACAGAATGTGTGAGCTCATTAACACACATCCAGTACTCAGTTCCCAAGGTGCTCCTAGATCAATGTCCCAGGCCGTGCAGGGCCGCAGAGGCCTCTCCGCATCAGCATGCATAGCTCTGCACAACAGTGTAATCAAATGGTGGCCTGAACCACAGGATACATGGATTCCCCGGGTGTGCGTAGGTGCAGGCGCTGCAGGGTTGCATGGCCAGGATGCTCTGGCAATTTCAGCCAGGCCGACAAGGCATATTATATGACCAAGACAAAGTGAATTTCTGCAGGCCTCCTCGAAGGAGATAAGTCTCCCTTGGGTATAAATCCCCCAGATAGCTGCACCTTCCATTCTGCCATTTCCTGAAGGACATGCCGTCCAACATCTGCTGGACTGGTTTCAATGCCCAAACTGTCAGTTCCCTATGGAATGGGGCTTGTCTCAGGACTACATGAGCAAATCATTGCCAAATTGTTGCTGTCTGCCGATTTATGTATGGAAATTCCACTGGGAGTCCAGCACCCTCCATCAGTAATTCCAGCAACCGTTCCTCTGCAATTCTGCAGGACAATAGACATTTTTCCCAATTCAGCCAGTGCATACTGAAGATGAGCAGCATAGTAATATAAATCTAAAGGGAACGACAACAATAGTTGCTGCAGCGTTGTGAAACTATGAAGAATATGCTGCATGGAGGTGAGGAAAAGAAGGTGTTCATGTTTACTGTATAATTGTCTAAGAAATTGTGCCGAGAGTTATTAATAAAAAAGATGTTTAAAAAAAAAAAAGAAGAAAGTAATACAAAATTAGGTTGCGGTACTTCCAGCCCCTCTTCTTCATACCCTCTAGCAGGGGCGGCTCCTCCACGTGGGCGTAGGATCGTCGCCCCACTGCTTTCTCATCGTGTGAGAAGCAGAAACGTCAAATTGTATGAATATCATTTTACATTTCTGCTTCTCGCACAGCGAGAAAGCAGAAGAAGGGTATACCTGGTTGGGGGAAGACAGGTCAGGGAGGACTGGCTAGACCAATGTTATGGACGCTGACTGTTGGATCGGCCCCAGGGCCGAGCAAACCAGTCATGAACACTCACAGTTCTCTCCATGTAGGCTGCATGCAGCCTGCATGAGAAAACGGCCTCCCCATAGAAGCCTGTACGGACGGTGACCTAGCCAATCACAACGCTGCCATTGCAGCGTTGTGATTGGCTTAGGGAAGGAGAATGAGGCTGCCTGCTTCTGTTTCCTGTGAGCAGAGAGAAAGCAGGACGCACAGGTTACTACTTGTGTAACGATATATCTGTAAGAGACATTAGTTAGTATTAGATTCCTTACCTTAGAATATCCCCAGGCGTCAGACTGGATCCGGAAACTTTTGCGTAGCAGTACCCTTGCGCGTCGGTAGGCGTCGTCTGCGGCTCCGCGTCCGTCGTTGGCGGCACCGTGATGACGTCGTCTGAGTACTTAGACGCCGCCTCCGCGTGCTGACGTCAGTTCTTAGACACAGCTTTTCCGCGCCAGAAACGCAGAGCCATGTTAAAAACCAACACTGGTGCCATTGAAACTAGGGCCCTGAAAGGGGGTAACCCTAACCCTAGATATTGGTTCGTAGAACGGGGAGGATGGGTGGGTCGGTAAGGAATCTAATACTAACTAATGTCTCTTACAGATATATCGTTACACAAGTAGTAACTTGTGCATCTGAAAGAGACACGTTAGTATTAGATTCCTTACCTTAGAATAGATACCCCAGCAATACCAAACCCGGTGGTGTGTCTGCAAACCAATAATCACACCAGAAAGTCCTGGAGGACGGAACAGCCAAAGAAGCCATCCCTCCGGACTTGGCTGTCCAGGCAGTAGTGTCTTGCAAACGTGTGCAGCGATGCCCACGCAGCTGCCTGACAGATGTCTTGTAAGGGCACTCCCCGGCCCAGGGCAGTTGTAGTCGCCGTGGCTCGGGTAGAGTGAGCCTGCAATCCAATAGGGGGCTCCTTTTTAGCCAAGGAGTAGCATGCCTGGATACACAAGATGATCCACCGGGAGATTGTCCTCTTGTGCACCGCTTTCCCCTTCTTAGCGCCCACGTAACCAACAAAGAGTTGGTCATCCACCCGGAACTGGCGTGTGCGATCCAAGTAAAATGAGAGCGCACGTTTTGGGTCCAGACGGTGGAGCCGCTCTTCCTCTTTAGAGGGATGCGGTGGCGGGAAGAAGGTTGGCAAGGTGATAGACTGCCCGATGTGGAAGGCCGTGACAACCTTGGGCAGGAAAGATGGCTTAGTACGCAACACCACTTTGTCCGGATGGACAGAAAGGAAAGGTGGAGTACAAGAAAGGGCCTGGAGCTCACTCACTCTCCTGGCAGAGGTGATGGCAACCAGGAATGCAGTCTTCAGAGTAAGAAGGCGGAGAGGACAGTTGTGAAGTGGCTCAAAGGAAGCGCACATCAGAAACATAAGAACCAGGTTCAAGTCCCACTGAGGCATCACAAACTGAACAGGAGGGAACGTGTGTGTGATGCCCTTTAGAAATCTATTTACAATAGGGGACTTAAACAAAGAAGGTTGATCAGGCAGCCTCAGAAAAGCTGAAAGGGCAGAAAGGTAGCCCTTGATAGTGCCCAGAGCAGAGCCCTACTGGGCAAGAGAAAGAAGGAAGAGAAGAACCTCAGAAAGAGGGGCAGCAATGGATCCACAACCTTTGCTGTGCACCATGCCACAAATCTGTTCCACCTGCAGGCGTATACAGACTTTGTGGAGGGACGCCTGGCTCCCAGAATGACGTTACAGACTTCAGGAGGCAAGTCAAATGGCCTCAACTGTCGCCGCTCAATCTCCAAGCATGGAGGTGGAGACTGGACAGGTTCGGGTGGAGGACCGTCCCCTGCTGCTGCGACAGAAGGTCCTCCTGAAGAGGCAGACAAACCGGGGTATCAACTGACATACTGAGTAGCTCTGGATACCAGTACCTTCGAGCCCAGTCCGGAGCCACAAGAATGACTTGGGCCCGGTCACGCTTGATCTTCTTCAGCACTCTGGGCAGAAGTGGTATAGGCGGAAAGGCGTACAGTAGACCGCAGCTCCACTCGCGACGAAAAGCGTCTCCGAGCGAGTGCCGCCTTGGAAATTCCAACGCGCAGAACTGATGACATTGCGCGTTCTCTTCTGTGGCGAATAGATCTAACCCAGGCTCTCCCCATTGCTGAAAGAGGCCTTGCGCCACGTCCGAGTTCAGAAGCCATTCGTGATCCATCATGCACCGACGGCTGAGCTCGTCCGCCCTGGCGTTCAGAGAACCTGCCAGGTGTTGAGCCACCAGGGTCACGCCCTGGCGTTCCAGCCATTGCCAGAGGCGGAGAGCCTCCTGGCAAAGGGTCCACGACCCCACCCCGCCCTGTTTGTTGCAGTACCACATGGCGGTGGTGTTGTCCGTGAACACCTGCACTACACTCCCCCGGACAGAGGGGAGGAATGCTTTCAGTGCTAGACGAATCGCCCGTAACTCCAATAGGTTGATGTGGAGCCGGGCCTCCGCCGGAGACCAGAGGCCTCTGATCTCCGCCTCTCCCATGTGGCCTCCCCAGCCCTGGAGGGACGCATCTGTCACAACTACGTGCTCCGGTTGGGGAAGGGAGAGGGATCTGCCGCTGACCCAATCGCGGTCCGTGAGCCACCACTGCAGCTGTCTCGCAGTGCCCTCCGAGATCAGGACGTGGTCGGATAGGTTGCCCTGATGCTGGGTGTGAGAAGTTGGCCTGATATATGAGGCTCACTAGTTCTAGTGATCACCTTGTATCAGTCCAAACAACCCTTATGGTGATTGGTTGTAAGTCAACCTTATAGACCAGCTATCCTAATGGTAGCATGGACAAAGCAGTCTTAGGCTAAACTCTTTTGGCATGTGAAGCCAGCCGTTTTACCACAATATAACCCCTTGAATACCAGATGAAAGGACACCACACAGGTTGTTATGAAAATAAACAGGATTATTAACAACAACACCTCTGAACTCTTTATGAGGTCAGAGGGCTAAGCACATGACAATCTCTTACGAAAAATACTACAAGTTGCACAAAATTACAATGGTGCCCTAGGGGCACGACAAACCATATACTAAGTAAGTGGAATGTGAAAGTCGATAAAAGGAATGGAGCTGTCCAGAGGCTGTAGGATCGATGGGACCACGCTATACTAACTTCAGGTAAGTAATAGGAGGCCCACGGAACGCGTGTGCAGAGTGTGAACTCACACGCGAGATGCGTAACGTCGTCTATGGACAGTACAGTTCAAGAAAAAGGTAAGTACGGACAATCCTGACTAGGTAGGACAACAACGACTGTGGAATTGGACACTAGGACAGTTAGACTACCCTTGAGCACCGAAATGCTCTCGTTACCTCACCCACGGGCTGCGGGTGCATAGGTGCCAAAGTGTGTCGGGTTCTCGCGTTGAAGTCAATGGAGCCTGAAAGAAAAGATGCTGCAGGCGACCAGGAGGAAGATGTCCGGTGCGATCCAAGGGTGGATCGGTGAAGAAGAGGACCTGAAAGCAGAGGGGACAGTGTTCAAAGTCACTAGTCAGTGACCGGTGTGGAACCAGGAAGGAACCAGGTGCTGTCGTCGCGATCAGGTGAAGAGTGTACGCTTGACTCTGCAGCCACGTGGACCAGGAGGTGTCTTCGACAACGAGGATGGAGGCACGAGCTGTCCCACGCAGGCTCTCGCTGTCGGCGGTGTTGGATACGGGATTGGAGTCAACAGGCCTTGGCAAAGGCAACCCACGCGGTGAAGGGAAAAGACGTCTGGTGCGGACTAGGAGAGTCCGGGGTGCCCCTCCTTTGGAAGGGAGCAAGGGCCAGTCTGGAGCAACCAGACCAGCAGCAAAGATGCAAAGGTTCGTCGTCTAGAAGGCCACTAGCCAGCCGGCAAGTGACCAGACAACGCGTCGAGCAGCAAACAAGCAGAAGGGCCCCACGCAGATCTCGTGGATGCTGGAGGGCTGATCTTCGGTGCAGGGGCTGGGGCATCTCAATCCCCAAAGCACTTGGTCGAGTTTACCTCGGGAGTCGTGCTGGAAGCGAAGTGCAGGTTCGTTCAAGATGGCCGGTCCCACGTGTCTCGTCGCACCCACGGGTCTCAGCTTTGCTGCAGATGTGAGTTGAGGTCGGAGAGGTTGATGTGGAGCCGGGCCTCCGCCGGAGACCAGAGGCCTCTGATCTCCGCCTCTACCATGTGGCCTCCCCAGCCCTGGAGGGACGCATCCGTCACAACTACGTGCTTCGGTTGGGGAAGGGAGAGGGATCTGCCGCTGACCCAATCGCGGTCCGTGAGCCACCACTGCAGCTGTCTCGCAGTGCCCTCCGAGATCAGGACGTGGTCGGATAGGTTGCCCTGATGCTGGGCCCACTGAAACTTCAGGTCGCACTGCAGAGCCCGCATCCGCCACCTGGCGTGATGCACCTGTAGGATGCAGGAGGCCATCAGCCCCAGCGTCAACCTGACCGAGACCCGGGATAACGGCTGAAAGATGGGAATCAGAGCCTGAATATCCCGGACCCGCTGTTCGGGCGGATAAACCCGAAACCGCGCCAAGTCTAGAACCGCTCCGATGAAGAGGAGCTTCTGAGAGGGGCACAGGTGTGACTTCGGCACATTGATGGAGAACCCCAGCTGGTGCAGGAGGTCTGCCGTAGTCTGGAGGTGGCTGACGAATGTCTGGGGCGAGCCTGCCTTCAACAACCAGTTGTCGAGGTAGGGGAAGACTGAAACCCCCAACCTGCGCAGATGAGCTGCAACCACCGCCATTACCTTTGTGAACACCCGTGGGGCGCTGGTAAGGCCGAAGGGGAGCACGGTAAACTGAAAGTGCTCGTGGCCAACCATGAACCGCAGGTAGCGCCGGTGGGCAGGCAAGACGGGATGTGGAAATAAGCGTCCTGCAAGTCCAACGCTACCATCCAGTCTCCTGGGTCCAGGGCAGCTAAGACCTGAGCCAGTGTCAGCATTTTGAACTTCTCCTTCCGGAGGAAGCCGTTGACGTTCCGTAGATCCAAGATAGGGCGTAGGCTCCCTTTGCCCTTCTTGGGTACCAGAAAGTAGTGGGAGTAGCAACCACACCCTACTTCTGGCCCAGGAACGCGCTCGATGGCCCCCTTGGCCAAGAGGGCCGTAACTTCCTCCTGCAGAAGTCGCAAATGATCCCCCGAAACACGGTGGTTCTGCGGTGGCATGGCTGGAGGAGTCGCCTCGAAGGGGAGGGAGTAGCCCCTTCGGACGATCTGCAGCACCCACCTTGCCGATGTGATAGTGCGCCAGTGGAGGTGGTGATGGCGAACCCTGCCCCCCACTGGCATCACATGGGCCTGAAAGCACGGACTAGGAGGGTTTTGAGGCGGATGCTGCGGGGGAAGGTGTGGACTGACCTCGCCGTTGCCCACGACCGCCCGGACAGCGGTTCCCACGGCCGCTACCGCGTTGGGTATTGCCCTGCGGAGCGTGGCTGGCGGCACGTGTGGGCACACCCCTTCCGTGGCCACGAAAGGAGTGAAAAGCAGCCGATTGCTGAGCTGGGATGGTGCAGTGAGCTAAAAAACGGTGATGGATCAAGCCCTGATCTTTGGACTGGGTAAGAGTGGTCTGCTTAATTCAGGCACTCTGTTCATCACCACCCCCTTTTCTGAATCATTTTGTCCACCATAAGCGTGGAAGGGTATACTCAGATGTGAGTCCCTTGCTCATTGCACCATCAGGATTCAAGCAAGCCGGGCCGACGACGCCTGAAATGGCAGAAACCGGTCCCCGGAAGCTTGTTTCCTTCCCAGTACAAGAATTGGCTTGGTAGTTTGGTTTGCCCTGTTCCCATCATGCACTGGGACAGGAACAGACTAATTTGCATATAGCCAAGTTCTGAGCTGGGATGGTGCAGTGAGCTAAAAAACAGTGATGGATCAAGCCCTGATCTTTGGACTGGGTAAGAGTGGTCTGCTTAATTCAGGCACTCTGTTCATCACCACCCCCTTTTCTGAATCAAGCAGCCGATTGCTGGCGCGGGGCCGAGAGGCCCAAGGACTTGGCCGTAGCCCTGGAGTCCTTAAAGCGCTCAAGCGCATTGTCTGCTTTGTCGCCAAAGAGGCGACGGCCATCGAACGGCATGTCCATGAGTGTGTTCTGGACATCTGCCGGAAAGTTGGCGGACCTCAGCCAGGCGTGGCATCTGACCGCCACCGTCGTTGCCATCGCTCTACCTAGCGAGTCGGAGGTATCCAGCCCACACCTGATGGAATATTTGGCTGCATCCCGGCCCTCCACAAGGGCTTGGCCGAGTTTGGCCCGTACCTCCAACGGACACTCTGGCAGCACTTCCGCGACCTTATCCCACACAGAGTGGGTGTAACGGCCCTAGAGGCAGGCGGTGTTGGAAGACCGCAGACCCAGACTAAGGGATGAGAAGATCTTCTTCCCATACTGCTCATACCTCTTGGATTCCCTGTCCGGCGGGGCCGACGAGAACGCGGTCTGGGAATTGGAGGCCTGGATGACCAGGCTCTCGGGGGTAGGGTGGGTGGACAGGAAACATGGATCGCCTGGGGCTGGGCGGTGGCGTCTGGCCACGTTCCTATCTACGGGCGAACCCGTAGCGGGCTTGGACCTAGTGCCCAGAAGAACGTCGGTCAAGGCCTCATTAAAGGGCAGCAGAGGCTCGGCCGAGCTTGACTGCGGTTTAAGGACCTCAGTGAGGAGATTAGTCCTCACGGCCGCGACGGGGAGCTCAAGGCCCAAGGCCTTGGCAGCCCTCATCAGCACCACACTGTAGGTTGCCCCCTCCTCCGAAGCCACGGTAAGAGGGGAGACAAAACCAGTGTCTGGAGAGGTGTCCAGGCCACTGGCCTCCCCAAGGTCTCCTGTCCAGTCCTCATGAGACTGACACTCTCTGGTCAGAGGGTCCTCAGACCCCTCCCAGTCCTCTTCAGCACCCATCTCCTGAAACTCAGGGTCCTCAATTAATGGGGCCTGTTCATAGAAGTGAAACTCTCCAAACGACGTCTGGAGCGGCGCCCATCGGGGCCGTCCCGGCGCCGGAACAGGAACGAAGGTGGGACCGGGGACGGCGCCGCCCGAGGACGGCGCCGGAGGCGACAGCTGAGGGTCCGACGCCGGGGAGGTCGTAAGGTCCACCGGCAACGAACTAGATCCCGAAGGAGGTCCAGCGGCGTCCTGCGGCACCGGGCCCGAAGGCGCTGGCTGCGCCGGAACAACTGAACCCCTCGGCGCCGGGCCCGAAGGCGCCGGCGGCGTCGGGATAGCGGGAACCTGCGGCGCCGGGCCCGAAGGCGTCAGCGGCGTCGGGCCGTAGCAGCCGACGGCGTCGGGGCTGATCCCGACCCCCGACCCGCTAGGGTTCCCAGACGGGTCCGCTGGGCCCGAAGGCGCCGTGGAGCCCGTCGGAGGAGAGAGTTTCCTCATGGCCATGAGGAAGCGCTCAATCTCCTCCTGCGTAGCGTTAAGCCCAGGGACCGTAGGGTATGGGGCTGGACGCGGCGCCTGCGACTCCGTCGGAGCCGCGTGGGTGGTGTCACCCGAACCCCCGGCCGCATCGCGCGAGCGTCGGGGGGAGTCCGAAGAGCGATGACGCCGCTTGGACTTCTTGTGCCTCTTACCCGACGACGACTTCGACCCGGAGGAGTGCGGCCTACTCTCGGAGCTGTGGTGGCTCTGAGCCCGCGACCTGTCCCTCGACCTCCCATGGGACCGAGACCTCTCACGGCGCGGGACCGACTGCCGGAGTTCGAGTCGCCTGCGGGACCGCTCCCGCCTGGCTTTCAAGGAGAGGGCCCGGCAGTCGGAGCAGGCCTTGTCGTCGTGATCGACGCCGAGACAAGTTAAACACCGGCGGTGAGGATCCGTGACCGACATCAGGCGGTCGCAATCCTCGCAGTGCTTGAAGCCGGGCATCCCTACGGCACCGTCGGAGTCGAAGACTCGAGAAATGATCAAAAGCGATCAAAAAAGTTAGTCAAAAAATGACTAGGGTTACTGCTTTTTCCAGATCTGCGCTTGCTGGCGCGGAATAAAGAAGAACTGACGTCAGCGCGCGGAAAAAAGAAGAACTGACGTCAGCACGCGGAGGCGGCGTCTAAGTACTCCGACGACGTCATCACGGCGCCGACGACGGACGCGGAGCCGCAGATGACGCCTACCGACGCGCAAGGGTACTGCTACGCAAAAAATTCCGGATCCAGTCTGACGCCTGGGGATATTTTAAGGTAAGGAATTTAATACTAACGTGTCTCTTTCAGATGCGCGTAGCAACTACAAAATCCTTAGCCATGTTAATCATGATTGTATTTTCTCAAAATGTCCGCTCTGATCTAATTCTAAAAATTATTATTGAATCTTACTAACTGTGACGTTTAAATTTGTATTAGCACAGAAGAATTTTGAATATTCGACATTGAGATGAATTATGTTTTACAGTTGTTATGAAATAGAAAAATAAATACAATTTTGAATATTGTATTGTTGTCCATCACAGATAATTGGTTATATGTATACATATATAGTACGGAGTACCACATCACGTTTTTCTAGGTCCATAGTTTTATTCCAGTTTCCTAAACATTTGTTCTCTCAACGGAGAAAGCTACAAACAATTGTTTTGTTTTGCCAAATGATTTGGTTCGGTCAATGTAATAGATAAGGGCTCTTTTAACGTCTAGGGTGTGTAGAGCTCTTTCTGCCACAGAGTCTGGGTTTTGGAATAAAACCGGTAACTCTACAGATTGGTTTAAATGAAATGGAGTAATGACTTTTGGAAGTAATTTTGGATTTGTTCTTAGGACCACTTTGTTACAGTGTAATTGTAAAAGTGGTTCTTGTATAGTGAAAGCTTGAATCTCACTTACTCTCCTAAGAGAGGTAATAGCCACAAGAAAAGCTGTTTTCCATGTGAGGAATTGCAGTTCACATTAGTGTAAAGGTTCAAAAGGGGGTCCCATGAGCCTGGTAAGAACAATATTTAGGTTCCCTATTGGAGAGGGTGGTAACCTGGGAGGAAGGATTCTTTTTAATCCTTCCATAAATGCTTTGATAGCAGGCACTCTAAATAATGACAGATGTTGTCTATTTGGTAAGTATGCTGCAATTGCTGCAAGATGTAGACGTATAGATGAATATGCCAGGTTACATCTTTGTAAGAGTAGAAGGTAGCAAATGATATTTTGGATGGAAGCATCCAGGGGATCAATTTGGTTATTGTTGCAGTAAATGGCAAATCTTTTCCATTTTGCTGCATAGCAAGCTCTAGTAGTAGGTTTCCTGGCTTCTTTAATGATATTCATACAGTCTGGTGGCAGGTTAAGGTATCCAAACTCTATGACTTCGGGAGCCAGATTGCCAGATTCAGTTCGTTTGGGTCTGGATGTCTAATGTCTCCATGGTTCTGCGTTAGCATGGATGGGTTCAGACGTAGTTTTTGGTGTGGAACTAGGGATAGTTCTAGTAGTGTTGTGAACCACAGTTGGTGTGCCCATGTGGGAGCTATTAAAATGAGTTTGAGCGCCTGTTGTCGTAGCCTGCGCACTATTAGTGGTATTAGTGGTAGTGGCGGAAAAGCGTACGCAAATCTGCCTGACCAGTTCATCCCTATCGCATTGCCCTTGGACAGCGGGTGTGGGAATCTGGCGGCGTAGATTGGGCTTTTTGCTTTTTCGTGTGTGATGAACAGATCTATGTCTGGATGACCCCACTTGTGAAAGAATGGTAAAAACTTGTGGATGCAGTTCCCATTCGTGAATCTGTTGTGCCTGTCGACTTAACAGATCTGTCATCTGATTGTGAACTCCTGGAAGGTGTTCTGCAAGTAGATATACCTTTTGTGGAATGGCCCATCTCCAAATGTTCTGTGCAAGCTGGGACAGTTGCAGAGAGTGTGTCCCCCCCTGTTTTTGTATATAGTACATGGCTCTCATGTTGTCCGTCCAGATCAAGACAGCTTTGTTCTGTACATGTACTTGGAAAGACTTGAGTGCTGAGAATATTGCTAGCAGCTCTAAGTGATTTATGTGGAGCACTTTTTGTTGAGTGGTCTATTTTCCCTGAGTTGTATGGTGTAGGAGATGGGCTCCCCATCCTGTGAGAGATGCGTCTGTTGTAAGTACTATTTGTGGAACAGGTTCGAGGAACGGCCGCCCTTTTGCCAAGATTTTGGTGTTCCACCACTGCAGAGAGCGATGTGTGCTGCTGTCTGCCAACACCAGGTCTGTAAGTTGTCCTTGAGCCTGGTTCCACTGTTGTGCTAGACATTCCTGTAACGGACGCATTTGCAGTCTTGCATACGGTACAATAAAAATGCAAGATGCCATCATGCCTATTAGTCGCATGAACAAGGAGAGAGTGTTGCTGTTGAAATTTTATGACTAAGGCTTGAATGCTCTGTATCCTGGCTGGACTGGGATACGCTAGAGCTGTAGACGTGTTTATTGTAGCCCCTAGGTACTGATGTACATGAGAGGGCTGAAGATGCGACTTGGTGTAGTTGATTGTGAACCCTAAGTCGTGTAATGTTTAAATTGTTTGAGATGTGTGTTGGACACATTGATTGAATGACTTGGCTTTTTATGAGCCAATCGTCTAGATATGGGAAGACATAGATGTGTTGTCTTCTGAGATGTGCTGCTAGGCACTTTGTAAACACTCTTGGTGCAGTTATGACCCCGAATGGAAGGACTTTGAACTGATAGTGCTGTCCTTCCAGAACAAACCTTAGATACTTCCTGTGAGAAGGATATATAGGAATGTGTAAGTAGGCGTCCTTTAGATCTAGTGTAGTAAGGAAGTCGCCTTGTTGCAGCAATGGGAGCACTTGTTGTAAAGTGATGATATGAAAATGATCTGAGTGTATATGCCGATTGAGGGGCCGGAGGTCGAGAATAGGTCTTAGCGTCCCGTCCTTTTTGGGTATTAGGAAATACAGCGAGTAAACCCCTGTTCATTGATGTTGTAAGGGAACAATTTCTATTGCGTCTTTCTGAAGTAGTGATAGAACTTCATGTTTGAGCAGTGTAAGATGTTCTGCAGACATTGGACGCTGTCTGGGTGGTATGTGTGGAGGGGTAGCTGTAAGTTCCAGGCAGTAGCCATACTGGATAATCTGTCTCACCCACTTGTCTGTTGTGATGGAATTCCAGACAGGTAGGAACTGTGTTAGTCTGCCCCTCACAGGAGTGGAATGCTGTTGGGGGAGCAGAACAAAGTCACTGTTCTGTGGCGGGGGAGGTTCGACTATTATATCCTCGTCCCCTACCCTTATTGTTGTTGCCTCTATAGCCTCCTCTAAAATATCCTCTATTGGGAGGATGTTTGTGTATTAGATTAAAAGGAAGCTGAATTGTCTGCTCCAGCTTGTTTGGAGCCTCCTCTATAAAAGGAGCGACAAAAGGAGCCTCAAGCTTGGGTGGGTTGCAAAGCTCCCATAGATTTGGCTGTATCACTGTCCTTTTTCATTTTTTCAAGTGCTGTGTCTACCTCTGGTCCAAACAGCTGTTGGTTGAATGGCTGATTTAAGATAGTAGTTTGCACTTCTTGCTTAAATCCGGAAATGCGTAGCCACGCATGACGTCTAAGTAGGACACTAGTGTTTATAGCTCTAGCTGCAGTGTCTGCTACATCAAGTGCACATTTGATGGAGGCATTTGAAATTCGCTTGCCTTCGTATATAAGGTCGTTTGCCTGTGCTTTATATTGGTCAGGTAGATGTTGTAAGAGTGTTTCTAACTGATCACAGTGAGCCCTGTTGTATCTTGTGAGGAGGGCTTGTCTGTTAGCTATACGCCATGTATTGCTAGCTTGGGCAGCTATTCTCTTGCCTGAAGCATCAATTACTTTAGATTCTTTATCAGGGGGCGGTGCTTCGCCTGATGTTTGTGAGTTTGCCCTTTTTCTAGCGTTTGACACGACTAGGGAATCTAAGGGTAGCTGTCCCTTAGTGTAGGCAGGGTCCCCAGGAGCAGGCCTGTACTTTTTTTCTATTCTTGGGTTTAGAATCCTAGTATGTACAGGATCTTTAAATACTTCTGGAGCATGTTTAATGACCCCCTTAATCATAGGTAGTAGTAGACAGACCTTTGAGATTGTTCAAAAGTATCTAATAAGAAATCTTCCTCTGACTCATCTGAATGCATTGTGACCCCATGATAGATGGCAGCCCTATTAAGTAAGTGTCCAAAGCCAATATAATCTTCTGGAGGAGAAGGTTTGGATGGGTAAATGTGGGTCAGGAATATCTGGCACATCCTGTGAGTTTGGGTACTCCCAGTCTGGATCATCGCCTGGGTAGGGAAAAGGCTCATCTGGGTCTACTCCTCCCCATGCTATACTCATCATCATTCTGAGGTGTATGTGGTGAAGAATGAGGAGGAGAATTTTGAGGAGATATTTGAGGTGAAATGTTAGGAGGAAGAGGAGGAGAAGAAGTACACAGGGTGCAGAGGAGATGTGGCAGAGTCGTCCTTCTTGACAGGCACTGGAGCTGTAGGTGCTGTGTCTGACTTCCTCTGTGGTGTAGTGGATACATGACCTGTCTTTGGATCAATGTAGATCTTCTTTTGTAGAGGATCAGGTTGGAAAAGGTCTTCTCCTTGCGGAACCACTGCTGGCGCCGATTTTTTCGGTTCCGGGCGTGGTTGTTGCTTGTCTTTAGCCTTAGGAGTCGTGATAGGGTCCTTTGGCGTAGATTTCGGCACAAAAGGTATTGTCTTTGGAGTCGAAGGCTGTTTCGTTGGCTTCAGAGCCTCGGAATCAGGCCTTGTAGGTTTCGGTACCGAAGATATTGGCTTCGGAGTGGAAGCTGGTTTCGTCGGCTTCAAAGCGTCAGAAGCAGGCTTCATTGTTTTCGGAGCCGTTTTGTCTTTCGAAGTAGACGGTTTCGGAACCGGGACTTCTTTTGGTTTCGGTGGCGAGGGAGCTGGAGTTATCGGCACATGCGGTTTGCTCGGTATGGAGCTATCGGAAGGCTTGAGTATTTTCTTTGGAGCCGGGCTCGATGGCGGGGCTTTCGAAGTATTCTTTCAGCCGCGACTGGGCCCCCGGAGGCAGAGTGTTGACCTTTGCCTTCGATTTAGGTGCAGGGGGCAGTAGTTCTCACGCATTGACCCGATGGGTATGGAGTCATCGGAGTCGTCTGCCCCCGGATACGATTTGTAGATCGTCTGAATCTTCATCTTGGACGAGTGGAACTTCTTCGTCGAAGATATCCAGCGGTTCCGGAGCCGATCTTTGCATGTCGTGTCGACAGGCCCTCCGATATTGAATAGTCTTTTTAGATCGAAAGGATGCACAGGCTGTACAGCTTGACTCGTCGTGTTCGAGCGATAAGCACAGGTTACAGACCTCGTGATGGTCACTGTGTGGAAACTTTGCTCCAGACTCGGGGCATCTTTTGAATGGCGTCCTTTCCGTCAGTTGTAGGCCTCACAGCGTGGATAGGCCCAACGGCCCGCGTCGATGACCGGAATCGAGCTGATGAAGTCGAGCCGATGTTTGTTGATATCGGAAGTTGTTTTGTAAAGTTTTTTGGCGTCAAACTACTATTAAAGGTAGATTTCGAATGGGAGCGGAAAAGTTACATCCGGACCCAGTGGCGGTAAAAAACAATCTAAGGATGGAGTCAATGCCCATTCGCACTGTCGTCCAAGGGAGAAGTCCCCTATCTCGTGACTACAAATACTTCTTCCAAGACGACAACATGCAATCATCCGAGCCCAACACCAGGTGGCTATCTAATGCTTAGGGTGAGATCTGCAGCTCATATGCCTCGACCTAAAGCTTACAAAATAAGGACAATAAAGTTGCCAAGATTGCACCACAAGTTGTGATCAGAATAAAGAAGGTTGGTCAGGAAGAAAGAAAGGCAGCAAAAGCAGCTAGATGACCCTACACAACTGTGCTAGTCAAGTCTTGTTGAACAAGCAAAAGCCCAAAGTGCAAAATGTCAAAAAGGCAAACCTCAAAGAGTATTAAACACGCAGACTTGCACCAAATTTGGACCAATGGCCTGCATATAAGGAATTTCGTAGCATATTTTCATACAGCCAATAGGACATCCGTAACATCTGACGGTAGACAAAAGGCCTATAACGGACACAGCTCAATTGCTATATGTTGAGTGGAAGGGGTTGAGGATTGGTGTGTAAAAGCACGTCTATTATCCGTAGAAGAGAAAGCGGCGGCCAACTGTTGAGTGCTCACCAGAGAGACACCAACAGGAAAATGCCTGTTGGCAGAGACCAACTAAGGATCCAAGAACCCACACCACAGTCAGATGATGTAATGGACTGATATGGACCAAAGCCTGGGAACCTTATTTGCCCCCAAATCAAAGTACCTTCTCCATAAAAGTCCTTTGTCCATAACAACGGGAGCCTGTGACTTCCGCGAACAGCGGGGAAGGTGGCTGTCACAGTGAGAACTGGCTGATAGAAAAGCTGGAGAGGCTAAAGTCAGTAACCTGACTGTATCGTGGCTTTTTTGAACCATGCTGGAATCTGATTTATGACCAAACAGTCTCTTGCCTCCATAGGGCATGCCCATTAAAGCTGAATGGATTCTCTTTAGTAGCCTACTGAAGGCATCCAGGCGGGCCTGTGGAGTGCAACCGCCGTAGCCATTTTGTCAGCAGCCTCCAGGTCATACTTTGTCATTTTTTTAAAGCATTCTCGCTGTTGCTTACCAAATCAGAAACACCTTTCATTATGGAAGGTGTTTTACAGCCATTCTTGCCAATTTCCGCAAGGCATAAACATACCCATCTGAAGGCATGTGTTGGCAGTGCACAGGGTAAATTGCCTGAAGTGAAAACATTTCAGCCCACAGAGTCATGTCATTTCGCTGCAAAGTCCATAGTAGTGACGGGAAAGTTTAGGGGTTCAACTTTACTGATGATCCCTCACCCACCAATGTCTCTGAAGAGGGATGTGTTGACATAACTTGAGATCAGAAGGAGAGAGCCTGTGACAACCTGAGAGTTACCAGCTAACTACCAAGCCTGAGAATGGGTACCTCCAGACAACCATTACCAGCTGAAGTAATGCTTCATTAATTGGCAAGAGTGGTTACCGGGCTGCTCAAGAAGGGTGCACGATTTCCGACAAGGATATTGGATTAGGCTATTGGTCCAGTTGCTATTGGTAAATCAAGGGCCTTGCATACTACTGATCTGAGCAGAGTTTTACACAGAGGGTCAGTAGAGTATAGAATACAACTTTCAAGTGACATTTTGGAGGTCTAGGCAGAAGGCAACATTTGTGTGATAAGGAGAAAGAACTGATCGGCCTCCAAACCATCATCTTTCGAATGCCCATAATGCAGGTTAGGCAAGTCTTGTGTCAGAATCTGACCTAAATAACTCTTGCATCAGAGTAAATTTCTGGGCTCCAGAGAAAGGCACTACCAGGAGCTGGTCCTCAGAGAGGAGCCTCAAACCTTCTTTTAGAGTCACTTAAATCATTTCTGCCATCATTGTATAAATTAATCAGGTCAATAATTTAGTAGAAAAATGCTTCTAGTGGTGTGGGACACAGTCTTGTGTAGTTTAGGTTGGAGCAGCCAGAATTGCAGAATACGTAGGACAAGGCACTCCTTTGAGTACTGGCCCACAGGGGTGCTGGGCAGTCTTGAAGATATCCAGCATGGCCCGTCAAAAACAGTCCTGGAAAGGACTGGCAGATGGAGCTGGGAATTCGAATTTAAGAGGAAGAGACAGGTGCCACCACATCTCCGAAATGTACTAGGAGCAATACAAATTCCTTGAAGAATAAGAGGACTTTGTCTATGGAAACTGTGTCTTTCTCACAGGGGATCCCTTGGAGGATTGCTCCCTGGCAGGATGATATTTAGGTGTGCCCATACTGGACAATCTGGCCACCCGCTCTGTGAAGGAACTCAGTTGAATGGAGGTACCAGAGGTGCAGGTAGAATGGCAATGGTCGGGCCTGAAACACAACAGGCAGAAGTTTTGACAAAGCATGTTCTTTCAACACCTTAAACAGGTTGTGAACCTCAAGACCTTACGATGGGATATTTGAATTGTTCGCTGTTGAAACTGAAGAGCTCCAGACCAGTGTGGGTAAGGCACATAAATACAAAATGAAACCAATGGAGGAGCAGATTGTGTTTTATGTAGGTTAGTGTTGCCACATCCAGTAGACAAAGCAGCATGTATAATTGTATTGGTAAATCCAGGCGCTGATGGATAGAGATGGCTAGGGATAATGTTTTAGGGTTGCAGTCTGAGGATATTTATAGGGTGATGAATCTGTGGGAAGAGGTAGCCTTCAGAAATCCACCATATCTAGCTAAGCTGCTCACCGCCTATACTGGCCTATGAGGGCTTGGTATTTTAAACACACCACATCCTTAACCTTGAACTGGTGCTTCAACACCTATTTGGAACTCTCGTCCTCATCTTCTAAGTCAAACTATCCTCTTCCAAAAACCGACTAAAAACTCATCTCTTCTGTAGGCATTGTGACAAATCTGTGATTCCGCTGAACTACCTATGACCCAATTCTCTTTCACATCTTTTAGTTGCACAGAAAAAAATCACTATATAAACGTTCTTGTTAGTTCATCTGTACCAAAAAATTTATGCTTAAATAAATAAATTAAAGAAACATTATGCAATCGTTAGAGACACATACCCCTGATGTTGAGTGATTTGCCATATAATGTGTCGCACTACTTTAAGGGTAATGGCATATCAATTTCAAAGCTAAATTTGCCAGAGGAACCCACCCCCAGAAGATTTAGAACTCAAACATTAGTTGGCCAATTTCAAAGCCAATTTCAAAACTCTTTTGCATTCTGATCAAGTAGTACAATCATGCTTCTTGTAATGTATCTTTCACTGCACGGAAATAAAAAATTGGTACTTAGGATGAAAAACATCCAAAGTGGATAAAAAATAGTTTTAAAAGCAAAAATATCCTGTCTCATGGAAGTAAGTGCCTTGACATTTTAAACAATTAAAGGAAAAAAATGAAGGTTTTCAGTTAAACATTTGTTCTTGGATCATTCACTAATATTTCAACCAAATGCTAAGATTGAGAGCACAAGGGCTTAAATATTCAAGTACGTGCCATGCTTATCCTGCCCAAACAACAGTATTTTGAAATAGCCTGGAACCAAGGCACCTGATGTTAGACACAAGTTTTCTGCAGAGAATGCATTTACCCTATCCTAATGGTTACTGTCCGAGTAGCTTAGACTGTTTGTGTATTATTTTCCAACAGACTTATCCCTCAAAATGTACAACCTGGCAGCAGGAGATAGACAGATCTATATATTACTCCCCCTAGTTAAGATGTAATTTCTATTTTTATGATATATCGTATGATAGATCCCATGACTTTCAAGTGTTGCACCCACCTGGAACTTTTCTTTATATTCTTCTGCGATAAAATATGGTTGAAAGAAGTGCAGTTAAACCACCAGGGCTGTTATGAAAAGGATTTAAAAAAACGCTTACCTGGAGGATTTCGACAAATAAAGCAGGTGTACTTCTCTGGCACATTATCTTCAAGTAATCCCATACAGACTCCATGCTGCCAACACAGACACTCTTCACACTATGAAGGAGAATGCAGGTAAACAAAATAACAGTTACTAAAAGAAAAGCACATCCTCTGGTTTGATTTACTTTGATAGCCCTAACATTAAAAGTAAGAAACATCTTCATCCAACATTTTAAAATACATGTACCTTCAAAAAATTCCACAAGTGTATAGTAACCAATATCCCAAACACTAAAACGAAGCATTGCTAACATATTTAATATTGCTTCTGGAAAGTGTCTGAATTAGTACTTGGCATACAATATACAGAGAAAGCAATTTAACACACAATTGCACACCATATATGCACAACTTGGAGATCAAAAAGACAATATTGTATTCTATAGGATATTGTACAGTCATGGATAACTGTCTAATCATCTTAAAGACAATATGCTGAAGTGAGGTATTTGGGGGGAAATGTATTTTTTACACAACAGTAACTGTTCATTAATTCTTGTTTTTCTGTTGTAAATAATTGCATCAGTTTATGAATTATATTTGCTATAACTAATTTTGGTCAAATAAAATGGAAGTGTATGAATTTTGCACCACACAATATTTGCAGCTCAAGTCAAAGATTTAGAAGTACTTTCACATAGTGCATGGACCATAGTCTGGAATCTTTCAATATACTACATTTGTACTTAATTTCCAACTCTGGCAGGCAGACACTTGCGCCAGTATTCCGATCTGCCGTTTGTCCATAGTGACTGCCAAACAGAGAATGCAAAACCACTAACAACACTAACTCAATCAATCAATATCACTTAATTTCGCCAGTTAATAAAAAACAGCATATAAAGTATTCTACATAGAATAAAATCATGTTATGCAATAAAACAATGATAAAAACAGGGTATAATAAAAACCTATAATACTGTTAAAACAGTACAAAGAGCAAAAGATTACAATTTTTATGTTTTATGTTACAGATAGTGCTTGCATCTCTTTATGGTAC
Organism: Lissotriton helveticus; assembly: GCF_964261635.1. Classification (NCBI taxonomy): domain Eukaryota; kingdom Metazoa; phylum Chordata; class Amphibia; order Caudata; family Salamandridae; genus Lissotriton; species Lissotriton helveticus. The sequence goes on along the minus strand of NC_136068.1, from coordinate 391,995,058 downwards.
AAACATATGATATCCCAACTGGTATAATTTAAAGGCAATTAGGAAGGATATCAATACAACATTATCAAAAGGAAGTAAGGAGACTCTGTTTGATTATTGCATGTGCTCATGGTATCATTTATATAGAAAATGGAAAACAAGGCAATTAGCAGTTGTGACAGCACTGCGATATAAAAATAAAACGATTGATAACAACCCAAATTGTAACTGGTGCTCAAGGTGTGCGGGTGAAGAGGACGGCGCGTAGTGACTGGTGCATAGATATATACAGTGAATGAATGTGGTTCCAGGTAGCTTGGAGAGTTCGTTTCTATTCGGTTGATTGTATTATTCGTGAACCACTTTGTGAGGAGCGCCTATGATCGCGCTGAACGGTCGACGGCGTTTCGATCCACTTTAATCAGATCTTCATCAGGACTGGGTTGGAAGCATTGCGTGGGTGGCGTGTCAATCAGCGGAGACCGGAGTCAGAAAGCCAAGCGGTTTAGGAGCGATCCAAGTTGTCATGGCATAGCGGTGCTACTGCGCATATGTGGGGGCCCGATATGAGAATTCCAAGGCCGATCCAGCAGTGGTCTGGATAGTGAAAGCAGGCAATTACGGAGAGCCGATCCGACAGTGATCGGTGTTACGAGAATGAATCTCTGGTTAGACGGCGAGCTGCGTGAGGCTCGATCCGATGTGGCGTTTCCAGGAAAAGGTATGAGGCTGGTCGACATTGCCTCAGTCCATATGTACACAAGATTAAGTAAACAAATCTCTTCCTCTCTATAAAATTTACAACAAAATACCAAATGACGACCACATTGCGTTGATACAGAGTCACATGGGCAACAATGTTATCAGAAATCTAAGGTGAGTGTTAGTCACAAAAGATAAATAATTAACGTCAGATGTATTTATTTCAGGTTCTAGGTGGTAGTGTCTCACACTTAGTTTGGAGCGATTGGCTTCCCAACTCATTTCTATCTGTTTTCAGTTAAAGGTTTTTTCAGTTCTAGCCTAGAGGGACGAGTTACTTACCTTTGGTAACGATGTATCTGGTAGGGCCACCATTTAGTCGCAGATTCCTTAACTTAGAATATCCCCAGGCATCAGACTGGATCCGGAAAACTTTCCGCAGCAGCACCTCTGCGCGCTGGGGGCGGTGCCGCATGGCTCCACTCTGACGTCGTCCACGGACGTGACGTCAGTGGAGCCATATAAGCCCCTCCTGGCGCGCTGACGCCAGTTTTCGACGGAGAAACTTCCACGTCAACACGGACCCACCAGCAAAAACTGTGAGAGCATGGGAACAGTGTGAGAAAAAGATGAAAAAGAAAAGAAAGTGAATGGTGAAAAACAGCACCCTTCCCTGAGGCAGAAAAAGATGAGAAAAACATCAGGACAGACGACAGGAAGTCTGCAGCCATAACATATAACTGTGAAGGGCAACAAGTCTGGAACACCGGAGCAGTGACAATCCACCACAAGGCAGTACCAGAAAGGGACGTCGTATCCCCTGTAAGAGGGTCATAGACTGAGGCAGAGCCAGTCAACTTCAAACAAATGGACTGTAGAGGAGGGAAGAGAGCCCAAGGCCAATGGAGAAAGGGGAGGAGAGGAGGGTGAACATGAACAGACCTCACACTGGACGACCCAGGGCGCAGGGCTGTAAAAGGACACATGAGCATACCACCCAATCACGAGAATGGGTGGAGCAGAGCAAGCAAAACAGAATAAAGCATCCCATCTAGGCGTGAAGTGAAATGTCACCCCGCAGGAAGACCAAGCCACCCGAAGGAAGGCGAATGCGGGAAACCCATCCTGAAAAGCTCCTCGCAGAACGGGGAGGATGGGCGTGCGTTAAGGAATCTGCGGCTAGACTGCGTCTCTACCAGATACATCGTTACCGAAGGTAAGTAACTCGTCCATCTGATAGAGACATCTAGCCGCAGATTCCTTAACTTTGAATAGATACCAAAGTCATACCCACAGAGGAGGCGGGTCTGTGACCAAACCCCACCAAGTTCCAGAACAACTTAGCCGTCAACAAAGAGGCGAAACACAGTGGGGACAGCAATGTTAGCGCAGCCAACACCAGGCCATGTAGCTCTGAAAAGCGCGGAAAACAATGGAGGCAAAGGCACCACAAGCCGTAAAAGATCAGCTCAAAAACCCCATATGTATACCGGGGTGAGAGAAAGAAGCACAGAGCCAGAAATGTCGGTGCAGAAGTGAGAGTGCATGGCTTCTTAAAGAAGAGGAACTGAACCTAGGTCCGAAGGATCCGCAGGAGCAGACGTGTCGACCGGAAGCAAGACCCAGAGAGAGAAAAAAACGGTATGACAGAGTCAGCGCATACCGGTCGAGTGTGCACAACAGTGGAAAAAAGCAGTGCCGGACCAGCTAAGATACGTGGAGCAGCAGTGGCAGGATGCCGACTGATGGCCAGAAAGTGCAGGCATTACCAGAACACAAGAAACTCCAGTACGCAGTCACTCTTTCACAAAGACATGTGAGAGGGCGGACGGCAACAAGCAGAAGCACCCAGAACAGAACCACAGTAAGACTGGTATTCATGTGGAAGACAGGAATACACAAGCATACAGTGTGGATGCCAGAACCACATCAAGTATAGAGAAATCCCCCTGTAGGGTAGAGTGAGCAGCCCAGATGTGAAGGAAGCATCACCAGGTAGGCAACCGGCAAAAAGGGGCCTCCGGCAAGCCGGACACACACACAAGAGCTCGCACCAGGAGCAGACCGGGGCTAAGACCACGGACACCGCAGCAAGGAACGTTGCCTGCGCAACCCTGCTGTGGGAAGAGCACAGAGTAGATATACATATTAAGAAAGATACACATCTAAAAAGGATGTGTTGCATAAAACAAGACAGGCGACGCCATAAGTACCGACAGTCATGTTGAAGCAGAGTTGGACAGGAGAACACCCACATCCATAAGCGACATCAACCACCCGTCCGGGAGGAGCCACGGTCGCCCGCTTGACAGATGAGGAGATGGAGTAGGACACGAAAGTGGAAACAGTCAGGATCAACGTAATGGCATAAGGACGTACAGACAAGCGAGTATCCTGAAGAGAACACTTCCTCTGAGAGTGTTACAGCAGGAACCCAAAGCAGAAGAGTGGAAAACACTTGCGCGGAAGGCAGCAGGGGAATAGGAAAACTCCTATTTGGGAAGTGCCCAGAAAATGAGGGCACAAGGCAGTGTACAGCATAGACATACGTGGCAAAGACGCCACCGCCTATAGAGAAGCCCAGACAGGGCTGAAGTACGAGAAAGCACTACCCATCCCGGAGATTAGAGGGTAGAACCAGTCACTGCAGAAGCGGAATAAAGAACGCAGGCACCCCATGATAGCGAACATACCAGGGTGCCCCCACACTATGCGCAAACACTGACGATGGCAGGGCGTCAGCCGTGGAAGAACTGTGCCGGCACGAAACAGAACAAGGGGTACCAAGGGACACTGGCTGGCGAAAAGAAGAGCAGCCAACATGGACAAAGAAGAACACAGCGGAGCTGAAAAAAGCCCCTGGGAAAGGCGGGAGAGGCAGAGCCTCATGGTAGGGAACCCCTACTGATGCTACGAAGTACTAGGGATAACCATAGACCCCAAATGTAACTGAAAGTGCAATAGAGCGACGCCAACGTGTGGGTCGCATAACAGCAGAAAAAGAGGACAGACTGATCCACAGAAGAACCTCTATGAGGAAGACTCCTCAGGAGCATACCAAGCCTTCCTTGTAGGAAGGCAGCTACATAATAGCCAGCAAATACCCCACATAGGGTAAGTCTTAACCCCTGCGAGGGGAGGGTCCTCTTGGGATAAGGTCACAGTCGGAGTACTGAAAAAAGGCAGAAGCAGCCGACCGGCTGTACTGAACAAGTGAAAGACGGTGGAACAATCGCCTACACCATCCGGGAACTACCTTAAGAACCCAGGGCTCGCTGACCGGGCAGCGGAATGGCCGCTTAGACAGCGAGCTCCGCTGCCCGCACCGTTAATCCTGTTGAAATCCTGCCTGCTCCCGCTCGCACAGGCTCGTGAACGGCACGATAATACGCCGGATGGTCTGGGGCATACTTGACGGCAACTCCAGTGTTTTGGCGTGATCGAGAACCCGTCCTGGGCTCCTCCCTGCCCGGGCTGCGGCGGAGTCGGGCTGCGCCCGGAGGTGCTGGAGATCGGCTCCGGCTACCGCAGTTAATTGAGGACGCGGCTGTGCGGGCCTGGACGATTCCCAGTCGGGACTGCGGGGGACGACACATTTCCCGCGCTGACGGAGGTGGGGTAAGCGCGCTATTCCGGCCACAGCTGCTATGCTTCAGGACTCCCTCGTTGCGAGCCCGCACGACTATATCCTGTTTTTATCCTGCTGGTGTGGATCGGTGAAGAAGGGGGCCGCCATATTGGCTGGGCACGGCACTGCCGTCCGTGTCGACATTGGACCATATTTGTGAACCCTGCTTCTCCAGTGGTTAGTGCAGCGAATGTTGCCGATTTTGCATGTGCCTGGAGGGTTCACCGCTGTAACAACCTTCTGTGTCTCACAGCGCCACTTCTGCCTGCGCCTCACACGGGGCATCGGAGACTGCACGGTTTGTGCACATTCATGTGGACTATGGCGGCTTGCCCTTATTTATTGATGATAGTGACGACCCCTGCCTAGTGGATCTACCAAAGCTCTTCTATCAGCTACACTTGACAGGGCTTCTGTTGCCGTTTTGTGTGCGGAGCTGCACCCTGAAAGACTGATACTGGCCCAGAAACATATGATGAAGCCCACGGGTCGGGACCTCTTTGTTGCTCTCGGTTCCCTCCATGCTGCCTGGGTGGGAGGAGTCAGAGTGCTTGGACTAAAGCTGGACGCCATTGTTGCTCCTCCGACAGGTGGGAGTCACGTAAATCCTGTGATTGTAAGCGCAGCTCGCGGCACTGCGCCAACGTTCGGATCCACTGTTGCACACCTGGAGATGATCGATTATGGGGATCCATCAGGTGTGGCGTATAAGTCCCACACAGCCGATCACATGAGTGGCGCAGGGGGGCATGCACCTACACCTCGGGCGGACCACTTCCACGGAACACCGACTTTGCCCATTCGAATTGCACCGCCTGTGCACCCGGCTGACATGGCCTTCGTCTCTTTGTTGCCCTGGCGGCGTCGTGATCTGGAAGGCTGGCTTGGTACTTTGTTGCTGAACTCGGACAATCGTTGGTTGTGTCTTGATGGTTCCCTGCTGCAGAACTTTCGCATGGTGTTGGCGTTGCCTTGCTTTCCTGTTAACTCTGATCATTGGATATTGTATGGTGGGGCGAATGTATGGTTGTCACGCGCCAACGGGCGTGTTAAAGCGGGGCAGGGTTGAATTTTTCCGTGTGATGTGGGGTGGATTCTTCGGCCAGCTACTGATGGGGAGATGCTTTAATGCTAGGTCTTTCTAATGCCGCTTACGTGTATCAGTTCGTGGACCTGCGTGTACTAGATTTGTGTTGCCTTGTGCGAGCGGGGCGGGGGACGTTGCATTCTCCTCCGTCTTTTTCCCTTCCTTGGGGTGTAGTTTAGGGGGCGACAGACACGCTGCTAGTGGGGTTGGGTCGTAGCCATCGGCAGAGGTGTAGGGTGGGGGGGGGGTTTTATTTTTTATTTTTCTTTGTTATTTTCTATGACCTTCTATTCCCTTTTCCTCTCTTCACAAGAGCTGTGGCGCTATCTCCTTCTTCCTTTCTTTCTTTCTTTTCTTCCCTCGCTTGGGTTTTTAGTCTGGACGGGTGGTTGTTTCTTTTCTCTTTCTTCTAAATCTCGGGTTCATACAGCGGGCGACAGGCACACTGCTGAGGGGGAGGCCGTAGCCGGAGGCAGGGGTGCAGGGTGGGGGGTATTCTCTGTTTTTTCTTTTTCCCTTTTTCAGTTACTAGGGCCTCTTTCTCTTTCTTGCTTTGCTTGGGCTTCTTTTTTTGTTCTTCTTTTCTCTTTTTGGGATTCCGAGTAGTAGGTAGTTTATCGGATGTTTTTATGTTTCAGGCCAGTATGGGGGAGGTTATCATCGTGTCTCGTTTTTGATTCAGCGGGCGTGTGCTGCATTGGAGGGCGTGATGTGCTGTTTGTTGCCTATCCTGTTTAGTGCGCGTTAATGTCTGCGCCCTGCCTGCAGCGGTCCCAAATGTGTATATCCTGAACTGCGATGTTCCCTCTCTCTGGTGCTGCTAGATTGTATGATGTCGGATCCTGCTCTATCTCTGAACCCTTACAAAAAATGAAAACATAACCTCTTTTATCCTGGTGCCGTTATGGTACAACCGTATCCTGGGTGTTGATGTGGACTTTGGGAGGCGGGTGGTATGTGTATTGATTTTTTGACTTGCATTGCCCGTCTCTGTGATATTGACCGGATGTGGTTTCTGTTAACATGTAATTGTGTCCACCTTATTTCCAATAAAGGTTAAAAAAAAAAAAAAAAGAACCCAGGGCTCAAACAAGAAAGGCAACCCTGCCTATGCACTAGAAAAAGATACGTCAAGGCAGAAAACGAATCCGCAAGGCCAGAAAGTCACTGAAGACCAGACATGAGGCGGGAGACCCCTGAATCAGCGTGGTAGTCAAAAAAGAGGACCCTCCCATCGCAGGGGTTAAGACTTACCCTATGTGGGGTATTTGCTGGCTATTATGTAGCTGCCTTCCCTGCCTATGCACAAGAAAAAGATACCTCAAGGCAGAAAACGAATCCATGCAAGGTTAGAAATATAAAACATTGGACATATGCAGTGACTGGCGATTGGTGGGCTGGACGGACGACTGTCCGTGTCCTGTCGACGTTGTATCGACTCCGGAACCGGAGTCGATGCACGCAGCCGGCGCCGAGGACGAATCTGCCGGCGAAGACTCCACATGAGTGCCTTCTTCCTCTGTGGGACCCGAAGGCGCACCAGGGAGAGGGGGTGACCCAAAGAAAGAGTGGAAGGCCTTTGAATAAGCCTCCCTTTGGGCCTGTGTCGCTCCAACCCCCGGGAAGAGAGGGTATGGGTGGGTGGGGGTGGGGGGGACGAACGACTGCTGGGCGTCGGTGCTTGGCAAAGACCGAGAGCAACAGGCCCCAGCATCACGTTTATGGGAGGACGACCTCCGCGACTTATATTTGTGCCAACCCGTCTCCGAAGGACATCCGTGGGAACGACCTTGTGAGCGGGCCTGATCTAGAGAGGGAGATCGGCGGCGCAAAGGTGCAGGACTGGACAGCCGTGCGGCCAGCAACTTCATACAACGCTCCCTTAAGGACTTAGGTTTCATCTGTTGACAGGCATCGCACTCTTCGGAGTCGTGGTGCACTCCCAGGCATCACATACAGATGGCGTGCGGGTCCGTGACAGACATCTGGCGCGCACAGGTCTCACACAATTTAAAGCCCGAAGGCATCGCACAGTGTTCCGTGATGCCGAAGGAGTCGAGAAGGCCTAAAATACAGGCCAAGGAACAGCTGGTTTTCCAGGATCCGCGTTGGGACGCGGAAAAGAAGAAAACTGACGTCGGCGAGCCGGAAGGGGATTATATGGCTCCATTGACGTCACGACCGTGGACGACGTCAGGGCGGAGCCGTGTGGCGCCGCCCCTGGCGCGCAGTGGTGCTGCTGCGGAAAGTTTTCCGGATCCAATCTGACGCCTAGGGAGATTCTACGTTACGGAATCTGCTTCTAGATGTCTCTATCAGATATGGTAGTACAGGTAATTGGGTCATCAAATAACTTAGGCAAACCAATAGTGCAAAGACTGTTCCTGACAAATTACAACCACTTTATTCTACGAGACACCTCAAGTTTTAGACAATCAGATCGAATTTCATGCATTAGCTTCAATGTTTCCCTCTTCCATACTGAGTGCCACAGGAGGGGGGAGGGCAGCATGAATCAGGTCAGTGATAAAAGGGACATCCAATTCAGCATGGCAATTGTAGGAGGAGCAAGACTGGGGAACACCTATCAGACGCTGCCAGAATTTGTTCTCAATTGATTGTAGACTAGATAAAGTTGTGATACCCTACACTGTTGCTCCGTATGTTGACACAGACATTGTTATTGCTTCATAATTATTTTTTATAGTTTCTATGGGTTTGGACCCCAAATTCTTATCGAAGCTAAGGATTGCCCCATGCTTCTTTCCTTCATAAGGCCTCTATTAACCACCATGCTGTGCCATGTATTTTTTTAAATAAAAAATTACCCCCAAGTTGCCGAATGATTCAACTACTTCCAGTTTCCTCCCTTATATAGTCCAACTGATGGATTTCTCAATCTTGCTCCAGCCACAAGAACAAATGATTTAGTTTTATTTATTTTCAGGTCTTGATTATTCATAAATCTTGCATAGGTGCCTATAAGTGTCTGCAGCCCATTGCCGATCCGAGCCAGCAATACTGAATCATCTGAGTAAAGGAGTAGGGCACAGGAGCAGAATTGATAGTGGGAACGTCACTGGTGGACCCAACCAGTGCGGCTTCCACACCTTTCGTATAGAGGGAGAATAAAAAGAGCGGGAGCAGAGTTGATAGTGGGAACGTCACTGGTGGACCCAACCAGTGCGGCTTCCACACCATTCGTATAGAGGGAGAATAAAAAGAGCATGAGTACGCACCCCTGTCTGATGCCATGAGCGAGTGGGAAGTGTCTAGAGCACTACCCCTCTCTCCCCATACACACGCAGGCCATGGCTGAAGAATACAACTCCCGAAAAAAATTTATTATTATTTAATCTATGCCCATATCTTCCATTATAGACTAGAGCTTTGTATGGGCCACTTGGTCAAAAGCGGCAGACAGGTCCATAAAGGCCATACAGACGTGGCCTTCTTTTGCTGCTGTATATTTGGCAATCAGTAAGTTTAAATTGAAGCACTGATCCACTGTCCCTTTATTTTTTCTGAAACCATACGGAATTTGAATTAATATCTTATTTTCCTCAGCCCAATCCTCTAACATATTTAACAAAAGACAGGCCATTCATTTTGCTGTACAATCTAACAGCGATATTGGGCGACAATTTTTGCTAATGCTTAGTCCCCCTTCTCATAGATTGATATGATCACAGACTTTTTCCAGTAAAGGGGTGGATGCGTTTGAGATACAGCATTAAAAACATTAGTGAGTGGCGGGGACCAAAACTCTTGATTTGTTAAAAAGAAGTCTAATGGCACCCCGTCTGGCCCAGCTGCCTTCAATCTGCTACATTGGTTCAGTAATATTTTCATTTCGTCCGAGTAAAGGATAGTTGGGCACCCTCTGGGCGAGTCAAACACGGTGGTATCGCTGCAGAGCCCTCTCCTTCTATGCCAAATACCCCTGTGAAGTAGCTCACCTAGTCATCCTCCGTCACATGCTGATCTAAAGAGGTGTTTGTCTCGTCTTTAAGGAATGGTGCGTTAATAAGGAGCCAAAAATCCCTATTTTTTTGGGTAGTTGTTTTTGTTAGTTTATCTCATGTCTCTTCTTGTAAAGCCCTTAATCTATTCTCTGTTTCTGCTTTATAAATGAAGCATAGAGGTTCTACCAGCGGGATATCTCTTGGTTTTGTTCGGAGGGCGATAGAGATTTTTTAATGCTTTGGTACAACAATCATTGAACTAGCATACTGGTCCCCTGGTCTTTCTTTTACAGGGCCGTAGAAGGTTTGCATTAATTTAAACTAAAATCTGCTCAAAGGCTGCGGGAGTGTCATCTGGTTGTGAGAGTGGGTGCAGACAAATTGAGATTTCCTGGAACATGGTAGAGACAATACTGTGGGTAAATTTCAATGTGTCTATCTTGTACCACTTCAATCAATCAATCAATCAATCAATCATAGCATTTGTATAGCGCGCTACTCACCCAGAGGGTCTTAAGGCTTGGGGGGGTCCGCTACTGCTCGAAGAGCCAGGTCTTGAGTCGCTTCCTGAAGGAGAGGTGGTCTTGGGTCAGTCGGAGGTGGATGGGGAGGGAGTTCCATGTCTTGGCTGCCAGGTAGGAGAAGGATCTTCCTCCGCTCCTGGCTCTGCGGATGCGTGGAATGGTGGCGAGGGCGAGGCTAGTCGATCGTAGCTGACGGGTGGGAGTGTAGAAGGTCAGGCGGTTGTTGAGGTACCTGGGGCCCAGGTCGTGTAGGGCCTTGTGTGCGTGGGTGAGGAGTCTGAACGTGATCCTCTTGCTGACGGGGAGCCAGTGCAGGTCTCTCAGGTGGCCGGAGATGTGGCTGTGTCGGGGGATGTCGAGGATGAGTCGTGCGGAGGCGTTCTGGATGCGTTGGAGTCTTTTCTGGAGTTTGGCTGTGGTTCCGGCGTATAGGGTGTTTCCGTAGTCCAGACGGCTGGTGACGAGTGCCTGGGTGACAGTCTTCCTGGTTTCGGTGGGGATCCACCGGAAGATCTTTCGGAGCATGAGCAGGGTGTTGAAGCATGAAGATGAGACGGCGTTGACTTGTCTGGTCATCGAGAGGGAGGATTCCAGGATGTAGCCCAGGTTGCGTGCGTGGTCCGTTGGCTTGGGAGTGGTGCCCAGGACAGGGGGCCACCAAGAGTCGTCCCAGGCGGAGGGTGATGATCCCAGGATGAGGACTTCCATCTTGTCTGAGTTCAGTTTCAGGCGGCTGTTCATCATCCATTCGGCGACGTCTTTCATCCCTTCGTGTAGGTTGGTTCTGGCGTCGTTGGTGAGGGAGAGGATCAACTGGGTGTCGTCGGCGTAGGAGATGATGTTGAGGTTGTGTTGGCGTGCGATGGCTGCGAGGGGGCTCATGTAGACGTTGAAGAGGGTGGGGCTGAGTGATGATCCTTGTGGTACGCCGCAGATGACTTCGGTGGCCTCGGATCTGAACGGGGAGGCGGGCTCTCTGGGTTCTTCCGGCGAGGAAGGAGATGATCCACTCGAGTGCCTTCTCCTGGATTCCGATGTTGCTGAGGCGCTGCACTAGGGTGCGGTGGCAGACAGTATCGAACGCTGCGGAGAGGTCCAGGAGGATGAGGGCCGCAGTTTCCCCGTTGTCGAGCAGGGATCGGATGTCGTCAGTGGCTGCGATGAGGGCCGTCTCGGTGCTGTGGTTGGCTCTGAAACCGGACTGTGAGTGGTCGAGGGATCCGTTCGTCTCGAGGAAGGCGGCAAGCTGTCTGTTGATGGTCTTCTCGAAGACTTTGGCAGGAAAAGGGAAGAGCGAGATGGGGCGGTAGTTCTTGAGATCGTGGGGTCCGCTGAAGGTTTCTTCAGGAGGGCGCTGAATTCGGCGTACTTCCAGCTCTCCGGGAAGGTGGCGGTGTTGAAGGAGGTGTTGATGATGTCCCGGAGTTGGGGTGCGATGATGGAGTCAGCCTTGTTGAAGACGTGGTGGGGGCATGGGTCGGTTGGTGATCCGGAGTGGATGGTGTTCATCATGCCACTTCAAGATAATGCAGTTTTTCCTTACAATTGATGGCTTAGGGACACGTTGGCCTGATAGAGTATTCTTCGGAAGCCAAAGAATTTGACAAATAATTGCTGTGGGGTCACTAAATGGATGGATTATTGTCTCGATAGAAGAGACCTGTGATCTCATAGATTTGGATGCCAAGATAAAGTCGCACATTGACTTGTAAGATCGACCAAAAATTTTTATATATAGATCACTAATTGTCTGTATAGTGCAGGCAGTGCCGAATAGGCGACGGCCATCACAGGGCATGTCTATAAGAGTGGAATACTGAGCAAATGAAAGTCTTACAGGGTGTAAGAACTGTCTCAGAGGACTCTTGAATGCACAAGAAGTGCGTAATATATGGTAATTGCGAAAAAACGTAGTAGTGTCTCCAAATGTTTTAAATGAAATTTATTCAGTTCATCAAAAGAATTTCAAAAATATCCAAGGAACATATTGTATAATCATATGTTTTCATGGTAACTTGTGAAAAGCAACAAGGATAGTATAATCCATATAAATCTTATGCAGATCAGATTAGCAACCCCGATGCATTTCGTGGTAGAAATAGCACTTGTTCAGGGGGATTAAGTATCTAAAAGGAAAACAAATAAATACACAATGTAGATCGCCGAAATACAGGAATAGAAGAGGCGCTAGGGGGCGCACAGAGGAATGGCTGCCTGAACCGCAGCTCCGCCGGGCGATCACCATCTAAGTGATCGGATGCCGCCCTCACCCCACTAATCCACTCTCCGAGACCATCAAACATCGGGGGAAGATGAGGTGCGTCGGCGGTAGGGGTGTATCTCAACCAACACTCGGGGAACATTAACTTTTGGCCGTGTTTGATGTGGAGTGCGATCGCTTGCCTGACAATATGGCCGCCATCAGGCTGCGGACCCCTGACATGCGAGGTGCCTCGGCTTAAAATCGGCCTCTTGAACTAACTTCGGCACACGGGGGTGAGGATCGGCGCTCAGGGACCGTGTGTATGTATGGCTTTGTCCTTCACCCCCCGTCTACGACCAAAGGGCTGTGCCGGCGCCTGGACCCGAGTGCCTGACAATATGGCGGCGAGAGACTCCGGAGTGCCGAGATAGCCGCCTTCGCGCCAAAACACGCAGACACTGCTGAACTGGACTGGGGGCTCAAGGGGGATCACCGTCTAACTGCGGACCGCGGTAAACACACAAGTGCTGACTGCCCTGGCCAGAGTCACTGTCGCCGCCTGCACTGCCGCTTTGGCGCGAGATCGGCCGGCCAGACTACGCGCTCCAATGTAGGAGGGTCACACACAGTGAGAGGCGATCCCGCATCCTGCTGCGGGCCCCAGACAGGGGTGCAGGCGATCGTTGACTGCGTCACAGCGGACTGAGGTGGGATGGCACCGACCACGTCCCCCCCTTGAGCATCGCGCTGTCTGATGAGGAGCGACTAGAAGCAAGGACAGTATCACGCAAGACTGCTTACTATCTGTACCGGGGCATCACGGCGGCAGCGGTAAGAGCCACGAGGGCATCTGGGCCCGTACTCAGGAAGGCGGCTTCCCCCTCCACCAACATGGGGAAACCTGATAAACAACAGACAAAGATCTCCTTCGACACTAAAAAGACGACGAGACTGGTGGATGGGACGGTGGAGGATGGCGGCGCGGCCGAACCACTACCCAGTACCAACATGGAGAAGATACTGTTGGCGATCCAATCAAATCTGCAAGACATCAATGGTAAGCTTGACAACCTCACATGCAGGATGGATGGTATGGCCGCCCGTCAGGAGAAGCATGGCGAACGTCTGGATGAGGCGGAGACCAGGATCTCCGCCGTTGAAGATGAAGCGCGGACCTCCACCACGAAATGCACAGGAATGGAACGTCTCTTGGAGGTGATCAAAACGAAGGAGGAGGATTTGGAAGCGCGCTCGAGGCGCAATAACGTTAGAATAGCGGGCCTGCCGGAGACGACCAACACTGGGCGGATGGAGCAATTTGTCGAAAATCTGTGTAAAGATCTCTTTGGCGCGGAGGCCCTATCATCGGTCTTCATAGTAGAGCGTGCCCATAGATCGCTAGCCCCCAAGCCGCCGCCTGGCGCCACACCTCGGCCTATTGTGGCGAGAATTCTCAACTACCGGGACAGAGACACGATCCTCCGGCTTGCGCGGGAAAAGGGCAAAATCAACCATCAAGGCAACTCCCTGGAGTTCTACCCAGATCACACGGTTGCAGTTCAACAGGCACGTAAGGAATACTCCTCCGTGAAGGCCAAGTTGCGTGATTTGAACATTGTCTACTCCATGTTATATCCAGCGCGGCTTCGAGTGGTGTGGAAGGGGAAAGCAATCGTGCTGGCAACACCCAAGGCAGCCCAGGACTTTGTTAAAAGGGCACAGCGTGAGTCAAGAGAGGACTCGCAAAATGACCAGCACAGAGACTCGGACTAAAGCCGTTGACGTTGTCTCTCGTCATACAGCGGTGAGTTTTGTTGTACTGTTTCGCGCCATGGATGGCCACGTGGCCACTGTTGGCTGTATTGGACAGCTCCGTCCGGGGCCGTACTCCTGGGGGTGGTCAATGTCGCTTTAAGACGCTCGCAGTATGTCGTTGAGGCTGCCGTCCATTGAAACGGTGGGGGCTACAATACAATTCTGTTTTTCTCTTGATTTTTGCATTTCCCTGTAGCTGGCCCATGCTAAACTATTCGCCCCACAGTACATTTGTTCACGAAGCCGAGACTGGCTGCTGCAGTAACTGATGCCTGAGGCGGCTTACAGGCTCCCACCCCTAGCAGTAGCAAGGACTTCTTCCACTCGAGAGCCACCAGAGCGCGGTGACTCTCACATAATGAGGTACACTGACTTGTGGTACAGACTCCAGCTGTCGTCAGCCCATTTGCATGTATGTTGACGGAGCTACCCACTGGCTGCATCGCACTTAATACAGGTGGCGACAGGTACGAGGGGCGTGATGAGGTTGTTGCCGGCCACTGACATCGGATGGTGTCGGGTTGTTGCTGTGATGCCCCTATGGCACTGCTATTACTTGTATAATATTGCCGAGGTACTGGAGAAGTGGAGGGGGGGGCGGGTAATTGATCACATGTATTATGCATATATACAGTTGTTACAGTATCGCCGGAACCCGACCACCGGGTGCAGAGTTGTGCTCCTAGCGGACCTCCGTAAGGGTATTACCCACTAAGTGTTCTCAGTATGGGCACTGTGTTGATGGTTAAATGTTTGGGGGAATTGTGCTCTGAGGGGATATGGTTTCGGCAGGTTGGGGTTGCTGGAGTGGGTGGGATGAGGGGAGGGGGGATGATTGAAAGTTTACAAAGACCGACAACATTGCAAATATATTGCTTCTTAGGTTCTACACCGGACTGTGCTGTCATTGTTGTGATTGTTCTTTACACTGAGGGCGGAGGGGCACCACATGCAGGATTGGTATATACAGGGATGGAGTATATCGTATTCGCAGATGTCAATGGGTTCTAGGGAGGAGGGCAGATAATGCTTGAACGTTCTTACTTGGAACATAAGGGGGTTCTCTAGACCTCAGAAGGTCAGGCAGGATTTTGCTAGTCTTAACAGATGGAACATAGATGTAGCGTTCATACAGGAATCGCACCTCGCACCACACACTCACGCACATTTGGGTGAGAGGTGGGCTGAGTCAGTATATAGGGCCTCTTATTCTTCCTACTCCCGCGGGGTGATTATTTTGATCAGGAAAGGGGTCAACTTTGAGGAGCGGCACGTTATGCATGATCCCGCTGGCAGATACGTGTTGGTGACAGGTACACTGAGGGGCCAACGAGTGACACTCTTGAACGTCTATGGACCAAACACGGATGCTCCCGAATTCTTCCTGGAAATATGGGGACACTTACAAACACATGCTAGCACACACATACTCTGCGGGGGGGACTGGAACGTCACATTGCAGGATGGGCTACACCGCTCCTCTCACTCGCTAGAACAGCACAAGCAATCGCGACAAATGGTGGGTCACATGATGGAGGATCTGGCCTTAGCGGATCTCTGGAGGTTGCAACACACTGATATGCCAGGCGCTACACACATCACAGCGTCTCACAATAGTTGGTCCAGGCTAGATTACTGGCTAGGTTCTAGGGACATGGCTCTGTGGGTTCGTAAGTTACAGGTGCTGCCCCGCACACTATCAGACCACAACCCTGTCATGCTGCAGGTGGAGCTGCCACGTTACACCCCCCCCCCCTTCCAGTGGCGTTTCAATGCCCGTGCCCTCTCAGACACAGTCTATGTTGACACAATACAAAAGGCTATCAAAGACTACTTTGCTAATAATGCGCAAACAACGGAAGACCCGTGCCTTCTCTGGGAGGCATTCAAAGCTACGATCAGGGGAGTCTGCTTAAGCACCACCATAGGGATACTCAGGGACATCAGGGGCCAAATTCGTCGCTGTGAGAAGCAAATGAGGGACTTGGAATTGTTGTATGAGACGACACAGGATATTTCACATTTACCAGGCTTGCGTGCGTTGAATACGGAGCATGCGGACTTTTTGGAGTCCGAGATAAAGTACTTAGATCGCCCACAAGTGGCTAGAGCCTTCGGGGAGGGGGGTAGGCCAGGGGGTGTACTGGCGCGTAAAATTTGTGAGGGACGGGGACACACAGCGATACTCAGAGTAAACTCTAAGGAAGGTGTACCACAAACGCACTCTGAAGATATCTTGAAATGTTTTGTTGACACCTTTGGCACGCTATATCAGTCGCAACCCACAGCCCCGGCGGAGGACACATATGACTATTTACACGATGTGGCGATTGGCTGGCTATCGGATGCACATAGGGAATACCTGGCTAGGCCTATCACAGTGGAGGAGGTGACAGAAGTGATCACTTCGCTTCCGAATGGCAAGGGACCGGGCCCAGACGGGTACACCTCTGAATTTTACAAACAGTTTGCGGATATTATCGCTCCCTATTTAGTGGACATGTATGGCGCTGCCTTCGAGAAATCGTTACTCCCCCCCACTCTGCGAGAAGCCATGATCATTGCTCTTCTAAAGCCATCCAAAGATCCGGAGGAATGCGATTCCTATAGACCTCTATCCCTGATTAACGTGGACTCAAAAATCCTCGCAAAACTGATAGCGGGTCGACTGTCCCCCTTGATGACCCGTCTGGTCCTTCCGGATCAATCGGGATTTGTACCCACTAGATCCACATCACATAACACTAGATCTTTGTTTGCTCTTTCACATTACCTTCAACCTTCGGTTAAAGCTGCGGCTGTCATGCTTGACGCCGCGAAAGCGTTAGATTCCATTGAATGGCGGTATATGCTCATCGTTCTGAACCGAATGGGGTTCCCTAAACGGTTTGTACAGTGGGTCACCTTGCTCTACACAGAACCACGCGCTAGGGTTAGGATCAACGGCTATATCTCAGACCCGTTCGATATTGAGCGTGGCACTAGACAGGGCTGCCCATTATCCCCTCTGTTATTTGCGCTGGCGCTGGAGCCCCTTGCGTGCATAGTGCGCCAGAACTACAAAGAGTCGGCACTGCAATTTGCAGCCAGGCCACTTCACATATCACTCTACGCGGACGACATGTTATTGTACGTCCGTGACCCTGAAATCCATTTAAACCCGCTGCTCAGAGAATACATCCGCTTCGGCGGACATTCGGGGTTGGCGATTAATTGGTCCAAATCCTCCATAATACCTCTGACTGACACCACTTTGCCCTTCGACGTGGATTTCCCGTTGGACTGGCAACAAGAACCGATTCGCTACTTAGGGGTCATGTTCCACAGAGATCCGGAAGAGGTCCTGCGAGCGAACTATGGAGTGGTACTCTCTAAGCTTGAAGACAAGATCCAACGTTGGATTCGATTGCCACTCTCGCTAGCCGACAGAATCGCAATCGTCAAGATGAACGTATTACCCAAACTATTATACCTGTTTAACAACGTTCCAATCACGCCGACACGTGAGATCTTCCGCCGCATAAAATCCATGGTGCGGACTTTGATATGGGCAGGCAAACAGGCTCGTATTGATTTGCAGACTAACGCTTCCATTCGCGAGGGGCGGCTTCAGTGTGCCTGATTTTCTCCTCTTACCTCTGCGCGCAGGCACAGTATGCGGCGTATTGGTACCACAAGGTCCCATATCTTGCACATACGGCCGTTGAAGAGGGTGATGCTCATCCCATCCCCCTCGCTGCGATCGTATCACACTCGCGGCCGCCACTGCATGCAATGGACATCAACACAGTGGACACCACGGTCAGAGCGTGGCACAGGCTTGGACAGCTGGCCCACAAGACCCCGCTATATGCACCGGACATGCCTTTGCAACATCACCAGGCGCTGTCAGTCACTGGTGAAAAGGTTGGAATGTCCTTGCTGAGTAGAGCTGGTATTGACAAGCTAGGAGATGTGTTTCAAGCCGGAACGTTCGTAGGCCTCGACCAATTGAATTATATCCAAAACCAGACTCCCATGTTCCGCTTCACGTACTATAGGTTGACTAGAGCGTTGAGGGAACATTACCCAACATTCCCAACAGAACCAGACTGCCTTACACCACTACAACTACTGATTACTACTACTGATCTTTCCCATCTAGTGTCCAGATTATACTCAGCTGCACAATCGGAACTGGCGGGACACACTCAGAAGGCTAGGGGGCGGTGGGATGCGCTATTAGAAGATCCGTTAACAGATGAGGAATGGAATAGCACTTGCGCGTTAACACAGATTTTGACGCCTAACGGCAACTTAAGAATCATACATTTTAAATTTATTCACCAGATCTACTACACACCGACCAAACTGCTTAGGTTTGGCCTACAGGAGGAAGACAGATGCAAGAGGTGCAATAGGGAGGGGGCGGATTTTGCACATCTGGCCTGGGACTGCGAAAAGGTGGCAGGGTACTGGGGGGGAGGTCACTACCGCACTAGCTGTCATGTTAGGGGAAGAGGTACAGTGCACGCCCAAGATCTGTTTACTGGGAATTGTTCCTCAATTCCGAGCGTTGAAACGCAGGTTTTGTGCACTTGCTTTATTGTTGGCAAAAAGACAGGTGGCGCAATGTTGGCACAGCCGAAAGGTACCGACGAAGAAAACATGGCTTCATGATATGTCCATCTGCCGGGACAGACTACAAACATATGAGGAGCAACTGCCAGCGAGGTCCAGACCAAAGGATATATGGTGTTTTTTGACAGAATACCTTACCTCACTGCAGGACAGTGAGGAGGATTAGATCATCTTCTGTTTCAATCTCATGGGTGGGATGTTTGGTGCACAGGTACAGATCGGATGACGGCACACACAGGGTGGGCCCTGGAGCTATGATTGTATGAATGTCTAGGTCGTATGGAATGATGCTGTGAGGTCTTAAGTTGGGGTATGTTGTTTTTCTATATAAAAGGTTAAAATGTAAGACTCACGTCACTTGTCAGCAACGAGTCCTCTATAAGATGTTAAGGGTAGTAGTACCTACAGATTACACGCTCTGCTTCATAACACGCTTGATGACTACTAACTGATTGCATTGAAATAGCGAGCCGGCCCCAGGGTTGTAGGCTCATGCTGTGTACTCTGCTTTGTGTCAATAAAGGTCTTACACACAAAAAAAAAAAATTAAAAAAAAAAAAATACAGGAATACTAAAAGATATGACGTAAAACATGCACTAGACATGTGGCAGGATAGTGGAGTTCTTGACTGAAAATGCGTGAAAAAAACGGCTAGGAAACGCAAAGTACGTGAGAAACCAAATCCACCGGATAGAGAAACGGCCAGTGAAATATGTAAAGCAGCAAGATCCGAAGGGACAAGCCCAGAAAAAGTGAAAAGGAAATGGGTGAATCGTTTAGAATAACTCCGTACAAAGTATAAATAAACGTGCTCGTGTTCGAAAGAAAGAAAAAATTAGAAATCAACAGCGTAAGGCAATGGTGAAATCGTCGCTTACCTAGAACCAAGGAGGTAGCGAGTGAAAACAGGTAGACTGCATTCAGTGTGACCGAATGTGGACCCGGAAGACATACATATCCTGAAGCACAAGTTACTACTTGTGTAACGATGTATCTGTAAGAGACATTAGTTAGTGATAGATTCCTTACCCTAGAATATCCCCAGGCTTCAGACTGGATCTGGAAACTTTTGCTTAGCAATACCCCTGCGCGTCGGTATGCGACGTCCGCGTCCGTCGTGGTTAGCGCCGGAATGACATCGCCGGAGTACTTAGACACCGCCCTCACGCGCTGACGGCAGTTCTGATACACAGCTTTTCCGCGCCAGATACGCAGAGCCATGATAGAACCAACACTGGTGCCATGAAACTAGGGCCCTGAAAGGGGATGACCTTAACCCTAGATATCGGTTCGCAGAACGGGGAGGATGCGTGGGTCGGTAAGGAATCTATCACTAACTAATGTCTCTTAAAGATATATCATTACACAAGTAGTAACATGTGCATCTGAAAGAGACACGTTAGTGATAGATTCCTTACCTTAGAATAGATACCCCAGCAATACCAACCCCGGTGGTGGGTCTGCGAACCAATAATCACACCAGAAAGTCCTGGAGGACGGAACGGCCAATGAAGCTATCCCTCCGGACTTGACTGTCCAGGCAGTAATGTCTCGTGAACGTGTGCAGCGAGGCCCACGTAGCTGCCTGACAAATGTCCTGCAAGGGGACTCCTCGGCCCAGGGCAGTAGTAGTCGCCGTGGCCCGAGTGGAGTGGGCCCTACGATCCACCGAGAGATGGTCCGCTTGTGCACCGCCCGTCCTTTCTTAGCGCCCACGTAACCAACAACGAGTTGGTCATCCACCCGGAACTGGCGTGTGCGATCCAGATAGTAAGAGAGCGCACGTTTTGGATCCAGACGGTGGTGCCTCTCCTTCTTTCGAGGGATGGGGAGGCGGAAAGAAGGTGGGCAAGGCGATGGGCTGCCCGATGTGGAAGGCTGTGACTACCTTGGGCAGGAAAGAGGGTCTTGTCTGCAACACAACCTTGTCCGGATGGACAGAAAGGAAAGGAGGTTTGGAAGAAAGAGCCTGGAGCTCACTCACTCTCCTGGCAGAGGTGATGGCAACCAGGAAAGCAGTCTTCAGAGTAAGAAGACGGAGAGGACAGTTATGAAACGGCTCAAAGGGAGCGCACATCAGAAAAGTAAGTACACGGTTCAAGTCCCACTGAGGCATCACGAATGGAACAGGAAGAAACGTGTGTGATGCCCTTCAAAAACCTATTTACAATGGAGACTTGAAAAAGATGGCTGATCAGGTAGCCTCAAGAAGGCGTTACGGGCAGAAAGGTAGCCCTTGATAGTGCCCAGAGCAGAGCCCTGCTGGGCAAGAGAAAGAAGGAAGAGGAAAACCTCAGAAAGGGGGGGCAGAGTGTGGATCCACAGCCTTAGCTGTGCACCATGCCACAAATCTGTTCCACCTGCAGGCGTATACCGACTTTGTGGAGGGACGCCTGGCTGCCAGAATGACATTACAGACTTCAGGTGGCAAGTCAAATGGCCTCAACTGTCGCCGCTTAATCTCCAAGCTTGTAGATGGAGACTGGACAGGTTCGGGTGGAGGACCGTCCCCTGCTGCTGCGACAGAAGGTCCTCCTGAAGAGGCAGACGAATCGGGGGATCGACAGACATGCTGAGTAGCTCTGGATACCAATATGTTCGTGCCCAGTCCGGAGCCACAAGGATAACCTGGGCCAGGTCGCGCCTGATCTTCTTCAGCACTCTGGGAAGAAGTGGTATAGGCGGAAAGGCGTACAATAGACCGCAACTCCCCTCGCGACGAAAAGCGTCTCCGAGTGAATGCCGCCTTGGAAATTCCAACGCTCAGAACTGATGACATTGCGCGTTCTCTTCTGTGGCGAATAGATCTAACTAAGGCTCTCCCCACTGCTGAAAGAGGCCTTGCGCCACGTCTGAGTTCAGACTCCATTAGTGATCCATCATGCACCGACGGCTGAGTTCGTCCACCCTGGCGTTCAGGGAACCTGCCAGGTGTTGAACCACCAGGGTCACGCCCTGATGTTCCAGCCACTGCCAGAGGCGCAGAGCCTCCTGGCAGAGGGTCCACGACCCCACCCTGCCCTGTTTGTTGCAGTACCACATGGTGGTGGTGTTGTCCGTGAACACCTGCACTACACTCCCCCGGACAGAGGGGAGGAATGCCTTCAGTGCAAGTCGGATCGCCCGCAGCTCCAGAAGGCTGATGTGGAGCCGGGACTCCACCAGAGACCAGAGGCCTCTGATCTCCGCCTCTCCCATGTGGCCCCCCCCAGCCCTGGAGGGACGCGTCCTTCACAACTACGTGCTCCGGTTGGGGTAGGGAGAGGGATCTGCCGCTGACCCAATCGCGGTCCGTGAGCCACCACTGCAACTTTCTTGCAGTGTCCTCCGAGATCAAGACATGGTCGGACAAGTTGCCATGATGCTGGGCCCACTGAAACTTCAGGTTCCACTGCAGAGCCCGCATCCGCCACCTGGCGTGATGCACCAGAAGGATGCAGGAGCCCATCAGCCCCAGAAGCCGCAGCGTCAACCTGACCGAGACTCGGGATAAAGGCTGAAAGATTGGAATCAGAGCCTGAATATCCCGAACCCGCTGTTCGGGAGGATAAACCTGAAACTGCGCTGAGTCTAGAACCGCTCCGAGGAAGAGGAGCTTCTGAGAGGGACACAGGTGTGACTTCGGCACATTGATGGAGAACTCCAGCAGGTGCAGGAGGTCGGCCGTATTCTGGAGGTGGCTGACGACTGCCAGGGGCGAGCCTGCCTTCAACAACCAGTCGTCGAGGTAGGGGAAGACTGAAACCCGTAACCTGCGCAGATGAGCTGCGACTACCGCCATCACTTTCGTGAACACCCGTGGGGCGCTGGTAAGGCCGAAGGGGAGCACGGTAAACTGAAAGTGCTCGTGGCCTACTGTGAACCGCAGTTAAACCCCGGTGGGCCGGCAGGACAGGGATGTGGAAATAGGCGTCCTGCAAGTCCAACGCTACCATCCAGTCTCCTGGGTCTAGGGCAGCTAAGACCTGAGCCAAAGTCAGCATCTTGAACTTCTCCTTCCGGAGGAAGCCGTTTAAGTTCCGTAGGTCCGAGATAGGGCGTAGGCCCCCTTTGCCCTTCTTGGGTACCAGAAAGTAGTGGGAGTAACAACCACACCCTACTTCTGGCCCAGGAACGCGCTTGATGGCCCCCTTGGCCAAGAGGGCCGTAACTTCCTCTTGCAGAAGTTGCAAGTGATCCCCCGACACGCGGTGGTATTGCGGTGGCATGGCTGGAGGGGTTGTCTCGAAGGGGAGGGAGTAGCCCCATCGGATGATTTGCAGCACCCACCTGTCCGACGTGACAGTGCGCCAGTGGAAGTGGTGATGGCGAACCCTGCCCCTCACTGGCGTCACATGGGCCTGAAAGCACGGACTAGGAGGGTTTTGAGGCGGATGCTGCAGGGGGAGGTGTGGACTGGCCTCGCCGTTGTCCCCGACCGCCGCCACGGCGGTTTCCACGGCCGCCACCGCGCTGTGTATAAGTCTGCGGTGCGTGGCTGGCAGCACGTGTGGGGGCGCCCCTTCCTTGGCCAAGAAAGGAGCGAAAGGCACCCGTTTGCTGGCGTGTGGCCGAGAGGCCCAAGGACTTGGCCGTAGCCCTGGAGTCCTTAAAACGCTCAAGCGCATGGTCTGCCTTGTCGCCAAACAGGCGACTGCCATCAAACGGCATGTCCAGAAGGGTGGCCTGGACATCCGCCGAAATGTTGGCGGTCCTCAACCAGGCGTGGCGTCGAACCGCCACCGTCGTTGCCATCGCTCTGCCCAGTGAGTCCGTGGTATCCAGCCCACACCGGATGGAATAACGTGCCGCATCTCGACCCTCCGCAAGGGCTTGGGCGAGTTTAGTCCGGGCCTCCTCCGGACATTGTGGCAGCATGTCCGCGACCGTGTGCCACAGAGTCTGGGTGTAGCGGCCCAAGAGGCAAACGGTATTGACTGACCGCAGTCCCAAACTCAGGGACGAGAACACCTTCTTACCGAATTGTTCGTACCTCTTGGATTCCCGATCGGGCGGAACCGTTGGGAATGCGGTCTGGGAAGTAGAGGCCCCGATGACCAGGCTCTCAGGGGTGTGGTTGGTGGACAAAAAGCAAGGGTCGCCCGGAGCCGGGGGGTACCGTCTGGCCACGATCCTATCCACAGGCTGACCTGTAGCGGGCTTGGACCAAGTGCCCAAAAGAAGGTCACACAAGGCCTCATTAAACGGCAGCAGAGGCTCAGCCGAGCTTGCCTGCGGTTTAAGGACCTCAGTGAGGAGGTTAGTCCTCACGGCCGCGACAGGGAGTTCTAGGCCCAAAGCCTTGGCCGCCCGCGTCAACACTACACTGTAGGCAGCCCCCTCCTCCGTAGCCACGGTTGGAGGGGAGACAAAACCAGTGTCTGGCGAAGTGTCCAGCCCACTGGAATCCCCAAGCTCATATGTCCAGTCCTGTTGAGACTGGCACTCATGTGCCAGAGGGTCCACAGACCCCTCCCAATCTCCCTCGTCACCCATCACCTGAAATTCAGGTTCAACGGATGGGGCCGGTCGTGGAAGTAAAAGTCTCCATACGACGACGAGAGAGGCGCCGCTCCGGCGCCGGAACCGAATCAAGGGTAGGATTGGGGACGGCGTCGCCCGAAGGCGGTGCCGGGGGAGACACCCTAGGGGCCAGCGTCCGTGAGGTCGACCGGCGACGACCCGGATCCGAAACCGGATCCAGTGGGGGCCTGCGGCGCCAGGACCGAAGTTGCCGGTGGCGCCGGGGCCGAAGCACTCAGCAGCGGAGCCTAAGCACCCGACCCGCTAGGCCCCCCAGGTGGGACCGCTGGGCCCGAAGGCGCCACGGAGACCGGCGGAGGAGGGAGAGACCTCATGGCCATGAGGTGCTGCTCGATCTCCTCTGGCGTTGCATCGTGCCCAGGGACCGAAAGGTATGGGGCAGGGTGCCACGCCGCGACTCCGACGGAGCCACGTGGGTGGTGTCGCGCGAGCGTCGGGGTGGGTCGGAAGACCGATGCCGACTCTCGGAGCTACGAGGGCTCCGACCCCGCAACCGGTCCCCCGACCTCCTGTGGGACCAGGACCTTGAATGGCGCGGGGCCGACTGCCGGAGCTCAAGCCGCTTGCGGGACTGCTCCCGCCTAGCCTTAGACGTCAGGGCCCGGCAGTCGGAGCAGGTTCGGTCGTCGTGGTCGAGGCCTAGACACTGAAGACACCGGCGATGGGGGTCGGTAACCGACCTCAGTCGGCTACACTTGAAGCAGGGTTTGAATCCGGGCATCCCTACCGGCACCGTAGCGACTCGAGAAAAACAGATCAAAAAGATCAACAAAGTTTAGTCAAAAAGTGACTAAGGGGTAGAGCTTCTACGGATCTGCGCTAGCTGGCGTGGAAAAAAGAAGAACTGATGTCAGCGCGCGAGGGCGGCGTCTAAGTACTCCGGCAACGTCATTCCGGCGCTATCGACGCCGACAACGGACGCGGAGCCGCGGACGACGCCAACGAACGCGCAGGGGTCTTGCTACCATTTCACACTTTGTGCCTTGCCTCTACGTCTTTAGCCTTGACTGCATGTGCATGCACCCCTTTATGTTATTTTATGTTAGTAAATGGATGTTTTACCACTGTCTGTTTTACTTGAGCTTCCGTGTTCATTTGAATGTCTATACAATAATGTTTAGTAAACATGTGGACTTATGACCAAGTAGCTGCCATACAAATGTCCTGTAAGGGGATATTTGCTAGAAAGGAAATGGTTGCTCCTTTTAAAGTTGCAGCCTACCAGACAGCACAGCTGTCTGGTTTGCAAAATACATATTGGGGACATTCAGAAAGATGACCTGGAAATTAATTTTTCCTGTTGCTTACCATTGGCTTTGTGGTTTGCAAACTCGCATTTTCTGGCTTTCTATTTGCTGGCTTTATTTGCTTTAGGCTGTCCAGCTCCGGTTCGCCCCTCCCGTTGCCTAAACCTTGTTTACTGTATTCTTACACAAACTCACTTTCTGTAAACAGCCTTTAATTCTTTTTCTTATTTTGTCACATTTGCTGTGCATTCAAAGACAGAGGTCAAATGTCAGGCTGTGTATTCCAGGGGCATTGGTGTTTATTTTTCTTTCTCTGACTTCAAAGAGAATCGATTTATGTGATATTCATGCTGGCTAGTGGGCTTCTGCTTGAGGAAGGCTGTACAGATGTTATTTTTTTTCAAACATACAACAACATTAAAATGTCTGTAAACAAACTGTTCTGACGATCAAATCGATACATTGGGTGATGACATTTCCCCAAATTATCATTTGTGCACTGTCAACTTTTATCAGTAAAACTGTATGCGAGTGCAAATGTAATGGTCATTTCAACTGAAGTTGTGTTGTCTACTTGCAGTAAGCTACCATACCATGCATACCCACGTTATCCCACTCCACTGTGAATCTACTCTGCGTCACTGCACTCTCCTCTGCACCACCCCACGCCTCTGTACTCTACACCAATCCCCCCAATGACAATGCACTCTACCCCACAGTACTTTACTAGGAATCACTGTGCTCTACACCAATGTATGCCACCCTACTCTGCAACACGGCATTCTATGCCAATTCACTCTACACCACTTTACTCAAAACCAATGTACTCTACACCAAATCCTTCAATGCAACTCTATTTTGCGCCACTACAATCTATGTCACTCCACTCTGTGCCACTGGACTATAATCCACTACTCTGTGCCACAGCACTCTATGCAACTGGACTTTACGGCAAGGAACTCAATGCCACTCTACTATACACCACTGCACTCTATAACCTCTATGACCGTGTACTCTGCATCACTGCACTCTGCCACTAAACTCTAAGAAAGTCTACTATAAGTCACTCTAATCTACTCTGCACCCTTGCCCTCCACGACACTACGCTCTACGTCATTTCACCTTCGTCTGAAACAACCTACTCCTCCACTGTAGTCTACGCCACTGCACTCTACTCTACACCACTCTAATCTGTGCACCACTGCACTCTATGCCACTTCACTCTACGCCTCTGTACTCTGCACAACTCTTCTCTATGCCAATGCACTTTCCCACTCTACTATGAACCATTGTATTTCACATCACACTGCACTCTATTCGCCACTACTCCATGCCACTTCACTCTACTTTGAAACAAAATACTGTGTGCCACTGCCCTTTGCCACTAATCTCCACTCAACGCCACTGCAATTAACACTGTGCCACTTTACTCCGAGCCACTGCACTCTATGCCATTACTCTATGCTACTGCACTCTATCCTGCACCACTATACTCTATTCCACACCACTTCACTCTACTCTGAAACACTATACCCTACGCAGCTGCACTCTATGCCACTGCACTCTACGTTAAACCACTACACTTTACATTATATGCCAGTGTACCAATGCCAACTAGTTTGTACAACTGCACTTTATACCATTATACTCTACAACATTCTACCCTATACCAGTCCACTCTATGCCACCGCACGCTATGTCACTCTACACCATTGCGCTCCACGTCACTGCACTTTACGCCACTCTAGTCTACTCTGCACCACTGTACTCTATGTCACCGCTCTCTACTGCACTCTACAACACTCTTCTCTGCATGACTGCTCTCTGCATGACTACACTGTCATTGCACTCTACCCTGCTCCACACTACTCTGCACCACCCCATCCTAATTCACTCTACATCATTGCTCTCCCCGCCACTCAACTTTTCATTGCTCCACACTACTCCAATCCACCCTAAGCCAGTCTAATCTACTCTGCACTATTGCACTCTACTCTATACCACTGCACTCTATGCCACTCTATTACACTCTGCACCAATCCACTCTATGCCACTCAAAATTTTACCAATGCACTCTTCATCCAGCAATGCTCTCTACACCACTTTACTCAAAACCAATACCTTATATGCCACTCTACCTTATACCAATCTACTCTGTACCACTGCACTGTACGCCACTATAATATAGGACACAGCACTCTACACCATTGCAATCTGTCAATTTACTCTACATCACTCTACGCCACTGGACTCTACACCACTACACTCTACTCTGCGGCACTGCATACTCTGCCATTGAACTCTATGCCAGTCTACTCTGCGTCACTTTACTTTATGCCACTGCACTTTACTGCACTCAAAGCCAATGAACTCCACGCCACTTTAATCTACTGTGCACCACTGCTCTTTACCACTTCGATCTACTCTGCAGCACTACAGTCCACGTGACTCTACTCTGTAACAACCTACTCTACGCCACTACACAATATGCCACTCTATTACCCTCAAATCAATGCTGCGCCACCCTACTATACTGTGCTCTATGCCACTGTGCTCTACCCTGAACCTCTACTCTGTCACTGCACTCTAATCCACTCAACACCATTGAAGTTTATATGCCACTGTACTCTAAACCACTGAAGTCAACACCACTTTATTCAAAACCACTGCACTCTATGCCACTGCCCACTACGCCACTGCACTCTATCACTATTCTAACCTGCACAACTGTACTCTATATCATTGCTCTCTGCACCACTCTACTCTCTACAACTCTAGGATCCTGTACTTTGACACTCTACTCATCATTACTGCACTCTACACCTCTACACTACTACACTCTATGCCACTGCACTCTACTCCTCTGCATTCTACCCTGCACCACTCCACGCCACTGCAATCTACTCTGCACCACTCTATGCCACTGCATTCTGCGCTACTCTATGTCACAGCACTGTACACCACTGCACTCAAAATCCATGCACTCTATGCCACTGCACACTACGCCAATCTACTCTGCACCGCTGTACTTCACTCTAGGATCGCTCTACTCCACTCTATGCTCTACTCCATTAACCTCCGCTCCACTGACACTCTACTCCACTTGATGACGCTCTATGCAGCTCCCTCTATGCCACTTTACTCCACTCTATACTATGACACACTACTCCACTCTACACCACCTCACACCGCTCTACGTCGCTTAACACTCCATGCCACTCCACTCTATTATACAACACTTCACTCTACACCACTTCACACCGCTCTACATCGCTTAACACTCCATGCCACTCTACTCTAGGAAACTACTCAACTCGGACACTCTACTCCACTCAACTCTACACCCCTCCACGCCAGTCCACACTGTATGCTATCCCATTATATTCCAATCCTCTCAACTCTACTGATTGCGACTTCATAACACTCCACTCTACTCCACTGTATGACACGCCAAGCCACTCTCCATTACCCTACTAACTTTTAGCCGTGCTGAATAGCAGTCACTCTGGTGAACACCATTGCTAAAACATATTGGAAAAGCCAATAGCTCTTGCATAGGCAAGACCTATAGGCTGTGCCAATGCTTATTTCCTTGTAGAGTGCACTTTTGGTTTGCCATTTAACTGTAATCTTGCATTTGAGTGGCATATTTTAATGCAGCTTTAGGCAGCTGAGGCATAGGTTTGTATTGGGTTATCGATTAAGAAGGCCTCCAAGGCTGGGCATGGTGTCAGCCTTATGAACAGCACGGCCACGACGCAAATGCATAAACCAGAGTTTCTCACTCCGCAGTCAACAAACAGCTGCCATAAAGCACCACACACCTACTCAGCTCATCCTACCTATCCAAACAGAGGTGTTGGCTCCCTGCCTTGTACATGTATTCATCACCTTGGTGTCCCTATTCCCCTAGCCTCACCTGTGAGATGTTTTAGTCAGAACTGCATGAGTTCTAGAGCTTACAGTATGTCTGGGTCACTCAAATTACTATGGCTAGATTCAAGGTCAAGCAACTGTGTATCTTGGAGCGTAACACCTTTTTCCTGTTTCTTGAGCAGTGAGATATAACTATTTAGCCATCCAGGAGGACTGGCTTAAATATAATCTTAAGACAACAGGCACCTTGACCAACCCAGGAGTAATCCCACAATAGAGGAGTCGACCTCTCTCCTTTAATAAAAATCTAAATTATAAAATCAGTGGTGTCAACAGTTAGCTACCAAGCATTAAGTCTCTATATACCTCTGTTGCACTCATGTGTGTGCCTCTGAGTGAGCAGTATGGAAGAGTGGTGTGCAATGCCACACGGATGTATGCATGCACCTGACAAGTTGCAGGTCCACTAGCAGTAAATAAAAATGCCCGTACAAGAATCCATGGGCCCATCAGAAAAAGGTATAAGAATATGTAATGAGGTAGTTAATTAGTGTGCAAGAGAGCCTCTTGACTTAGGAAGCAATAAAGCTTGGAAATAGAGTTGGGCTTTTATGTGGTGTGAGGTCTGGTGCGGTGTCTATCAAAGGTCTAGTTTATTATCCCATTAATATTGCCCCCAAGGATCAGCAAGCCTGGGGAGACGAGCAACAAACTGAACCCAGTAATTACAGAAATTAAGCTGATGAGAGGGAGGAGCTTAAACGTTTAATCACAACAAAGTAAAACTCTCCAGGGATCCAGAGGCCATTCCATAACTCTCTAGGGAGTCTTGCCAGATATGGTTGACATGGACTGGTGAATTCCTCTTTAGGAGAAGACTACACCATAGGATTCCCCAATGTGGCCATTTAGGGAACTGAGGACCTAATCACACTAGGGCCTAAGAGATGTGCTTCTTGGAGGAGAAGGTTAAAGGAATGCCACATGGCTGCATTTAGCACTGCCTCTCTTTTAGCCTAGGAAGCTTGTTTCCGGTCCAGGGAAGGCATTGCTTGGCAGTTCGGGCTGGACTGTTCCCATGAGGCACAGGGTCAGACTGATTTGCATATGACCATGTCTGAACTGGGGTGGCAGAGTGGGCTAAAGAACGGTGATGGATTAAACCCAGATCTGTTGATTGGGCGTGAGTGTTTGATTGGTTCAGATGCTCCGTCTATCACCCCCCCCTTTTGTACCGCTTTGTTCGCCATAAGTTGGCAGGGTATGCTCAGATGTGAGTCCCTTCTCACTTTTCCACTGGATTCAAGCAAGCCTGGCTGAAGACGGCTGGAATGCCAGAAACCGGTCCAGGGAAGGCATTGCTTGGCAGTTCGGGCTGGACTGTTCCCATGAGGCACAGGATCAGACTGATTTGCATATGGCCATGTCTGAACTGGGGTGGCAGAGTGGGCTAAAGAACAGTGATGGATTAAACCCAGATCTGTTGACTGGGTGTGAGTGTTTGATTGCTTCAGATGCTCCGTCCATCACCACCCCCCTTTTGTACCGCTCTCTTTTAACCTGGTCATTAACCAGTTGACATTCTAGGAAAAGACACGAAGCAAGAGTTCAGGGCAAGATACACAGACAATGAGATTTGTAGGTGGGTGTGGTCGACCGCCAACAATCGTGGACCGAGGCAGTGCTGCTCCCGTCTGCAGTCCAGCTTAACCTGCATCAATGGTGTGGAGGAAGTGAACCGGCCCTCTTTCAGTGTCCACGACTTACACACTGAGCCATGTATCCCAGAGGCTCCTCTCTCTAGTACCTGACCCTGAGCGTGTCAATACAGACAGTGGGTCTCTGCTGCGGAGGCACAAGATTGTGGCCACCTGATAACACCAGGACTTCGGATTGCTCCTGGTTGTGAAGGATGGGCCTGCATCCTACCACCACTCCACTCCCCCTCCCCCAACTCTGTGCAAGTGAATTTGGAAGCCCTTTGTAAATATGGCCCTTGCGCCTTCAAATGGTAGTGTAGATGGCTTTCCCCCTGGTGCTGTTGGGGGGGGAGGGGGGGGTGAGGGTGACCAGGGACAGAGCCCCCCAGGACACAGTACACCGAGCTGTGCGGTCATAGCAGACGTTTTGCTCGTGTTGGGCGATGGCATCCCCCAGGCCCTGTTGCTCGCCCCCATTTTATTGACGCCGGGATGAACTAGGGGGGTGGGGTCATTGGACGCTGCCTTCCGATCGTGGCTCCTGGGGACCTGCGGCTTGATTGAATTGGAGCCTATTGGACACGCACCTCTCGCAAGGGATCTGGTGGGGTGAGCACTGGCCTAATCAGGGTTCCTGTGGCAGGGTCTTGACTTTCCTGACTTCGAGCTGGCATTCCTGAGCACTCCCCACGCAGTCGAGGAGCTTGGGACCACATTGGAGACGGCACCCCCTTTACTCACCCGTTGCGCAGTGGGCCCTCTGGGAACACACAATCTGCTTATGCTGGCTTGAAGGAGAAGCGCGGATTCCTCCTGCACGTGACCGGCAGGCTGTGCAGTCTTTACACTGACTCATCTTGTGCGCATTCCTTGCCCTGCACATCAGGCTCCAATTGACCACACGGGTAGGAATAAACCCACCAAAGGAGTCTCCCACCAGAGTGGGGAAATGCAGAGTTCACTGGACATTGGTAACACAATCCCAGATCTTCTTTCCACTGGTGCACTATCCACACTTCAAGAGGTGGAACTTGATGAATTCGATCAAATCATTTTAGCTAGAGGAAAACAGAACAGTGATGGAAACGAAAATAGACACCATGACCTTGGACTTAAACATTTTGCATGAAGATAAATGTAAACTGTGTGACAGGGTGTGGGGCACTGAAGAGACAAACTAAGGAACTTTTGACTAACCTTGGACGCTACTAAAGGCTTGTGGGACTTCGCTGAGGGGGTTGCATTCCTCAGGGGGCGGTCTGAAGGCGAAGAGGGGCATGCCCGGTGTAACAACTTGACGACAGTGGGCATCTTGGAGAACTCAGAGGGCTCATATGCTACATTGAGAAAAGAGTCCAACAGAAGGTGTCGGCACATGGATTGCCTCCAATGTAGTTGTACCTGAACCTGCACTGACTGGCGCGGAAAGAAAATTACTGACGTGGAAAGAAAATAACTGATGTCAGTGCACAGGGGTGGCGCCTATATAGGCACCAAGCACGTCACTTTAGGCATGGATACCGCCACCACTCTGAGCGGAAAAACGCCACCTACCGACATGCAGGGGTACTGCTCACGAAACATTTCCAGATCCAGTCTAATGCCCGGGGAATATTCTCAGGAAAGGAATCTGCGGCTAGAAGTCGCCATTAGATTTGCTTTTTTGTACCCAGAGAGGTAGTGCTCCTCTTTGATTAGATCAGCAGTGAAACCCTAAATAAATGAGGGGCTTTCAGAACAGTATCAAAAACCTAGCTTTTTAAGAGTATTTGTGACATGAGTAGTTCACCTGCTAATAGTAGCCTCTTTGCAGTTAATTATTTACTACACTGCGTTAAGATACACTTCTGCCTTTTGATTTATATGTCCTTATCTTGGCAATAGGGGTCCAATACTGTAACATGGATGCTTCATGAGTATCTTCGACTGGAAGCAAACTTTAACCCTCATCTTCCCTTTCACGTCTCTCTCTCAGTTCCATTGTCACACAGTGTCATGGATCCTAACACACAGGGATTACTTGAAGACAAGCTAAAGCAATTGGACCACAATGTATTTACTAATAAATACCCGCTTAACCTATCTAAAAATGTATCGAAACGCCTCAACTACAGAATTATTAAATCTTACTCAGAAACCCTACTTTCAGACCATTACTCCTCCTCGAAAAAAGGATCAACAATTTGTGATCTCATCTTTTACTCGAAGAGCTAAATTGAGGAATTCTCTTCACTCAATGTGCCTGATCACCTTCTGCCAAAAATTTGCACATGGAACTAGGTTGTTGGTAGCCCCTTCATCCACTTTCAAAGCTGATGCAACCATCACCATAAAGAAAAACGGGATAATCCTCATTCCACCATCTAGGGTCTTTTGAGAAATTTTCCAGATTACCAATAAGTACATAACTAACCAGGATTCTGACACTTCGAAGAGTGAGCTTAGCGCCCCATCCTCCCCACTGGCCCACCAAACCATTGCGTCTTGTAGTACAAGCCACACAGTCACTCTTCCCAGTTTCCCCCCTAACTCCTCCACAGCATGCTGCTCTCTTTTTCCCCATCTCCCCTCCTTTGCAAATTGTATCGGAGTTACCCGGGCTGACCGCTGACTCCCTAATTGCAGACATACATAGCAATGGATCCTTCTCAGCCACTCCATACTTACATTCAGCCTGCGTTAGCCCCGGCTTATTTGATACTAATGTCTCCACAACACGTTCCTTGGCTATTGAGGGGACTGCCCTGAAGTCAGATTCCCCAATCTCTAACACCACCAATAACCTTTTGACCCCAGAGTTACTAGGAGATCAGTTCATGAGCTCTCCCACGCCCCCTAGCAATCTGAGTAACCTTTCCTACTCTACCGACCCTGATAGGGAACGTTTAGGCCAGCAATACCCGATCTACTCATCAGAACTCCTTCACCTCCTACTGGAGCCCCGAGATACTCCTTGGAGTATATCTCACACAAGGGGTCAAAGGGAAATGTATGCTACTAGATAGACAGATAAGTCCTATACTGCTTCCAGGAATAAGTATGCTCACACAGAGTATAAAGTAGCACAAAAAGAACAAAAGAAATGGGAACAGAAGGTTGGGGCACTCTAGGTGTTTGGCCGAGAACCCTCACTCACCCTAGGGTGACAGGCTTCATCATTGGGTCCCCCCACACACTGGCACCACAAGGTACCCAGTGTGGGCTCAAATTGTTCCACAGGATAGCAGCAGGAGAGTTTTTAAAGGCATGTCTCTATGTAAATCCCTTTAAGGTAAAAGTGAGGGGCAGAGTGCAACAGAAAAAGTGGCTTAAAACTATCTCAATGAGGACAAAACAACTTTATTCCGACGTTCTAATGGATAGAGGTGAAAAGCATAATAAGACAGGGTTATGGATATTCACACTGTATACAGTCAACATGTTTCTGCCAATGTGACTTAGATGTTCCAGGCATTCTTCAGGACCATAATGTAGTGTCACTCTGCTAAATAAACGTGTGTGAAATATAATATATAAATATGAAAAATATACTCAAGCCTATATCTTGGCGGGCGTAGTTGTGCTACAGGTGTGCCACCAGAAAAGAGCCACATCATATCACATGTGCAGAGGTACTGAGACTACTTGGGAACTGTGGTCAGAGAGCCTTATTATAAAGACCGTCCATGTCACGGTGGTGTACCCAAGATAAAGGCATGTACCAGTCTACCATGGCCTTCGAACTATATTCAAACATACTTAAATCAAAAATACTATTCTTTAAAATATATCCATACCTCACATGCAGATGTAGCCAATTTCAGGGAAAAGCATGTGTTGTGTTATAGTAGGGCTATTGTTTTGAATGTCATGGCTGCACTATAGACATATATGAATATACATTTAGTATTGGGTAGGGATGGATGGTAACAGTCAGTCAATATTATATATCCATAAAGAAGTATTATTGCTGCAGTCATCAGATGGATCACAGTAAGGCACCAAAAGAATAATGGTGTAGCAAGGATTTATAATGTACACAATGGTATATCATCGTTTTAGCCATTAAGATGACAGCCTAACCCTCTTGACACTCAAAAACAACACAGACATCATAAAACCCGTGGACAAGGGCGGTGGAATTGTAGTGATGAAAGCAGAAAAATATGATGAAGAAATCAAACGTCAACTGAATAATACCGATCACTACCGCGCCCTCAACAAAGACCCACCAGAAGACATCAGACAGAAAATACTAACAGTGACACAAGAAGCCGAATCCAGAGACATCATTACTCAAAGAATTTCTGTTTCTCAACAACCCGCACCCCCGGACGCCCGTCCTATATATCCTCCCTAAGATCCACAAGGACCACATCAACCCCCCTGGACGCCCCATCGTGTCAGGATGTGGCTCTATCCTGGAGCCCATTGGCAAATACCTGGACGCCATTCTCAAAGAATTTGTGCCCATTACAGACACTTTTATCAGGGACACCACCGACTTAATCAACGCCATTGACGACAAACCCTACAACATCGAGACTGATCTAATGGCCGGATTAGATATTGAAGCGCTGTACACAAACATCCCACATTCTGAAGGGCTACAAGTGATCAAATCACTTCTCATGCAAAGACCCATGCCAACCAAGATACCCACAGACTTCATCATGGACTTACTGAAAATTGCCCTACAGAACAACTACTTCCTTTACCGTGAGACATTCTACCTACAGATTAAAGGAGTACCTATGGGCGCATGTTTTGCCCCGAATTTCGCCATTCTCTTTGTACATCACTTAGAAAAAACACACATCCTACACATGATCAATCCCTTCATGAACAATATCAACCTATGGCGCCACTACATAGATATAGAATCAAGAAACGAGGCTTAGGCGCACAGCGAATGTAGAATAAACACGAAGTGTTAGAAACAGTAGGTAGGTTGAAGAAGGATAAAGGTGCTCCTACAGGTGACGTAACTAGCCAAAATACGTCCAATAATTATAGCAGAACGGTGTGTTACGTGGTACGTAAACACATCCCTGTGTTCGGGCACACTTATGTGGTTCAGCGTGGGCTGATTCAAGTAAAGTTCAAATGAGAGGGTTTTCAAAGTTTGTATGTTATTTAATCAATGTTCACAGTTCATTGTGCAATAGCGTTACATCACGCCATGAAATCCATTGAAAGTAATCCAATAATGTATTTCAAAGTATGCTCCAATGCATTTCGGACTCGTGTAGTCCTTTATCAAGGAGCGCTACAGGAAGGATACAACAACAGCAATTTAGATCAACGAAAACAAGCAGCTGTAAGGTTGTGTACATGCGGTGAAAGGGGTGTAAGTGAGATTTATGAGCTGTGACTGAGGTTACATCAAAGGGAGTGCGTGCAGCTTAAAAAAGTGTGGAGTTGACATGCAGTCTTTAAACTGGGAGTTTTAAAACAACATAGGTCCGTGCAGGTGAAAACGGATGGTTCGGTGAACATGCGTGCTTAACGATAAAAAAGGGTGCGTTACAAACGAACGGTGTGTATCATAATTAATTACAACGGCAGTAACTGGTGATGTTAGCGCAAACAAGCGATAGAATGAAACGAGGTTAATAATGCAATGTGAAAGTATCTTACGCTTCCACATTGGTGTGCTGCTCACATCCGTGCTGCAAAAATAATAACAGGAACGTGAAACGTTATCAACGAGCAAAAACGCTTATGTGAAAGATGAATTCACCGCCATGCGGTCGCGGTAACTTACTGTGGGAATTCCAGAAAGGTGGACTACGTCTCTCGAGCTTCGCGGAGATACTGCGGAGTTCGAAAGGAAAGTATAGAATGATAGAAATAGAGAAAGGATACCCAGATAGGGGGAAAAAACAAAGCGGCCATCTTGTAACGGTGTAGGTGAAGAACCAGAGATGTATTACAGCTAAATTACAACATGCTAGTAATAAAAGTGCAGAATGCGGGTACAACATATCAAACGGCATTGTTACAAGTAACAACTTAGTTCAGTCCGATCGTTAAGCCCAAAAGGCTTCAAAGATTGGAGTCTATAGATCCACGATATCTCACGTTGTAGGAGGGTTTTGTTATTATCTCTGCCCTCACAGTGGGTGACCATTTCCAATACCAAATATTTCAGCTGGGCCACACTGTGGTGCGCCTCGTTGAAGTGCATTGCCAGATTAGATTTGGTGTTCTTGGTACGGATGTTCGATTTGTGTTCATTGAGTCTCGTTTTTATTTTCCTACTGGTTTTACCTACGTAGATCTTTCCACACGGGCATTTGAGTAGGTAAATCAAGTTGGCTGAATCGCAGGTGGCATCTACTTTTAAGGCGATCTCAAATCCTTTCATAGGATGGTGTATGATGTTGCCTCCAATTACGTTATTGCAATTATTGCAATGATGACAGGGACGTGTGCCTGTGTATTTCCTCGGTGTGTCAGTGGGTTTAGATAGAATTTCTCTAATGTTCATTGGTCGGTTGTAAGCAAAGATCGGGGGATCTTTGAAAAGGTCCCCAAAATCCGGTTCCGACGTCAAAATTCGCCAGTGTCTTAATATAATTTTCTTATAGATTTTGCTCACAGTAGAGAATTTGGAGACCAATGTCATTCTGGGCTGATTAAGTACCACAAATCACTTCGTATTCCCCGCGGCCTTCGCATTTCGTTAAAGCCTTCTCTATGCAAGAACTCTAAAGCTTTCCTTGATAGATGGTATGCAATTCTAAACAAGTGCAGTCTGGACTTAATCCTATTAATCATTGAGGAACTGTCAGGAATTATTCAAGAATTGTCTTTGGAAATAACCACTGCAGAAAGTGAACTCAAAGATCTCATGACCCCTGAGGAACTTGGCACAACGTTGGAAGACATCAACAGACAGATCGACCGCCACACCAGGGAAATCAACGAACGTAAGTTACGCAAATTTCGGCGTGACACCTTAGACTATAAGCTTGGAGAAGTTTATACTTGGGCGGAAGTCTACGCTCAGCGACGAAGAAATAAACCGTATTCCCAGAACACTGATACTTCATCTTCCGATAGTGACTACACCAACCGTCCTCCAAGACACCAACCAACTGAACGTACAACTTCTAAAGACCGACCAGCACAAGCATCCACCTCATCTACAACCACTACGGAGCCTTTTTTAGAGTCAGGCCCAGACAGAACCGACGACCCAGACGGGGCAAAGGAACAAACAAAAAACAACGGAAAGAGCCAACCTCAAAACAAACCCAAAACGAGGAAGCATCGTTAGTGATAAACATTTCTGACACCAATCTTACACCTTACGAAATCAAAACTTTACAAAAGGGCATGTCATTCATCCCAACCAGCAACACTAACCTTCTTGAACTAGAAGTCAGCACCTTCAAGCTCACCAGAAAATTACGTCTTAAACATTTTTTTGAAAAAGTTTTGGAACCCGTTGTGGAAACTAAACCGGATCAGCTACTCGGCCTACGACCTACAAGTAACTATATGCCCCCAAGCAGCCATAAGAGTATTGACAACTTCGAAACCCTAGTTCGTCAGGATATTGCTAAAATTAATTTCAAGAAACCCAAACGCAGGAACATTACCAACAAGGATCATGATACCTTGAAGAACATCGCCAACAACAAAACCATCAAATGTTTGAAAGCCGACAAAGGTGGCGCCTTAGTCATCCTTAATGCGGACCTCTACACCCGTAGAGCCAGAGAACACGTCTTTGACGTTGAAACCTACCTGCCACTCGAGGGCAACCCCACTAAGGAATACAAAACGATGTTACTCAACATCATTGACAAAGCCAGGGAAAATGACATAATTGACGACAGAACCAGGCGATACTTGATCGTCGATCACCCAAAAAGTCCAACTCTCACCATGCTGCCTAAAATACATAAAAACCTGATGGATCCACCTTTTCGCCCCATCGTGTCCACACGGGGGTCAATCCACGAACCTACTGGAAAATTCATTGATCGCCACTTACAATCTACGGTGACCAGCTTAAACAGTTATATTCGTGATACTACTGACTTCATCAACAAATTAAACTCCGTTGAGATCAAGAACTAGGAACAAATACTACTATGCACTGCTGATGTCAAGAGCCTATACACCTCTATTCCCCATGCTGGGGGAATTGAAGCCATAGAATCAGCTTTATTAGAATCAAACATTGCAGACCCTTTGAAAACATTTATTCTAGAACTCATGATTTTCACTTTATACCACAGCTACTTTTGTTTTGAGGATCATTGGTACTTACAAATGTCCGGGATGGCAATGGGCAATTGCGCCGCGCCGACATACGCAAATATTTACATGGGTAACTTTGAACTCAACCACATTCTGACGAACGTGGATTGGAACGACAACCTTAAACTTTATGTACGATATATAGATGACCTTTTCTTCATCTGGAAAGGTTCCCGGGAGCACCTGGAATCAGCCTTATCCTTGTTGAATACTAGAGATGATCGAATTGAGTTTACCTGGAATATCTCAGCCACAGAAATTACATTTTTAGATGTATTAGTGAGAATCACAACAGATGGTATCGAAACTGATTTGTACCGCAAGGAAACAGACCGCAATAATACCCTGCTATATAGCAGCTTTCATCAAGACTCCCTGAAAAGACACCTCCCATTCAGCCAGATGCTGAGAGTTACTCGGATAGTATCAGATGACAACAGAAGAGATTCCCAAATCCAAACTATGGCCTCTAGGTTCTCTACTCGAGGTTATCCTGAAAACATCATCAAAGAGGCACAAGATAGAGTACTCACTATCTCTAGAACAGAAGCTCTGAAAAGCAGAAAAAAGGATCCTAATCCCAGAATGACATTGGTCTCCAAATTCTCTACTGTGAGCAAAATCTATAAGAAAATTATATTAAGACACTGGCGAATTTTGACGTCGGAACCGGATTTTGGGGACCTTTTCAAAGATCCCCCGATCTTTGCTTACAACCGACCAATGAACATTAGAGAAATTCTATCTAAACCCACTGACACACCGAGGAAATACACAGGCACACGTCCCTGTCATCATTGCAATAATTGCAATAACGTAATTGGAGGCAACATCATACACCATCCTATGAAAGGATTTGAGATCGCCTTAAAAGTAGATGCCACCTGCGATTCAGCCAACTTGATTTACCTACTCAAATGCCCGTGTGGAAAGATCTACGTAGGTAAAACCAGTAGGAAAATAAAAACGAGACTCAATGAACACAAATCGAACATCCGTACCAAGAACACCAAATCTAATCTGGCAATGCACTTCAACGAGGCGCACCACAGTGTGGCCCAGCTGAAATATTTGGTATTGGAAATGGTCACCCACTGTGAGGGCAGAGATAATAACAAAACCCTCCTACAACGTGAGATATCGTGGATCTATAGACTCCAATCTTTGAAGCCTTTTGGGCTTAACGATCGGACTGAACTAAGTTGTTACTTGTAACAATGCCGTTTGATATGTTGTACCCGCATTCTGCACTTTTATTACTAGCATGTTGTAATTTAGCTGTAATACATCTCTGGTTCTTCACCTACACCGTTACAAGATGGCCGCTTTGTTTTTCCCCCCTATCTGGGTATCCTTTCTCTATTTCTATCATTCTATACTTTCCTTTCGAACTCCGCAGTATCTCCGCGAAGCTCGAGAGACGTAGTCCACCTTTCTGGAATTCCCACAGTAAGTTACCGCGACCGCATGGCGGTGAATTCATCTTTCACATAAGCGTTTTTGCTCGTTGATAACGTTTCACGTTCCTGTTATTATTTTTGCAGCACGGATGTGAGCAGCACACCAATGTGGAAGCGTAAGATACTTTCACATTGCATTATTAACCTCGTTTCATTCTATCGCTTGTTTGCGCTAACATCACCAGTTACTGCCGTTGTAATTAATTATGATACACACCGTTCGTTTGTAACGCACCCTTTTTTATCGTTAAGCACGCATGTTCACCGAACCATCCGTTTTCACGTGCACGGACCTATGTTGTTTTAAAACTCCCAGTTTAAAGACTGCATGTCAACTCCACACTTTTTTAAGCTGCACGCACTCCCTTTGATGTAACCTCAGTCACAGCTCATAAATCTCACTTACACCCCTTTCACCGCATGTACACAACCTTACAGCTGCTTGTTTTCGTTGATCTAAATTGCTGTTGTTGTATCCTTCCTGTAGCGCTCCTTGATAAAGGACTACACGAGTCCGAAATGCATTGGAGCATACTTTGAAATACATTATTGGATTACTTTCAATGGATTTCATGGCGTGATGTAACGCTATTGCACAATGAACTGTGAACATTGATTAAATAACATACAAACTTTGAAAACCCTCTCATTTGAACTTTACTTGAATCAGCCCACGCTGAACCACATAAGTGTGCCCGAACACAGGGATGTGTTTACGTACCACGTAACACACCGTTCTGCCACTACATAGATGAAATTCTGCTGATCTGGAATGGAACCGAGGAGACCCTAATGTCCTTCATGGAGTGGCTCAAACATTCACAAGAACATCTGCGCTTCACATGCGACTGTAGAAGCAATGACTTGCCCTTCCTAGACGTGACCATACACGCCGAAGGCAAGTTGAGCACCTGCCTCTTCCGCAAACCAACGGAAAGGAACACTCTGCTGCAGTACACAAGCTACCATCCTCGAGCCCTAAGGGATGGTCTCCCATACGGCCAATTTCTTCGAATTAGAAGAAACTGTAAGTGGCGTAAGGACTACTTTCGAGAAGCGGAAGTCTTAGCCAAAAAACTGTGTGCAAGAGGTTACCCCAAACGGCTCATATCCAGAGCAAGAAAAAGAGCGTGGTACTGTCACAGGGAACACCTACTCACCACTCAAATCAAGAAACCATTGAAAAGGATTCCATTTGTGTCCAGATTCAGCTCGACCAGCAACAAAGTGGCTAAAATTATCAGGAAGAATTGGTCTATACTCCGTCCTTTCGAACCATTCAAGGAGGAACCCCTGTTCTCCTACCAGCGTGGAGATAAATTAGCATCCCATCTGGTTCATGCCATAACCTGGCCAGAGAAAACAAGGGACAAACACACCATCACTGCTGCTTGGGGGCTCCCGCCAGTAGTGGGGCATTTCAAATGTTAGAACTGCTCCGTCTGTGAGATGACGATCAATACGAAAACATTCCTCTATAAAGACAGAACATACACCTTGAAGACCCGTACCAATTGTAGGTCGACCAACCTAATTTATGCCATCCAATGCCCATGCTCCCTGCTCTACATCGGCCAGACGACCCAAACCATCAAAAACAGGATGATCCAATATAAAAGCCGGGTCAACTGCAAAGTCCTGACAGCGCCATTAGTCTCTCAATTTTTGCAGAAAAATAACCTTGACACGGATATCACCTGGTGATTGAACAAGTCACCCCCCCCCCCCCGAGGCGGAGACATCAGATCCCTCCTAAACAGATGTGAATGTAAGTGGATGACATTTTGTGACTCTGTTAACAATGGACTCCACACTATTGATGAGTGGAACAGCACCATCTCGATCTAACTGCAACCTCCTTCTCTTCTGGCTCCCAGCCAAACTGGATATTGCCTCCCACTACCCCTTCCACACCAACTTGACTCCATGACACTTGTCTATATCATTCTCCCTTCGCCCTTGTTCAATATCACCCTCCCAAGGGTTACTGCCCCCTTCTTTCTCTGTGTACTGATTACCTGCTTGTTGATACCATTTACTTGTTGTCATCTGTTTCCCCTTCGACTATGACATTGCTGGTTCTCCATCACTGTACCTCTACATTGAACGGCAGTTTACATGTAATTACCAAGTACTATGTGTTCTCCGGTCACATCATGTTAAGGACATTTGAATCACGTTGACATGTATTCTCCGGTTAACTGCCTCTTCATTGAGTTCTATGTCTGTCACACAATTCACTTGTCTTGTTCTCCACTACTGTACAATAATTTCTAATTACCTGAGCTTGCATTCATCCAGCCTTATTTGGCCTCCGGCCATCTTAGGTTATCGTTTTATTTATTTGTTGACATGCTGCTTACATCGAGCTATTGAGCCTATGACCGGCATACTCGTACTTCCCTCCCACCCACGCCCACTCCCCGCCTAGCCTGGACCCGCCTGCCAGTCACAGGCATTTCCCCATCCACCGGGACCACGCCCCCCGGGACCACGCCCCCTTTCCAGTCCGCATGTAGGGCTCGGCTGCCCTACGCGTCTCCTAAAATGGACACATATATTCCTATCAGTCACTCCTATGGCAGGCCTTATCAATCCTGAAGGCAGAGTGCTTGGAATTATGTGAGATGGTGCTCTGGAATGAGCTGAGCCCGTCTGCAGCTTGCGAACCAAGTCCTAATAGCTGTTCCATGATAACGCTATAGCATATACTCTTAAGTGCATTATCAACCTCGCGGTGAAATGCTAACTCTGGTATAACATTATCAAAACATGTCGAGTAAGGTGTCATACGAATTGGAATACTACCCCCTCACCAATTCTGGCGACGGGGGTAGCATTCCACCCTTCTAGAGGGACACAACATGTATGTAACTGTGAACCCCGGTTAAAGTTAACTCGAGCCTCAGCATCACAAAATGGATGCTGCCACCACAGACACAAGTCTGACCTCCTGCTGCTGGGAGTCCTTCCAGCGAGGGAGGCTTGGACAAAGGGTTTCCTGCCTTGGGAGGTGCTAGCACCACCCCAGACAGGATTTTGTGTATTGGGTAGGACAGGCCTGAAAGGAATGAGACATGCCTGGGGCACACAAGGTGTCCTGTGCATACACCGGTTCAAACCAGTTGCTGGGGCACTCCAGCCCCAGCTCTGGAGGGAAACCGGACAAAGGATAGGGGGTGTAGCCACCCCCCTTCCTGGTCCCACCCAGGGGAGGGACCTAGTCAGTAGTGCAGCCCCCTTTAGGAGAATAAAGGTAGGACCTGGCCCCATTCCAAATTAGATTAATCCTGAACTACTCTACAAGAAGAAACTGGACTTCGACGTTCTGCTCCACAGAAGACTGAAGAAATCTCCCTTGTGGGCAAGGAGTTTCCACCCTGCAACTGCAGGCACCATCAAGCGTCCAGCGGCTTCACTTTGTCGTCTTCCCTCGAGGATCCAGACTTCAGAGCCCGACGAGACCCGGATTCCCAGACCTCTCCGACCTCAACCTACATCTGCAGCAAAGCTGAGACCCGTGGGTGCGATGAGACACGTGGGACCGGCCATCTTGAAAGAACCTGCACTTCGCTTCCAGCACGACTCCCGAGGTAAACTCGACCAAGTGCTTTGGGGATTGAGAAGCCCCAGCCCTGAGCAGCCCCTGCACCGAAGATCAGCCCTCCAGCTTCCACGAGATCTGCGTGGGGCCCTTCTGCTTGTTTGCTGCTCGACGCGTTGTCTGGTCACTTGCCGGCTGGCTAGTGGCCTCCTAGATGACGAACCTTTGAATCTTCACTGCTGGTCTGGTTGCCCCAGACTGGCCCTTGCCCCCTTCCAAAAGAGGGGCACCCCGGACTCTCCTAGTCCGCACCTGACGTCTTTTTCACTCACCGCGTGGGTTGCCTTTGTCAAGGCCTGTTGACTCCAATTCCGGATCAGACACCG
Organism: Lissotriton helveticus; assembly: GCF_964261635.1. Classification (NCBI taxonomy): domain Eukaryota; kingdom Metazoa; phylum Chordata; class Amphibia; order Caudata; family Salamandridae; genus Lissotriton; species Lissotriton helveticus. The sequence continues at coordinate 391,950,542 of NC_136068.1, read as the reverse complement.
CCGACAGCGAGAGCCTACGTGGGACAGCTCGTGCCTCCATCCTGGTCGTCAAAGACACCTCCTGGTCCACGTGGCTGCACAGTCAAGCGTCCATCCTTCACCTGATCGCGACGACAGCACCTGGTACCTTCCTGGTTCCACACCGGTCACTGGCTAGTGACTTTGAACACTGTCCCCTCTGCTTTCAGGTCCTCTTCTTCACCGATCCACCCTTGGATCACACCGGACATCATCCTCCTGGTCGCCTGCAGCATCTTTTCTTCCAGGCTCCATTGACTTCAACGCGAGAACCCGACACATTTTGACACCTATGCACCCGCAGCCCGTGGGTGAGGTAACGAGAGCATTTCGGTGCTCAAGGGTAGTTTAACTGTCCTAGTGTCCAGTTCCACAGTTGTTTTAGTCCTAACTAGTCAGGATTGTCCGTACTCACCTTTAACTTGAACTGTACTGTCCATAGACGTTGTTACGCATCTCGCGTGTGAGTTCACTCTCTGCACACGCGTTCCGTGGGCCTCCTATTACTTACCTAGGGTTAGGGTAGCGTGGTCCCAACGATCCTACAGCCTCTGGACAGCTCCATTCCTTCCATTGACTTTCACATTCCACTTACTTAGTATATGGTTTGTCGTGCCCCTAGGGCACCATTGTAATTTCGTGCAACTTGTCGTATTTTTCTTAAGAGATTGTCATGTGCTTAGCCCTCTGACCTCAAAGAGTTCAGAGGTGTTGTTATTAATAAATAGACTGTTTATTTTCATAACAACCTGTGTGGTGTCCTTTCATCTGATATTCAAGGGGTTATATTGTGGTAAAACAGCTGGCTTCACATGCCAAAAGAGTTTAGCCTAAGACTGCTTTGTCCATGCTACCATTAGGATAGCTGGTCTATAAGGTTGACTTACAACCAATCACCATAAGGGTTGTTTGGACTGATACAAGGGGATCACTAGAACTAGTGAGCATCATATATCAGGCAAACTTCTCACATTGGTGGGCAGCGGTTGGGATTTGAGCTTGCTGTTTTTACCAAATATAATCTTGAAATATCATTTGAAAGATCACATAAGGTACTCTAGGTACATATAACAAGCTTAGAAATACTCTGAGTTCTACTGAACCAGCTGTTGTAGTAGAAAGGACCTAGCACACCCTGACTACTACTCTTAGCAAGGGATCAGTAGGAAAACCCATAGTGTAGGTAGGTGCATCACTTACACCTCACTAGAAAGCATGTCTACCCATGGAGAGTCTTCAAAGACTCCCCTAGTGGTTAGTGACCCTCCACAGGTCCTTTCCAGATATGCAGCTCTCAGTTTCCAGGAGATGAGACAGTTGTGTACCTCCAGGAAATTTAAACAGGGTTCTAACCCTACCACTCCTTTTCTGTTAGGTCTCTTAGAGACATATGATGCCAGAAGGGCTTCTAACCCAGGCCCCTCTAATCCAGATGGAAGCATGCCCCCCTTAGGAGGTAATCCTGACTCCAACCCCCCTGAAACAGAGAATGTAGATGAGGAGGAGGAGGAGGAAGAAGAGGAAGAGTTCTCTGGGGATGAGGCAGACAAAGGTCCAGTAGTAGTCAGCAGACTCACAAGGGCTAACTTAAGCCTACGTGAAGGTGGTACTGGGAGAGCCCCAAGACCACCCTCAAGCAGGCCTAACCTTGGGAATAGACGAGTTAGATCTCCTTCCAGAGGCTCTAACAGATCTATTCACACCCATGTCTCTCAGGCATCTTCCCAGAGAGGGATGACATCCCCTCAGAGAAGAGAGCATGAAGCAAAGATGAGGGAAGTGAATCTGAGGATTGAAAGGGAAGAACTTGCCCTTGCCAAAGAGAAACTTGCCTTTGCTAGAGAGTAACAGTTGAGTGGGGTAGTCCCCACTGGTGGCAGCAATATCCCTAGCGATAGAGAAAGAGGTTTTGATACTAGAAACCTGAGTAAAATAGTGCCCTCCTATAAAACAGGAGATGATAGCCACAAGTGGACAACTGCTTTGGAGAGAGCCTGCAAAGTACAGCAGGTACCTCAGAGTCAGTGGGCAGCTATATTGTGGCTCTCCTTTGAAGGTAAAGGTAGAGATAAGCTCCTCACTGTTAGAGATGAGGATGCTAATGATTACAAAGTCTTGAAAAATGCACTGATGATGGGTTTGGCTTAACCACTGAACAGTACAGGTTAATGTTCAGAGACACCCAGAAAACTCAGGCTCAAGATTGGACTGACTTTGTTGATTGTGCCACTAAGGCTTTGGAAGGCTGGTTACTGGGAAGTAAAGTTACTGATTACACAGGATTGTATAATCTAACTATGAGAGAGCAAATCTTAAATAATTGTCAGAACCAGTTGTTGCATCAGCACTTGATTGACTCAGATCTGACCTCTCCGCAAGAATTGGGAAAGAAGGCAGACAGATGGGTCAGGACAAGGGTCACGCAGCAGAACCAGAACCAAGGTGGTGGCCAGAAGAAAGCAGACCAGAAGGGTAATGAGAATAAGCAAAATGACCAGAAGTCTTCAACAGGGTCCCAACAACCTAAGGAGGGTGGGTCCCAGAATTCCCAAAAGAAGAAGAATGATGGCCCTAAGAAACCATGGTGCCAATACTGTAAAAGTAAGACTCACTGGTTTAGTGAGTGCACCAAGAAAGGCCAAACTCCTACCACTACTGCCCCTAAGACACCTGCACCCCCTAGTACAGTTAGTAGTGGTAGTGTACCTCCCAAGGCTAAAGTTGGGTTAACCCTGGGAACTGAGGTGGATTCCGACTTAGTCAGGCTACCTACTCAGGCAGTTCTTGTTTGTACTGGGGACATGGATATGACCCCTACTATAAGTCCTAGTACTCTAGGCACATACAGACAAACGCCTTTAATCAATGGAAAGATGGCTCAGGCCTACAGGGACACATCTGCCAGTGTCACCATGGTGACACCAACATTTTTGGACCCTGACCAGATCATGCTAGGTTCAGATAACCTAGTGACCAATGCTAGCAATGTCACTACCAATCACAGTATGGCAGTTGTTAATTTCTCCTGGGGAGGGGTAACTGGCCACAAAAGGGTTGTAGTTAGTTCAGCCCTCCCAGTAGATTGTCTTTTGGGCAATGATTTGGAATCCTCATTGTGGTCAGATGTGGAGTACAGGACTCATGTAGAAATGCTAGGTCTCTCCTCACATGTCCTTGCTGTGACCAGGTCACAGGCCAAGAAATGCCCAGCTGAACTGGTGCTGGATCCTGGAAGAATGGACCAGACACTACCCAAGAGGATGACCAGTAGGGGTAAGACTGAGCCTTCCCCCCTGCCTCAGGTTGAGGATCAGCCCTCTCAGGAGGCCGACCCCAAGACCCCAGAACGAACTGTCCTAGAAGAGCTTGAACCTGAACAGGTTGAGTTTCTTGGGACAGGGGGACCTTCCAGGGCAGACTTGAGACAGGCCCAGTTAGACTGTTCCTCCCTTGAACCCCTCAGACAGCAGGCTGCTGCTGAGGCTGCAGGGAATGCTACAGGTGCCCATAAGGTATATTGGGATGATGGACTCCTATACTCTGAGGCAAGAGACCCCAAACCTGGTGCTACCAGGAGGCTGGTCATCCCCTTGTCTCTTAGAGGTTTCCTTCTCACCTTAGCCCATGAGATTCCCCTTGCAGGTCACTTAGGCCAGAACAAGACTTGGGACAGGCTTGCCCCACACTTTCACTGGCCCCATATGTCTGAGGACACTAAAGATTTTTGTCGCTCATGTGTCACCTGCCAAGCCAGTGGCAAATCAGGTGGCACAACAAAGGCCCCCCTCATACCACTACCTGTGGTGGGGGTACCTTTTGAGAGAGTGGGGATAGACATTGTTGGACCAATGGACCCCCCAACAGCATCTGGGCACAGATTTATACTGGTGGTAGTGGATCATGCCACCAGGTATCCAGAAGCTATTCCCGTTAGGCCCACTACAGCTCCTGTTGTGGCCACGGCCCTACTTGGGAGTTTTCTCCAGAGTGGGGTTTCCTAAGGAGGTTGTCTCTGACAGAGGTGCAAACTTCATGTCAGGATACTTGACTGCAATGTGGAAGGAGTGTGGAGTAAATTACAAATTTACCACACCCTATCACCCACAGTGAATGGGCTTGTTGAGAGATTCAACAAGACCCTCAAAGGGATGACAAAAGGGTTACCTGAAACGGTTAGGCGAAGATGGGACATCCTTTTACCTTGCCTCCTGTTTGCTTACAGAGAGGTCCCACAGATTTACCCTGCCTCCTGTTTGCTTACAGAGAGGTCCCACAGAAGGGGGTTGGTTACAGTCCTTTTGAGCTTCTGTTTGGACATCCTGTAAGAGGACCCCCTATGTCTTGTGAAGGAAGGATGGGAGTTACCTCTCAAAAAGCCTAAGCATGACATAGTGGACTATGTACTTGGTCTCCGCTCCAGGATGGCAGAGTACATGGAGAAGGCATCTAAAAACCTTGAGGCCAGCCAAGAACTTCAAAAAGCTTGGCATGACCAAAAAGCTGTCCTAACTGTTTACCATGCAGGACAGAAGGTGTGGGTGTTGGAGTCAGTGGCCCCAGCAGCTCTCCAAGACAAATGGTCTGGACCCCATACCATCATTGAGCAAAAGGGAGAGGTCACCTACTTGGTGTACATGGGAACCCCCAGGAGCCCCCACAGGGTGCTTCATGTAAACAGGCTCAAGGCATTTGTCAACAGGGAGGACATGGGCTTGCTCATGGCCACAGATGAGGGGCAGGAGGAAGAGAGTGACCCCTCTCCCAGACCTGCTCACTCAGAACCCTGATGATGGGTCAGTAGATGGTGTAGTCTTTTCTGACAGCCTCTCTGAACATCAACAAGAGGATTGTAAACAGGTTCTTCAATCCTTTAGACACATGTTCTCACTGACACCCAGGCAGACAGACTGGTGCACCCATGAGGTGGACACTGGTGACAGTCTGCCTATAAAGAGTAAAATCTACAGGCAACCTGACCATGTCAGGGACTGCATTAAGAAAGAAGTTCAAAAGATGTTGGAATTGGGAGTCATTGTACCCTCAGAGAGCCCTTGGGCTAGTCCTGTAGTTCTAGTGCCAAAACCTCACACCCAGGATGGTAAGAGAGAGATGAGGTTTTGTGTAGACTACAGGGGTCTCAATGCTGTCACTAAGACAGATGCCCATCCAATACCTAGAGCAGATGAACGGATAGACAAGTTGGCTTCCGCAACTTTCTTAAGTACATTTGACCTAACAGCTGGTTATTGGCAGATCAGGTTAGCTGAGGATGCCAAGGCAAAAACAGCATTTTCTACCCCTGGAGGTGATTACCAATTTGTGGTGATGCCCTTTGGTTTGAAAAATGCACCTGCCACTTTTCAAAGGTTGGTGAACCAAGTTCTCACTGGGTTGGATGACGTTTGTGCAGCATATCTAGATGATATTGCTGTCTTTAGCTCCACCTGGGAAGATCACCTGATCCACCTGAGGAAAGTTTTAGAGGCCCTGCAAAAGGCAGGCCTCACTATCAAGGCCACCAAGTGTCAGATAGGGCAGAGTCAGGTTGTGTACCTGGGCCACCTTGTGGGTGGAGGCCAGGTTCAACCATTGGAGAGCAAGATACGGTTCGGTTCAAAAACTTTATTCGATTCAGAAAAGAATCATAAAAGTAAACATTTTACAAAACATGATTTACAAATATTTTTAAAAGAAAGCAATCTAAAATCAAAAAAATTTATAACATATTCACAAGTAATTTAACAGAAAAAGAAAGCACAACATCCCACAAGAGCAAACAGGTCTAAGGCCAATTAACCATACCGTTTCCTAATCAGGAGAGACACTCGTATAAAATTTAACATGGCGCAACACACTCCAGAAGATGACAATGATAACAAGTAGTCATAGCCTTCTTTGTAGTTACATGGTTGCTTCCCCTTCAAAATGGGCTTAATAAACCTAGTTCTCGGATCCTTATATAAGGAACAAAAGAGGACAACATGTATAGTGCTTTGACTAACTTTGTTATTACAAGGACAAGGGGGCAGCCTCTCACACCAACCCCCTTGTTTAGGAAAGGCAAAAAGAAAATGCAGAATGTTTAGCCTAAACCTTGTGAGATAAAACCGCCATTGCACATGAGTTGTAAAAGTTAAATAAAACTGGTGGTGTAATTTAACCATACATCCAAATGGTCTAACCAGGGAATGTGCATGTGAGGATTTCCAATAACTTGTTTTGATAACGGTTTTAATGTCTCCCTGGATTTTTCCAGGATTTTCATAGACATCACCCAGGCCTATTTTATGAAGCATTTCATTAACATATGATATCCAAGGGATCTGCTTCCCATTTTCCAGGTTTAAACAGTCCTGGAGAATATCTCTAGAGAACTGAAGATCCTCGGATAACCATATTTTGCCCCATAATAATAAGGGTGAAAGACGAATGATATCACTCACATAACTCAATCCTCAAGCAAGATACAGGCCATAAAGGATTGGGCTCCTCCAACCACCCAGACACAGGTCAGAGCTTTCTTGGGCCTGTCTGGTTACTATAGGAAGTTTGTCAAGAATTATGGGTCCATGGTGACACCACTTAATGACCCGACAAGCAAGAAAATGCCAAAGAAAGTTCAGTGGACAGTTAGCTGTCAGAAGGCATTTGATGACCTAAAGCAGGCCATGTGTACTGCACCTATTCTCAAGAGTCCTGACTACTCCAAAACCTTCATTGTCCAAACAGATGCATCTGAGTTGGGTGAGGGAGCTGTTCAATCTCAACTGAATATTGATGGTCATGACCAGCCCATTGCTTTTATAAGTAGAAGGCTGACCCCTAGAGAGAAACGTTGGTCAGCTATTGAGAGGGAGGCCTTTGCTGTGGTTTGGGCCCTGAATAAGTTGAGGCCATACTTGTTTGGAACTCACTTCAAGATTCAGACTGACCATAAGCCCCTCTTATGGCTAAATCAGATGAAGGGTGAAAACCTCAAACGTCTTAGGTGGTCCATTTCCCTACAGGGGATGGACTTTACAGTGGAGCACAGACCAGGGACTGACCATGGCAATGCAGATGGTCTCTCCAGGTATTTCCATTTAGAACAGGAAGACTAACCTGGTCAAGGTTAGTTTAACTGTCCTAGTGTCCAGTTCCACAGTCGTTTTAGTCCTAACTAGTCAGGATTGTCCGTACTCACCTTTAACTTGAACGGTACTGTCCATAGACGTTGTTACGCATCTCGTGTGTGAGTTCACACTCTGCGCACGCGTTCCGTGGGCCTCCTATTACTTACCTAGGGTTAGGGTAGCGTGGTCCCAACGATCCTACAGCCTCTGGACAGCTCCATTCCTTCCATCGACTTTCACATTCCACTTACTTAGTATATGGTTTGTCGTGCCCCTAGGGCACCATTGTAATTTTGTGCAACTTGTCGTATTTTTCTTAAGAGATTGTCATGTGCTTAGCCCTCTGACCTCATAAAGAGTTCAGAGGTGTGGTTATTAATAAATAAGACTTTATTTTCATAACAACCTGTGTGGTGTCCTTTCATCTGATATTCAAGGGGTTATATTGTAGTAAAACAGCTGGCTTCACATGCCAAAAGAGTTTAGCCTAAGACTGCTTTGTCCATGCTACCATTAGGATAGCTGGTCTATAAGGTTGACTTACAACCAATCACCATAAGGGTTGTTTGGACTGATACAAGGTGATCACTAGAACTAGTGAGCATCATATATCAGGCCAACTTCTCACAGGCAAGGTAATGGACTGCCCGATGTGGAAGGCCGTGACAACCTTGGGCAGGAAAGAGGGTCTTGTCCGCAACACAACCTTGACCGGATGGACAGAGAGGAAAGGAGGTGTGGAAGAAAGAGCCTGGAGCTCACTCACTCTCCTGGCAGAGGTGATGGCAACCAGGAAAGCAGTCTTCAGAGTAAGAAGACGGAGAGGACAGTTATGGAGCGGCTCGAAGGGAGCACACATTAGGTAAGTAAGAACAAGGTTCAAGTCTCACTGGGGCATCACGAAAGGAACAGGAGGGAACATGTGTGTGATGCCCTTCAAATATCTATTTACAATTGGGGACTTGAACAAGGAAGGCTGATCAGGTAGCCTTAAGAAGGCTGAAAGGGCAGAAAGGTAGCCCTTGATAGTGCCCAGAGCAGAGCCCTGCTGGGCAAGAGAAAGAAGGAAGAGGAGAAACTCAGAAAGGGGTGCAGAGAGTGGATCCACAGCCTTTGCTGTGCACCATGCCACAAATCTGTTCCACCTGCAGGCATATACCGACTTAGTGGAGGGACGCCTGGCTGCCAGAATGACATTACAGACTTCAGGAGGCAAGTCAAATGGCCTCAATTGCCGCCACTCAATCTCCAAGCTTGTAGGTGGAGACTGGACAGGTTCGGGTGGAGAACCGTCCCCTGCTGCTGCGACAGAAGGTCCTCCCGAAGATTACAAAAAACACAGTTGATGGACAGAATGTAGAACAATGTCATACATTCACCCCAGTACAAGGATCTGGGCCTAAATCCATCGTTTTTTTGCACTCCACACCACCCTGGGTTAGACAATGGCTATATGCAAATCAGCTCTGACCCTGTGCCTCATGGGAACAGTCCAGTCCGAACTACCAAGCCATGTCTATCCCAGACCGGAATCAAGCATCCAAGGACCGGTTTCTGGCTAAGTGTGGCAGGGTATGCTCAGACGTGAGTCCCTTGCTCACTTGGCCACTGGATTCAAGATAGCCTGGCTGATGAGGATTATGAATCCGAAACCGGTCCCAGGATGCTTGTTTCCGGTCCATGGAAGACATGGCTTGGCAGTTCGGGCTGGACTTTTCCCATGAGGCAAAGGGTCAGACTGATTTGCATATAGCCATGTCTGAAATGGGGTGGCTGAGTGGGCTAAAGAATGGTGATGGATTAAACCCAGATCAGTTGACTGGGGGTGAGTGTTTGATTTGCTCAAACGCTCCGTCCATCATCCCCTTTTGTATCGCTTTGGTCCTCCCGAAGAGGCAGACGAATCGGGGGATTGACTGACATGCTGACTAGCTCGGGATACCAGTATCTTCGTGCCCAGTCCGGTGCCACAAGGATAACCTGGGCCCTGTCACGCCTGATCTTCTTCAGCACTCTGGGCAGAAGTGGTATAGGCGGAAAGGCATACAATAGACCGCAACTCCACTCGCGACGAAAAGCGTCTCCGAGCGAGTGCCGCCTTGGAAATTCCAACGCACAGACCTGATGACATTGCGTGTTCTCTTCTGTGGCGAATAGATCTAACCAAGGCTCTCCCCACTGCTGAAAGAGACCTTGCGCCCCGTCCGAGTTCAGACGCCATTCGTGATCCATCATGCACCGACGGCTGAGTTCGTCTGCCCTGGCATTCAGAGAACCTGCCAGGTGTTCCAGCCACTGCCAGAGGCGCAGAGCCTCCTGGCATAGGGTCCACGACCCCAACCCGCCCTGTTTGTTGCAGTACCACATGGCGGTGGTGTTGTCCGTGAACACCTGCACTACACTCCCCCGGACAGAGGGGAGGAATGCCTTCAGTGCTAGTCGGATCGCCCGCAGCTCCAAAAAGTCGATATGGAGCCGGGACTCCGCCGGAGACCAGAGGCCTCTGATCTCCGCCTCTGCCATGTGGCCTCCCCAGCCCTGGAGGGACGCGTCCGTCACAACCACGTGCTCCGGGTGGGGAAGGGATCTCCCACTGACCCAATCTCGGTCCGTGAGCCACCACTGTCTTGCAGTGCCCTCCGAGATCAAGACATGATCGGACAAGTTGCCCTGATGCTGGGCCCACTGAAACTTCAGGTCCCACTGCAGAGCCCGCATCCGCCACCGGCCGTGATGCACCAGAAGGATGCAGGAGGCCATCAGCCCCAGAAGCCGCAGCGTCAACCTGACCGAGACTCGGGATAAAGGCTGAAAGATCGGAATCAGAGCCTGAATATCCCGAACCCGCTGTTCGGGAGGATAAACTCGAAACTGCGCCGAGTCTAGAACTGCTCCGATGAAGAGGAGCTTCTGAGAGGGACACAGGTGTGACTTCGGCACGTTGATGGCGAACCCCAGCAAGTGCATGAGGTCGGCCGTAGTCTGGAGGTGGCTGACGACTGTCTGGGGCTGGCCCGCCTTCAACAACCAGTCGTCGAAGTAGGGGAAGACTGACACCCCTAACCTGCGCAGATGAGCTGCGACCACCGCCATCACTTTCGTGAACACCCGTGGGGCGCTGGTAAGGCCGAAGGGGAGCACGGTAAACTGAAAGTGCTCGTGGTCTACCGTGAACCGCAGGTAACGCCGGTGGGCCGGCAGGACGGGGATGTGAAACTAAGCGTCCTGCAAGTCCAACGCTACCATCCAGTCTCCAGAGTCCAGGGCAGCAAAGACCTGAGCCAAAGTCAGCATCTTGAACTTCTCCTTTCGGAGGAAGCCGTTGACGTTCCGTAGGTCCAAGATAGGGCGTAGGCCCCCTTTGCCCTTCTTGGGTACCAGAAAGTAGTGGGAGTAACTGTGAGAAGTTGGCCTGATATATGATGCTCACTAATTCTAGTGATCACCTTGTATCAGTCCAAACAACCCTTATGGTGATTGGTTGTAAGTCAACCTTATAGACCAGCTATCCTAATGGTAGCATGGACAAAGCAGTCTTAGGCTAAACTCTGTGGCATGTGAAGCCAGCTGTTTTACCACAATATAACCCCTTGAATACCAGATGAAAGGACACCACACAGGTTGTTATGAAAATAAACAGTCTATTTATTAACACCTTGACCGCGGCGCCGATTCCGCCCCTGTGCTGGACATTCCAGAACAGGGCGTGGTCGTGACGGAACCGTTCCGTCATCAGCACAGCTCAGCCGTGACTGATGACGGAACGGTTCCGTCATCAGCATCGAAGGTGTTAATAACACCTCTGAACTCTTTATGAGGTCAGAGGGCTAAGCACATGACAATCTCTTACGAAAAATACGACAAGTTGCACAAAATTACACTGGTGCTCTAGGGGCACGACAAACCATATACTAAGTGGAATGTGAAAGTCGATAAAAGGAATGGAGCTGTCCAGAGGCTGTAGGATCGATGGGACCACGCTACACTAACTTTAGGTAAGTAATAGGAGGCCCACGGAACGCGCGTGCAGAGTGTGAACTCACACGCGAGATGCGTAACAACGTCTATGGACAGTACAGTTCAAATTCTAGGTAAGTACGGACAATCCTGACTAGTTAGGACAACAACGACTGTGGAATTGGACACTAGGACAGTTAGACTACCCTTGAGCACCGAAATGCTCTCGTTACCTCACCCACAGGCTGCGGGTGCATAGGTGCCAAAGTGTATCGGGTTCTCGCGTTGAAGTCAATGGAGCCTAAAAGAAAAGATGCTGCAGGCGACCAGGATGAAGATGTCCGGTGCGATCCAAGGGTGGATCGGTGAAGAAGAGGTCCTGATAGCAGAGGGGACAGTGTTCAAAGTCACTAGCCAGTGACCGGTGTGGTCACTGGCTGTCGTCGCGATCAGGTGAAGAGTGGACACTTGACTCTGCAGCCACGTGGACCAGGAGGTGTCTTCGACGACTAGGATGGAGGCACGAGCTGTCCCACGCAGGCTCTCGCTGTCGGCGGTGTCGGATCCGGGATTGGAGTCAACAGGCCTTGGCAAAGGCAACCCACACGGTGAAGGGAAAAGACGTCTGGTGCGGACTAGGAGAGTCCGAGGTGCCCCAAGTTTGGAAGGGAGCAAGGGCCAGTCTGGAGCAACCAGACCAGCAGCAAAGGTTCAAAGGTTCGTCGTCTAGGAGGCCACTAGCCAGCCGGCAAGTGACCAGACAACGCGTCGAGCAGCAAACAAGCAGAAGGGCCCCACGCAGATCTCGTGGATGCTGGAGGGCTGATCTTCGGTGCAGGGGCTGCTCGGGGCTGGGGCTTCAGTCCCCAAAGCACTTGGTCGAGTTTACCTCGGGAGTCGTGCTGGTAGCGAAGTGCAGTTTCTTTCAAGATGGCCGGTCCCACGTGTCTCGTCTCACCCACGGATCTCAGCTGTGCTGCAGATGTAGGTAGGGGTCTGGGAATCCGGGTCTCATCGGGCTCTGAAGTCTGGATCCTTGAGGGAAGACGACAAAGGGAAGCCGCTGGACGCTTGATGGTGCGTGCCTGCAGTTGCAGGGTGGACACTCCTTGTCCACAAGGGAGATTTCTTCAGTCTTCTGAGGAGCAGAACGTCGAAGTCCAGAGTTTCTTCTTGTAGAGTAGTTCAGGATTAATCTAATTTGGAATGGGACCAGCTCCTACCTTTATCCTGCTAAAGGGGGCTGCACTACTGACTAGGTCCCTCCCCTGGGTGGGACCAGGAAGGGGGGTGGCTACACCCCCTATCCTTTGTCCGGTTTCGCGCCAGAGCTGGGGCAGGGATGCCCCAGCAACTGGTTTGAACCGGTGTATGCACAGGACATTTTGTGTGCCCCAGGCATGTCTCATTCCTTTCAGGCCTCCCTACCTCAATACACAAAATCCTGTCTGGGGTGGTGCTAGCACCTCCCAAGGCAGAAAACCCTTTGTCCAAGCCGCCCTCGCTGGAAGGACTCCCAGCAGCAGGAGGTCAGACTTGTGTCTGTGGTGGCAGCATCCATTTTGTGATGCCAAGGCTCGAGTTAACTTTAACCGGGGTTCACAGTTACATACATGTCGTGTCCCTCTAGAAGGGTGGAATGCTACCCCCGTCGCCAGAATTGGCGAGGGGGTAGTATTCCAAATCGTATGACACCTTACTCGACATGTTTTGATAATGTTATACCAGAGTTAGCATTTAACCGCGAGGATTATAATGCACTTAAGAGTATATGGTATAGCGTTATCATGGAACAGCTATTAGGACTTTGTTCCGCAAGCTGCAGACGGGCTCAGTTCATGCCAGAGCACCATCTCACATAATTCCAAGCACTCTGCCTTCAGGATTGATAAGGCCTTCCATAGGAGTGACTGATAGGAATATATGTGTCCATTTTAGGGTTAGATATAGGTATACTATATCTATAGCAAAGGGTGATTACACCACCTTGCCCCAGCTGTCATGCAGCCAGTTGTGTCAGTTTTAGATGGCCAGCCAGGGGTGGCATAATACATGCTTCAGCCCCTGGTAGGCCCTGGGTACACCTATACCCTGGATACCTAAGGTATACTGTACAGGGACTGATAAGGTGGCCCAGTACTAATTGGTAAATGCACCTAAAGAACATGGTTGTCAATTTAGAGAGAGAACAGCTAGGCTGTGGGTCTGATTAGCAGGCCCACAGCCAGGGAAAGTCGTAAACCAGTGAAGCAAACAGCAAAAATCTGGGGTGACCATAGGATTGCAGACCCCACTCTCCTACAGTAACAACCACACCCTACTTCTGGCCCAGGAACGCGCTCGATGGCCCCCTTGGCCAAGAGGGCCGTGACTTCCTCTTGCAGAAGTTGCAAGTGATCCCCCGACACGCGGTGGAATTGCGGTGGCATGGCTGGAGGGGTCGCCTCGAAGGGGAGGGAGTAGCCCCTTTGGACGATTTGCAGCACCCACCTGTCCGACGTGACAGTGCGCCAGTGGAAGAGGTGATGGCGAACCCTGCCCCCCACTGGCGTCACATGGGCCTGAAAACACGGACTAGGAAGGTTTTGAGGCGGATGCTGCGGGGGGAGGTGTGGACTGGCCTCGCGGTTTCCACGGCCGCCACCGCGCTGTTGAACATTCTGCTGTGCGTGGCTGGCAGCACGTGTTGGGGCGCCCCTTCCGTGGCCACGAAAGTAGCGAAAGGCACCAGATTGCTGGCGTGTGGCCAAGAGGCCCCAAGGATTTGGCCGTAGCCCTGGAGTCCTTAAAACACTCAAGCGCATGGTCTGCCTTGTCGCCGGTCATCAAACGGCATGTCCAGAAGAGTGGCCTGGACATTGGCCGAAAAGTTGGCGGATCTCAACCAGGCATGGCGTCGAACCGCCACCGTTGTAGCCATCGCCCTGCCCAGTGAGTCTGTGGTATCCAGCCCACACCGGATGGAATATGGCGCTGCATCTCGATCCTCCGCAAGGGCTTGGGCGAGTTTAGCCCGGACCTCCTCCGGACATTGTGGCAGCACGTCAGCGACCGTGTCCCACAGGATGTGGGTGTAGCGGCCCAAGAGGCATGCGGTACTGACAGACCGCAGTCCCAAACTCAGGGACGAGAACACTTTCTTCCTGAACTTTTCATACCTCTTGGATTCCCGATCGGGCGGAGCCATAGGGAATGCGGTCTGGGAAGTGGAGGCCTGGATGACCAGGCTCTCGGAGGTGGGATGGGTGGAAAAAAAGCAAGGGTCGCCCGGGGCCCGGCGGTAGCGTCTGGCCACGTTCCTATCCACAGGCGGGCCTGTGGCGGGCTTGGACCAAGTGCCCACAAGAACGTCATACAGGGCCTCATTAAACGGCAGCAGAGGCTCATTGGAGCTTGCCTGCGGTTTAAGAACCTCAGTGAGGAGGTTAGTCCTTACGGCCGCGACGGGGAGCTCAAGGTTTAAGGTCTTGGCCGCCCGCGTCAACACTACACTGTAAGCAGCCCCCTCCTCCGTAGCCACGGTGGGAGGGGAGACAAATCCAGTGTCTGGCGAAGTGTCAATTCCACTGGCCTCCCCAAGCTCATATGTCCAGTCCTCTTGAGACTGGCACTCTTGTGCTAGAGGGTCCCCAGACCCCTCCAAATCACCCTCGTCACCCATCTCCTGCAGATCAGGGTCAACAGACGGGGCCGGTTCATGGCAATAGAAATCTATAAAGGCCATCGATAGCGGCGCGGCTCCGGCGCCAGAGCCGGACCGATGGGAAGATTGGGGGGGGGCGACACCCGCTGGTGAGGTCGTGAGGTTGACCGGCGACGACCCGGATCCGGAAGTGGATCCAGTGAGGTCCTGCGGCGCCGGGACCTAAGTCGCCGGCGGCGCCGAAGCACCCGACTGCGTCGGAGCCGAAGCACCCGACCCGCTAGGGCCTCCAGCCGGGGCCGCTGGGCCCCTAGGCGCCACGGGACCCGGCTGAGAAGGGAGGGACCTCATGGCCATGAGGTACCGCTTGACCTCCTCTGGCGTCGTGTCATGCCCAGGGACCCGAAGGTGTGGGGCAGGCGGCGACGCCTGCGACTCCGTCGGAGCCGCGTGGGTGGTGTCACCCGAACCTCTGGCCGCATCGTGCGAGCGTCTGGGTGGGTCGGAGGAAGATGACTACTCTCCGACCTCTCATGCCTCTTACCTGAGGACTTGGATCCGGACGACCGATGTCCACTCCCGGAGCTGCAAGGACTCCGACCCCGCGACCGGTCCCTCGACCTCTTGTGGGACCGGGAGCGGCGCGGGGCCGACTGCCGGAGCTCGAGCCGCTTGCAGGACCGCTCCCGCCTAGCTTTCGACGTCAGGGTCCGGCAGTCGGAGCAGGTGCGGTCGTCGTGGTCGAGGCCTAAATACTTGAGGCACCGGCGATGGGGGTCGGTAACGGACATCAGTCGGTCGCACTTGGAGCAGGGCTTAAACCCGGGCATCCCTACCGGCACCGTCGGAGTCGAAAGCTCGAGTAGAGAAATGATCAAAAGATCAAAAAAGTTTAGTCAAAAAATGATTACGGGGGGCGTGGCTACGGCGGCGATGTAAGCGGACGCATCTCAGGCGAGCTCCGTCGCCCTGTTGCCCTAATAAGCGTTCAAAGGCATTATTCGGGGGTTTCTTTGGTGTCCCTGATCCCCCGCGAGGCTCCTGAGTGAGTGCAGACCCATTTAGTGGCCGCTTCGGAGCAGAGATTGCTGCAGGTGGTGGCTGCGAGCTTGAAGACCCGGCTGACGGAGCACCGCGGCCATCTTTCCGCCGCGTCCCGACCTCCCTTCATTGGCGGCGCTTTGAGTGAGGGGAACCTTGGCGACGCGACCGGACGCACCGAGGCAGACTCCGGCTGGGGTTGACGGTCGCGGGTCCTGCGCACGGCGGAAGTGGAGCCGCCATAGACGGAGCGGCCGCTGGACGGGGACGTGACTCTATCCCGGCTGCTGATCCTACGGGGGGACCCGGCTCTGGAGTGGCGGCGGGGCCGCATTGGAGGTACAGTGGATCCCGACCGCGCGTCTGTGGAGTTGCAGATACCTGGGAGGCTGCCCTGGAGATTAGCACCCGACGGACCCTGGCACCCGGCGGACCACTGCTGCGTGGAGCCGGGGTGGCGCCTTGAACTGCTGCGCTACAAATTGGCGCGCTAGAGGAATCGCCCGCCATCTTGTCCTCCAGGACGGGAGCTTCCCCACCATCCTGATTCTCCTTGCCAGCGCCTGTGCCTGACCCAGCGGACGGCGGGAGGCACCGGTGTGTGCCCGGCGAAGGCGGCCCTGCCGGACCATCTGAGTGGGCCCTGGATCCCGGCCCTTCCAGCACTGGAGCTGACCCTCATGCCCTTGCTGCCGCCTGGGTGGCCGCCACGACGCTCGCTGGACTAGCGAGGAGAGAGCGTGTGGCCTGCACTGCTGGTGGAGACTTCCCTGAGGCCTGAGGCGGGGACGAGAGGCCCCTCCGAACAGTGAGTACCCCTCCATCTTTTGGAGGGCCCTGGGGTCCAGCTGCCTCTCGGGGGAAGCGTCCGTGGGGCCACTGTCCGCTGGGGGGCTATCCTGGTGCCCTACACCCGGGGGACCCTTGCTGCCCCGCCGCCTGAAGTCGTGGAGGCGCCCTGAGTTGCTGCGCTGGGGGTTGGCGCGCTAGAGGAGCGGCCCGCCATCTTGTCCTCCAGGGCGGGGGCCCGCTCGCCATCTTGACTCTTCTCACTGGCATCAGGGTCTGGGGGGCCCATCCCTGCGGGCAGTGGGGACTATCGGGGAACACCCGGCAGCGGCGGCCCTGCAGGAGCACCGGAGTGGACCTTGGCCCCGACCCCCTGGCACCTGACCTGCCCCTTGAGCACTTGCCGCCGCCTGGCTGGTCGTAGGGGCGGTTTGGGCGCCCCTCTGCTTGCTCGCTGACCGGTGCTGAGTGAGCGTGTGGCCTGCGCCCCCCCCCCCCCCCTGGCTGGTGGGGGATTCACGAGTGGCTAACTGATCGGCCTGCACTACCTACTGGAGAACATACCCCCTGTGGCCTGGAGGCCTGACCCGAGGCAGGATCGAGAGGCCCCTCGAAATCGTGAGTAACCCCCCTTCTCTCAGAGGGACCGGAGATCCAACTAGGGGGGGCGGCAGAGGTGGAGAAGCGGCCCACACATCGGCCGCCTCTGTGAGGCGCGGTCACCGGCGTGGAGGGCGAGAGACGCAGCGTTCCGTGTCCGGAGGGAGGACTGTCCCCACATCACTGACCACTGAGATCACCTGGCGACTCCCTGGCACGGAGGGCCTACGTATCCCACCATCTGGGAGACAGGGGACGGCGTGGGAGAAGGCGCTTGTCACGGGAGTGGTTGATTGGTGGGGCCCTACCCCCCCGCCACGCTTCTACAGCACCAGGGGGGTGCCGAGCTAAAGACGAAGAATGACGTGTTGGGTGGCTGGGTGTCACGTTCACGACGAACCATGACTCGCGGGAGAGGAGGCAGGACGGATCAGACGACATCTTCAAAGGACACATCGGTGGTTACCATGTGGGGCAAGACATCTTCAAAGGACACATCGGTGGTTACCATGTGGGGCAAGGCAGGAGCAGCGGCGTCGACTGAAGTAGTGCCGCCAGCGGTCGCCGACTCCCCACCGGTGACGCAGGCCTTCATGTCCCCTTTCATGGCAGACCTGAAGTCTGAAATAGGGTCCCTCAGATCGGAGGTGCAATCATGCGTTAAAGAACTGCGTACAGACGTGACAGAGCTGGGGGACCGAGTGGACGGCCTCGAGAAACTGGTGGACACACGCACTGAGGACTTGGAACAACTGTGGCAGAGGGTGGCAACCCTGGAGGAGCAGAATATCGAACTCCAGATTAAGCAGGAGGACCTCGAAAATAGGGGGCGCCGCAACAACCTCCGCATCCGGGGTGTGCCACTCGGAGAAGAAGGGACGGACACCATGGCCTACGTGGCACAGCTCCTACACGAGGTGAGGGGCGATGAGGAAGCCCCCCTCCCGCTTCTGGACCGGGCTCACCGAATCTTCGGAGCGGGTAGCAAGACGGGCCTCCTCCCGGACATCATCACCCGAGTGCACTATTTCACAGAAAAGGAGGCCATCTTGAAAGCGGCAAGGGACAAACAGGACCTGCGGCATGGCGCCCACAAGATCCAAATATTCCAGGACTTGGCCCCTGTAGGAGAGTAGGGTCTGCAATCCTATGATCACCCAGATTTTTGCTTTTTGCTGCACTGGTTTACGACTTTCCCTGGCTGTGGGCCTGCTAATCAGACCCACAGCCTAGCTGTTCTCTCTATCCAAATTGTACTCAGGTACTGAATTGGCACTGGGCCCTCTCTAAGTCCCTGTACCCAGGGCTGAGGTGCACCCAGAAGTCTCCCAGGGGCTGAAGTATGTATTGTGCCATCCCTGGGCTGACTAACTAAACTGACACAACTGGCTGCACGACAGCTGGGGCAAGGTGGTGTAATCACCCTTTGCTTTAGATATAGTATACCTATATCTAACCCTAAAATGGACACACAGATCTCCTATCAGTCACTCCTATGGCAGGCCTTAACAATCCTGAAGGCAGAGTGCTTGGAATCGTGTGAGATGGTGCTCTGGCATGAGCTGAGCCTGTCTGCGGCTTTCGGGATCCATCCCTTAGCCGTTTCCATGATATCGCACACCATATACTCTTAAGTGCATTATAATCCTCGCGGTTATATGCCAACTCTGGTATCGCTTTATCAAAACATGTCGAGTAAGGTGTCATACGAATTGGAATACTAACCCCTCGCCAATTCTGGCGACGGGGTTAGCATTCCACCCTTCTAGAGGGACACGACATGTATGTAACCTGTAACCCCGGTTAAAGTCAGACAGAGCCTTAGCATCCACAAAATGGATGCTGCCACCGAGACACAAGTCTGCCCTCCTGCTGCTGGGAGTCCTCCCAGAGCAGGAGGCAAGGACAAAGGGTTTCCTGCCAGGGGCGGTGCCAGCACCGTCCCAGACAGGGTTTTGTGTATTCCAGGTAGGCAGGGCTACAGAGGAAGGTGACTGCAAGGGGCACCCCGGTGCTCACTGTGCATAGGCCGGCTGAAACCAGTTCCAGGGGCACTCCAGCCCCTGGCCTGGGGAAAGCCCGCCAAAGGAGAGGGGTGTAACCACCCCCCTCCTGGTCCCACCCATAGGGCAGGACTTAGTCGCGTGCCAGCCCCCTTTTCCCAGATAAAGGTAGGAACTGGCCCCCTTCCAAATTAGATCATCTTTGGAATCAAGACACGACTTTCTACGAAAGGACATCAAGATTTCTTCTTCAAGATTCTCCCTTGTGGCTAAGGAGTAGTCACCCTGCATCCGCAGGCACCATCTTAAGAACACTGCGGTCTGCTGTAAGTCCTTCCTCCGGAATCCGACTGTCCATCTCGACAAGACCCGGCTTCCCTGGCACCTCCGACCTCTACTCACCTCTACAACCAAGCTGAGAACCGTGAGTGCGACGAGACCTCAAGGGACCGACTATTGCCAAGACTGCACGACTTCTTCACAGCAAGCTCGCCGAGTAATCTCCTGGCGAGTGCTTTGGGGTCCGAGAAGCCCCGACCCTGAGCAGCTCCAGCACCGAAGAGCAGCCCCCCAGCATCTCCACGATCGGTGTGGGGCCCTTCTGCTTTTTGCTGCTCACCGCGTTGTTTGGCTACTAGCCCGCTGGCTTGTGGCCTTCTGAACGACGCCCGACGACTTCACTGCTGCTGGTCTGGTTGCTCCAGACTGGCTCTTGCTCCCTTCCAGAAGAGGAGCACCCCGGACCCTCCTGGTCCACTCAAGACGCCATTTTGAGTCCACCGCGTGGGCTTGAATTAGCCAAGGCTTTGTTGCCCAATCCTGGGTTCTTCGACGCCGACAGCTTCATCCATCGTGGGACAGCTCGCCTCTCCATCCTGGTCGCCGACAACGCCTCCTGGTCCGTGAGATCTGCAGAGCACAGCGTCGCCCACTCACCTAGTCGAGGTGACTACCATCCGGTGCCCTCCTGGTGCCCACTGACTACTGGCTAGTAGTCACGAACTTGGTCCCCTCTGCTTTCAGGTGTCATCCATCTTCCAGATCCAGGCTTGGATCAACTCGAACTCTCTTCACTGGTCGCCTGCCAGCATCTTTCTTCCAGGCTCCTGGTTCGTCTACGAGGATTCCCGACGTCTTTTGAGACCTATGCAGCTGCAGCCCCTGGGCTAGGTAACTTCGGCATTTCGGTGCCCCAGCATAGCCTCACTATCCAAGGGTCAGGATCCACTGTCGTTTTCTTCCTACCAGGTCGGGTTCGCCCGTAAACACTAACTTTAATTTTACTAGCTATCATAGACTTTGTCCCGCATCCCGCGTGAGAGTGCACACTCTGCACCCGAGTCCCCTGGGCCTCCTAGAAGTAATCTAACGATTCTATAGTCAAGTCCTAGCGATTCCAAAGCCTATTAGTACTGTACTTACCTGCTAGTAATTTCGCATTCCACTTTGAGAGTATATGGTTTTTCGTGCCCCTCGGGCATTTGTATATACTGTGCTAACTTAAGTATTTTCGTAAGAGTTTTGTTGTGTGCCTAGCACCCTGTCCTCAAAGAGTACAGGGCTGTTGTGATTCTAATAAATACACTGTTTATTTTCATAACACTTGTGTGGTGTCCTTTCACTGGGTGTTCAAGGGGTAATGTGATGGTAAAACAGCTGGCTTAACACGCCCTCTAGAGTCTTAGCCCTAGACTGCTCGTATCCATGCTACTAGGATAGCTGGTCTATAAGGTTGACTTACAACCAATCATCAATAAGGGTTGTTTGGACTGATATATAGTGATCACTAGAATAGTGAGCACTGCACATCAGGCCAACTTCTCACATTGGTGAGCAGCGGTTGGGATTTGAGCTTGCTGTTGTTTTACCACACATATCCTAAGAATATCTTGTGAAAGATCACATAAGTACTAAAGGTACATATAACTTAGCTTAGAATACTCTGAGTTCTACTGAACCAGCTGTTGTAGCTCCTAGGGCCTAGCACACCCTAAACTACAACTCTAGCAAGGGATCAGTAGGTAAACATATAGTGTAGGTAAGTGCACCACTTACAACTCACTAGAAAAGCATGTCTACCCAGGGAGAGTCCTCAGGGACCCCTCTTGTGGTGATTGACCCTCCACAGGTCAGCTCAAGATATGCAGCTCTCAATTTCCAGGAGTTGAGACACTTGTGTACCTCCAGGAAATTGAAACAGGGGGCTAACCCCACCACTCCCTTCCTGTTGGATCTCTTAGAGACCTATGATGCTAGTAGAGCATCTCAGGGAGAGGGGAATATGCCAGCCTTAGAGGGGCACCTTGGTGATCCAGACCTCCTCAACACTGTAAATGCAGTTGGGGAGGAGGATCCTGAGGAACTCTCTGGGGATGAGGTAGACAAAGGTCTTGAGGTAGTCAGAAGGCTAACTAGGGCCAACTTAGACTTGCTTGGGCTAGGATCTGGGGGACCCCCAGTACTGACCCTAAGTAGGCCTAACCTTGGAGTTAGGAGAGATAGATCTCTTTCTAGGGACTCCAATAGATCTCTGCACTCTAATGCCTCTTCTCAGAGGAGAAGGAACTCTCCCCAGAGGAGACTGACTTCCCCCCAGAGAATGGAGCATGAAGCTAGGATGAGACAGGCTACTCTGAGGATTGAAAGGGAAGAAATTGCCCTGGCCAAAGAGAAGCTTGCCTTGGCTAGAGAGCAGCAGATGAGTGGGTTAGCTCCCACTGGTGGCAGCAATCTCCCAAGAGATAGAGAGAAGGGTTTAGATACTAAACACCTGACTAAGATAGTGCCCCCCTTTAAGCAAGGGGATGACATCCAGAAATGGATGGCTGCTCTGGAGAGGGCCTGCACTGTGCAGTGCATTCCCCGGAGTCAGTGGGCAGCTATACTGTGGCTCTCCTTTGATGGTAAAGGTAGAGATAAGCTCCTCACTACAAGAGTGGAGGATGCTAATGATTACCAGGTCCTGAAAAATGCACTGATTGATGGGTTTGGTTTAACCACTGAGCAGTACAGGTTGCTGTTCAGAGACACCCAGAAAACTCAGTCTCAGGACTGGTCTGACTTTGTGGATTGTGCCACTAAGGCTTTGGAGGGCTGGTTGCTGGGTAGCAAGGTTACTGATTACACAGGGTTGTACAATCTCATGATGAGAGAACAGATTTTAAATAATTGTCAGAACCAGTTGTTGCACCAGCACCTTGTTGATTCAGATCTGACCTCTCCCCAAGAATTGGGAAAGAAGGCAGACAAATGGGTCAGGACAAGGATCAAGCAGAACCAGAACCAGGGTGGTCAGAAGAAAGCAGACCAGAAGGGTAATGTTAAGAGTGAACAAAATGACCAGAAGTCTTCACCAGGTCCCCAACAAACCAAAGAGGGTGGGGGTCAGGCTTCCCAGAAGAAGAAGACTCAAGAAGGCCAGTCAAAGAGGTGGTGCCAGTACTGTAAAAGTAAGTCTCACTGGTTTAGTGAGTGCACCAAAAGAGGAGGACAAACTCCTGCCACTACAGCCCCTAAGGCAACTGCACCCCCTAGTACAGTCAGTAGTGGTAGTGTACCTCCCAAGGCATTAGTTGGGTTAACCTTGGGAACTGAGGGGTCTGACAACTTAGTTGGCACACTCACTCAGGCTGTCCTTGTCTGTACAGGGGATATGGATATGTCCCCTGAGATAAGTCCCAATACTTTGGGCAAATACAGGCAGACACCTTTGATTAATGGCAAGATGGCTCAGGCCTATAGGGACACTTGTGCCAGTGTCACCATGGTGACACCTAACTTTGTGGACCCTGGACAGATCATGCCAGGCACAGATTTCCTGGTGACCAATGCCAGCAACGTCACTACCAGTCATAGTATGGCGATTGTGGCTTTCTCCTGGGGTGGAGTGAAGGGTCAAAAGAAAGTTGTAGTCAGTTCAGACCTCCCAGTTGATTGTTTGTTGGGCAATGATTTGGAGTCATCATTAGGGTCAGAAGTGGAGCAGAGGACTCACATGGAGATGTTAGGCTTGCCAGCACATGTGCTTGCTGTGACTAGGTCACAGGCCAGAAGATGCCCCACTGAACAGGTGCTGGATCCTGAAAGTATGGACCAGACACCTTCCAAGAAGAAGAGCAGTAGGGTTAAGGATTTGCCTTCCCCCTTGCCCCAGGTTGAGGATCAAGTCTCTGAGGAGGCTGATCTGAGAGAGCTGAGGGAAACTGAGCCTAAAGAGCTTGAACTTGATCAAGTTGAGTTTCTGGGCTCAGGGGGACCCTCCAGAGCAGACTTGGGGAAGGCACAGTTAGACTGCCCTTCCCTTGAACCCCTCAGACAGCAGGCTGCTGCTGAGGCTGCAGGGAATGCCACAGGTGCCCACAGGGTATACTGGGAAGATGGACTCCTGTACTCTGAGTCAAGAGACCCCAAGCCTGGTGCAACCAGGAGGCTGGTCATCCCCTTGTCTCTGAGAGGTTTCCTTCTCACCTTGGCCCATGAGATTCCCCTTGCAGGTCATTTAGGTCAGACAAAGACGTGGGACAGGCTTGTCTCACACTTCACTGGCCCCACATGAATGAGAATACCAAGGAGTTTTGTCGCTCCTGTGTCACTTGCCAAGCCAGTGGTAAGTCAGGTGGCACAACAAAGGCCCCCCTCATACCACTACCTGTGGTGGGGGTTCCCTTTGAAAGAGTGGGGATTGACATTGTTGGTCCAATGGAACCCCAGACAGCATCAGGGCACAAGTTTATACTGGTGGTGGTGGATCATGCCACCAGGTATCCTGAAGCTATTCCACTTAGGACCACTACAGCACCTGTAGTGGCAAGGGCCCTAGTTGGAGTGTTCTCCAGAGTGGGCTTCCCTAAGGAGGTTGTTTCTGACAGAGGTACAAACTTCATGTCAGGATATCTGACTGCAATGTGGAAGGAGTGTGGTGTGAACTACAAGTTCACCACACCCTACCACCCACAATGCAATGGGCTTGTTGAGAGATTCAACAGGACCCTCAAAGGGATGATTCATGGGCTACCTGAAACTCTTAGGAGAAGATGGGATGTCCTGATCCCCTGCCTCTTGTTTGCTTACAGAGAGGTCCCACAGAAGGGGGTTGGCTACAGCCCCTTTGAGCTTCTGTATGGGCATCCTGTAAGAGAACCCCTGTGTTTGGTGAAGGAAGGATGGGAGAGACCTCTCAAAAAGCCTGCAACCAACATAGTGGACTATGTACTTGGTCTCCGCTCCAGGATGGCTGAGTATATGGAAAAGGCATCTAAAAACCTGGAGGCCAGCCAAGAACTTCAAAAAACTTGGCACGACCAAAAGGCTGTGCTGACTGTGTACCAGCCAGGACAGAAGGTGTGGGTGCTGGAGCCAGTGGCCCCAGCAGCTCTGAAAGACAAATGGTCTGGGCCCCACACCGTCATTGAGCAAAAGGTAGAGGTTACCTACTTGGTGGACCTTGGAACTCCCAGGAGCCCTCTCAGAGTGCTCCATGTGAACAGGCTCAAGGCATATGTTGACAGGAAGGACATGAGCTTGCTCATGGCCACAGATGAGGGACAGGAGGAAGAGGGTGACCCTCTCCCAGACCTGCTCACTCAGAATCCTGATGATGGATCAGTAGATGGTGTTGTCTTTTGTGGCAGCCTCACTGAACATCAGCAACAGGATTGCAGGCAAGTTCTGCAATCCTTCAGACATATGTTCTCTCTGACACCCAGCCAAACTGATTGGTGTACCCATGATGTTGACACTGGAGACAGTCTGCCTGTCAAGAGTAAAATCTACAGACAGCCTGATCATGTTAGAGACTGCATCAAGACAGAAGTGCAGAAAATGTTGGAGCTGGGAGTCATTGAGCCCTCAGATAGCCCTTGGGCTATCCCAGTAGTTCTAGTGCTAAAGCCTCACACCCAGGGTGGTAAGAAAGAGATGAGGTTTTGCGTAGACTACAGAGGCCTCAATGCAGTCACTAAGACTGATGCCCACCCAATACCAAGAGCAGATGAACTTATAGATAAAATTGGCTTCTGCCAAATTCTTAAGTACATTTGATTTGACAGCTGGGCATTGGCAAATCAGGTTAGCTGAGGAGACCAAACCCAAGACAGCATTTTCTACCCCTGGTGGGCATTATCAGTTTGTGGTAATGCCCTTTGGTTTGAAAAATGCACCTGCCACCTTCCAAAGGTTGGTGAATCAAGTCCTCACTGGGCTGGATGACTTCTGTGCAGCATATCTTGACGATATTGCTGTCTTTAGCTCCACCTGGGAGGATCACCTGGTCCACCTGAGGAAAGTGTTAGAGGCCCTGCAAAAGGCAGGCCTCACTATCAAGGCCACTAAGTGCCAGATAGGGCAGACACAGGTTGTATACCTGGGTCACCTTGTGGGTGGAGGCCAGGTTCAGCCATTGGAGAGTAAAATACAGGCCATCCAGGACTGGGCTCCTCCAATCACCCAGACTCAGGTTCGAGCTTTCTTGGGCCTGACTGGGTACTATAGGAAATTTGTCAGAAATTATGGGTCCATAGTGACCCCTCTTAATGACCTGACAAGCAAAAAGATGCCAAAGAAAGTTCAGTGGACAGCAAGCTGTCAGAAAGCATTCAATGACCTAAAGCAGGTCATGTGCACAGCACCTATCCTAAAGAGTCCAGATTACTCCAAGCCATTCATTGTCCAAACAGATGCTTCTGAGTTGGGTGTGGGAGCTGTTCTGTCTCAGCTGAATTTTGATGGTAATGATCAGCCTATTGCTTTCATTAGTAGGAGGCTGACCCCCAGAGAGAAAAATTGGTCAGCTATTGAGAGGGAGGCCTTTGCTGTGGTTTGGGCCCTGAAGAAGCTGAGGGCCTACTTGTTTGGCACTCACTTCACCATTCAGACCGACCATAAGCCCCTCTTGTGGCTAAATCAGATGAAGGGTGAAAACCCCAAACTGCTTAGGTGGTCCATTTCCCTACAGGGGATGGATTTTACAGTGGAGCATAGACCTGGTACTGATCACAGCAATGCTGATGGGCTCTCCAGGTATTTCCACTTAGAGCAAGAAGACTCACCTGGTCAAGGTTAGTTTATTGTCCCAAAGTTTGGGGGGGGGGTCATGTAGGAGAGTAGGGTCTGCAATCCTATGATCACCCAGATTTTTGCTTTTTGCTGCACTGGTTTACGACTTTCCCTGGCTGTGGGCCTGCTAATCAGACCCACAGCCTAGCTGTTCTCCCTATCCAAATTGTACTCAGGTACTGAATTGGCACTGGGCCCTCTCTAAGTCCCTGTACCCAGGGCTGAGGTGCACCGAGAAGTCTCCCAGGGGCTGAAGCATGTATTGTGCCACCCCTGGGCTGACTAACTAAACTGACACAACTGGCTGCACGACAGCTGGGGCAAGGTGGTGTAATCACCCTTTGCTTTAGATATAGTATACCTATATCTAACCCTAAAATGGACACACAGATCTCCTATCAGTCACTCCTATGGCAGGCCTTAACAATCCTGAAGGCAGAGTGCTTGGAATCGTGTGAGATGGTGCTCTGGCATGAGCTGAGCCTGTCTGCAGCTTTCGGGATCCATCCCTTAGCCGTTTCCATGATATCGCACACCATATACTCTTAAGTGCATTATAATCCTCGCGGTTATATGCCAACTCTGGTATCGCTTTATCAAAACATGTCGAGTAAGGTGTCATACGAATTGGAATACTAACCCCTCGCCAATTCTGGCGACGGGGTTAGCATTCCACCCTTCTAGAGGGACACGACATGTATGTAACCTGTAACCCCGGTTAAAGTCAGACAGAGCCTTAGCATCCACAAAATGGTTGCTGCCACCGAGACACAAGTCTGCCCTCCTGCTGCTGGGAGTCCTCCCAGAGCAGGAGGCAAGGACAAAGGGTTTCCTGCCAGGGGCGGTGCCAGCACCGTCCCAGACAGGGTTTTGTGTATTCCAGGTAGGCAGGGCTACAGAGGAAGGTGACTGCAAGTGGCACCCCGGTGCTCACTGTGCATAGGCCGGCTGAAACCAGTTCCAGGGGCACTCCAGCCCCTGGCCTGGGGAAAGCCCGCCAAAGGAGAGGGGTGTAACCACCCCCCTCCTGGTCCCACCCATAGGGCAGGACTTAGTCGCGTGCCAGCCCCCTTTTCCCAGATAAAGGTAGGAACTGGCCCCCTTCCAAATTAGATCATCTTTGGAATCAAGACACGACTTTCTACGAAAGGACATCAAGATTTCTTCTTCAAGATTCTCCCTTGTGGCTAAGGAGTAGTCACCCTGCATCCGCAGGCACCATCTTAAGAACACTGCGGTCTGCTGTAAGTCCTTCCTCCGGAATCCGACTGTCCAGCTCGACAAGACCCGGCTTCCCTGGCACCTCCGACCTCTACTCACCTCTACAGCCAAGCTGAGAACCGTGAGTGCGACGAGACCTCAAGGGACCGACTATTGCCAAGACTGCACGACTTCTTCACAGCAAGCTCGCCGAGTAATCTCCTGGCGAGTGCTTTGGGGTCCGAGAAGCCCCGACCCGGAGCAGCTCCAGCACCGAAGAGCAGCCCCCCAGCATCTCCACGATCGGCGTGGGGCCCTTCTGCTTTTTGCTGCTCACCGCGTTGTTTGGCTACTAGCCCGCTGGCTTGTGGCCTTCTGAACGATGCCCGACGACTTCACTGCTGCTGGTCTGGTTGCTCCAGACTGGCTCTTGCTCCCTTCCAGAAGAGGAGCACCCCGGACCCTCCTGGTCCACTCAAGACGCCATTTTGAGTCCACCGCGTGGGCTTGAATTAGCCAAGGCTTTGTTGCCCAATCCTGGGTACTTCGACGCCGACAGCTTCATCCATCGTGGGACAGCTCGCCTCTCCATCCTGGTCGCCGACAACGCCTCCTGGTCCGTGAGATCTGCAGAGCACAGCGTCGCCCACTCACCTAGTCGAGGTGACTACCATCCGGTGCCCTCCTGGTGCCCACTGACTACTGGCTAGTAGTCACGAACTTGGTCCCCTCTGCTTTCAGGTGTCATCCATCTTCCAGATCCAGGCTTGGATCAACTCGAACTCTCTTCACTGGTCGCCTGCCAGCATCTTTCTTCCAGGCTCCTGGTTCGTCTACGAGGATTCCCGACGTCTTTTGAGACCTATGCAGCTGCAGCCCCTGGGCTAGGTAACTTCGGCATTTCGGTGCCCCAGCATAGCCTCACTATCCAAGGGTCAGGATCCACTGTCGTTTTCTTCCTACCAGGTCGGGTTCGCCCGTAAACACTAACTTTAATTTTACTAGCTATCATAGACTTTGTACCGCATCCCGCGTGAGAGTGCACACTCTGCACCCGAGTCCCCTGGGCCTCCTAGAAGTAATCTAACGATTCTATAGTCAAGTCCTAGCGTTTCCAAAGCCTATTAGTACTGTACTTACCTGCTAGTAATTTCGCATTCCACTTTGAGAGTATATGGTTTTTCGTGCCCCTCGGGCATTTGTATATACTGTGCTAACTTAAGTACTTTCGTAAGAGTTTTGTTGTGTGCCTAGCACCCTGTCCTCATAAAGAGTACAGGGCTGTTGTGATTCTAATAAATACACTGTTTATTTTCATAACACTTGTGTGGTGTCCTTTCACTGGGTGTTCAAGGGGTAATGTGATGGTAATACAGCTGGCTTAACACGCCCTCTAGAGTCTTAGCCCTAGACTGCTCGTATCCATGCTACTAGGATAGCTGGTCTATAAGGTTGACTTACAACCAATCATCAATAAGGGTTGTTTGGACTGATATATAGTGATCACTAGAATAGTGAGCACTGCACATCAGGCCAACTTCTCACAGCCCCTAACACGTTACACAGACGGAAGGTCTTTCGCCCGGTGACAGAAAAGCTGAGGGCCCTCGAGATCCCCTACCAGTGGGGACATCCCTTTGCTCTCATCTTTCGCTGGGAAGGTAAACGCAAAGCCATCCGCTCTTACAACGAGGCGGCGCAGCTGCTTAAGCTCTCGGAATCCCCGGAACGCAGTCCCACTCGCAGCAACCGCCCGAAGAGGCCCCCGGCCCGGCCAGAGTGGACCACGGTGAATCGACGCCGCCGATCTCCCCCGATGGACGCAGGCTCCATGTCTCAGGCACAGCAGGACGTCATAGACCACATCCGCTCCCTTGAACACGACTGCGAGGATCGACCCTTGGAGCCCCACAATCCGTGATTGGTCCCGCTCTCATCATTGCTATGCACCTCTGAGTTGGACCGCCGAGGCGCGACGGGTGGCCACACCGGGACATTGTTGGGACAGTGATTATCCTAGACGGCAATGGCACGCAGCTATTCTCCCGTAGACGCCACTACAATCTGCTCTTGGCGGCCGAGTGGCCCGGGCAAGGTGTCTTGCGGGTTGGGGCCTAGCATTGCTGACCGCTTACTATGCTGAGACTCTCCCTACACTGCCTCCATGTTACTTGACCCCGAGCAGCGGGGTAGGCGGACCTCGGGGTAACAGACTCATCTCTCTGACGAAGACACCCCCCACTTTGTCCCCTAGGAAGTGACATTCCTGAGTACATCCAAACCCTCGGGTAGAGGATGCCCGGAACCTGGGACATTGTCATACGGCCACGTTGGCCTGTTGTGGTTCTATACTTCTTCTGTGTTCTCCTCTTTCTTACCTGCTCTATTCTTCCTACTTCTTACTCGACCTTTCCCTCTACCTGGCTCTCTTTCCAGTTGTGTGCTGTGGCGGGCTGGGGGCTGCTGGGGGTGCTTGCGCGCTTGCGGTGGGTGGGAGAAGCGAACCCCCCTTGCATGATGGGGTGGGGGATGCTGGATGTTGAGGCGGCCTTACTCCCCTTAATGACATGGCGATGACTATCCCCGCACCTCTCAAACTCTTGACCCTTAATGTCAAAGGACTTAACTCCCCCAACAAGCGGAACCAGGTGTGGCGCTACCTCCTTCAACACTCCCCTGACATTGTCTTTCTTCAAGAGACACACCTCCTGAGGGGAGACACTGGACGCATGACACACCCCAGGTACCCCACACAGTTCTGGGCATCGGCT
This sequence comes from Lissotriton helveticus, assembly GCF_964261635.1. Classification (NCBI taxonomy): domain Eukaryota; kingdom Metazoa; phylum Chordata; class Amphibia; order Caudata; family Salamandridae; genus Lissotriton; species Lissotriton helveticus. The sequence continues at coordinate 391,920,355 of NC_136068.1, read as the reverse complement.
GACACTAAAACGGCGGGGGTGGCTATTTTATGCAGGGCTGGCATTAGACGGGGACCCACAAAGCCCTTCAAGAGTGGTGACGGACGCTTCCTCCGGGCCACGGTACAGATGGGAGGAGCACAGTACACCCTCGGCAATGTATATGCACCCAACCAGTCGCAAGATAAGTTTCTTCAGGCACTTCTACGGGAACAGTTTCAGTCTGACGCGCTGCGCACAATCTTAGGCGGGGACTTCAATTTAGTGTGGGACCCTGAAGTGGATCGTGGGGACACAGCCTTTAGCGGTGCGGGTGCAATGTCGGCCGCACTGAAAGACCAGATTACGGACTTAGGGCTAGTGGATGCGTGGAGATACCACAATCCAGGAATTCGTGACTATACCTTCTACTCGCATTCCCACCGAACGTACTCGCGCATTGACTACCTCTTCACATCTCTCGACCTGGCGCGGGACACACTGAAGGTTACCATCTCTGATATCTCGATATCGGATCACGCACACGTGGAACTGCTGTTGCAGGACCCGATGGCATGCGCCCCTCGGGAGCGACGCTGGACTCTCCCGCCGAGCGTCCTTCGAGACCCGGAAGACGTTGACAGCATTCGGGAAGCCATAGACTCGTACTTCGCCCTCAATGATATTCCGGAGACGCCATTTCAGGTGGTGTGGGATGCCTTTAAGGCCACCATACGGGGGCACATCACATCTCTGGCGATTGCGAGGAGAAGGGCGGCATACAAGCTGGAGGCTAAGTTAGCAAGTGAGATCAAACAGGCGGAGGCGCAGGACAGTGAGCGGCCCTCGCTGGCATCCAGACGGACGCTGGCCAATCTCAGGGGGCAGCTTCGCCTCATACGCACTAACAAGGCCGAACATTCCCTTCTTGCGTTGAAACAAAAATACTACGAAGGGGGGGATAAAGTGGGGAGACAGCTGGCGGGACGGCTGAGGGCACGGGCAGCCAGAGCTCATATCGCTACTATACGACATCATGATGGCACGTGTGCTGTCACTGAGCGAGCCAAACAGGACGCCTTTGTAGCCTACTATACCTCCCTATACGCGGAGGAACGTACATCGGCGGAGGCGCGGGCGTCCGTCCTCGCTGACTTCGAGGGGACCCCCCTGTTGCCACCCCAAACAGCGGAGCTGGAAGAGCCCATTCTAGAAGACGAGATTTCTCTGGCTCTCAAGGATCTTCCCATGGGGAAAACCCCGGGACCTGACGGCTTGCCGCTATCTTTTTACCGAGTCTTCCAAACCCAGCTTCGCCCTCAGCTGCTGAGACTGTACGGCTCCTTCTCGGACGTGGTGGGGCCGTCCTCAGACATGGGAATGGCGGAGATCGCGCTAATACCAAAGCCAGGGAAGGACCCTGCGATATGTGCCTCCTATCGGCCTATCGCCCTCTTAAACACTGACATGAAGATCTACACCAAGATCCTGGCCAAGCGACTTGACCCATACATGCCGGGGTTGGTGAATCCGGATCAAGTGGGATTCATCCGAGATCGACAGGGGGCCGACAACGTGCGCAGGCTGGCCCACCTGGTGGGCAAGGCGCGACATTGGGATATCCCCGCGTGCCTTCTCTCGCTCGACGCGGAGAAGGCTTTCGACCGGGTGGACTGGTCCTTCTTAAGGGAGGTCCTCCGGAAGATGGGCCTTGGCCCCAAAATGATAGCGAGCGTCATGGCCCCGTACCTGGGACCACAGGCCAGGATCAGGGTAAATGGCCAGTTAACACCACCACTGGCGATCCACCGAGGCACGAGGCAGGGATGTCCGCTCTCGCCACTCCTGTTTGCCCTGGCAGTGGAACCTCTAGCGGCGTTGATCAGACTGGACCCCAGAATACATGGCATAGCCCTTGGGGGGAGGGTCAATAAGGTGGCGCTCTTCGCGGACGACCTGATCCTCACTCTCACACGCCCTCGGATATCTCTGCCGGCAGTCCACGACGTCCTCTGCCTATATGAACGGGCGTCGGGCCTCAAAATTAACCACACTAAGTCTTGGGCGCTCAACCTCACTGTGCCTACCGAGGACGTCCTCTACCTAAAGGAGGCGGTGCCCTATCAATGGGCGGAGAGCCACATTAGATATTTGGGCCTCGCCCTTACCCCGCATTTGGACTCCTGGTCTTCGGTGAACTGGACGGAATGTCGCAAAGCAGTACTGGAGGACCTTAGGAAGTGGAAACCTCTGATGCTATCCTGGCTGGGGCGCCTCAACGCAGTCAAGATGTCGATCCTCCCTCGCATCCTATATGTGTTCCAATGCCTGCCCACCCCTATTCCTCTGCACTGTATTCGGAGCCTCCAGCGCGAGATCACCTCCTTTATCTGGGGAGGGAAGCGCCCCCGATTCTCGCAAAAGGTCCTCATGGAGCCAAGAGACAGAGGAGGCCTGGCGTGCCCCAACTTGGTGCACTATTACTGGGCGGCGCACCTCCGCTTCGTGGTGGAATGGGGCGCACGCGAAAGTGATAAACACTGGTTTCATATGGACCGAGCGGTCACGGGTCGTACCATATGGGACCTACCCTGGCTCCCGCGGGCGGCACGCTCCAGAAGTGCGTACCTTGCAATCCCCACGAGAACGGTGCTAGATATTTGGGACAGCATAGCAGTGAAAAGAGGTTTGACCTTGTTTCCGTCCCCGCACACCCCGATAGCTGGGAACCCGCAGTTCCCCCCGGCCCACCGGACCCGGGCGTTCGATCAATGGACCCAAGGGGACTGTAGAGTAGCTGGAGATCTCTTCCTTGAGGGCATGCCTAAAACTTGGAAAGACTGCAGGGAGGAATTCCGGGTACCGCCACAGGCTAGCCTTCAACATGTACAGCTACGCCACTGGACTACCAGTGACGAAATGTACCAAGCAGCTACTCGAGCACACACGCCCTTTGAGAAGCTGGCGCGCTCCCTCGGGGGCCTGAAGAGGCTGATCTCCCAAATATATAGCATACTGCAACACCCTACCTTGGCGCCAGCGCACCCTTATCAGAGGAACTGGCAATCAACATCGGGCACGGATATCGGCCCCTCCCAGTGGAGCAGATTATGGCGGGATAGTCCCAAGATTTACCGCAGCATCCCACAGAGGGAAAATGCCTACAAGCTCCTTACACAATGGTACTACACCCCTCTTCGCCTTAGTCGGATGTTCCCCACTGCTTCCCCGCTGTGCTGGAGATGTAATTCTGCGACTGGTGACTTTGTGCATATCTGGTGGACGTGTCCGACCCTTGCTGTTTTCTGGAAGGAGGTGCTTAGCCATATCAAGGGGGTGCTGGGGTTCCCTCTGCCCGAAGAAGTAAACACGATCTTGCTTGGCATATACCCTACCGCGCTCAAGGCGCTTACCCGCGGCGGCTGGATCCTCACGCTCCAAATGCTGGGTGCCGCCAAGCAGCTCATTGCATTGTACTGGAAGCGAATGGAGGCGCCACCCATAGCTTCTTGGTTTGTGCGCCTGTGGCAGGTCCTTGCGATGGAGCTCCTTACAGCGCGGCTACAGGCGCAGGCTACGCGCTACAAGGCGGTATGGGACTCTTTAGTGCGACACCTATGCTCTATAGAGTATGCGCGATACATGCCCACTAGGCTCCGCACTCTGCACCTCTTTGAAGACGCGCTTGTCCCTAGAGATCCGGCCAGGCTGCATCCTTGACCTCCATGCGCAACGCAACTGCGATTACAGACACACACGCCCCCGCACCAGCTGCCCTTCACCATACCGCCTGTACCTGCCATTCTGTTCCCCCCCTCCATGTCCCCACTTAGGATTCTCTGTCTTTCCTACTCTCTTTTTTCCTCCTTGCCACTATGGCACTTGTTTCTCTCTGAGACGGTTACGCCCCGTTGGGCAGTTAGAGACGGGCGGGCTATCTACCCTTTACATATCCTACTTACTAACGCGGATACCCTCCTGCCTGCCGCTAGAAGCTTCAACACTACATCTGCAAGCCATGCGGCCGGCCCTCCTGAGAGGGTTGTAGGCAAGGCGTTGTGTTACAGTTTGTTCCCCCGGCCGCTCTGGCGCCACACTCAAAGACCTGCATCTTACGCGGCCGGCCTCGATACGAGGTTGTAGGCTTATCGCTGTGTTCAAAATAAAATACACTTAAAACAAAACAAAAAAAAATGATTACGGGGTAGAGCTTCTCCGGATCTGCGCTAGCAGGCACGGAAAAAAGAAGAACTGACGTCAGCGCGCATGGGCGGCGTCTAAGTAATCTGACGACGTCATTATGGCGCTAACGATGCCGACGACAGACGCGGACGACGCCTACCGGCGTGCAGGAGTATTGCTTCGCAAAATTTTCCGGATCCAGTCTGACGCCTGGGGATATTCTAAGGTAAGGAATCTATCACTAACATGTCTCTTTCAGATACAATTGTAAATTACTCTTTCTTTTTCTTCCCAATTTACCTCGAATGGTTTATATAAAAATGATGCCATGAGCACATGCTACAATCGAATAGAGTGTCCTTGTCGATAATAGTGTATGCATATCCTTACTAATTGCCTATCAATAATACCAGTTGGGATACTCCTTGTTCCTATCATATTCCACCCCAATCCCAACAAGGTTGACGTGTCTACACTCCTGTTCTTTGATATAATCTGAATACCCAGCGCTGTTCTCTGCGGAAAAGTACTTTATCTAGAGGACCCATGTACATGCAATAGTGGGGTTTGTCCAGGACCACCCATGTAATATCTTCTTTATGTCCTACATCCAGAAAATGCAGTGCAAGTTTGGTATTTGATTTCTTACACTTCATTAAACTCCAATGTTCAATGATTCTGGTTTTAACCTTGTGGGTCGTCACGCCAACGTACATCATATTACAAGGGCACTTAATCGGGTAGATATGTCCTTCAGATTTACAATTGTTATGATCGGATAGGATCCAGGGAGTTTTTAGACCCAAATCCAGTTGTTTAGGACGTATTGTAAGATGACAAGCCACACATGAGCCACATGGGAAATGGTCCTGTACAGGTGCCCCTGTCCAGATGGTGCGTGGTGTGTCAGTCGTCATGGTTTTTCCTGGCCTGGTATGTACCAAGATGTTACTCAAATTGCTGCTGCATTTAAAGGCGAAAAAGGGTTTCTCACAAACCTTATTAAGGATGTGCAAATTGGTATTAATAGCCTTCTTGATGGTCTCAGAAAGATGGCTAAACGTGCTCACACATACCAGGCGATCAGAAGAAGGTATTGATAAGATTCTAGTAGTGCATCACGGTTATTGTTACGTGCCCATTTAGATGCTCTGGGGACCACCTGGGATGGATTTGTCATGCCAAGAAGTTCTCGGTAAGATTGTTGGAATGTTCTCGGTACTTCATCAACTCCTCTTTTAAGGTAAAAAAATTGAAGTTTTCTGGCTAAATTCACATGTGCATTTGAGGTGAATGTTCAAATAGTTGAGTCATACAGAAAAGGCCTTCAAAGAGGCCTGGTTACCCACCCAGATTACCAGGATGTTGTCAATATATCTCTTCCACAGCAATAATTTGCTGTGGATGGGATTCACTGTAGGCTAGACATGTGTCTCTTCGAACTAATGCATGTACAAATCTGCCATGATAGGGGCACAAGTGCTCCCCATGGAAGTGCCCGTCACCAGCCAAAATAGTTGGTCTTCAAATGAGAAAAAGTTCTCTCTCACGAACAGGGATGCGCACTCCATGACAAAAGATGTTGGCATCTGATCACTGCGTGGATATACTTCCAGTAGCTGTTTATTTGTAGTAAGCGTATCCTCTTGCAGGATATTCATATCTAGGGCCTGTATATCAAAGAAGGCAAAAAGATGTTCATCAGGATCAAAATGAATAGTGGAGGTAAGAGGGCATTTGTGCCACTATAGATCGGAGAAACCAGTCCACGAATTGGGATAAAAGTTCTATCCTGGAGCCCATTAGCAAATACCTGGACGCCATTCTCAAAGAATTTGTGCCCATTACAGACACTTTTATCTGGGACACCACCGACTTAATCAACGCCATTGACGACAAACCCTACAACATCGAGACTGATCTAATGGCCGGATTAGATATTGAAGCGCTGTACACAAACATCCCACATTCTGAAGAGCTACAAGTGATCAAATCACTTCACATGCAAAGTCCCATGCCAACCAAGATACCCACAGACTTCATCATGGACTACTGAAAATTGCCCTACAGAACAACTACTTCCTTTACCGTGAGACATTCTACCTACAGATTAAAGGAGTATCTATGGGCTCATGTTTTGCCCCGAATTTCGCCATTCTCTTTGTACATCACTTAGAAAAAACACACATCCTACACATGATCAATCCCTTCATGAACAATATCAACCTATGGCGCCACTACATAGATGAAATTCTGCTGATCTGGAATGGAACCGAGGAGACCCTAATGTCCTTCATGGAGTGGCGCAACCATTCACAAGAACATCTGCGCTTCACATGCGACTGTAGAAGCAATGACTTGCCCTTCCTAGACGTGACCATACACGCCGAAGAAGGCAAGTTGGGCACCTGCCTCTTCCGCAAACCAACGGAAAGGAACACTCTGCTGCAGTACACAAGCTACCATCCTCGAGCCCTAAGGGATGGTCTCCCATACGGCCAATTTCTTCGAATTAGAAGAAACTGTAAGTGGCATAAGGACTACTTTTGAGAAGCGGAAGTCTTAGCCAAAAAACTGTGTGCAAGAGGTTACCCCAAACAGCTCATATCCAGAGCAAGAAAAAGAGCGTGGTACTGTCACAGGGAACACCTACTCACCACTCAAATCAAGAAACCATTGAAAAGGATTCCATTCGTGTCAAGATTCAGCCCGACCAGCAACAAAGTGGTTAAAATTATCAGGAAGAATTGGTCTATGCTCCGTCCTTTCGAACCATTCAAGGAGGAACCCCTGTTCTCCTACCAGCGTGGAGATAACTTAGCATCCCATCTGGTTCATGCCATAACCTGGCCAGAGAAAACAAGGGACAAACACACCATCACTGCTGCTTGGGGGCTCCCGCCAATAGTGGGGCATTTCAAATGTCAGAACTACTCCGTCTGCAAGATGACGATCAATAGGAAAACATGCCTCTATAAAGACAGAACATACACCTTGAAGACCCATACCAATTGTAGGTCGACCAACGTAATTTATGCCATCAAATGCCCATGCTCCCTGCTCTACATCGGCCAGACGACTCAAACCATCAAAAACAGGATCATCCAATATAAAAGCCGGGTCAACTGTGAAGTCCTGACGGCGCCATTAGTCTCTCACTTTTTGGAGAAAAATCACCTTCACACGGATATCACCTGGCAGGTGATTGAACAAGTCACCCCCCCCCCTCCCGGAGGCGGAGACATCAGATCCCTCCTAAACAGATGTGAATGTAAGTTGATGACATTTTGTGACTCTGTTAACAATGGACTTCACACTATAGATGAGTGGAACAGCACCATCTCGATCTAACTGCAACCTCCTTCTCTTCTGGCTCCCAGCCACACTGGATATTGCCTCCCACTGCCCCTTCCACACCAACTTGACTCCTTGACACTTGTCTATATCATTCCCCCTTCTCCCTTGTTCAATATCACCCTCCCAAGGGTTACTGCCCCCTTCTTTCTCTGTGTACTGATTACCTGCTTGTTGATACCATTTACTTGTTGTCATCTGTTTCCCCTGTGACTATGACATTGCTGGTTCTCCATCACTGTACCTCTACATTGAACGGCAGTTTACATGTAATTACCAAGTACTATGTGTCCTCCGGTCACATCATGTTAAGGACATTTGAATCACGTTGACATGTATTCTCCGGTTAACTGCGTCTTCATTGAGTTCTATGTCTGTCACACAATTCACTTGTCTTGTTCTCCACTACTGTACATTAATTTCTAATTACCTGAGCTTGCATTCATCCAGCTTTATTTGGCCTCCGGCCATCTTATGTTATCGTTTTATTTATTTGTTGACATGCTGCTTACATCGAGCTATTGAGCCTATGACCGGCATACTCGTACTTCCCTCCCACCCACGCCCACTCCCCGCCTAGCCTGGACCCGCCTGCCAGTCACAGGCATTTTCCCATCCACAGTGACCACGCCCCCTTTCCAGTCCGCATGTAGGGCTCAGCTGCCCTACACGTCTCCTTGGATACTTCTGCCTGGTTCGAGCTTACAGCCAACTCCACGCCTTTCAGAGGTTTGTTTCCTTACTCTCCTCAGCCGCCGACTCCACCCAGCCACTCCACGGCCTGTTCTTAACCTTAACGTGCCCCTTGTCTCTCCAGATTCGGTCTCTCACGACCGATCACTTCTGGATCGGCCCACTGGACATCGCGTTCCACGTCCGTCCCCATGAGAATCCTGCGCTACGTCCCCAGCACTCTCCTCCCACTCCCTGATAGAACCACCCACCCCGGACTCACTATCCATTGCCTTCAGCTACGCAAGCACTTGCCTTTTACCTCTCCAGACTATCACCACGGCCCCTTAGTGGACATACCTTTGACCTATCCACTTCCACGGCGTCTCCCTGCCTCTACTTAGACGCCCACGCACAGCTAATGCCTCCCTTCTCTTCGCAGTCTGGTGGCCCAGCCCCGCGCCCCCTCCCCTCTTCCCCCCCCCCTCCTCGCCATACTCGGTTAGTACATTTTCAGCATCCTCACCCTGCAGTGTCTTTAATCAGTAAGGACTACAGAGATTAACTTTGACACACGCACTCATTAAGTGACCATTGTCCCCTCTCCTACCCTGTTCTAGTCTACCCTCCTTGTCCTAAGTTCCGGACTCCCCTTCCCAACCAATACGCTCCTTGCCACCACTGGATGAGCAGGTTTTAGCCTCCCAGCCCTATAGTACCAGTCCAGAACCCAGATCTAATACACAGGCGTGCCTGCGTCACTCCGCCCCACCTAACAACCCCCCCCCCCCTTTATCCTTTACACCATGTACAGCACTGCCCGCGAACCCATCCCAGTCCTGATGATGATCCCGATTCACGAGGATCGAAACGCCGTTGACACACCAGCGCAGCCATAGGCGCTTTACACAGAATGGTTCACGTACACAAAAATTGTATTCAAGTCGATATGAACTCTTGAAGTCACCAGGAACCATACTGTACCAATTGTTCACTGTATATATTTCTGCACCATCCACTCTGCGCCGCCCACGCTGTTCACATTGTCACCTGAGTTGCTACTTCCGGTTTTCACTCACAAACCACAAGCACCACGTGCAATTTAGGTTGCTATAATTGCTTTTATTTATGTATTACAGTGCTGTTGCACAAGTTACTACTTGTGTAACGATATATCTGTAAGAGACATTAGTTAGTGATAGATTCCTTACCTTAGAATATCCCCAGGCGTCAGACAGGATCCGGAAAATTTTGCGTAGCACCACCCCTGCACGCCGGTAGGCGTCGTCCGCGGCTCCGCGTCCGTCGTCATTAGCGCCGGAATGACGTCGTCTGAGTACTTAGACGCCGCCCATGCACGCTGACGTCAGTTCTGATGCACAGCTTTTCCGCGCCAGATACGCAGAGCCATGATAGAACCAACACTGGTGCCATGAAACTAGGCCCTAAAAGGAGATGACCGTAACCCTAGATATCGGTTCGCAGAACGGGGAGGATGGGTGGGTCGGTAAGGAATCTATCACTAACTAATGTCTCTTACAGATATATCGTTACACAAGTAGTAACTTGTGCATTTGAAAGTGACACGTTAGTGATAGATTCCTTACCTTAGAATAGATACCCCAGCAATACCAACCCCGGTGGTGGGTCTGCGAACCAATAATCACACCAGAAATTTCTGGAGGACGGAACGGCCAAAGAAGCCATCCCTCCGGACTTGGCTGTCCAGGCAGTAGTGTCGTGCAAACGTGGGCAGCGAGGCCCACGTAGCTGCCTGGCAAATGTCCTGCAAGGGCACTCTTCGGCCCAGGGCAGTGGTAGTCGCCGTGGAATGAGCCCTCAATCCAACAGGGGGCTCCTTCTTAGCCAAGGAGTAATACGCCTGGATACACAAGATGATCCACCGAGAGATGGTCCGCTTGTGCACCACCTTTCCCTTCTTAGCGCCCACGTAACCAACAAAGAGTTGGTCATCCACCCGGAACTGGCGTGTGCGATCCAGATAGAAAGAGAGCGCACGTTTTGGGTCCAGACGGTGGAGCCTCTCTTCCTCTTTCGAGGGATGCGGAGGCGGAAAGAAGGTGGACAAGGTAATGGACTGCCCGATGTGGAAGGCCGTAACAACCTTGGGCAGGAAAGAGGGTCTTGTCCGCAACACAACCTTGTCCGGATGGACAGAGAGGAAAGGAGGTGTGGAAGAAAGAGCCTGGAGCTCACTCACTCTCCTGGCAGAGGTGATGGCAACCAGGAAAGCAGTCTTCAGAGTAAGAAGACGGAGAGGACAGTTATGGAGCGGCTCGAAGGGAGCACAAATTAGGTAAGTAAGAACAAGGTTCAAGTCTCACTGGGGCATCACGAAAGGAACAGGAGGGAACATGTGTGTGATGCCCTTCAAAAGTCTATTTACAATTGGGGACTTGAACAAGGAAGGCTGATCAGGTAGCCTTAAGAGGGCAGAAAGGTAGCCCTTGATAGTGCCCAGAGCAGAGCCCTGCTGGGCAAGAGAAAGAAGGAAGAGGAGAAACTCAGAAAGGGGTGCAGAGAGTGGATCCACAGCCTTTGCTGTGCACCATGCCACAAATCTGTTCCACCTGCAGGCGTATACCGACTTAGTGGAGGGACGCCTGGCTGCCAGAATGACATTACATACTTCAGGAGGCAAGTCAAATGGCCTCAACTGCCGCCGCTCAATCTCCAAGCTTGTAGGTGGAGACTGGACAGGTTCGGGTGGAGAACCGTCCCCTGCTGCTGCGACAGAAGGTCCTCCCGAAGAGGCAGACGAATCGGGGGATCGACTGACATGCTGAGTAGCTCGGGATACCAGTAACTCCACTCGCGACGAAAAGCGTCTCCGAGCGAGTGCCGCCTTGGAAATTCCAACGCGCAGAACTGATGACATTGCGCGTTCTCTTCTGTGGCGAATAGATCTAACCAAGGCTCTCCCCACTGCTGAAAGAGACCTTGCGCCAGTTCAGACGCCATTCATGATCCATCATGCACCGACGGCTGAGTTCGTCCGCCCTGGCATTCAGAGAACCTGCCAGGTGTTGAACCACCAGGGTCACGCCCTGATGTTCCAGCCACTGCCAGAGGCGCAGAGCCTCCTGGCATAGGGTCCACGACCCCACCCCGCCCTGTTTGTTGCAGTACCACATGGCGGTGGTGTTGTCCGTGAACACCTGCACTACACTCCCCCGGACAGAGGGGAGGAATGTCTTCAGTGCTAGTCGGATCGCCCGCAGCTCCATAAGGTTGATATGGAGCCGGGACTCCGCCGGAGACCAGAGGCCTCTGATCTCCGCCTCTGCCATGTGGCCTCCCCAGCCCTGGAGGGACGCGTCCGTCACAACCACGTGCTCCGGGTGGGGTAGGGAGAGGGATCTCCCACTGACCCAATCGCGGTCCGTGAGCCACCACTGCAACTGTCTTGCAGTGCCCTCCGAGATCAAGACATGATCGGACAAGTTGCCCTGATGCTGGGCCCACTGAAACTTCAGGTCCCACTGCAGAGCCCGCATCCGCCACCGGGCGTGATGCACCAGAAGGATGCAGGAGGCCATCAGCCCCAGAAGCCGCAGCGTCAACCTGACCGAGACTCGGGATAAAGGCTGAAAGATCGGAATGAGAGCCTGAATATCCCGAACCCGCTGTTCGGGAGGATAAACCCGAAACTGCGCCGAGTCTAGAACCGCTCCGATGAAGAGGAGCTTCTGAGAGGGACACAGGTGCGACTTCGGCACGTTGATGGAGAACTCCAGCAAGTGCAGGAGGTCGGCCGTAGTCTGGAGGTGGCTGACGACTGTCTGGGGCGGGCCCGCCTTCAACAACCAGTCGTCGAGGTAGGGGAAGACGGACACCCATAACCTGCGCAGATGAGCTGCGACCTCCGCCATCACTTTCGTGAACACCCGTGGGGCGCTGGTAAGGCCGAAGGGGAGCACGATAAACTGAAAGTGCTCGTGGCCTACCGTGAACCGTAGGTAACGCCGGTGGGCCGGCAGAACGGGGATGTGAAAATAAGCGTCCTGCAAGTCCAACGCTACCATCCAGTCTCCAGAGTCCAGGGCAGCTAAGACCTGAGCCAAAGTCAGCATCTTGAACTTCTCCTTACAGAGGAAGCCGTTGACGTTCCGTAGGTCCAAGATAGGGCGTAGGCCCCCTTTGCCCTTCTTGGGTACCAGAAAGTAGTGGGAGTAACAACCACACCCTACTACTGGCCCAGGAAAGCGCTCAATGGCCCCCTTGGCCAAGAGGGCCGTGACTTCCTCTTGCAGAAGTTGCAAGTGATCCCCCGACACGCGGTGGAATTGCGGTGGCATGGCTGGAGGGGTCGCCTCGAAGGGGAGGGAGTAGCCCCTTCGGACGATTTGCAGCACCCACCTGTCCGACGTGACAGTGCGCCAGTGGAAGAGGTGATGGCGAACCCTGCCCCCCACTGGCGTCACATGGGCCTGAAAACACGGACTAGGAAGGTTTTGAGGCGGATGCTGCGGGGGGGAGGTGTGGACTGGCCTCGCGGTTTCCACGGCCGCCACCGCGCTGTTGAACATTCTGCGGTGCGTGGCTGGCAGCACGTGTGGGGGCGCCCCTTCCATGGCCACGAAAGGAGCGAAAGGCACCCGATTGCTGGCGTGTGGCCGAGAGGCCCAAGGACTTGGCCGTAGCCCTGGAGTCCTTAAAACGCTCAAGCGCATGGTCTGCCTTGTCGCCGGCCATCAAACGGCATGTCCAGAATTGTGGCCTGGACATCGGCCGAAAAGTTGGCGGATCTCAACCAGGCGTGGCGTCGAACCGCCACCGTCTTAGCCATCGCCCTGCCCAGTGAGTCCGTGGTATCCAGCCCACACCAGATGCAATATCGCGCTGCATCTCGACCCTCCGCAAGGGCTTGGGCGAGTTTAGCCCGGACCTCCTCCGGACATTGTGGCAGCACGTCCGCGACCGTGTCCCACAGGGTGTGGGTGTAGCGGCCCAAGAGGCATGCGGTATTGACAGACCGCAGTCCCAAACTCAGGGACGGGAACACTTTTCATACCTCTTGGATTCCCGATCGGGCGGAGCCATAGGGAATGCGGTCTGGGAAGTGGAGGCCTGGATGACCAGGCTCTCGGGGGTGGGATGGGTGGACAAAAAGCAAGGGTCGCCCGGGGCCGGGCGGTAGCGTCTGGCCACGTTCCTATCCACAGGCGGGCCTGTGGCGGGCTTGGACCAAGTGCCCACAAGAACGTCACACAGGGCCTCATTAAACGGCAGCAGAGGCTCATTGGAGCTTGCCTGCGGTTTAAGGACCTCAGTGAGGAGGTAAGTCCTCACGGCCGCGACGGGGAGCTCAAGGTTTAAGGCCTTGGCCGCCCGCGTCAACATTACACTGTAAGCAGCCCCCTCCTCCGTAGCCACGGTGGGAGGGGAGACAAATCCAGCGTCTGGCGAAGTGTCAATTCCACTGGCCTCCCCAAGCTCATATGTCCAGTCCTCTTGAGACTGGCACTCTTGTGCTAGAGGGTCCCCAGACCTCTCCAAATCACCCTCGTCACCCATCTCCTGCAGATCAGGGTCAACAGACGGGGCCAGTTCATGGCAATAGAAATCTATAAAGGCTGTCGGTAGCGGCGCCCAGCGGCGCCGCTCCGGCGCCAGAGCCGGACGGAAGGGAAGATGGGGGGGGGGGGCGACACCCGCTGGGCCGGCGCTGGTGAGGTCGTGAGGTTGACCGGCGACGACCCGGATCCAGAAGTGGATCCAGTGAGGTCCTGCGGCGCCGGGACCGAAGTCGCCGGCGCCGCCGAAGCACCCGACTGCTTCGGAGCCGAAGCACCCGACTGCGTCGGAGCCGAAGCACCCGACCCGCTAGGGCCTCTAGCCGGGGCCGCTGGGCCCGTAGGCGCCACGGGACCCGGCTGAGAAGGGAGGGACCTCATGGCCATGAGGTACCGCTCGACTTCCTCTGGCGTCGCGTCATGCCCAGGGACCCGAAGGTGTGGGGCAGGCGGCGACGCCTGCGACTCCGTCGGAGCCGCGTGGGTGGTGGCACCCGAACCTCCGGCCGCATCGTGCGAGCGTCGGGGTGGGTCGGAGGAACGATGACGTCTCTCCAACCTCTCATGCCTCTTACTTGAGGACTTGGATCCGGACGACCGATGTCCACTCCCGGAGCTGCAAGGACTCCGACCCCGCGACCAGTCCCTGGACCTCTTGTGGGACCGGGACCTGGAGTGGCGCGGGGCCGACTGCCGGAGCTCGAGCCGCTTGCGGGACCGCCTAGCTTTCAACGTCAGGGTCCGGCAGTTGGAGCAGGTGCGGTCGTCGTGGTCGAGGCCTAAACACTTGAGGCACCGGCGATGGGGGTCGGTAACCGACATCAGTCGGTCGCACTTTGAGCAGGGCTTAAACCCGGGCATCCCTACCGGCACCGTCGGAGTCGAAGACTCGAGTAGAGAAATGATCAAAAGATCAAAAAAGTTTAGTCAAAAAATGATTAAGGGGTAGAGCTTCTCCGGATCTGCGCTAGCTGGCACGGAAAAAAGAAGAACTGACGTCAGCGCGCATGGGCGGCGTCTAAGTACTCCGACGACGTCATTCTGGCTCTAACGACGCCGACGACGGACGCGGAGCCGCGGACGACGCCTACCGGCGTGCAGGGGTATTGCTTCACAAAATTTTCCGGATCCAGTCTGACGCCTGGGGATATTCTAAGGTAAGGAATCTATCACTAACGTGTCTCTTTCAGATACAACTGTAAATTACTCTTTCTTTTTCTTCCCAATTTACCTCGGATGGTTTATATAAAAATGATGCCATGAGCACATGCTACAATCGAATAGAGTCTCCTTGTGGATAATAGTGTATGCATATCCTTACTAATTGCCTATCAATAATACCAGTTGGGATACTTCTTGTTCCTATCATATTCCACCTCAATCCCAACAAGGTTGACGTGTCTACACTCCTGTTCTTTGATATAATCTGAATACCCAGCGCTGTTCTCTGCGGAAAAGTACTTTATCTAGAGGACCCATGTACATGCAATAGTGGGGTTTGTCCAGGACCACCCATGTAATATCTTCTTCTTTATGTCCCACATCCAGAAAATGCCGTGCAAGTTTGGTATTTGATTTCTTACACTTCATTGAACTCCAATGTTCAATGATTCTGGTTTTAACCTTGTGGGTCGTCACGCCAACGTACATCATATTACAAAGGCACTTAATCAGGTAGATATGTCCTTCAGATTTACAATTGTTATGATCGGATAAGATCCAGGGAGTTTTTAGACCCAAATCCAGTTGTTTAGGACGTATTGTAATTTGACAAGCCACACATGGGCCACATGGGAAATGGTCCTGTACAGGTGCCCCTGTCCAGATGGTGCGTGGTGTGTCAGTCGTCATGGTTTTTCTTGGCCTGGTATGTAGCAAGATGTTACTCAAATTGCTGCTGCATTTAAAGGCGAAAAAGGGTTTCTCACAAACCTTATTAAGGATGTGCCAATTGGTATTAATAGCCTTCTTGATGGTCTCAGAAAGATGGCTAAACGTGCTCACACATACCAGGCGATAAGAAGGTTTTGATAAGATTCTAGTAGTGCATCACGGTTATTGTTACGTGCCCGTTTAGATGCTCTGGGGACCACCTGGGATGGATTTGTCATGCCAAGAAGTTCTCGGTAAGATTGTTGGAATGTTCTCGGTACTTCATCAACTCCTCTTTTAAGGTCAAGAAATTGAAGTTTTCTGGCTAAATTCACATGTGCATTTGAGGTGAATGTTCAAATAGTTGAGTCATACAGAAAAGGCCTTCAAAGAGGCCTGGTTACCCTCCCAGAGTACCAGGATGTTGTCAATATATCTCTTCCACAGCAATAATTTGCTGTGGAAGGGATTCACTGTAGGCTAGATATGCGTCTCTTCGAACTAATGCATGTACATATCTGCCATGATAGGTGCACAAGTGCTCCCCATGGAAGTGCCCGTCACCTGTCAAAATAGTTGGTCTTCAAATGAGAAAAAGTTCTCTCTCACGAACAGGGATGCGCACTCCATGACAAAAGATGTTGGCATCTGATCACTGCGTGGATGTAATTCCAGTAGCTGTTTATTTGTCCTGAGCGTATCCTCTTGCAGGATATTTGTATCTAGGGCCTGTATATCAAAGAAGGCAAAAAGATGTTTATCAGGATCAAAATGAATAGTGGAGGTAAGAGGGCATTTGTGCCAGTATAGATCGGAGAAACCAGTCCATGAATTGGGATAAAAGTTCTAAAATAGAACCAATACCCGACACAATAGGTCTACCAAGTGGTTGTCTTTGCACTTTGTGTATCTTCGGTAAGATGTAAAATGCTGGAATCTTAGGATGGGTGGGAGTAAGAAAATCAGCCTCACTTAGTAATCCATCCTGATTCAGACGCACTAGATACCATAGTCTTGATGACTTTCTGTAATCTTGGGTTGGGGTCATGTGCAATTGGTTTATAGTATTTGGTATCTTGGAGTAGTCGTAAGCATTCAGCTTGATACATCATGGCATCCATAACTACTGTGGCCTCACCTTTATCAGCCAGCTTTACAACAATCGGAGTATCAGATCCCAATTCATGCAGACAACGTTCTTTCTCTTTGGTAAGGTTAAAATGGGGTGTTTTGCTGATCCTGTATTAGAAGGGAAGTGTTTCAGGACCGCCTTCTCGAAGGTAGCCACCTCTGAGGGTACCAGTTGGAGTGTGGGGATAAATGTAGATTTGTGTCTCAACCCAGTGTTACAGGCAGTATCTCGTATAATATTGTTCTGTTTGTCAAAGAAAAAAAGATAGGCGTATCTTGTGAAAGAACTCAGAGTTCTTGTTGTGTCTTGAAAGCACCCCCATATAGGTAGGTACAAAGCCTAACCTTTTCTCAAGAACTTGCATTTCAAAAGGGGTGAGCCATTTCTGATTAAGGTTAACAGTTAGGTCGCCACTCCGCTGGTTGATGCAGTCGTCATGCTCCTGGTGATCCGTTGCTCTAGCGTCGGATCCCATTGTACCTGCGTTCTCTGCTGATCGTGTGTCCGGTGATCGACCTCTGTTGCCTCTTCTGCGCCCTCTTTGTGCTCTGTCCTGGCCAAAAAGAGGTTGATAGCCAGGTCCACCGTACGGTAGCAACTGAAATGAATGTGGAGGAAAGGCCCATGGTTGAGGTGACCACCATAGGGCGGGTTCAGGGATGGGGGCCGAATTACCTCGTCCTCTCATTGGTCTAGGTCTGTATGAGGAGACTCCTTGGAGTTTCATCACCACCCTTTACCTTCATCCACCCTATATAATATCTGCCAGGATCATCAACTTAAGGCTAATTTACAAAAGCTTATAATCATCACCTCAAAACTGCCTAGGGACGGATGGACTGACAGGTCATCAAGGGAAGTACAGACATAATCTAGCACCAGATACTAACTTCTACACTAAGCTGTCATCTCCCCATTCACTCATGGGATTATCTCCGAACTATGTGACCCCCCCAACCCCCCCCCCCCTCCCCCTGGCTGGTGAACCGTACCCTACCCTAATGCTCCTTTTCTAGGCTCTCTAGATCTAAGAATTCCTTCACAGTGAGGGATATTGACTACCTCCTGCGTTCTTATAATGCCTCTCTCATGGACAAGCTAGATTACTGGGAACACATTCAAGCCTTTCCCGCGAACCTGCTCAGAAGGCCCAGACATAACACTAAGGCTTTAAACATCTCCAACCTCTAACAAGTTCCCATCACAAAGCCCACTTCCACCGACGCCATTCCACACTTGAAGTGTGCTCATCAATTGTAGATCAGCAGTGAAACATGCCACAGACATCGCTGACCTCATTCTAGCTCAGGATCTTGAAATCCTTATACTTGCAGAAACTTGGCTAAAGGATTCCTCTGGTCTGGTTCTCGACATACTAGTCCCACGGGGCCATAACATCAGCAGACTGGACAGATCGGACAGACCTGGTGGAGGAATCGCCTGTATATACCAAAATAGCCTTATAGTGAAATAGTAGCACAAAGATGTTGTCCCCTCTTCTTGTGCATGGACATCACTAGCAACCACAGGCCATTATGCAAACTTCACGTTTTACCATCCACTGGGAGATAACCTCACCTTCCTTGAACAAATCATGGAAATCATTTCTTCCAATGTGGGACAACATTGTCCCCAAATCTTCCTTGGAGAGTTCAACCTTCACTGGAACAACGTGAAGGACCTGGCAGTTACCACTCTCAAAACCTACCTTGCTGACTTTAGCCTAATTCAAATCTGTGATAGCCCCACTCACACATTCTGGACCAAATTTTTGCTAAACCCAATTCTAGTGAACTGGATTTGATTGCCCCATGTGACTTTTCTGATCATCATTTTATCTCCTTCCGCATCATTGAACTTTGGTCTATGAAAAGATGACAAGCTAAGAAACCTAGGCACTGGAAACGATCTTTCCCAAACAAACATGAATGAATTGATAACCCTAAGCAATAATACCTTGCTTCCACCAATTGAATTGTCTGGGGTACAGGACCTCACTGAGCATTTCAACAACTCTACATTGAGTATTCTAGATACAATTGCCCCCTTACTACTAAAAAGAAGGTCCACCAAAGACTCCAAACCTTGGTTCAACGATAGTTTAAAAACAGACAGACGCAATCTGAGACTAGCCGACCGATCCTGGAGAGGCTCCCTGTGGCTTGAACACCTTATGCTCCTGGGATCTAAAAGAAGCACCTACAACAAACATATCAGGAGGGTGAGATTGAACTTCTTCAGAAGCCTACTAGATAATGTCAAAAACAGACCTAAAAAACGTTGTGAATTAATCAAACTCCAATTCAATTACCTTTACACTCTCCCGCCAACAGTTTCCAGTACACAGCCAAATTGTGACGTGTTTGCCTCCTTCCTTGAAAAGAATTAAGATTGAAATTGATCTCTGGAATGTAATGAACCAACTGACTGTCCCATTCCCTACTAAACCTGCATCGCCTCAGCCTCTGCCTGCTCCAGGGTTCACCCCCAAAAATATTGCCTTCTGGAGCCAATTCACACCCTTTGACGAAATCTATATACTCAACTTGCTTATTACTTTGAAACCCTCAAAGCATTTCAGTGACCCCCCTTACCCTCAAATTTTTTCAAGGAAATGAAGTGGTCCTTTGTCCTACTCTGGACCAAAATAGTAAATGCCTCCCTACGCCAAGGTATGATCCTGTATTGTCTAAAGTCGGTGCAGGTCACATCCATAATTAGAAAAAACACTGCGGATTAAGATGACCTTAATAACTTTCGACCTATCGCTAGCATTCCAACTCTATTGACGCTCCTATAGAAATGTGTTCATGTCCAATTATGTAACCACATTGATAAATTCCAGCTTCTAGACCAATTCCAATCTGGTTTTCGTCAGGGCAATAGTACTGAAACAGCCCTTACTCACATAGTGTATGACACTCTAGGAATGCTGGATCGGAACTACGCCTGCCTTCTAATCCTCCTTGACCTCTCTTCAGCTTTTGATAAGGTCAAACATGACGACCTCCTGGACTTACTGGAACGCAGGATGGGTCTATCAGGTTCAGTGTTAATCTCTAACGGAAATGCTCAATTTATCCAACATTCACTATCACATGTATGCGGAAGACAACCAGCTGTACCTGAAAATCTCCTCCCCGGAAGACATCAGGTCACTCAACTCAACCCTACTCAAAACAAAACACAGGCTGACTTCCCAACATCTCCAGCTAAACTCCTTCAAAACAAAATACCTCCTTATTGCGCCACCTAAACAGGCTCCCGTCATTGTTGAATACATGAAACACCTAACGCCTCTCAACTGTACACCACAAACCTTTAACTCAACAAGGTCTCTTGGAATAATACTTGATAGGATCTTGAGTTTGCAGGAGCACATCAGCTCATCTGCCAAAGGAGCTAACTTTCAAATGAATATCCTAATATAGATAAAACCCTTCCTCCCCCCAGAGGACTTCAAGTCTGCTGTTCAAGGGTTAGTAATTTCCAGGTTGGAGTATGGTAGAGCAACGCTCTGTGGGCTACACAGCTACAAGTTGGCACTGCTCATGGTCTCCTTGAATTCGGCTGCAAGGCTTATCACAGGATCCAGAAGAATTAACCACATCACACCAGACCTCAAATCCCAAAACTGGTTGCCTTTTGAGGCTATGATACATCTTAAAATTGCTTGCATGACACACAAGGCCCTTCACCATAATACCCCTTTGTAGCTAGCTCACAAACTGGAACTCAATGGCTGTAGCAGATCCTCTAGGTGTTCCAGCACCCTGCTGCTAAAACCGCAAAACCACCAAAGAAAGAAAACCTATAATCGAGCACTCTCCGGTATTGCTCCAAGAATCTGGAACTCCTTGTCTCCCAAAAATCAGACAATGCCTCAACTGCAAATTTAAAAAAAGAAGTGAAAGTACTACCGATGATTACTCTCCGATCTGAATGCACCTACTCCCACTTGGTACCATTTGTTGTTGTTTCTACAACAAGCTGGTTTTTCTCCTCCTGTACGGTCTGCCTTGTCCAGAGTGGCGCTGCTACAATGTGTTTTGCACCTGATCCCATGTCTGTTCTCAACATCCCTATTTGTTTTTTGTTCATATATGCTCATTTTTAAAGTGTCACGATACACTGTTCCTCTAGTATACATCAGTATCTTGCTTATCACTGCTGTTACTGACCCACTTGCCTAACTCATTGACCTTGATCATTTGTAAAGCGCTCTGATACCTGTCTGGGTCATGTCTGGGCTATATAAAACTATATATAAATAAATAATATAAATATGTAATCACAAAAACAATTGCAATTTCAGAAATAAAACAAGAAAAGAAAAACCTCACAATTTACTAAAAATAAACAAAATTGGGTTATGAACGAATTAGCAAAGGATAGCCAAATGAGCCAGAATACCTAAAAAACTGTTCAAATCTTAACACACGTAGGTAGTTGTATGTGTAGAAGTGTTAAATCAAGTCAATGATTAAGTTTGTGTAAATTTCAGTCAGTGCAAAACACTAACGGCTGACAAGGTTGAAAGTTCAAAAAAGTGAATCTATCTAAGTGTTCTAAGACACTGTACAAGATGGAAGAGAACATACTAACTGGTGTCAGATTTTATGCTGATAAGGTGCCAGTACTGTGGGATAGTTCGATATCAAATATGTTATGCAAAAGCATTTTTTACTTACTGTTTTAAGAGTAATGATTGCGACAATGTATTTTTATTTTGTCACACAAAAAACACAAAATTACTGAGCCAGAAGGGAACTATATATATTTTCTCATTTGGTTAGCACATGTGCATCTGAAAACTCCTCATGAAATTAAGCTGAAAAGCAAATTTTACAATCGGTAAAAGAAAAAACTAAATACATTACTGAAATAATAAAAGAACTACACAGTTTCAATCAAATTCTGAAGTATTACATGAAAATTCAACTGTTTTCAAAACAGATTTGTGGTGATTAATGTATTGCACTTTTCAGCAAAATACCCTACCTGAAAATGTAATCTCTTGGGGAGTTTGTCTGTGTCTACAGTCCGTACCTGGATCATAAAATTATGTTCTTCTTGCACTTCACACATACATCGAACAATCTCAAAATCACGCTCGTCCTCTTCGACAGCTTCCTCTGGGTTTGTGGTCACATCGATTTCCTGGCTGTATTCATCCTCACTCCAAAGCAAACTGTCTGTAGAGGAGTCACTCAATGTATCTTCCTCTTAAAGGAATAAAATATTTTATTTTACACTTTGCGTATAACCCAAACACAACCATTACTAAAAAAAGAACAAATATCAGAGTTTGACATTTGGAAAAACGATTGCATTGCATAAACAATTTGCTTTTTCACTGAAAGTAAAGCTAGTGCTTGGATAAACGTTTTGTAATAGTTAATCTATGAGAGAAACTTTCATTCGTCACTTTTAATTCATTGCATGAAAGCAAATCTGGTGGCAACATGGAGCATCAGAAAGTTGTGATACACAGGAATGGGTTGTTTTAGGGTCTGTCAGTCTGTGAAAGAGTTCACGTAATTAATTAAAAGTCAAAGCTCACATATTATAAAAGGGGGAAAAAATGGGACATTTGGCTCTTCTCTTTTGTTGATCTGTCTCTTTGTCTGGGCAACAGTTGTGTTAGTTAACTTAATAAATAGTTCCAGTAATTATATAAGGGCCCATGCACTGCAATTGGAGGCACAATGTTGTGATATATATTTCCTGCCCACCGTTCCAGTAGAAACCATCCCTTCTACAGTCGGATTGCCCTCAGAAGTCCTCCGGACTTTCCACCAAGAGTGATTAAAGCGGTATGTGATTTTTGCTCTTAACTGTGTTTCACACCTAAGTGCACACACTCCTGTTCGTGTTGTACCAAGATGTGTTACGCACCTACAAGTGATTTTGCACCTAAATTTAAAAGAAGGGTTACCTCACTCCGGTGTTTGTTGCACCAAAAATGATTTTGCACTTAATCATTTTACACCAAAATGCATTTTCCTCCTAAATGTGATTTGCGCTCGTGAACGTGTTCCCACTCTACTGCAATAACAGTGATTTTGCAAGGTAGCAGTTCAGGTTAACTGGGTTTTGCTCCTAAATGTAATACCCCAATACGGATTACTTGGCATGGGGATGCTGGCTCATTCTGCAAATAAAAGGGATTTGTGTATCTAAACGTTTTGAACACTCATGCTGATGTTTCACCAAGAGTAATTTTGCACCTCAGTGTGCTGCCAATCAAGTGTGGTGTTACAGTGATGCACACATGAATGACATTTTACTGCCACTTTTACTCTATGTACAGAGAGATTTCTCACCAAAATTTGATATCACACACCTGCTGACTGGACATTACTAAATAGGTTTGTGCCCCAGTATGCGATTTTTGTTCCCAAACATGTTTTTGTACCTCCTGGTTGTTCCACACTTTACCTGATGTTGTACCTAGGGTGAATATGTATTCCAATGTGATTTTGCATCTACACACAATTATGCTCCAGAATGTACCATCACAAACTTGTTTATGTTGCACCTGGTTTTATTTTGCACATACAATATTTTCTAACTACAAAAACAAGACCAACACGCCTATCACCCCAAATGATTCAGCAAATTCCTCCACACACATTTCCTCTAACAAATGTCACCTAGCCAAATACTGTGATCTCAGATCCTACAACATATATCACCACAATCTCCATAGCTAGATATCTTAAACAAAAGCAAAGATCAAAACTATCTGCCAAAGCAACATGAGAAGAATCACATACTCTTAAGCCAGGGAACATTTTTAGTATAGGCAGGAGTTCTCCATCATTAAAATTAATTCTGGAGAGTACCCCCCGCCGCTCCTTGTAGGAAAGTGGGTTTCTGTTGCAGTAACACCCCCCCCCCACACACACACTTTTGTGTCAGATTTCTGATGCACTTGGACTTGATGTGCCCTGGCCCCCTGCCAATCAAGTTCCCAGGGCATGTGTTATTTCCCAAAACTGTATTTGAATTCACAATTGGCAAATCACTGACCACAGGTAAGGCCCTTCTAAAAGGTACCATGGGTACCAAGGGCACTGTGACCTGGGTAGGCCTCGAAGAGCTGCAGCAGCTATTGTGCCACCATTAGAGACTCTGCACCGTAACACCCACACACCACCATTGCAGGCTGCATGTTTTGGTGCAGAGGAAAGGGAAGAGTCGACATGGCACATCTCCTTGTGTGCCATGCCTGCAATCCACTGCTTGTGGCCTAGGTAAGCCACTCCTCTAGGAGGGGGCACTAGACCACAGATGAGGGTATTATTGCATGAGCACTGTACCCCTACAATGTCTAAGTCATTTCTTAGACCCTGTAAGTGCAGTAAAGCCATAAAGAGTATATGGTCTGGGAGTTGGTCCATAGCTTCATAATGGCTTTACTAAAACCTGGGAAGTTTGGTAGCAAACTTCTCAGCACATTAAACCCACACGGATGTCAATGTAGGATATAGCAATAAGAGGCCATCTTAGAGATGCCCCTGAAAACGACCAGCCCTGGTGTGGTTTCTGAATGGTTTCCTGCCATTTGCCACCACCACCAGACAGATTTCTGGATACCCTGAGTAGAGGGCCTTCGCTCTCTGGGTCCAGAAACAAAGCTCATACTGGGCACAGGTGTCATGCCTCCTCCCCCAGGATGGGCTGGGTCAACAAAGGTGAAGCTTCCAAGGCAGGCCGCCTTTGATAGCCAACCCTGCTTTTTGCTGTCCCCAGCAACTGGCTCTCACCGGTACTGACCCCACTTTGGGCAGGAGAATCAGCGGGAAAACAGAGTAAGGGATGCGAGGTGAAGCACACATCTTAGTCCCCTCCATCTTGAAGATGAGGGGACCCAGCCAATCAGAGGCTCATGCTCCCTGGAATGTGGCATAATGAATAAGTTACTTACCTTCTGTAGAAAGGTAGGGCCGAATTCGACCAAGAACCCTTCAGTATTTGCCCGGCGTTAGCCGCCTTTCATACCATTCGAGATTACCAAACAAAGAGGCAGGCGCTGGAGACAGAAGGCAGGAAACAGGAGTTTATTCCGACGGAGCAGAACACGTCAAATCAGACAACAGGGTATCTTCTCGAGGTGCTCTAAACGCATCCTTGAGGCCTGGCCTCTTATACACAGGTTTATTGCTTTATTACATGAAACGCATTCTTGTCAATACTTTGATGTACGGAAAGACATCCTCGGAATCCCCGCTTCACCCCCGTTCCCACACATATTTACAGTAGAGTTCCCACCTCAACCTCAGCATGTGGTGGTTGTCGCGCAGCTGGACATTCCGCTGGGAACGGGAAAGTGGGCGATCGGTCGGATCTGGAGGTGTGAGGGTATTGATTAACCACCGCTCCTTTGATGTGAGGCGAGGTCCTACTGTAGGGGGCAATAAACTGCATCTGTCGGGCTAGGTGATGGCCTGGGATCAGGCTGGACAATCGGGCAGGGAGGAAGAGGTTATCTAAAGGACCTGTTCTTTGAATGAGATGAAAGAGCGAGGGGGTTCAGCACGGGATGTGGCTCGGAGACAGGGTCGCGCTAGAGGTGCGCTTTTGGCCCAAGCAGGAGAAACCGGGGGCTGTCGGGGCGCGGGGGAATGCTTGCGAGGCTGGGGAGTGAGGGGGAGAGACGCGCAGGCTATTGGCAGTGGGCAGAGAGGTCGTGACACACAAAATGGCTGCCACCTACGTTCGCGATGGGGCCTAAAAGGGACAAGATGGCGTGGCTACTGTTTCATGATTGTCGCTTTACTTTCAACAGTGGCTGTGGTGAACATAAATGAACGCCGCTTATGTATACCGATTTTAGTCATTTTCCACAGTCCCCAGTTTTTATCATAAGTTAGTTCATTTCTGTTCATGTCTGAGGTAAGGACGTACAAGCTGACATCTAGTTATACTAATAAGGGAAGCATGTGGCTGGGCTGTCTATTGAGGTCTTTGGTAGCCCATATGCATTATGGGCAGATGGAAATAATCCGGCTATCAATGTTGACAGAATCGTACATAACCACATGTAGTCAATGCGATAGGCGAGGAGGCAGTGCATACAAAATTACATTAGCTGTGTCATATGTTAGACCTTGGAGACGGGGACATTATTTAGACGATGTAGAAAATTCGTTCGAATACAAACATGATGTCATACAAAAATGTTCTGGCCAAATAAGGGCTATTAAGTACATTTCTTGAGGTCTGGACTCCATGGGGGTCAAAACTAGACAGCATGTTCATGTGCATAACTGGTGTTCTACAATCATCAAGGTACAGAGTTAACGCCTTCTTGGTTATTCATGTACAGTTGGAAGTGACCGATGTAAGGTTTCGAGAACTCAATTGGGTGGTAATCAATACAAAGCGGTTGGGAGAGAAATTCAACTTGATACAAGGGACAGTCAAGGGGTGGCAATGTTCAAAAAAAGGGTTCGTCTTTCCAGTGTCTTTTTACAGCGAGCCATCACTGGTAGGCTCTCATTGTTTTTCTTCTTTCGTTGGCACTGTTGAGCACCTGCGGTGGAGCTATGCGTCCAGCTCTACTTCAGATCTCGCGTTGCAGGGTGTGGCCATTCTTTGCTCTTGGACCACAGTCCTGTGTTTCTCCTGTTCCCTAACTAATCTATCATAGGTACCTTAGGCGGGGTACCCGCATTCCGTTCTTCCTTCGTGACAAACCCTATTTTATCTTTTGTGCTGTCTTTCTTCTCAGAGTCAAGTTCAAAAATTCCATATGAAAAAAAGGGGGGCGATGGGGGCGTGCTTTGGGAGGCCGAGGGAAGAGAGGGTGGTGTGGGATCAGATCTGAGGCGGACCAAGGAGGGCAGAAATTTCAAGCAAGTGGGCCCATCAATCGGCTGGGACTTTCGGCACGAGCTCATCAACGTGCAGGGGCTTCTGGGCGGCCCTTCTTTCCTTCACTTTCCACGCTGAGAACGGTGCCTTGTCCCGCAACTCTTTGCTCTGGGGCTCCACCTTGGTCGAGGTCATAGATATTCCCCGATCTGGAGCCAGGCTGTGCGTCACATCCGGCCTCTCTCCTCCTGACGACTGCACGTTATCCTTGAATGAGTATAAAAACAATTTTTAGAGAATTGGCAGGGGAAGACGTTTACACACTTTAATTTCTCTCCCAACCCCAAGTAGTTAGGGAAACGTTCATTGGTCACGATAGGGTGAATGCTTAGTAATCCTTACATCGGTGTATTTTGTTAACTCATGCATCATTGCTGTAGCGCAGGTCGGCGAGCATTTTTTTTCTATTTTCAAACATCCTGTCTGTCTGGTTTTCTACTCCCGTTATATTTGCGAACGTGGCAAGAAGTCTGATATCTAAAAATCACATGGTTTATCGAATTCCAACCGGCTCCTTCAGTAGAGACTCGCGTTTGTCTAAAACAAATCTTGTTGAGCTATATGTTTCTTCAAGGTCTGTTAATTTATAAAAAGTGTGAAATGCTATTATCATGGGCTTATAGCTACAGTCTTTAACATTTTCTGGGACGGCTGGTACAGAACTGGGACCATTCTGGAGAAACAGGGACGTGTCGGACATTCTATTTTTGTGCAATGGGCGGTGGTAATCCGAACGATGAGGGTGATGTTTACCAAAGTTCTTAAAACAAAAGCCACTGACATAGTTCCCTTTTAAGGGTCAGATTAGGGGACATCAGTCGTCTTACCTGTCCTTTCTTTCTCAGCCAATTAAGTTCCATCATTTTACAGAAAGGAGAGGTAGTAATATGGCTAAATATGATCGTTTTGTTTCTGTCAATTTGTTCAAACACTGTCGTGTCTAAAGCCAATTATACCTGTACCGGCGAGGTACAGTGTCGTTATTTTTTCACAAGGGAGCCCTCAGAGGGAGAGAGAGAGTCGTGCGTACCAAATAGGCTATTAGTACACGTACAACATAAAAAGAGAGAGAGAGAGAGAGACATGTATAATAATAGGCTATTCAGTGCACACACATATAGATCAGTACGGGTCAGTTTCACGTATAAAACACAAGCTGAGGGAAAACATAAATTCATAGTTTACGTATACACAAATACCAGATAGGGTGCGACAGTACATACATCAAGTACGAAAACTTAAGATGAAACAGAGGGCTATTTTTGGCGAAAGCCTTTTCATGCGTGTTGTATATTTTCAGTACTCCACTTAATTCATTTGGGGGTCGAGCTCTTCGTTCTCCTTCCTTCCTAAAGGCAGACAATTTCTGTTGGTAACCTCGCTTCAATAAATACTTACTCCTTTTAATTGGTCGGACACTGGTCCAGTCGTGCTTATACTCATGGTGGGGTCATCTAACAAATGACGATCCAAGTTGAGGTAAAGGAGAGTGTCTGTCGGACGTGCGATGGTGCAATTCTGACTTTTCTATGAGGGTGGAAGAAGAGGGGGTAAATCTAAAACATGACAATATCCCTAATTTCTGGGCTGAGGGGGGGGATTTTGGATGAACCCCAACCCGGGGTAGCCTTAACTTTTCTCATCTAGTCCGCACATTAAGTTGACTCACTGGTGCGCGTCATTTAGGGCGTTCATTTGGGATATCGGTTGGGGTTGGGTTCGTCGTACTGAAATAGGCCTTCAAGTTTCTGGCATAGGTCACTCCCCCAGTCGTTAGCTCCAGAGAGAGTCGTTCCTAAGTAAGGAAAGTGCTATATCTTTATTCGTTTTTCGCATGCAGGTACCATGTTCGGGCTTAATTTTCCTATCCCATTGACCGTTCGATCAACACCGTAGTCATACAAAAAGCATTCGTTCGTCAACCCAGATGTGCGCCACACATAAGCATTCATACGACACAAATCGGGGCCCACGCGCACATTCACACCATACAATTCTTCTTCTTTCTGCGTGTGAACACGGTGCATTCTGAGTCTTCTCCATACTTCAGCTGAAATTCCGATATTAACCTGCAGAGAAAGAAAAAAAGGGGGGGGGGCGACAGCGTTCAAAGCACATCAGCGCGCAAAAACACGAAGATGTTTTTACCTACCACGTACCTAACTTTTCTTTGGGACGCAGTACCTTACCTCTCGGCCTTGAAGCCCAGAGGAACTGGTCTATTGTCCTATTCATCGATATATCTAAATATCAGGATCTTTTACCTATTGTTTATGCTGCAGAAGTGTAAAACACGACAGATCCTGACTATTCCTTTCGCGTTATTTCTATGTACCATGTCTTTCTAATTTTTCATGACCAAAATTGCTTCATTTATCTTGTCCCTTTCTTTATTCGAGAACCTCCCAATCTAAGTGACTGTTATGAGGCTAGTTCCATATATTTATTTGTGAGGATGTCAGCATTCAAATACGGGCCTCCAACCATGTAGGCCGGCCACGGGGCAAACGGGAAATGCATGAGGTAAGGAGACATTACACTGTAGTATAGAAGTAAGCAAAGGGACGAGTCATTTAATTGAAAAACTAAACGCGACTAACGGTTGCAGGACCGGTGAAGGTTTATTTTATAGTTGGAAATATAACAGGATCAGTTACAATAAAATCGTCCATACGTACACCAAGGGCATGTATCATCAGTAACATCATTTTGGAGCTTTAATAATACATAAAGGACAAAGAAAACAGATCGATAGGGTGTTCGTATGTTCAGTCCGCACCCTTTCCCGCCCGCCACGTGTACAAAGACCGCATACATATCCCATAACATCAAGGTTTAGGCAACTAGAACGTCATAAGGAATTGCGAGTCCCGCCCATACTGGCGCCATTTTGGTCGAGGCCGGGCGGGCCCAGAGCATAGTCCAAATGCCTCCAATAACAAGTGGTCGGACCAGAATCCCTTTCGGTAGTTCAAAAGATTTCGTTAATGCCAGCAGAGAGGACAGGCGGTGTGGACTGCAATTTAAAAGCGAGAAAGGCAAAATATTCCCTACCGGGCCACGCTGAGGTCCCACCGGAGCTGATCGAGTGTCTCTTGGTAATTCAGACAAAAGCTGGCGTCATCATGAGAGCACCATCCTCTCGCGGCCACGTCGCAGCCACTCCGGAGAGCGGGACAGCAGGTGTATCCCTCCACAGATACGTTGAATCAGTCTTTCCTTCGACACCAGATGTGGATAAGGTGGCGGTCGCCCGGGGCAGCGGCATATCCATGGGGGATAGTCGAGCAACAGTGGCGGTGGCCCCCACCGGAAGCCTGCGGGAGTCGAGGGCCAGTGACTTTCGTAGAATTTTAAAAACTGGGAGGGCGTCTTCAAGAGTGGGGCTCATGCCCGAGCAGGCAAGCATCCGAGTTCCAAGGTAGCCCAGAGCCGTTCTAATGGACCAGGCCCAAATCCGGGGTGTCGGCCGCCATTTTGAGCGTTCCGCAGCAGCAGCCGCTCTTCACCCCGGCCACCGGAGCGGGTCCCCCGGTCATCCAACCGAGTGGAACGCCAATGGCAGTCCTGGTGCAGCCGTCTGGCAGGTGAAACATTAAGGGTCGCCCCACTGCAGCTGGCCGGCGAGTGAAACGCTAAGGGTCGCCCCATTGCAGCTGGCCGGCGAGTGAAACGCTAAGGGTCGCCCCACTGCAGCTGGCCGGCGAGTGAAACGCTAAGGGTCGCCCTGCTGCAGCTGAGGAACCTCCCCCCTGGGGAGGTGGGGGAGGCCCGTTCGCATCGCCTCCCCCCAGGGCACCCCACGCCATCTCTTGGCGCAGCATTATAGGATGGCTGGACCAGGCCTTGGCGCGTTGGGTAGCCTCCGGCCTATTCGCTCAACGGGCCGCCACCAACGCTACCTCTCCGGCTGATGGCTTTTGTAGACTTTTTTATAGCCCAAAAGCCTACTAAAAAGTAGCTAAAAGTAGCCCAACAGGAACAGCGTCAAGCAGACGGCAAATGCATTTGGGTTTGTTGTTGCAGCCGGCTGCCATGTAAATAGTTGTTTAATAAAAAGTGTTAAATAGTTGTTTAATAAAAAGTTTTAACATGTTACTTTGCTGGAGTGTTGAATATATTTATAATATTTGCATTGGGTTTGTCGTTATTTGGGCGGGGTGGGCGGTGGAGCCGAGCTGTCTTGCAGCCATCATGGCGTCGAGCTCGATTCTTCTCACTAGTTTCATATTTCTCATGAGGGGTTGTTCCTAATGTTTCTATTTTAGCGAGGTCAAAAAGAGATCCCATCAGTGGCCTACTGATTTTGCTCGATTCCTTTTGTTTTTCCTAACGATTTTTATGTTATTGTTTGCTAGCACGATACAGCGGCTAATCCGCATTTTTTAAATATTTATGTCCTTTTTATTAGGGGCGTCTTCCGGTGGAGCCGGATGATCTACCTCTAATAAACGGTCCGGGCTGAACCAACTACCAACAAACGGGGCAAAGATAGGCATGACGGGTTACAAAGGGGACAAAAGTCTGCACTACCTATCCTTCACTATCCGCAAAGACTAAACAGAGTATTGCGACCCTGTGCTTATTTGTGAATAGAGAATAACCCAAAGAGAACCAATTCCGAACGATCAATGTTCGGATAAACAATCAATCAATCAAATGAGGAATAAAATAGGCATGACGGATTACAATGGGGGCAAAAGCCTGCGTTACCTATCCTTCACTATCTGCAAAGACTAAACAGAGTAATGCGACTCTGTGCTTGTTTGCAAATAGAGAATGATCCAAAGAGAACCAATTCCAAAACAGTAAATGCTTGGATAACAATCAATCAAATGGAGAGGGAAGCAGGCACGACGGATTACAATGGGGGCAAAGGCCTGCGTTACCTACCCTTCACTATCTGCAAAGACTAAACAGAGTATGGCGACTCTGTGCTTGTTTGCAGATAGAGAATCTCTCAGAAACAATCAAATGAGTAATACTAGTATTTTCAAACAATCAAACAATCAATGCGCAATTTGTCGTGTTACACGACCTTACCCGGACCTTATGGACAGTTTCTCGTCTTCCGCTTCCAGCACCTGATCGTCCTCTATTCTCCGTAATTGCTGTGGCACTCCTGATGGTTCCCAGTCAGGACCGTAGATCACTCGAGAGAGGTCTGCTCAGAACCACTGAAGTTCGGATGATCGGCTGCCAGACGAGGGTCTATCGGGCAGGTGCACTTCCCGATCGTTGCAGTCGTTCACTCTGTCGTTGGGACCTCTCCCACTGGATGCACGTGTCACTGATGGGCCCCACATTGGGCGCCAATTGTAGAAAGGTAGGGCCGAATTCGACCAAGAACCCTTCAGTATTTGCCCGGCGTTAGCCGCCTTTCATACCATTCGAGATTACCAAACAAAGAGGCAGGCGCTGGAGACAGAAGGCAGGAAACAGGAGTTTATTCCGACGGAGCAGAACACGTCAAATCAGACAACAGGGTATCTTCTCGAGGTGCTCTAAACGCATCCTTGACGCCTGGCCTCTTATACACAGGTTTATTGCTTTATTACATGAAACACATTCTTGTCAATACTTTGATGTACGGAAAGACATCCTCGGAATCCCCGCTTCACCCCCGTTCCCACACATATTTACAGTAGAGTTCCCACCTCAACCTCAGCATGTGGTGGTTGTCGCGCAGCTGGACATTCCGCTTGGAACGGGAAAGTGGGCGATCGGTCGGATCTGGAGGTGTGAGGGTATTGATTAACCACCGCTCCTTTGATGTGAGGCGAGGTCCTACTGTAGGGGGCAATAAACTGCATCTGTCGGGCTAGGTGATGGCCTGGGATCAGGCAGGACAATCGGGCAGGGAGGAAGAGGTTATCTAAAGGACCTGTTCTTTGAATGAGATGAAAGAGCGAGGGGGTTCAGCACGGGATGTGGCTCGGAGACAGGGTCGCGCTAGAGGTGCGCTTATGGACCAAGCAGGAGAAACCGGGGGCTGTCGTGGCGCGGGGGAATGCTTGCGAGGCTGGGGAGTGAGGGGGAGAGACGCGCAGGCTATTGGCAGTGGGCAGAGAGGTCGTGACACACAAAATGGCTGCCACCTACGTTCGCGATGGGGCCTAAAAGGGACAAGATGGCGTGGCTACTGTTTCATGATTGTCGCTTTACTTTCAAAAGTGGCTGTGGTGAACATAAATGAACGCCGCTTATGTATACCGATTTTAGTCATTTTCCACACTTCGGTAATGCTTTTTCTGGTGGATACAGTATCTGCCTGTGGATTCCTCACCTTTTGAATTACCCCATGTCCTGCATTCCATGGAAACATTACTCCTCAGCTCTCCCAGGTCGATGAGGACGTCACAATGGAACGGCTCCGCACCCGACTCCGCTTGATGTCATTGGAGCCATAAGACGACCTCGTCAGTGTTCTGACGTCAGTTTCACCCTTTTGTTCCGTGCCTTTGAGGTGAATAGGTGAACTGACACTACACAAGTATACAAAGTATACAAATATAGACAAACCGGAAATTCCTCATCGTAGACATTTCCTAGAGTCAAGCATCACATGATTTAAATTATAAATCACAAATATTCATTGATTATTTTATGGTATAAGCAGGCAGGCACGGGCAGGCAGTTGGGTCAGTGAATAATCCACTGGCAGATGCTGTATCCACCAGAGAAAGCGTTACCGAAGGTAAGTAACTTGTTCTTCTGATGGACACATCAGCCTGTGGATTCCTCACCTTTTCGAATTGAATCCCCAAGCATTCCCCCTCCTGGCGGAGGGTGCCTGCCTACCTAGACCAAAAAATCCTGCAGCACAGACTGAGCAAAATGGCCGTCCCTCCTCACCTTCGAATCTAAGCAATAGTGCATCGCAAAAGTGTGGAGGGCGGCCCAAGTTCCCATCTTGCAGATGTCTACCACAGGGACACCTCTAGCTAAAGCCAGAGAAGAAGACTTAGCTCTGGTAGAAATGAGCTTGAATACCTTCAAGAGGCTCCTTCTTGGCCAACGCGTAGCAGATCTTGATATGGAGGCTGAGCCCCCTTGACAGTGTTCTTTTGTGGACAGCCTTGCCCTTCATCTTGCCCACATATCCGATGAAGTGGTGGTTGTCCAACCTGAAGTCCTTAATCCTGTTCAGGTAGAGGCTGACCACCCTCTTAGGGTCCTGGTGGTGATGTCTCTTCTGCTCCGAAAAGCAGGATGATATGGAGGATAGAAAGTGGGTAAAGTGATAGATTGTCCTAGGAGGAAAGGAGTGACCACCTTAGGCAGGAAAGCAGCTCAGTCCCTAAGAAAGATCTTATCCACATGAAATGATGTAAATAGAGGCTTGGAGCTAAGAGCTTGCAACTCACTCACCCTCTTAGCGGAAGTGATAGCAACCAGAAATATAGTCAAACGTTAGGAACCTTAGGGACAACTATATAAAGGTTCAATGGGAGAACCCATTAAGAAAGTGAGAACTAAATTTAAATCCCACGAGTAGTGATGAAGAAAGTGGGAGGAAACTTATCCGAGGCCTTTAATAAATCTCATAACTATGGGAGATTTAAACAACGAGGGTTGATCTTGTAGACAGAGACAAGCTGACAAGTCTCACAGGCTGCTGCCCATGGATGGGGTCTTCACTGGGGTAGGCCCAGCCTTTCAAATTCGGGGCATCCCAGTTTAAGGTGCAGAACCCAAAGGTTTGTGCACTGTCCCGCTAAACACTTACTAGACTTTCTTCTGCTTGCCTGGCTGGAATGCCTGAATCTTTTCCTCAGGGCCTGGCATAGTTTTGGATCTGAAAAAATTAGGTGTCACCAACGAACCTGCCTTTTCATACTATGAAGGGTTCATCTCCTTTTCCTCTGATACTTTAAAGATTTCTTGCAATGGAAGGCGGGACAGGCTTCGCAGGAAGTTTTCCAGTGAAGAGAAGCAGAGGTTACAGAACTTGTGATTGTCGCTCCAGGGACATTTTGTTTTACACCTTCAGCAGAATTGGAAGGGTGTAATTTCCATTCCCCTGTCCGAGGTGCTTTCTTCAAGAAGCATCAGCGAGGACTACGGACTAGTCAAGCAGGCCGGCTGCAGGCTGTGGTGCATTCAAGTGCATCTGTTGGCAACACAACAACTTTATCTTGCACCCACATCACGCCCAGCGCGTCGTCATTTATGTCTGTGGAAACGTTGCAGTGATGTTATCAATGATGTTATAGAACATGTCATGATTTATGTAATATGTGGGGTAATTAACTGTGCATGAAGAGGGTGTGAGTTATTATTAGTGCACAAGTTATAGATACTAGAAATAACCAATTGGGGATTTTCAGTCGTTTTTGTTGGGTTTAAAATATTACTGTCTCACAGAAGTGTTTACCTAGCTAAAAGGTCACTTTAACCTTTGTTTTTTTAGTAGATTTCTAGGATTTATTTGACGTAAAGTAATATTTTATTACCATACACAAGGCCAACCCCTGCAGTTAGCCAACCCCCCAAACCCTGCTGAAAGGGGCAGTGTGTGGAAGGGGTTGGCTGTAAGGGCTGAGGCTGACACCCCCCTGCAACCCCTCCCACGGGCAGATAACTACCCGCAAGCAGCAAACCCTACAGCACACACAGCCTTCTGCAAAACCAATATATAAAAAGTGAGTCCAGGGCTTTATCAAGGAGAGAACATATCAAAATATATATTAAAGCAGATCTATCATCTTTGTCCGAAAGTCACTAATATTTTTAATCAAATGAATATTTCCTTTATATTGAATATGAAAATATTTTATTATTCTTTTAATCCGATGATACTCTTTTTTACATAGCTTTTATTATTATATTTTGTGGATAAAAATGTCAAAATAGTCAGACATTTCTTTTTTTTAGGAAAGAATTATTCAACAGTGATCTTTCTTTTTCAGCTCACAAAATGCAATCATAAAAATAACCACTAAAGGGCCTACATTCGAGCTGATGAGCAAAAAGCTTCATCTAAGAGTGCTTTAAAAAATATGGTACTTTCTCCTGGGGTCATAAATTTAATGGCCCAGGAGACCTACAGTGTTTTTTTTTCTTCTAATGGTGCTGGGAGGATGCCAACTACCTGCAGCCCCCAACATTACGAAAAAGGCTTACAGGTGCCTCTACTTATACCAGGGGCATCACCAAGCTGAAAAATAAATATATAAAAAATAAAGGCCTTACCGGGCATTATCGGGAGCTCCCTCAAAGGAGCAGAGAATAATAAATGAGTGGCTTCTATCGCTAATTTAGTATTCACTTAAAAAAAAAGAAAATATTGTGGGTGACCTGGTGCCTTGGGACACCCATATATTATTATAAGGTGAGAGAGGCATACAGTCCCTCTCCCCAAGCTTTACCAGGCCCGAGTAAGGTTTTTGTTTTGTTTTTTAATAAAGGAAAAGGGGGTGTGCGGCCCTTCTTGTGGATCCACCTGTGGCCTCAGGACCCCATCTCCCAAGTCAGTAAAAGGGGGCAGGGGTGGGGGAATCATATCGCCCGAAGCCCGTGCCATTTTTTTTGTGACAGGCAAGAAGATTTAATGTATTTTTTGTCATATGGACAAGTAGACATTAAATCACATAAATAATACAGGCCCAGAGTGCCCACCGCCACTCAGAAAGGCTGGGAGAGAGCCAGAGACCTTTAAGAGGCCTATGAATGGCTTGCAGCCCATGACTGGGCTCAAGCCAGTGATTGGCTGGGGGAGTGAAAGGTCAGTCTCACTCAGCAAGTGGTAGTTTGTAGCTGGCCGCTGCAAGGCTTACATTTCGCTATATTAAAAATAAGCACTGCCATAGTGACCGCTAAGGTGGTGTATTTTCTGGCAACCAACTCGCTCTAAACATTAATAGAACCTCAGTGCCGGTTGTGATGGATCACGTCTGGTGACAAATGGAAAAAGAACAATTGATGAACAGAATGCAGAACAATGTCATTCATTCACCCCAGTACAGGGATCTGGGCCTAAATCCATTGTTCTTTTGCTCACCATGCCATTCCAGTTTGGACCCAGCCATATGCATATCAGTCTTGACCCTGCACCCAATGGGAACAGACCGGTCCGAACTGCCAGGCCAGGTCCTCCCCTGACTGGAAATAAGCATCCTAGGACCAGTTTCAAGCTTTCAGCCCTCATCAGCTAGGATAGCTTGACTTCAGTGGAATTGAGAGCACGGGACCCACGTCTGGACATACCCGTCCCACTCTGGATGACAAATGCAAAAAGAACAATTGATGGACAGAATGCAAAACAATGTCATTAATTCACCCCAGTACAGAGATCTGGGCCTAAATCCATCGTTTTTTTGCTCGCCATTCCACGTCAGGCGAGCTGCCTTTGAGTGGGTTGGTGTGCAGTGCTACTCGGTTTCATGGCGCGTGACGGCAGCAAACAGGAGCAGTAGGGGAGACCAGCAAGTTAAGTGTTTATGTGCTGCATCACTGCCTGTAAGTGCTGGTGTGCAGACTACGCGATACAAAAGGGGATGATGGACGGAGCGTTTGAACAAATCAAACACTCACCCCCAGTCAACTGATCTGGGTTTAATCAATCACCATTCTTTAGTTCACTCAGCCACCCCAGTTCAGACATGGCTATATGCAAATCAGTCTGACCCTGTGCCTTGTGGGAACAGTCCAGCCCGAACTGCCAAGCCATGTCTTCCCTGGACCGGAAACAAGCATCCTGGGACCGGTTTCGGATTCATAATCCTCATCAGCCAGGCTATCTTGAATCCAGTGGCCAAGTGAACAAGTGACTCACGTCTGAGCATACCCTGCCACACTTAGGGCGAACAAAGCGATACAAAAGGGGATGATGGACGGAGCGTTTGAACAAACCAAACACTCACCCCCAGTCAACTGATCTGGGTTTAATCCATCACCATTCTTTAGCCCACTCAGCCACCCCAGTTCAGACATGGCTATATGCAAATCAGTCTGACCCTGTGCCTTGTGGGAACAGTCCAGCCCGAACTGCCAAGCAGACTACGAGCATCGCTAGCTGGTGTCCAACACCTTGTTGCAGCATCTCCTCAGCTGCGGGATGGCCTGCCTGTGTCTTGTAGGCCGAAACGCCGCCAAAAAGAGGGCATAAACACCACAATGCAACGCCGCAGATGGCATGCGAAAGCCGGGCTAGCGATGCAGCGGACACCGAAAGGACAGAACCTGAAGCAGCGCAAGCTACGTCCAGACAGGAGCAAAGAAACCTCACTCGCGGTATACAGTAACGCCAGAAAAGGCGAGGAACCCGCAAGGTGGAGTCCACACCTTCCCAGCGTAGGACAGAGCTATGCAATAGCTACTAGTACCCCACCTAGGGTAAGACACGTCCCAAAGAAAACATGGGAACCAGTCTTAGGGAAAGAATCCCGCATCAGAGAACAAGAACATAAGAACCTGCAGTTAGAACCACAGACTGCTTAACAGTCAGCCAAAAAAGACACACTTGCCAAAGAGCTGAACCAGCAGCCAACAGAAGAGAAGGTCCAACCAAGGGACCCCGAAGGCACGTCAAACCACACCAAGCATATAAACGGACCACTTAAAAGGTCAGAGCCCAGGAGCAGGTGGGATAGCACCTCCCATCAAGCCCCGGAGGAACAACAAGCCAGTCTACCGAGGGGGAGGACGGAGCCCCGCAAGGAGACACTGAATGGCGGAGTCCGCATGAATATTAAACAGAAGGACCCCATCAAAGAGCAGGTCGCTAATGTTCTCAGGAAACAGCATCCCACAGCCAAGCACGGCGACGGAGAGACACAGAAGTGGCCATAGGACAGCCAAGAGCATCAGCTACTCCAAGGCTGCACGGAAAATAAACGCGGCCAGTTCCAAACCGTCCAAAAACATGGTGCCGTAGATCAGCACGGGCACCCTCATGGAAAACCTGTGAAAGCAGGTATTCGACAGAATCCCACAGGCTGGAGGTAGCCCTAGTCAATACACAAAGAATGTTGAGCGCCCACAGCGCGGCACTGGATGAAGTGAAGATGTTACACCCCCATGAATCCAACCACCGGGCCTCCCTAGATGGAGAAAACAACACCACAGGCAAGGATGGAATAGCTGTCCGCAGAAGAGAGCCCTGAGTAGAAGGGTGGAAGGAAAGAAAGACTGGGTCATGCGGCGCAGGACAATGGCGATGCAGGAGCGGCTGAGGCACCGGATCACTCATGGCAGGAAGCCCTCAAACCCCCAGAAGAGAATTGTGGAGTGACGCTTCAAAAGGAAGGAACAGCTCCCGTCCACCAGAGCCCTGGTGGAGAACCTCCAAGAGATTATCTGTAGGGAAAGGGGTGACAGGCTCGCCCATCCGCAAAATGCAAGTGGCTGTGGAAATAGCCCGAACGAAGGCGACACTGGCGTCCGTAGGGCGCCGCGGGGCAGAAAGCAATTCCTCTGTGGGCGACGGCTGCAAACTGAGCCGTCCATCCCCAAGTCCAGCCATAGGGGGGAGCGGTCAGCGCCGGAATGGAGGGGGATCCACTGACGAGTGGGGGACCTGAGGGACTCCCGGGGAGGGTTGAGAAGCCGGCGGAGGGTCCAACCTCGGACTGCGGAAAGGAGGGCCCGAGGGCTTTGGCCGCGGGGACGGCTAGGAGCCCTCCCTAGAAGATGCCGGTGAAAAGGCAACAATGCAGCGCCCTACAACCGGAGAGGAAGAAACCAGTAGATGACAAACCTCCGGAGAGGAGGAAACCTCCTCAGAAGACAAATCACAGACCCGACACCGGCACGGCGCTGGAGTGGGCATCGGCAGCGCGGAGTCGTCCTCCGCCACCACGTGCTCCCCAGGAGAACAGGGTGGGGTCGGAGCTGGTGCGGCTAAGGAACGGTGCTGAAAGGGCTCCGGCTTGATCTCACTCGGGGCAGCCGCCCATGGAGAGGACCTGAGAGGGACTCGAGAAAGCACCCCATGCCCCGGCCTCCACCCGCGGCACCGCCGGAGAGCCTCCGGCGCCGAAATTACGTCGGCTCGGCCTCTGGAGAGGCAGCCACCTGCTCCGAGGGGGGCTCGGGGATAAGCCCTGAGACCCGGTGACCACCTGCGACGCCACAGGGAGCCCCGTAGGGATGTGCGGTGAGGCAGGGACGCCACAGGTCGAAGAGCGGAGCCCTGAAGGACTACCCCTCGACGACAACACTACCCTCCTACAACCTGAAGCTGAAACCTTCCGCGCCGGGGCCGAATCCGCCGGCGACTCCGCGGAAGTCCCACACGAGGCAAGGGATTAGCGGACGTCTCAGGAGGTGGAGGAGGGGCCAACTAAGCCTGCAGAGCTGCAGCGTAGGCTATCATTTGGGTCCTAGTCGCCCCGGTGCCGGGAAACGGCGGATAGGGTGGCGACTGGCGGGGGCGCACAACCCGAGGGGAGCCCGCGCCCTCCGCCGAACGAGGACAATACCTCTGAGACAAACTTCAGGACCTACCAGCTGACGAGCGACGCCCATGGGGCCATGGTGCGGGGCATTGATGCAGGCAGAATCGGCGGTTCCTGGCCTCCGAGGTGGGGGACGGACGCTGGGGAACAAACAAGCCAACAAGCCTCACCTGCACAGCCCGTGGCAGGGGCATAGGGGTGCATTGCAATTGACATCAGCGTCGTGAGGGGAACGGCCTCGCTGACCAGGGACCGGCGCACAACCGAGGAGTCACCAGCGCGCCCGGAGGCGCTTCATAGCTCGCGTCCTCGGCGAGCTCGTGGGGGAACAAACAAGCCAACAAGCCTCACCTGCACAGCCCGTGGCAGGGGTATAGGGGCGCATTGCAATTGACATCAGCGTCGTGAGGGGAGCGGCCGCGCTGACCAGGAAAGCCGTGAGGGGAACGGCGGTAGTTCCCATGGGGGGAACTACACTACCCAGCAGCCCCGGTACCGGCGCACAACCGAGGAGTCACCAGCGCGCCCGGAGGTGCTTCAGAGCTCGCGTCCTCGGCGAGCTCGTGGGGGAACAAACAAGCCAACAAGCCTCACCTGCACAGCCCGTGGCAGGGGCATAGGGGCGTATTGCAATTGACATCAGCGTCGTGAGGGGAACGGCTGCGCTGACCAGGAAAGCCGTGAGGGGAACGGCGGTAGTTCCCATCGGGGAACTACACTACCCAGCAGCCCCGGGACCGGCGCACAACCGAGGAGTCACCAGCGCGAGTCGCGCGCGGGAGCTGCCCGGGAGAAGCCCGGGGCAGTCTTTGGCAGTCCGAGGCAGGAGGCGGCGGGGCCACCCCCCTAACATCATCAGCACAGCCACAAACAATGGGTAAGCGCAAGAGAACACCAGCTTGTGAGGATGAGGGGAAACATGCAAAAATTCCAAGACACTCAAAGTCCATTTTTGTCATATCTTTCATCAGCAGTGGGGGCCCTTACCAAAGAAATAGCTAGCGCCGAACAAGAACTGGGCTAACACCACCTGCGGTAGTGGAGTCTCCCACCCTCGAGCCTCTCTCCACCAGCACAGTGGCTATCACGTCAGAGGCTCCCCCCACACCCCTGGACCCCGTGGTAATCATCAATAATAAACCCGCTCCCAAAGTTACACCAACAACCAAGCCCAGCATTCCCACAACCCATTTGCAGTCATGTCAGCAGGCAGTCAAACAACCATGGGGGGCTAGAGGGAAAAAAAACAGAACAGTGACTTCAGACACTTTATTACCCGAGCCCCTTGGAGACAAACTGGAGGAGCTCTTTGTTACTAGAATAGAGCCTTTGTTAACGGGGATCGCCAAAGACATTGTTGACACACTTAATTCTTGTCTGTCCGATCTCCTCAAGAAATGTGTACAGCTGGACAAAATTATCACCTCCTACACGACAACCGTGGAGCAGCCCAAGAGGGCCACCTCGTTCCTAGACCCTGGTAGGGTTGGAGGGCTAACTCCCAGTGCTACAGTCCCGTCCCAGATGGTAGCGGGCACTTCTCTTAGAGAACAGCCTACCGAAGTCACCGCACTCACAAGTCAGGCGCACCGAAAAACATCCACCGTCCACCCACGAGCGCCACCATCTATGCCCATACACAGGAATCCAAAACCAAGCAAATATATCTTGAACCTACCCCCAGCCGCTGCCCCTTTAGTGGCAGTGTTCATTGGCGTGCCACCGCTCGAAGAGGGCGAATTTGAATCCACCAGGAACCTTTTACACAAAGCAAAAACCTGGTGCATTGATTCCTCTAGTGGGGAGAACCCTGCAGCCTCGCTTATCTTTGCAAGGAGAGTGGGGTGGGTTGGGATAAGACCTAAAATCACTAAGGGGAACTGTGTGGTATTAAACTTTAACCGGCCCAATTTGGCAGAGAAACTTTTTTGGGACGGCTCTGACATAACTTCCAAAGACTATGTGAGACCCGTACCATTGGGGCTTTTCTATCCCCCCTTGAAGAGAACACATACCAGTCACCGCTACTATACCACGAGCCCTACCCTGACCCCATGTCCAAGGACAGGCCCCGCCGCAGCTATCACCAGGGCCCCCCCCCCCAACGTGTTGCCCAAAATCCGGATCCTATACTATTGCCATCAACAGCTCAAAGGGCGGGTGATGCTCAAATAGTTAGCGGGATACCCACTACTAACCGGTTTGCCCCGCTATCAGACATGGAGGGCCTGGAGAGTGTGGAGGGACTGGAGGACGTTGATTGACCACTAACATCTGTGCGACCCCCCCAGTTTGCCTAGCGGAGCGGGGGAAGGAGTTGGTATGTAAACTAGCTAGTTGGAACGTGGCAGGCATTAAAAGTAAGGCAATAAATGAGGACTGGGTGAGAGTGGCAGAGGATATGAAATTATTGCCATGCAGGAGACCTGGGAGACATCAGATAGCTTCTTCCTGGACGGCTTTACTAGCTTTGTTAGGGCCGCATCCCCAAGCACCTCAGGCAGAGCCAGGGGTGGCCTTATAACCCTTTTTTCTCTGAAACTCAAAGGTTCTCTAAAATTGGTTAACAATCCTTGCCCAAACCTGCTAATAGTTGAAAGACAAGTTTCCCCTTCCATGAGCGCCTTTTACATTAATTTTTATAATTCAAAGAACAATGATACTAGCACCAATAGTATTGCTAGCCTAAATTCTTTTTTAGCCTCAGTCAGTCAAAACACACATTTTAGTCATGAGATTATTCTCATAGGAGATTTTAATATCCATCCATGTAACGGTCCGTGCGGCTTAATGATGGGGGCAGATTCCGAAGGGCTAGCAGTGCCTCATTTTGAGCATTCTACCGAGGGAGCAGAACTAGAAGATCTAGTGGCTCATCATAATCTTTACGAACCAAATCTACCCGAAGACATCATTAGACCCCATACCTATAAAGGCACTACCACAGGGTCCACTATTGACTATATATTTGTGACCCCAGGGATCCTGAACAGGGTAAGGTCATACAACACGCTGGAGTCGGTACACAGTGACCATAACCCGGTTGTAGCAGAGGTAGCTTGGGGTCAGTATATGGGACCTATGCCTCAAACATCAGAGGCCCATATCTTAGTACGCCCAACTGACCAGGGGAGAAGGCTCAAGTGGGCTAACGTAGTACCCAACAGTTTCCATGCTGAGCTCCTACCCAAAATTAACTGCTACCTTGAGGTCTGCCAAAACAATTTGTCCCCGCCCGAGGAAATTAAGGGGGCCTTTGAAGCAATCTGTAACCAAATCGTGTTGGATCTCACGGCCAACACGAGGCGGGGAACCAGCAAACCCCATCGATGGTTCGATTCAAATTGCTCCAAGGCCCACAGGCTGTTGATGCTCGCCTTAAAGCAACCCACAAGGGACACGAGGAATATAGCCTACCTGAGGAAACAATATAAGTTGGCCATTAAATTAAGGAAAGAAACAATCAAGTCAACTGCTTGGGATAATCTATTGAATGTAAATATCTTAAGGGACAGCAAAGAATTTTGGAAGGTAATTGACCAGCCCTTTTTCACGGACGCATCAAAATCAGTCATGGATTGCGTGATTCCGGACGAAAAATGGATTAGTCATTTTAGTGCAGTTTATGGCGGTGTGAGCATAGATAGTATCCCCGACCCACCCACTGCCCCGGAGTCCTACACCCTAAGTTTTAATAGAGGCGAAGTGGAAAAAGCCATCCACGATACCTCTAATAATAAAGCACCAGGCCCGGATGGGGTGCCGGCCGATTTATATAAATCTTCCCCTGGTACATGGGCAGCTGTTCTGACAAATGTATTCAATGCGGCAACTAGTTGCTGCTACCCATCCTCCTGGGCCACTTCCATCATCATCCCAATCTTTAACAAAGGTAACCGGGACGACCCAGGTTGATATAGGCCTATATCTCTCCTGGACTCTGCCGTTAAAATTCTTGGCAGAGTCCTGTTAACAAAGCTGAGGGAGAGTATAGAGACCCATGGAGGGCTAGCCGAAATACAATACGGCTTCAGGGAAAAGAGGGGTACAGTAGAACAGTGCTCAAATTTACACCTTCTGCTCGCCAAGTATACGGTTGCCAAGGAGGGGTCCATATTTCTAGCATTCATGGACCTCTCTTCGGCTTTCGACTTGGTGAATAGAACCAAACTTTGGGCCATGTTACGGAAGATCGGGATAGATGAGGCCCTGGTTGGTTTCATGTCCTCACTACATCAGGATCTGTCCGCTAAGGTTAGGGTTACTAGGGAGGGAAGATGCAGCGCCGGATTAGACTCCAGGCGGGGGGTAAGGCAGGGATGCATATTAGCTCCCCTCCTGTTCACTATTTACATCAACGGGCTAGGGAAGTGCCTAGAGCAGACAGGGGGTTACGTTCCGCATGTAGGAGCAGCTAAGATCCCTGCACTCCTATACGCGGACGACGCAGTCCTTATTGCGCGTACCGGTAATACCCTACAGAGGCTGCTTG
Source organism: Lissotriton helveticus (assembly GCF_964261635.1). NCBI lineage: Eukaryota > Metazoa > Chordata > Amphibia > Caudata > Salamandridae > Lissotriton > Lissotriton helveticus. Next base: position 391,875,874 of record NC_136068.1, on the reverse strand, counting down.
ACGCATTTGGCGCCTTCATGGATGACCTAGATATGAAGGTTAATGTGGGTAAATCTCACACAATGATAGTAGGAGCACACAGGCATACAAGAATGATTAAATCTTTCAGTTGTAAGGGCCAGGAGGTCTCAAGAACAGCAGTCTTTCCCTACCTGGGGGTGCTCTTTGACGAGAGGGGAGCTTGGGGTCCACAGGTTAGGGCAAAGACCTTATCAGTGACTAGGTCATCGGCTGCTCTTATGGCCTTCTCCAAAAAGCTGGGCGCTAGACCTATGGAGGCCCTACTAAAGGTTTACACCTTGAAATGTCTGTCAATTGCCATGTATGGCGCTCCAATCTGGGGATATGCACAAACTGAACCAATCCAGAGAGCGGAGAACAGGTTTTTACGCTCACTACTGTCAGTCCCATCATCAACCCCAACTTATTCCATCCATTCGGAGGTGGGCATAGACTATATAACTGACAGGCTGCAGCTGGCCCCTTTGATTTATTGGCTAAGGACGTGGCTCAATAACGAGGTAACCCTGAATCATTCCATCATGGAGGACGTTATGTCACTGGAGCACTATAAAAGGATACCGTGGTTGGATTATCTGAGGAGGTCATTTCACCAACTAGGAAGAGTGAAACTATTTGACTCACCCAGAAGTATCACAAACAAGGATGTACTTTTGATCAAGAGGCAGTTTTTGTCCCTGGCAAGATCAAACCGAGAGGAAAAAGAATTGCAGAAACCCTCGGTTAGGTCTCATTATTTAACAAAAAGCGCTATTGGCATGGAACCTTATCTCATCATATGCACAAGTCCTTTCCACAGGTTCCTCTTGACAAAATTTAGACTAAACCTGATCCCTTACTTATTGGGAGATTATCCATCCTGGGCTAAACCAGAGTCAGCCTCGTTGTGTTCCTGTGACGATTATTCAATTCAGGATACCACTCACTTTGTTTTGTTTTGTCCATTGTTCGCTGAGCCCCGAAAGAAATACCTGCTTCCAATTCTCAGAGAAGCGGGTTTCCGACAAGTTAAACCTGCACTTTTATACTTACAGTCGATGAGTTCTATCCGTACAATTTTTTGTATGGGATGCTTCTTGGCTGCAGCAGCGCGTATTAAAGCTAAACAGGCATTCATTAACAGAATACAAGGACCCTAGTTTCCTGTTGATCAAATCGTCTATTTCTGCAGTGTTTTATTGTGGCTACCTTTATACATCTAAAAGCTTTTAAAGGTTCTTTCTTAAAGTCTGGTCATGTGTTTTAATCCCTTTTTTTTTTAACATGATGCACTGGAAATGACTGTTAAATGTATAAATGAAATTTGTATGTAATGTCTTTTTATGATTTTTTTAAAATCGAATAAAAGTATTTTGACTGACTGACTGACTGACTGGGACAAGCGGGCCGACAGCAATTTCATACGACGCTCCCATCGGAACTTCTGTTTAAGGTGCTGACCAGCTTCGCAGTCCGTAGAGTCGTGGTGCTCACCCATACACCACATACATATCGGGTGAGGGTCCGTCACCGACATCTGGTGTGCACACACCATTCACGACTTGAAGCCCGAAGGCATTCGCACACTGTTCCACGAACCAAAACGTGAAAAGGAGGCCTGAAAACAGTTCAGGACACTATCCGGAACTGCGTTGCACGCAGAAAAGAGAAAAACTGATGTTGGGGTGCCGGGCTGGGGCTTATGTGACCTCGCTGACGTCACGCCCACAGATGAAGTCAGGACGGAATCACGTGGTACCGCCCCCGGCACGCAGAGATGCTGTGGCATAAAAGAAATTTTGGATCCAGTCTCACGACTGGGGATAATTCTACGTTAGGGAATCTGCGGCTAGTAGTCTCTATCAGATAGTAAGAAGCATTAACGTGCAACTATGTAAGGGTTCAAAAGGAGAACACATACGATATGTAAGCACTAGATTAAGATCCCACTGAGACCTAATAAATGGAGTGGGAGGAAAAGTATTAAACCCCTTAATGAGCCTTAAAACTATATTGGGTTTAAAAAGGGAAGGTTGATCGGGCATACAAAGGAATGCCAATGGGGCAGACAAATACCCCTTAACCACTGCAACAGCGCAACCTTGCTGGGCTAGGTAAAGGGAAAAAATCAAAATGTTCAACTAATGGGCATGCAAAAGGTCAATTGACTTCTCTCCGCCTCACTTAACAAATTTTGCCCATCTGCAAGCATAGACTGTCTTCCGGCCGATAAAATATCATCCACCACATCAGATGGGAGCGAGAAAGAACTCTGGTTGCCCCATTCAGTCTCCAGGCATGAAGGTGCAGGCTCTGGAAGTGGAGGTGTAGAAACTGCCCCTGCGAGAGAAGGTCTGCCCTAAGAGAGAGACAGAGAAGAGGGCACAATGAGCGGTAAAGAAGGTTTGTGTACTTTCCCTTTGCAGCCAGTCCTGAGAGATAGATAGATAGATAGATAGATAGATAGCTCAGGCTTGATTTAGTTCAGGTGAGAAGTACTCGGACCACAACGGAGGGCGCCAAGCATCAGCCCTGTATCAGCGGTATAAAAGCACTTCGCCAACAGATCCCTTTTCACAGTTCTGCTGCCACTATTGCCGAAGCGTTTCGAATTTCATCATTTTTCTTCAAAGGCTTGTGGGAGTAGAAAGCACTCTGTCCAACCACAGTCCCTCTTATACACTGAGTAGCGCGCCCTCTATGGGCTGCTCTTGATGAGGCTGCGCTGTGCATCCTGGGAGTCGCAGTTTAGGCAAATGTTCTGACAATGTATTGAAAGTGCATTGATTCTACTGTGGGTACATTAAAGCTCGTAGATGAGCCTCGGTTCGCGGAGTGCCTTCTAAATCCCAACGTTGTGTCCCACATGCAGAGGTAAGTTGTATACTCGCCCCTCTGGCCCCCAACTTCATGGGGTGGTGCTTGATTCGGCGGCACGAACACCGCCAATACATGTGGCTTGATTTTGTTCAGGTGAGAAGTACTCGGACCACAACGGAGGGCTCCAAGCATCAGCCCTGTATCAGCGGTATAAAAGCATTTCGCCAACAGATCCCTTTTCACAGTTCTGCTGCCACTATTGACGACGCGTTTCGAATTTCATCATTCTTCTTCAAAGGCTCGTGGTAGTAGAAAGCAATCTCTGTCCAACCACAGTCCCTCTTATACACTGAGTAGCACGCACTCTATGGGCTGCTCTTGGTGAGGCTGCGCTGTGCATCCTGGGAGTCGCAGTTTAGGCAAATGTTCCGACAATGTATTGAAAGTGCATTGATTCTACTGTGGGTACATTAAAGCTCGTAGATGAGCCTCGGTTCGCGGAGTGCCTTCTAAATCCCAACGTTGTGTACCACATACAAAGGTAAGTTGTATACTCGCCCCCGTGGCCCCCAACTTCATGGGGTGGTGCTTGACTCGGCGGCACGAACACCGCCAATACATGTGGCTCAGGCTTGATTTCGTTCAGGTGACAAGTACTCGGACTACAAAGGAGGGCTCCAAGCATCAGCCCTGTATCAGCGGGGGCGAGTGCACAAGTTACTACTTGTGTAACGATATATCTGTAAGAGACATTAGTTAGTGATAGATTCCTTACCTTAGAATATCCCCAGGCGTCAGACTGGATCCGGAAATTTTTGCTTAGCAGTACCCTTGCGCGTCGGTAGGCGTCGTCTGCGGCTCCGCGTCCGTCGTCGCCGCCGTGATGACGTCGTCGGAGTACTTAGACGCCGCCTCCGCGTGCTGACGTCAGTTCTTAGACACAGCTTTTCCGCGCCAGAATCGCAGAGCCATGTTAAAAACCAACACTGGTGCCATTGAAACTAGGGCCCTGAAAGGGGATGACCTTAACCCTAGATATCGGTTCGCAGAACGGGGAGGATGGGTGGGTCGGTAAGGCATCTAATCACTAACTAATGTCTCTTACAGATATATCGTTACACAAGTAGTAACTTGTGCATCTGAAAGAGACACATTAGTGATAGATTCCTTACCTTAGAATAGATACCCCAGCAATACCAACCCCGGTGGTGGGTCTGAGAACCAATAATCACACCAGAAAGTCCTGGAGGACGGAACGGCCAAAGAAGCCATCCCTCCAGACTTGACTGTCCAGGCAGTAGTGTCTTGCAAACGTGTGCAGCGAGGCCCACGTAGCCGCCTGGCAAATGTCCTGCAAGGGCACTCCCCGGCCCAGGGCAGTCGTAGTTGCCGTGGCTCGGGTGGAATGAGCCTGCAATCCAACAGGGGGCTCCTTTTTAGCCAAGGAATAACATGCCTGGATACACAAGATGATCCACCGAGAGATGGTTCTCTTGTGCACCGCTTTCCCCTTCTTAGCGCCCACGTAACCAACAAAGAGTTGGTCATCCACCCGGAACTGGCGTGTGCGATCCAAGTAGAATGAAAGCGCACGTTTTGGGTCCAGACGGCGGAGCCGCTCCTCCTCTTTAGAGGGATGCGGTGGCGGAAAGAAGGTGGGCAAGGTGATAGACTGCCCGATGTGGAAGGCCGTGACAACCTTGGGCAGGAAAGAGAGTCTAGTCTGCAACACAACCTAATCCGGATGGACAGAAAGGAAAGGAGGAGTACAAGAAAAGGCCTGGAGCTCACTCACTCTCCTTGCAGAGGTGATGGCAACCAGGAAAGCAATCTTTAAAGTAAGAAGGCGGAGAGGACAGTTGTGAAGTGGCTCAAAGGGAGCGCACATCAGAAATGTAAGAACAAGGTTCAAGTCCCACTGAGGCATCACAAACGGAACAGGAGGGAATGTGTGTGTGATGCCCTTCAGAAAGAGATTTACAATAGGGGACTTGAACAAAGAAGGTTGATCAGGCAGCCTTAGAAAGGCTGAAAGGGCAGAAAGGTAGCCCTTGATAGTGCCGAGAGCAGAGCCCTGCTGGGCAAGAGGGAGAAGGAAGAGAAGAACCTCAGAGAGAGGGGCAGCAAGAGGATCCACAGCCTTTGCTGGGCACCATGCCACAAATCTGTTCCACCTGCAGGCGTATACCGACTTTGTGGAGGGACGCCTGGCTGCCAGAATGACATTACAGACTTCGGGGGGCAAGTCAAATGGCCTCAACTGTCGCCGCTCAATCTCCAAGCATGGAGGTGGTGACTGGACAGGTTCGGGTGGAGGACTGTCCCCTGCTGCTGCGACAGAAGGTCCTCCCGAAGAGGCAGACGAACCGGGGGATCGACTGACATACTGAGTAGCTCTGGATACCAGTACCTTCGTGCCCAGTCCGGAGCCACAAGGATGACTTGGGCCCGGTCGCGCTTGATCTTCTTCAGCACTCTGGGCAGAAGTGGTATAGGCGGAAAGACGTACAACAGACCGCAACTGCACACGCGACGAAAAGCGTCTCCGAGCGAGTGCCGCCTTGGAAATTCCAACGCGCAGAACTGATGACATTGCGCGTTCTCTTCGGTGGCGAATAGATCTAACCAAGGCTCTCCCCATCGCTGAAAGAGGCCTTGCGCCACGTCCGAGTTCAGACGCCATTCGTGATCCATCATGCACCGACGGCTGAGCTCGTCCGCCCTGGCGTTCAGAGAACCTGCCAGGTGTTGAGCCACCAGGGTTACGCCCTGGCGTTCCAGCCACTGCCAGAGGCGCAGAGCCTCCTGGCAAAGGGTCCACGACCCCACCCCGCCCTGTTTGTTGCAGTACCACATGGCGGTGGTGTTGTCCGTGAACACCTGCACTACACTACCCCGGACAGAGGGGAGGAATGCCTGCAGTGCTAGACGAATCGCCCGCAACTCCAAAAGGTTGATATGGAGCCGGGCCTCCGCCGGAGACCAGAGGCCTCTGATCTCCGCCTCTCCCATGTGGCCTCCCCAGCCCTGGAGGGACGCATCAGTCACAACCACGTGCTCCGGTTGGGGAAGGGAGAGGGATCTGCCGCTGACCCAATCGCGGTCCGTGAGCCACCACTGCAGCTGTCTCGCAGTGCCCTCCGAGATCAGGACGTGGTCGGACAGATTGCCCTGATGCTGGGCCCACTAAAACTTCAGGTCCCACTGCAGAGCCCGCATCCGCCACCTGGCGTGATGCACCAGTAGGATGTAGGAGGCCATCAGCCCCAGAAGCCGCAGCGTCAACCTGACCGAGACCCGGGATAAAGGCTGAGAGTGGAATGAGAGCCTGAATATCCCGGACCCGCTGTTCGGGAGGATAAACTCGAAACTGCGCCGAGTCGAGAACCGCTCCGATGAAGAGGAGCTTCTGAGAGGGGCACAGGTGTGACTTCGGCACATTGATTGGAGAACCCCAGCTGGTGCAGGAGGTCTGCCGTCGTCTGCAGGAGGTCTGACGACTGTCTGGGGCGAGGCCGCCTTCAACAACCAGTCGTCGAGGTAGGGGAAGACTGAAACCCCTAACCTGCGCAGATGAGCTGCGACCACCGCCATCACCTTTGTGAACACCCGTGGGGCGCTTGTAAGGCCGAAGGGGAGCACGGTAAACTGAAAGTGCTCGTGGCAAGCCGTGAACCACAGGTAGCGCCGGTGGGCCGGCAGGACGGGGATGTGGAAATAAGCGTCCTGCAAGTCCAACACTACCATCCAGTCTTCTGGGTCCAGGGCAGCTAGGACCTGAGCCAGTGTCAGCATTTTGAACTTCTCCTTCCGGAGGAAGCCGTTGAAGTTCCGGAGGTCCAAGATAGGGCGTAGGCCCCCTTTGCCCTTTTTGGGTACCAGAAAGTAGTGGGAGTAACAACCACACCCTACTTCTGGCCCAGGAACACGCTTGATGGCCCCCATGGCCAAGAGGGCTGTAACTTCCTTCTGCAGAAGTCGCAAATGATCCCCCGATACTCGGTGGTATTGCGGTGGCATGGCTGGAGGGGTCGTCTCGAAGGGGAGGGAGTAGCCCCTTTGGACGATTTACAGCACCCACCTGTCCGAAGTGACAGTGCGCCAGTGGAGGAGGTGATGGCGAACCCTGCCCCCCACTGGCGACACATGGGCCTGAAAGCACGGACACGGGTTTTGAGGCGGATGCCGCGGGGGAAGGTGTGGACTGACCTCGCCGTTGACCCCGACCGCCATCACGGCGGTTTCCACGGCCACCACCGCGTTGGGTATTACCTTGCGGAACGTGTCTGGCAGCACGTGTGGGAACACCCCTTCCGTGGCCACGAAAGGAGTGAAAGGCAGCCGATTGCTGGCGTGGGGCCGAGAGGCCCAAGGACTTGGCCATAGCCCTGGAGTCCTTAAAGCGCTCAAGCGCATGGTCTGCCTTGTCGCCAAAAAGGAGACGGCCATCAAACGGCATGTCCATCAGTGTATTCTGGACATCAGCCGAGAAGTTGGCGGATCTCAACCAGGCGTGGCGAAGAATCGCCACCGTCGTTGCCATCGCTCTGCCCAGTGAATCGGTGGTATCCAGTCCACACAGAATTGAATAACGTGCCACATCTCGGCCCTCCACAAGGGCTTGGCCGAGTTTAGCCCGTACCTCCAATGGGCATTCTGGCAGCACGTCCGCGACCGTGTGCCACACGGAGTGGGTGTAGCGGCCCAAGAGGCATGCAGTGTTGGAAGACCGCAGTCCCAAACTGAGGGAGGAGAATACCTTCTTGCCGTATTGCTCATACCTCTTGGATTCCCTGTCAGGCGGAGCTGACAGGAATGCGGTCTGGGAATTTGAGGCCTGGATCACCAGGCTCTCAGGGGTGGGGTGGGTGGACAGGAAACAAGGGTCGCCCGGGGCCGGGGGGTGGCGTCTGGCCACATTCGTATCTACAGGCGAACCTGTAGCGGGCTTGGACCAAGTGCCCAAAAGAACGTCGGTCAAGGCCTCGTTAAACGGCAGCAGAGGCTCGGTGGAGCATGACTGCGGCTTAAGGACCTCAGTGAGGAGGTTAGTCCTCACAGTCGCAACGGGGAGCTCAAGGCCCAAGGCCTTGGCCGCCCTCATCAACACCACACTGTAGGTTGCCCCCTCCTTAGCCACGGTAGGAGGTGAGACAAAGCCAGTGTCCGGCGAAGTGTCCAGACCACTGGCATCCCCAAGTTCACCTGTCCAGTCCTCCTGGGACTGACATTCACGTGTCAGAGGGTCCTCAGACCCCTCCCAATACTCCTCATCACCCATCTCCTGGTACTCATGGTTAGTAAATGATGGGGCCGGTTCATGGAAAATGAATTCTCCGAACGGCGTCTGAAGCGGCGCCGGGTCGAGGGAGGCATCGGGGACAGCGCCGCCCTAAGACGGCGCCGGGGGTGACACCTGAGGGACCGGCGACGACCCGGATCCGGATCCAGCGGGGGCCTGCGGCGCCGGGCCCGAAGGCGCCGGCGTCGGAGCCGAAGCACCCGACGGGGTCTGGGCCGAAGCTCCCGACCCGCTAGGGCCCCCAGACGGGTCCGCTGGGCCCGAAGGCGCCGCGGAGCCCGCCGGGGGAGTGAGGGACCTCATGGCCATGAGGAACTGCTCGATCTCCTCCTGCGTCACGCGCGACCCAGGGACCGGAGGGTATGGGGCCGGACGCGGTGCCTGAGACTCCGACGGAGCCGCGTGGGCGGTGTCACCTGAACCCCCGGCCGCGTCACGCTAGCGTCGGGGGGAGTCGGAAGAGCGATGACGTCTCTTCGACTTCTTGTGCTTACCTGACGACTTCGACCAAGAGGAGTGATGTCGACTCCCGGAGCTATGGCGGCTCCGCTCCCGCGACCGGTCCCTCGACCTCCGTGCGGACCGAGACCTCACTCGGCGCGGGGCCGACTACCGGAGTTCGAGTCGCTTGCGGGACCGCTCCCGCCTAGCCTTTGAAGTGAGGGCCCGGCAGTCGGAACAGGTCTTATCGTCGTGGTCGACGCCGAGACAGTGGAGACACCGACGGTGAGGGTCCGTGACCGACATCAGTTGGTCGCAATCCTCACAGTGCTTGAAACCTGGCATCCCTACCGGCACCGTTCGGAGTCGAGGACTCGAAATAGAACGATCAAAAGAGATCAAAAAGTTTAGTCAAAAAAGACTAACGTACTACTTTTTCCGGATCTGTGCTGCTGGCGTGGAAAAAAGAAGAACTGACGGCAGCACGCGGAGGCGGCGTCTAAGTTCTCCGACGACGTCATCACGGCGCCCACGACGCCGACGACGGACGCGGAGCCGCAGACGACGCCTACCGACGCGCAAGGGTACTGCTACGCAAAAATTTCCGGATCCAGTCTGACGCCTGGGGATATTCTAAGTTAAGGAATCTATCACTAACGTGTCTCTTTCAGATATACAACTTACCTCTGCATGTGGGACACGACTTTGGGATTTAGAAGGCACTCCGCGAACCGAGGCTCATCTACGAGCTTTAATGTACCCACAGTAGAATTAATGCACTTTCAATACATTGTCAGAACATTTGCCTAAACTGCGACTCCCAGGATGCACAGCGCAGCGCAGCTGTGTCCAGATCTGACTATCACCCGGCGAGCAGCTGCTCGAGTATCATTCAGCAGCTCCGAAAATTGTCCTTGGAGATCTCCAGGCAACTTTGTAACTGCTTCCCTTGCTGAGTCCATTAAGACATCAATATAGCGTCCTAATAAACATGTATCAATGGTAGATTTTAGGGCCATACGTCTAGAGGAGAAGACTTTCTAGGCAGATTGCTCTATCCTCAGACTCCCCGTCAGCCAGAGCTGTCTGAAAAGAGCCAGGAGACAGTTTGGTGGAACAAGAAGCCAGTACTAACAAGCTTTCAGGCATGGGAAGTGATGACGAAAACAATGTATTCCCTGGAGCTGGCTTGTACCTCCTGGCAATGGACCTTGACACTACTGCCGAAGACATAGGCTTTTGCCATATTTCAAGGATAGGTTCAGTAAGAGCCTAATTAAATGGCAACAGCGGCTCAGATGATGTGGATAAATGAAGCACCTCAGTCAAAAAATTCAACTTAACTCTGCAGAAGGTAGAGGCAAAATGTACATTTCTGCCCCCTTCCTGATCATAGAATGATAAGATGTCACCTCTGGTGGCACAATACCCTTTGTGGATAGCAATTCCCTCTCTGGAGAGGTATCCAGACCACTCATTCAAAATCTGGATCCAAAAACACAATCCCACTCTCTTCAACATCCTGAATGGCACACAAATACCGCTCTTTCTCTAAAAGCCTCTGAGCTTCTCTATGAGACCTTATCTTTGGCGTGGGTGGCGCCAGTGACTTCGACAATGTCACAGGTGGTTGCAAAGAAGGTAGTGGAATTTGTGCTCGGTGACACAGCGCTGGTTCAGATCCAGACGGGAGCGATGAAGAAACAGGCGGCATCAAAGACTCTTGCCCTTTATGCCCTGGCAACAACATCAACTGTCTCTGCACTGGTAGAGGCCAGCTCACCGGAGTCAACAACATAAAAGGCGCCTGTTGAAAATATGAGGGAAAGCCTCCTAAGGGGTAAGAAAGTGGACCCATGGTGTCACTTGTTGCACCAAATGGAGTTGCAGCCCTTGTAAAAATGCTAAACATAGCATTTAAGAAGGTTGATGGATCGGATGCTGGAGTCGGGAATGCCAAATACTCCTGTTCCTTGTCAGGCGGATGCGTCACAGGAACAACTGGGTCTGAGTCTGGCTTCAGAATAGGCCGTTCAGTCAGAGTCACCAGCCTTGGTGCCGGAGCACACCTGGAGATGGAATCGGATACATCTCTTCTGTCACGAGTCTTCGGACCCGGGGACACCGACTTTGGTGAACCATCCCTGAAAGAGCAAGGCCGAGAGGCATGGTGCTGCTTCTTCTTATGCGTATGTTTGGATGACCTCAACGTATGGGGAAATGGCGACTCCGATCGACCTCTCTTCTGCTTCTTAGACTCTGCCATGAAAAGCTTTGCCTCCCTTTCTTTTAAAGCCTGGTGACACAATGAAGAGGCTTCGACATCATTAACAGACGACCAGCACCAAAGGCAATCGTTGTGTGTGTCAGTGATGGACATCTGGCCGCTGCATTCCTTGCAAGGCTTTAATTTGAACTTCAGCGGAGGAGGCATCTTCACTTGCAACAATGTTGCACCTACAAAAAAGGAAGAAATCTCCCACAATATGGATATCCAAGGAAAAGTCTTTACGCTCGGACTGCATTGAAAAAAAGGAACGGACATCAGCACGCCGAAGGTCTTCTTATGCCTCCGATGACGTCAAGCAGGGTCGAGTGCGGAGCCGTGGTATTGTGACGTCCTCACCAATGTGGGAGAGCTAGAGAGATAAGTTTCAGTGGAATGCTGTGCATGAGGAATATTCAAAAGGTGAGGAATCCAAAGGTGGAAGTATCCATCGGAAAGTGTGCTGTTGTGATTTAGCATACATCTGTTCATTCATTTTAAGAGAAATTTAAGTTTAATAGAAAAAGCAATATCTAGCCCGGGGTGTAGAATTGCTATAGCCCGATGCCCAGGACATATTGCTTGGGGGCAAGTGCAACAGGTTTTTATGCTTATTTTGTCCTTAGGACAAGTAGGCCCAAAACCCTGCAGCACAAACCCTTTGGCTGCCAGTTTACAGTAACACATTATGGATCAGGGAAGGAAACTGTCTGCTAATGAAGTAATCTTTGTGTCTCTTTGTTCATGCTATTCAAACTTGTATTCATGATTCTTGAATACAAAGCCTTTGTTGTTAGGGTGAGTGCTCAGAGGAAATGTAAGCTCGGACTGCACTACCGACTCGTTTCAGTATAAAAACTGTACCCATGTTTACAAAGTATAACAATATGAAGCTATGTATAATGCTACCAGAATGCTCTGATGAGATGCAAATATCTGTAGAAGCTTCAAAGCAAGTTTGATGATTCTTTGCTTTCAAAATAAAATATTCACAGAGAAATGCAACTAGAAAAATTAATGTTTTGCCAAATTACTGAACTGTACCATTCCTTTGAAGCATCAGTTAGTAAAATGAATTGATACAGGCTCATAATGGAAAATCAGTGTAATAAGATTATGGGAAACATGAAAATAAACAAGCATTAGCAAAGACAATAGGTCTGGCATTGGCAGTCAGCCTTTTGGTTTTGTCAATGCATGTTTTGTTTGGACATGGCTTTTGTACATATTTATTGTTGAAGGAGGGCCCTCACCATTGTAACAAACATTAGCAAAATACAAAAATATTTTCTTTTCTCAAAAAAACACACATTGCGACAGCAGTTCCTGCAGTGAACAAAACTTTTTGTGCAGATATATTTCTTGTGAAAGAGCAGCATGCTGTCACAGTGAAGCCAGTCGATAAAGAAAGATACACTTTTAATAAAAACAAAAGATCTTGGTTAGCACCAGACCTAATTAGATGCCGATTTCTTTATGAAAATCACAAAGGTGCAGCCATAGTATATACCCTTGCATTATTGCAGATTTAAGGTTTCATGAATTCACCCAAATTTATGGAAGTAGACCTGGAAATCATCCTTCTAGAAAATAGTTGTGAACTCCATTTGAGCATGAGAAAATATGTATGTGTAGATTTGCTCATGCAAAAATCTGTTGAGAGTTTACAAGTTCACTTTCCTCCCTACTACTTTTTCTCCAACCCTGGAAAAAGTTTTACTTTGGCCCATGCCAAGGAGTAAATTTCTAACCTTTCTCAATATGGGAAAAGAGCTGGTGAAACCACCTAAAACATGCAAGTTAGTAGGTTTGCACAGATTCAAAAGGGCATTCTAACCCTGGGAATATTACTTACCGCTACCTCCAATCCCAGTATGCAGATCTGCAGAAAGGCAGTGAAATAGGGGAATTGCTAGTATTCAGATCATACTGTAGTATGAGCCCTGACATAATCAGAGAGGCTATTATCAGTGCTCTTATATTAAGAGATTGCTGCTTTCATTTGTTTCCGCACTACATCGCACCTAAGGGACAAGTGTACTGAGTTATAGGACAAGCGGATTTCAGAAGCAACCTGTCCAATGGACAAGTAGATATGTTATTAAATTACACACCCTTGCCTAGTGCGGGAAGACTCACGGTGGAAAACATTTAAAAATAAAGCATTGTGATTGGCTTGTCTCGTTGGACGACCGCAGGATCAAGTGATGTGACTGGAAGCCGCAACACGAAGACAAAAAAATAAAAAGTAGGAGTAGGGACTGTGACCTTTGGCCACTTGTGGGGGTGTTACCACTTTTGACGGGGATATTGGAGAAGGTACTTTAAGTAAAAAACAAAGCATATTCTCTGAAAAAGCACAAAGGTAAAGGTGGAGTTTATATGCAGGTTTTCTAATACAAAAACTACAGTATTTAAAAAACACTGAAATTCACCAGTCCTACATAACTGACATAAGTATAACTTGAACAACTATGAGGCGCTGCTTATGACTGCACATATTAAATCACTGTCAGCATCTGAAATCTGCGCTGATGCAGGTTATACTTATGTCAGTTACGCATAACTGGTACATTTCAGTGTTTTTTGGGGGTTTTAAACTGTAGTTTTTAAAAATTATTTAAACACCCTACATACAAGTCTACTTTAGCCTGTTTTTTCCATTGAATTTTCAAGGTTTGTTTTAACAAGTTAAAATTTTAGTATCCTATTAACATATAACCCTGCTTTACCATTTGTTTTTCTTACATATTTATTTTTTACACTACATTATATATTCATTGACTTAGTACTCATTGGAACGATTTGGACCATTTGAGTATCATCCTTCATAATTTTTAGTATTGCTTGAGAGTGCAGATATATATTTTAAGTCAATTGTTAAATGAAATGCAGCAACATAAGAAAATGGTAAGGAAATCAAAAGCATGTATTGGAAAATGTTAGGTACACTGGCATTATAGAGTAGGTTTAACAAGAATGAAAATAGGAAGATAAATTGCAGTGTGGGCCAGTGTATTTAACTTTTTGCTGACCGGCATCTGCACTGGGGAGGAATCTATATATATATATATATATATATATATATATATATATATATATATATATATATATATATATATATATATATATATATATATATATATATATATATATACATACATACACACATAGTGAGCGAAATAGTAAACATTATACACACACACACACGTATACTGGTAGTACTGAGACTAAGGTAGCAGCTGGACACTGTTAGATTTACATTGCAATTTCATTTTAAGGCTATCATTCTGACCCACATGTTAAAACTGAAATAGTGAAATGTTTGCCTAGCACCGCAGCTGATTACATTTTTTATTACTCATGTTGAAAGGCTGAAGCACATGGAGTATTTCGCCTCATTTGTTTATCTTGAGTATTACAACAAAGAACACTTGATTACTATACACATTACAGTGATTTTGGTTCACTTTAATATTCTGTAGCTCTTAATATGCTAAAGTTAGTAGGTGCAGCTTGGAAAAATAAAAACTTTTAGGGCTATCTAAAGGAAAGCAAATTTTAAATGTATTTTAAAGTGCATCAAGTGTTTTCCAGTACAGTAAAGTCAGCCAATAAATGAAAAGGGGAATCAAAAAATAAAAAAGAAATTACTATCAGTTATCCTGGTTACATCTTGTAAATCTGGATAGCAATCACAGACGCTAACAGAAGCCAAAATATACTATCAGTGCTCATCATAAAAATCATTGTTAAGCAACTCTCACCCGTTTATCAATTAAGATTGTTCAAGGACAACACAAATTATTCCCCCTACCCAGGAACACCACAACACTGAAAATTATTGGGGCCGCCATGCATAATGCAGAGATGGATCTCATCATTCAGTAGGCAACTTTTGTAGAGTCCAAAGCATCAGCTATGGAATCGTGAAATTAAGACTCTTAGTGCTTATAAACCATCCACAGCTTTACACCATAAGAGGGTCTCACTTTTTACCAAGCCATTGTTCCTCTTCAAAGTCATTGCAGATTTCCACACACATAACCCAAAATAATTTATTTTACATACTTTCTTAATCCTACTTTCCAAACTGTGAGTCTTAAAGACTGGGTTCACTCTACTAGGGAAAAGCGCTTTGACTGTTCAAATAATGAATGTTCCCAGATCAATGAGATATAAGCCGGAAACCTGGATAAGTCCGGACTTTTGACACATACAACTACATTTACTGTGGTGCCAGAGCAGACACTACCATGGTAGACCTAGCATCTTAATGCAGTTTGTTTCATTTTTAGGTTTATCTATTTGTCTGGATTTCACTCCTCTTTGGCATTGGCTTGCTGTTCGACCTTACTTTTACTGAAAAGAAAACAAGGAGAATGTACTTGCTTGTAATTCTAGTTCTTAACCTCTTGGATGCTATGGGAATTCCCCTGCTGTGCTGGGATTTCGCGATCCTCGCACATTCATGACGAGCTGGGCTCGTCATGAGCGTAGCAGGAGGCTACTGCATGACGAGCCCAGCTCGTCATGAGCGTCGAAGGGGTTAAAGCTATTTTCTATTAATGAATAAACCTTGTGTTCTCCGTCCCAAAAAACTGAACAGTTGAGGACATTTATTAGGTCAATTCCTTTCCCAGTCTGTCCTGTAAAAAAAGAATAGAGTAACAGACCGTGGAGGGTATGTTGAACTTGTACAATTACATAAATCCTTAAACAGGATCAAAATGTCTCCTTTTATAAACCTCAATGCCACAATTTTATGCTTGTTTTAACTCTACCAAAGAGCTTTATACATGGTCTTTCTGTCAGTCAAATGTGTTTTTATTCTTCTGATTGAAAATGTTACATTACAAGATGTTAAAACAATTGTTAAAAAAATTAAAGAGGTTATCAGATTCTACATATGGGTGGAGATATCTACCATGCAAGAATTTTAAGAAAATACACACAAATAAGAATGATAATAGTTCACCAAAACATCTGTGGGCTGTCACAGTGTGAGGTTTGATCAAAGACTTCAGACTGACCATGGAAACATTTTGAAAAAGCAAGATAAGGACTGTATCTCATTGTGGGTCAAGTGTTCCCACTGCTTATTTTTTTATACATTAGGCAGAATATAATTTTCCAAACTCTAAAAGGTCATAGACTCCTCCACCATTTGCTCACTTCAAAGGATGAACAAATACTTACCATATTTTTTAAGTTGATCTTTGCTGGGCCAAGTATCAGAAATTTGCAATGGCACATTCTCTTGGCACAATGGAGTCTTGAGGGCAGAATTTGTTTTAACTGAAATCGGTGACTTTTTGGGAGAAGGCTCTTGAGCGATTTCTACGTTTTCTTCACTTCCAAGCACTTCTATATAAAAAAAAGTTTGTTAAAATAAAAATACTTTTCTACTACACAACTAGTAAACCAAAATTGTGTTTGCTTTATGTTAAATAAAACCAAATGAAAGTGTAATCATAAAGAAATTAACATTGAATGGTTTTAAATTCTCAATGCACGGAAGCATTGTATTAGCATATGGACATTGTAAATTAAAATGTTACTAGGTTACTAGTAAAACAAGTTATTTATGGTTGGTATCTGCACTCTAATCAAATATAATGTGTGATTAAAGAAATAATGTTTAAAAGTACACTAAAAATCAAAATGAGTCAAAAACTATAGGGAGCTGCATAGCTGCTCAAATATTTCCTTTCTGCAAAAGCCCGAAAATGGAATGCATTTTTCGCAAGGACAGAACATCAGATAAAGTGGTAATAACTGCCCTGTCTATTTAAGCACAGTCAAGAGTCATCCGTCATGCATCACAGTGACAATGGCTTAACCCTAAAGGTTTGACAATTTGAGGAAGGGCGGAGTACCCCCAACACTTACTCCTTTCCACTGGCTTTATCAGTGGACTGTTCATGAATTTATTGAAGATACTTATGGTAGATAACTAGTGATACATGTAGGCAACTTCTCCACCTCTATTAGATATATTAAAAGTAAAATACCCCCCTTTGTTTTTATGTTTTTTTTTTGGGACAAGAACTCCTGAGGGGAAATGGGTTTATAAGATTTCGCGGGTGGAGGGCTCTGGGGGGGCGGAGGTCATTTTCTCTTACCCCCGTCATTTAGAACTGGGAAAGGGTAATAAGCACTTTGCTTTGTTGGGGTGGCGGATAGTTATGAATCCGTCGAGCTGGGAGGCAGGGAAAGGGTTGGGAGGAGGGAGGGCAGTTGATGAGAGTTGGTTGGGGGTTTGATGTTTTTTTCCACAATGGAATGTATACTTGTTACAGTTTGTTGGGCATACTGCATTAATGCTGGTCTGAAGTACTACACTATTTATGGTCTCAGGAACAATGTCGTCACATTCTAAGGTTGATTTGTGTGACCCCCCCGAAGTCCCCGGTGACTCCATGGTCGTTGGTCACCTGGAATGTGCATGGACTGGGTGATAAGATAAAAAGGGGCTTGGCGTTGCAGTATTTGAGGCGATGTGCGCCAGCAGTGGCCTTGTTACAGGAGACGCACTTGGTGGGTTCAGCGTGTAGGGCCATGGATCGCTGGGGATTTAAAATGGTAGTGCACTCAGAGTTCTCGTCTGTTTCTAGGAGTGTGAGCATTTTGGTGCGTAAACAATTCCCATTGATCATACATCAAACCCAGACAGATGACCAGGGCCGATTTGCAGCCATCCCCCCAGAAAAGACGTAACAAGCACTTCCCGCATGGAGGGATTTATAGATGCCCTGGGCCTTACAGACACATGGAGGTATAGACACCCGTCCTCGCGGCACTACACCTTCCAATCTGGAGTACATCAAAGCCTCTCTCGCATAGAATACTTCCTGGTTTCCCCTGTAAGCCTTCCCAATGTGGCGGATGTTGAGATTCGTCCCCGAGGCATTTCTGATCATTCGCCTATCTCCCTGACCTACACAACACACACTAAGGTGCGAAAGCGCATATACCCAATCTACATAGGATACTTGCATGTCCCCAAGATACGGAAAGACATAGCAGCAGTCACAAGACATTACTTCCAAGAGAATGTGTCATCGGTGCAATCTCCCAGTATTCTGTGGGAAGCATACAAGACGGTAGTGAGAGGACAGGCTACTGGAGTCCGGAGTGGCCGAGGCTATTGATCAACACGCTGCAAATCCCTCCCCAGCGACATCACAGGCCCTACGCCTTAAACAGTGCAAACGTAGGGAACACCAAGGTGAAGCGGTTCGAACAAGGCTGCAAGCTACCCGCCACAAGATATATGAAGTGGGGGATAAAGCAGGTAAACTTCTAGCATGGCTGGACAGGAAGGAGAGAGCACAGAGGACAATAGGTACTGTGGTGACCGCTCCGCAGGATATAGTAGATACTCTGGCCGGGTATTTTGAGAAAGTGTATACCTCACACTCACACATAACGAAAGAGGAGGCTCTGACCTACATCAAGGATATTAAAATGCCTACCTTATCGGCGGAAACAGACCTCTTACTGGAGGCTGGCCCCACGGTTGATAAGCTGCAGACTGCCATCTATTCCCTGCAGTCGGGAAAGGCGGTGGGGCCCAACGGTATACCTGTCGAGCTATATAAAAGGACATATGATCTAACTGCCCCGTATTTTTCAAAAATGTTCTCTGACAGTTTGAAGGCAGGGGAGCTGCCACGGGATCAAAGCGTGACCTCCATAGTAACGGTCCTGAAGCCTGGTAAACCCCCCGAAGAATGCTCATCATATCGGCCAATATCCTTACTTAATGCTGAGGCTAAGATCCTTGCCAAGCTTATTGCGACACCCATAACCCTGCAGCTCATGACCCTGATTAACCCGGACCAGTCTGGATTTATGCCCAATAGAAATACGGCACTTAACCTCAGAAGGCTGCAGGCGGTAATGGCACACATACCGTACATTCAGGAACCTGCAGTTATCCTCTTTCTCGATGCGCGAATGGCATTCGACATGGTGGAATGGCCTTACCTATTTGCGGTCCTCCAGCATCTAGGCTTCGTACCGAAATTCTGCGCATGGGTGTAGTTGTTATACTTACACCCTCTGGCGCACGTGGTGGCTAACAAACATATCTCCAGGGACTTCCCACTCTCACGTGGCACAAGCCAGGGCTGTCCACTGTCCCCATTTTTGTTTGCCCTGGCGCTGGAGCCCTTGGCAGCATGGATCCGATGGGACCCCATGATTCGGGGACTTAAATGGACAATGACCTGGGAAGACCGCATCTCTTTCCATGCAGATGATGTGTTGCTATACCTCACCTCCCCTAGGAGCTCCATTTTAGTGCTTTTAAACATTTGTGAAATTTCGGCCGTGTGTCGGGCTATACCATCAACTGGTCTAAATCGGTCTTGTTCATTTTGCACGGCCCTTCCCCATCGCTCCAAGCGGATTGCCCACTAAAAATCATGGACGACTCCTTCAAATATTTGGGCATTCATGTAACCCCCAGGTTGGAGGAATTTCTCCGCAAAAAATCTGCTGCCCCCCCCTGGAACGGTTTAAATGCGACACGGCGCACTGCAATAGTCTGCCGCTGACCTTGCTGGGCAAGGCAGCCCTTTTTAAAATGATGACACTCCCACGGTTTTTATATGTTTTGGAGAACACTCCATTTGTTGTGCCATTAAAATACTTCAAGATGATAGCGGCGACTGTTTCCTGTTAGCTCTGGGGACACAAGCCAGCGCGCATAGCACAGGGAAAGTTGGTAAGGGGTTGGTACGATGGCGGAATAGCTTACCTGGATATACAGTGCTACTACTGGGCGGCCCACTTAAAAATAATCAAACAGTGGATACATACGCCCGAGACGGAGCCAGCGTTTCAGGCGGACTGACAGGGGTTGGGTGAAGCAGATATTATGTCTGTGTTGTACGATAAAAGTAGATCATCCTCCCTCATTGGCCCCACGGCGCACACGGTCCATATATGGTATGCGGCGCAGGTACGACTAAAATGCAAGGGCGCTATCACCCAGATGACACTGATCTGGTCTGCACTGCAGCTTGGAAGGCTTAGAAACAGCAAGGGATTCCGGGCGTGGGACCGGATAGGTATTTCCACAGTGGGGGATCTACGGAAGAGAGGTGAAATGGTCTAGTTCGAGCAGATTAAGATTCAATATGAACTAGCACCCACTGAAATGTTTTGTTACCTGCAAATTAGACATGCATTACGCTCAGTTCTCTCACCTGGTACGGACATACCGGAGGCCACCCCTTGGAGGACAGGCTTCTGACTGAACATATGCCCAAAAAGGTTACCTCCTCCACTTATCGTAAGCTAATCAATAACTTGCCGGACCCGATGCTGACACTTAGAGGCAAGCGGTCCACTGACCTGGGGAATATCGACGATGCAGATTGGCAGACAGCACTGTCTTCCCCGCGAGAAGTAGCCATACCATCAAGGCTTCGTTTAGTGCAATTAAAGATACTTCACCGTGCCTATTCTACTAGGGTGACACTCTATACAATAGGGAGGGCTCCACATCAGTTTTGCCTAAGGGATTGCGGGGGGAGGGGACCTTTTTTCACACATATGGCAATGTCCCCAAATCGCAACCTATTGGGTCTAGGTGATGCGAACCATGTCACAGGTTGTGGGGGTGTCACTTGTACCGGAACTGAGGTGTTGTCTCCTGAATTTGTGGGAACCAAATGATGTTTCCCATTCAGCTCAAGATTGGGTTACGCTGGGGATAATGTCTGTCAAACGGAATGATGCCAGGAAATGGAGATCCGAGGAGTTACCAGCGCTTAGAGACTGGTGCAACGATATGGATGAGGCTATGATGGCAGAACGGGTGGTATACACACACCGTGGATGCCCACGCAAATGGGAGAAGGTGTGGGGCGCATGGAACAAGTTCAGGGGCTATCTGTGTGACCCGCCCATGAAAGACATGGAAGGTGTGTACGAGTAGGGGGAGGACGGGTTGGTGGAGTTACGCAATATGCCAGCAGTGACGACTGGAATGTGTCATGTGTTAGCAATGTGTGCAATGTCGCCAGCATTTGTTATGATACACAGTGTTAAATGTAGATGCCATGTGATTTTACTATGCCCTGATTTTCTTTTATCAATAAAATGTAAAAAAAAAAAAAAAAAAAAAAAAAAAAAAAGGTCGGCAACGCATTTCTAGGTAGGCGGGATTTATATGCTTCTGTGAGGATTCATAGAGAAGACGTGCCTGTCTGTCTCGCTCGCTACATAAGCCTACTGCATACTTACTGCCTTGCATTGCCTGTTTTTTTTGCTCTTAAACTCAATAAAACAAATTTGAAATTAAAAAAAATAAAAGTAAAATACCCTGCAGATCCGTGTTTGTTGCACACACAGGAACTGCTGTGAATCACTGTGCGCTTATAGAGATCACTATCAAACAATTATTAGCAAAAAAACGAAAAGGTCAGTCTATAATGACGAGGCAAATATAAAGGGGAGATGTATCCGAACCAATAAAAAAATCTTACACGAGTTAACTCCATTTTAGATGAAATTCAGCTGACGAACAAGTTACTTACCTACGGTAATGATATATCTGTAAGAAACATTTGTTAGCTAGATTCCTTACCTTAGAATATCCCCAGGCGTCAGACTGGAATCGGAAAGTTTTCGTCAGCAGTACCCCTGCGTGTCGGTAGGCGTCGTCTGCCGCTCCGCGTCACTCGTCGCGGTCATGATCGCCGGGATGACGTTGGGAGTACTTAGACACCGCCCTCGCACGCTGATGTCAGTTCTGTACATAGCTTTCCGTGCCAGGAACGCAGAGCCATGCAAGAAACCGACACTGGTGCAATAAAACTAGGGCCCTCAAAGGGAGATACCTTAACCCTAGATATCGGTTCGCAGAACGGGGAGAATGGGTGGGGTGGTAAGGAATCTAACTAACTAATGTTTCTTACAGTTATATCGTTACCGAAGGTACCGTTTATCTGAAAGAAACACGTTAGTTAGATTCCCTACCTTAGAATAGATACCCCAGCAATACCAATCCCGGTGGTGGGTCTGCGAACCAAGATCACACCAGGAAGTCCTGAAGAACGGAACGGCAGAAAAAGCCATCCCTTTGGACTTTGCTGTCCAGGCAGTAGTGCTTAGCAAGCGTGTGCAGTGCGGCCCACGTAGCTGCCTGACAGATGTCCTGCAAGGGGACTCCCCGACCCAGGGCAGTAGTAACCGCCGTGGCCCGAGTGGAATGGGCGCACAGCCCCACATGAGGCTCCTTTTTCGCCAAGGAATAACAGACCTTGATGCACAAAACTACCCAATTAGAGATGGTCCGCTTGTGCACCGCCTGTCCCTTCTAAGCGCCTACGTAACCAACAAAGAGGTTGAACTGGTCGTCGTTTTGGGTCCAGACGGTGGAGCCTCTCTTCCTCTTTCGAGGGATGCGGAGGCGGAAAGAAGGTAGGCAAGGTGATGAACTGCCCGATGTGAAAGGCCATAACCACCTTGGGCAGGAAAGAAGGACGAGTCCTCAGAACAACTTTGTCCGGATGGACAGAGGGGAAAGAAGGCTTAGAAGACAGAGCCTGGAGCTCACTCACTCTTCTGGCAGAGGTGATGGCAACCAGTTTAAAGAGTCAGAAGACGAAGAGGACAATTATGAAGTGGCTCAAAGGGAGCGCACATCAGATAAGTACTAAGTTCAAGTCCCACTGAGGCATCACGAAAGGAAAAGGAGGGAACATGTGTGTGATGCCTTTCAAGAACCTATTTACAACAGGGGACTTGAAAAGAGAAGGCTGATCAGGACGCCTTAAGAAGGCTGAAATGGCAGAGAGATAGCCTTTGATAGTGCCCAGAGCAGAGCCCTGCTGGGCTAGAGAAATAAGGAAAAGGAGAACCTCTGAAAGAGGGGCAGAAAGTGGATCCCCAGCCTTTGCTGTGCACCATGCCACAAATTTGTACCACCTGCAGGCGTATACCTTTTTTGTGGAGGGACGCCTGTGTGCCAGAATCACACTGCAGGAGGCAAGTCAAAAGGCCTCAACTGTCGCCGCTCAATCTTCACGCATGTAGGTGGAGACTGGACATGTTCGGGGATCGACTGACATACTGAGTAGCTCGGGATACCAGTACCTTCGAGCCAAAGCCGGAGCCACAAGGATGACTTGGGCCCGGTAGCGCGTGATCTTCTTCAGCACTCCGCGCAGAAGTGGTATAGGCGGAAAGGCGTACAATAGACCGCAGCTCCACTCGCAACGAAAAGCATCTCCAAGCGAGTGCCGCATTGGAAATTCCAACATGCAGAACTGATGCCATTGCGCGTTCTCTTCGGTGGCGAATAAATCTAACCAAGGCTCTCCCCACTGCTGAAAGAGACCTTGCACCACGTCCGAGTCCAGATGCCACTCGTTATCCATCATCCACCGACTGCTGAGTTTGTCCGCCCTGGCGTTCAGGGAACCTGCCAGGTGTTGAACCACCAGGGTGATGCCCTGGTGTTCCAGCCATGTCCAGAGGCGTAGAGCCTCCTGACAAAGGGTCCACAACCCCACCCGCCCTGTTTGTTGCAGTACCACATGGCGGTGGTTTTGTTCGTGAACACCTGCACTACACTTCAGAGGGAAGGATTGCCTTCAGTGCAAGTCGGATCGCCCGCAGCTCCAGAAGGTTGATATGGAGCCGGGACCCCGCCAGAGACCAGAGGCCTCTGATCTCCGCCTCTCTCATGTGACCCCCCCATCCCAGGAGAGACGCACCCGTCACCACTGTGTGCTCCGGTTGGGGAAGGGAGAGGGATCTTCCATTTTCTCTGTTGAATGTTCAATCTTGAACCTTTAAAAGGATTACCCAAATTAGTGTTTGCACACTTTTTCCAATACTGTTTTAATAATGGTGGCGCCACAGTCCATACCAATAGCTGACAATTACAGACCTGCAGTCCATGCACATTTAACTTTACATGGCCTTGGCAATATAGGGAGCGACAGGATCTTCGTGGTTGAAGCCCACAATGATTATCGTTTGGAAGTATTTTATTCTTGGGTAAATTTTCAAGCTGTGGATGCTAATACAGGGACATGTTATGAATACACAGGTATGTTGCACCACCACAAAATTACAGAGCCTATCGGCTCTTAGAAATTCCACTTTCTCATTGGGAACAACAAAATTGGTTTCGAAGTGCCCCAATACACGTACTTAGTCATGTATACACTGGCCCCCTTTAGTAATGAAGGGGCCAGCGCTTGCTGGTAACACACCATACCCTGATCTACAAAACCTCAATGTTAATGAGCTACAGCAATTATATAATAATTGAGTTAAACTATACAGACTCTTAACTCAGTATCTTTTGCACACCTTGATGGCTGTCCCAGCAAGGGCGGCTTTGGCAGGGCAACCACATTTGCCTGCAGTACCTACAATAAGTTCTGTAATTATTAATTCAACTATGGGTAAAACCCTGCTAATTGTGAGGTAATTTATTTTTGTATAGCCCAAAAA
Organism: Lissotriton helveticus; assembly: GCF_964261635.1. Taxonomy (NCBI): domain Eukaryota; kingdom Metazoa; phylum Chordata; class Amphibia; order Caudata; family Salamandridae; genus Lissotriton; species Lissotriton helveticus. The sequence continues at coordinate 391,851,560 of NC_136068.1, read as the reverse complement.
ACTAGTCAAATTAAAGCTGTATTTCCCTTCACAGGACCACAAGAAAAAGACAGAATATGGACTATGTAATCACCACATGGGATGGTTCATCACATAGGTGACTGAGACACTCGAGTCACAGTTTTTGTTGCAGTGTATACCATCACGCATGGTACCCAGTCTATGTCAGGGTTGCCAAAGGTGTTACAACAAATACAGAATGAACACTGGGCACCTGCTGCCCTAGATTTTAGGATGAAATTGATGGTAAACTTTCCTGTGGCGGTCTCAATGATTTGGTCAATCATTAAAGGGAAAGCACCATCTGTGGCTATATGCCAATGGCTCAAGCAGGTTGCAATACCACATGGCGGTGGTGTTGTCCGTGAATACCTGCACTACACTTCCCCGGACAGAGGGAAGGAATGCTTTCAGTGCAAGTCGGATCGCCTGCAGCTCCAGAAGGTGGATATGGAGCCGGGACTCCGCCGGAGACCAGAGGCCTCTGATATCTACCTCTCCCAAGTGGCCTCCCCATCCCAGGAGGGATGCATCCTTCACCACTGTGTGCTCCGGTTAGGGAAGGGAGAGGGATCTGCCATTGACCCAATCGTGATTTTTGAGCCACCACTTTTATTGTCGTGCAGTGCCCTCAGAGATCTGGACATGGTCGGACAGGTTGTCCTGATGCTGCGCCCACTGAACTTCAGGTCCAACTGCAGAGCCTGCATATGCCATCTGGCATGTTGCACAAGCAGGATGCAGGAGGCCATCAGGCCCAGGAGCCGGAGGGTCATCCTGACTGAAACCCGGGCTAGAGGCTGGAAGATCGGAATCATAGCCTGAATATCCCGGACTCACTGCTCGGGAGGATAGACCCGAAACCGCGTCGAATCCAGAACTGCTCCGATTAAGGGGAGCTTCTGAGAGGGACTCCGGTGCGACCTCGGCACGTTGATGGAGCACCCGAGCAAATGCAGGAGGTCGGCCGTAGTCTGAAGGTGGGAGACCACTACCTGGGGCGAGCCCGCCTTCAACAATCAGTCGTCGAGGTAGGGGGAAGACTGACACCCCTGACCTGCACAGATGAGCTGCGACCACCGCCATCACTTTCATGGACACCCAAGGGGCGCTGGTAAGGCCGAAGTGGAGCACGGCAAACTGAAAATGCTCCTGGCCTACCGTGAACCACAGGTAACGCCGGTGGGCTGGCAGGACGGGGATGTGAAAAAATGCATCCTGCAAGGCCAACGCCACCATCCAGTCTCCAGGGTCAAGGACAGCCAAGACCTGAGCCAGAGTCAGCATCTTGAACTTTTCCTTCAGGAGGAAGCGATGGACGTTCCCACAGGTCCAAGATAGGACGTAGACCCCTTTGACCTTCTTGGGGACCAGAAAGTAGAGGGAACAACAACAACCCCCTACTTCTGGCCCAGGAACGCACTTGATGGCCCCCTTGGATAAGAGGGTTGTGACTTCCTGCCTGAGAAGTGCCAAGTGTTCCCCTGACATGCGGTGGAACTGAGGTGGCATGGCTGGAGGGATGGACCCTTGTGGATGATCTGCAACACCCACTTGTCCGATGTGATATCGCGCCAGTGGGGGAGGTTGTGGCGGATCCTGCCACCCACCGGCATGGGGTGCTCCACAAAGCACGGATTAGGAACGTTTGGAGGTAGAAGCGGCGGGGGCGGAGGTGGACTGACCTCCACGCTGATTCCCAGACCTGTCCCTGCGGAAGCAGCGTCGGCGCGGAGGCTGGTTCTGCACAGGCTTGCTGACGGAACGTGCTTGGGCGCCTCTGCTGTGGCCACGAAAGAAACAAAACCAGGAGTGGCCGGGTTCTTTGCAGAAAGACCCAAGGACTTGGCCGTGGCCCGCGAGTCTTAAAACGCTTCAGTGCACTGTCGGCCTCATCACCAAACAGGCAAGTGCCATCAAAAGGCATGTCCATGAGCGAGCTCTGGACATCGGGCCAGAACCCAGTAGAAAGCAACCAGGCTTGGCGACGCAGCGCCACGGTCGTAGAAATTGCCCTGCCCAACGAGTCAGTGGTGTCCATACCACACCGAATGGCGAACTTAGCCGCATCCTTAGCCTCAGCAACTGCCAGGGAAAGTACAGCCTGGACCTCCTCAGGACACTTGGGCAATATCTAAGCAACGGTATCCCACACCGCGTGGGAATAGCGGCCAAATAAGCAGGCGGTGTTCACCGACCGCAGCCCCGAGCTGGCCGAAGAGAACAACCGCTTACCGAACTGAACCAGCTTCTTAGAGTCCTTATCCGGCGGAGCCGTGGGAAAATCACTCTGCCACGTCGAGGCTTGGATGACCAGACTCTCAGGCATAGGATGAGTGGTCAGAAAGGTGGGGTCACCAGGCGGTGACGCCTGGCAACATTCTTATCCACAGGGGCCCCTGTGGCCGGTCACAACCAAGTGTCCAACAGGACTTCGGTGAGAGCGTCATTAAAGGGAAGCAGCGGCTCCAGCTAAGTAGACAACGTCTGGAGCATCTCGTGAGGAGGTTATTTTTGAGGGTCACTGTAGGAAGATCGAGGTTGAGGACCTCAGCAGCCTGACAGAGCACCATCATGTAGGAAGCACCCTCCTCCATTGTAGGCGGGGGAGAGGCAAACCCTGAGTCTGAAGAGACATCGAGGTCGCCTGCGTCCTCCAGATTGTCCACCCAATCCTGCTCACACTGATGGGCAAGAGGGACCTCGGACCCCTCCCAGTCATCCTCCACCTCCGTTGCCGGAGGAGCCGGCCGCTGCGGCTGAGCTGGAGGAGGGACAAATGGCATCTGAAACGTCGCCGTGAATGGCACCGGCCGAGGACGGGCCGGCGCCGTGTCCCAATGCAGATCCCAGGCAGGAATGAAATGGTCCTTGAACCGGGGCAGGGGTGGAATGTAACAGCACCCACTGCGGCGGCGGCGCTGGGGCCAGAGCCGCCAGCCGGACCTACTGGCACCGGGGCCAGAGCCAACGGCATAGGATCCTGTGGCGCCGAAGCTGGATCCGCCGGCAGCGCTGACGGGCCAACAAGATCTGGACAAGGGACGGCGGGGACCGAAGGCGCGCCGGCGGGAGTCCAAGGCCTAAAAAGGTGGTCCATGGTGGCAAGAAAGTCTTGCACCTGTTCGGGAGTCGCAGACAGACCCAGGTAAGGCGGGTAGGCCACACGACTCCAGAACCCCTGTCCACCTCGTCCGCATCTGAGGATCGACGGGGAGACTTCGGAGACCGAACACGCTTCTTTGACTTTTTTATGTCGTCGATTACCAGAATACGAGGGCGAAGACTTGGAGCCCGAGGGACGACGACAGCGGCCCCGCGAGCGGTCCCGGGAACGATACCTGGACCCAGAGCGGCGTCGGGGCGAGTGCCGTAGAGGCAAACATCATGGGGGTCCGCCTCTGACATATTGCGACAGCAGGCCCCACAGGACTTAAAGCCTGACATCCCTATGTGCACCAGGAGAAAAAAGGTGAGACAAAAGTCTCAAAAGAGTAGTCAAAAAGTGACTAAGGTACATGCTCTATCCGGATCTGCGCTTACTGGTGTGGAAAAAGAGCCGACGTCAGCACGCATGGGTTGCACCCAAGTAGTCTCCGTGACGTCATCTCGGCGCGTATGACGCCAGCAACTGACGCACAGGGGTACTGCTAGCAAAACTTTCCGGATCCAGTCTGACGCCTGGGAATATTCCAAGGTAAGAAATCTATCACTAACGTGTCTCTTTCAGATATCAAAGTCAAAAGGAAACATCAAGTGATGATGTGGAAAGCACCCTAAAAGATGTATCAACTCAGGAAACTGCAGTAGAACTAGAGCTGTCCTCACAAATGGATCCCCAGCTCCCCACAGCATTTGCAACCCAACTGAATGACAATAGATCAATAGCCCAGATAGGTCCTCAGTATGGACGCAAACAATATTAAAGCCCACAAGTTCAGAAGGAGCAGTTGAAACCTACAGCCAACATATGGCACAAGGAAGAAAATCAGAAGAACACGGCAACTTGACAGGAGATGCAGATAATTGAATATGCTACTTACCAGTATGCATCTTTTCTTGGCATGTAGGGCTGCTAACATTCATATCTATAGCATAGATCGCCGCCTAGTGTTGGGTCCGGATGATTGCACATTGTTGTCCTGGAAGAGTCTTCGAAGTATCACGAGATAGGTGGCTCCTCCCCTGGACTACAGTGCGCATGGGCATCGACTCCATCCCCAGATTGTTTTTAGCCATTGCGGCAAAGATGGAGTATGATCGTGTAAGTGATGTCCATGCTAATGATTGAATGCAAGAAGGTCTGCAGCCGCTACAGGCGCCGGGGAGGAGGGTGGGCGATATGAATGTTAGCAGCCCTACATGCCAAGAACAGATGCATACTGATAAGTAGCATATTCAGTTCGAGGCATGTGGGCTGCTAAATTCATATCTATAGCATAGAATACATAGCAGTCCCTCCATTAACGGCGGCCGCCCGTGCCGGCTGCAGAAGTCTGAAAAAGTGTTTTGAGAACAGCCTGTCCTACAGCTGCCTGCTGTTTGGAATGCACATCTACACAGTAATGTTTGGTAAACGTATGTGGTGTAGACCATGTGGCTGCTCTACAGATGTCTTCCAAAGGGATGTTACCTAGGAATGCCATGGAGGCCCCCAACTTGCGGGTGGAATGGGCTCTGGGGGGGACCGTTAAGGTGCACTTAGCTTTCTGATAGCAAATCTGAATACACTTAATGATCCACCTGGCTATTCCTGCTTTGGAAATGGGGTTGCCTTTGTGCTGTGCAGAGAAGGCAACAAAGAGTTGCTGTGTCTTTCTAAAAGGTTGTGTTCTGTCAATATAGTACATTAATGCCCTTTTGACGTCTAGTGTATGGAGCATTCTTTCTGCTACAGTTTCTGGGTTTGGAAAGAATGCGGGCAGTTCAATGGTTTGATTGACATGGAACTGCGACACCACCTTAGGAAGAAACTTGGGGTTAGTGTGGAGCACCACCCTGTTGGAATGAATTTGTATAAATGGCTCTTGAATCGTGAGCGCTTGTAGCTCACTAACGCGTCGTAAAGACGTGATGGCAATGAGAAAAGCGACTTTCCATGTGAGGAATTGAATCTCACATGAATGTAGAGGCTCAAAGGGTGGACCCATCAACCTGGTGAGGACCACTTTGAGATTCCACGCAGGAGCTGGTGGGGTCCTGGGAGGGATGACCCGTTTCAGCCCTTCCAGGAAGGCTTTAATGGCAGGCACCCTAAAAACAGAGAGATGCTGCCTGTTTTGAAGATACGCTGCTATGGCGGATAAGTGTATCCGAATGGAAGCGTATGCTAGATTGCATTTGTAAAGATGTAACAAGTAGCAGATGATGTTAGGAATGGATGCATCTAGCGGGTTGATATTGTGATCTGTACAGTAAATGACAAACCGCTTCCACTTTGCTGCATAGCAAGCTCTGGTAGTGGGCTTTCTTGCCTCCCGGATGATGTCCATGCATTCAGGAGGCAAATTAAGGTAGCCAAACTCTAAGACCTCAGGAGCCAGATCGCCAGATTGAGCTGTTGCGGATCTGGATGCTGAATGTCGCCATGGTTCTGCGTCAATAGCTTGGGTGTGAGGCGCAGCCTTTGATGCGGTACCACGGAGAGTTCTAGAAACGTGGTGTACCAAGGTTGGCGTGCCCACGTTGGAGCAACCAGGATGAGCGTCATCGAGTGTTGCTTTAGCTTTTTTGCCACCAGCGGAATGAGAGGTGCTGGGGGAAAAGCGTACGCAAATCTGCCTGACCAGTTCATCCATATCGCATTGCCCTGCGACTGTGGGTGAGGAAACCTGGTGGCAAAGCTTTGGCATTTTGCGTTTTCCCTTGTGGCAAAGAGGTCTATCTCTGGATGACCCCACTGCTGGAAGTACGGGCGGAGTACTGATGGATGTATCTCCCACTCGTGCATTTGGTGGCTGTATCTGCTGAGCAGATCCGCCATCTGATTGTCCTTGCCCGGGAGGTGTTCCGCCATGAGGAAGATGTTCCTCTGAATGGCCCACTTCCACATGCCCTGAGCCAGATGAGACAGCTGTGGAGAGTGTGTACCTCCCTGCTTTTGTATGTAGTACATGGCCGTCATGTTGTCCGTCCGGATCAACACGACCTTGTTGCACAGATGTACTTTGAAGGACTTGAGTGCCATGAAGATTGCCATCAGTTCTAGGTAGTTGATGTGCATCTTCTTCTGTTGCGGTGTCCATAGTCCCTGCACCGTGTAGTGGAGCACATGAGCTCCCCATCCCTGGAGAGATGCGTCCGTCGTCAGGGTAATCTGTGGCACAGGCTCTTGGAACGGTCGGCCCTTGCAAAGGTTGTGCGGAGTCCACCAATGCAGAGAGCTGTATGCCCGACCAGTCACCAACACTAGGTCTTTCAACTGGCCATGAGCCTGAGTCCACTGACGTGCCAGGCATTCCTGGAGCGGACACATATGCAACCTGGCGTGCGGGACTATGAAGATGCAGGAGGCCATCATGCCTATCAACTGCATGAACACTCTCGCTGGGAGGGAGTGTTGGGGTCTGAACCGTTGGATTAGCGACTGGATGTTGTCGATCCGTGCTTGGTTCGGCTGAGCCGTGGCAGTCAGAGTATTTATTGTCGCACCCAAATACTGCGCACATGGGCTGGCAGGAGGTGCGACTTGGGATAGTTCAGGGAAAACCCCAGACCATGAAGAAGGTGAATGGTGTGAGACATGTCTGTGGCGCACTGTCGCTCCGACTTGGCTTGAACGAGCCAGTCGTCTAGGTAAGGGTAGACATGTATGTTTTGTCTCCTGAGGTGCGCTGCTACTGTTGCCAGACATTTGGTGAACACTCTGGGGGCAGTGGTCACTCCGAAGGGGAGAACCTTGAACTGGTAATGCCTGTTTTGTATGGTGAACCTGAGATACTTTCTGTGGGAAGGATGGAGTGGTATGTGGAAATAAGCATCCTTGAGGTCCAAGGTTGCGAGGAAGTCTCCCTGGTTTAGTAATGGAAGAACCTGTTGCAGTGTTAACATGTGGATGTGTTCTGAAAGAATGTACTGGTTCAGAGGCCTGAGGTCCAGAATCTGTCTGAGTGAGCCGTCCTTCTTCGGGATTAAGAAGTACAGGGAATACACCCCTGTGCCTTCCTCCTCCACCGGCACGAGCTCTATAGCGCCTTTTTGCAGCATTACAAGAACTTCCTGCTGCAATAAGTGCAAGTGCTCGGCTGACATAGGACGTTGTCTTGGGGGAATGTTGGGGGGAGTGGATGTTAACTCCAAACAATAGCCGAACTGGATAAGTTGCCGTACCCACCTGTCTGTGGTGATGGACTGCCAGACAGGGAGGAACCGTTGTAGTCTCCCCCCGACAGGTGTTGGATGGTCGGGGGGCAGTGACAGGAAGTCACTGTTTGTTGGAGGCAGAGGAACGGGAGCTGTTGTTGCCTCTCCCTCTGCCTTTGGCACTGTTTCCCCGGTACCCGCCTCTACCTTGTTTGGGGTACGAGGATTGCGCCCCACCCTTGTTGTAGGGCGTTTGCTGTGCCAAGTGTCCTCTGGTAACACCTCGATTGCCTGAGCGACAAAAAGTGTTCCCACGGAATTGCTGAGACTGGAGAGCACCCATGGATTTGGCCGTCTCCGTATCTTTCTTGATCTTCTTGAGGGTGGTGTCCACCTCTGGGCCAAATAACCGGTCTGGATTAACAGGCTGGTTAAGGATAGCTGTCTGAATCTCTGGCTTGAACCCTGAGATGCGGAGCCATGCTTGACACCTCAGCATAACACTAGTGTTTATCGCCCTCGCTGCTGTGTCCGCAACGTCGAGCGCACATTTTATCGCAGCGTTGGAGATGAGCTTGCCCTCCTGTATAAGCATCTCAGCTCCCTCCTTAAACTGGTCTGGAAGGTGTTGCAGCAGTTGTTCCAGGGTGTCGTAGTGCGCCCTATCGTATCTGGCCAGCAGAGCCTGTGTGTTTGATATGCGCCAGATGTTTGCTGCCTGAGCCGACACCCTTTTCCCCGATGCCTCCAGCACTTTGGACTCTTTATCCGGGGGAGGAGCTTCACCCGTTGTTTGAGAGTTTGCCCTCTTGCGGGCATTTGAGACCACCAAAGAGTCTAAGGGCAACTGGCCCCGGATGTAGCTTGGGTCGCCAGGTGCGGGCCTGTATTTTTTCTCTATCCTGGGGTTCACCACCCGAGCCCTGGTGGGTTCCTTGAAAATGTCCGTGGCATGTTTAAGGACCCCCTTTAGCATAGGAAGAGTTTTCACAGTTTTTTCCGCTGCAGAGAAAGTGTCAAATAAAAAGTCATCCTCCACAGGGTCAGCATGCATCTCTACTTTATGATTTGTAGCTGCCCTCTCAATTAAAGCATTAAATGCCGCGGAGTGTTCTGTGGGAGAGGTTTTTACACCATAAACCTGAGTGTCCTGGAGAACCTGCTGGTCTCCGTGATCACCAGTGGCCATCCAGGAGTCCTGCTGATCATCAGTGTCTGTGTTTGCAGGAAAGTTATACTCCTCATCTTGTTCACCTTCATCTCCTTCTGAGCAAGTGGGTGAAGGTGTTGCCCCTCTCCTAGTCTGTGGAGGAAGTTGTTCAACTAGCACTGGAGTATCTGGTGCTGGTCTTTTCCGTTTGAGAGGAATTACAAACGACTCTAGAGGCTGTGAAGTATTTTTCCTCTTGTACAGCGTGAGTTTCCCTGTGTCGGCGTCGATAAAACGCGCTGACTGCTCCTCCAGTAGAGGTTGTCGAGGACAGAGACTTACGCCGGAAACTGTGGAGTCCTTGGTCACCAAGCGTGGTGCAAAGGCCTTCGGCGCCACCTTAGGCGGTAGAGTGTAGAGTATCGGCATCGAAGTCGTCTTCGGTGGGGCCAGCGGTTGGGGTGCTGAAGGTGTGCTCGGCTCCGACGCCGACGCCTTGTCCCGTTCCCGTATCCGCTTGAGGGAATCCGAGACCTGCTTGGTAAACGAAGCGGATGGTTTCGTCGACCCGAGTGATGACCTCTGTCCACCTCCATGGGAAGAGACGAGCGTCGTTGATGGCTGTGTGGCCGCCGTAGGCGCAGACGTTTTTTCGACCACTGCGCTACTGTCACCGACCCCAGCCGCAGACGCGGACGTCGACTGCTTCGGATCGACTGCCTTTGTTTGTTGCTTCGGGTCTCCAGACTGTTGCTTGGTGCCCGTCGCCGACTGTGACTTCGACCCGGCCACCTTGCTCGACACCCGCTCGAGCACACCCTTCGAGCTTGGTTCCTTGGGCACTTTCGACACCTTTGCTGGGTCGCTAGCTTTAGAAGGTTTTGAGGCGTCCGAAGACGACGGCGTCGATGGCGGAGCAGGCGTCGATGGCGTGTCGGCCATCTTTGTTTTCGTCGATACCGATGTTGTGAGGTTCGGTTTCGATTTCTGTAATGGCGGCTCCCCTGAGGTGTCGGCCATCTTCGTCTATACCGATTGTGTGAGTTTCGGTTTCGATTTCTGTAATGGCGGCTCCACTGAGGTGTCCGTAGGCGGGCCGGAAGGCGGGGCCGTGGATCGAGGTGGAAGGTCGTGGGTAAGGCCGCGTGGCGATCCCGTGACCTGGGCCATTGTCAGAGTACGAACGGGGCATAGCTCATCCTCCGAGCTATCTTCCACGGCCCCATATACTTCTTCGTAGTCCCCTACCTCTTCGACGTTTTCTTCCAGGTCTAGAGTCGCGACATCTGCCTCGGAGTCGGGCTGGACCTCCGCCGATGAAGGTGAAACTTGTAGTTGAAGTACTTGTACTTCTGCTTCGGGGTCTTCGAAGATGTCGTCCGGCGCCGGGGCCGACCGCTGTGCTGCGAGGCGCGCCACGCGCCGAAGCTTGAGAGTCTTCTTTGACCTGAATTTGGAACAGGCCATACAGTTGGTCTCGTTATGGTCTGGCGACAGGCATTTATTACACACAGGGTGTACGTCGATGTGTGGGTACTTCGAGCCACACACGGGGCACTTCTTGAATGGACTTCGTTCCATGTCGTCTAAGTCTTGCTGCGTCCACAGGGCCTCGATGACCGAAGAGTCACCCGACTCCTCAGCTATCCGACTCGACGAGTTGGAGTGTTCACGAGACCGAACACGAACAATACCGACGGGATAAGCGAAGGCCTTTTGGCCTTGAAAAGAGTGTTTTTTATCGATTCCGAACAGGAGACGTCGAAATCACATCCGAACCCAATGGCGGAAAAAAACAATCTGGGGATGGAGTCGATGCCCATGCGCACTGTAGTCCAGGGGAGGAGCCACCTTTCTCGTGATACTTCGAAGACTCTTCCAGGACAACAATGTGCAATCATCCGGACCCAACACTAGGCGGCGATCTATGCTATAGATATGAATTTAGCAGCCCACATGCCTCGAACTCCTTGCTATCTATGCAACAATGTAGACACCCAAAAGTACAAGCTCAGAATCATAAGAGACAAAACAACTAGAATGGAATATGAGAGAGGGCAACACCAGGAAGATTGCCTGCCCAGAAAATGACATGGAAAAGGTGCGAAGCTATGGGGCTAATTGACCTATACCATAAAATTGCACTCTACCCAGAATATTCTTCACGAGGAAAGTGGGATGTCCTCAATAGAGAGAACATTGTTGAAGCCCTGTGCCAACATGCTAGGCCTGGAAAAAATGATCCCCCCCAATATTTATGGTCTGGCCTACCTCCCACAAGAGATTGGAGAGATAAATGAATGCCCTGAAATCATCTTTACTAGCCCCTTGCCAGTAAACGTCCTGAGGAGGAACAAGCAGCAGTTTGAAAAATTGGAAATAAAAGTGTTAAACCCACAGTCCCTAAATATCCCACCTTTCTTATGGAGACAGAAGTAATCACCAACAAAGTAATAGGCCAGGGCATGGAGGTCCAAAATAGGCAAAGGAATACTACTGACTCCGTACTAAGGGGCACTAAAATAGGAAATCGACGCAGGAAGCCAAGAAGGGGAGATGATGATAATGACAAATAAAAGAGGGGACGGCCGTCATTGCACAACATGACAAACGAAACTGATGGGCAGGGCATGGCTAACGAATGCCCTTAAGTTCTGATCCTAGCACATGGAGCCCAAATAACACAACCCTGATATTAAAGACCACCCTTACCTCGTGGAAGATATGAGGCTTACTGAAACCAAGAAATAAAGAATGCTGCCATCAAAGAGCTGAGGAGACATGACATCATTGCACTTCAAGAAACTAGGGCAATCTGCTCATCCCCTTGACACAACTTTACAACTTATGAAGCTCCAGCAACTGGCCTCACAGGCAGGGGGCCATGCCTCTCGCGGAGTGTCGATCTACGTGAAAAACAAGCTGATGGCACATGAAAAATGTGCTTTACAAAGAGAATGAGGATTATATTATCCCGATGATATCCTTGGTCAATAGCAGGAGAGCAAGGCCAAGGCTCTCTTATTATAGGGTGCATTCATCCTCACCCTGCTGAGACAAGACGAGAAGCAAAATCAACACCACTGCTCCCAATATTGAGGAACTTAACAGCATCATACCCAGATGATATGTGGTCATTTTGGGTGACAATGTTAATTTAATGTGCGCAGAACAGAACACTTTCTTAGACCTTGATTTCCACTCGTGAAACACCCCAGGGTCAGACCACCATTTGACCCCACATCAGATAGTGACAGGGAGAAAGATGAACATCAGTGTGCTACTAACTAGACATAGGTGGCAGATAGAGTGCACCTGAAATAGTATGAACTGAAATATCAGTTTATTTGTCTCACCTAACACAAGTGTCAAAGTTTGTTTCAAAACAGGGTACACTGTAGCTGCCATGCACGTCAACGCCCCTCCAGATGACACCCCTCTAGTGCATGACCAACAGACACCCTTGCCATTGGGAACTCTAATTTGTATACCCAAATGAAGGGAGCATCGTGTTCAGTAATCCGCATTTGCATATGCAAGTTAGTTCCCAACTGATTCAATCAAAAGACAGATTTCCTTGAGTCCACAATCGTAATTTATTAAACATCACTTTAGGATAGTGTTTCCACAATGATTCATAAAAGTTCATCAATATAAATCACCAAGTTCACAGCAGTTTAACAGAAATTCCAAATAAATTCAGCTAACGTGTTTCATCCACCGTAGGACGTCATCAGGGTAACAGTTCAATTTTCTTTCTGTGTGACTTTTCCCTATCAAGTAAAAGACTCGGATCTTTCTTCTAAATTAATGGTTTCCAAAATGTCATAAGCACCGTTTTTCGTTAGGCAGACCGTGCCTATAAGATTCCCAGCCAACAGGTCTTAACCCCTTCCGTGCGGGGCTGTTTCCCCCGCTGTGCTGGGGGCGCGCACGGTGCCCTGGTGCCCTGGTGCTCATGACGAGGTCAGCTCGTCATGAGCGACGGCGCTCCGGTGCTCACGCCCGTTCCAATGGAACGCTCAGCACAGCAGGGGAATTAGCCCAGCATGCGAGTGTTCCATCTAACGGGCGCGGTCATGACGAGCTCAGCTGAGCACCGGAGCGCCGTGGCTCACGACGAGCTGACCTAGTCATGAGCACTCAAGAGGTTAAATGTATCAGGATCGAAATTCAACAACAATTTCCCTGTAAGCAGCTATTATGATGGTCATCTATAAGCACCTCACTCGTTTTCAGTCCAATCCCTCCAATTCAAGCCCCATTCAGCTACTGCGACCTTACAGCGGGATTTATCGGGCCGGCTGCATGGAATAAGGTCACAGAGTTGCAGAAAACTTGGAAGAGCACGGAGACTAAGCTGCAGTAAGAATCTTCCTACCATGAGCGTCTTGTCTTGGTTCATGGTTCGATCCAGTAGCAGAGTCCAGTGTCCAACAGAAGAAGTGTCTTCAGAAAGGTCTTAACAAACCTTGACTGCATCCAGGACCAATCTTAGGACCAACTCTCAGGGGAGCCCTTAAGTAACCCAAAAAGGGGAAGGACAAATTAAGCAGTAACCTGCCTATCAGAGGTGTCAGGGACGCTACTCTGAGAACCTAACCAGTCAGCTGCTCATAGGGGCCAATTTTCAAGATGGCAGGATCAAAAAGCCACCTGGTGGAGCTCTGAGCCCCTCCTAGGGAAAGAGCTGTACAAGGGGGTGGTCACTCCACTGTCCTTTATGTGGTTTCGCACCAGAGTGGGAGCCAAGGGCTCCTGTACTGATGGAAACTGGCTTATGAAAGGAGGGCACCAAATGAGCCCTTCAAAGCAGTTTGAAGACGCTCAGGAAAACGCTCCTCCCTAGCCTAAGACACCTAGTTCTAAAGGAGAGGTGGCTAAAACTCTCCTCTACAGGAAATCCATTGTTCTGCCTTCGCCAGCTCAAATTGAGCTCGTCAGCAGGAGGGCAGAACAGTTTCTGGGGTTGGCAGCAGCACTAGCTTGGAACCATTCACCCGGTCTGTGGGCTTTAAAGCCTACCTTAGGGGTTATTATAAGTTTTGAGTGCAAGGAACAGGATATAAGGAAAGGTTTATATCGCAAGTGAAATGTGCATGTACATTTCACGCAGGCTGCAATGGTAGACTTGCAGCACAGTTTCCATGGGTGGCATAATACATGCTGTAGCCCATGGAAGACCACTGGTGTACCAATGCCATACATACCTTAATTCCATATACCAGGGACATACAGGGTTACACCAGTATGCCATTTGTGGGATGTTCAAAGCACTTACCAGTAAATTGAGGAGAGAGAGCACAGACACTCTGGTCTTGATTAGCAGGATCCCAGTGTTTCACAGTCAAAACACACTGACACCAGGCAAAAAGTAGGTAACTTGAGGCCGAAAGAGAGAACCTTGAATTGGTAGTGGGTACCAGCCATTGCGAATCTGAGGAATTTTCTATGCTTCCGACGAATGGGGATGTGGAAATATGCGTATTCCAAATCGAGGGAAGTCATGAAATCTCCTTTGTTGAGACATCATAAGATCTCGGCCAGAGTTACCATCCTGAAAGTTTGCTTTCTCCGGAACTTGCTCAACTGTCTGAGATACAAAATTGGTCACCATTCCAACGACGTATTCATAATCAAGAAGAAACAGGAGGAGAAGCCTTGCCCTCTTTGCAGGATAGGAACTTTCTCGATGGCTACTTTTGAGAGCATAACCTTTGCTTCTTTCTGCAATAAGTGAATACGAGGGGGAGGGGCTCCCCTGGGTTGCATAGTTGGTGTTTGTTGTATTAGCTCCAACGTATGACTGAAGGCAATAAAATCCAGCACCCAACTGTCCGATGTCATACTCTCCCACTGCCAGAAGAAACTGGATCTCTTTGCACCCACGAGAGGGGAAAAAGAGGGGAAGCTGGTACCCTGGTGAAATCATTGTTTTCTTCCATTGTCCATGCCTTGTGTCAATGTTCTCCATCGACTCCCTTGGCAAGAGAAACCAGCCGTGGCTGGATGACGGTAGGCAGCAGGTTGATAGGATTGCCTATATTGAGGCTGATAGGGCTGGTATTGATGTGCCCTTTGGAGGCTTCCTCTGTAAGTGGAAAAATCTCCTCCTTTTGCCCCTCTGAATGGAACTTTCCTGTATTGGAGGGAATCTAAGGATTTTGCTGTAACCGTGACCATTTTGATGGATATAAGCACCTCATCTGTTTGCCAAACAAACCGTCCCCATCAAACGCCATATCCAGAACTTTTGACTGGACCTCCAGTCTCAATGCGGTTGCTTTCAACCACCCTTGGCGCCTTAAGACTGCTGCACCTGCCAGTTGGCGGAACCCAGTGTCGGCTATGTGTAAGAAAGTACCCTCTTTTTGCATGGTTGCCCCCACTTTTTGCTGAACTGCTAATGTACTTTGACTGAGCGTACCCTGGGCTCCTGCCAATCAGGTACCCAGTGCCTATGTTCATTCCCTAAAGCACAAGTTACTACTTGTGTAACGATATATCTGTAAGAGACATTAGTTAGTGATGGATTCCTTACCTTGGAATATCCCCAGACGTCAGACTGAATCTAGAAAACTTTGCGTAGCAATACCCCTGCGCGCCGGCAGGCATCGTCTGCGGCTCCGCGTCCGTCGTCGTTAGCGCCGGAATGATGTCGTCGGAGTACTTAGACGCCGCCCTCGCGCGCTGACGTCAGTTCTGATACACAGCTTTTCCGCGCCAGATACGCAGAGCCAGGAAAGAACCAACACTGGTGCCATGAAACTAGGGCCCTGAAAGGGGATGACCTTAACCCTAGATATCGGTTCGCAGAACGGGGAGGATGGGTGGGTCGGTAAGGAATCTATCACTAACTAATGTCTCTTACAGATATATCGTTACACAAGTAGTAACTTGTGCATCTAAAAGAGACACGTTAGTGATAGATTCCTTATCTTAGAATAGATACCCCAGCAATACCAACCCCGGTGGTGGTTCTGCGAACCAATAATCACACCAGGAAGTCCTGGAGGACGGAACGGCCAAAGAAGCCATCCCTCCGGACTTGGCTGTCCAGGCAGTAGTGTCTCGCAAACGTGTGCAGCGAGGCCCACGTAGCTGCCTGGCAAATGTCCTGCAAGGGCACACCTCGGCCCAGGGCAGTGGTAGTCGGCATGGCCCAAGTGGAATGAGCCCTCAATCCAACAGGGGGCTCCTTCTTAGCCAAGGAGTAACACGCCTGGATACACAAGATGATCCACCGAGAGATGGTCCGCTTGTGCACTGCCTTTCCCTTCTTAGCGCCCACGTAACCAACAAAGAGCTGGTCATCCACCCGGAACTGGCGAGTGCGATCCAGGTAGTAAGAGAGCGCACGTTTTGGATCCAGACGGTGGAGCCTCTCTTCCTCTTTCGAGGGATGCGGAGGCGGAAAGAAGGTGGGCAAGGTAATGGACTCCCCGATGTGGAAGGCCGTGACAACCTTGGGCAGGAAAGAGGGTCTTGTCCGCAACACAACCTTGTCCGGATGGACAGAGAGGAAAGGAGGTGTGGAAGAAAGAGCCTGGAGCTCACTCACTCTCCTGGCAGAGGTGATGGCAACCAGGAAAGAAGTCTTCAAAGTAAGAAGACGGAGAGGACAGTTATGGAGCGGCTCAAAGGGAGCACACATTAGGTAAGTAAGAACAAGGTTCAAGTCCCACTGGGGCATCACGAAAGGAACAGGAGGGAACATGTGTGTGATGCCCTTCAAAAACCTATTTACAATTGGGGACTTGAACAAGGAAGGCTGATCAGGTAGCCTTAAGAAGGCGGAAAGGGCAGAAAGATACCCTTTGATAGTGCCCAGAGCAGAGCCCTGCTGGGCAAGAGAAAGAAGGAAGAGGAGAACCTCAGAAAGGGGTGCAGAAAGTGGATCCACAACCTTTGCTGTGCACCATGCCACAAATCTGTTCCACCTGCAGGCGTATACCGACTTTGTGGAGGGACGCCTGGCTGCCAGAATGACATTACAGACTTCAGGAGGCAAGTCAAATGGCCTCAACTGTCGCCGCTCAATCTCCAAGCTTGTAGGTGGAGACTGGACAGGTTCGGGTGGAGAACCGTCCCCTGCTGCTGTGACAGAAGGTCCTCCTGAAGAGGCAGACTAATCGGGGGATCGACTGACATGCTGAGTAGCTCACGATACCAGTATCTTCGTGCCCAGTCCGGAGCCACAAGGATAACCTGGGCCTGGTCGCGCCTGATCTTCAGCACTCTGGGCAGAAGTGGTATAGGCAGAAAGGCGTACAATAGACCGCAACTCCACTTGCGACGAAAAGCGTCTCCGAGCGAGTGCCGCCTTGGAAATTCCAACGCGCAGAACTGATGACATTGCGCGTTCTCTTCTGTGGCGAATAGATCTAACCAAGGCTCTCCCCACTGCTGAAAGAGACCTTGCGCCACGTCCGAGTTCAGACGCCATTCGTGATCCATCATGCACCGACGGCTGAGTTCGTCCGCCCTGGCGTTCAGAGAACCTGCCAGGTGTTGAACCACCAGGGTCACGCCCTGATGTTCCAGCCACTGCCAGAGGCGCAGAGCCTCCTGGCATAGGGTCCACGACCCCACCCCGCCCTGTTTGTTGCAGTACCACATGACGGTGGTGTTGTCCGTGAACACCTGCACTACACTCCCCCGGACAGAGGGGAGGAATGCCTTCAGTGCAAGTCGGATCGCCCGCAGCTCCAGAAGGTTGATGTGGAGCTGGGACTCCGCCGGAGACCAGAGCCCTCTGATCTCCGCCTCTCCCATGTGGCCCCCCCAGCCCAGGAGGGACACGTCCGTCACAACCACGTGCTCCGGGTGGGGTAGGGAGAGGGATCTGCCAATGACCCAATCGCGGTCCGTGAGCCACCACTGCAACTGACTTGCAGTGCCCTCCGAGATCAAGACATGGTCGGACAAGTTGCCCTGATGCTGGGTCCACTGAAACTTCAGGTCCCACTGCAGAGCCTGTCGTAATTTGGCAGTACTTGAGTTAGCGTTAAGCTCAGCTACACGAAAATTTCTGTTAACTTGACTAAACGTGCGGGGGGCCATTTTGTATTCGGTGGCTTCCATTTTGTATTTATTTTATTTTTATTTTGAAAGTTTTATATAGCGCGGACAAGATCCTTGCAGATATCAGAGCACTTTACAAAGAGAAGTACATGAGGGAGCATGGTTAACAGATATATCATTAGGTCAATTAATACAAATAGGTGGCAACTAAGCCCAACATGACATGAGTACAAAATGGTACAAATCGGTGGCTACAAAGCCAAACATGTGAGTCATAAGACAGTTCATACAAATAATCAAAAGGGTCAAACATGTAGTATAGATCGGTGCAGAGTACTAACAGTGGTCAGGATAATAGTTCAGGTGTATTTAGCCATGAGGATAGCTTTTACTTCATTTTTAAAGAGTGTGGTGGAAGAGATAAGCCTGGTTTCGGGCGGGAGAGAGTTCCAGATCCTAGGCGCCATTCCCGAGAAGGAGCGCTTATATGTTTTTTCCTTCCGGAATCTTCGAGGTTTCAACAGAAGATTGTTTGCGCCTCTGGTGTTTCTAGCTCCTCCAGAGATTGTCAGTTTCTGAGCGAGGTATCCGGGTGAGTTTAGATGTACCGCCTTGTGTGTCATGCAGGCGATTTTCCGGTGTATTCTAGCTTCAAATGGCAGCCAGTTCAGGGATTTCAGGTCAGGGGTAATATGGGAGTGCTTTTTTGACCCAGTGATGAGTCTCGCTGCAGCGTTTAGAGAAGCTCTTAGGGGTGCGGTTGTAGTTAGGGGGAGTCCACAGAGGGCGATGCTGCCGTATTCAATTCAAGGGATGACTAGTGCTTGTACTGCCGTTTGGAAGTCTTTGGCTGGGAGGTAGGGTTTAAGTTTCCTCAGAGTGCTGATCTGGAAGTTTGCTCCCTTTGTTGCCTTGCTGATATGTTGCTGCATGTTCAAATTGGTGTCGAGTGTTATGCCTAGGGATTTTGCTGAGTCCACGATGGTGGGTTGGACATTGAGTGCGGTTAGGTCTTTAAGCCAAATTTGAGTGGTAGAGACCTTCGCTGGAGGTGAGATCAGAAGGAACTCTGTTTTCAGGGCATTGAGTTTGAGATGATTATCTGCCAGCCAGGATTGGGTGCATCTGATCGTTGAGTTCAGGAGCAAGATGTCCTTGGGGGACTGTAATTTGAGATAAAGTTGGGTATCATCTGCGTACATGTGAAAGTGTACATTGGATGCTTGTAGCAAGGTGGTGAGCGGTTCCATGACTAGGTTGAACAGAGTTGGGGATAGAGAGGATCCTTGGGGGACACCTAGCGTTACGGGTATTGGCGAAGACATCAGGTTGTTGCTCTTGAATTTCTGCGACCTGTTGTGAAGAAAGGAGGTGAACCACTTGAGAACAGTTCCAGATAAGCCCATTCTTGTGTTTAGGAGCTCAAGTAGATTCTCATGTTTAACGGTATCAAATGCTGAGGAGAGATCAAGGAGGATGAGGAGGCAGGTGTCGTTTTGGTCTAGCATTTGAAGTGCGTCGTCAATTATGTGAGTCATAGCCGTTTCTGTACTGTGCCCTGCTCGGAAGCCTGACTGGTGCGGGTTGAGGAGATCAAATTGTTCAATGTGTTTAGACAGTTGTAGTTGTGCACATTTTTCCAGCAGTTTGGCGAGAGTGGGAATATTGGTAATGGGACGGTAATTGTTGAGATCAGAGGGATCGGCTGTAGGTTTCTTTAGGAGAGGTGTGACCTGACCAACTTTTAGGGAGTCAGGTATGCTTCCTTGTTGGAGAGAGCTGTTGATGATTTTAGTCCAGAGAGGGATAAGAAAGGGGGTAAAGTATTTTACTGCTGCAGCAGGAAGGGGGTCCGTGAGGTGATTGGATGGTTTCAGGGTGCTGAGCAGTTTGCCAATTTCTTCTTCTGAGTATGTGTCAAAGGTTGACCATGTTGCATTGTTTTTTGGTTCAGTGGCTGCTAGGCACTGGGGTTTGGAGTAGAGGCTTGCGTCAATGAGGAGATCGCTCTTTATGTTGTCACGCGCAGTGATGAGTGGTTGGGGTTGATCCTTGGATTGTGATCTGATTAGCTCAAACAGTTTTCTCGGACGGTTTTTTGCTTGGTCGAGCTGGAGGCTGAAGAAGTCTGATTTTGAGCGTTTTATTTTCCTGAAGTAGGCGTTTCTCTTTGTCTTCAGATTTTTTAGGTGCATTGCCGAGGGAGCTGATCTCCAGGTACGCTCTGCCAATCGCATGTCTCGTCTATCTTCATTGAGTCTCCCGTCGTACCATGGATTAGAGATTTTAGTAGAGGCTCTTTTTAGCTGCATAGGAGCAGCCTCATTAATTATAGAGGT
Source organism: Lissotriton helveticus (assembly GCF_964261635.1). NCBI lineage: Eukaryota > Metazoa > Chordata > Amphibia > Caudata > Salamandridae > Lissotriton > Lissotriton helveticus. Next base: position 391,831,745 of record NC_136068.1, on the reverse strand, counting down.
CATAGCGTTGAGATAGTGGTCAGTCAGTGTTTGAACTTCCGTATCGCCTGTCGGTGGCAGTAAGAGATTGCACCTGTAAGGGGGTAGAGAGCCTGGGTTGAGTTTTTTCATGTCTCTTTTTCAGACTTTGGGTTTGGATACTTGAGCCGGGTTAACTTTAACTTTTTCATTGATAAAGAATGTGACAGTATGATGATCTGACCAGTCACAGGGTTGGATAGAGTCGAGTTGGATAGATTCCTCTTTGGAGATGATCAGGTCGAGGATAGAACCTTTCTCGTGGGTCGGGCTGTTGCATATTTGGGTTAGGTTGAGGGCATCGAGGAAGTTTTTAAGACTATTTACCACCGCGTCCTTGCGATCATTCCAGTGGAGGTTGAAGTCACCAAGGTATATTTGGGTGGGCTGCCGTCCGGAATTGGTTGTGATCACGTCCATGATTTGTTGGGAAAAGGTGAAGTTGTCCCTGGGTGGGTGGTAGATGCTGTGAAGAGAGCATATCGGTTTGCCCTCACTGATAATGTCAAGGCAGATGTATTCCCAGGTTGTTGGGGATGGTAGGGAGGGAGAATTGGCTTTCTGCACAGAGAGATTATTCCTGTAGATGCATGCGATTCCACCACCTAATTTGCCTACTCTGTCTAGCCTGATAATGTGGTAGTTGGGAGGAACCAGAATGTCCATTATAGGTGTCGAAGATTCAGTTAGCCAGGTTTCGGTCAAGATGATTAGGTCAAGGTCCGTTGATAAGAGGAGATCAGCAATAGCGGCAGAGTGTTTCGAGGCCGATCTACAGTTGAGGAGAGTGCATTTGAGACGAGGTGTGTTGAGAGTGGTAGACGGTTCTAGAGAGAGAGGGACTTTTCTAAGGTTATTGGGGATGGAGAATCTGCTGTTTAGTGTGGGGGGTCTAAGGGGATTTGAGTGTATCGTGGGAATGTTGAGCTGTGGGGTCGTTGTGTTATTTTGGGGGGCTGGGTCATAGGAGCGGAGAAGGGTGAGTGTGTCGCGGTCAGAAGTAGAGTTGTGGGTGCGACGAGGGCGGTTGTTGCGATTGCTAGCTGGGAGTGAGGTCAGGTTGGGGGAGAGTTGAGTGAGAGAGTTAGTCGGAAGGGTGGGGGACCCGTTGGGCGAGGAGGTGTAGTTGTGTGAGGTGTTGTAGGGACAACGAGGGTGACGAGGGGACCCGTTGGGCGGGGAGGTGTAGTTGTGTGAGGGGTTGTAGGGATGACGAGGGGGACGAGGGCAATTGCTGCGCCTATGGGCAGTAATTGACGCCCGGTTTGGGGCGTGTTGAGTGAGGGAGTCAGCTGGAGGGGTAGGGGACAAGTTGAGAGGGGGAGGTGGGTGCAGGGTGTATGGGGTGGGTGGCGAGTAGTTCCTTGATGTTGTGTATGTCTTCTTTGATCTGAGTAAGGGTGGCCATGATGATGTCCATCGTGAGGTAGGTGGTGGAGGTGGGGGCGGCAGTCAGAGGTGAATGGCTGACCAGGGAATTCGTGTGTAGGTGGGTGCGTGGGCTGGTGTTCGAGGAGGTATGCGTTGTGTTGGTGTACGGGGAGGTGTTAGGGAGGAGAGATGTTTTGGGCGGGAGGGGTGTGGATGAGGTAGGGAGGAGGTTGGTGGTATGAGTGAGGGCATTGGTGGTAGGCGGGGGGGTCAGGGTGTAGGCTGGGAGACTGATAGTCGTGGTGGGGGAGCAGGAAGGGTAATGGGGCTGAGAGTAGGAGGGGAAATGGGATGGTCCTGTTGTGGGGAGGGGGAGTTGAATTAAGAGAGGAGGTATGTTCTGCGTGGTTAGTTAGTGGGTAATGGGGACTGAGAATGGGGGGGATGAAGGGGGGGGATTTGTCGCAGTGCGTGTTGTTCTGATGCTGGACTATGTTGGGTGTGTTGTGTGTGAGAGCTGTGCTGTTAGGGGTGAGCGGAGTGACGATGCCCGCTGTAGGTGTGAGAGGAGTGTTGGTGGTATGTGTGGAGGTCTGGGTGCTGTTAAAAGGGGTAGGGGTGTGAGTGGTGTAAGAGGGGGAGCGATCTGTGTCTGTTTGAGGCGTGTGTTACAGCTGCATGGTGCTGAACTGGGCTAGAGGTGTTGTGGGTGGGGGTCTGGGTGTTGTTAAAAGGGGTGGGGGTGTGAGTGGTGTAAGAGGGGGAGCGATCTGTGTCTGTGTTTGAGGCGTGTGTTACAGCTGCATGGTGCTGAACTGGGCTAGAGGGGTTGTGGGTGGAAGATGGGCGATCAGGGGTGGTAGGTGTGTCCCTGATTGAGGAGTATGTGGCTGTGAGGTCATGGTTGGTGGGACTGGAGGGGATATGGGTGTCGGACCGCGAGTGGGAGAGGTGCTTTTTGAGGGTGGGGAACAAGTTGTCTAGCAGTTCCAGGTTCCTGTCTGTGGATTGAGCTAGGACAATCCCGTTATTGTAAATGGTGATGGTGGCTCTGCCTGGAAAGAGTTGGGATGGTGTGATGGAGAGAGTTAGGCTGTGAGCGGATTTCCTGGTGGAGGAGACGGTGAGTAGGGTGAGGAACGCTTTTCTCCATTGAGCTCTGCGTGTGGTATGGAATATGATATCAGTGTTCTGGGATCCAGTGACCGGTGAGAAGTAGGTGTCAGCAAAGGGTGTTTCAGGGTGTGACCTAAGGAAGTTGTGTTTAAAGCGTTTAGCGGCTTTTTTGGTAAGTGACGGTGGGTAGTTGATTTTATATGTGTGATTGCCGATCGGATCCATGTTGCGATTATGTTTTAGGAGGGAATGGGGGAGTGCAGTGTAGTGGTACACATGTGCAGGAGAAACAAATACATACAGTAGGTTACGCAGTGCAAGAGTAGTACTAGTGATCAATCAGCATAGCCCCAATGTAAGAGTGTGTAGAGAGACATATACATACAGTAGGTTATAGAGTACAAAAGTGGCACTAGTGATCAATCAGCATAACCAGGGTATACGAGTGTGCAGTATAGCAAATACATACGTTATTACAGTATAGCAAATACATATGATATTACAAAGTAAAGAAAATATATACGGCATTACAAAGTACAGAAGTGAAGTAAAATACTGGGAAAGGGTACAGATGCAAATATCAAGTTACACGGATCAAAAGTGACCCTAAGGGGCAGAAGTGACACTAGTGATCACCCAGAGATATATGGATCAAGAGTGACCCTAGGGGAGGGGCCGCACTGTAAATGAGAAATGAGCGCCAGGACTGGGTTTAAGGTCACCCGAGTGGTGGGATGCGTGTAGTCAATGAGGCCAGGTTATGACACAAACATGTTACGCAATGATACCGGTTTCGTAGGGGAGGAGGGTGGGACGGGAGTGGGAAGGCTGCATATTAGTAAACCAAGGTACCCAGGGGATAGGCTTTGGAAGCAGCCGAGGTGTAAGACATGGTTTGACTTGTTGGGGATGGGGAGAGGGGGATAAGAGTTGGGGGTTTGTGGGGTCTTATCTTAAACAAAAGCAGATGTACACTGTGATTTGAAATGCCACCACCAGCTCGGCTGGCTTACCCGAGATGCTGAACCTACGCATGCCGCCCGACCTCCGGGGTGTGGGCTGAATGGCCGTGTACACTATATTTCTGGTTACGACTTTCCCACGCCAGTGGTGGCCTACCAATGCATACTATGCTGGTGATTTCCTTGGTATCTGCAAATAAAAATTACTATAAAAAAAAGAGTGACCCTAGGGGGCAGGGGTGAAACTCGTGTGCAACCAAGGATATATGGGATAGTAGTCGGTGCCTTAGAGAGAAGAGTGAAAATGGATGCAGGTTGTAGAACTGTGCAATAGTGCAGGATATAACATGTAAGCTGTCAAGATAGGAATAGAAGTAGGTTACATTAGGTGTATATTAAGTATGAGGTAGCAGTCTGTAGGAATAGGAGAGAAGGTAGGAAAGGGGAGTAGGTTACGGAAATGAGCAGAGTAGTGCAGAATACAATGCAGGTCTAATACTGATAGAGTATAGAGATAGGATCCAGATACAGCAATTTGCGTGAGTCAAAACTCAGGAGTCGAAAATGACATTGGTTGTCAAACCAAAAAATATGAGGTAGCAATCTGTGCATTTACAAATGTTCAAAATACAGGTAAAAGTGGCACTAGTGAGGAACCAAAATATATGAGGTAGTAAACTGTGCATTACAAATGTTCAAAATGCCGTTATAGGTATAATACTGCAATGATATGCAAACACTCTTTCATATATAAAGTAGCAATCTGTACATTACAAATGTTCAAAATAAGGCTAGGAGTGTAATACTGCTGTGATGGCAAAACACTCTTTCACATATGAGGTAGCAATCTGTGTATTACAAAAGTTCAAAATAAAGCTAGGAGTGTAATACTGCAATAATAGGCAGACATTCTTTCCAATAGAGACTAGTCTAAAATGGCCGCCAAATAGATCAGATCGAGACAGTAGTCCTCTGTTTGTTGCTGTGCCGGCAGGGGAGATAGAGATATTAGTCCTCTGTCTGCTGCTATTACTTTAAGCACAGGGGAAGAGATTACACTTTGTTTAAGCAAGCAGAGCTCAAGGCTAGCTGGGAGGAATTCTTATCTCTGTGTGGGGGAGTTAAGCTGAGGGACCACGAGAACAACAGAGGTTCGGGGGGGGATTTATTGCTACAGTTTTATGGCCCCAGCCATTTTGAACAAAGGAGTTAGATTTTTTAAAAGAGAGCAGGCGGGTGGGAGAAGTAAATACCTTAAGTTTCTGTGTGCCTGTAAATATTGCCAGTAGAGTTTTACAGAAGCACTGCTTTAGTCCATGATTGGCTCAGTCCTTCCGCTTCGTAGAAGTATGTGGCTGTATGTACTGTATGTCCTTGATCTCAAATTGGGGCTCCCAGCCTGTATTATCCTGAAAAGCGGCTCAGCCGTTTGCCAGGTATCCACCGGTGTCGAAGGGGGCAGGCTTCGGTCTTCTGTCGCCCCTACAGCTCCTGCTAGACTCCGGGATCACTTCACTCGCTTGCTCCTATTAAAAAGATCTTTTTGAAGTTGAGCTGTGCTTAGCTATCATGGGTTCGCTTCGAGAGATGGTGACACCACTGTTTGCCAGCAATCAGCGTCCCTCTCAGCCCTCCAGTCCGCTAGTATTCCTCAGCTGCGGGGTGGGCGGGAGAGAGGGGGTTGCGTTGCCGTGTCCCGGTGCTGATTTCAGTGCCCTTTGCTGCCGTCGGGAGGTGGTCCCTGCTTCAGGTCGTGAGTGAGAGGGGAAGGGGTCCGATGTTCCTCCCACCTTGGTCCTGGTGCCAGCTGTCCGCTAGGACTCCTCTAGACCGGGGCTCTAGTGCGGGGACCAATCCTCCAGTGCCTCCGTCGCGCTCGTCGTTCTCCACGCAGGCTCTCTCAGCAGGAGGGTCGGCCCCGTCGTCCCGCTCCGCACCACTGTGCTGAGGCACCTCCTCAACCACCACAGACTGCCTGCCTCGCCTACATCACCTCCACAGTGCCCGTCAGTGGCTGGCGTCCCGGCAGACTGTCCCCACAGTCCTCACACCGTCAGCAGGGGGAAAACCGGAGCGGATGAGATGACTGATCCTGTGCCGCCAGTGATCGGCGATCGCAGCAGACAGCCCCGGCAGCCACGGCCGCGCCGGGGCACCAGACAGTAGTGCCTCTCCGACGCCCACAGCCTCCCGGTCCCCAGCCGCCACCAGCCTCCAGCAGCAACCGCAGCATTCACTGTGGCCCTCCCCCGCTGTCTCGTGCTCTGCCGATGCTCCGATGTTAGTCGCAAGGGTCCCGCCAGCCGCCAGTGATACAGGTAGGTTTCTTTTTCGATGTTGCTGTCCACTCCAGTTACTTTCAAAAGCCAATCCAGTTACTCGTTAAAAATCCAGTTACTCGTAATTATTTTTCCCGCAGGAAGATGAGTGCTATCCGGGATAAATCCCAACGAGGGATCCCGAGCACTAGGAGCTCCGGATGAGAGCTCCTACCGGGCGTCCATCTTTGACATTTCTGAACATGTATGAACATGCGGCCTCGTTGTCAGCGCGCCCTTTCGTCCTTCCTTCATGCCAATGAACCTTTACCCTGCCCAGCAACAGGCTATTTTAGTAATGGTCAGTCTCGCGCATGCGTACATCTGATTTTTGGACTAGAGAGTGGTCACTCCTTAGGAATGCTCCTCCCAACTGACCAGTGGTATTAAACCCCTCCCACATGTTGGCTGTGTTCCAAAAATGCCCTTATATGTACCTAAAACTGTTCTAATGTATACCACCTACCTTTTTATTGCTGTTAAACTGTATAAAAGAGGTCGCGCACCGATGTTCGGTGTGATACTTCTTGCATTACCGAAGGGTGCTGTAGGAATGTACCACCACCCCATGGGGTCCTAATAAACTTGTCTCTTTGCATTTTCAGTTTCCGTGCCAACTTCTGTTTTATGGTGTCCGAGTGTTTCTGCAAGTATGTAGACCTGATAGAACCCGATACCACAATTGGCGACCACGAAGGGACTCATCGGCGACTCGGATGCCCGAAGGAGAGGTCACGACGAATGATTGGAAACTCGCTATGGACGCGTACGCTGCCACTGAGTGACCCGAGTCTTGGTACCCACGGTGTTTTTCCTTTCCTTCTGATCTGACCTTCCAGGTGGCGCCGGTCCCCGACAGATTCTGATCGTTTGGCTTGTCGTGTAGTGCCTGTTTTGGCTGATTTGGCTACGGAACTTGGCAGTTGGAATCTGGACATTTTTGAAGATATTTGGTAAGCTTATGTTTGGTAAGGTAGTCTATTGACACTTACTGTGGCTTTTTGAATTTGAATGAGTTAGCTAACGTTTGGACCTATGACTTGAATTATATGTGAGTGCACCTCACATAGGCAGGCATGTAGGGATATTTCTCTGCTTTTGAATTTGTTTGAACGGCACATCGTGCGTAAGTATCCTTAAGTGCCATTTTATGTAATATTGCGTTTTTCCGTGATATTTTGAACATGCCTGTTCTCAGCACACTCCGAGGAATGTGCTGTTTTGGAAATGGTACCACTTATCGATTAAATGAATCTCAGCCGGCTCCCCCAGAGGGGACTCCTAATCGCGAAATGTACATTAAATTTGGCCTTCCTCCCATAATGTATAGCACGTTATGGCACAAATACACTAAACCTGATCGTGAGTTGCAATGGCCACTATATAGGTCATTCGACTTGCGAAAAGTCCAATATGTAGAACAGTGTTTGTTTCAGCGCAGGTCTAGACAGGATATGTTTGATTGTGTGCGTATGTGGGAGAAAGCGGTGCGTGAACAAATGAAGCGTGCAGAAGCCTTGGCGGACAAAGAGCAGCGAAAGGCTGCTGGGATAAAGCTTTGCAGCTACAGGAGAAGGAATTGCAGAAAGAGAAAGAGTCGAGAACGTAACTTGCAGGTTAATGGTCAGTTTCCTATTAGACGTCCTCTTTATCCTGTCTTTACTATTGAATTAGATGATTTTTCATTGTTAGATCGTTGCCCGCCTCCGTATGTTCAGCCTACGGCTCCGGATGAGGACTTGGACGAGGATAGCCAGGATAAACAGCGTACCAGGTTACATACCGAGCGCATGACGGAATTACGTTCGATTGCTCGTAAACTTAACAGTGATATTATAACTGTGTCCGGGGTTAATGATCTTATGAGTCAGTGGTCTGACAAGGAACGGCTGTATTTTTTAAATCATTTTACAGATGAAGTTGTTGAGTGGTTTAGAAAACACTCTCCTGAGTTGGAACCTAAAGATATATCAGTTGGTCGTGAGAATTTTCGTAAAGGTATTTTTGCTCTTTCAGATGCGGACGAATTCTTCCGGCGGTTGGTTCAGTTACGAGATGAGGCGACACGATTGCGAGCGGCGAACAAGGCATCAGAGCAATCAGCGTCTGGATCGACGGAAAATACCCGAGTGTGCCCTATTTATGGATCAGATAAGAGTGTTGCGATTAATGTTTTGCCTATGCGGGAAGCTGCACCTTTGTATGTCCCTCCTAAAGGGGATGGTACGGATGAGGATAAGACGTCTAAGGATTCAAAGGGCTATTTTATATATAATTGGGTTTATACGCCATGGAATAGAGCAGATGTTATGGCACTTAAGAATGCTTTGCCTGACCCCCGTAAAAATCCAGCAGCTTTCTATGAAGGTGTGGAGGGTGCTATTTCTTCGTGTATTATGACGTTAGTTGATATCGATCTTTTCTTTGAGCTGATATTGCCTCCTGATATGTGGAGGATGATTCGTAAATTTGACGATCGAACGATATTAGGTGCAGATTGGAAGGACATAGTGAGAGCTGATTCAGATAGGGAACCTGCATGTAAACCGTGTCAGTTGATTTTAGAATTGCCAACAGCTATCTTGAATAAATTAAAAACGCTTGTCCCTCCTAAGAAAATAGATTGGATAGTGTTAGCGTCGTGTAAGCAGAAGTCAGATGAATCGGTTTCCGATTTCTTTTCACGTTTTGAGGAAGCATTCCATGATTACAGTGGTCAATCATTAACAGAGGACACGGGCAGGCACTTATTCGTAGATAAGTATGTGGCTAATCTCCTACCGGAGATTGCAAAGCGATTAAAGGCTAGTGAAAGTTCATGGACCACGGCAACGCCTGCCTCCTTATTGACTATGGCTCAGTATTATGAACGTCAGGAACTAGAGGCTAGAGAAAGTAGTGATAAGAAAGCGAAGGACTTAAAGACGAAAGTGATGTTGGCACAGGTTTGTGCTACGCAATCGAGAGGGAACGATAAGGGTAGACTAGGATCGTACGTTACGTCTCCCCCTCGTTCCGACATTTCTGAGGATCAGTGTGCATACTGTAAGCAGTTTGGACATTGGCTCGCAGATTGTCCGGTACTTCGTGAACAGCGTAGTCAGAGGGGTCGAGGAAGTGGAAGGTCACGGAATAGTTATTCAGGACCAAGAGGTGGAGCGAATGATCGTGGTAGGTTTGAAGAGAGGGGTCGTGGTCAGGTTGAACATAATACTTTTGATCGGCGGAATCAATACCAGATAGCTGGAGGAGAAAATACTGAGTCACAGGATAATAGATATGCATAGGATTGCGTAGGATGGGGTGTGGAATCGGTTGAAGTACCAGTCGATCAAAGGGGTCCATATATATCAGCACATGTTTTGGGTTCTACTGATCAGTTTCTGGTCGACACAGGAGCTACTCGTAGTGCTCTGTCTAAACACTTGGTTCCAAGGGCTCCCCTGTCTGGCGAAACGATTACAGCAATAGGGTTCGATGGAACACCTTCACTAAGCCCATTGTCTCAACCCCTTACATTTCATGTTGATAAATTCACTGCGAACAAACAGGGGGAGAGGAGGATATTAGAGACTAGGTCGTCCTCCTAAGAGTCAATAAGAAACAAAAGCGGGTCCCAGTCCTGGGACCCTGAGACCTAGCTCAGTTCAGGTGTATGGTTATGTTAAATCATAATACCTTAAAGAAAGAAAAATTTCTTTCTAGTGTCCCCTCACTCACCGGGGTTTCCCCACGGTGACATGCTTCATCATTGGGGCCCTCCCAGTTCTCTACGAAAAGGGGCGTGCTGCGACTCACGGACTACGTAGGAGCACTTTAGTGTGAAATGACTATGTGTGGTGCAAAAAAGAATAAGTGGAGTGGGTGTGTGTGAGTATTAAAAATACCATACTTAGTGGGCCTAACTGTTTTATTGAGCTCCTATGTAGGTATATTAAAAGTGGGGTTAATGTCACTGTAGGGCAACCTATAATGTGGTTGACTCAGTGATCAATATGGTCGACATGTTTCATGCTACCCCCTAGCATTTCTTCAGGACCATGCAGGGACCAGCCCTGCATATGCCACTCCTAAATCCCAATAGTGGGGATAGTGAATAAATCAAAAAGATAAAGCAATATTATTTGCATGCATTTCTAGTAAAATACATACTTTTGTTCCTCTCAATTGGTAGGTGCTGTAAAATAAAGCACATTGTTAATGACAGACCTTCCCCTCAGGGAGGTACACATAGTACATTGCCAGCCACTCTCATTCTGTGTGTATAAGGAATGATTTGCGCCATATTGGCGCGTGCAGGCTTTCTTTAGTCAAAAAACGTCGTGAACCTTGTTCGTGAATTCACACAAATAAACAAGACAGGACTTATTGTGATCAAAACATATAACAAACCCAACATATACAAAGTACACAGATTAAGAGAAACTCCAATAGTTACTTTTTAAAGTGAGAAATGACACTTCCTGGTCACTCTGGGGGGTCGATTTCACTTATGGGATACACAGCTGGAAGGACGAGGTACACATTGAAAAAAAGTCGTTATGTCGGAAATACCGCTTCCGTGAATAAACACGTTGTATTTTAAAGTGGCTTTTCCGTCGGAAAAGAGATTTAGTACTTACATCCTGTATGGTGAAATCGCGTATTTCTACCTACTCAGTACACCTCCCCGGGACCGCATCTTGCCTTGTTCCCGCCCGGCGGTTGTATTTGTTTGTTCCGGTATTCGAAGAGGGAAGGTACGCCCTCAACCACTAGACCGGTCTAACTATGGCGGCCATCTTAGAAGTATGCCTCAACCCGCGGGTGCCCAGAAAGAGAGGAGGGTTTTGTTTATCTGGGGATTTCACCAATTCCGGCTACGTCGGTTCGAGACTGGCCATAGTCTCGGTTATATCAATATGTTTTATATGTTATTAGCAGATTCACAGAAATTAAGTGAAAAATATCGCAACAAAATTAAATCGAGGCAAAGTTGAAATCATCGCTTGGTGTATAAAGTTTAGTTCAGTGCAGACCCGAGGTGTGTTATAATAGTTCCTCCGTCTGGTTACTTAGCCTCATGTCAGTCAGGGGCATGTCTAATAGATTTTTAGGAAAAACAAAATTTGGAAATAGAATTAATTGACGATTGTTAATCGTAATAAAAGGTATAACTGGTGTTGGTGGCATGCCGCTTGATAGTGAAAGATATATCAGACATATATTAAAGCGGCCAAAAAACTTGGCAAAAGGGTCTCATTTGGCTATGCTTCAGGTTGGTATTGCACTTATTCTGTAGAATTGTAGATGGAGAAAAAAACATAATCGTGAACCCTACATTATATAAATGCACCCCAGATTATGTCTGATATATCTTTAATTTTGTTGCGAAATTTTTCACTTAATTTCTGTGAATCTGCTAATAACGTATAAAACATATTGATATAACCGAGACTATGGCCAGTCTCGAACCGACGTAGCCGGAATTGGTGAAATCCCCAGATAAACAAAACCCTCCTCTCTTTCTGGGCACCCGCGGGTTGAGGCATACTTCTAAGATGGCTGCCATAGTTAGACCGGTCTAGTGGTTGAGGGCGTACCTTCCCTCTTCCAATACCGGAACAAACAAATACAACCGCCGGGCGGGAACAAGGCAAGATGCGGTCCCGGGGAGGTGTACTGAGTAGGTAGAAATACGCGATTTCACCATACAGGATGTAAGTACTAAATCTCTTTTCCGACGGAAAAGCCACTTTAAAATACAACGTGTTTATTCACGGAAGCGGTATTTCCGACATAACGACTTTTTTCAATGTGTACCTCGTCCTTCCAGCAGTGTATCCCATAAGTGAAATCGACCCCCCAGAGTGACCAGGAAGTGTCATTTCTCACTTTAAAAAGTAACTATTGGAGTTTCTCTTAATCTGTGTACTTTGTATATGTTGGGTTTGTTATATGTTTTGATCACAATAAGTCCTGTCTTGTTTATTTGTGTGAATTCACGAACATGGTTCACGACGTTTTTTGACTAAAGAAAGCCTGCACGCGCCAATATGGCGCAAATCATTCTTTATACACACAGAATGAGAGTGGCTGGCAATGTACTATGTGTACCTCCCTGAGGGGAAGGTCTGTCATTAACAATGTGCTTTATTTTACAGCACCTACCAATTGAGAGGAACAAAAGTATGTATTTTACTAGAAATGCATGCAAATAATATTGCTTTATCTTTTTGATTTATTCACTATCCCCACTATTGGGATTTAGGAGTGGCATATGCAGGGCTGGTCCCTGCATGGTCCTGAAGAAATGCTAGGGGGTAGCATGAAACATGTCGACCATATTGATCACTGAGTCAACCACATTATAGGTTGCCCTACAGTGACATTAACCCCACTTTTAATATACCTACATAGGAGCTCAATAAAACAGTTAGGCCCACTAAGTATGGTATTTTTAATACTCACACACACCCACTCCACTTATTCTTTTTTGCACCACACATAGTCATTTCACACTAAAGTGCTCCTACGTAGTCCGTGAGTCGCAGCACGCCCCTTTTCGTAGAGAACTGGGAGGGCCCCAATGATGAAGCATGTCACCGTGGGGAAACCCCGGTGAGTGAGGGGACACTAGAAAGAAATTTTTCTTTCTTTAAGGTATTATGATTTAACATAACCATACACCTGAACTGAGCTAGGTCTCAGGGTCCCAGGACTGGGACCCGCTTTTGTTTCTGATAAATTCACTGCCCCATGTCAGTTTTTATTATCTCCAAATACACCAGATAATATTATGGGACTTGATATGCTAAAGCATTTTCGCGCAACAATACGCTGTGCCCCTGAAGGGGTGCGGGTCATTTTGAATGAAAACTACCCAGAAATTGAGAGATCGTGTCTCATGCAAGAGGCCGACGCATTAGCTTCCCTTCCAAGTACGTTATGGGCTACTTCCGATACTGATGTGGGTCAAATGATTATTCCTCCTGTGCGCATTACTGTGAAGGAAGGAGCGGTTTTACCTCGTGTTCCTCAGTACAAGATCTCTAGAGAAGGCGAAATAGCTTTGATACATATTGTGAATGACTTGATAACGGCAGGGGTGGTGGAGGAAGTTCCCTATAATGTTTGCAACAGTCCAATTCTTCCGATCCTAAAGAAAGACACAGATACTAAGATCTATTGTTTTATTATTGATTTGAGGGAAATTAATAAGATAGTTGTACCGCAGTATCCAGTAGTATCTGACATTACCACTTTACTTACTTTGGTTCCACCCACGGCTACTACATTTACAGTGATTGATTTGAAAAACGCTTTCTTTTCAATCCCTATTCATCCTGATAGCCGATATTTGTTCGGCTTTACATTAAATAATAAATCTTATAGATTTTGTCGAGTTCCTCAAGGTTACACAGAAAGTCCTAGCATTTACAGTCAGGCTTTGAAAAGACAACTTGATTCATTTGATCTGCAGTCTGGGGTGGCACTAATCCAATATGTTGATGACATTCTGCTTGCAGCAGACACACAGGAACAATACGAGGAGAGTACACTCTCCCTGCTTTCTTTCCTTGCGGAACACAATCACAAGGTTTCACGGAAGAAGCTACAATATTGTAGACCAAAGGTGACATATATTGGTCCTCTTTTGTCTCAGGAGGGACGTGCATTAACATCAGACCGAATCCAAGCAATCTTAGATACACCAGTCCCTTGCACGCAGAAGGATGTTCGTGCTTTCATAGGTTTGACGTCCTTCTGTAGGCAATGGATACTAGGATTTTCGTGCATTGTAAAACCTTTGTTAGCGTTGCTGTCCAAAACTGCACCACTCCCCCTCGAATGGACGGACGAATGTCAAAATGCTTTTGAACAACTGAGACAAGCTCTTTGTTCTGCGCCAGTGTTAGGTACACCAGATTATACAAAGCTCTTTACACTGTATGTACATGAGAAGGATGGGTGCGCATTGTCAGTCTTGGTACAGTTACACGGAGACAGACAGAGGCCTTGCGCATACTTTTCAGCGGTACTCGATCCTGTGGCTCAAGGACTGCCTGGATGCCTTCGAGCAGTTGCAGCAACAGTAGTAGCTATACGGCAGAGTGAGGGAATAGTTTTGTCACACAAATTGTTGGTGTTAGTTCCCCATGCAGTAGATGCTTTGCTGAACCAAACGAAAACGCAACATCTAACCAGTGCCCGTTTAACGGGATACGAATTAACACTGTTGGCGCCACACATTACATTGAAGAGGTGCGCCACTTTGAATCCCGCTACTTTATTGCCATATCCGGTTACTGAGACCCAGGAGGAAGAACAACATGATTGTGTTTTTCTGACCGACGAACAAACAAAGGGTTGTGTCGATTTACAGGACACGCCACTTCCTGATGTAGATGGGGAACTGTGGGTTGATGGATTGTGTGTGAGATTGCCAGATTGTACGGCTTCCGCAGCCTATGCGATCACGACACTTAAGACAGTGGTAGAAACAGCACGAATACCACAAAAATCTGCTCAAGCGGCTGAATTGATAGCCTTAACGAAAGCATGTGAGTTAAGCGCTGGTCTATGTGTGAATATCTATACTGATAGTCGTTACGCCTTTGGAGTAGCGCACGATTTTGGCGTACTCTGGAGGGAACGAGGGTTTATGACCTCACACGGAACACACATCCTGTACGGAGAGTTGGTATGCGACCTCCTGAATGCACTATTATGTCCAAAGAAGGTAGCGATAATAAAATGTAGTGCACATAAGAAAGTGACAGACAAAATAGGGCAAGGAAATGCTTTTGCAGACCGCATAGCGAGAGAGACTGCCATGTTGCAAAATGACTCCCCTATGTATGTGGTGAAATCGCAAGCCGAGCGATGGCATGATGCTAGGGAAGAAATTCTAGACATACAAAAGTCAGCATCTAAAGTAGAACTTGCAACATGGGCAACAGAGGGAGTATTGGATGATGAGGGTTGTTGGAGAAGCAAAGACATGGAGAAATGGAAATTGCCTGCTGCTTACTTGCAAGCAATGGTTCAAATGACGCATGGGCTGGCACATATTGGAGCTCTTGCAATTACGAAATTGCTTACACGAGTTTGGGAGCATCCTGAGATTGCCAGCACGGCTAGGAGAGTAGTGCAGACCTGTCTGATATGCCTACAGTACAATCCTGCTAAAGGGACCTCTACTCCTAAAGGAGGGTTTGTTCCACCTACTGCACCATTCGAAGTACTGCAAATGGACTATATCCAACTGGTGTTGGATCTAGCCCTGATCTCTTGACTGGGTGAGAGTATTCTGCTTAATTCAGAGACTCTGTCCATCACCACCCCTTGTTGTAAATATATCCAACTGGAGCTCTGTAATAACCTCAAGTATGTCCTAGTGGTGGTGTGTGCTTTTAGTAAATGGGTTGAAGCCTACCCCACAAAGGACAATACAGCATTAACAACAGCTAAGGTATTACTCAAAGAGTACTTTCCACGTTATGGTGTTTGTAAATTCTTGTGGAATGATAATGGTCCTCATTTTGTTGGGAAGATAGTGGAGCATGTCCTGAAAGGATTGGGAATTAGACAAAAATTCCACGCTGTATTCCACCCGCAGTCAGCAGGTCTAGTAGAAAGGTATAATGCGACTCTGAAGCTGAAGCTAGCAAAGATCGTGGCATCCACGTCTTTGAAATGGCCGGATGCTTTGCCATTGGCATTATTGTCTATTAGATCAGTGCCACACTCTCGAACTGGCCTCACACCCTATGAGGTGGTGTTTGGAAGGCCCATGAATATCTTGGGAGTTCCAAAGCCTCGTTTGATACATGATGTGCCTTGTATAATGATGAACGATTATTGGCACGATTAACAAATGATTTACTTTCTATTCATCAACAGGTTCGAGAAGCGCTCCCCGACAATTCCATTGGGAAGCTCACAATCTTCGTCCTGGCGACCATGTCATGATCCGGGTGTTTGAGAGATCCAGCAGTTTGGAGCCGAGATGGCGTGGCCCTGAGCAAGTGCTGCTGGCAACGCGAACGGCTGTGCGAGTCACGAATAAGAAGCGGTGGATACATTCAACGCACTGCCGACGTGTCTCTCCGGATCTGGTGAACCCTGAAGTGCTGTCCGATTACAGAGACATCTTGAATGCGGAGAAAAGCACAGCGGTTGTGCCCAACGAGTCGGAGGGAGCATTCCCGAACCACGCTATTTCTGGCGTACAATCTACGGCCAAGGAAATAATACATTTTTGTATTTAACCGTTCCGAGGTTTGTGAAAACGGAAGCCGGGAATATCAAGGGGGGGGATCAGTTCTGTCCAGTGTAGTGACACCCGTCTTGAATCCCAGAGAAGACACCAGCGGCAGCCTCGGTTCTCAGCGCCACATTCTTATTTTTAGTTTGGTTTTTGAAACTTTCGTTCTTTGTACTATGGCACCTATGACATTGAGAAATAGAAAATGTTTGGGTGCAGTTCTTTTTGTTACGATTATGGTGGTAATAGCAGTAATAGCTTGGACTATAGAAAGACTGTTTCCTGCACGGGACTATTTACTGCCTACCACTCCAATTCCATTTGAACATTTCCATTTTACTTTGCCCTATCATGAGGAGAGACATAGACAGACTTACTTGAATAACAGTTTCATTCAAATTCTACATCACACACACAATATGACAAATACATCCAACTGTTGGGTTTGTGGGATGTTACCGGGACATCAAAAGAAAGGAAGAACACCTCTTATTCCTCTTCCATTTTCCCACAATGGTTCATGTAATGCTTGGTACACACTTCTCTTTACATTGAGATGGCCAACAAAAGGTGGACTACTTTTTCGATTGAACAAGGTTTGCTATAACAATCGAGATGGCTATCCACAAGCAGAAGGAACTAAATTCGAGTGGGAAGAATATTGACCGGACAATGTATCTACGCCTCGTATCTTCACCAATCAGAGACTTACAAATATGACCAGTTTACATGTAATTACAGTTATTGATACAAAAGCAGACCTTTGTATTAGGAATAAGGGAACAATTCCGGTGGGGAGAAGTGAATGCAATGTTACTCTTGCCTTTGATACACCCAATGGTGTTTCATTTGTGGCCTCACGAAACACTTATTTTATTTGCGGTAATAAAGGTTATCATCGTCTTCCTCTTGGATGGTTAGGTACATGTTATATATCTTTTGTATTACCCCCTGTGTTTATTGCCCCACCTATGTACCATAATGATTTTGTATTATATCACGATTTTATATTGAATAGAGTTAAGAGAACATTGGGTATTGATGATGTCGACCAAACCGACACCTCACTACAACAATATGTGGATTTTAATTTAGGGTTGTTCTCATTTGTAGGTGCTGCCCTAAACAGCAGGAAAATTAGACGGTTAACACGTGTTGTGGAGGCAGTTGCTAATGAAACTGCTTCCGCTTTAGGGAATATAACTGAAGAGCTTCAGATTACAAGAATCGTTACGCTTCAGAACCGGATGGTTCTGGACGTAGTGTTAGCTGATCGTGGGGGTGCATGCCGCATCATCGGAAGTAGTTGTTGTGTTTATGTGCCAGATAATTCACCATCTGTGTATGATGCTATCTCTAGGTTGCACAAATTGCCTCTGAAATTCACACTGACAATGGTACTTGGACTTTTTCTAGCTGGTTTTGGGCTCTGCTTAGTACCTGGGGTTGGAAACTGCTAACTGTTCTATGTGTGATTATTGGGATATTTTTCTTTTGTTGCCTATGTATTCAATGTGGTCCTACTTTATGTACTGTATGTATTACAGCCTGTATCCCATCCAAACGAGCTATTGCTAAAAATGTACAGATGAGTAATGCTGAAGTCAAGCAAATTATGCTGATCGATATTAATGATGAACATTCGGATTACTTCCATTATGAGGTAGCTTCAGCTAAACGCTAAAAGGGTCGTCTGTCGTAATTTGGCAGTACTTGAGTTAGCGTTAAGCTCAGCTACACAAACATTTCTGTTAACTTGACTAAACGTGCGGGGGCCATTTTGTATTCGGTGGCTTCCATTTTGTATGAACATGCGGCCTCGTGGACAGCGCGCCCTTTCGTCCTTCCTTCATGCCAATGAACCTTTACCCTGCCCAGCAACAGGCTATTTTAGTAATGGTCAGTCTCGCGCATGGTACATCGGATTTTTGGACTAGAGAGTGGTCACTCCTTAGGAATGTTCCTCCCAACTGAACAGTGGTATTAAACCCCTCCCACATGTTGGCTGTGTTCCAAAAATGCCCTTATATGTACCTAAAACTGTTCTAATGTATACCACCTACCTTTTTATTGCTGTTAAACTGTATAAAAGAGGTCGCGCACCGATGTTCGGTGTGATACTTCTTGCATTACCGAAGGGTGCTGTAGGAATGTACCACCACCCCATGGGGTCCTAATAAACTTGTCTCTTTGCATTTTCAGTTTCCGTGCCAACTTCTGTTTTATGGTGTCCGAGTGTTTCTGCAAGTATGTAGACCTGATAGAACCCGATACCACAAGCCCACATCCGCCACCGGGCGTGATGCACCAGAAGGATGCAGGAGGCCATCAGCCCCAGAAACCGCAGCGTCAACCTGACCGAGACTCGGGATGTAGGCTGAAAGATCGGAATTAGAGCCTATATATCCCAAACCCGCTGTTCGGGAGGATAAACCCGAAACTGCGCCGAGTCCAGAACCGCTCAGATGAAGAGTAGCTTCTGAGAGGGACACAGGTGTGACTTCGGCACGTTGATGGAGAACCCCAGCAGGTGCAGGAGGTCTGCCGTAGTCCGGAGGTGGCTGACGACTGTCTGGGGCGAGCCCGCCTTCAACAACCAGTCGTCGAGGTAGGGGAAGACTGACACCCCTAACCTGCGCAGATGAGCTGCGACCACCGCCATCACTTTAGTGAACACCCGTGGGGTGCTGGTAAGGCTGAAGGGGAGCACGGTAAACTGAAAGTGCTCGTGGCCTACCGTGAACCGCAGGTAACAACGGTGGGCCGGCAGGACGGGGATGTGAAAATAAGCGTCCTGCAAGTCCATCGCTACCATCCAGTCTCCGGGGTCCAGGGCAGCTAAGACCTGAGCCAAAGTCAGCATCTTGAACGTCTCCTCCTGGAGGAAGCCGTTGACGTTCCGTAGGTCCAAGATAGGGCATAGGCCCCCTTTGCCCTTCTTGGGTACCAGAAAGTAGTGGGAGTAACAACCACACCCTACTTCCGGCCCAGGAACGCGCTCGATGGCCCCCTTGGTCAAGAGGGCCGTGACTTCCTTTTGCAGAAGTTGCAAGTGATCCCCCGACACGCGGTGGAATTGCGGTGGCATGGCTGGAGGGGCAGCCTCGAAGGGGAGGGAGTAGCCCCTTCGGACAATTTGCAGCACCCATCTGTCCGACGTGACAGTGCGCCTGTGGAAGAGGTGATGGCGAACCCTGCCCCCTACTTGGGGCAGGGTTCAACCATGGGTTGGCCATAGGGAAACAACCTAAACAACAAAGTTGAAATCACGACTTACCTGAACAACGAAGTCAGAACAACGAGGAATCCGAACAAAGAAGTCCTTAACCACGACTCTTCATTTCAACTAATTCCTAAACTATGACATTCCTAAACCACGACTCGGACTGCTGTCCCCGAGATTCCTAAACCACACTTCTCTGCATCTATGGAGGTAAAACAACACTGCACATTCATTACATGCAGTTGAATGACAAGCTGTGCATTTTAAAATGAGGCTTCAAAGGAAGGAAGTATTTGTCTCTAGATGCAGTTATACACGCCACGTAAAATGACTGCAAGTGTCATATAGTAAATAGAGGACAAGGCAGTTATGTCGTGTGGAAGAAAAAGCGGTGGTGGAGAGCAACACGAGCTCCTAAGACATTTACAGGCATTGAATTCCATATTCAGAATTTAGATAAAACAACAACAAAAAAACTCTATCAAACTGTGGTTTCACGGTTGTAGCACGGTTATTTACAAGACTCAGACTGCTGTCCCCGAGATTCCAAAACCACAACTTCTCAGAATCTAGGGAGGTAAAAGTATTAAAAAAAAAAAAACAAAAAACGCTGCACATTCATGACATGCAGTTGAATGACAAGTTGTACATTTTAAAATGAGGCTTCAAAGGAGGGAAGTAATTGTCTTGCAAAAGGTACAAGTGAGGCCCGTGGTATCCATAGAAAGCTTTGTGTACGTAAAAGTGGACCATGAAGGAGACTCTATTGTACAATAAACTGCAGCTGAGGTGACAGCTGCTTTGGCATGCAGATGGATAAAATGACTGACTGCTGTCCCCAGTTTTGTTGTAATGCCAGACATTTCGTTGATTCTGCAAAGGCATGACATTACGTTTTTCATATCCGCATCTAGGGAGGAAAAATTATGCTTGGCATCCCTCTGGAAGACGTTTAAAAAAATATATATATCTTCAAGTTTCATTGTTTTATAAATCATGAAAAAGTGGATTGAAAAGAACATACTAGAATGAATGTGTAAAGAACAAATTGAATGGAAATGTTCGTGGTTTAGGAAATCGTTGTTAAAAATGTAGTTGTTTGGGTTTGCTCGTTTTTTAGCCTTCATGGTTAAGGGATTCGTGGTTTAGGAAGTAGTTGTTCAGTCATACTTTCGGCGTCACATGTGCCTGAAAGTACGGACTAGGAGGGTTTTGAGGCAGGTGCTGCGGGGGAAGGTGTGGACTGGCCTCGCCGTTGTCCCCGACCACCGCCACGGCGGTTTCCACGGCCGCCACCGCGCTGTTCAACATTCTGCGGTGCGTGGCTGGCCGTACGTGTGGGGGCGCCCCTTCCGTGGCCACGAAAGGAGCTAAAGGCACTAGATTGCTGGCGTGGGGCCGAGAGGCCCAAGGACTTGGCCGTAGCCCTGGAGTCCTTAAAACGCTCAAGCGCATGGTCTGCCTTGTCGCCAAAGAGGAGACAGCCATCGAACGGCATGTCCAGAAGAGTGGCCTGGACATCGGCCGAAAAGTTGGTGGACCTCAACCAGGCGTGGCGTCGAACCGCCACCGTCGTTGCCATCGCCCTGCCCAGTGAGTCCGTGGTATCCAGCCCACACCGGATGGAATATCGCGCTTCATCTCGACCCTCCGCAAGGGCTTGGGTGAGTTTTGCCCAGACCTCCTCCGGACATTGTGGCAGCACGTCCGCGACCGTCCCTTAGGGTGTGGGTGTAGCGGCCCAAGAGGCATGCGGTATTGACTGACCGCAGTCCCAAACTCAGGGACGAGAACACCTCCTTCCCGAATTGTTCATACCTCTTGGATTCCAGATCGGGCGGAGCCGCCGGGAATGCGGTAAGGGAAGTGGAGGCCTGGATGACCAGGCTCTCGGGGGTGGGATGGGTGGACAAAAAGCAAGGGTCGCCCGGGGCCGGGCGGTAGCATCTGGCCACGTTCCTATCCACAGGCGGACCTGTGGCGGGCTACCTTTACTCCATCACTCGAAATGGTTGGCCCCGAGGTCAACATTTTTGAGAAGGCAGTCATGAGGAAAGTAGAAAGAATGACTCTATATGTACCCATCCCGGCATCTAATCTATCTGAACCTGAAAGTACAGTTCTCAGGGATTTGAAGGAAAATAAAAAAAATAACCATCAAACCCTGTGACAAAGTGGTAGGGATCGTCATTTTTGACACTATTGAATACACCAAAAAGATGAACCATCTCTTATCCTCTTCTGGTCACTACACACTCACGACCTGCAATCCAGAGAATTCTCTAAAACAACGAATTCTAACTCTAGTTGAAAGGGCAGTGGAAACCAACGCCATCTGTGAATCAGAAGCAGAAATCCTTAACCCCAGACATACCAGGATGCCCATTATATATGGAGTTCCAAAAACTCATAAAAATAGTGTGGACCCCCCTCTGAGACCTATTGTCTCCACTATAGGCTCGGCCACAGAGCCATTGTCTAAATATATAGACAAATTCCTAAAACCATTGGTTACTGAATTAAAGTCCTATGTTAAGGACACAGGCCATTTCATCAGCTTAGTGGAAGGTACCCCATTCTTTGGAAACCGCGAACTCATGGTAACTCTAGATGTCGAATCGTTGTATTCTAACATACCCCAACAAGGAGCTTACACCACCATTGAAAACATCCTATCCATGAGACCCGAAATCACCAATTCTGAGTTCATCCTTCAGTGTCTTGAAGTGGTACTTTTTGAGAACTACTTTGAATTCGGCCATACCATGTACAGACAAACTACCGGAGTCAGCATGGGGGCAAGTTGTGCGCCCAGTATTGCCTGCCTCTACATGGAGGAATTCGAACTCATAAGTTGGGTCACCTGCTGGATCCCATATTTGTTAATTGGGGGGAAGTAGAAGCTATGACCCCTATACCTATCCCCTGGTCAGACCACCATCTAGTCCCGTTTTCTATACGGATTCCTGGAAGTAGACCCCCACAGCCAACAGCACTGTATCATTTCAGGCGGAAATGGGCTACCTTCTCTCAGACCAAATTCTGCGAGGAGCTGACTAAAGGAGGGAGCCCCGGGGGGGGATGACGCTGACACGGCCAATACTAATCTTGGCATACGAATTAATAAGGCACTAGATTGCACAGCCCCTCTCTTAAAAGCCAAATCTGGTGGCCGTGCTCAAAAAACTGCCCCATGGTTCAATAATGAACTAAGAGTCCTGAAAACCGTACTGAAAAGAACCGAAAGAGAGTGGCGTAGGACCCTCGCCAATGAAACCAGAAACGCCTACCTGACTGAGAGGCGACTCTACCATGGCCTAATTAGAAAATCCAAAACAGCATACTTCACGTCCAGAATTAGTGAAGCTGGTAACTCCGTGAAGGAGATGTTTGTGCTCTATAAAGATCTTTCGAGCGGAAAATCAGCCACTGTTCCAGACAACTGCTCGCCCGAAACATGCGATAAAATCGCAGACTTCTTTGCAGAAAAAATAGACAAAATCTATTCGGCATTCCCTACGCAGCCCATAAACGGGACTGAATGTGTGGAAGGCCCAAGGGAATGGGGAAGCAGACTCAGATTGACCAACTTTGTCACCCCGCCTCCAGAAGATTTTCTTAAAATCTGCAGTTCTGTGAGGTCGGGTTCTCCCCGGGACCCTACCACCCCTAAACGTCTGGCAGATAGTCTGGTGGTATTAGAACCTTACATCAGACACCTACTAGACGTGTCTTTTAGTACCAAGACCGTACCCAAAGAATGGAAAAAGGCGGTGGTTCTACCTCTTACGAAGAAACCAACTATCAGTTTCGAGAAACTAGAGAACCTCCGTCCTATTTCACTCCTACCCTACCTGGCCAAAGTAGCCGAAAAAACAGTCAATCTGCAACTGATGGACTTTGTGGAAAAGGCTGCCCTGTTACATAACACCCAGTTCGGCTTCCGACCGCGCCATTCTACGGAGTCTGCACTCCTAACAGCGGCGGAGGCCCTACGTCAGGGGGCGGATGAGGGTCATACCATGGCCCTCATCCTATTGGACCTGAGTGCAGCTTTTGACACTGTAGCTCATACCACCTTGCTACAGTGTCTGAATAATGGAGGAATATCTAGAGCTGCACTCCAATGGATCCAATCCTTCTTGACTGGGAGAAGCTTCCAAGTCCGCCTGGGTGATCACTACTCTAGAGACATAGGATTGAGCCAGGGCGTTCCCCAGGGATCGTCCCTGAGTCCAACCTTGTTCAATCTCTACGTCTCTCCAGTGGCTCCGATTGCTGTGAGTCATGGATTGAACATTGTGTCATACGCCGATGACACGCAGCTGGTCATCTCCCTCTCACGTGCACCCGGACTTGCTATGGACAGCTTCAGGGCGTGCATGCAAGATCTTGCAACCTGGATGTCCACTAATTGCCTTAAATTAAATGGCAACAAGACCGAGGTGCTCGTGGTAGGGGGGAATCCATCTGCTTGGTCATCGGCGTGGTGGCCCCCATGTCTAGGAGAGGCCCCTATTCCTCGCCAGGAAGTCAAAAACCTTGGCGTCTGGCTCGATGCCGACCTGTCCTTTGGACCTCAAATAGACCGAGTGGCAGGCGTCTGTTTTGGCGTCTTAAAAACCCTTCGGAAGGTCCTTGTCTTTCTTCCTAGGTCGGCCCGTAAAACGCTAGTACATGCCCTCGTGACCTCACGCCTAGACTACGGCAACCTGATTTACCTGGGAGCCACTTGCAAGGCAATGAACCGCCTCCAGGTATTACAGAATGCTGCTGCCCGCCTTGTCTTAAAAATCCCTAAAAGATCGGATTCCAAAGCTGCCCTGCAGACCCTCCACTGGCTGCCAGTGAGAAGCAGAGTGGAATTTAAAGCCCTCTGTACCTGTCACCGCATTCTTGCTAACAAAGCGCCATTACTACTTCAGAACCTAGTTACCAGGTATGTACCATCTCGAACTCTGCGCTCCTCAAACGGAGGCCTGCTTGAGGTACCTAGGATAAAAAGGGCCCGTATGGGAGGGCGCTCGTTTCGACATCTGATAGCGAAGAGATGGAACGCCCTGCCTACCAATCTCCGCCTAGACTCATCTGAATCTAGTTTCCGGAAGAATTTAAAACCTTACCTGTTTGCAAGATAATAGAGCTCTCTTCTTACTTCTGCTAGGATGTATTTTCAGTCTTAGCGCAGGGACACGCTTTTAGCGTAACCAGGCGCTTTACAAACTTCCCTATTATAAACATTTTCAATGAGATGGCCTCCTTCCATGAAAACGTCAAGGATTGGAAACGATTCATTGATGATATCTTTTTTTATATGGAAGGGGGACCAAACCACACTGGATGAATTCATTCTGTGGCTGAATGCAGCCGATCCCAACCTACGGTTCACTTGCCATTCCAACCAGCACAAAATTGTATTTTTGGATATATGGGTAGAACATCACAATAACACCATAAAGGTATCGCTCTATACCAAACCCACCGCTCGCAATACCCTTCTTCAATACACCAGCTTCCATCCGCGGAGCCAGAAGGAAAGTATCCAGGACAGTCAGTTCCTTCGTATCCGAAGGAACTGTTCGGACATACGGGACTTCCTGACCCAATCGGACATCCTCAAAGAAAAACTACTGTATCGAGGATACCCACCTAAATTGGTTAAGGACTCCTTCAAAAGAGCTAGATATACCCATCGGGAGACCATGTTTCAACCCAAACCATCGGAAAACAATGATCAATTGGTGTGTATTACACGCCATTCCAATCTCAATCATAAGGTACGCCAGGCCATAAATTCCAGCTGGCACCTCTTGAATCTAGAAAAAAACAGGACCCCCCTAAACAGACCGATCTTTGCATTTAAAAGAAACAGGAATCTGAAGAATCATCCTATTAGGGGCAAGATACCAGAGATCCATTCCAGCAATCAAAGTGCTATAACGAGCCTGAAACCCATTTTTGGAAATCACAGATGTGGCACTTGCCATGCTTGTTCCCATGCTGTGATATGAGAGACAATAACCACATCTGAACGTACTATCTCAGTGGCTCGAAATAAAACCATGACCAATTGTCGGACTAGTAACGTGGTCTATGTGGTTTTATGCCCATGCGATCTACCCTATGTGGGGGAAACTGGATGCGAATGTCGCACTAGAATAGGAGAACATAAATCCAATATTAGAAACAAGAAAACCTCGGCTCCTATTGTCGCGCACTGGATTGAAAAATCCCAAACTGAACAAGACCTCCGCTGGTTTATACTGGAAAAGATAAAGGCCAAACCCGGCATAGACCCTGTCAATCTTCGCAAAAAAAGAAAGGTGTTTTATGATTAATTCAGTCACCTAGGGCTTGAATGAAGAATGCCCCTGGCACAACACCTTTTTATAAAACCCATCCCTCTCTCTGTCAAGATAAGCAGTCAGTGGGCTGCTTTAAAGTTACTGTAGACCAACCGGTCATATATGATGTTTCCAATGATTGTTCTGAATATCTGAGATCTGATGCACTCTCTGAAGGCACTCTAGATGTGATATGTTGATTCTTCTAGATCCGACTTTCTGGCGAATTTTTTCTGCCCTAATCCATGATCAGCTCTTCCGATCCAGAGCCCATTATATATCTAAGAAAGATCATTTTTTCTTTCCGTTAGACTCATTCCGTGTTTCTACCTAAAAGATCAGATATATTCAGCATGAAAACAGACTATCTGATGATGCTCGAATTATTTCATCTTCTCACGCTCTATACTTTAAAAGCACCACTCCATTTCAAGATGGCGCGTTATTCGTGAAATCCGAGTGTCCTTTATCTATTTTTATTTTTTGAAACTCAGCTGAATTAGATCTTGCCGCCATGCCTTTAAAACAGCGTCTCCTTTGAAGACAATAGCTACAGCACATTTCCGTATTGCCACCGGACCAGGACGTTATCCCCCGTAGCCTGGAAGTGCTCTCACCTATAAACCATCCGGGTAAGTCGTATGTTTACGCGCCTCTCCTACCCTTGGGCTCTCATCTTATTGAATACCTAATAAGACTTGTCCTGTCTTTTCTATTGCAGGGATTTTCTCTGTCTGAAACTACCTTTAATCTCAGAGAGGATCTGTGAAGCCCCCTCGACGATCTTTTCGACCTTATATGCTAAACGCGGTCGCAACTAACTATTATATATCAGGTGAGCACCCGGTCCCGCCTCCTCGCCTTGACTTGTCGTATCACTAATGGACCATAATCCCCCTCTGTTAGATTTATTAGACGAACCCCAGTGTCCACCCACCCCTCTTAAACCATATTAGCGTAACCAGCTCTGCCACTATGTACTTATTCGGGTATTTACCATTATGGTATTTAGATATTAGTTTACGACGTATACTGATTGCCACACCTATTTTCCGTTTTAGTGTGTGATTCCTTGAAGTATGAAGCCTGATTTTAAAGAGTAACAACCCTATCGGTGAACGCCACCTCTGTTATTTAAAGGTATGGAATGTGTTGTATTCTTTTTTTTTATTACATTTTTTATTAAAAGATGAAAAAACAACATACAAGGCAAAAAAAGGAAACAGTGTACATGGACCTGTGTTCACAGAGGAGGACACCTAGGCACAGTGTTACACAGTAGATCAATGGCACGTGGTGTGGGGAGGGGGCCAGCGGGGAAACAAATTAAGAATAACATAAAGCACACAATATATGGAATGTCGGATCAGGGGGACTTCAGGGTTTTCCACGAATGGGGGCGTACATATATTTCCACGGTATGCGTTCCATTGGCTCCAGATGCTATTCCATTTTCTAGGTTTGCCCCGCGCCACATACACAGTCTTCTCTCTGCACATACACCAGTCCATATTCTCCTTCCATACCGATACCGTGGGCGGCCGCTGGGAACCCCACAACTGCGCAACATCCCTTTTGGCAATCATTTTCCCAAGGGTCGCCCACTGCGTCTGGGCCACACTATAATCATTCGGCTCCCACACATTCAACAGGCATCGTCTGGCCTCGGGCAGCAACACCACTCCCGTGACCCTACTCATCACAGCATGCACATTATTCCAGAACGTCACCGCCTCCGGACACTCCCAAAGTATATGAAGGAAAGTTCCAAGCATCCCACAACCACGCTTACATAACCAGTCTGAGGAATAACCCATACGAATCAAGTGCGGACCAGTGATATATACACGATGTAAGATTTTGAGCTGAACGAGTCGGAGACGGGCAGGAATCGCAACTTCTTTAGGCGAGGATAATGCAGCTTGCCAATCCTCGTCGTCCAGCTCCAAACCATCACCGGTCCAAACCTCCCTAAGATGCACCAGCAGATCCACCCGGGTGTTGATCAACTTCTTATATATATATTAGGGAAATGGTACTGTCGGGGACGTGGCCGTCAAGGACCCTATCTTCAAGGGGGGAGGACTCGGGGATGACAGTACCCGCAGGGCGAACCGAACTTAAGGCATGGTGAATCTGTGCATATCGGAAGAATTCCCTGTCACTCAATTCATGTTCTGCTTTTAGTGCTGCAAAGGTCTTGATTTTGCCCTTGACCCAAAGATCGCCCACGCAGCTGATACCAATCATATCCCATTTTTCAAACCCTTTCGTTTTCCAGAGACATCCCAACCTTTCAGAAGCATACAACCGGGTCGCACGAGTCAATCGATCACTCCATCCCACAGACGCATTCGCAGAGTGCCACAGGCGTACAGCAATCTTGGTAGGTCCAGATAAATCCTTGCCCGCCGCCTTGGAGTAGAGCGCCCTTCTGTAGTCCCCGCCCGGTAGCAAATATTTATCCATCTCGAACGGCGGGTTAGGAGCAGGAGCGTATGTCGCATGATTGATCGCACTCAGCTGCGAGGCCCAATAGTAACGCCTAATATCCGGCAGCGCTATACCCCCGTCATACCAGGGAAGAGTGAGTTTAGCGAGGGCAATACGCGAACGTCCATCCCAGATTAACCGTCTCTGCAGGCTCTCAACCTCTCGAAAGTAGCTCGCCGGAATAACATCGAACGTATTCTGAAGCGCGTAAAAAAACCGCGGCAGAGCCATCATTTTAAAAAGGGCTGCGCGCCCGAGCGGTGATAGAGGCAACCCGCGCCAGCGCACAACATCAAGTCTCAATCTTTGAAGGGGAGGGAGCAGATTACGTTCATAGCGAACCACAGGTTTCAAAGATATAAAAATCCCCAAGTACTTAAAGCCCGTCGTAGAGACCCGAATGGGGCATCTGCGAGGCAAGGGAGGGGGACCGCCCGAGAGCACGTATACACAGGATTTAGCCCAGTTGATCACAAGGCCCGAATTCTTCCCAAACGAAGTAAGCACATCTAACAAAACATTCAGAGATTTTCGAGGGGACGTAAGGTACAATAGGATATCATCCGCATAGAGCGAGACGCGATCCTCAAAGTCCGGGGACAACTGGATCCCCTTAAGCGAGGGCTCCCAGCGCAACCAGGCAGCCAGCGGCTCAAGGGCAAGCGCGAAAAGCAGTGGTGACAACGGGCAGCCCTGTCGCGTGCCCCTCCCGAGGACAAAAGACGCAGAGACTCGACCATTCACAACCACCTGCGCCAATGGCTCCGCATACGAAGGTTTCACCCAGCCGATGAACCCGGGGCCGAATCCGAATTTCACAAGAGCGGCCCAGAGATAAGGCCACTCAAGAGTATCGAAGGCCATCGTAGCATCCAAGGAAGCCAAAAAGGCTGGCTCACGAAAAGACGCCGCCCTCGCGACAACACCGTGCAAGCGCCGTAGGTTGAGCGCCGTGTTACGGTGCGGGATAAAACCGGACTGATCCGGATGGACCAGGTCGCTGATAACGTTCGTCAGGCGGTTAGCTAATAACTTAGCCAGAATTTTCGGTTCAGCGTTTAGAAGCGAGATTGGTCTATAAGATGAACAGCGATCCCGTGGCTTCCCCTCCTTGTGAATCACTACGATATTAGCAAGACGCTGGTCACATGGAAGGGAGCCAGAGTCGCGGGACTCTAAAAACATATCACGAAGATATGGAGCCAGTTTGTCTGGACACAATTTATACAGTTCAATGGGCAGACCATTAGGACCCATGGCCTTGCCAGAGCGCACGGAACGAATGGCGGTAGCCACCTCATCAGCCGAAAGCACCGCGTCCATCAGGTCCCTGTCAGCCGCAGACAGGCAGGGCAAAGTAATATCGCGGAGCAACAAATGAGAGTCGGCCTCCGGCCTGTCAGAGACCGGAGCATACACAGTTCGGAAGTGCTCCGCAAAGCATTCAACAATTGCAGCCGGGTCAGTCACGCACACTCCATCAAGGTTCTCAACCACAGGAACTACACGACTCGCCTTTTCTTTCTTGTCCAGCCACGCAATCAATTTACCCGCCTTATCCCCAACATCATACAGTCTGCCCTGCTGTTCCCTGCTCATGACCTTCGCGGCATCAGTAACCAGGGTCCTATAATCTAATTGTTTGAGGCTGAGGGAATGAAGCTTGGCACGGGACACTCCGCGCTCCAAGTCACTCTCCAGCGCGACTATCTCCGCCTCCAGACGGACCACCTCTTCATGCTTACTTTTCTTGGCGTTAGCGATCAGAGATAAAGCCTGCCCACGTATCAGTCTTAAACGCTTCCCACAACGATGCAGCAGATGACACAGACCCCACATTTTCTACAAAATAATGATCGAGGGATTTTAACAACTCGGCACGGGTCTTGGGATTGCGAAGAAACCAGGGGTTTATAGGAGCGACCCGTCCCTCATTACTCATAGAAGTATCCATGCTAAGCCAGACTGGGGAGTGGTCGGATATGCCCCGGGCGAGGTGCCTCACCTCCCCAATAGAGGGGGACAGCGCCGCCGGCACCAGAATATAGTAGAGTCTGGACAGACTGCCATGGGCTCCAGAGTGAAAGGTGTATTGCACCTGATCCGGGTGTAGCAACCTCCAACAGTCCACCAGACCCAGTGTCTCCAAGAACCCACTCAACCAGGATTGCAACTTGGGAAGATCCCTGGGGGGATAGCGATCTATGTTACCGGAGACAACCGAATTGAAGTCTCCGCCCATCACCAGGATGCCCTCAGGGAGCCCCAGTACTACGCGCCCAAGATCCGCAAAAGTCGAGGTCTGTAGACCTGGCGGGATATAGACAGTAACAAAGGAGACAGTCCTCCCATCTACCAGTGAGAGCAGCATAGCGCCCCCTGTCGTCAAGAATCACATCGATTGCCAAAGGGAGGGAGGACCTGACGAGGATACCCACACCCCTAGAACCAGAGGTGAAGCCAGAGTGTGCCACAAGACGATACCCTCGCCGATTCATGGCATGGCACGTGTTCCCAGCCAGATGCGTTTCCTGCAACAACACAATATCGGGGGAGAGGCGCCTCAATAACTGTAACACCACACCCCGTTTTATCCTATCCCCCAACCCATTGACATTCCAACACATTAGTTTCAACCCACTAACCCCCATCCCAGAAAGAAGTGCAGAATCCGCCCCATAACGAACACAATGACCTGATCAAGAAGAAATACGATACGTTGCCTTCAAAGAAACCCACAAACACCCAAGAACCCCCCACCACCCCCCAGTTAGAACCCGTTACAACACCCCCCACCGTGCACCCCTGCGTTAGACTCAAAAGCCACCCCAACTTGCAGTGTGCCTGTCGCCCCATCATTAAACTAGTCTACAAAAAGAAACCCCTGAGGAGGAAAGAGTCCCACTCCCCCCGCCACCCTCGGGTATATAGCAATAGAACACAGTAATAGAAGAAGTATCGAACCCAGCCGAATAACACGTGAATGTTCAGAAATCAGGAATCATAATGTCACTCTTGTTCCGATACGCCGCCCTCGGCTCCACCCGGATGCCCGGTTGAGTCAGTCTGTTTGGGAAGGGTATCCAGCCAGTCACTAACTCCGTCAGGATGATCAAAGAAGAAAGTCCGGTCTTCGTATTCGACACGCAGCCTGGTTGGAAACAGCATTGAATATTTCAGCCCAAGTCTATCAGCCTTCGCTTCACTCCCTGAAACCCCATCCTTTGTCTCTGAACAAGCTGCGTGAAGTCCGGGTAGAAACTCACCGTCGTGTTCTCGAATTTTACGGGGCCACTTACTCTCGAGGCCTGCAGGATAGTGTCTCTGTCCCTAAAATTGAAGATCCTGGCGATGATAGGTCTCGGTGAGGCGCCCGACTTCGGTTTTCCGCCCGGCACTCGATGGGCACGCTCCACGGCAAAGAATTTACTCAGGCCTGTAGGGGCCAGGTGATTCAAGACGAGGTCTTCCACAAGGAGATCAGTTGCCAAAGCACCAGAAGTTTCAGGGACCCCAATAAGGCGTATGTTGTTGCGCCGGGCCCTGTTTTCAAAATCCTCCAGTCGATGGACCATGAGATCATTGGAGGAGCGCAAGCGTCCAACTTCCGTCTGCAGATAAGATGCATCGGTCGTGAGGCTAGAAGTCTTCAGGTCGAGAGACTTGACCCTTTCATTGGTCTTTGACAAATCAGCTCTGATCAAAGTAACATCAACTGCTACAGTGTCAATTTTGAGAGCAAGAGCCTCATATTGCTGACCAATGGAAGCCTTCATGTTGGCAATGGCGCCCATGACATCCTGCAAAGTCAGTTCGGTCAACGCAGTCGGGTCGTCATTGGGGCCCTCCAAAGCTCGACTGGCGCCACCGGGGGACCCCGTGGGTTGGGTATAGCGATCCATGACGTTGGTTTGAATCGGTCCCCCACGCAGAGGCGTTTTAGTCTTCCGCTTCTCGTTGTCAGGCCTGGTAGTCATTTTGAATGGTATGCCCCGAAGGGGCCCGCGGGACCTGGTGAAAATGGCCGCTCACCACCAGACCACCGAAAAATCACGAAAGTGGGCAGAAAGGGCAAAAGCAACAGCTCAGCTCAACACCCAAACCCTCACAACAGTTTGCGTATAATCAGGAAGCAGAGTTAGGCTGAACACCGATGGGGACGCGAGGTAATCACGCAATCAGAGGAGGCAGAGGCCCAGAAACGAAACCGAAAGTCAACTCAGGGCGACAGGGGTAGCCCCTCAGGCCGTTGTTGTTCAACTACTCCCCAGCGTCTTGGTGTGCCAGCTCCCGGTGTCGCCGTAGGGCGGGCCTCAAAAACTCCGATCGGCGTATCTGCGGTTCCTGAAGTCCAAATGAAATTTTTAAAACAGCTAAGGTGTCAGCTGAGGTTCATCTTCAAGAACCCGTGGTCAAAGTCAGGATATCTTTCAGGATATATGCGGAGGGCAGCGAGGGACTCTGGAGCCCTGTGCTCACGCGGCCATCTCGGATGCGCACGTAGCTCCTCCGATGTGTTGTATTCTTAAAGACGAAGTTCAATTATTTGGAGCCTGTTGTGCCGTCTTTTTCAGCCGTTCTTTGGACGCGCCTCTATACATATGGCTGCTCGAGAAATTACAACAAGGTCCATGCAGTTTGTAAGCTACTGATGAGGACGCTGTGTAGTCTTTGAAGTGATAACTCCATCTTCCGCCATATTACATGTCAACTGAATAGGATGCCACAATATTATCAGGATATGAGATATTCATAATTAATTACCAAGCGCTAAAAACATTCTTTATTTTGACCCACCAGGAAGGAAAATAGGAGCCCTACATCCACCGAATAGAAACCTCTGTTTCTTTTTTCCTTAACAAGACTTGGAAAATGTGCAATCTGTGAACCCTTAACTCAACCGTAACCTCCTATCGAGTGGATATACACCTTCTCTAATGGTCAAATCAGGGGGAGTGTGACAATATTCTGATTTATGTTCTGTTTCTGACCTAAAGTAATTAATTTGGTGTTAGCATAATAAAGATGCCTCCATTGTTAGCACTACGATGGATATTTGCCTTGATCTTTAACCGAACGAACAAGGCAGGCATATCAATATCCTTGCCATCCCCAATTCTAGTCAGATTTCCTTTGATGAAAACAGTAAAGAAATTATAATGTGTCTATTGAATGAGTTGGAAGAACGTTACTGAAATAAATGTGTGAATGTGGGGAAAACAGAGTAATGATTCTCTTGTCTTCACCTGGGTCCCTATCGTTGTGCTGACCCCCACTCCCTATCACGGGGAGATATATCCTGGGAGCAACTATATGATATCAGAGCCATGACACTTAATCACTGTAGATGTATCATGACCATAAATCAATTCTGTTTTTAGCAATGATGTAGGCAATATATTTGAGACTACTTAGTCATTTAATATCAGTAATTGTGTTTTATTTTCAGCATGTCTGTTCCCCTCCTTGGCGGTATCTACTTGCCCTGACGAAGGTGCCTTACACCGAAACGCGCGTCAGCGTTATTCTTTAGAACGGCAGTATTTGAGCCCCTGAGGACAACTTTTTTCCACCCAATCTGCCATTTTATTTCTGCACCCCCGTCCATTCAACGATAATTCCATTCTTTAGTTGCAGGCCATGCTATACCTAATTGATTGAATTGTGTTGAATGTTTGTGAGTTTGATTGATCCCCCTGAAGGTATGAGTGTCTGTTTAGCTCTTAGAACTTCCCTGGAGTGAGTGGAACATTGATCAGTATGAAGTTATTTTTGTCTTTTTAATGTGATATGAAAAATTCATGTATCTCATCTATTAAATCCTATATATGTATTCACTGAATGCTTTTTAGAAATGTCAGATTCTATAAAAACAAATAAATATATATTTTCGTAATAAATCATGGACTGACATACTTGTTTGATGTCTCTGGCTCTGATACATATTTAATATTGCTCCATAAATAACAGTTTTGGATCCCTTAGAGGACCTTTTATTATCCATCTAGGCTGGGTTTTGTTCTTTCTATTTACATTGTTCTAATCCCCTCCTTTCCTGCCTATATCATTTATTTTGTCGGGGAACCCCCTTTTTTTTTTGCCGAGTTTTATATAGCGCGAACTAGACCCGAACCGAATCAGGTATCAGAGCGCTTTACATATTTTTCCAGTTACGTTACATTTTTACATTTTCCAGTTACTTTCATTTTTAGGCACGGGGAGATTAAGTGATTTGCCCAGAATCACAGGAGGTTTTGGCGTCGTTACCGAGACTCGAACCCAGTTCCTCCAGGTCCGAGATCGAGTGTACTGTGGCAGGCTTGGACCAAGTGCCCACAAGAACATCACACAAGGCCTCATTAAACGGCAGCAGAGGCTCAGTGGAGCTTGCCTGCTGTTTAAGGACCTCAGTGAGGAGGTTAGTCCTCACGGCCGCGACGGGGAGCTCAAGGTGTAAGGCCTTGGCCGCCCGCGTCAACACTACACTGTAAGCAGCCTCGTCCTCCGTAGCCACGGTGGGAGGGGCGACAAATCCAGTGTCTTGCGAAGTGTCAAGTCCACTGGCCTCCCCAAACTCATATGTCCAGTCCTGTTGAGACTGGCACTCCTGTGCCAGAGGGTCCACAGACCCCTGCCAATCACCCTCGTCACCCTTCTCCTGCATTTCAGGGTCAACAGATGGAGCCGGTTTGTGGCAATAGAAATCTCCAAACGACGTCGAGAGCGGCGCCCAGCGGTGCCGCTCCGGCGCCGGACCGAAGGTAGGATCGGGGACGGCGTCCATAGCAGGCGCCGGGGGCGACACCCGCAGGGCCGGCGCCGGTGAGGTCGACCCGGATCCAGTGGGGGCCTGCGGCGCCGGGACCGAAGTCGCCGGGGCCGAAGCACCCGACGGCGTCGGAGCCAAAGCACCCGACCCGCTAGGCCCTCCAGCCGGGGCCGTTGGGCCCGGAGGCGCCACGGAACCCGGCTGAGGAGGGAGGGACATACCGCTCGACCTCCTCTGGCGTCGCGTCATGCCCAGGGACCCGAAGGTGTGGGGCAGGCAGCGGCGTCCGCGACTCTATTGGAGCCGCGTGGGTGGTGTCACCTGAACCCCCGGCGGCATCGCGCGAGCGTCGGGGTGGGTCGGAGGAACGATGACGTCTCTCCGAGCTCTCATGCCTCTTACCTGAGGACTTGGATCCTGACGACCAATGTCCACTCCCGGAGCTGCGAGGGCTCCGACCCCGCGACCGGTCCCTTAACCTCCTGTGGGACCGGGACCTGGAGCGGCGCGGGGCCGACTGCCGGAGCTCAAGTCGCTTGCGGGACCGCTCCCGTCTAGCTTTAGACGTCAGGCAGTCGGAGCAGGTGCGGTCGTCGTGGTCGAGGCCTAAACACTTCAGACACCGGCGATGGGGGTCGGTAACCGACATCAGTCGGTCGCACTTGGAACAGGGTTTAAACCCGGGCATCCCTACCGGCACCATTGGAGTCGAAGACTCTAGTAGAGAAATGATCAAAAGATCAAAAAGTTTAGTCAAAAAAGACTAAGGGGTAGAGCTTCTCCGGATCTGCGCTAGCTGGCGCGGAAAAAAGAAGAACTGACGTCAGCGCGCGAGGGCGGCGTCTAAGTACTCCGACAACGTCATTCCGGCGCCAACAACGCCGACGACGGACGCGGAACCGCGGACGACGCCTGCCGGCGCGCGCAGGGGTATTGCTATGCAAAATTTTCCGGATCCAGTCTGACGCCTGGGGATATTCTAAGGTAAGGAATCTATCACTAACGTGTCTCTTTCAGATACTACATTAAAGATAAAACCCTATTGGCACCCTGGCCACATGTCAGCCCCTGGTAAATGGTACCAAAGGTACCCAGGGAACTGTGACCAGGGAAGGTCACTAAGGGCTGAAGCACTTATTTTGCCACCCTTAGAGGCCCTGTGCCTTTACACAACCACACTGCCTTTGCAGGCTGCATGTTTTGGTGCAGAACAAATTGAAGAGTCGACATGGCACACACCCCTATGTGCCATGCCTACAACCCACTGCCTTGGTATAGACAAGCCACCACTCTTGCTGGGTGCACTATGCCAGTGGTGAGGGTAGAGGTGCATGAGCTCTGTACCCCTGTCTAAGACAATTCTTAGACATTGTAAGTGCAGTAATGCCATTAAGAGTATATGGTGCTGGGAGTTTGTCATTACGAACTCCACAGTACCATAATGGTTTACTGAAAACGGAGAAGTCTGGTATCAAACTTCTCAGCATATTGAACCCACACTGATGTCAGTGTGGTATTTAATGAAAAATGCACACTTAGGGCATCTTAGAGATGCCACCTGAAAACTAACCTACCACTAGTGTCCAGGCGGAGTGGCTGCTTTCAGCTGCCACCAACAGACATGTTTCTGGATCCCTGGGCCGAGAGCCTACTGCTCTCGGGGGTCTGAAACAATGCACATCCTTGGACGAGGTGCCAAGCCTCCTCCCCCAGGATGGGCAGGGTCCACGAAGGGGAAGCTTCAAAGGCTTGCCGCCTTTGTTAGCTTCCTCAGGCCTTAGCTGCTTTCAGCAACTGGTCCCTACTGGTTAGGACTCCCACTTTGGGTAGGAGAACCATCAGGAAAACCAAGGGAGGTGAGCCCACCTTTGCCAACCTGGCCCCAACTCGAACCTGCAGAAGCGAAACTCCGATGTGTTCTGCAGCCAGCAACCTCAAGAACCCTGAAGACCTGCCCTGCCTTCGAAGGAAAAGACTTTGACTCTTGTGAACACCGGATTTGTTCACCAACAGAACTCTGGCTCCGGTCCTAAAGCAGGAACAGTGCGTGTAGGTGGCTGGTGAGTCTGATGCAAGGCTGCCATTTAGTATGCGCAGGCCTAGTTGGTTTAAGAAAGCATCTAGGCTTTGCCTTGATTGTTGCACCTTTGGTACTGCATTTTGATCAGCGGTATAGGCCATTTTGTCACATTTTTAGGGACTTCTCAAATCCTCTTCTATTTCATTAAAAAATTTCTGGTCCAATGCTGCGAGTCTGCGCCACTCTGCACTCGTCGCCCACGGCCCGAGTTAGAGTGGCCCAACACCACGAGGAGGTCTCCCCGGCGATTTTGACACGAGATCTGATCTCTGACCTGCTCGAATCTCCCAGCGAAGCCTGCAGCCTCTTTCTAGAGGATCTCCCCCCCCGACCGAACTGGAGCCGGTAAGAGAAACCCGATGCCTAAAGACACCCCTGCACTTGAAGCCCCCACGGCCTTGGGTGTCTCAGCCGATGGTGTCTGAGCATCCCAACTTACCTCTCCAACCGGTGGTCACCTCCAGAAGATCTTCGTCCCAAGCCTGCAGTCTTTGTTGAAACCAGAGAATCGACACTGAAATTAACAGGACACCCAATGCCAAACCAGCACCCTGCACCCAGCGCCGCTGTGGGTGCACTTTTTATGCGACACAGGATCCCCCATTGCTCTGAGCCCAACACCAGGAGCTTTGCTCCCACAACCTTGTTGCCGGCTTGTGAGCAGCCACCAACCGGATGCCCCCTATCCCCAATTGGATAACATTGGGCCTCTGCACTCTGCACCCGGCCAACCTAGTGCCGCTGAGGGTGTAACAAGAGTGCATCCTTGACCCTGGGGAAACCCTTGTTCTTATCCCAGAATCCCAACCCCAAAAAATGAGTACTTACCTGGTAACTGTTAACTTCATTTCTCTCCATAGGAAACCATTGACTGTGTTTCTCTGAAAAATGTTCCAAGTGTGGAGTTGATTTGTATGGAAATCTGAAAAATAACAAATGTACAAAACTGATTTGACTTACCTTTGCTCAAGGAAATGGCCCAGTGTGATATCCAGGCATTTCACAGAGTAGAAAAAGTAATCTAAAAAGTAACTAAAAAGTAATCTGTACAGTATTTTCAATCCGCTGACTTACCTGTATCTCAAACGGCATTTGAACTTGCATTCACTTGTAAACACAGCATATTATTCTGCAAAGTATTTATTTCACTTACCTGTGCCAGGCTTGGCTTGGTTCTAGAAATAAAATAACTAATCAACAATTCTTTTATACAAAACAAATTGGTCTGAGTTCAGTTGGAGTGTGTGACATCATTTGCTGATTGAGTGGGTACAACAAATGCTTAACACTAGCCTCTTATAAAGCCTTACTGCTCACCCACACTATCACAGATAGAGAGTGAGGTGCTATCTACTTTAACCTCTGCCTACCTTTGTGGTTCCACTGGACTCTGTCCACACTATACCTCATTATGATTTAGTATATACATAGCCAGCTTCCCACACTATGTCCATATTGCAGTCGTGTGTCTCCGAGGCCACCCGCTCTCCTTCTATGAGGATCCTTCTAGCTTTCTGTCCTCAGGAATGAGGTCTAGTAAAATATTGAGGATTTTGTTAGATCTAGGCCTGCCCTTTTTTGGTTGAAGACATGGACAAACCCGGCAGCCATATTGACCCAAGACATAATATCAGACTGCTTAAAATGTGATAGGGCACATTATATACCATGGCTAAAAGCAGTAAATGAAAGCCTAACAAATGTAGGGTATGGTTATTTGTTTACATCCCCTAACCTTATAGATCGGTCCCATAAGAAGTGTATTAAAAGGGCTTTGTACAACATGTACAGAGAAAAACGGGAAAATATACACCTCCCAAAATGTACAGTTGTAAAATATTTGGGCCATTCAGAGCTCACTTCTAGTTACTCTGCCCCGCCCCAGAAATACCTACGTTTAAATCTGGGTAGGTGGAATAGAAGTTTACTATTCCGTTTCTGGGACGGGAGCATAGTTAATTTGTTAAATTTCCCACTGGGCTATAACAAACATTTGGAAACTTTAAGTTGTCCATGTAACCCGACTATGAAACAAAGCCTTATGCACTTCATGTTTTTCTGTGATTTTTATAAATTGTTTACTGTGCACTTTTTAATGCCATATTGCAGGAAACACGATCTGGTAGATTTTAAGATTGCAATGAGGAATTTGCTAATGTTAGGTACTGAGGAAATTACATTTAGAGTGAGCTGTTTTCTTAAAGCTGCTGTTCGCTCACGAGCTACTTTGCACATTGATTGATAAGAACCTACAATTTGCATATCGCACTTTATATCATCTTCTCTTTTTGCACATTGTAATTTGCACATATATATTTGATCGGATAGTTTTCGTTGTTTTTATGAATTTTTAAAAAATATTGTATATATTGTCTTGTCTTTTTTAACATGTTTCTGCATTTTTGCACATCAGACATATCATATTTACCGGCTGTTCATTTTTGTATTGTACTGTATGTTATTGCATTTGCTGTGTACTTTTATGGATTTATTTTTTCCGAATAAAGATCTTTGACTGAGTAAAGAGGCCATATCTGACCACATTTGTCTATCGTAACGGTCGATGATAGCCAAAGCATTGGCTGCCTTGATGGTAGGTGCAGCCACGGTGGAAAAACGCTTCCCCATGATGTCTAACCTATGCTCTTCTATGTCTGGAGGAGTGGAGATTGGGATTGCTGGGCTCTTAGAGCTCACTTGAGCCGCCTGCGAGATTACAGAATCCGGCTTCGGGTGGCCTGTGAGACACAAACGCTAATTTTCTTGGGCTCTGTACTTTTTCTGTATGCAAGAGACCACTGGTGGTATTGTGGCCGGGGTCATCATTATCTTTAACCCCTCTTGCCAGATGTAGTCTATTACTGGAATTGTGCGCATTGATATTCTGGCTTGCTCTTTAAAGTCATACAGGAAGCAGTCTGTATGTATAATTTATATGTGGAGTTGGAATCTATTAGAAGCCCTCTCCATTAAGTTGTGAAAACCCTTTGTCTTCTGGCAGGGAATCCGCTGGATGGTGTGACCGAGGGGAGGCATTGGGAATGATGTAGTCCTCCCAAAGTTCAGCAGGCATTGGGTCTGGAATTTCACCGCCTTCTCTCTCTTCATCTGAAGAGGAAGGGTCGACCTTATCCGGCTCTTGCGTAAAAGATTGTGGCACTGTAGGTGTTGCTGGCGAACTCGGTTTCTCAAGGGCCTGTGGTTGGACCGGTGGCTCCTTGAGAACATCTTGAGATGGAAATCTTCGTTTGTAATCTGCCAGCATAGCTTGAAGGTCTTGAATCCAAGTTTAGTGCATGTGAGCCATCTCTCTAGGGGGATGTTCTTGATATTCATAGCCTTGATTTGATAATGACGTGGAGGTGCCAGATATGGCTGGTAGTATTGCTGGTCCTCAGTCTTCATCAACCTCCTGGCCCTTAACGTGCAACTCCGAAGGACTGCGCGTCACTCCGTATATTCCATCATCTTCCTTATCATATTCGTCTGACTCTTGAAAATCCAAAAGGTACAAAGGAGGCAAAGGGGAGATCTTACTGTAATCTGGCATCTCAGGATGAAAATATTTCTTCTCACCCTAATCTCCGTCAACTGACTCCTGGCCACGGTCGTTGGAAACCAGGTTGTCGACTGTGTTGCGGTTGATGGAATCGTTCTCTACGGTATCGTCACCGATGGCAACGTCATCAATGGTGTCGTCTACAGAATCACAACCACTGATGGTCTCACTGATGGTGTCGTCGTCCACGAACCGGTCGTCAAGTGTGTCTGCGTCAGCGACAGTAGTGGCATCGACTGAGTGGACGTTTAACTTGTCACCGACGACCCAGTGACTGTCGACAGTGGTGTCATCGATGGGGATTTTTCAGTTCTGCTCTTCCCCGGATCTAATGAGAAGGCTGTATAGTGTTTCTTTTCTTTCCTCGGTGGAGTAGAGGAAACAGAAGACAAAGACTCAGAGGAGACCTTAGAAATATTTTCCTGTTTTGAGCACTTGCTTTCTGGAGAGGGTTTGAGGTGTTTCCTGCCCTCTCCAGAGTCTTTCTCTTGAGATCTTGTTCTCTTTTGAGGCCTGGATGAGCCATCGCTGTCCTCCTAAGATGACTTACGGTGCTTAGTGGACTGTAACCACAAAAGCACCCTCACTATCTCTTAAAGTTTTAGAAAAGAAAGTGCGACAGATTTTGCACTGTTGTACCTCATCGGCTGGGTGGAGGCAGTAAATGCAGTCCTTGTGAGGATGATCAACATGGACTCTCTTCTTGCCACAGGTCTGGCAGGCCCAAAAGAGTCCTTTCTTATCCGACATGATGAGGAGAATTTTTTTTAGAAGAAAAAACGTAGAAGGTAGAATAAAAACTGAGTAGAACTCAGGGAGACTCCATTCACACACGACGTGCGGTAAAAATCTGAGGGAAAATGCCTCTGCTAGGAAGGTTCTAGAGGGTGCCAGCAGCTGATTGGCTGCATTCAACATTTAATCCTTTTTTCTTTTTTTAAGGACATAGGTCATGTAGAACATGGCTCAAGGCCATTATAGCCTATGGCATTATTTGAACACTGCTTGACTATGGTACCGTGGGACTCGCATCTCGACGGCGGGGAATAATTCAGGCATGTGAACCTATGAAAGATACCCCAATACTGGATAACAAAAGTACCCTCCGGTGTTGGTTCCGACATCGGCCGACGTCGGTCCGGCTTCAGTCCAACTCGGGGTTGAGGATAGAGATAGCTTCGTTCGAGGGCACGACCGGCACCACAGATGTCGTTGTCGGGATCGACGCCGGGGAAGGTGGAAGTGAGATCGTTCCAGATCTGCGGAGGTTCCCTGGCACCGGAGCCCCAGGGATCGGAGGCCCACCAACCCTGATCCACTCCACAGGCCGAAGGCATGCCGGTAGTCGGGCTGCCCAAAGACTAGGTGTAAGACCTTGTAAAACTGTAGAAGTTGGGCAAGGGACGCTCCGGCTCCTGGAAATGGGGGAAGCTTCGGAGTCGTCCCTGAATCAGGCATTGGAGATGGAGCCTTTGAGCAACGACGCTCCGAATCCCGCGTCCCGTCAGCCGACTGACCGGGAGAAGGTGAGGGTGCTTGAGTTTCTTCGCATTCTAGTGTTTGGACTTACCAGATGACCTCAACGACTGAGTGCGACGAGGAGTGGGGGATCTGCAAACAACCTTGAGACCGGGACAACAGGGAGCTGACCTTCGGGCCTCCAACAACTTTCGGTACCACACCAGCAAAGTCTTCGGATGCATGGCCTGGCAGTCTGAGCATGACTTTGAATATCTCCACCTTTATGGTGTTGCAGAGTGCCCTATTGTCATTTGCCTGGGGAGGTAAAAAGCCTCCTTGTAGTTGGAATACTCTGGTACAACCATTTGAACTTTGTGGCTTCGAGGCACCAGATATGCGCCTCTATTACTTATGCGCCCAGGTGCAATTTGCGCATTATTGGTTTTATCCACAAGTTTCCTCCTCCAGACGGCGATAGAGGCTGATGCAATACTCGGCTGCACTTTCGGGTGGTGGTGAAGGCACTCGGACGGAAATTAACCCAGTGCAGTGCACCACCTGGGTCTGGCAGGCACTGGCTAGACGGGCACAGCTGAACTACCTTTACGCCCCTAAGTTATCGATAGCAGTGCATCCTGATATATCAGCGGCGCAAGAGCGTTGCGCTTTACGTGTACTGCAGACGGTTGGAGTTACGCAACTAGGAGATTTGTACAAACAGGGCCAGTTACGCTTGGTGCCGGAAGTGCAGGCGGGCTGGACTCACAACTCGATGCTGTGCTTCACATACGTGAGGGTTCGACAAGCGGTCAGAGCTATATACCCTAACTACCCAGCTGAGCCTCAGACATTGCGAGCACCACAGGCAGTGCTGACTGGAGAGGAGCGTAAGGGTCTGATCATCAAATTGTATGCTGCGTCCCTCCGTCAGAGGTAGTTGGAGGAACATCCCTCATGCCTTAAATGGAATGTAGCGCTGGGATATGCATTGTCCACAGGCCATTGGCAATTCAGTTGTATGCTGACTGGGCGCCTTACAGCTAACTGCAACCTTCGCATCATTCATTTAAAATGTTTACATCAGCTCTATCATACCCCTGTGCAATTGCTGTGTGGACAGGCGGATGCGATTTTTTACATCTATCTTGGCAGTGTACTGGGATAGCTGCGTTTTGGTCCAAAGTTGCGAGTGTGCTGACTGATGTTGTGATGGAACGGGTGCGACTTGTACCCGAGATATGCCTGCTGGGTAACTTGCTGTCCTTGAAACCCTGTAACAGGAGGCTGGTTGCTGTGGCAACACTATGGCCAAGCGAGCTTAGGCACAATGTTGGGGCGCAAAGGGCTTGCCCACTCTTCGGAAGTGGATCCAAGATTTGACTTATTGTCGGGAGCAATTGGAGGCCCATGCAGAGGAACTGCCTGAATCGTCTCGGCCTAAGGGTTTCTGGGCCCCTTTGACGTTATATCTACTGAGTCATCCTGATCTGTGAGGTGTCATGCATTCTCATTTGAGGAAAGGGGGGAGGGAATGGGGGTTCTTTTGTTTTACAGGAGATGGTTGCTACATATCTGTTTTACATATTTTTGACACTTTGTGGAACTCTAAATTGCTTGTACTACTTCATGCGACACGATGCTGATGGCTCACATATGGAGCTTATATATTGTACAGCAAGCTGTATTTAGGTGAAATAGCACAGATTAATTTCCAGCAAAATTGAGAGCAAGAGTCTGATTTGGACCTAGTGGGGAATGTACAGATTATTTTTTTAAGAAGGATTGGGGTAAGACAAGGTTGTGTGCTTACACCCTTCGTTTTCTCCATATATATCAATGAAATAGATGCCAGGTTACCGGCCCTATCCACAAATGCACCTAGAGTTGGTCCCTGCCCTGTCCTTATTTTGATGAACGCCAGAGATGCTATCTTGATGTCATGTACAGGAAAGACTTACAGCAACTGATTCATTTATTTGTTTATTTTAGGGAAGAAAGGGACTTCACTGTGAATATGGGAAAGACCCAGATTATGATATGCAGGAAGGCCTGACCAAAGAGAATCAAGCATCACACATTGGGGGGAATCTTCTGTCTAGAGTATATGTATTCGCTATCTGAGTAGCCTCTTTAGTTCCAGTGATTCAGGGGACTCACACAGAAAATCTGTGGCTAACAAACTGACTGGAACAGTGGGAGGTTTTAGATTAGTGGCAAAATTAGATATAAAGCAGTTTAAGGAAAGGATAATGTATAATGCCAAATGTCTAGCAGCGGCTCTTTATGGGACAGGGGGGTAGGAAATATCCATATGCTCCAAGTCCAAGAAAACAAATTCCTTTCTACATTACTTGCCTTACCAAGATCGACACAGTCTTCTGTTTGCCACAAGGAACTGGGGATTCCTTTTATAGAAGGCATGTTACACCACAAGTCAGTTCAATTGTAGCATACTAGTTGGTTGAGGCAAGAATTATCTTTCTCTAGAGCAATCAAACAAGCCACTTACCTTCAGCAACGCCTTACCTGATAGAGACTAACTAGCTGCAGATTCCTTACTTTTGAATTTCCCCTGGCGTCAGATTGGATTCTGAAGATTTTTCGTGAGCAGTACCCCTGGGTCCTGATAGGCGACGACGGTCATCTCTGTGTGGTGTAGTCCGCGCCTGAAGGGACATCTGCGTCACCTTAGAGGCGCCACTCCGGTGCACTGACATCAGTTACATTTCTACGACTTTCCATGCCATAATTCCAGAGCCATGAAGTGCACGGACACTGGTGTGTCCAAACTAGGGCTCTAAAAATGATCAGCCCTGATGCTAGAGATCTGTCTGCAGAGTGGGGAGGTTGTGTTGGAAGGTAAGGAATCAGCGATTAGATACAGTCTCTTCCAGATAAGGCATTACTGAAGGTAAGCAACTTGTTCATCTGATGGGGACTTCTAGTCACAGATCCCTTATCTTTCGAATAGATATCCAAGAAATACCATCCCCAGTGGCGAGTCTGGGGACAAATTTAAACTAGG
The DNA here is from genome assembly GCF_964261635.1 of Lissotriton helveticus. NCBI lineage: Eukaryota > Metazoa > Chordata > Amphibia > Caudata > Salamandridae > Lissotriton > Lissotriton helveticus. The sequence continues at coordinate 391,786,757 of NC_136068.1, read as the reverse complement.
ACGTCCTGCTGGACTGAGTAGACAAAATGCCCGTCCCTGTGGACCAGACTGTCCAAGCAGGGATGTCGAGGAGCGTATAAGGTGGGCTAGGTGACAGATTGACCCACATAAAATGGTGTTACCACTTATAGCAACAAAGAGGCCCATGTGCGAAGCACCAGTTTTTTTGATAAACTGAGAAGAATGGAGGCTTGTAAGATAAAGCCTGCAGCGCACTCACCATCTGGGCCGATGCAATTGCCACAAGAAAGTTTGTTATGATGGTGAGCAGCCTGAGGGCACAATTGTCTAGAGGCTCGAAAGGAGTGCACATCAAGAACATGAGAACCAAGTTAAGGTCCTACTGAGGCATAATTAAAGGGGGAAACAAACGGACAAAACCCTTCAACAACCTATTTACAATAGGGGACTTGAAAAGAGAGGGTTGATCTGGCAGACGCATCAAAGCAGAAAGATAGCCATTGAGAGTGCCCAGAGCAAAACTAAGCTGGGCAAGGCCAGGAATGAATAACAGCACCTCAGAAAGAGAGGCAGAAAGGGGATCAATTTGTTTGGATGGACACCATGCCACAATTGTTTTCCAACGGCAGGTGTATCCCATCTTGGTGGAGGGCAGCCTGGCGGACAGAAGAATGGTACAGACTTCAGGAGAAAGGAGGTCGAAAGCTGTCAACTGCTGTCGCTCAATGTCCATGCAAGAAAGAGGAGAGTGGACAAGTTCTGGCGGAGGACCCTCCCCTGCTGCTGCGACAGAAGATAATCCCAAAGGGGCAACCTGACCCGAGGATTGATGGCCATGCTCAGTAGCTCGGGACACCTGGCTCTCCGTGCCAAGACCAGAACCTTAAGAATAAGTTTGGCCTAGTTTGGTTCGGATATTCTTGAGAACTCTGGGCAGAAGTGGTATGGGTGGAATGGTGTATATGAAATGCAACCCTATTTTAAATTTGTATTAAATTAGCTTCCCTGAAATGAATGATTGGTCTGTAAAATTAACAAACTGCCCTTGTGATTGCCTGATGTACTATGCACGTAGACCTCTTTTGCAAATTTTATAGCAACTTGAGAAAATGCTACATTTTACCTGTTTTAAGACCGCTTAATTTTACACAATTTCGTCCCGCTTATCTTTATTTACATTCACCGTCTACCATGGAGTTTTATTGCAGCATGCCAAGTATTTTGTGGGCTGTATTCTACGCTATGAAAAAATGTTACATTGTTCTTGAATAGCACTTTGGTACAGTTTAAAAGAAATTAACTGATTCATGAATTGCTTTTATTTTTTGTTTTAATATTTAAAAAAATTAACATTGTTTTTTGTAATGATTTTATTAGGAAATCATGATGTATTGAAATTGAATTAACAAAACGGAGGCGGGAAGAGAGAGTGGTTAAAAGCGCTCATTCTCTATGATATAGAGCAGTGATCCTTAACCTGTGGTCTGGGCACACCTGTGGGTCTGCAAAGCCTACTCAGGGGGTCAGCGGCTGCTTTTAAATAAAACATTTTAAACATATTAATAGAGTGTATATAAAGAACCAAAATGTAAAGCTGAACATTTTAAAATGTTCTATAAATGTGCAATAATTTGAAACTGAAGGCTAAAATGTAAGTTAGTATCCTCAGATTGATTTGTGTGAGCAGTGCAAGTGCATCAGATTATAGTATGGACAATGTGTGGCCTAAACTGAATTTAGAAAAGCTTCAACCCTCCCACTAAAAGACCTTTTTAAAAAAAAAATATTTGTAAATTAAACAACATTTCTTAATTTGTGTATTTGTTTGATGAATGCTTGCTTCTGTCTTTTGTGTGCATTGTTTTGCAGTATAAATAACAGAAAATTAGTCTAGATAGCCATCTAGACTAATTTTCAGTTATTTATACTGCTAAACAGTATGGATGATTTTTTTTTTTTTAAATCCTGACCTCATTATAGCACTTCTTTTTAAACTAACTTTCAGCCATTCTGCACACCAGCCGTCCTGCTGTACAACATGGCTAAAAAAACTCACTGATAAAGCTTAGTAACTGTCATATATACAAAAGCTATTTAGCTTTTTCAGTGTTTTGTTGTGAAGGGCTGCAGGTGGGATGGGGAAAACAACAGATGAGAGGGAGGGGCAGAGAGACTGGGAAAGCAACAATGAGTGGGAGGCTTTTCAGCCAAAAGCACTTCAAATGCTGGTATTTTTTTTGGTATTTTTTTAGTAAATATTAAGACAGGCAAGACAAAAAACGACAGGTCTCCGAATGCAATATGCTACGAGCTAAAAAGCAAGGAGTCGCTGAGGGTCCTATTGAAATTTCCTTGCGTGATTCACAAAGTACTCACCCATACCGGTTTCTTAGTGTTGTCTTAATCAAATACTGACCTTGATTGGTAATCCGCCAGATCGGAAAGTTGCCAGAGTTGCTAGTGAATTGCCCTATAGCATTCAAAGCCTCATCAAGCCTTGTAAATGTAGTTGAGCTTATATAGCGCACAGCTACCCGCAGTGGGTTTCCCGGCGCTTGCTTAGGGAACCCTTCCTGGTATTCCCCTGTGAGATAGCAGGGTATCCACAAGGTGAAAGTCAGGCATCCCGCCACAAGGGGCCATTGTGGAGATTAAGCAAGCTATTGCCCAGAGTTGCAGAGTGTGAACCCGTGAGTCGAGGAGGCACCGGGGCGAGAATTATCGAGTCCATGGAATTTTTAGCCCAAGACCCGCCGAGGCGGGGAATTGAACCCTGGTCCAGGACCGATCTCAGCTTCCGGGTCTGCTGCCTCTAACCCCTGAGCCACACTTCTCCTTGTAAAAGTGATATCCACGCAATTATAACAATACAAATTATCTCGACATACAATATATGGAAAACATCTAGTGCCTATGATCTAATATAGGGGCTTGGTCGTATGTACTAAGTTTTGTCGAGAAATCATTTGTTTCCAAATAAATACATTTTCAACCAGCGGTGAAGGAGCCACACATTATGCCAATTGGGGATTAAGGGGATGGATCCAGTTGTCAGCAGCGGTGTGGAGATTCGAATATTAAACAGCCTTTTCCAAACAAGAGCAGCATCCGTGCTCTATTTGGACCATTCTTACCATAAGAGTGTCCAGATAAATATATATATCTTCTCAGATCATATACATCTGTGGTAGCACGTAAAACAATGCAACCAGGGATGTGGGAACAAGCAACACTTCTTCCATGAAATCACTAGCAGATGAATTTACGTGTACAGAATAGAAAATTCAGAATGAAATTAGTGCACACTTATAAAAAAAAAAAAAGCAATGGCGCATTAAATCAACAGCAAATTAGTGTACAATGTGTGCAGCATAGAGAAAAGCAGAATTAAATCAGTGCACACTTAAAAAAGCAACAACTCCAATCAAAATGAAGCAATCAGTACTTGGTCCATGCTCTAAAGAAGGGAGAAAGGAAAGAAGAGGAAATAAAACTGGCATGCGCCGACCAATCAGGAGGCAGCAAGTAAGAGTGAGAATGAATCCAAAGAATCGTTAGCAGTGGGCTGACTCCAAGCCCCTTTTTAGTAAACAAAATGTCTTGCAAGTAACTGTCTCGAACGACACCTAAATATGAAGGAAGAAGTGCAAGCCCCTCTGTTTAAGAAGCAGACTTTGCTTCAACAGTCATACAAAGGCAAAGGATTCTAAAATGCATTTTGTTTGGGTGGGTGGGTGCAGAGTCCTTAACCTGGTTTGGATTGTATTTGCCTAGCTGGACTAGGGGCACAAAACTAGGATAAGCTCAATCCAAAAATAAGTCAGAGTTGAGCAGGTGAGGGATTTTCTCAAGCCTTGCTCTCTGATCTCACAGCTGTGCAGATACATTCTAATGTTAGCTATTCTTAATGAGGATTCCGTCATCAATAACAATGTGTTTTTAATAACATAGAAAGCATTCACTGACTATTTGACGTTACCTGGCTTAGATTTTTTTTTCTTCTTTTTCTTCTTTTTTGCCTTAAATCTTAAAAGGTCCTTGGATTTTTTCTCTTTGCTCTTCTTTTCCTTTAAACCTAAAGTAAAATTTAATTTTACATTTCATATAGTTTATCTCGTCAGTTCAGCACAGTAAACTAAAATGTATATCTTGATGAGTCAATCAATTTCACTTTATTCGACCTTACACAATAAGATCATAAAAGTACAATAATTCATAAAAGATGCATTGTTTGATCTGTTACATTCCATAACGTTTCGATAGATAAGTACAGATAGGAGCCATCTTTATACTTTGAATAAAACACTATGTTAATACCCACCAAATTCATCAATGTATAATGAGAAAAGGGTAAAACGGTACCAAAGCAAGTAAAAAAATACAATTATTAAGCCAATTAATTTTCTATTTGCTAATACTAAATAATACAAATAAAACCAGTTAAAAAACTAAGACTAAAAGGGAAGCGCCCTGTTTAAAACATGCTTACTTCATTTGATATATAATATAAAGTGCAAAACAGTGCCACAATCGACTAAAGTGCAAATTATGACCCAATCAATCTCCTCTTTGATAACACCAGACATAGAAAGGATGCAAGACAAAAGTTTACATAAAGATCAGGGAGCGTTTGGAGGAAAGACAAAGCTGGGCGGCATTGTACAGTTATGGTTCAGAAACAAGGGCTAGATGTACTGTTTCCACTCATATATAAATGTACAGAAAAACATAAAATGAAGGATAGATTAAGGGGAGGTGCCATCACAGGGGCAGACTGGCAGTAGGTTAATTGAGTATGTCCCAACAGAAAAACCCAGCAGGCAAGGGATAAGGTTTAGTCTGAATCGTACCACTACATATTGGTGTTGGGGATTTGTGACAGAAACCAGGTATGAGGTAGCTTCTCCAGGAATAGGTGGAAGGGCCAAATATAATGCTACAATGGTTTTATTACAGTTAAGAACATGCCTTTCTAATCTATATACTTTCAAGTCTAATTTAATTTCAGCTTTTGGGGTATTCAAGCAGTTAAGCGGGTTATAAAATAGAGAATCAAAGTCTAGTGTTGACAAGGTATACTTAACAAAGCCATGGGTCCTTCTGCACCTGCTCAAGGTTTAAACAGCCCCTTATGATATTTTAAATCAGTCCCACTGTGTCCCTCCTCCAGATTAAATGCCATAGTACGACCTGGGCAATGAATATTAAGTCTGATATAAACGGGGCATAGTGTAATTTGAGCATCCTTTCGGGAGGGATAATTTGTAAAAAGGCATCCTCTTTCTGTTGTTTCGCATGAGCTTTAGCTATTACCCATATCCCTGCTCCATATGTAGCTGATTCAATAGATTAGTAGAGTAGATCATTTTAATAGGTTCCAAAGGCATTGTACCCAGCTTTTTCGTGAAAGAAAATATGGCCTTTGTGCTCTTTTTTGGTGTATTACATCTATTCTCTACCATGGTTGACTAAGTCACCAAACTATTAAAAAGTACACACAAACATAAAAAAGACTTGCTGAGTTCAATTTTCCAAAAAGCAATAAAAAATGACTGTAATCTTTTGGATTGTTTCCACACAATTAAAACATAGGTTTTGGATTCATTAACCTGGAGATCTAGTGCAGTCATATAGGACACAATTATTCATTCATTTTTGCAATGGCTATCAATACGGCGTTGTCTGCGTATAACAGAATGGGGGTCCTTTTTTGTTTACCATGGGAACATCAGCTACATCATTGTCCACTGCCGTTTCTAAGGCGTTAGTGTAGAGAGAACAGAAAGGGGGCTAGTACGCACCCCTGCCTGACACCTCTTAAGTTATGGAAAGATCTTGTACATTCACCCTGGCTACCGTATTCAACGCATGCAGAGGGCTGGGAAGAAAGTTGGTGAATGTAGAATAATATAGTCATCCACACCCATGTCTTTCAAGATATTCCATAATTTATTAAGGGAAACAGAATCGAAGGCTGCGGAAAGATCCATAAACGCCATAAAACATTTTTTTTTATGCGAATGTACTTGGCAGTAATTAAATTAAAGTTTAAGCACTGATCCAAGGTCCCCCATCCCTTTTTTAAAACCATATTGCGCCAGAATTTATATATTTTTATCTACAGCCCATTCCTCTAGCCTGTTTAGCAGCAGACAGCCCATTCATTTAACTGTTCCATCCAAAAGTGAAATAGGCCTGTAGTTTTTGGGCACTGATTTATCCCTTTTCTTGTGTATTGGCACAATAATTGTAGTTTTCAATGAGTTGGGGGGCCCACTACAGAAATTGCGTTAAAAACGTTTGCCAAGAACGGAGTCCACCGTTCCGGGTAGTTAAAGATAAAGTCAATTGGAGCCCCACCCAGGCTTGGGGCTTTAGTACTACTGCATTGCATCAGGCCATTTATTACCTATGCCAATGAAAAGACAATCGGGGTGCGCTTAACATAAATTAGGGCATCATCAGTTAAGGTTTCCCCATCTGATACTGACCCAAATGCACAAGTTACTTACCTTCGGTAACGCTATATCTGTAAGAAACAGTAGTTAGTTTTAGAATCCTTACCTTAGAATATCCCCAGGCGTCAGGCTGGATCCGTAAAGTTTTCGTCAGCAGTACCCTTGTGTGTCGGTAGGCGTCGTCTGCAGCTCCGCTTCCGTCGTCAGTGTCGTGATCGCCGGCATGACGTCGTGGGAGTACTTAGACACCACCCTCACACACACGCCAGTTTGGTACATAGCTTTCAGCGCCAGGAACGCAGAGCCATGAAAGAAACAGCCACTGGTGCCATGAAACTAGGGCCCTCAAAGGGAGATATCTTAACCCTGGATATCGGTTCGCAGAACGGGGAGGATGGGTGGGGCAGTAAGGAATCGAACACTAACTACTGTTTCTTACAGATATATCATTACCGAAGGTAAGCAACTTGTGCTTCTGAAAGAAACAGGTTAGTGTTCGATTCCTTACCTTAGAATAGATACTCCAGCAATACCAACCCCGGTGGTGGGTCTGCGAACCAAGATCACAACAGAAAGTCCTGGAGAACGGAACGGCCGAAAAAGCCATCTCTCCAGACTTGGCTGTCCAGGCAGTAGTGCCTAGCAAACATGTGCAGCGAGGCCAACGTAGCTACCTGACAGATGTCCTGCAAGGGGACTCGCCGACCCAGGGTAGTAGTAGCCGCCGTGGCCCGAGTGGAATGGGCCCTCAGCCCAACAGGGGGCTCCTTTCTAGCCAAGGAGTAACAGACCTTGATGCACAGCACGACTCACCGAGAGATGGTTAGTTTGTGCACTGCCCGTCCCTTCTTCGCGCCCAGGTAGCCAACAAAGTACTGGTCATCCAACCAGAACTGGCATGTGCGAACAAGGTAGAAGGAGAGCGCACGTTTTGGGTCCAGACGGTGGGGCCTCTCTTCCTCTTTCGAGGGATGCGGAGGCGGAAAGAAGGTGGGCAAGGTGATGGACTGCCCGATGTGGAAGGCTGTGACTACCTTGGGTAGGAAAGAGCGTCGCAAAACACAACTTTGTCCGGATGGACAGAAAGGAAGTGAGGTTAAGAAGAAAGAGCCTGGAGCTCACTCACTCTCCTGGCAGAGGTGATGGCAACCAGGAATGCAGTCTTAAGAATAAGGAGACGAAGAGGACAGTTATGAAGTGGCTCAAAGGGAGCGCACATCATATAAGTCAGTATAAGGTTCAAGTCCCACTGAGGCATCATGAAAGGAACAGGAGGAAAAGTGTGTGATGCCTTTCAAGAATCTATTTACAACAAGGGAATTGAAAAGAGAAGGCTGATCAGGAAGCCTCAAGAAGGCGGATATAGGCAAGAGGTAGCCCTTGATAGTGCCCAGAGCAGAGCCCTGATGGGAAAGAGAAAGAAGAAAGTGGAGGGACGCCTGGCTGCCAGAATCACATCACATATTTCAGGAGGCTAGTCAAATGGCCTCAACTAACGCCGCTCAATCTCCACGCATGTAGGTTCGGGTGGAGGACCGCCTCCTGCTGCGGCCACAGAAGGTCCTCCTGAAGAGGCTGACGAATAGGGGGATCGACTGACATGCTGAGTAGCTCGGGATACCAGTATATTTGTGCCCAGTCCAGGGCCAAAAGGATGACTTGGGCCAGGTCTCGCCTGATCTTCTTCAGCACTCTGGGCAGAAGTGGTATAGGCGAAAAGGCGTACAACAGACTGCAGCTCCACTCGCGGCGAAAAGCGTCTCCGGGCGAGTGCCGCATTGGAAATTCCAACATGCAGAACTGATGACATTGCGCATTCTCTTCGGTGGCGAATAGATCTAACCAAGGCTCTCCCCACTGCCGAAAGAGACCTTGCCCCACTTCTGAGTTCAGACGCCATTCGTGATCCATCATGCACCGTCGGCTGAGTTTGTCCGCCCTGGCGTTCAGGGAACCTGCCAGGTGTTGAACCACCAGGGTGATGCCCTGGTGTTCCAGCCATGTCAAGAGACGCAGAGCCTCTTGACAATGGGTCCACGACCCCACCCCGCCTTATTTGTTGCAGTACCACATGGCGGTGGTGTTGTCCGTGAACAAATGCACCACACTTCCCTGGAGAGAGGGAAAGAATGCATTCAGTGCAAGACGCATCGCCTGCAGCTCCAGAAGGTTGATATGGAGCCGGGACTCCGCCGGAGACCAGAGGCCTCTGATCTCCACCTCTCCCATGTGCCCCCCCCATCCCAGGAGGGACGCATCCGTCACTACTACGTGCTCCAGTTGGGGTATGGAGAGGGATCTGCCGCTGACCCAATTGCGGTTCGTGAGCGACCACTGCAACTGACTCGCAGTGCCCTCCGATATCAGGACATGGTCGGACAGGTTGCCCTGATGCTGTTCCCACTGAAACTTCAGGTCCCACTGCAGAGCCCGAATCCGCCACCTGGCGTGATGCACCAGAAGGATTCAGGAGGCCATCAGTCCCAGGAGCCGCAGCGTCAACCTGACCGAAACTCTGGATAAGGCTTAAAGATCTGAATCAGAGCCTGAATATCCCAAACCCGCTGTTCTGAGGGATAAACCGAAAACTGTGCAGAGTCCAGAACCTCTCCGATGAAAAGGAGCTTCTGAGAGGGGCACAGGTGCGACCGGCACGTTGATGGAGAACCCCAGCGAGTGCAGGAGGTCAGCCGTAGTCTGGAGGTGGGAAACGACTGTTTGGGGCGAGCCCGTCTTCAACAATCAGTCGTCGAGATAGGGGAAGACTGGAACCCCTGATCTGCGCAGATGAGCTGCGACCACCGCCATGACTTTCGTGAACACCCGAGGGGCCCTGGTAAGGCCGAAGGGGAGCACGGTAAACTGAAAGTGCTCGTGGCCTACCGTGAACCGCAGGTAACGCCGGCAGGACGGGGATGTGGAAATTTGCGTCCTGCAAGTCCAACGCTACCATCCAGTCTCGAGGGTCTAGGGCAGCTAGGACCTGAGCTAAAGTCAGCATCTTGAACTTCTCCTTCCGGAGGAAGCCATTGACGCTCCGGAGGGTCCAAGGTAGGGCATAGGCCTCCTTTGCCCTTCTTAGGTACCAGAAAGTAGTGGGAGTAGCAACCATGTCCTACTTCTGACCCAGGAACGCGCTTAATGGCCCCCTTGGCCAAGAGGGCCATAACCTCCTCCTGCAGAAGTTGCAAGTGATCCCCCGACATCAGTGGCATGGCTGGAGGGGTCGCCTCGAAGGGGAGGGAGTAGCCCCTTCGGACGATTTGCAGCACCGACCTGTACGACGTGATGGAGCGCCAGTGGAGGTGATGGCGGACCCTGCCCCCCACTGGCGTCGAATTGGCCTGAAAGGTCGGACTAGGAAGGCTTTGAGGCAGATGCTGCGGATGTGGATTGACCTTGCCGTTGTCCCCCGGCAGTGCCACGGCGGTTACCACGTCCGCGGCCGAGTTGAGGCTGGTTCTGCGGCCTGTGGCTGGCAGGCCGTGTGGGGTGCCCCTTCCTTGGCCACGAAAGGGGCGAAAAGCAGAAGTTTGCTGGCGCTGGCCCAACAGGTCCAAGGACTTGGCCGTAGCCCTGGAGTCCTTGAAATGCTCAAGCGCACGGTCTGCTTTGTCGCCTAAGAGGCGACGGCCATCGAAGGACATGTCCATGAGCGTGGTCTGGACATCGCCAGAGAAATTGGCGGACCTCATCCAGGCGTGGCTGCGAACCGCCACCTTTGTGAAATCGCCCCTCCCAAAGAGTCTGTGGTATCCAGTCCACACCTGATGGAATAACACGCCGCATCCCACCCCTCCGCAAGGGCTTGGGCGAGCCGGGCCCGGGCCTCCTCCGGGTACTGGGGCAGCACGTCAGCAACCGTGTCCCACAAAGAGTGGGTATAACGGCCCAAAAGGCAAGCGGTGTTGATAGACCGCAACCCCAACCCCAAAGTCAATGAGGAGAACAGTTTCTCACCAAACTGATCAAACCTTTTCGATTCCCTATCTGGGGACGCGGTTGGGAATGCGGTCTGGGACGTAGAAGCCTGGATCACCAGGCTATCGGGGGTGGGGTGCACAGACGGAAAGCTATGGTCGCCCGGAGCTGGGCGGTGGAGTCGGGTCACGTTCCGATCCACAGGGGGCACTGTGGAGGGCTTGGACCAGGTGCCCAACAGAACGTCCGTGCGGGCCTCATTGAACCGCAGCAGAGGCTCCGAGGAGCTTACTGGCGGCTGAAGCACCTCAGTGAGGAGATTAGTCCTCAAGGCCGGAGCAGGGAGCTCAAGAGCCAAGGCCTTGGCTGCTCTGCGCAACACCACGCCATAAGTGGCACCCTCCTCCGTAGCCACGGAGGGAGGAGAGATGAATCCAGTGTCAGGCGATGTATCCAGACCACTGGCCTCCCCCAGCTCATCTGCCCAGTCCTGACTTAACTGGCACTGTTGTGCCAGAGGGTCCTCAGACCCCTCCCAGTACTCCCCTTCATCCGTGTCCTGATAAACAGGCAGAAATGACGGAGCCGGGTCGTAGGTGAACTGCTCACCAGCTGACGCCGGAGACGGCGCCGAGCAGCGCTGCTTCGACGCCGGACCGGGGCTGAAACCGGGGGCGTCGTCGTCCGAAGACTGCGCCGGGAGTGACACCATCGGGGTCGGCGCCAGCAGAGGAGTCGTAAGGTCAACTGGCGACGACTGGGATCCAGACCTGGATACCCCAGGGCCCTGCGATATCGGGACCGAAGTCGACGACAGCGCCGGGACCGAAGCCCCAGACGGTGCCGGGGCCGAAGCCGCCGGCCCGAAGTCAGGGCTGCGGGGCCCAAATGCGCGCCGGCAGGCCTCGACGGAGGGAAGTGAGTCCTCATGGCCACGAGGAAGTCACGTATCTCCTGCGGCATCGCATGCAGTCCAGGGACGGGAGGGTATGGGACCGGATGTGACTCCCGCGGCTCTGGTGGAACCGCGCGGGTGGTGTCACCCGAACCCTCAGCCGAGTCGCACAACCGGCGAGGGGAGTCAGAAGAGCGATGTCGCCTCTTCGACTTCTTTCTTGACTTACCGAAGGACTTTGAGGCCGACGATTGGTGATGGCTCGACGAGCGTCGATGGCTGCGGCTCCGCGAACGGTCCCTCGACTTCCTCCTCGACCGGGACCTCGAGCGGTGTGGAGCCAACTGCCAGATCTTGAGGAGCTTGTGGGACAGCTCCCGCCTAGCCTTCGCGGTCAAGGCCTGGCAGTCGGGGCACGACTTGTCGTCGTGGTCGGCCCGAGGCAGTAGAGACACCGGCGGTGGGGGTTGGTCACAGACATCAGGCGGTGACAGGCGTCGCACGGCTTGAATCCAGGCATCCCTACCAGCACCAGGAGTTGAAAGCGACTCGAAAAAAATAGCCAAAATAGGCCGAAAAGTTAGTGAAAAAATGACTAGAGTACTAGCCTTTCCCGGATCTGCTCTTGCTGGCGCGGAAAAAAGAAGAACTGAAGTCAGTGCGTGAGGGCGGCGTCTAAGTACTACGACTAACTCATCCTGGCAATCAAGACGCCAACAACGGACGCGGAGCCGCAGACGACGTCTACCGACGCGCAAGGGTACTGCTGACGAAAAAACTTTGCGGATCCAGTCTGACGCCTGGGGATATTCTATTCTAAGGTAAGGAATCTTACATCAACCTGTTTCTTGCAGATCCCTCCCATTCCCACTCCTAGTCACTAAGCTCAGAGGAGGGGGTGGAATGCAACAGGTCGAGGGGAATCGCAAATGTGTCCTCGGTACATGTTACAATTGCCCCATATTTGTTTCCATTTCCCTGGGCAGCCGTGAGATTCCTAAACAGTTATTTCGGTTATCATGCACCAATCCATGTCTCTCATCCAAGCATCTACCGTTGGGAGTCCCCGGAGCCACCCCATGCCCTAGCTATATTATGTTTGGCTATTACCATTCCCAACATTGCCCACTTTTTTTCTTCTTTTTTTTTTTTTACTATTCAAGTCTGTGGGCTCCCAAACATTCAGTAGGCATTTCTTGGCCCGGGTTCTAAGTTAATCCCTAGCACCTCTGTCATGCATCAGAGTACATCTGTCCAACATCTCTTGTAGTTCTGAAAATTCTGGACTCGTGAATAAAACTTCATCATAGCATGACGATTTTTATATCAAAAGACCGAAAATGGCTAGTTCACTATGTACAAGCATTTTCGTCATATTCGAGTGACGATTTCACCTCGAAATCGTCATTTTCGTCTTGAACCCTTGGCTTCCATTTTGTGTACGGCAGCCATTTTGTGGGTTGCCCTGACATAGGCTTATAATACAGCTAAATTCGATTCCAAAGGACACGTACACCTTAATTGACTTTTCTCTGACCTGGGCAAGCTGAAACCTTTGCCTCAGGCCGAACCTGTTTGGTCAGTTCCTCTCCCAGTGGCCGAATGAGATAGCATCAAGGCACAACAGGCCATAAACCCATTTCATCGCACACACCCTGCCGAATCTTGCTCACACCTGTCCCTGCTCTTTTCTCTCTCACTTGCTTTATGATGGGAAGGTGCCCATTTTTATTGGGGGTCCACCGATATCTGATGAAATGTTGGGCCTTGCCGGGTGATTTGTTGTGGGCTGGACAAACTGAAATATGGGCTTGTCATCATGACTCTGCTTTTCCTTTGTAACGAAAATATGTGAATAGTATACTGTAAATCCAGGAATGTTTGCCTGAAGCTTAATATTTTGTATAAAAAGAGAAGCCTGGCTTTGTAAGATTGAGCAGTCTCCTGAGAATATACATCCCGTGCTGTTGTACTTCTAGGACGCTTGTTTCTTGGTTGCAGCCAATAAAATCGATCCTTGACTTCACCTAGAAGACTGAGTTTCTGTGGTCTGAATCAGGAAAGTACTCGAGGTCTTTGGGTGTACCCTGACACCGCTGGGTTACCGGTTCGGTACCGGTTCTGAAAAACCCAGTACCTCAGTTGGCGCCCAACGTGGGCAATACCAGCGGTACCGGTCCAGCCAGAGGTTCGTGAGGAGCTTCGTGTGAAAATTCTGGAGGAAGGCCATCCACTTCATCGACCCCTGCATGTCGACGTGGTCCGAAAGTCTTTGCTGCGAGGTTCCCCGCTTCCCGACGCTAACAAAGGACTGCTGCCCTGGCTATCGCCCTGATTTGGACCCTTGAAGTTTGGTAGAGCGAAATGATAAGACGAGTCTTCTGGTGACGTCATCGATATCTCAGTTAAGTATAAGTGGAGCGTCTCCCAGTCCTTAGTTGGTCTTAGTTTTAGGTATCCTTTGGGATCATTTTTGGAACTTGCAAGTGCCAAAACCAAAGGACTCGTGTATTCACGAGAATATCGTAATCGATAATCCTTTGAAGTTTGAAGCTAGACTAGAGAGCAAGATGCCTGGTCTTAGCAGACTTGGAAATTTGTTTTGTCTTGGTTGTAATAATAGGGATTCCCGATTGGAGGACTCGTGTCCGGTTCCTCCGATTGGAACTTCAACTTATGAATTGTATGTGAAACATGGAGTAGGCCCCATCACATATAATGAAGTGTGGATCAAATACACCAGAAAATATGGTGTTTTAAAATGGCCCCAATATGGTAGCTTTGATACAGAAATCCTAGATAACCTCGAAGTTAAACTTTTTAAGAAGAAAGCCCGGCCGGCAATGTTTGACTCTTTCCGCCTATGGCGTAAGGAAGCCAAACAGAAGGAAATTAAATTAGCAAAGAAAAATAAGAGAGAAAGGGGTATTTCGATAATGCAAGCTGCCATGCAGTTTAAAGACAATGAAGAAGAACAGATGAGTGAGCAGTTGCACAGGCAACGTAAAATGGTAATAGATAAATGCTATCCAGTTTTGCCGCCTCTTCAGCAAGATGCAGCAAAAGAGCTTGAAAAAGATCCGTTAATGACACATTTATTAAGTTCGCCACCCCCCTATGCGCAAAATGCCAAGGCACCTCCGCAACCTTTAGTTGCGCAACCTGTGATTGCATTGCCTCCTGCTCCTCCACAGCACCCACCAGCTACTCTTCAGCTGGCTCCTGCTCCTTCGGTGCAGCCTCCTCAAGGCCCACCGATCACATCTGCTTCACCTGTGCTTTCTACGACTTTGTCTAGTGCACCTTCTATTTCTCCTAATGATTCCTCTGCTATTGCCTCTGCCCCTGCCTTACCTCACCCTGTTTTTCCGTCAGTTTCTCCTTCCGTTCGACAGAGAATGGCCAACACTGTTACTAATCTTTTCTCACCTTTCTTCGGGTCGCCTAATACGACCCCTAACACGGAACGAAGACAGTTGCGGAGTCAACTGCCTGACTATCGAGAGAGAGATTTACTGAATCGTTTAGCGCATAAATGGGTTATCGACGCTGTAAGGTATGATGTAGAGTCTGTCATGGAAGTCTTCCGTCAATGGGAAGCACCGAAGCAGAGATATGTTTTTGAACAAATGTGTGTTTTTCTCTGTGAGGATTTGGAAGACAATGATCTGGAATACAACCCGCCCAAGTTGTGTCGTGTGCGGTTCGAGTTCGCAGAGGGCATGATCGTAGGTCCCGATGTCGAGAGAGCGGTTGAGACATTGTTGTCATATCGGAGTAAGGGGGGCACTTCTCGATCACTATTTGAGCATGACGCATCCGGTAGGAAAAAGGCGCGACAGTACCCCATGAGAGAAGTCCCTCCAGTATGGAAGGAAGAAGCAGCAGCTGGTCCTGATAATGTTCCACCACTTGTGCCAGCACATTTTCAGCGTGTGTGGGTACATGTTCCTTGGAAGCGAGCTAAAGTTTTGGCCCTTAAACAGACATTGCCTGATCCCCATAAAAATCCCGCAGGGTATTACAAAGAGTTGTCACAGACTGCTGGGTCATGTATCATGAATTTAGCAGACATAGACATGTTTGGGAACGTTGCTCCACAGCCTCTATGGGGAAAGATTCGTCATGCAGATCATGATCAGGAGTTAGGTGACACATGGGCTAATATTGCGGCTGCAGATGACCGACAAGTTGGTGGTGCTAAACCCGAGCCTTTAGTAGCAGACCTCCCTGGTAGGATTATTAATTACATGAAGACTTTAATGCCCGCCATGCGAGTAAATTGGGATAAATTGTCTGCATGTAAGCAGAAGAAAGATGAAACGGTCTCAGATTTCTTCACCAGGTTTGAAGAGACTTTTGTCGACCACAGTGGTCAAGATATGAGCACAGAAGGTGGTCAGCGACTGTTCGTCGATAAATTCGTGCACAATCTGCTTCCAGAGTTGTGTAAGAAGTTAAAAGATTCAGAGAGTTCTTGGGCAGTTTCCTCTTCAGCACAGATATTGGCTACTGCACAATATTACGAAAATCGAGACAAAGACGAGAAAGATAGAGCAGAAAAGAAAACTAGAGTTGAAAACAAAGGTTTTGTTACAGCAAGCATATCCGCCACGTGGTGGTGGTGGCCAGAATAGTGGAGGTCAAAATAATAGTGGTCAGAGTAACTATCAGAATAATTATCAGCAGCCTCAACAGTATCAGAGGAACTCGCAAAGAGTTGAGTATACTCAACCACGTGTCCCTGTAGGCCCCAATCAGTGTTCATATTGTAAGGAAGAGGGTCATTTCAAGTATAGTTGTCCTATTTTATTACAGCGTGCAAATGGTGCTTCTGGTGTAAGAGGTCAAGGTGTTCAACAAGCGTCTAGAGGTAGAGGATGTGGAAATTTCCCCCAGAACACACAGTCTCTTCCACCTCAAAATTCTATGAATAGGTTCGATCAGCAGAATAACGCATCTGGTAGGACAGCTCAGTACTATGCTGATGACTACTATGCAGAAGATGAGCATTGGGAAGGTAGTGATTACTAGGACAGCCATAGACAAAGAGAGGGAGTTGTTTCAGTTCCAGTAGATCAGAGTGGACCTTACGTTGAGGTGATTACATCAGGTGTGTCAGAGCCTTTTCTGTTGGATACTGGTGCTACAAAGAGTTCTATTATGCACTCTAAACTCCCTGCGCACCTTTGTCTGGCGAAACGAATGTTTCTGTAGGTTTTTCTGGCTCCCCAGTTAGGAACCCGATTTTTAGTCCTATGTCTCTTTCTGTTGGTCCTTGTGAATTAGAAGCACCCCTTATTCTGACAACAGGTTGTGGTGAAAACCTGTTGGGATTGGATCTGTTAAAAAGATTGTATGCGACTTTGTACTGTTCTCCTTCGGGAGTACAAGTTACTTTAGGTAAGAAAGTGGTTTCTCCAATGTATTTGTCAAGGGATAAACTTCCAACAGAATTGTCGTTTCTTCCTGAGATTCTTTGGGCTACTGGTCCTAATGATGTAGGTCTTTTAGAAATACCGCCATATGTTGTAACATTGAAAGCCAATGTTAAAATACCACGAATTCCCCAATATAGAATTTCTAGTGAAGGTGAAAAAGCTTTGCTAGGGATCGTTTACGATCAAATTGAAAAAGATGTAATTGAAGAGACAAGAGGCAACGTTTGCAATAGCCCTGTTCTGCCTGTTTTTAAACGAACTGATCCTTCCCAGCCACCTGTTTACAGATTTGTGATTGATCTTAGAGAGGTCAATAAAATAGTTGTACCACAATTTCCAGTTGTCCCCGACATTACTGCCCTATTGACTATGATTCCAGCTTCTGCCACCTGGTTTTCGGTGATTGACTTGAAGAATGCTTTCTTCAGCATCCCGATTGCTGAGGAGAGTAGGGATATTTTTGGTTTCAGTTTAGGAGGTCGCAGCTTCCGCTTTAAACGCGCTCCCCAGGGCTACTGTGAAAGTCCATCAATATATAGTCAAGCTCTAAAGACACAGCTTGATACAATTGTTTTACCTAAAGGTGCTACCCTCATTCAGTATGTTGATGATTTGCTTGTTGCTGCAGATACTGAGGAAATCTGTAAAGAAGCCACGTTGTCATTGTTGCGTCATTTGTGTGATTTGCACCACAAAGTGTCTCTCTCAAAATTGCAATATTGTCGACAAGAAGTGACCTACTTAGGTCATCTCTTATCGAAGGAGGGAAGGAAACTGACCCCAGAAAGAATTCAGGCAATAGCGAAATTGAGTGTGCCAAGAACACAGAGAGAAGTGCGTGCTTTCTTGGGCATTACATCATATTGCAGGCAATGGATACCAAATTTTTCGTTATTAGCCAAACCTTTGGTGGCATTAACGTGTAAAGATACACCCAATCCTGTCCCTTGGTCTGAAGAGTGTCAGAGAAGTTTTTCTGAATTGCGCACAGCATTATGTTAGGCTCCTGTGTTGGGTACCCCCAACTACAGTAAGCCCTTTACATTGTATGTCCATGAGAAACAAGGTTGTGCATTGTCAGTTTTGACTCAGTTGTTTGGAGACAAGCAGCGTCCATGTGCATATTTTTCGTCGACTTTGGATCCGGTAGCTAAAGCATTGCCGAGTTGTTTAAGAGCAACAGCAGCAGCAGCTGTTTCTATTCGACAGTCTGCTGGTCTAGTGATGAATAATATGTTAGTCGTGATGGTTCCACATGCAGTGGACACGTTGTTGAACAGAACCAAGACACAGCACTTAACTAGTGCTCGATTGTCAGGTTACGAATTGACATTGTTAGCGAGTCATGTGCATATAAAAAGATGCAACACTCTAAACCCAGCTACGTTGTTGCCAATTGTAGAGGAATTAGATGCTTCAGAACAGCATGATTGTTTTCTTAGAACAGAAGAAGAAACGAAAGGGAGAATAGACCTCCAGGACACTCCTCTTGCAAAGTGTGATGGTACATTATGGGTGGATGGTTCATGCTTCAAGCTCCCGAATGGTGACACGACTGCAGCATATGCTGTCACGACTTTGCATACAATTGTTGAAGCTGCACGTATTCCACATAATTCAGCTCAAGCAGCAGAATTGATTGCACTTACGAGAGCATGTGTGTTGTCAAAAGGAATGAAAGTGACTGTCTACACCGACAGACAGTATGCATTTGGTGTGGCTCATAGTTTTGGACGACTGTGGAAAGAACATGGGTTCCTGACTTCGCATGGAGCTAAGATTCAGCATGGTCAGTTGGTGAATGAGCTTCTGGAATCACTGACCTTGCCTCTGCAAATGGCGATTGTGAAATGTAGTGCTCACAAGAAGGTGACTGATGATGTTGGTCGTGGAAATGCATTTGCTGACGAAATCGCGAAAGAAACTGCAAGGAATGTGATGAGCCGAATGTATGTTGCAGGCCCTGCAAGATGTGTTGGTGATGTTGGAATGTGTGAACACACGATAGAGTGTGAAATCCATTCAAGCTGAGGCTACAGAGAAAGAGTTGAACATGTGGCGAGAAAGTACGGGTAGAATGGATGCAAATGGTTGTTGGATTGAATTGTCAGAGCATCAGAGATGGTTGTTACCCGATGCATATGTGCTTGCAGTGGTTACAATGGCTCATGGAATGGCTCACATCAGTGTGAAAGGGATTTGCAAGTTGTTGGCTCCAGTATGGCAAAATTCAGGAATTCCCAAGTGTGCAGAGAATGTCGTCAAGAATTGCATGGTGTGTCTGAAACACAATCCTGGTAGGGGAACCCCAACTCCAGCTGGTCATTCTGCCCCTCCTACGTATCCGTTTGAGGTTTTGCAGCTAGATTTCATCCACATGGAGAGGTGCAACAATTTAAAATACGTGCTCGTTGTTGTTTGTGCCTTTTCAAGATGGGTGGAAGCCTACCCCCTAAAAGACAACACTGCCTTATCCACAGCTAAAGCCCTTGCGAAAGAGTACTTCCCCAGATTCGGAATGCCTAGAATGGTCTGGAGTGACAATGGGAGTGAATTTGTGGGTCGTGTGATGAAGAGAGTATGTGAAGGGCTAGGCATTCAGCAAAAGTTCCACGCTGCAAATCACCCCCAATCAGCTGGATTAGTGGAATGTTACAATGGCACGCTTAAGTTAAAATTGGCCAAAATTCAAGCGAGCACAGGTCTTAAATGGCCTGACGCTCTCCCTTTAGCACTCCTATCCACCAGAATGACTGTGCATTCGCGAGTGGGACTTAGTCCCTACGAAATAGTTTTCAGCCGCCCGGCCAACATATGGGGAGTGCCAAGGCCCACAAAGTTCAGCGAAGTTGAACACCCTGTTTTGCTTGATTATTTGTACGAATTGACGGCTAAATTGCGTGTTTTACACCAACAGGTGCATGATACACTGCCTCAAGTCTCTGAAGCTCCAGAACATCAGATCGACCCTGGATCCTGGGTGCTGGTCAAGAACTTTCAGCAAACAAAGAACGACCAGCCCAGGTGGACCGGCCCACACCTCGTCCTTCTTTCCACAAGATCAGCTGTTCGAGTGGAAGGGAAGAAAAACTGGATCCACGGGATCCACTGCAAGCGGATCCCTCTGCCTCTGCCATATGACCGGTGGGTCCAGGAGGGTGTCGCCGACTCAGACTGAAACCGTGCCACGTTTCCTGCCTTTCAGTGATGCACGTGTAAAAGGGACACTGACTGAACAAGAGAGTGATGAAATTTTGCAACCAGCAGTATCACCATCAAAGCGACTGAACACTACAGAGCCTGAACTCCTGTTTCAGGATCAGACAGTACTTGGGAAAAAGCGCTATAATTTGAGGCCAAGACCTATGGACAAATAAAAACCTTTTTTTCCCCCTCCAAGTACTATTTTTGAAAAGTGCAGCTCTCCCATCTGAGAAACTTGCTTATTTTTGTTTTTCGAACCGCCATCCGGGTTCCGCTGCTAGGGCCGCGATTGCCCAAAGTCTTTGGGGTGCAGCTGACGACGTTAGGTCGGCAGTTCTGGTTGGTCCAAGGGAGTTGCCCTAGACTGACAGAAGCATTCCTTAGCAGAAACAACCTCCCATCGCGGGCAGCACTTTAGAGAGGATGGAGTTTCTCGAGATGGAGAGACCTGCCAAGGAAATGAACTTTAAACACAAGATTTGTAAAACAATGACAAAGAAAAGCTTTTTGATATTGTGCATTTTCATGTTATTCAGTGTGATGATATTTTAAATAAGTTATGTTTTATTCTCCTTTCGAGTAACATTCGCACCCACTACACCGCCCATACCTCCTCCTTCTACTGTTGCCCCACACTCTTTTCAACCCCTTCCTGAACACAAATCAGCTAGGAGATTAGAGTTAATTAATAACTCCTTTGTTCAGCTTTTGCACCAACACCAACTAGTAATGAACACAACTAACTGTTGGGTGTGTGGTCTTATGCCTCACACAACGGATAAAGGTATCCCTTATCTGGTCCTGCCTTTCAGCCACAATGGTTCTGTGTGGGCATACAGAACAATGTTCATATATGCTCGTGAAGTCCACCCCCTACGTTCTGTACAAGACAATCCCAAGAATAGTGCTCTAGTTAAGGGTATAGTCGACATGATTAAGGAAGATATTTCTTATGTGACTACCCCCGAAGATGAGACACTTGCCTATATAGGATGGAACGTGACCGCATATGGAACTACTCTGAGTGAGAAACAGCAAGCTAAGAGATCCTCCCTGATTTGGATTGTACCCCATCGGGGTCACCTATGTCTGCAAGGTACTGGCAAGAATCCCCGAGCTCAGTTAGGGAAGAGTGTCTGTACTGAAACGTATGTTTTTGGGTCTCAGACTTCCCCTGCGTTTTTAGCAGCTAAGGGTACCTATTTCATCTGCCATAATAGAGCTTATACATGGTTGCCCCCTGACTTTTCGGGCACATGTTTTGTTTCATTCCTGTTGCCTCCCACCTACACAGCAGCGGCAGATTACCACAAGACAAGAATAGTTAGAGGTGTCTTGAGCAAAGAAGACACTGCAGGACAAGAATTCGGGGACTTCGTAAAAGGTTTTCTGCCGTTCTGGGGACCGATGGCTAACAGCAGGAACATAAGGCAATTGACAAGGGTGGTTGAGTCCACCGTAATTGAAACTGCTGGTGCCCTTAGTAACTTGACTGCTGAGCTCCAGTCGGATCGTCTTATGACCCTTCAGAACAGGGTCGCATTAGATGTCGTACTTGCAGACCGAGGTGGGGTATGTAGATTGATCCAATCGAGTTGCTGTGTTTTCATTCCAGATAACGCTCCAACAGTGTACCAGGCCATCTCTAAACTGCATAAGATTTCCGAATCTATTCATGTGGATAAAGGAGATTGGTCATTAATGGGATGGTTCTGGGAACTGATATCCGCCTGGGGATGGAAAATTCTGATGGTCATCGGGATGGTCTTAGCCATTCTTTTCCTGTTCTGTCTGTGCGTGCAGTGTGCTCCTGCAATATGTGGCCTCTGTGTTACATCATGTGTAAGGAAACCTGTATCACGAGACGAGCTAAGTACTAGAATGATGTTACAGCAACATCTCAATGACTTTAGGAATATAGACCTGGACTCAGATTAGCATGAGATTAGGTTAAATTGCCTATGTAAGGGCAAAAGGAGGGTTTGTAGTTCTGAAAATTCTGGACTCGTGAATAAAACTTCATCATAGCATGACGATTTTTATATCAAAAGACCGAAAATGGCTAGTACACTATGTACAAGCATTTTCGTCATATTCGAGTGACGATTTCACCTCGAAATCGTCATTTTCGTCTCGAACCCTTGGCTTCCATTTTGTGTGGCAGCCATTTTGTGGGTTGCCCTGACATAGGCTTAAAATACAGCTAAATTCGATTCCAAAGGACACGTACACCTTAATTGACTTTTCTCTGACCTGGGCAAGCTGAAACCTTTGCCTCAGGCCGAACCTGTTTGGTCCGTTCTTCTCCTAGTGGACGAATGAGATAGCATCAAGGCACAACAGGCCATAAACCCATTTCATCGCACACACCCTGCCGAATCTTGCTCACACCTGTCCCTGCTCTTTTCTCTCTCACTTGCTTTATGATGGGGAGGTGCCCATTTTTATTGGGGGTCCACCGATATCTGATGAAATGTTGGGCCTTGCCGGGTGATTTGTTGTGGGCTGGACAAACTGAAATATGGGCTTGTCATCATGACTCTGCTTTTCCTTTGTAACGAAAATATGTGAATAGTATACTGTAAATCCAGGAATGTTTGCCTGAAGCTTAATATTTTGTATAAAAAGAGAAGCCTGGCTTTGTAAGATTGAGCAGTCTCCTGAGAATATACATCCCGTGCTGTTGTACTTCTAGGACGCTTGTTTCTTGGTTGCAGCCAACAAAATCGATCCTTGTTTTCACCTAGAAGACTGAGTTTCTGTGGTCTGAATCAGGAAAGTACTCAAGGTCTTTGGGTGTACCCTGACACCGCTGGGTTACCGGTTCGGTACCGGTTCTGAAAAACCCAGTACCTCACTCTGAACCTGTACACATTCCTAAATATTATGGAAAAACTTGCCCTCCTGATTGCACTGTCTCTTACACTTGGGATCTTCCCTACACCCTATCTTAACCAGCGCGGAACCTGAGAGATATACTCTATGTAAAACTCTGAGTTGTATTAGCTTAAGCCGGGAAGAGATCGCTGTGAGAAGTTGGCCTGATATATGATGCTCACTAGTTCTAGTGATCACCTTGTATCAGTCCAAACAACCATTATGGTGATTGGTTGTAAAGTCAACCGTATAGACCAGCTATCCTAGTAGCGTGGACAAAAGCAGTCTTTTAGGCTAATCTCTTTTGGCATGTGAAGCTAGCTGTTTTACCATAGTATAACCCCTTGAATACCAAATGAAAGGACACCACACAGGTTGTTATGAAAATAAACAGTCTATTTATTAATAACAACACCTCTGAACTCTTTATGAGATCAGAGGGCTAAGCACATGACAATACTAAAAAGGAAATACGAGTTCGCACAATATTTACACAAGTGCCTTAGGGGCACGACAAACCATATACTCAAAGCAATGGAATGCGAGGAAGGAAAATACTGTAAGGAGATCCAGAGGCTGGAGGATCGCTGGGACTACGCTACAAACTAGGTAAGTAAGGAGCAGGAGGCCCATGGTACTCACGTGCAGAGTGGGAACTCTCACGCGGGATGCGTAACAACGTCCATGGATCTTACAGTTTAGAAAGTTACGGATTCCGGACGAACCCGGCTGGATGGAGGGAAAACAACAGTGGACCTGGACACTAGGATAGTGGACCCAGACTTCAGCACCTAGAAGCTTTAGTTACCTAACCGACAGGCTGCGGGTGCATAGGGTTGAAGTTGCGTCGGGTTTGCTGTTGATCCCGGTGATGCCTGAAACAAGTAGTTGCTGGCAGGCAGCCAGATGGGGGAGTCCGGCGGTTCCAAGGATGGAACTAAGAAGATGGAAGTCCTGAAAAGGAAGGGGACAGAGTCTTGGTCACTAGCCAGTGACGGTGCTGGAACCAGGAGGGAACCAGGAGCTGTCGCCGAGTTCAGGTGAAGGAGGGGTCGCTTCTCTCTGTAGCTGCGAGGACCAGGAGCTGCTCTTCACGACCAGGCTGGAGGCACGAGCTGTCCCACGTAGTCTGCTGCTGTTGGCGGTGTCGGATCGTCGATCTGGACAACAGGCCTTGGCTAATGCAAGCCACGCGGTGGAACAAAGATGGCGTCTGGCGCGGACCAGGAGGGTCCGGGGTGCTCCTCTTTTACAAGTAAGCAAGGGCCAGTCTGGGGGACCAGACTAGCAGAGTCGAATTCTTTGGGTCGTCGTCTCAGAGGTCACTAGCCAGCCGGCAAGTGACCAGACAACAGGACAAGCAGCAACCAGGCAAAAGGGCCCCACGCAGATCACGGGGATGCTCGGGGGCTGGTCTTTGGTGCAGGAGCTGTGTCGGTGTAGGGCTTCGAAAACCCTGATGCACTTACACGAGGGTCACTCGGGGGTCGTGCTGGAAGCGCTGTGCAGGTTTCTACAAGATGGCCGTCTCCACGTTGCTCGTCGCACCCACGGGTCTCAGCCGTGCTGTGGATGTGGGTAGAGGTCAGAGAGGTCTGGAGGTCCGGGTCTTGTCGAGCTGGGTCGTCGGATTCCGGGGAGGAAGGACTTTGCAGCAAACCGCACAGAAGCTTGATGGTGCCTGCGAAGCAGGATGGTCACTCCCTGACCATAGGGGAGATTCTTCAGTCTTCTGATGATCAGGAGGTCGAAGGTCAAGAGTTCTTCGTGGAAGTTGTCAAGAGTAATCTAACTTGGAATGGGACCAGCTCCTACCTTTATCCGGCTAAAGGGGGCTGCGCTACGACTAGGTCCCTCCCCTGGGTGGGACCAGGAAGGGGGGTGGCTACACCCCCTTTCCTTTGTCCAGTTTCCCGCCAGGGCTGGAGTGCCCCAGCAACTGGTTGGAACCGGTGTATGCACCAGGCATGTCTCATTCCTTTCAGCCTGGCCCTACCTAATACACAATATCTTGTCTGGGGTGGTGCTAGCACCTCCCAAGGCAGGAAACCCTTTGTCCAAGCCACCCTCGCTGGAAGGACTCCCAGCAGCAGGAGGTCAGACTTGTGTCTGTGGTGGCAGCATCCAT
The DNA here is from genome assembly GCF_964261635.1 of Lissotriton helveticus. Taxonomy (NCBI): domain Eukaryota; kingdom Metazoa; phylum Chordata; class Amphibia; order Caudata; family Salamandridae; genus Lissotriton; species Lissotriton helveticus. The sequence continues at coordinate 391,761,872 of NC_136068.1, read as the reverse complement.
TTTGTGATGCTGAGGCTTGAGTTAACTTTAACCGGGGTTTACAGTTACATACATGTCGTGTCCCTCTAGAAGGGTGGAATGCTAACCCCGTCGCCAGAATTGGCGAGGGGTTAGTATTCCAATTCGTATGACACCTTACTCGACATGTTTTGATAATGCTATGCCAAAGTTAGCATTTAACCGCGAGGATTATAATGCACTTAAGAGTATATGGTATAGGGTTATCCTGGAACAGCTATTAGGACTTGGTTCCACAAGCTGCAAATGGGCTCAGCTCATGCCAGAGCACCATCTCACATAAATCCAAGCACTCTGCCTTCAGGATTGATAAGGCCTGTCATAGGAGTGACTGATAGGAATATATGTGTCCATTTTAGGGTTAGATATAGGAATACTATATCTAAAGCAAAGGGTGTTTACACCACCTTGCCCCAGCTGTCGTGCAGCCAGTTGTGTCAGATTTGGGTGGCCAGCCAGGGGTGGCATAATACATGCTGCAGCCCCTGGTAGGCCCTGGGTACACCTATGCCCTGGATACCTAAGGTATACTGTACAGGGACTGATAAGGTGGCCCAGTACCAATTGGTAAATGCACCTAAGGTACATGCTTGTCAATTTAGAGAGAGAACAGCTAGGCTGTGGGTCTGATTAGCAGGCCCACAGCCAGGGAAAGTCGTAAACCAGTGAAGCAAAAAGCAAAAATCTGGGGTGGCCATGGGATTGCAGACCCCACTCTCCTACATAACCCCCCCCCCCCCAAACTTAGGGACATTAAACTAACCTTGACCAGGTGAGTCTTCTTGCTCTAAATGGAAGTACCTGGAGAGACCATCTGCATTACCATGGTCAGTCCCTGGGCGGTGCTCCACTGTAAAGTCCATCCCCTGTAGGGAAATGGACCACCTAAGAAGTTTGGGGTTTTCACCCTTCATTTGATTTAGCCATAAGAGGGGCTTATGGTCGGTCTGAACTTTGAAGTGAGTACCAAACAAGTATGGCCTCAACTTCTTCAGGGCCCAAACCACAGCAAAGGCCTCCCTCTCAATAGCTGACCAACGTTTCTCTCTAGGGGTCAGCCTTCTACTTATAAAAGCAATGGGCTGGTCATGACCATCAATATTCAGCTGAGATAGAACAGCTCCCACACCCAACTCAGAAGCATCTGTTTGGACAATGAAAGGTTTGGAGTAGTCTAGACTCTTGAGAATAGGTGCAGTGCACATGGCCTGCTTTAGGTCATCGAATGCCGTCTGACAGCTAACTGTCCACTGAACTTTCTTTGGCATTTTCTTACTTGTCAGGTCATTAAGTGGAGTCACAATGGTTCCATAATTTCGGACAAATTTCCTGTAATAACCAGACAGGCCCAAGAAAGCTCTGACCTGTGTCTGGGTGGTTGGAGGAGCCCAGTCCTTTATGGCCTGTATCTTGTTCTCCAGAGGTTGAACTTGGCCTCCACCTACAAGGTAACCCAAGTATACAACTTGACTCTGCCCTATCTGGCACTTAGTAGCCTTGATAGTGAGGCCTGCCTTTTGCAGGGCCTCTAAAACTTTCCTCAGGTGGATCAGGTGATCCTCCCAGGTGGAGCTAAAGACAGCAATATCATCTAGATATGCTGCACAAAAGTCATCCAACCCAGTGAGAACTTGGTTCACCAACCTTTGAAAAGTGGCAGGGGCATTTTTCAAACCAAAGGGCATCACCACAAATTGGTAATGACCTCCTGGGGTAGAAAATGCTGTCTTGATCTGGCATCCTCAGCTAGCCTGATTTGCCAATAGCCAGCTGTCAGGTCAAATGTACTCAAGAACTTGGCAGAAGCCAATCTGTCAATGAGTTCATCTGCTCTTGGTATTGGATGGGCATCTGTCTTAGTGACAGCATTGAGACCCCTGTAGTCTACACAAAACCTCATCTCTCTCTTACCATCCTGGGTGTGAGGTTTAGGCACTAGAACTACAGGACTAGCCCAAGGGCTCTTTGAGGGTTCAATGACTCCCAATTCCAACATCTTTTGTACTTCAGTTTTTATGCAGTCCCTGACGTGGTCAGGTTGCCTGTAGATTTTACTCTTTATAGGCAGACTGTCTCCAGTATTCACCTCATGTGTGCACCAGTTTGCCTGACTGGGGGTCAGAGAAAACATTTGTCTGAAGGATTGAAGGACTTGCTTACAATCCTTTTGCTGATGCTCAGAGAGGCTTACAATCCTTTTGCTGATGCTCAGAGAGGCTGTCAGAAAAGACTACACCATCTACTGACCCATCATCAGGGTTCTGAGTGAGCAGGTCTGGGAGAGGGTCACTCTCTTCCTCCTGTCCCTCATCTGTGGCCATGAGCAAGCCCATGTCCTCCCTGTCAACAAATGCTTTGAGCCTATTCACATGAAGTACTCTGTGAGGGCTCCTGGGAGTTCCCATGTGCACCAAATAGGTGACTTCTCCCTTTTGTTCAATGATGATGTGGGGTCCAGACCATTTGTCTTGGAGAGCTGCTGGGGCCACTGGCTCCAACACCCACACCTTCTGTCCTGCATGGTAAACAGTTAGGACAGCCTTTTGGTCATGCCAAGCTTTTTGAAGTTCTTGGCTGGCCTCCAGGTTTTTAGATGCCTTCTTCATGTACTCTGCCATCCTGGAGCTGAGACCAAGTACATAGTCCACTATGTCAAGTTTAGGCTTTTTGAGAGGTAACTCCCATCCTTCCTTCATAAGACATAGGGGTCCTCTTACAGGATGTCCAAACAAAAGCTCAAAAGGGCTGTAACCAACCCCCTTCTGTGGGACCTCTCTGTAAGCAAACAGAAGGCAGGGTAAAAGGATGTCCCATCTTCGCCTAAGCTTTTCAGGTAACCCTTTTATCATCCCTTTGAGGGTCTTGTTGAACCTTTCAACAAGCCCATTGCATTGTGGGTGATAGGGTGTGGTGAATTTGTAATTGACACCACATTTCTTCCACATAGCAGTCAAGTATCCTGACATGAAGTTTGCACCTCTGTCAGAGATCACCTCCTTAGGGAACCCCACTCTGGAGAAAACTCCAACCAGGGCCCTTGCCACAACAGGAGCTGTAGTGGTTCTAAGGGGAATAGCTTCTGGATACCTGGTGGCATGATCCACTACCACCAGTATAAACCTGTGCCCAGATGCTGTTGGGGGGTCCATTGGTCCAACAATGTCAATCCCCACTCTCTCAAAGGGAACCCCCACCACAGGTAGTGGTATAAGGGGGGCCTTTGTTGTGCCACCTGATTTGCCACTGGCTTGGCAGGTGATACATGAACGACAAAAGTCCTTAGTGTCCTCAGACATGTGAGGCCAGTGAAAGTGTGGGGCAAGCCTGTCCCAAGTCTTGTTCTGGCCTAAGTCACCTGCAAGGGGAATTTTGTGGGCTAAGGTGAGAAGGAAACCTCTAAGAGACAAGGGGATGACCATCCTCCTGGTAGCACCAGGCTCGGGGTCTCTTGCCTCAGAGTATAGGAGTCCATCGTCCCAATATACCTTATGGGCACCTGTAGCATTCCCTGCAGCCTCAGCAGCAGCCTGCTGTCTGAGGGGTTCAAGAGATGGGCAGTCTAACTGTGCCTGCCTCAAGTCTGCCCTGGAAGGTCCCCCTGTCCCAAGAAACTCAACCTGTTCAGGCTCAAGCTCTTCTAGGACAGTTCCTTCTGGGGTCTTGGGATCAGTCTCCTGAGAGAGCTGATCCTCCACTTGAGGCAGGGGGGAAGAGTCAACCTTACCCCTACTGTTCTTTCTCTTGGTTAGTGTCTGGTCCATTCTTCCAGGATCCAGCACCAGTTCAGCTGGGCATTTCTTGGCCTGTGACCTAGTCACAGCAAGGACATGTGCTGACAAACCTAACATTTCCACATGAGTCCTATACTCCACATCTGACCATAAGGAGGATTCCAAATCATTGCCCAAAAGACAGTCCACTGGGAGGTCTGAACTAACAACAACCCTTTTGAGGCTATTTACCCCTCCCCAGGAGAAATTAACAAGTGCCATACTATGGGAGGTAGTGGCATTGCTAGCATTGGTCACCAGGTAGTCTGAACCCAGTGTTACCTGGTCAGGGTCCACAAAGTTTGGTGTCACCATAGTGACACTGGCACAAGTGTCCCTGTAGGCCTGAGCCATTTTTCCATTAATCAAAGGCGTTTGCCTGTACTTGCCCAGAGTACTGGGACTTATTGTAGGGGTCATATCCATGTCCCCAGTACAAACAAGAACAGCCTGAGTAGGTGTTCTGACTAAGTCAGAGCCCGCCTCAGTTCCCAGGGTTAACCCCACTATAGCCTTAGGAGGATTACTACCACTACTTACTGTACTAGGGGGTGCAGGTGCCTTAGGGGCAGTAGTGGTAGGAGTTGGGCCTTTCTTGGTGCACTCACTAAACCAGTGAGTATTACTTTTACAGTATTGGCACCATGGTTTCTTCTGACCATTATTATTCTTCTTCTGGGAATTCTGGGACCCACCCTCTTTAGATTGTTGGGGCCCTGTTGAAGACTTCTGGTCATTTTGCTTATTCTCATTACCCTTGGGATCTGCTTTCTTTTGGCCACCACCCTGGTTCTGCTGCTTGACCCTTGTCCTGACCCATCTGTCTGCCTTCTTTCCCAATTCTTGGGGAGAGGTCAGATCTGAGTCAATAAGGTGCTGATGCAACAACTGATTCTGACAATTACTTAAGATTTGTTCTCTCATAATTAGATTATACAATCCTGTGTAATCAGTAACTTTACTTCCCAGTAACCAGCCTTCAAAAGCCTTAGTGGCACAATCAACAAAGTCAGCCCAATCTTGAGACTGAATTTTCTGGGTGTCCCTGAACAGCAACCTGTACTGCTCAGTGGTTAAGCCAAACCCATCAATCAGTGTATTCTTCAAGCCTTGGTAATTGTTAGCATCCTCAGCTCTAGTAGTGAGGAGCTTATCTCTACCTTTACCTTCAAAGGAGAGCCACAATATAGCTGCCCACTGACTCTGGGGGATGCACTGGACAGTGCAGGCCCTCTCCAAATCAGTCATCCATTTGTGGATGTCATCCCCTTGTTTAAAGGGGGGCACTATCTTACTCAGGTGTCTAGTATCAAAACTCCTGTCTTTATCCTTAGGGATATTGCTGCCACCAGTGGGGACTACCCCACTTAACTGTTGCTCTCTAGCAAAGGCAAGCTTCTCCTTGGCAAGGGCAAGTTCTTCCCTCTGAATCCTCAGATTAGTCTGTTTCATCCTTGCTTCATGTTCTCTTCTCTGAGGGGAAGTCATTCTCCTCTGGGGAGAAGTCATTCTCCTCTGAGCAGAGGCATGAGAGTGCACAGATCTATTGGAGTCCCTAGAATGAGACCTATCTCTTCTAACTCCGAAGTTAGGCCTGCTTAGGGTCAGTACTGGGGGTCCCCCAGATCCTTCCCTATGTAGGTCTAAGTTGGCCCTAGTAAGTCTGCTGACTAGCTTAGGACCATTGTCTGCCTCATCCCCAGAAATAACCTCTTCATCCTCTTCCTCCTCAGTTTCAGGGAGGTCAGGATCACCAAGGGTACCTTCTAAGGGTGGCATGCTCCCATCTGTATGAGTAGCTCTTCTAGAATCATAAGTCTCTAAGAGACCTAACAGAAAAGGAGTGGTAGGGTTAGAACCCTGTTTTAGTTTCCTGGAGGTACACAATTGTCTCAGTTCCTGGAACCAAGGGCTGCATACCTGGAAGTGACCTGTGGAGGGTCAACAACCACAAGGGGAGTCTCTGAAGATTCTCCATGGGTAGACATGCTTCTAGTGTGGTGTAAGTGATGCACCTACCTACACTATGGGTTTACCTACTGATCCCTTGCTCGAGTTGTAGTCGGGGTGTGCTAAGCCCTGTTACACTACAACAGCTGGCTCAGTAGAACTCAGAGTATTTCTAAGCTTGTTATATGTACCTAGGTACCTATGTGATTTTTCAAATGATATTTTCAAGATTATACGTGGTAAAACAACAGCAAGCTCAAATCCCAACCGCTGCACACCAATGTGAGAAGTTGGCCTGATATATGATGCTCACTAGTTCTAGTGATCACCTTGTATCAGTCCAAACAACCCTTATGGTGATTGGTTGTAAAGTCAACCGTATAGACCAGCTATCCTAGTAGCGTGGACAAAAGCAGTCTTTTAGGCTAATCTCTTTTGGCATGTGAAGCCAGCTGTTTTACCATAGTATAACCCCTTGAATACCAAATGAAAGGACACCACACAGGTTGTTATGAAAATAAACAGTCTATTTATTAATAACAACACCTCTGAACTCTTTATGAGATCAGAGGGCTAAGCACATGCAAATACTAAAAAGGAAATACGAGTTCGCACAATATTTACACAAGTGCCTTAGGGGCACGACAAACCATATACTCAAAACAATGGAATGCGAGGAAGGAAAATACTGTAAGGAGATCCAGAGGCTGGAGGATCGCTGGGACTACGCTACAAACTAGGTAAGTAAGGAGCAGGAGGCCCACGGGACTCACGTGCAGAGTGGGAACTCTCACGCGGGATGCGTAACAACGTCTATGGATCTTACAGTTTAGAAAGTTACGGATTCCGAACTAACCCGGCTGGATGGAGGGAAAACAACAGTGGACCTGGACACTAGGATAGTGGACCCAGACTTCAGCACCTAGAAGCTTTAGTTACCTAACCCACAGGCTGCGGGTGCATAGGGTTGAAGTTGCGTCGGGTTTGCTGTTGATCCCGGTGATGCCTGAAACAAGTAGTTGCTGGCAGGCAGCCAGATGGGGGAGTCCGGTGGTTCCAAGGATGGAACTAAGAAGATGAAAGTCCTGAAAAGGAAGGGGACAGAGTCTTGGTCACTAGCCAGTGACGGTGCTGGAACCAGGAGGGAACCAGGAGCTGTCGCCGAGTTCAGGTGAAGGAGGGGTCGCCTCTCTCTGTAGCTGCGAGGACCAGGAGCTGCTCTTCACGACCAGGCTGGAGGCACGGGCTGTCCCACGTAGTCTGCTGCTGTTGGCGGTGTCGGATCGTCGACCTGACAACAGGCCTTGGCTAATGCAAGCCACGCGGTGGAACAACGATGGCGTCTGGCGCGGACCAGGAGGGTCCGGGGTGCTCCTCTTTTACAAGGAAGCAAGGGCCAGTCTGGGGGACCAGACTAGCAGAGTCGAATTCTTTGGGTCGTCGTCTCAGAGGTCACTAGCCAGCCGGCAAGTGACCAGACAACAGGACAAGCAGCAACCAGGCAAAAGGGCCCCACGCAGATCACGGGGATGCTGGGGGGCTGGTCTTTGGTGCAGGAGCTGCGTCAGTGTAGGGCTTCTCAAACCCTGATGCACTTACACGAGGGTCACTCGGGGGTCGTGCTGGAAGCGCTGTGCAGGTTTCTTCAAGATGGCCGTCTCCACGTTGCTCGTCGCACCCACGGGTCTCAGCCGTGCTGTGGATGTGGGTAGAGGTCAGAGAGGTCTGGAGGTCCGGGTCTTGTCGAGCTGGGTCGTCGGATTCCTGGGAGGAAGGACTTTGCAGCAAACCGCACAGAAGCTTGATAGGGTGGGAGAGGTGTGGCGCTGCGGCCAGGGCGACCGACGCTGGAATCTGGGGATCAGGGTTCGATCCCCGGCTCCGGCGGCAGGTTAGCCCAGCACCATGCAACTCTGGGCAATAGCTTGCTTAATCTTCCCGACGGCCCCCAGCGCCTAGAGACCCTAACGGGTGATTGTGCGCTATACAAATGTGGATTATTATTATTATGGTGCCTGCGAAGCAGGATGGTCACTCCCTGACCATAGGGGAGATTCTTCAGTCTTCTGATGATCAGGAGGTCGAAGGTCAAGAGTTCTTCGTGGAAGTTGTCAAGAGTAATCTAACTTGGAATGGGACCAACTCCTACCTTTATCCGGCTAAAGGGGGCTGCACTACGACTAGGTCCCTCCCCTGGGTGGGACCAGGAAGGGGGGTGGCTACACCCCCTTTCCTTTGTCCAGTTTCCCGCCAGAGCTGGGGCTGGAGTGCCCCAGCAACTGGTTGGAACCGGTGTATGCACCGGGCACCTTGTGTGCCCCAGGCATGTCTCATTCCTTTCAGCCTGGCCCTACCTAATACACAAAATCTTGTCTGGGGTGGTGCTAGCACCTCCCAAGGCAGGAAACCCTTTGTCCAAGCCACCCTCGCTGGAAGGACTCCCAGCAGCAGGAGGCCAGACTTGTGTCTGTGGTGGCAACATCCATTTTGTGATGCTGAGGCTTGAGTTAACTTTAACCGGGGTTTACAGTTACCTACATGTCGTGTCCCTCTAGAAGGGTGGAATGCTAACCCCGTCGCCAGAATTGGCGAGGGGTTAGTATTCCAATTCGTATGACACCTTACTCGACATGTTTTGATAATGCTATGCCAAAGTTAGCATTTAACCGCGAGGATTATAATGCACTTAAGAGTATATGGTATAGCGTTATCCTGGAACAGCTATTAGGACTTGGTTCCGCAAGCTGCAAATGGGCTCAGCTCATGCCAGAGCACCATCTCACATAAATCCAAGCACTCTGCCTTCAGGATTGATAAGGCCTGCCATAGGAGTGACTGATAGGAATATATGTGTCCATTTTAGGGTTAGATCTGTGGAAAAGTAAATTTTGCCATGTTCTGTGTCCCTACGTGTCATCCATCATATGTTATGTGTGCATGATTAAATATGCATATGCATTCCCCATGTTCGATTAATGACGCAATTACAGTTGTGTCCACCTCTAGTATGCCAGTTTCCAGTCCTCGTGAATACTACGAATATCAGGCCTATGTAAAGTTATGTTGCCACGTTTGCCAGTGAGCACGTTATTTCATTGAAAGTCCCCGTTTCCAGGCCTCAAAAGGGCCCGGACACCAGATTCAGCTCCTGTCTCCAGAAACCTCGCTGAGGAGCGATACAGCCCCCACCTGTATCCTCGACCCTTCACTTACTTCCTGCCTCGCAGTGCCCGGCCCAGCCTGGCTCTGCCTCTGAGTCTGCCAAGACTATGTTATGATTCCAGCTATCAGTTTGGTCCTCCTTCTCTGCATTCCTAAGCTACTGAATCGCATCAATAGTTTCCGTCATTGTCTAGCCTTCACATCTCCACGTTAGAGAAATACTGCATTTAATGGTCATTTAATATTCTTCATCACGCACTACATGTAGAATAATGCATGGTCCAGTCTTAGAATCAAGTTAGCCTTTCCCCTCCTGACTTCTAGTTTATATCAACATGTTCCCTAAACATCAGATACTAGATAGGGTTTAGGTACATGTCGCTCCGACCCTCCAGACTTCAGTCTCTGCTCCTAGCACAGAGTTCATAGCCCCCAGCTTCTCCTAGTGATACGTCATTGCCAGTTTGCGCGCACCATCAGGTTAGAGGTCCCGGCTCCTTAGGTAGCCCCCTCCAATGTTTCCGCCCCATTCATGACATATTCTGTTACGTTTGCATCACATGTCTATGTATACGCCCAGTTACACCTACTTTCGCCCTTATCTTTCGCGACTGCTACGCGTCACACCTTCTGCTCCACCCACTGCTACGCCTACTGCAATGTAATGCTATGTGTTTGCGCTATGTATATATGCTCATGTATTGTTATTAAAAGTCAGCGCGCTCATCCCAGATCCAGCCCCAGCAGCTGCTGGGCCCTGTCATCCTATTCCTATGCCGGTTGTCCTGTTCCTGTCCTTATGCTGTATTAAACCTGCAAAACTCCTACTACCTCGAATCTTGACTCTTATTTATTGAGCTATCTGTTATGATATATGTCTAGTCAAAAATAGGGTATTATTTATTTATTTACCACATAATGGCGCCCGAACAGGGACTTGCCCTTTCCCCACGCGTCGGTGAAGCCACGCCGACCCCCTGACCCTCTGCAGTCGTGACGGAACTCTTCTGCGCAGTGGCAGATATTTCTGCTCAAGTATCCCTCAGGCCCACGGAGGAGACGGAGGAGGCGGTCCAGCATCCAGACGAGACGGTGGAGGAACGCGGCGAGTCCCGACCAGAGCCCAAGCCAAGAGTCCAAGGTCCGAGGTATCCGGAGGTCCACCCGTAACTGAAGTCCGAAGTCCGAAGTTCGTCGTCCGTCGTCGTAGCAGTCCAGTCCAGTCCGAGGCCTTCCGTTCTTGCTGCCCGGTGAGTACCGTTACTGGGGTGGTATCTAGACAGGGTCAATTTAATTGACTCTGGTCTGTGGGTTGGTGGTACACAGTCCCACAAACGAAGTGTCCACTTCGGTGGATGCGGGTCCTGACGTGTCTCTTTATGAGACCGGTAAGTTTCGTACTGTTCCAGCAGTGCATCTAGTTTCTGTTCTAGTCAGTTTCTGTTCTCGAGAAAATTTATGTGTTCTGTTCTCAGTATTTTCAGGTGGTATTCTGTTCGAACTGTTATTCATAATGTTCTTCATGTATTTTAATGTTGTGGTATGAGTGCGACGTGATTTCGTGTTTTCATTGTGTATTGTATTATGTCCAGATTATAGTCCAGTCATGCCGCTCTTCTCAAAATTACGTCAGTTAAAAACTAGAAAGGGTCTGCTGGAAGCAGCAGTTCCCGTCCCGCCCAGGGACAGTCCAGGTCACTTTATGTATCAGAAGCATGGCATAAGCGCCATATTGTATCTAGATTTATGGGTAGAGTATACCAAACAGTTAGAAGAAAAGTATAGATGGCCCGTATCGGGTACATGGGATGCCGAATGCATCATGCGAGTAGAAGAAGCATTATGGAAAAAGAAAGCCAGACAGTCACAGAAAGATGCCATCGAGTTATGGCGCAAAGAAGCTCATAAAAGAACCGAAAAAGAAATCAGAAAGTCAGAACTAAGTAGAGAATCCCAAGAACGAGCCCAAGAAAGAGAATTAATCGAGATAGGTGAACGAGTTAGAACTGAGCAATCAGACAGACAGAGGAATGCCCTCATTAAGGGTATGTATCCTCTTCTTGCTGAGGGCTTGCCAAAAGCGACCCCAGAGGCATCCAGTAATTTCCCGCCACCATTAGTTCCGACCAAGCTACGTCACAAACCGACCGCAGCTGATATTTTTATTTCATCCTATCTGGACGACATAGTCCCCGAATATGCAAATCCTGTTCGCACTCCGCCAGTCCCTGTAAACCAGGTAATTCCTGCTCCTCCAGACACCGGGGTGCCCTTAACAGCCCCCCCGGGTCAGCCCGCCATACAAGTCCAGCCCACGTTACAATTACCGACCCTGCCAGGACGGAAAGCATCAGTTGATGATTCTAGTTTAGGGGCCGCAGGAGGAGGTCTTCCTCAAACCCCGCCGCCATACAAGCGTTTATCAGCACTCGAATTACATGCTCAAGCATCACAGCGTACTCCTAAAAGTAATAAGTCTGTTGCAGAGATTAGGCAAACCCTTGGCGAATGTGTCTATGACCCAGTTCCAGGCGAGTTTAATATGGTTTTATATTCCGTACGCGTAAGGAGAGTGACCGAGTATCTAGTCACCCTGCCGAATATGAAAGAAGATCTAGACAGGATATATCGTTTCATCCGTACAGGGGATGACCCACAAAGTATTAGTGATGCCATGTCTCAAAGGAAAGCCGAGATTCAGCGTATGATATTAAAGTTCTTAATTAACTGTCTAATAAGAGAACAGGATCATCCGTCTAAAGACCCGGAAGAAATGAAAACTCTAACAAAGTGGAGTGATAATATAGCCGAAGGAAAGCACAATACCATTGGTGCCATGGAAAGTATGTACAAGAAAATCCGTAGAGAGATAATAAAGATACACGAACAGCGTAAAGCCGCACAAGTAAGCGAGAAAGAAAGTACCTCTGATCCTGAAGAGGAAGACGACGAGAATACCGCCAGAATAGCGTATGTAGGAAAATCTAGATTTCCAGATCGCCATTTACGTCTAGAACCCAAGTCTATTTTCCATCATTCAGCACCAGAACAAGGTTCCCTAGAACAAGTATTTCAAGCTACCGATCACATTCTGAAATCACGAATCGGTTATAGTGAGTTAAGTACCATGCATGAACAAGAACTAGCCCGATCAGCAGTCCGATGGATTACTGATTCTACCACTTTTCCAGACGAAATAGTGGCACAAATGTTTCTGAAATTGCCCCCAGCCGAGCAGCGACTGGTGGGTATGTATATGATTCAGCACCTCATTACTCTGTATGAGGGTCAACATTCTGATCCAGGCCCGTTACATGATATCCTGAACGAGTTACTCCAGTACAAATGGAGAGGTCTAGGTACCGATTTAATTAGTGTCATTCTAGAACAGCGCCACAAATATAGAACATTCTTGAACCCGCATTTTGTTCATGTCTCACCCCCAGAAAGTAAATCATTCTACATAGACAGACAGAATCCGTTACGAGAAGTCCACCCAGTCAGAGGAGCGGGTGGCGAAATGCAGCGAGTGTTTGTATACACTCCGATCACAAAGATGGAACTCCTCGAGATGAAGAAATTAATTCCCTGTCATGACAAAGATCCAGCAGGGTTCCATAGAGAATTAAAAGACATGCTCCGTATGGGAGAATACACGTACCCAGATATAATTAAAATGTTAAAGGTTCTGCTGCCCGCAGGGGTGTATGAAAAGCTCAAGGAAAAAGAATGGGAGGTGGGAGAGAAAAAGATCGATTGGGCAGTTCTAGAAGCTGAAGACAAGGCACGAGTACCAGGTACCGGTCTTGGAGATAAATGTAAAGAATTACCAGAATTATTAATACAAGTTTTACCCAGATTATTGACAACGAGAAAAGAAGACTGGGATGCAATCTCAGCCTGTAAACAGAAGCAAGATGAGGATATTAGTGATTTTTATTCTAGATTTGAAAAATGTTTCAGCATCAACAGTGGCCTCAAGACAAGTAGTGAGTCATACCCTCACCTTTTTGTTACTAAATTAGTCGAGAATTCAAGCCCACAAATTAAAAATCGAGTTTTGAAAGTCGAAAGTACCTGGCAAGCTAATACCCCGTCCCAGATGCTCCAGATGCTTCAATACCACCAGAATAGAATCAGGGAAGAGCAAGAACACGAGAGAAAACGTATGAAAGACACGAAAATGAAAGTATTAGTTGCACAATCTGTTCCTCAAGACAGTCAGAAGAGGGGTCCGAATCAAGCCAGTCATCCTGCAGCTCCCGTTAAAGGAAATTGCAACTATTGTAAACAGCCAGGTCATTTTATAAACGAGTGTGCAGTTCTGAAACACAACATAGCTACCGGTAAAACAAAAGAAAGACCACGTCCGCCTAGACAAGAGCAAGTTTCACAGACTCCTCAGCCACAGAATGCACAACAGACAGTTACAGTACCGCAGCCTATTGCTGCAACACAGCATGTTACATCGCAGATGTACCAGTATGCACAGTCCGAGTATCCAGAGTATCAGCAGTATTCATGAAACAGCCTAGAGAGGGAGGTAGGCTTGCCTCTCATTGAGATACCTGTAGATCAAGAAGGTCCCTATGTTCATAGTCAAGTATTAGGGAAAGACAGAAAGTTTTTGATTGATACAGGGGCAAGTAGGACCACAATTAGTCATGCCGAAGTTCCAGGGGCTCCGCTCTCAGGCTCAAGAAATGTTTCCCTTGGATTTTCAGGAAAGCCTATCGTTAATGAGATTTCAAAGCCAGTCACTCTAGAAGTAGGTCCATTGTCCCGCACTACTGATCTGTTACTTACTAAGTCATGTCCAGAAAATCTATTAGGCATTAAGACACTGAAAGAGTTAGGTGCAGTTATATGTTGTTCCCCAGAGGGAATACGATTGTTCCTACGTGACTTTAAGGGTCACTATGTTTTACGTGATTTTGATCCAAGACTGTCTAATGTTCCGCAGCATTTATGGGCGCAAGGTCCAACTGATGTAGGGTACATGCAAATCACACCCCATCGTGTGACTCTCAAACCAGGTGTAGTGTTACCACGAATCAGGCAGTATAGATTGCCACCTGAGGCTGTAGCAGCCTTATCCAAAATTATAGACGAGCTCATGGCTCAAGGAGTAGTTGTAGAAACTGACTCCAATGTATGTAACTCTCCGATCATTCCAGTCATGAAACGTACTGATCCAAATGCACCCCCAGTATATCGATTAGTGATTGATTTACGGGAACTTAACAAATGTATTATTCCTCAGTACCCAGTTGTCCCAGATATCTCTTCCCTATTGACAGCCATTGATTCCGAAGCCACGTTCTTCACTGTCATAGACCTCAAGAACGCATTTTTTAGTGTTCCCATCCATCCAGACAGCCAGTTTCTTTTCGGATTTTGTTTAAATGGAAGGAGCTATATGTTCACACGCGCTCCTCAAGGTTTCACAGAAAGTCCTAGTATTTACAGTCAAGCACTCAAGAGACAACTAGACAACATTCACATGCCGACTGACACTGCCCTGCTCCAGTATGTCGATGATCTACTGATCACAGCCCGTTCTGAACGTGATTGCGAGCGAGCGTCACTTACAGTCTTGTATTTCCTAGCCGAGATGGGGCACAAGGTGTCCCCTTCGAAGCTTCAATTCTGTGTCCAGCAAGTGGTCTACTTAGGACACTTACTGTCCAAGAGGGGTAGGCAGTTGACACCAGACCGTATCCAGTTAATAGTGAGTCTTCCTCAGCCCAGAACCCAGAAGGAGGTACGTGCCTTTATCGGCCTTACTTCTTATTGCAGACAATGGATTCCTCAGTATGCATTTCTAGCCAAGCCACTGATACAGTTAACGACACAGGAGGCAGCCGTATCGACTGTTCTCCCTTGGACATCTGAACATACACTTAGTTTCAACGAGTTAAAGAAAGCTTTATGCCAAGCTCCAGTTCTAGCTACACCGAACTACAGTAAGCCTTTTACACTTTTCGTTACTGAACGTGAAGGTACAGCATTATCTGTTCTCACACAAGACCAAGCAGGACAATACAAGCCTTGTGCTTATTTTTCTAGCACACTAGATCCAGTCGCCCAGGCTCTGCCTGCGTGCCTCAAGTCAGTTGCAGCCACAGCACTAGCTATCAGACAAAGTGATTCCATAGTCTTAGGACATACCTTGACAGTACAAGTCCCACACTCCGTGGAAGTTCTTTTAAACCGAACACAAACACAGCACTTGACAATTGCACGTTTAACAGGTTATGAATTGACACTGTTCCAGCCACACATAGATATCAGACGCTGCAACGTTTTAAATCCTGCTACACTGTTACCATCAGTTACTTCGAATCCTGACCCACATGACTGTGTGGAAGTAGTCAACATTACGACAAAGCCAAGACAAGACCTGACAGACATTCCGTTACCAGATCCTGACCTGACACTTTATGTGGATGGTTCATGTATGAGAACTAGTACAGGAGAACTAGTCGCCGCGTATGCAGTGACTACTGACACCGAAGTTATTAAGACACACCGCATTGATACCCTGTCCGCTCAAGCAGCAGAGCTAGTTGCTCTGACACAAGCCTGTATACACGCCAAGAACCTGAAAGTTAATGTTTACACAGATTCACGTTACGCATTTGGAGTTGTACACGACTTTGGAGTGCTCTGGCAGGAGAGAGGTTTCATGACTTCTCATGGAACCAAGATTCAGCATGGTCTCCTTATTCAAGCTCTGTTAGATGCAATACATTTACCGACATCTATCGCTATCATGAAATGCAAAGCACATACGAAAGTTACTGACATTATTTCCCAGGGTAATGATCTAGCAGATCGCACAGCCAAGCTTACAGCACAGACTCTAGACAGTCCAGTTAACATGACACACACTCCAGATCTGACTACATGTATGACAGTTAAGGACCCTACTCAAGATGTCATAGATATCCAGTTACATGCTACTCCCGATGAAATCAAGAAGTGGTCTGAACAAGGAGGGGTCCAGACAGATCAAGGATGGTTAACAAAGGGTAGGACCGCATGGTTTCTCCCCGACTCTATGGTTCAAGTCATCATTAATACCGCACATAGTCCAGCACATTTAGGAGAAAAAGCTATGTTAGACAGTATCCAGAACATTTGGTTCAACAAGCATTTACGAGCTGCAGCCAAGCAGAAAGTCCGTACCTGTATGATATGTTGCCAGTTCAATCCAGGTAAAAGTGTCCCGGTGGAACAAGGTGGATTCCAGCCCCCTGACCACCCTTTTGAAGTCCTCCAGATGGATTATATTCAGATGGAGCGATGTCGAGGTTTCAAGTATGTTCTTGTAGTTGTATGCGCTTTGTCCAGATGGACAGAAGCATATCCAGTCCCAGATTACACAGCCGCGACCACTGCCAAGCAGTTGGTTCGTGAATTCTTCCCTCGATATGGACTCCCTAGAGTCGTATATTCTGATAACGGTCAGCCATTCTCATCTGAACTGATGAAGCACGTCTCCCTGTTGTTGGGGTACCAGTGGAAGTTTCATTGTGTACGCCATCCTGAAGCAGCCGGTCTAGTCGAGAGACATAATCAGACTCTGAAAATTCGAATTGCCAAAATATGTAAAGATAAGGGTGTGGACTGGCTAGTAGCTCTGCCAGTTGCTTTGTTTTATATGCGCATGGTCGCACATTCCAGATCAGGTCTGTCCCCGTATGAGGTCGTTTTCGGCCGCCCCCCTAACATGTGGGGTACTCCTAGACCCCGAAGTATTACTGATGTTTCATGTAATATGCTGACAGATTACCTAGCTTCCTTGATGTCTGCCCTCAACTCATGTCGTTCACAGGTTGCCGCCGCATTTCCAGACAATACCGAGGTGGCACCGCATGAGATCGTTCCAGGTTCGATGGTGCTCGTCCGGAACTTTGACAGATCAAGTCCGCTGGAGCCACGTTGGAAGGAGCCCCGTCAGGTCCTCCTCACCACCCGTACAGCTGTGAAATTGGAAGGACGCCGCGGCTGGGTGCACCTTTCGCACGTCAAGAAATTCTACGGATTAAAGCCGGTCTCCATAAACATTTCCCAGGATATCAAGACTTGTCAAAATATTGTTCTCAAGGACTGTCCCGCAAAAGACATTGCTACAACCCCTCCCCTGTTAGAGAAAACTCCGCAGCAGGAGTATAAACAGAAACTACGGTCTAGTAAATTAAGTCAGCCAGTTTGATTGTCTAAGTCCTCCCCTAGGTGAAACGGTTAGACTGTTTCTGACATGTATAAAATAGACCCCCATAGTGAGAGAGTCAGTCAAAACTCAAACCGATGTATCGTTTTTCTAAGTTTCATATTATTTCTCAGCCTTTTGATATCCTGCACTAGTTACGCATTTTTCCTGTGTTTTCCAGTTCCTCATGTAAATAAGCCTTCTAATGTTACAGTAGAGCACACGTTTAGTGATCTGCCTCCTCACGAATATTCATACCGCCTCGCTATGCGAAATAACTCATTTATCCGCATGTTACATTACTCACACCAGACCAGCAATGCCACTAATTGTTGGGTGTGTGGTCGACTCCCCCCTTTCCAGACACCGAAGGGAGTTCTGCCACTTTTTCCTTATCCATTCTCACATAATGGTTCGTGTGGAGCATGGTCCACGTTAACGTCATCCTCAACAGATATGTCTTTTCTTAACAGTACATGTTTCCCAGACAAGCAAGGTTTCCCCCACAGAACAGGTTTAGATCTAGAAAATGAAGTGTATAATTTAGGTAACTATTCCTCGAATTTTATGGTCCTGAATGTTCAGTCTGATACTACTCCAGACTTACCTGCTATTTCAGTACTACCAGTCAAAGGCGAATTATGTGTCCGTAATTATGGTTCTGTACACGTAGGACATAGTGATTGTACTACTATTATCCAGTATAGTGACAATGGGAAATCTATTTTTAAAGCTTCACGTCATTCTTATTTTGTTTGTGGTCAAACCGCATATGTTCGTCTGCCCCTCGATTGGGAGGGAACCTGTTACATTGCCTTCCTACTGCCACCTGTTTTCCTAGCCCCACCTGACTACCATAGGAATTCCTTCCTAGTACATACTAGACACAAGAGAAACCTCCCGATTGTCGATTATACTGAAACTGCTGCAGAGCAATTCATTGATATTGATAAAGGTGTGTTCCCTTATTTAGGTACAGTTGTAAATAGTAAGCTAATCCGTAGGTTAACAAGAACCCTTGAAGCAGTAGTAGATGAGACTGCCTCCGCTCTAGGTAACTTAACCGAAGAGCAATCCTTTATGAGAATTGTTGTGCTCCAGAATCGTCTCGTCCTTGACGTCATACTGGCCGATAGGGGCGGGGCCTGTAGAGTCATCGGATCCAGTTGTTGCATTTTCATTCCAAATAACGCGCCGTCTGTTTATTCAGCTATAACCAGACTTCATAAAATTGCCCATCTGTTACACCAAGATCCAGGCACCTGGACATGGTCCGGTTGGTTCTGGAATATAATTTCCGCCTGGGGATGGAAAGTCCTGTCCTTTCTAGGTATCGCAGTAGCGATCATATTCAGCTGCTGCCTCTGTATACAATGTGGCCCTGCGATTTGCGGCATTTGTGCTACCTCTTGTATTCCTAGTCCCAAGCCCCGTTCTAAATCCCGTTCCAGGATAATTCGAGACGAACAAATGATACTGTATGAAATGATAGATGGTATCATGAATATTGATGTTTCCTGATGGAAACGTAGTGACAAGGAGGGAATGTGGAAAAGTAAATTTTGCCATGTTCTGTGTCCCTACGTGTCATCCATCATATGTTATGTGTGCATGATTAAATATGCATATGCATTCCCCATGTTCGATTAATGACGCAATTACAGTTGTGTCCACCTCTAGTATGCCAGTTTCCAGTCCTCGTGAATACTACGAATATCAGGCCTATGTAAAGTTATGTTGCCACGTTTGCCAGTGAGCACGTTATTTCATTGAAAGTCCCCGTTTCCAGGCCTCAAAAGGGCCCGGACACCAGATTCAGCTCCTGTCTCCAGAAACCTCGCTGAGGAGCGATACAGCCCCCACCTGTATCCTCGACCCTTCACTTACTTCCTGCCTCGCAGTGCCCGGCCCAGCCTGGCTCTGCCTCTGAGTCTGCCAAGACTATGTTATGATTCCAGCTATCAGTTTAGTCCTCCTTCTCTGCATTCCTAAGCTACTGAATCGCATCAATAGTTTCCGTCATTGTCTAGCCTTCACGTCTCCACGTTAGAGAAATACTGCATTTAATGGTCATTTAATATTCTTCATCACGCACTACATGTAGAATAATGCATGGTCCAGTCTTAGAATCAAGTTAGCCTTTCCCCTCCTGACTTCTAGTTTATATCAACATGTTCCCTAAACATCAGATACTAGATAGGGTTTAGGTACATGTCGCTCCGACCCTCCAGACTTCAGTCTCTGCTCCTAGCACAGAGTTCATAGCCCCCAGCTTCTCCTAGTGATACGTCATTGCCAGTTTGCGCGCACCATCAGGTTAGAGGTCCCGGCTCCTTAGGTAGCCCCCTCCAATGTTTCCGCCCCATTCATGACATATTCTGTTACGTTTGCATCACATGTCTATGTATACGCCCAGTTACACCTACTTTCGCCCTTATCTTTCGCGACTGCTACGCGTCACACCTTCTGCTCCACCCACTGCTACGCCTACTGCAATGTAATGCTATGTGTTTGCGCTATGTATATATGCTCATGTATTGTTATTAAAAGTCAGCGCGCTCATCCCAGATCCAGCCCCAGCAGCTGCTGGGCCCTGTCATCCTATTCCTATGCAGGTTGTCCTGTTCCTGTCCTTATGCTGTATTAAACCTGCAAAACTCCTACTACCTCGAATCTTGACTCTTATTTATTGAGCTATCTGTTATGATATATGTCTAGTCAAAAATAGGGTATTATTTATTTATTTACCACAGATCTAGGAATACTATATCTAAAGCAAAGGGTGTTTACACCACCTTGCCCCAGCTGTCGTGCAGCCAGTTGTGTCAGATTTGGGTGGCCAGCCAGGGGTGGCATAATACATGCTGCAGCCCCTGGTAGGCCCTGTGTACACCTATGCCCTGGATACCTAAGGTATACTGTACAGTGACTGATAAGGTGGCCCAGTACCAATTGGTAAATGCACCTAAGGTACATGCTTGTCAATTTAGAGAGAGAACAGCTAGGCTGTGGGTCTGATTAGCAGGCCCACAGCCAGGGAAAGTCGTAAACCAGTGAAGCAAAAAGCAAAAATCTGGGGTGGCCATGGGATTGCAGACCCCACTCTCCTACAATCGCCACCTCCTTTGAAGAGGCCAGTCCCTCCAGCCAATCGTCATCTTCCAGGTCTCCAATATCATTCTCCTATTGACTGAGGAGCTGGAGGAGGGGGTCGGGCGCATTATTAACAAGTTTCCAGTAAGTCAGTGAGATTGCTTTTTTGTGCATTAAATCAATGAGCATTCTGTCCTCCAAGGGGGAGGACTCCGGGAGGGCCTCGCCCCTTGGAATTTTCCACCTGCAGGGCATGACTAATCTGTATGTATCTGAACCTTTCTGTGACTGCAAGCTCATATTCTTGTTGCAATTGTGCAAAGGTGAGTATACCCCCCCCCCCGCCACAATCACAGGTCTACCACAAGAGGGATTCCAAATGTGTCCAACTGGTCAAATCCCTTTGTTTTCCTCAGAGTTCCCAGTTATCCGTGTCCCATAATGGGGTTGCCTGTGTGATTTTCCCTTCTATTCACTGTGTGCCATATATGGACTGCAAGACTGGTGGGGCCTGTGAGTTGCAATTGTGACGGTTTGGTGTAGAGAGCTCTATGGAAGTTCCCTCCTGGAAGGATCTATCTATACATTTTGTATCCAGGTTCATCCTGTGGCTTATATATAAACAGTGATTAATAGCTGTGAGCTGTGCCGCCCAACAGTATTTCTTAATATCAAGGAGTCCAATGCCTTTGTCGTACTACCCCCTCACCAACTTCTGGGTGGCCACTCGGGTGGCTCCCCGCCCTCCAACAGCTCTCTGTTCGCTTTCTATAGCTTTGAAGTAGGAGGTGGCAACCAGAAATATTGCGTTGTGCAACACATACAAGTAGCGTGGGAGAGACATCTTAAATAATGCTGCAACACCCAAGAGGGACAGCGGAAGTGTTTTCCACTGCCACACGTCAGACCTTAAGCGCTGCAGTGGGGGTAGCAGGTTTTGAGTGTAGAATCGCTCAGGATCAGTAGTAATATAGATACCAAGGTACCGGAACCGCTCCTCTGATCTCTCCACCGCATATCCTCTAGGCAAGAGGGGAAACTCTCCGCTCAAAACGAAAATCATTGGCTTGGTCCACTCGATTGTATAGCCGGAGTTTTTTTTCCCAAAATTTGAGAAGACATTGAGGACTCTATTGATTGACGACTGGAGAGACACCAAATACAGCAAAATGCTGTCCGCATAAAGGGAGGCACGGTCCTCCCAACCTTCTGCCCATAAAGTCCCCTTATCAATGGGTTTCTGCGTATCTGATGCCAATGCTTCTAGTAGCAATGCAAAAAGCATTATCGACAGGGGGAAACCCTGCCTAGTTCCCCTGTTAAGAGCAAAACCTAGGGACATTTTATTATTGACTATCACCTGTGCTAACAGTTCACAATACAGCAGTCTTATCCAACCTATGAAGTTAGGACCAAAACCCATTTTTCTACTGCGAATAAATAGGGCCACTCGATTGTGTTGAATGCCATTGTGGTGTTGAGAGACATCACCACTGCATCTTCCCTCAATGACCCACTAAGTCCAACACCCGTCGCAGATTAAGAGATCTGTTCCCTTCTGGCATAAAACCCGATAGGTCGGGGGTGTAACAGGTTCGGGATGACCCATATCAGGCTAAGATCTTAACTTCTGTGTTGAGCAGAGAGATAGGGCAATGCAATGAGCACTTCTTTTTTGGTGTACTTTCCTTATGAATTACCACTATGGTGGCTAGTCTCTGGTCCACGGGGAGTCTACCTACGTCTCTACTTTCTACATAAATATCTTTAAGGTAGGGGGCTATGGTGCTAGGTGCAAGTTTGTATAGTTTTATTGGGAGGCAGTTAGGTTCCATCGCTCTGCCAGGCCCTGATGGCCTGTGACATCTCCTCGTTCGATATGTCACCTTCAAGCAGTAAGTCCCCAGCTGTGAGTGTTAGTAATGGCATATCCTCCAGTAAGGATCTAGATTCTGTTTCAGGCAAGGTATTAGTGGACGAGTAGATCTTCTGATAATGCCTCCAAAACTCCTCTGCGATTGATTGCGATCAACTATTTTTTTTTGCTTATCATTGTTACAAGCCGATTCGCTTGTTCAAGCCTGGCAAGCCATGTCAATAATTTCCCTGCCTTTTCCCCGGCCTCATATTTATTTTGGATTGCTCTACTCAGTGTTTTTGTTGCCTCTGTAGCCAAATCTTGGTACTCCTTTTTTTATCTCTAACTGGGGTGCGACATCCTCCACTCTGTCACCTCTCAACTCAAACTCCAGTTGCAATAGGTTTTCTTCCAACCTGATCAGCTGTATGTTTTTCTATTTTTGGGCCACAGCTGTTGCGGAGATAGCCTGGCCCCTTACCACTGCCTTGGAACCCTCCCTGAGCATATGAGCCGACCAAACAGATCCCTCGTTCTCCTGGAAGTAAAGTTCTATAATGCCTGTGACTTTTTCCCTTACTAAAGAGATTTTTAGGCTCCAGTACTAATTGGTGCAACTCTCCCGACCTGCTGCTGCCCCCCCACAACTGCCACCTAGACCACACTGGAAAAGGGGGGGGGGGTGATCCGCTATACCCCTTGCCAGATGTTGCACCTCTTTAATGTGTTCCACCTGCCCAGCAGGAGGGAGTAAGTGATCTATTCTGGAGAGACTGTTATGGGCCCCCCGAATGAAACGTACATTGTATCTCGCTGGGGGGGTAGGGTGCGCCACATGTCCACCAGACCCAGGCACCCAGGAATTCCTGCAGGTGCAGCTTGGTGAATCTCAAGTCATGAGGGGGGTGTAGGTCAAGTTGCCCTGACACTACGGCATTACAATCCCCTCCTATCAAGAGTCACCCCTCTGGTAAGTTCAATAATAGGTTTCCTAGGTCTTTAGAGGCCAAAGTGATAAGACGAGGGGGGGGGGGACATAGATTGTCACTAAGTTGAACGTTCTGCCCTCCCAGCTCCCTGACAACATGGCATATTGTTAGAACTGGGGGTCTCTAGTTGGCAGAGGTAAGTACCTTAGACCAAGTAGGGACCCTTGCTTCTAGTCAAGTAGCTCTCCAAACGAGCAAGGAAAACAATGCCAGTGTTAGCGAGGTCGAAAGGATCAGCCCCTGATGCCAGGGGCCCTTCGCGCTACAAGCGCGCCTCACCGGAATGCTGGGGGGAGGGGGGACTCCCTTCCCCTTGCTGGGTATCGCTTCAGGCCTCAGACGCTCCCCGCCTTCCAGCGCTCACTCGCGCTCTGGCCCGGCCGGTCTCCGGACGCTCTCCGCCCGCTCTCGGTCCTCCAGAGAGCAGCGGGGAGCGGAGACGGCAGGCCGGGGGCTGGAGCACTCTGCAGAATCCCTCGGCGAGGTCAGGTCTGTCTTCCCCGGTCCCGGCGGTGATCACGGCGATTCCTCGGCAGCTTCAGTCGAGGCAGCCAATCCCGTCGCGGCTCTCCTGACGAGCCCCTCTGAACGCGAGGCCGCCAACCAATGGCAGCGCGGCCTCGCTGATGACGCTCCGCTCCAGCAACCAATTACCGCACGATAACGCTGCGCCGCACGGGCCAATCCCGTCGCGGCGTTAGTGAGGGGGCTCGGCTCCCTCCACCAATGGGAGCGCGGCGGCTTCGTTCTTCGCCGCTTCAGCTCCCCCAACGATCGGCAATCTTCTGGGGGTACTCCTGGCCCTGGGCCGCGATGGTGATTTGGCGGCAAAGGGTTTTTGAGGGCGCGGGTCACGAATAGACCCCCCTCTCGGCCTCAAAACCCCTTGGGAGCGGATTTCACGAGGGGAGGCACCACAAGCCTCCGACCCTCGCTGGGAATGTGCCGATGAGCACACCGATCCCCTCCTCACGCTCCCCAGTCGAGTACCACGCGTCCCAGGTCACCACAGCACGATCTTGCAGCTGCTTTTGGCAAAGCTTTAGGAACCTCTAACCCTGGGTTCCCAACAGGAGGCCAGCTCTTCTCAGGCCCTTGGAGATTCAAGTTGTAGACACAGCACACAGCAAAGTCTTGGCAGTTTCAGCAGGTAGGGTCACAGCACACAGCAAAGTCCCTTTCTCCTCCTCAGCTTTCAGTTGCACAGCAGAACAGGTCAGCCCTTAGAGCACACAGCAAGGCAATCTTCCTTTAGTTCTCCAGCAGTCCTTCTTCCAGCAGAGGTTCCTTCTTGAGTGTAGAATCTTGGAATCTAAAAATCTGTAGTCAGGGGTCCTTTCCTTATACCCCTCAATGTCTTTGAAGTCCTTTGAAGTCTTTGTGCAAGGGAGCCCTGGGCCCAGTCTAAACCAGTTCTGGGGGTTGCGGAGCACTGAGGTGTTTCTGGTTTTCTTCTTCCTGTCAGCTTCAGGGTCAGAGGTGTCAGTTGGCCGGCAGGAGGGAGAGCCAGCCTGGTGGGCAGGCAAGCACAGCCCGGCACTGTCGGGCGCTATCTCCTCCCACCTCCCGGGCAGCAGATGTGCCCTTTCATCCCCGGGCTGCCTCAGACCCTCTCCTCCGGGGGCTCTGCAGCCCCCCTGTCACACCCCGACCAGACAGGCATTCCACAAACCCAGGCACACAGAAAGGTTTAGACAAGAGAACAGCCACTTTCTAAAAGTGCTATTCTCCCACACAGGATTTAAAAACAACCTTCACTAAAAGATGTGTCATTAAATTCTGAGTTCAGGGATATCTTTCACTCATGTCCCATCTTGTTCCTATGAGGAGATAGGCTGGTATCCATTGGGACCAGCCTCCCCCATGTTACTCTATGGAGCAAGATAACCTTACAGCAGTGAGCGCACAAAATGGCTGCTGCCCACTACCAGAGCATGTGACCTGCACTAGTACATGCTCTACCTTATCCATACACTGCACCCTGCCCAGGGGGGTACCTTGAGCCTTCCATAGGGGTGACTGATGTGCACCGACAGGGAAGGGTTAGGCCCAGCCAGTGGTGACACTGGCCAGGGGGACAGGCAGTCACTGACTGCACACAGGCCCTGCGCTGGCAGGCCTGAGTCACCTTTTTAGGGCTACTCATGTGGGTGGCGCAATCTGCGCTGCAGGCCCACTAGTAGCATCTGTCATCACCAGCCCTGGCACCCATAGTGCACTTTACTAGGGACCTCATGGTGATACAAATATGCCAATCAGGTATATTCAATCAATATGGAAATTTACAGAGGGAGCACTTACACTCTGACACTGATCAGCAGTGGCAGAGTGTCCAAAGCATCTAAACCAGCAAAAACGAAATCCAGCACAGCATCAAAAACACATGAGTCAGAGGCAAAAAGATGGGGGAAGAACCACGCCAAAGGTGTCAGGTCTAACACGTGTCCCCTCCAGCTGAAAGTGGGGAGAACTACCCAACCTCTTGGGAGTCCTCATCACTAAGGCGGAAGAATCTGGACAGACCGTCAGCATTGGCGTGTTCTGTACCAGGGCGGTGCTCCACCGTAAAATCCATCCCCTGTAGGGAAATGGACCACCTCAACAATTTCGGATTCTCACCCCTCATCTGCATTAACCATCTGAGGGGCCTGTGGTCGGTCTGAACACGGAAGTGAGTCCCAAACAGGTAGGGCCTCAGCTTCTTCAGAGCCCAGACCACAGCGAAAGCTTCTCTTTCAATGTCACTCCATTTCTGTTCCCTGGGGATTAGCCTCCGGCTAATGAAAGCCACTGGTTGGTCTCCGCCCTCATCATTGATCTGTGAGAGAACTGCTCCCACGCCTTGCTCTGAAGTGTCCGTTTGCACAATGAACTCACTGGCAAAGTCAGGTGCCTTAAGCACCGGTGCTGTGCACATGGCAGTTTTGAGGGTGTCAAAAGCAGTTTGACAGGCCTCAGTCCAATTCACTTTCCTGGGCTGATTTCTAGATGTCAGCTCTGTCAAAGGGGCTACAATGGTGCCATAACCTTTGACAAACCGTCTGTATTACCCGGTGAGACCTAAAAAGGCTCTCACCTCAGTCTGAGTCTTGGGGGGTTCCCAAGCCAGAATGGTATCAATCTTTGCCTGTAGGGGCGCCACCTGGCCGCTCCCCACCTGGTGTCCCAAGTACACCACAGATCCCTGCCCTATCTGGCATTTACTGGCCTTGATAGTGAGGCCTGCCTTCTGCAGAGCCTTCAACACTTCAGTGAGGTGTTGCAGGTGTTCCTACCAAGTGGAGCTGAACACAGCAATGTCATCCAGGTAGGCTGCGCTGAATTGCTCCAGCCCCGCCAGTACCTGGTTGACCAATCTCTGAAATGTGGCAGGGGCATTTTTCAACCCAAAGGGCATGACACGGAACTGGAAGTGCCCCTCTGGCGTTGAAAATGCTGACCTCTCCTTTGCCCCCTCGGTTAAGGCAATCTGCCAGTACCCTGAAGTCAAATCAAAAGTGCTCAGGTACTGGGCAGCTCCCAACCGATCCACCAGCTCATCAGCTCTGGGGATGGGGTGCGCGTCAGTCTTGGTGACCGCATTGAGCCCACGGTAGTCCACGCAGAACCGAAGTTCTGGGGTGCCACCGGGGGTAGCAGCTTTCTTAGGCACTAAGACCACTGGGCTAGCCCAGGGGCTGCTGGAGGGCTCAATAACCCCTAGTGCCAACATCTTGGAAACTTCTTCCTTGATGCTGGCTCTGACCTTGTCAGCCACTCTGTAAAACTTCTGTTTCACAGGCAGACTGTCTCCAGTGTCCACGTCGTGGACGGACCACTTGGTGACACCTGGGGTCAGGAAGAACAGGGGGGCAAACTGACCCAAGACTTGGCGACAGTCCTCCTGCTGCTCTAGGGTCAGGGTGGGGGAGAGGACCACACCGTCCACTGACCCATCTTGCTCCTTGACTGCCAGGAGGTCAGGGAGAGGATCACTATCCTCCTCCCCTCCAGCATCTGTAGCCATGAGCATAGTCACTTCTGACCTCTCAAAGTGGGGTTTGAGGCGGTTCACATGTAGTACTCTCAGGGGCTGCCTGGGAGTCTTCAGGTTAACCAAGTAGGTAACCTCGCTCTTGCGCTCCACCACCTCATATGGCCCAGACCACTTGTCACGGAGCGCACAAGGCTCCACTGGCGCCATCACCCACACTTTCTGACCAGGGTGGAACTCAACCAGAGAAGTGTTTTGGTCATACCACCTCTTCATTTCCTCCTGGCTAGCCTCCAGGTTCTCTTGAGCGAGCTTCCTGAAGAGCTTGGTCTGGTTGCGAATGGCCAGCACATAGCTGAACACATCCTAGGGGGTTTTCCCATGGGATTTCTCCCACCCCTCCTTCACCAGAGTCAGAGGCCCTCTGACAGGGTGGCCATACAGCAACTCAAAGGGACTGAACCCTAAGGATTTCTGAGGCACCTCCCTGTAGGCAAACAACAGGCATGGCAACAAGACGTCCCATTTCCGCCTCATGGGCTCTTCCAGGCCCATAATCATGCCCTTCAATGTGCGGTTGAACCTTTCAACCAACCCATTTCCTTGAGGGTGGTAAGGAGTGGTGAATTTGTATGTCACCCCACACTCACTCCACAGGGACTTCATATACCTAGAAATGAAGTTTGTCCCCCTGTCTGAGACCACCTCCCTGGGAAATCCCACCCGTGAAAAGATTCCCATCAGGGCACGGCCCACCACTGGGGCTGTGACTGTCCTGAGCGGGATGGCTTCCGGGTACCGAGTGGCATGGTCCACCAAGACCAGGATAAACCTGTTGCCTAGGGCTGTCTTGGGGTCCAGGGGCCCCACGATGTCAATGCCCACCCGCTCAAAAGGGGTGCTCACCACAGGAAAGGGTTGGAGGGGTGCCACGCACTTCCCTCCGCTCTTGCCACTGGCCTGCCAAGTTTGGCAAGATTTACAAAAGGCAGAGACGTGCTTCTTCATCTGGGGCCAGTAGAAATGGGTGACAAGCCTGTGATAGGTCTTGTCTTGCCCCAGATGTCCTGCGAGAGGCACGTCATGAGCCAGACCCAGTAGGAAGTTCCTGAAGCGTTCCGGTACTACCAGCACACGGGCTGCACCGGGCTCAGCGAACTTAGGCTCACTATAAAGTAAGTCATCCTCCCAGTAGATCAAATGCTCCTTGGACCCCAGGCCTGCGGCCTGGTCTGCAGCCGCACACCAATGAGAGAAGGGCACTCCTGAGCCTGGCAGAATTCCTCCCTGGAGGGACCACCCTCTTGCTGCCACTGGGACAGCTCAGGCAATTCCCCTAGTTCGGCCACCTGCTCCCCTGTAGGTTCCAGGGCATCCCCCTCAGGGTCTGCTTCCTCCTGGACCGTGGGAACAGTGGGGGCTGGTTTCCCGTGCCCTCTACCCCTTCCTCTCTTGGCCGGTCCCTGGGCCATTGTTCCTGGCTCCAGCTCTGCTAGACCGCCCTCTCTGGCGGTCATTGCACGGGTGGACACACAGATCCACGCAGGCAAACCCAGCATCTCCAAGTGAGTCCTGTGCTCCACCTCTTTCCATGGGGAGCTCTCCAGGTCATTACCTAATAGACAATCTACAGGCAAGGCATCACTTACAACAATTTCCAAAATACCGGAGACACCTCCCCATTCAAATGGAACATTTGCCAACTTGCAGTAGCGCACTGAACTGTCAGATGCCACCACAGGCCGGAGTACCTTGGGAACAATTTGCTCTTCAGACACCCACCGACACCTGACAGATGTCACGCTGGCCCCTGTGTCCCTCAGAGCCTCTATTTCCTGTCCATTGATGGTCACCTTCTGCCCGTATTTCTTAGTGTTTTGGGGCAGCAAAGTTTCCTGGGCCATCTCTTGGTCTCCTAGAGAGACAAGGGTCATCAATGCTAACCCCTTCTCCCCACTAGAAATCAAATCCCCTCCCAAAGCTACACTGGCTAACGCCGGAGCTGGAGCTGGAGCACCAGTGGGTGCTGATTTCTTCTTTGGACATTTGGGGGCAATGTGCCCCACCTCCCTACATGAATAGCAAGTAAGTGGGGCCCTTCTGTCCTGCGGGCCCTTAGGGGGCCAGGACTTCTTAGGCTTGGGGGGTTGAGACACCTTCTCCTGGGAACCATTTTAGGGCCCTTTAGAAGAATCCTTTTGATTACCCATGTCCCCCCCACTCTTCTGCTGGGGACCCTGTCCACCTTTGGCCGGGGTACTTACCACCCCCTTGTGGACCCTGGTGCTAGTCCAGCGGTCCGCCTCTTTAGCAAGCTCACTGGGGTCAGTTAACTTGCTATCCAAAAGATGCTGGCGCAGCTCTGGAACACAAACTACTTAAGTGCTCCCAACTAATCAAGTGACACAACCCCACATAATCAGTAACTTTGCTGCCCTTCATCCAACCTTCCAGTGCACGCGTGTACATACTCACACACTCCACCCAAGTACTTGAATCAAGCTTCTTGAAGTTCCTACACTTCTGGCGGTACTGTTCTGCAGTGAGCCCATACCTGAGGCACAAAGCCTCCTTCATAGCGGGGTAGACTAAAGCACCTGCGGCTTCTAAGGGTGCCAAAACATCCCTCCCAGAGGCCTCAAAATGCTTCCACAATCCTGTCCCCCAATTCTTCTCAGGCACTTCATTCATCGTTAAGGCAAGTTCATACGCTCTGAACCACGCATAAATATCCTCACCCCTCTGATAATTCTGTACCAGGTCCTTTGGTATGTATACCTTACCCGCCTGTACTGGTTGTGCGCTGCCACCATTAGAACTGGACTCCACCTTTTTTAATTGAATGTCCAGCTCCTTCATGCTCAACTCATGAGCCAATTGGAGTTTCCTCTCCTCCAAAGCGAGAGCGTTTCTTCTCTCCTCCGCCTCTGCTTGTGCTTTGAGCTTAAAAAGCGCAATCTCATGGGCCCTAGCTCTCTGATTCTCCTCCAACTCCTCTGGAGAAATACCCCTACCGGAGTGGTTGCTGCGGTCCTAGACCCTGGCTTCCTCACTGGCAATTCACGGGACACAAAAGCATTCTCCCGTGTGCCTCCCTCTCCAATAGTAGCTTCTGGTTCACTATGTTTGGCCTCCCACCAGGCCCTCAGAGCTTTCTGTAGCTCTTCCTTGTTTGCGCTGCCCCTTACTGGGCATTCAAGCTGTTTGCAGAATTTCCTCAGTTGCTCCTTGTTAATGGTGAACAACTCCTGGATTTCAAATTCCACTTCCACTTCTCCATTCACGCTTGGCGCGTTCTGAGACATGACGCTTCCTAACCTTTCCAACTAAAAAGGTTTCACCAAAAAGAAAAAATCTTGCGCAACCTGTGCTGCTAAACTAGACTAGTGATGTACAAGAAATCACTGCAGGTCAAGTGCAATTATTAGTTCAAAATCCGCACCGCTGTCCAACAATGTTAGAACTGGGGGTCTCTAGTTGGCAGAGGTAAGTACCTTAGACCAAGTAGGGACCCTTGCTTCTAGTCAGGGTGAAGGAATAACCCTCTGAGATAACCCCTGCTCACCCTCTAGGTAGCATGGCACGAGCAGTCTAGGCTAAACAGAGGCAATGTGGATAACATTTGCACTTAAAACAACAGTAATCCCAATCCACCACAAACTGAGACCACACAGGTAAGTATATTTTATAAAAATATATAACTTTATCTAGTTTCAGCAAGTAAATCAAGCATTTGCACGATGATCACTTTTTCAATAATAGGTTGCACTTAATCCTAATGTTGGTACTTGTAAATAGGAAGTTCTCAAAAACAAAACAGTCTCAAGTCTCTCAAATCAGCCTTCAAAAATATGGTCACTGATTTATGTTTAAGTAGCTCTCCAAACGAGCAAGGAAAACAATGCCAGCGTTAGCGAGGTCGAAAGGATCAGCCCCTGATGCCAGGGGCCCTTCGCGCTACAAGCGCGCCTCACCGGAATGCTGGGGGGAGGGGGGACTCCCTTCCCCTTGCTGGGTATCGCTTCAGGCCTCAGACGCTCCCCGCCTTCCAGCGCTCACTCGCGCTCCGGCCCGGTCGGTCTCCGGACGCTCTCCGTCCGCTCTCGGTCCTCCAGAGAGCAGCGGGGAGCGGAGACGGCAGGCCGGGGGCTGGAGCACTCTGCAGAATCCCTCGGCGAGGTCAGGTCGGTCTTCCCCGGTCCCGGCGGTGATCACGGCGATTCCTCGGCTACTCGGCAGCTGCAGTCGAGGCAGCCAATCCCGTCGCGGCTCTCCTGACGAGCCCCTCTGAACGCGAGGCCGCCAACCAATGGCAGCGCGGCCTCGCTGATGACGCTCCGCTCCAGCAACCAATTACCGCACGATAACGCTAAGCTGCACGGGCCAATCCCGTCGCGGCGTTAGTGAGGGGGCTCGGCTCCCTCCACCAATGGGAGCGCGGCGGCTTCGTTCTTCGCCGCTTCAGCTCCCCCAACGATCGGCAATCTTCTGGGGGTACTCCTGGCCCTGGGTGATGGTGATTTGGCGGCAAAGGGTTTTTGAGGGCGCGGGTCACGAATAGACCCCCCTCTCGGCCTCACAACCCCTTGGGAGCGGATTTCACGAGGGGAGGCACCACAAGCCTCCGACCCTCGCTGGGAATGTGCCGATGAGCACACCGATCCCCTCCTCACGCTCCCCAGTCGAGTACCACGCGTCCCAGGTCACCACAGCACGATCTTGCAGCTGCTTTTGGCAAAGCTTCAGGAACCTCTAACCCTGGGTTCCCAACAGGAGGCCAGCTCTTCTCAGGCCCTTGGAGATTCAAGTTGTAGACACAGCAAAGTCTTGGCAGTTTCAGCAGGTAGGGACACAGCAAAGTCCCTTTCTCCTCCTCAGCTTTCAGTTGCACAGCAGAACAGGTCAGCCCTTAGAGCACACAGCAAGGCAATCTTCCTTTAGTTTTCCAGCAGTCCTTCTTCCAGCAGAGGTTCCTTCTTGAGTGTAGAATCTTGGAATCTAAAAATCTGTAGTCAGGGGTGCTTTCCTTATACCCCTCAATGTCTTTGAAGTCCTTTGAAGTCTTTGTGCAAGGGAGCCCTGGGCCCAGTCTAAACCAGTTCTGGGGGTTGCGGAGCACTGAGGTGTTTCTGGTTTTCTTCTTCCTGTCAGCTTCAGGGTCAGAGGTGTCAGTTGGCCGGCAGGAGGGAGAGCCAGCCTGGTGGGCAGGCAAGCACAGCCCGGCACTGTCAGGCGCTATCTCCTCCCACCTCCCGGGCAGCAGATGTGCCCTTTCATCCCCGGGCTGCCTCAGACCCTCTCCTCCGGGGGCTCTGCAGCCCCCCTGTCACACCCCGACCAGACAGGCATTCCACAAACCCAGGCACACAGAAAGGTTTAGACAAGAGAACAGCCACTTTCTAAAAGTGCTATTCTCCCACACAGGATTTAAAAACAACCTTCACTAAAAGATGTGTCATTAAATTCTGAGTTCAGGGATATCTTTCACTCATGTCCCATCTTGTTCCTATGAGGAGATAGGCTGGTATCCATTGGGACCAGCCTCCCCCATGTTACTCTATGGAGCAAGATAACCTTACAGCAGTGAGCGCACAAAATGGCTGCTGCCCACTACCAGAGCATGTGACCTGCACTAGTACATGCTCTACCTTATCCATACACTGCACCCTGCCCAGGGGGGTACCTTGAGCCTTCCATAGGGGTGACTGATGTGCACCGACAGGGAAGGGTTAGGCCCAGCCAGTGGTGACACTGGCCAAGGGGACAGGCAGTCACTGACTGCACACAGG
Source organism: Lissotriton helveticus (assembly GCF_964261635.1). Lineage (NCBI taxonomy): Eukaryota > Metazoa > Chordata > Amphibia > Caudata > Salamandridae > Lissotriton > Lissotriton helveticus. The sequence continues at coordinate 391,729,052 of NC_136068.1, read as the reverse complement.
CCCTGCGCTGGCAGGCCTGAGTCACCTTTTTAGGGCTACTCATGTGGGTGGCGCAATCTGCGCTGCAGGCCCACTAGTAGCATCTGTCATCACCAGCCCTGGCACCCATAGTGCACTTTACTAGGGACCTCATGGTGATACAAATATGCCAATCAGGTATATTCAATCAATATGGCAATTTACAGAGGGAGCACTTACACTCTGACACTGATCAGCAGTGGCAGAGTGTCCAAAGCATCTAAACCAGCAAAAACGAAATCCAGCACAGCATCAAAAACACATGAGTCAGAGGCAAAAAGATAGGGGAAGAACCACGCCAAAGGTGTCAGGTCTAACACATATCTACCCTGTGCGTCCACACAGGTGCAATCGAAGAACATGGGGAAGGCTTTTCTCACCAAGATGCCCACCCCTCTAGAATCCAGAGTGTGCTGTAAGTGTGTATCTCCACTGATTCAGCGACTTACAAGTGTTGCCAATTAGACGTGTCTCCTGCAGGACAACCACATCGGGTGAGTGATGCTTTAAATACGGAGCACAATCCCTCTTTTCAGCCTGTCTCCCAAGCCATTAACGTTCCAGGATAGCAATCTAAGTCCTTTATTTTTAAGTAGAATCATCATGACCACTGTTGGTCCACACCACACCCCTGCCTGTCCGCAGTTCCCTTGTATCTCGATCTGTGGTGACCTCTCAAAGAACAGAGTAGGATGAGCAGGATTTCTATAACTACACACTGTGCTAAAACTCACGCCAAGTATAAGTATCACTTGTCTGTCATCTAAAAAATACTCTAAACATGCAAACCACCAACAACCTACGTCCCTGCAAACTGGGCTTCGGCATACCCATTTCCCCATCTGTGCAGAGTGCCTGTTGCCCTAGCCCCAAACTATACTACTTTATGAAGTGGTGGACTGCCTGTACCTTCCCCACCACCACCTGCACACAATACAAGTGCTCCAACACAAATGAATAAAAAATCTTTTTTTAAAGGGGGAAAATGTAAAGGATAATGTCACTTAGGCGGTCTCCAGCCCTTGTTTGCTCAAGTCCAATGGTGTCAAGTTGCCGCCCAATGTCTTCATCCTTGATCTCAGGCTTCTGTTGCAATAATGGGCAATTCTGTTGCAGTCTCTCTCGGAATTCCCGGCCCCATCGGAGACGTTTCACTGTCAGATGAACCTGTTTGCCAACTGACGGGTCTCTCCCTAGAATGCTTGGTGTTTGTTCCCTTCACCGGTCTCCAACCTTCCACCCACTCCTGCGCTGCTTCTGGGGTGTCAAAAAAACATGTTTTCCCTCCGATTTGATTCGCTGGCTCTAGCCAGAAACAACATTGAGTATTTCAGCCCCTTGTTTCTGAGTACTTTTTTAATGCTCAGGAAAGAACGTATTTGTTTCTCGGCCTGTATTGTGAAGTCTGGGGTAAAAAAGTTATCATGCCGTTCACGTATTTGGCGTGTAAGGCAGAGCAGGCCGTGAGCAATACATTGTTCTGGCCTCTGAAGTTGAGGAGTCTAGCCAAAAGTAGTCACGGTACGGCTCCTGGTTTTGGTCTGCTCCACGGTACTCTATGGGCACTTTCGACTGAAAAGTAATTGGAAATGCTCTTAGGTTGCGGTTAATTCAGTGAACATTCTTTAAAAAAAAAAAACTCCGCATCCGGCCTCTCCGCCCGTTCAGGGACACCCAGAATTCGAACGTTGTGACCTTCCCTCGCATTCATCAAGTTTACTCTCCATGCTTTTGCTAGCTATTTGAAGCTCCTTGATTTGTTGTTGCATTGTTTTCGTATCCTGTTGTAGGTTGGAGATGACTGTTTCCATGGTTTTAACTTTTTCACATTTTTTCTGCAGGTCAGCTCTGATGAGTGTTACTTCTGTTGTGAGTTCATTCATCATTCCACCGACGTACGTACCCCATTGATAGCTACCATAATGTCCCCTCCTTCTGAGCTAAACTCAGCCGTTATGTCGTTCTTGGCCGCCTCGGCCAGTTTATACATTGCATATTTGTCTAGTTTAGTCTGGTGGGTGCCTTTTTGTCCTTTGATCCCAGCCATCTCTTGCCGTATCAGAGATGGGTGGGGGGGAATAACCCAAGGCATACTTCTTCTAGTCCCCTTTGATACTGCCAGACGCCTGACTGTAGGGAGCGAGGCCCCCCCTTTCCTGCTCGGCTGGGTTTTCTTGGGTAACAGTGATTGGCCACCAAAGAAGATTTGTGGGTCCCTCTCGCCCTCACCCGGGACCCACAAGCTAAACTGGTATGGAGCGCACGGTCCAGGCTCCTGCCTGGTGCAACCACACACAAGCGGCCGGGATTCCACCCAAGACCTCAGGGCGAACCTTCACTTAACCTTCGGATGTTATGCCAGCTAATATCCAGCTTAGCGTCCTCTGCCCGACTTCAAATGGGGGGGGGGGAAGCCCCGAAGGAACAAGAGCAACTCTGGGCCTCGCACATACTTTGCCCCCCGCTGGTTTTCACCCCAGGTTTAAGTTGCTTCTGTTGTTTCTCACTGGGGGCCCACGAATATTGTCAATCAATCCCTCCTCGTAGGGTAATATATTTCCACCTTAGTGATTAGTGAGAGTGGACCTGTTCAACAATCTACTCCTCTGTTCTTCTCTGGCGGCTCCCTTATTTCTAAAATGAGTAGCGGGCGCCTTAGGTCCCTGTGTATGCCGCGTATGTAGCCAGCCGACACACTCGCAGGTCAGCGCCCACCAATGTCGCCCCAACTTGGGCCGCAGCTCTGTGCCGCAGCTCCAGCCCAGGCCACCCACACTCCCCAGCACACCCTCTCTCTGCCGCGGTCACAACAAAATATCACAGGCTCCCCAGCCGCCCCGGTAACTTATGGACGTTTTGTGGACGCCCCAGGCTCTGGTGTTGTCTGTCTCTGCTGCTAGCCGCTACTCTTGCTGATTGACGCCTACTGACGTGAGGACGCGGCCAGGTCTGCAAATCGAGCCTGGGGTTCAGGGTCGTCCGCAGGCCTCAACGGTCCTTTTTCCATCACACGTCCCATAAATGATCATGGGTATTCCCCTTGTGCACCACTGGAGTCTCCAAACATTAACTGCACTGTGTAGATGCACAGCCACGGATCTTTGGTCGGATTCCAGATGATGGCTAGAGCGTTGCAGAGCTCCTCTACCTTGCTTCCATCTTTGCCGGCGCGTAGCAACACCCCCCTTTCTAAGTAATATTTAATGTATATGAAGATAATCTTTGGCTTGGCTCAAATTTGTGTTATTAACATATCAAATAGGATTCTACTTATTTTGGGATAAACATACACTCATTGTTGCAAAGATTTTAACATTAGGAGAGTGGTCGACCTGGTCAACAAGGCACAGAAGAAAGCATACCTGTCAATACTCGCTACCTTAGACATCAAGAAGGACTTGGACGGGACGGAATGGACTTGAACTTTGTCACGATTTCTGGAAAGATTTGCTATAATAGGTTCAACATTTAAAACCATGGTGCCAGCAGGCTTTTGAACACAGACATCCTAAATGCTGCTAAATGGTGGAATGTGGCCATCACGAACACTACAACCCTGGACCAGACAGAGTTGCCCCTCTCCTCTTTGTCCTAAGCATCAAACCACTAGCCGTCCATCTTAGAGAAGATAGACCTATAAGAGGGCTCCATTTTGGGCAAAAAAAACCTAAGCTAATACTATATGCAGTTCACATATTACTCATTCTCATTAACCTGGTTGTTTCAATTCAGCAAATACAGCATCAAGTAGAAAAATGTCAAAAGGTAGCAGGTTTTAATATTGATACATCAAAATATGAAATACGTAACCTAAAATGTTCCCTGCGAGAAATGGCTCTAGATAAAAACCACTAATTCTAGATGGGCTTCCACAACTATTACATACCTGGGGGTTAAGATCACACCAACAACCCAGGCCTTTACAAAAGCTGTATAATGCCCTTTTAGGGGACATACAAAGACCTTAGAAGGTAGGCAACACTTCCAGTCTCCTGGCTTGGACGAACACACACAAGTAAAATTAATGTACTACCCAGACTCCTTTTATGAGTTTCAAGAGGCCCACGAATGGGAGAAAATCTGAGGGCTTCTGTTTAACTACTTCATAGCAGGAACTCCAACACTGACATTATCGCCTAGGCCTAAATCAATGGAATGGTTTTAAAGCCCAACACTTAACATCAGATAAATCAGACTTCCATAAGTGATAATCGGAATAAGAGATGGTATGATAACTGCAATTTTACAGATTAACCTGGGCTCTTGGTCATGTTAATAGCTTTGTCTAGGTAATTAAGAGAATAGGTTTCCTTTCTGTGATTCTTAGAAGGGGAGGGGAGAGGTGGAAGATGCACATATAGATCCAGTTACAACTTCTATCATTTTTATGCATGCATATTGAGAAATATGCGGTTCCCAAACTTTTTAGACCCATGGCTTCCTTGACCGATTGGGCCTTTAGCCGGGGCTCTCCATTATGTTACTTTTGTTTGCCAGGTGGGGGAATGTATGCCTGGCATCAGGAGTACTTCCATTTCCCCCCCCTGAAAATAATTGGGATGAAGCCGATTAAGGTATTATAATAATAGATGCGTAATCAAACCTAATGCCCATCTTTGGATATCAATACTTTTTAAAGTACGGTGCAATTATCTGCCTGAAGTGGTAAACAAATTCTCTTTTTGAGGTTTAACGATTAGGCTCAAATCAAATAAATCCACACCTAGCTATGATTACAGCCAAAATTGCTACCAAAACCTGATGGAAATTTTTTCTTGCACCTGTCATGGCAAAGTGGCACATGGAACTCCACAAGATGGCACAGGCAGAAGACTTTTTTTATTTTTTTTAAATCCTCATTCGCCTCTGACCCCAGCTTACTGGTAATCCGCAAGTTGCCACTGTTGCTCCCATGGAGAGGTAGGTCTTACTTTGCCTTAATTTGGGGTACTGTCCCAACCTTCCATCGCCCGCCTACCAGTAGCTCACAAGCTTCCAACCTGTTGCTGACCTTTCATTGTTAAAGAGAGGGTGGTCATGCTTTTCCCTTGTACAGAGGGACAGAAGATGGTAGCCAGGCGCCCGTCTCAATTCACCGTAATGTAGCGTCCCCATGATATCAGCGGGGGCCCGCACCATCTGAGGGCTTTCCAGGAGGCTTGATCATAGGACAAAACGAAAGAAAGAAAAAATGGCACAAAAAAATGGCAAAAAGTGCTATGAAAGCATGAACTGTATGTTTATCTAAACTGACGCCCAATTTACCAGGCAGTCCCAAATAACCCTCTTCTTGCTGCTTTTTAATCTGGCTAAATCCAATTTAGAAGTTTTAAACAGTGAGGAAAGCCATTCAGAGTGTGTGGGAGGCGAGGGCTCGACCCATCTCCTGCATATTTCTCGCCTGGCCAACAGTAGAGCATAAAACAAAAAACCTCTGTTGGAACCAGTTATTTCCACTTGGATACCGAAAATGATCAGGCTAAGTGTGATACATAGTGGGTAACCTAGAATGGATTTTAAGGTAGCACCCACTTTTTCCCAATACTCCGAGATTGCAGGGCAAGACCAAAACGTGTGTATCCGGGGCTCGTTCCATGTTGCATTTATTACACTTTGCTGCTGGGCCTCTAGACATCTTGGAAAGTCTCGCCAGGGATAAGTAGGCCCTATGAGTGGTGAAATAGTGATTTCTTCTCAGCCATGCTGGTTTCACAGTTGTAAACAAAGTCCCATAGGAAGTTTGCCAAAGCTCCGCCCAATCTACCTTCGGAATCGCTTCCTCCCATAGTTCTTCTGCCAGTCTAAAATCCCTAGCTATGGCCTCCTCAATTGCCCAATAAAAAGATGACACCTCCTTTCTGCCCGGCAATTTTTTACCAGATGTTCTTCTAGGGCATTTCCCTGCCCTATTGATGATTTTTGATTCTGCGACCAGCTTTTTAATTGTGAATATTTAAATCTGGACATGCCATCAACCAATTTCTCGTAGAGTTGCCCAAGATAGAAGAAAGCCCTCTTCAGTTAAGTCGCCCCATGTTAGTAGCCCTGCTATTTTTAAGGACAAAGACAACGCATCTTTTAGGCAACCTGGTGACCCCGTGCTGTCCCACAGTGGGGCTAACCTTGAATGATATTCAATACCAGTCACTGCTCTAAGTCTGGCCCATAATTGCGCAGCGCCCCTTAAAACCTTCAGCCTTACTTTCTTAAAAAACGTTTTGTCCCCATATTTAAAAAGAAAGCCTTCATACGGAAGCCCGGCCTGATCCAACATGGCTTTAAACATCTTCTCTCTTGCTGAAAGATCTGGAGATTTCAGCAACATTCTCGAGGGGGTCAGTTGAAAAGCCCATGCGTAATACTGGATGTCTGGTACTGGATGTCTGGTAGCGCAAGACCGCCCTTGTCCCTTCTGCGTCTTAGTTTTTTCCAGTAAATCATGGTTGCTTTATACGCCCAGACAAGAGTTGATTGCTTGCTGAAATCAGTCAATTATTGATTTATCAAAGTGTGGCGGTATGGTGTTAAAAAGAAATGTTACCTTAGGAAGAACTGTCATTTTAATCAAATTGGCTCTACCTAGAATAGTTAAAGGAAGGGGAGTCCAAGATCTCATTAATTTTTGACTTTCCTTTAAGGTTTCAGGAGTTTTACCTCAGCAATTTTATCTATATTAGGTACAATTTTGACTCCCAGGTACCTCATCTCATTCTTGGTCTTGTTTTTTTCCCCTTGGCAGGTTCCAGGCCATGATGTCAGTTACATCTGCATTAATCTCATAGCCTGAGATTCGACCAAATTCTTCGGCTAACCCGATTAGTTGAGGAAAAGTGGTCTCTAGGTCTGACGAAAGGATAAGAATATCGTCTGCGTACAGGGCTACCTTCCTCTCCCATGTCCCGCTCTTAAAAGGTAGAACAGCTGTCTACTCCCTGAGGCGCCGAGCAAACGGCTCGATGTACAAATCAAAGAAGAGGAGGCAGCCCCGTCTAGTCCCTCTCTTGATATCAAAGGATTTAGTCAATTTACCATTAACCACCAGCCTTGCCAAGGGGTCACTATAAATGAGGTTAATAGTTTGACTGAATTTTTGGCCAAAATTCAGTTTCTCCAATATGGCGGCTAGGTAATTCCAATTAACCCTATCAAAGGCTTTTGTTGCATCTAGTGTCAATACTGCCAACGGAAGGGAAAAATTTGAGGCGAAGTCTATCACACCTATTAGATCGTGCTTAAGATCAAAAAGATTCCTGCCTTTAATAAAACCCTTCTGGTCAATATGCAGTAGATCACCTGCAACTGCACCCAGCCTGTCAGCCAGAATCTTTGTAAAAACCTTATCTGAATTGAGGAGTGAAATAGGTCTGTACGACCCACACTACATAGCTGGTTTTCCAGGTTTTAAAATCAGGATAATATTTGCCACTCCCCACGAGGTCGGTGGTTTAACCCCTTCTATCAAGATTTTGTTATAAACATAGTCATAATAGGTATTATCACCTCGCCCAGGGATTTATACACCTCAGACGGAAGGCCATCTGGCCCTGCCGCCTTACCTGCTTTACAGGCTAGAAGAGCCTTCCTAACAAGAAATTTCCTCCTCTAGTTTCTCTCGTTGGATTAGATCCAACGCTGGCAAATGAATCGGTTTTAACCAGTCTGCAGCTGATGTTATCTCTACACCATTACCCTCCTCATACAAATCCTTAAAAAAAGGTGCGAAAAGCATCTCCAATCTCGTCTTTGTTATTAGTTTTAATATTTGCGTCATCTATTTGTTTAATCAAATTACGCACTCTGTCTGTTTTGGCCTTCTAGGCTAGTGGCCTCCCTGCCCCCTCACCGTACTCAAAATGAGCAAGTTTGCTCACATCCCATCTTTTGATACTCTATCTTGAACTATACTTTCTAAATTAACTTTCAAGGAGTCCAAATTTGCTATTAATGGGTGAATTTTGTCTTGATCTGTTTCTTTAATAATCTTATTTTCCGTCTCCTTCATTTGTCTCTCAATAGATGAGATTTCCCCCTTATACTGTCTGTTTTTATACGACATACTATTTGTGACTAGACCCCTCAAAAACGCTTTAAAAGTGTCCCCGACCACCATAGAGTCAGCTGAGCCGATATTTAAAAAAAAAAAAAAATCTGAGACAAATAGCCAGTTTCAACGTCATCTAAAAGAAGTGCACGGTCAAATGACCAGACCCTTTGCTGAACATCCCCTGCTAATTTAAAGTCCATCCAAATTGCCGCATGATCTGATAAGTGAGGGGTCGAATAACCTATATGTTTTGAATATTACCTCTAAGATCGTTACTTATTAAAATGTAATCGATCCTGGATTTGTGTCTGTATTTGTTATAATAAGAGACCCCCACTTGGGTACCCGCCCTCTCCCTCCAGATGTCAACCAGCGCATTTTGTCTCATCATGGAGTTTAGAAACGCTCTAGACTTAGAGGGGACATTTGCCCTACTGATTGGGGATTTATCAAGTATAGGATCCAGCACTATATTAAAGTCCCCTGCAAAGATTAACGTATTGGGAAACCCCAACAAATTAGAGAAGATCATTTTCAAAATTGAGGGGTCATCTTGATTTGGGCGGTAGTACCCTACTATTGTGATGGACCTACTTTCTACAGAGATATTGGCTATGACCCATCTCCCACTGGCATCAGTCAAGACATTTAGAAGGTTAATTTCCGCTTGTTTTTTAATTAGAATGGCGACTCCGCTAATATTAGGCGTTTGATCGGAACAAAGACAGTGCTCTACCCACTTAAGTTTCCCACAAATTTTCATAGTTTCTTCTCTGGTAAGGGGGGTCTCTTGCAGAATAATTATATATGCAGGTGAGTCCTTCAAATATTGGAAGATTTTTTCTCTTGTGCTCTTTACTCGGAGGCCATTTACATTCCATGAAATGCAGTTTAAGGCGGAAGACTCTTGTCAGCAGGTTAATCCACCACCAATCTAGAAGAGACTAGTATGACCTTCTGTTGAAAGTGGATCTGAAATACCATGACAAAACCATTTTAAAATGTTTGTCTTCATTTGTGTTACATTATTGATATATGTTTTTTCACCAGCCTTAATCTCCGCCTCTCCATTTGTCACTATTGCCCTATTCTTTCCACTGACGCTCACTGATCATGCTATGGTTACATGTTTCATACATGGCTGACGCCTTCTTGATTGTTGGTTACGTTGTGTTTTCGTTTAATTTCTTCTGTTGCTCTTTACATTTTTTCAGTTGCTCTTTGCATTTTTTCAGTGTAAAATCTAATCGGTACAAATAAGCATTTTTCATATCTGTATGTGTATGATAACTTGTTTTGCAAATTCTCAATAAACAGATTTTTTTTTTTTAAGTGGACACATTCCCATCTCCGCTGTGCAGAAAGGGCAGCTCCAGAGTTCACTTCTCTCTCCCCGTCTTCATACAACAACAGTCTCCGTTTTATTCTAGCTCAGTTTCGGCCATCTTAATGGTTATCAGATCTGGCGCTGCATGATTCCTTTGTGCACTGTGATTGCTGTACATGTTTGAGAGAGTATCCTTCGTTGATAGTCATGTTTAATCTCACACTCCTAATGGGATCTGACCTTTGTCTTGACTTTCCAACGATGAGAGCCCTAATCCCAGTGATGACGTATTTACCCCTTCACTTTTCCTTTGCCTTTGTCTGCAGTTCTTAGTGCAATTCCTGTAAAGAGTCAGCAGGGGTCACTATGCACTAATCTGTGTCTCCAGAGATATTTCTTGTTTTCTCAGTCGAACGACTAACGAGTTCCCAAACGCTGTTCTTGTTGCGCATCTGGCTATTTTTGACGGCGCAGCGGGGAACCAGCTACTCCCCACCATAGGATATGAGGTACCTTGCTTTTTGTAAACCAATACAAATCTCGTCATAAAAAAAAACAAAACATAATTCCTCCTGCAGATATTTTCAAGTCTCAGGCATTAGCATACTGAACACAGTGAAACAGTTAAGGCAGCCGAAGAGCAGCACGAGCTATAATAATAGTGCTCAGCTTTTGAAATCTATTCTACAGTTCTCAGAGGCAACTCGTTCTACTGCAATGCCAGTAGAAAACAATAGCAAGAATTACTCCCACACCTTTTCGCTTTGTTGTGCTCACTATGACAGATGGTGTTTCATGATTTGGGTACATCATGCTGATGGTCTATAAGAAGTTGTAATAGTGTATATTCTTTAATGTTTAGTTGTGTATTGTCATATATTGTAAATTTGTCTTTACAATACCCTTTCCTAATTTCCTCTCGTGTACCAATGAATGGTTTAAAAGTGGATGAGAAAATGTTTAAATGTGATTTGTGTATTTCATACAGTTTTGCAAAAATCTTTGCGATGTTTACAAACATTAAAAAGATTTACAAAAAAAAAAATGAGAGAGTTTATCACTTCTCTCGTCTGCGGATTATGTTGGATTCCAGTAGACCCTTCCTTGTCATAATCTCTCCACTGCATGAAATTTGCTCAATCTGTGGGAACTGCTTTTAATATCGCCTCTAAACTGGGAGGGAAACGTCTTGATCAGATATTAGTGATTTACAAAATTAAGCGTGTTCACATTTTGTGCTATAGCACTGGTATTTGGAGGTACTCTTGCCCAGTGCAAAATTGCAACAAGAAAAACAAGGCTTCTGTGGCAGGTTATTGGATCTGCCTCAGTTTTTTTGCCTAGAGGAGCTTGTGCTACTATATGTTGAGGATTTTAGTTTGCTTGCCTATCAAATTTGTCTAACCCTAAAGCCTCCGTAAGTAGATCTGTTAATACGGATTGTCACAGCTCCACTGATGCACTTGTAGATCTTTAACATTTATTAAATCTCTTTTCAGCAACCATGGTAGTTAATCTTTCTTCTAACCCTCAGCATATCCTTAAATTAGATACAACGGGACTAGGCAGCACTTTCTTACAAACTGTATCCGTTCACACAAGTCTTCTGAGCTTCTTAAACGTTTAATTCATCTGTACATTTTGCTGCAGCACTCAAATGGCATGGAGTTCAACTTTTCAGCTGTTATTCGTCCCAGGGACAGAAGTCTTTCCATTGGTTGTTGTCCATGTGACAAGATTTCACACCCATCACTTTTGTACTTTATCTTTTCGTGCAAATGTAATCAATCATTTTCATTGAGAATCCAGTTGCTCAAAGTACAAGGTTTTACCGGATGTAGGACAGCCTAAATGCATTTACAGACGCTGTCTGATTTAAAGGACTATGTGATAAGGTATTTTCTGAAATGTGCAGTTAGGGACTGCACCTCGATGTTCCAATACACTATTTGATGCATTGGATTTCAGTATTCTTATATTTGTTTATTATACTGTAATATCGCCATATGGCCGAATAAAGCTTTGACTGATTCGATTGTAATGTGGGATTGGCCCTGGTCATAACATCTCTGTTGCCAGTACAGTCGAAAAGTAGAGTACATATAGTGAAAATTGCTGCTCTGTCTATAAGTTACAATCACAGGCAGTATGCAGTAAATATCTAATTATAATAAAAAAAATTAAGCCTACTTTAAAACAGTCATTCCTATCTACCAAACTCAATAGTAGCATGAGCGTATTCTATGGTAACCTTTAACCAAAACAAGTTGAGCTCGCCCTTTGTGGAGTGAGACACGAGACCTGTGGTATACCCTCTCCTAACAATTCTAGCTACAAGCCCCATATTCCTTCAAAGTCAATTTTATTGTCTGCGACGTATGAAACCTTTACTATCGCCTGTACATTTTAAACCCTAAGGTACCAAAGGGTGATTGGGAGGGGTCTACGTCTTCCTCCAGAAGTCCGCTAGTGTGGTCTCAGCTGCCTCCATACAATAGCATATCAATATAAGATCAGCTTTAGTTTGATGCCCTAACGCATGGAAGCAATGCCAAGTATATATATGGGATCTCATGTGGGATGGGGTATCTAATAATTTCCTCCATATTATCGGAGGCTTTCTTTCAGAACTGCTTATTATGTGGGCATCCCTACCACAGGTTTAAAGTCACCCTCTAGGCCAAAATTTCTCCAACATCTTACATAGGTGCATCGTATGGCCAGCTGCATGCTTAAAGAGCCAATATACAGTGAAGGTAAGACCTTCCCACTCACCAGCAAGTTGTACCGATTTCTCAATTGGAGTTAAATCTATGGTGGCTGCCTGTTTGAGACACAAATGCATTACCCAATGGCTGCTTTTGTGTCCGACAGTATATTTCAGATTCATCAAAATGTAATTTCTTTTTTCATAACTCAAACGATATAATTTCATGTGTTTGGAACATATCTGATTTTACTAACGAGTTGCTAAGCTTCCCACTGGTCAAATGGATCTTGCTCCATGTTGGACTTAGCCCTTTTTGCAGGGTCATCCCTAAAACATTTTGCCTTCCTCCTGTATTTTTTCTGACCTGTTGTTGTCTGTTTTAGGACTCTGGGCACTCTACCACTGCTGATCAGTGCTAAAGTGCATATGCTCTCTGTTAACCAGCTCGCTGCTTCTGTCGGCCAACGGCCGTCGCGAGCACTACCTCCGTAGTGCTGCGCACGTCCGTTGGCCAACACGGCCCGCCCGCTTAAAAGAACGCTCCGCACCGGCGCAGAATGTTCGAAGCAGCAAATGGGTGAAACTGATGTATTGATTAGTGACTCCATGATTGGGTAATTTGATTTACTTGTCTGACCATAGTACAGTGCACCATGTGTGCCCAGGGCTTGTAAATCAAATGCTGCTGGTGGGCTTGCAGCACTGGTTGTGCTCAGGACTGTCGCTAGCGGAGGACGTTTCGTAAGGAATTGAACGCCTTCATGGAGGGATGACCCTTCGCTGATAATTAATACTTCATCTTGTCTTTCAAATCAGTTTTGTCAGGACAACGTCGGTCCCTGATCCTAATCAGCCTCAATCGGAGGAGGTCACTTGAATCAACTGTTAAAGACCACAACTAGAAGGACAACGTGGGTCCTTGATTCTTATCAGACACCAGCCATCCTCTTTTGGATGAGGTTCCCCATAGAGATTCTACACCTCAACTTGGGCTGTCTACAACCACCCCTTAGCCTTAAAGACTCGCCATGACATCAATGAACTAGGCTGTCGTCAGGGTCGAAACGTCAGCGTTATACGTGGATCAGCCACATCAAGTCTCATGGTTTAGAGTGATGAGCATCTTTGGCCTTCTACCTGAGACATTGATTGAATTTGTTCTGACCTTTTTCCTCAACCCACTGTCCCTTAATTGTGAATTCAGTGCATCCGTTTGTAAATATTTTACCAACACATGTATATAATGCATTCACATCACTAAAGTCACTGGGCACCTATTTTACTGTATTATATGTCACAGTTTATTCAGACAGCCCGAGAAACTAAAATAAACATTCTGATTATTGCGGATATGGATGAAGTTATAGTCATTTGAAGTTTCGAATTTTTGTTTGGGTTGTGTTTCTTTGGTATCTAAATTGAATGATACTAACTGAATTGCTAATGCTCCTGTAAAGAAATCATTTTTGTACCCCATGGAACCATTGTAGTTTTGTCGCTGGTGGGCTTGCAGCACTGGTTGTGCTACTCACAGAAGCAGCTTGTAAAGTGTATCTCAGACCTGCCATTGAAGAGCCTGTGTGCAGTCTAGTACTGCCATGTCGACTTGGTAAGTGCACCCACTTGCCAGTCCCTAATATTCCCTTTTCTTCATATCAGACACCCCTAAGGTAGGCCCAAGGGCAGGGTTCATTGTAAGTATCGTATCAGGTAGACATGCCGTGGTTTGGGTGGCATGTCCTAATAGTGAATTACAGCCATTTTTGTTTTTCACTATTGCAAGACTACCCGTTCCCCATAGGCCAGAATGGGCAGTTTGATTATAACATCTTATAATCCTAACTGACTCAGGGAACATGGTAGAAATTCGAATTTAGTATGCCTGAACTCAGAATGATAAAGTACATCTTTTAGTGAAGTTGGTTTTAACATTGTTTGAAAATACCACTTTTAGAAAGTAGCTATTTTCTTACCTAACCATCCAGACTGCCTCTGCTAGCTTGTGTATTGTGTTTCTGGTTTTGTGAGTGACATGAGCTGGAGATTCCAGGAGACAGGATGAGTTAGCACAAGGCAAAATAGACCTATCTGCATGCATATGGGTGGGAGGAGTAGCACCTGGGTCTGAATACGGCTGTGCCTGCCTTCCACAATGATGGCTCCACCTCCTGTGGTGTGTCTTGATGACCCTGGCCCACCCTGCCAAAGGAAAGCAGGAGTTATGTAAACAAAGTGCTCCAGGACTGCACAGAACTGGTTTGGACTGGGTACAGGACTTTGCTAGTATAAATATGGGGACCCAGACCCCAAGACATTAGATCACTTCTGGAATAACAAGACAAACCTCTGCCAAGGAGAAGAACCAAGGAAGCTGTAGGAGTGTGCTGTGTTGCTGGGCTGGCCTACAGTGGTGTCTTCGGTGCCAAGGAGAGGAGAAGGAACTTCTAAAGGACTTTCATCATCTTGCAGAATATTACTCCAAGGGCTTGATTTGAGCTTGCCTCCTGACCGAAGTCTCAGGGATACCAGACTTCCCCCCTTCTGCTTGCCTGCATCTGGAACTTGCTATTCTAGCTGCTACAGAAGGAATTCTGCAGCACCGACCCCGGGGAGCGACACCGTCATCTGCATCAAAGCCGTCAGCGCTGCTACGACTTGCAACGTAGACCAGACGCCGGCCGCTGGGCCTCAGACGCCAGCGGACGACATCGTAAGCCTGCCATAGCCGTAAGCGCTGCTCCGACTTGCGACGACGGCTGCTGTGCCACATCGACTCCGAAGCCAACTTCATCGCGGAGCCGATAGTCGACATCGCGGTCAAGAATCCATCAACATCGTGACATCGTATGGAACCATTGTTTCGGCACCATCGTGACGCCACCTCCTCTCCAGTCAGGAACTCTCCTGCCTGGGCAAGCATCTAGGTCCCGATGCATCATCATGTGGAGAAGTGTGGCTCAGGGGTTAGAGGCGGCAGACCCGGAATCTGAGATCGGTCCTGGACCAGGGTTCAATTCCCCGCCCCGGCGGGTCTTGGGCTAAAAATTCCACGGACTCGATAATTCTCGTCCCGGTGCCTCCTCGACTCACGGGTTCACACTCTGCGACTCTGGGCAATAGATTGCTTAATCTCCACAACGGCCCCTCGCGGCGGGATGCCTGACTTTCACTCTGTGGACACCCTGTCGGGGCTTCTCACAGGGGAATACCAGGACGGGTTCCCTAGGC
This sequence comes from Lissotriton helveticus, assembly GCF_964261635.1. Classification (NCBI taxonomy): domain Eukaryota; kingdom Metazoa; phylum Chordata; class Amphibia; order Caudata; family Salamandridae; genus Lissotriton; species Lissotriton helveticus. The sequence continues at coordinate 391,713,725 of NC_136068.1, read as the reverse complement.
AAGCGCCAGGATGCCCTTTGTGGTGACAGGTTGCGCTATATAAGTATACCTACATTTACATTTTACATTTACATTTACATCTCCCCGGAAGCAAGGAACCGATGCCGCAACGAGCCAACGACGCCGCACCTCCTTGACGCCGTGAGTGGTCTTTGTTTTCACGTTTCCCAGGTACTGTTCTCTGTGGGTTTGTTTTGACTCCGGGTTCGATGCCACGCACCTCGCAGTCGGCACTGTACTTTGGGATTTCTTTTGACCTTGATGTCGTGATAACTCCGTTAAAGACTGCTTTTAAGTGAATAACCTATTTTTGAACTATTTCTACCATCTTGAAGAATTATTGAGTACAGTATTGTGGATTTTTGTTGTTTGTGGTCTTGTGATAAGCCTATATAAAGAATACTTATTTTTATAAAACCTGTGTGGTGTCCATCTGTAGTGTTTACTGTATTACTGTACGTGTTCACAAATGCTTAACACACTGCCTCTGAGATAAGCCTGTCCGCTCGCGGCAAGCTACCAAGGGAGTGAGCAGGGGCTATCCAATATTTAATGCAACAAAGGAGGAGGAGCAAGAAGGCATCCCTGCTGAGTTCTTCGTTCAAGCAGGAAGGCTCCTGTTTGACTACCATTAATGTGGATATGGGTGCATTATATGCTGCTAGTAACAAGCCAATTAACTTGGGACCGAATCCAAAGGCCATGATTATTTTTGTGAGACATCTCCAGTCCACTGGATCAAAGGCTTTTATGGTGTTTAATGATGGCAGTATAATTTTTCTTTCGATTTTGTCATTCAGGAGGGCTATTGTACAACGATTATCATGTGTTGGCCGACTCTTGATGAGGCCCATTTGAATTGGATTTATAAGGGCTGGAAAACAGGATAATATTGAATTTGTAGTATTTTTGTCTATATTATGCAATGCTACGAGCCTATACAACTGGCAATACTTGCTAGATGAGGGGCCAGAATACAGGCAAAAGCCTTATAAAAGTACCCTGTGAATCCAGCAGTTTCTAGGGCCTCGTGTGGATTTAGCTGCAAGGACATCCAACCTCCTCTTCAGGAAGGGATTTTCCATTTCTTCTGAGTTAGGTATAGCTTCAGCATAGGGGTGGAAGTCAGGTATTCACATTGCTCACCATCACTAAACTTTCCAGAAAAATAAAGTTATTCATAATAGTTACCAGGTGTGTCCAATTTCTCCTCTTCATTTTAATTAGTTGGTCTTATGATGAAACATTATCCCCTATATAGCTATTTTCAAGCTTCTGGCAAAGTGGTTTCACAAACTAGGAGCCAGCTTTGTTACCCTGATCATAGGCCCATTAATGTAAGTGGACAAGAGTAATTTCACTGCATTGGTTGGGACAGTATTAGATCTACCCTTTAGCAGAACGATCAGCCTCTGAAGAGTTATAGTTGGGGCTTCTTTGTGGCCCTCTTTCATTATCCACAGTGCCTCATTTGAGAGCTTGCTCTCGGTTTCAAATTGTTTTGTGTGTAACCACTGCTACAATAAGTTTGTCCCTAGTTACAGCCTTAAATGCACCTCTTTTGCATGCTTGGCTTATATCCTCAGTTGTATTGAACTAAACATTCTTAAATGTGTGCTTTAAATTCTTCCTTTAGGATAGAGTCCTTACGTAAGGAGGGGTGAAAAATCCATGGTTCTTATGAATATGTCTTCTCATCCCAGGTGAGGGCCAATTCTATAATATGTGATCTGAAATTATTGGGCGAATTTTGACATCATTGACCAGTAGCATTAATTCATTGCTTACTTGTGGAAAATTATCCTTGAACAGGATATGTGTATATGTGAGAAATAGGAGTAGTCTTTTTGACCTAGACTTAATTCTCTGCAAATGTCTCTTGGTCCCAAAGACTGTTTAAGGGTTCTAGAGAATACTCCTACTCTTGGATGATTTCCATTGATCAGTATGCCTTCAAAACACATACTGAATAAAAGTCTCCCATCAATACAAGGTCTCCTTTTATAGATTCCCCAAAGATGTTTAGGAACTAAAGCAGGCATGTACCTTTGCCAACATGGAGAGCATATATTGTCTATAAATAACAAAAGAGGGAGTGGAGAGGTGGTGTCTTACATGAACACCGGGGGTGGATTCGACCTCCCCTTGTAATTATTCATAAACAATAGGATCCACCCATGAAGGATTATGGTCGAGGATTAGTTTTAAATTCAGGGTCACGTGCATTACCTACATTGGTGGGAAGTACATAGTGTTTCTTAAATACCCCTCACACACCAAAAGGGCCCGTGGCTCACAGAGCCGCGAGGAGAGACGTCTGTACAAGGTATTACCCTGATACATAGTGCAATCAGCACCTTGTCCCCCTCGTTTGTAAGGCTTATGAGGCACCCGCCTTCCATACAACAAATTACACTTAAGGAAATTCCTTTTGGTATCGTATTTTAGATTTAGACCATTGGTATTCTACATGTAGCATTCACTACCTGTTCATCTAGCACTCCACCACTGATGACATTGTCATACAAGTTATGTGAGTACGGTAGGGATCTGTTAACCTGTCCTGAAGAAGCAGCACGCTTCGAAACATGTTGACACACACATGAGGTCTTGTACATTGACATAACATACCTCCGTCTCACCTTTTTGACAATACCGGCACCATGGAATATTAAAGTTTTCTACTCCACAGGAGCTAGGCATTTTTTAACATTCACTTTTCACTCACTCTTGACCCTTCCACGCACTCATTCTCACACCACACATAATGAATAATATCAGTGCTCCCACGTATCCGCAGTTAGTAGCACGCTGCGTTCCGTAGAGGGGCGTGAATACCCCTTTGATGAAGCATGACACAAAGGGTCCTTTTGGTGTGTGAGGGTATTTAAGAAACACCATGTGCTTCCCACCAATGTAGGTAATGCACATTACCCTGAATTTAAGTAATTTCCTACCATAATCCTTCAGGGGTGGATCCTATTGTTTATGAATAAGAGCATATATTGTCACCATAGGTATTTGCTGCTGTTGTACGTAATCTGGCCACCATAATAAACCAGCCGTCGCCATCTGCTTTCTGGGTAGTCGGGGGGGGGGGGGAAATCCAGGGATTTGTGGGAGAGAGCAACTCCATATATTTCATGTGTGCTGAGGATAAAAAAGAAATATGATGTGCCCTATGCTTTAATCGAAACTCGTCCTGTTTTCACAAATGTGTTTCTTTCAGCAGCATAACGTCAAAGCAGCCTTTCTATATAAATAGCCAAAATCTAGTAATTTTATTTGCGAGGTTAAGACACTAGATTTAAATATATGATAATGAAATTGGTTTGTTAGAAGTGGAGTCCTAGGATTGGTCATTAGATCATTTAAACTTTCCTCTGCTGTATGAACTGCTTAATTTGTAGCTTTATAAATGAAAACAGCAGTCTGCTGTACTGTATTTTCATGAAGTGTCTGGATGACTCCTTTCCTCCTCTTTCCCGAATAAAAACCTATTGTATAAGCAGTTAGCTATAAGCCCAGTGTGGTTGATGGGCAGGGAGAGATGTGTAGACTCCTGATTGACAGTGGACTACCATGTACCTAACGCAGTCGGCTCATGCTGGCACACTTTATATAGACGATGACTTGTCACAGCTGTTGGGACTTCAAATCATCACCAAAAGAAGTAGACTCAACTAGTATCCAGCTGAGAAGAAACAGGTTTTCACTTCAATTCAAGTCACTAGCTGGATCCTATACCTGTTGTAATACGTGAGTTTTATTTCAGCGTCTTTAACCTGGTTTGTCATTTTTCTTCCTTTGTACTTCTTCTTTGGCCTCGCCCAGGTGGGCAGAGAAAGTTCTTGATCTGCGGTTCTATTTCGCTATTAGTTGTAGGCGTGACTTAGTGAGATACCCAATACTTGGGCTGTGGCATCTAATGGTGGTGGGTCCAGTTGTTATACTTAAAAGCAATGTCAAAAGTCTAAGTCCATTGATATTTTATCTTTTCACTCCTCAATTTCTCTATTAGAGAGTGGAACTGCTGTCTACATACGAGGGTCGCTGGCGCTGCATCTTGAAATAGGGAATCTAGGTCTGTGTGCAGTGCTATAATTGAGGTTTAAGTCAGTTAAGTTTGGCCGAGCTTTTGTTCATGTATAACTTAATTTCTTTCTTCAAATCTGCTTTAAAGGTTTGGAAACTGTTCATGAGGTCTTTTGTGATCATATTTTCCTTAGCTGTATGAGGGCTTCCTGTTACCATTGCATCTTTATGTGTTAAGAAAGGGTTGATTGTTCATTTAAAGTACCATAAAAGTTATTCACCTTATTCTGTGCTTGTGGTTAGGAAGCCAGAGTCTAGATTACATTAGCCTCAGTACAACAACGGTGGCTGGTGCATATGTGTCCCTCCTAGATTTATCTATTATAATTAAGCCTCAGTTTTTAAGTATTTTACAGATAAATACAGACAGAAAACTATGTTTTCTGTCTGCATTTATTTTTAAAAGTGGATAAATACAGAAAATAGTTCTGCTTTTAAGTGACTCTTGGAGAAGTCTTTCATGAATTATAGCCCAACAGCTGAGCAAAGGGACAGCACAGGAAATTTAAAAAACAGGATGACATTTCTTTAAATAACGGCATGTGTCAATATAAATTTGTGGTATAATGCTAGCATTAGCCAGTGGATGTATGGTAAGGCAAAAGGGAAGTAAAACAAACTGAAAGTGCTCTTGGCTCACCGTGAACAGCAGGTAATGTCTGTGGGCACAAAGCACAATGAAGAGAGGGGGACAAGAAGCCAAATTGAAATAGTAGGTCCAGTACCAATGCTCTCAAACACAAGCGTTATACTCACTGAGGGGTAGCTGTTCCTAAAGGAGAGAGGCTAGTCCAACCTATTCTGTTATCTCCAGCAACTGCGAAACAGAGTCCAGGATCATATGGGAATATCGACCCAAGCCACAAGAAGACTGAATAGAAGGCATTTATAGAGAGTACCAGTTGACTTATAAGCACATTATCGATACTGGATAAACGTGATCCAATCGTAAAAGAATGATGAGTGTTTTTGCAGAAAAAAACATTCTGTTTCTGAAGGTATAAAGCATTATAGATTCCCTATCCAGTGGGGTGGTAGGGAATGCAAAAGGTTTCATTTTGGACAGGCAGACTTGGACCACCAGCTCTCTAGGGTGGGGTGCTGTGTGCAGAAATTTGAGTCCCCTGGACTGCGGCGATGGCGGCGGACAATCATCCTTTGCACAAGAGCCCTGTGCAGGGCTTGGATCAGACTGTGAGAAGGACGACTGTAAGGGCTTTATTAAATGGGAGTAATAGTTCTGTGGGGTCAACTTCCGGTAGAAGCACCTCAGTTTTGACTGCCTCTAAGGGCAGCCTAAGGTTCAGCACCATAGCCGCCCTCTGCATCACCATAGCAAATGAGGCACCCTTCTTCGTAGCCATGGTAGTAGAGAACCAGGAAAGTGTCTGGGGTGGGGTCCAGGCCACTGGTATCCACTAGATCCTCATAACAAGTGTCTTCAAGATCTTCTATTTGATAGCCATAATGGTTGGCAGACCACTCCCACTTATCACCCAATCCAGACCAGTCATAGTAATAAGGTGCAGGCTCTGATATGGGGAGTGTGCACCCAGTCGGCGCCGAACAATATCCACTCGGCTCTGCTAAGGAATCAGGTATGATGAAGAGGTATCAGCATAGGAGAAGGTCGAGGTCATTCGACTAGCACCACTCCAGGTCAGTCAATGGATCATTGGGGCCCAACTGGCACTGAGGGTGAACCTGTCGGCAGAAGACAAGTAAGGACCCCCTCCAAGACTCGTGGGGCCAGAAGATGCTCCCGAGGGGTCGCACCGCCCGAAAATGAGGTGCATGGCCTCAACACTCTTTCAGATAGGGTGTCAATCCAGTTTCCAGTCACTCAGGAAGGTGTGGAGACTGCTTAGGTGCAGGCTCTACCACAGAGCGAGGCCTCGAGTGCCGACAGCCCTGCGGATAGAATCAACACTGGTGCCATGAAACTAGGGCCCTAAAAGGGGATGACCTTAACCCTAGATATTGGTTCGCAGAACGGGGAGGATGGGTGGGTCGGTAAGGAATCTATCACTAACTAATGTCTCTTACAGATATATCGTTACACAAGTAGTAACTTGTGCATCTGAAAGAGACACGTCAGTGATAGATTCCTTACCTTAGAATAGATACCCCAGCTAAAACAACCCCGGTGGTGGGTCTGCGAACCAATAATCACACCAGAAAGTCCTGGAGGACAGAACGGCCAAAGAAGCCATCCCTCCGGACTTGACTGTCCAGGCAGTAATGTCTCGCGAACGTAGCTGCCTGACAAATGTCCGGCAAGGGGACTCCTCGGCCCAGGGCAGTAGTAGTCGCCATGGCCCGAGTGGAGTGGGCCCTCAGCCCAACAGGAGGTTCCTTTTTAGCCAAGGAGTAACACGTCTGGATGCACAATACGATCCACCGAGAGATGAGATGGTCCGCTTGTGCACCGCCCGTCCTTTCTTAGCGCCCACGTAACCAACAAAGAGTTGGTCATCCACACGGAACTGGCGTGTGCGATCCAGATAGTAAGAGAGCGCACATTTTGGGTCCAGACGGTGGAGCCTATCTTCCTCTTTCGAGGGATGCGGAGGCGGAAAGAAGGTGGGCAAGGTGATGTACTGCCCGATGTGGAAGGCTGTGACTACCTTGGGCAGGAACGAGGGCCTTGTCCGCAACACAACCTAGTCCGGATGGACAGAAAGGAAAGGAGGTTTGGAAGAAAGAGCCTGGACCTCACTCACTCTCCTGGCAGAGGTGATGGCAACCAGGAAAGCAGTCTTCAGAGTAAGAAGGCGGAGAGGACAGTTATGAAGTGGCTCAAAGGGAGCACACATCAGATTAGTAAGTACAAGGTTCAAGTCCCACTGAGGCATCATGAAAGGAACAGGAGGGAACATGTGTGTGATGCCCTTTAAAAACCTATTTACAATAGGGGACTTGAACAAAGATGGCTGATCAGGTAGCCTTAGGAAGGCGGAAAGGGCAGAAAGGTAGCCCTTGATAGTGCCCAGAGCAGAGCCCTGCTGGGCCAGAGAAAGAAGGAAGAGGAGAACCTCAGAAAGGGGGGCAGAGAGTGGATCCACAGCCTTTGCTGTGCACCATGCCACAAATCTGTTCCACCTGTAGGCGTATACCGACTTTGTGGAGGGACGCCTGGCTGCCAGAATGACATTACAGACTTCAGGAGGCAAGTCAAATGGCCTCAACTGTCGCCGCTCAATCTCCAAGCTTGGAGGTGGAGACTGGACAGGTTCGGGTGGAGGACCGTCCCCTGCTGCTGCGACAGAAGGTCCTCCTGAAGAGGCAGACGAATCGGGGGATCTACAGACATGCTGAATAGCTCTGGATACCAAAATCTTCGTGCCCAGTCCGGAGCCACAAGGATAACCTGGGCCCGGTCGCGCCTGATCTTCTTCAGCACTCTGGGCAGAAGTGGTATAGGCAGAAAGGCGTACAATAGACCGCAACTCCACTCGCGACGAAAAGCGTCTCCGAGCGAGTGCCACCTTGGAAATTCCAACGCGCAGAACTGATGACATTGCGCGTTCTCTTCTGTGGCGAATAGATCTAACCAAGGCTTTCCCCACTGCTGAAAGAGGCCTTGCGCCACGTCAGAGTTCAGATCCATCATGCACCGACAGCTTCCGCCCTGGCGTTCAGAGAACCTGCCAGGTGTTGAACCACCAGCGTCACGCCCTGATGTTCCAGCCACTGCCAGAGGCGCAGAGCCTCCTGGCATAGGGTCCACGACCCCACCCCGCCCGGTTTGTTGCAGTACCACATGGCGGTGGTGTTGTCCGTGAACACCTGCACTACGCTCCCCCGGACAGAGGGGAGGAATGCCTTCAGTGCAAGTCGGATCGCCCGCAGGTCCAGAAGGTTGATGTGGAGCTGGGACTCCGCCAGAGACCAAAGGCCTCTGATCTCCGCCTCTCCCATGTGGCCCCCCAGCCCTGGAGGGACGTGTCCGTCACACTACGTGCTCCGGTTGGGGTAGGGAGAGGGATCTGCCGCTGATCCAATCGCGGTCCGTGAGCCACCACTGCAACTGTCTTGCAGTGCCCTCCGAGATCAAGACATGGTCGGACAAGTTGCCCTGATGCTGGGCCCACTGAAACTTCAGGTCCCACTGCAGAGCCCGCATCCGCCACCGGGCGTGATGCACCAGAAGGATGCAGGAGGCCATCAGCCCCAGAAGCTGCAGCGTCAACCTGACCGAGACTCGGGATAAAGGCTGAAAGATCGGAATCAGAGCCTGAATATCCCGAACCCGCTGTTCGGGAGGATAAACCCGAAACTGCGCTGAGTATAGTACCGCTCCGATGAAGAGGAGCTTCTGAGAGGGACACAGGTGTGACTTCGGCACATTGATGGAGAACCCCAGCAGGTGCAGGAGGTCGGCCGTAGTCTGGAGGTGGTTGACGACTGTCTGGGGCAAGCCCGCCTTCAACAACCAGTCGTCGAGGTAGGGGAAGACTGAAACCCCTAACCTGCGCAGATGAGCTGCGAAAACCGCCATCACTTTCGTTAACACCCGTGGGGCGCTGGTAAGGCCGAAGCGAAGCACAGTAAACTGAAAGTGCTTGTGGCCTACCGTGAACCGTAGGTAGCGCCGGTGGGCCGGCACAACGGGGATGTGGAAATAGGCGTCCTGCAAGTCCAACTCTACCATCCAGTTTCCTGGGTCCAGGTCAGCTAAGACCTGAGCTAAAGTCAGCATCTTGAACTTCTCTTTCCGGAGGAAGCCGTTGACGTTCCGTAGGTCCAAGATAGGGCGTAGGCCCCCTTTGCCCTTCTTAGGTACCAGAAAGTAGTGGGAGTAACAACCACACCCTACTTCTGGCCCAGGAACGCGCTCAATGGCCCCCTTGACCAAGAGGGCCGTAACTTCCTCTTGCAGAAGTTGCAAGTGATCCCCCGACACGCGGTGATATTGCGGTGGCATGGCTGGAAGGGTCGCCTCGAAGGGAAGGGAGTAGCCCCTTCGTACGATTTGCAGCACCCACATGTCCGACGTGACAGTGAGCCAGTGAAAGAGGTGATGGCGAACCCTGCCCCCCCACTGGCGTCACATGGGCCTGAAAGCTCGGACTAGGAGGGTTTTGAGGCGGGTGCTGCAGGGGAAGGTGTGGACAGGCCTCGCTGTTGTCCCCGACCGCCGCCACGGCGGTTTCCACGGCCGCCACCACGCTGTGTAGTAGCCTATGGTGCGTGGCAGGCAGCACGTGTGGGAGCGCCCCTTCCTTGGCCACGAAATGGAGTGAAAGGCACCCGTTTGCTGGCGTGGGGCCAAGAGGCCCAAGGACTTGGCGGTAGCCCTGGAGTCCTTAAAACGCTCAAGCGCATGGTCTGCCTTGTCGCCAAAGAGGCGACGGCCATCAAACGGCATGTCCAGGAGGGTGGCCTGGACATCAGCCGAAAAGTTGGCGGTCCTCAACCAGGTGTGGCGTCGAACCGCCACCGTCTTTGCCATCGCTCTGCCCAGTGAATCCGTGGTATCCAGCCCACACCGGATGGAATAGCGTGCTGCATCTCGACCCTCCGCAAGGGCTTGGGCGAGTTTTGTCCGGGCCTCCTCCGGACATTGTAGCAGCACGTCCGCGACCGTGTCCCACGGAGTGTAGGTGTAGTGGCCCAAGAGGAATGCGGCATTGACTGACTGCAGTCCCAAACTCAGGGACGAGAACACCTTCTTACCGAATTGCTTGTACCTCTTGGATTCCCGATCGGGCGGAGCCGTTGGGAATGCGGTCTGGGAAGTAGAGGCCTGGATGACCAGGCTCTCGGGGGTGGGGTGGGTGGACAAGAAGCAAGGGTCGCCTGGAGCCGGGCGATAGCGTCTGGCCACGTTCCTATCTACACACTGACCTGTAGCGGGCTTGGCCCAAGTGCCCACAAGAACGTCACAAAAGGCCACATTAAACGGCAGCAGAGGCTCAGCCGAGCTTGCCTGCGGTTTAAGGACCTCAGTGAGGAGGTTAGTCCTCACGGCCGCGACGGGGAGCTCAAGGGCCAATGCCTTGGCTGCCCGCGTCAACACTACACTGTAGGCAGTCCCCTCCTCCGTAGCCACGGTTGGAGGGGAGACAAAACCAGTGTCTGGTGAAGTGTCCAGTCCACTGGCATCCCCAAGCTGATATGTCCAGTCCTGTTGAGACTGGCACTCCTGTGCCAGAGGGTCCACAGACCCCTCCCAGTCTCCCTCGTCACCCATCACCTGAAATTCAGGTTCAACGGATGGGGCCGGTTAGTGGAAGTAAAAGTCTCCATACGACGTCGAGAGCGGGGCAGCCCCGGCGCCGGAACCGAACCAAGGGCAGGACCGGGGACGGCGTCGCCCGTAGGCGGCGACACTCTAGGGGCTGGCGTCGGTGAGGTCGACCGGCGACGACCCGGATCCGGAACCAGATCCAGCGAGGGCCTGCGGCGCCGGGACCGAATCCAGTGAGGGCCTACGGCGCCGGGACCTAAGTCGCCGGCGGCGCCGGGGCCGAAGCACCCGACCTGCTAGGCCCTCCAGCTGGGTCCGCTGGGCCCGAAGGTGCCACGGAGCCCAGCGGAGGAGGGAGAGACCTCATGGCCATGAGGTACCGTTCGATCTCCTCTGGCGTCGCATCATGCCCAGGGTCCGGAAGGTATGGGGCAGTTTGCGATGCCCGCGACTCCGTCGGAGCCACGTGGGTGGTGTCACCCGAACCCCTGGCCGCGTCGCGCGAGGGGTGGGTCGGAAGAACGATGACGCCTTTCCGACCTCTCATGCCTCTTACCGGAGGACCTGGATCCTGAAGACCTATGCCGACTCTCGGAGCTACGAGGGCTCCGACCCCGCGACCGGTCCCTCGACCTCCTGTGGGACCAGGACCTTGAACGGCGCGGGGCGGACTGCCGGAGCTCAAGCCGCTTGCGGGACCGCTCTCGCCTAGCCTTAGAAGTCAGGGCCCGGCAGTCGGAGCAGGTTCGGTCGTCGTGGTCGAGGCCTAGACACTGAAGGGACCGGCGAAGGGGGTCGGTAACCGACATCAGTCGGTTGCACTTGGAGCAGGGTTTGAACCCGGGCATCCCTACTGGCACCGTAGGAGTCGAACGACTCAAGAGAAAAAGATAAAAAGATCAAAAAAGTTTAGTCAAAAAGTGACTAAGGGTAGAGCTTCTCCGGATCTGCGCTAGCTGGCGTGGAAAAAAGAAGAACCGACATCAGCGTGCGTGGGTGGCGTCTAAGTACTCCAGCGATGTCATTCCGGCGCTAACGACGCCGACGACGGATGCGGAGCCGCGGATGACGCCTACCGACGCGCAGTGGTATTGCTACGCAAAAGTTTCCGGATTCAGTCTGATGCCTGGGGATATTCTGAGGTAAGGAATCTATCACTAACGTGTCTCTTTCAGATATATACCTGCAACTAGAATTACTGTGTAAATTCACAATGTTACTGTAAATATGATGCCGTTTTCAGCCATCATAAACTGCACGATAAAGCAAAAAAACACAGGGACACTAGAGATGGACTGCAACAAGAGAATCCATTACACTTTGAAGACATTTATTAAACCACTATTTTTAACCCAAGAGAACATTCCAAGTTATTTGCCTATTCAATTAGACAACTATAGTTGGGAGAGTCCACTGAAAAGCAGACAACAGTCTGAATGTCTCTTTCATGAAGCATATAACAAAAGAGGGTGAGATGATTTGTATCCGCCCGTGTGATGACTTTCAATGTTCTGAACTGACAGCAAAGTTCTCAATCAGGAAGTAAATGGTCACACATCTGAAGAATGTGGAACCATGAAGGAAATTTCAGGGGAAGAACATTTTAAGCAAGTGTTTAATGACTTACCATAATCATGTTGCTTTTCCCTTTCTGGCTGCTTTCGATAAGATTTGTTTATGTGGTTGTCTTTGCTTTTGTCTCTCAGCAGAGGCTGATGAGTGTTCAGTGTATGTGATGAAGGAACTGAATGTCTTCTCTTTTCATTTCGTTTTTCAGTTTTAACATCAGAGGGTGAGCATCTGAGTTCCAGGTGAAGTGGTATATCTATACAGAAAAATAAAAAAAATTTAACATTAACATTTATATGTTGAATTTGAATAAATTGTCAACATGTACCAAACATCCATGCCTTTTCTTGTACCCACTTTCACAGTCCTTTGAAACTCCAGTGTGTTCACCATAATCCTCTAAACTTGACACATTTCAAAGTAGTACAATCAGCCCATCAAACAAAAGACACTTGGGAGGAGACTACACTGGCTGTATCTATCATTCGAGTGTCTATGAAAAGAAGTTGAAGCTATCTCCCTGGTCTTTGTGCGAGCTGAATGAACATTCCTTCTGCTGCATTCAGCAAAGTACACAAAAGCCAAGTAACCCATTCATACGATACTACAACTCTACTGTTTTCCTAAACTTGAAGTATATTTGTAAAGTTTTGACTGCAGCATTGGCTGGGGTAAGATCTGCAAGTATGTTCAAGATTTCACAATAGCTCTAGCTCTGTCTAATATATATGTGGTCAAGACATACATTGGCAAAAGAATGGAGGTTTTACCAAGGGATTGGTTTGCCGTGAACCGCCACCCGACCCCTGGGACCCATGCAGTCATGCACCCCGGGTCCATGACTGCATGTAGGGGCGCGGTCACGGTACAGGCGTCCTCAGTCTCGATTCTGGAGGGAACAGTGTGCTGGAAGTAGGGGAGAACGAGACTTTTGTTTTAATTACCTGCCAAGACTTCTCCCTGGGCCGCGTGACAATACCTCACTTTCACCAGAGCACTTTGCTACCAACACGCTGCATTATGGTAATGGCAGTACTCAAACCTGAACTGACGTAGTCTGCAGCAATAGAACGCGGTCCACGTGTGCGCCTCACCACTATGGAAGGAGGCGCCTATTTGAAGACACAAAAATGGGAACCTTGAGCAAAAATGGTGGCATCTGATGAAGGCAGTCCGCCGAAACGCGTAATGCATAATCTTTGAATAGAAGTTCCTGAAGCCCCGCTGTGTCCCTTGACCTGCTCATGATGGGAGGAGATTTGTTTCACATATATACACACATATATATACATATATATATATATTATCACCATACCACACTTTCCATCAAAGAAGGCGCTGACTCCGTGTATCTCTATTCAAACGATTTATTTTTCAATCAGTTTCTGCTCAGACGCGTTTCGGCGGCTTACTCCCGCCTTGTTCACTAACATCTGACCATTTTACTGTGCGCTATATATACACATCCTTCATGTCAAGGGTTTCAATTAACAACACTAATTTGGCATTACTTGTTGCTCTGGTAACATGGTTCCACCCTTGTGACGTGGTCAGTTACACGACTCAGCACATTAACTCCATGGCAGTCTGTTTTCACTTGCTTCCACGTCACATCCCATATTAGTTTAAAACATTACATCCATGTCTTAAAATTGCATTTTACAAGGGCGAAAATAATCTATATCCGCACTGGTGGTCACAAAAATATTTTACATTAGTCAATCGTTATTACGATCATGTTTGTTTACATATCCCCGTTTTTCCTCGTGTATGTATGCACTCTCATTTGACATGATTCGCTGTCTAGCTGTGGGAGTGAAGGAACCACGATTGTGATTTCGTGTGCCCTGTAGCATGAGGATAACCATGGAAACCACACCGCCGGTAAACGGTTTGCTTGCCTTGTCCATGAGCCCGAGCACGACTCCATACTCGCTCGGAACTGATGTCCCTGTTTACGGCAAAATGCCGGTAAGTACGTGCGCATAAGCTCACTAGACGCCGGCTAGTCTAAGAGGATGCAAGTGCATTCCTATACAGTTCATAGTGATCCTGTCCGGGCGGCAAGGGACTTTCGGCACCTCTGGGTGTCGTGGTAGTTATGATGTCGATGTTTGGGGAAGGGGATCGGAGGGTGTGTCATGGATATACTGTCTCTGTGACCATAGTGCGTGCATGAACCCAATGTGACATACTGTTACATAATTCCAGTGAAAAGCGCGTGAATGGCGGATGTTTTTGTAAGGGTACTCCGGAAAGAGAGAGAGGCTGTCAACTGGATGGCTGATTTATATGTGGACACTAAGGGCTTCGTCTGCATTTAACCCTGAGGGGATCTTAGAATTTAGGAGAATAATGTATCTCGATTCTAAGCGGCGTAGTGCCAGTTTGCGATTCCCGCCCCTCACATTCTTGGGGATACTGTCTGACGAAATACGTCAGACCCTTTGGATCCCCACCATGAGCTTCATGGATGTGGCGTGCTACTGGATAGGCTTGATCCCTGTTAGTAATGGCTCGCAGGTGCTGTAGGATTCTCACATGTACTTGGTGGATAGTGGATCCCACGTATTGTTTGCCGCACTCACATGAGTACGTAAATAGCAAATTCTGTCTTGCATGTGAATTGGTCTCTGATGGTGTAGGGTTGTTCTCTAAATGGTACCGCCACACTGGTAGTGTTACTCCCATGACTACATGCCTTGCATTTACTGCACTTTCTGAAGCCTTTTTGGGACTGTAGCCAGTTTTTTGGTTTCGTGACAACCGGAGCATTGCGAACCAATTCCGCCCGCATTGATTTCGCTTTCCTAAATGAAACTAGTGGTTTCTCGCCCATTAGGTCCCCTATGGTTGTGTCATTTCGGATCAAAGGCCAGTGCCTTCTGAGGATTTTGCGAAGGTTTGCATGGTGGCGATTGAAACCAGTGATTAGCCTGGGGGGATGTCTTTCTTGTATGACATTCTCGACTTCTGTTGCCTTTGGGAACAATAGGTCATGTCGGTTTTTGGTGCTACATTTGACTTCGGCATTAGTACATGTTTTATCAGTGTACCCACTTCTTTTGAGTCTCGTGAATAGATTTTGTTTAGCATCAGAGAGTCCTTCACTCGTACTGCAATTGCGTGTCATCCTTAGACATTCTGCATACGGGATCGATTGTTTGAGTGGTGCGGGGTGGAAACTGTGGGCGTGTAGGATCGCGTTGCCAGCGGTGGGTTTACGATACGTGCGTGTTTGTATTTTATCATTCTGGACAAACAATTCTACATCCAGAAACTGTATCTTTACCCTACTTGAGTTGCAGGTAAATTTAAGGTTCAATGCATTCTCATTCAGTTTTTCTGTAAAAATCATCGCACTTTCCACACTACCCTCCCACAAAATGAAAATATCATCTATAAATCTCTTATAAACAATTACATTTTGAGTCATAGTTTCATGATACAGTTCCATTAGTACCTGCTCCTCCCACCAGCCCATATGCAAATTTGCATAGCTGGGGGAGAAGCAAGTACCCATGGCCGAACCTTAGACTTGTTGATAAAATAGTATGTCAAACATAAATGTTTTGTTCGTAAGGCACCACTCTACCATTTCCAGTAGCATTTTAGTATGCTCAAATAGGGTTATGGGTCTTTTCCCCAAGAAGTGTTTTATGGCATTGAGGCCGTCCTTATGCCTAATGCTCGTATATAGAGCCTGAACATCCAATGTCAAGAATAGGTAGTTCTCCTTCCATTTGACATTGTATATTTTTGTTAAAAAGTCTCCTGTATCTTTGATGTACGCTGGGAGTTTTCTGACTTCAGGTTGGAGAAAGTGGTCTATGAAGACGATCGTATTTTCAAACAAACAGACTTCCTATTGCCGATATGATCGGTCTCCCTGGCGGTATTTTGTCATTTTTATGTATCTTAGGGATCAGATACATTTGCGCGGTGACCGGATAATCATTTTTTAGGAAATCAAATTCTTTCTTGCTCAGTAATCCTTTTCCTCTCCATCTATACAATTCATTGTGGTATTTTTCTTGAATACCTATTAGATGTGTGGGGCTGATCCTTGTATAGCATTCTCTGTCCTGCAGTTGGCTGAGGGCTTCTTTGTTGTACATTTCCAGGGGCCAGAGTACTATATTACCCCCTTTGTCGGACCACCTTACAACTATATCTGATCTTGATTTGATCTTTTCCATCAGTGCATTGTACTTTCTGTTGTGGTCTTGGTTCTCTTGGAATCTTTGTTTTGTACTCAGGACGGAGAGTTCTTTCAAGTCTTTTGTCACATATTCAGCGAAAAGGTCTAGTCCATCTTTCGGCATTGCTGGCATGAATATTGACTTCGGTTTGAATCCTGTTCGAACTGTCTGCCAGATGTTGATATCAGAACTCAGGGCTGCCCCACTCGGTGTAAATTCTTCACTCACACTTTCATTTTGCTGTTCTAGGTCTATTAGACTTTGTAGCGTTTCCATGTGCGCTACATTAAGCATTAGGTTGGGGTCGGTGGTTGTTGGCATCTCAGTGGTACATTGGCGTGAATTTGAAAAATATTTTTGAAGTTTAAGTTTCCGAACATATAAAAACAAGTCAATTCGCGTTTGAGTATAGTCAAAGTTAGTGTTGCTACAGAAAGTTAGGCCCAAAGATAAAATGTCTAATTCTTGTTGAGACAGCTCCATATTGGTTAAGTTGATTACTGTGTTGTCTCTGGTTGTGTCCATCATCGGCGTCTGTTTCTTCTGTATTTCGGTTTGTCTTGTTTTTGTACCTGTTGACCCCCACCTCCTGTTTTTTCTCCTCCTGTTTTTTGTTGTTGCTTTTGATTTTGTCTGTTCTTGCCAGACCCCTCTCCTTGATTCTGTGAGGTTCGGGGGCGCAGTGTTCTGAGGCGCTGTAGGTGTAAAAAAGCCAGTTCCTGTACTGGGGTTGGTGCTGGGCCTAACATTTCCGCGCTTTGAATGCTTTCATTGTCAGTATCATACTCTGAGCTAATCTCATTCTCACTTTGTTCAACTGTACCTGCTTGGTTCTTGAGTGTTTCAAGAGGTTGTCGTCTTATTTGATCGAATTTTCGCGCGAATGTATATATCCTTCCATTCAAGTAATCGTTTCGATCTCTTTGGAATTTGATAGCTTTTCTTTCTTTGATTTCGGCTTCGTGTTTCTCTACTCTTCCTTTTATTTCTGTCATTTTTTCTGCGATCTCTTCCTTGTTTTCTTTAGTGTCCAGTTCTTTCAATATTTCTTCAATGCGTGTGATTAATTTGGCTCTGTCACTAGCCGCAAATTGAGTGAGTATTTTTAACATGTTTTCTGATGACTTGGCACTGTTCTCAGCCCACATCTGTAGCATCAAGGGGTCGGTGTCCTCATAGGTTGGTGCAACCAGGACTCTCAGTCCCCGTGGGACTCTGCCGACATCAAGATATCTGGATAATGATTTAACTTCCCACCATTTTGCGACTTCTTCTTTACGCAGTTTTTCCAATTCATTCAGTAGCATTTTAGTTTCGTCTTTTTCTTTAGTTGGTATTTGTACGCCTGAGTTAGTCTTGTTGCCTTTTCCGGTGTCCGTGTCAGTAAATACATCCAACGCTGCCTCCTCTCTTCCCCATTCCCACTCAGCAGCCATACTGATGGATTTTGATAAATTTTACGTTTGTATAGATACACTGCCCGTGTGTTTTACTGTTCTCCACACCCGGGCTCACTCTCCCATTGAACCACAGCCTTGCGCCCGCTCCCTGTTAGTCACACCGTGCCACCGTGACGCTGTGCAGCCAAAACGAGGAGGGTAAGCGTAGGGCTTCCAGGACACTAGCCCTTTGTATTATCACCATACCACACTTTCCATCAAAGAAGGCGCTGACTCCGTGTATCTCAATTCAAACGATTTATTTTTCAATCAGTTTCTGCTCAGACGCGTTTCGGCGGCTTACTCCCGCCTTGTTCACTAACATCTGACCATTTTACTGTGCGCTATATATACACATCCTTCATGTCATGGGTTTCAATTAACACTAATTTGGCATTACTTGTTGCTCTGGTAA